>NC_091769.1:11705000-12955000 GCF_029378745.1 Bos indicus
GTGGGATCTTTGTCAGGTTTTGGTATTAGGGTGATGGTGGCCTCATAGAATGAGTTTGGAAGTTTACCTTCCTCTGCAATTTTCTGGAAGAGTTTGAGTAGGATAGGTGTTAGCTCTTCTCTAAATTTTTGGTAGAATTCAGCTGTGAAGCCGTCTGGACCTGGGCTTTTGTTTGCTGGAAGATTTCTGATTACAGTTTCAATTCCGTGCTTGTGATGGGTCTGTTAAGACTTTCTATTTCTTCCTGGTTCAGTTTTGGAAAGTTGCACTTTTCTAAGAATTTGTCCATTTCTTCCACATTGTCCATTTTATATAAAAGGAGTCATACAACATGTGGCTTTTTGTGTCTGGCTTCTTGTGTAGGTTTTTAAGGATCATCAGTGTTGTAGCATGAATCAGTGGTTCATTCCTTTTTATGGATATTCCATTGAATGGATATATCCCATTATCAGCTGATGTACATTTATACTGCCTCCATTTCTTGCTATTATAAGTAATGCTGCTATGAACATTCATGTACATGTTTTTCTATTAACTGTACAGATGTCTTATGCCAGTTATCCCACTGTCTTGAATACAACATCTTTGAAATAGGTTTTCAAATTGGGAAATTTGAATCCTCCAACCTTGTTCTTTGTATGCAAGATTATTTTGGCTATTCTGGGTCCTCTTGAATGGTATTTTTAAGTCTTAGTTTTCTGAGACAGTGTATTAGTTTTAGCATTTAGAAATGTAAAAAAGTAACTAAATTGACTATTTGGTTTGTCATAATCTGAAAGAAGCCTCTCTGTGGTTGTCATCACTCACTGATGGCCTCTTCATTCTAACCACACAGCAGAGGGGTCCTTTCAGGCACAGCTCTTGAACTCTTCAGATAGGCTGCATTCTCTGTCCGCATTGCTTTTTTTAGAAGCATCTGAGTGCTGTCATTTTGCAGTTGCTGTGACACAGAGGCCTCATGGACTCTGACTACATCAGACAGGATATGTAAGTCAGGCCAGAGTACCTCTCCACTGAACAGTTTTTAAAAAGGTCATGTGATGTTTAGAGATAAACCTGAACTTCTGACCCAGCTTCCTTGACTACTAACTGTGTTTTTTTTTCCCCTTATTTCCTCCCGATAGTCCCTACTCTATGTTACAGTTATTTCAAAAATTAAAATTAAGTGTGCAAAGACATACGTTTAAAGTGTAAAACCTACAGTATTTATTATTCTTTGTATAAAGATCCTTTCCTACAAGGGGCCTCCTTAGGGGCTTTGATTTCTCAACTCAAACCATTACCAAGGATCAGAATTATCTGAGTTTCCTGAGAGATTAGTATTTCTTCCATTGCAATGATGGTGATGTCTCTGGTTTCCATTATTTCTTTGTATCACTGCTCCTGATCTTAAGTTATTCCTGCAGCCTCTGCAGCAGGGAAGAAGCCAAGGTCCACACAGGACCTTTCTGTCTGGCGGCCCGTCCTCCGTGCTGCCAGGACCTGCTCTCACTACATCCTGGGAGGCAGATCTGAGACACGAATGTTGTAGCTACCCTTAGGAAAGCCCGCGTCTGTAACACGGTGCCGCTGGTCTCCGCCTCACCTTGCTTGCTGCACATCTTAATTTCTGTGAAATTGTGACCACTGGCTGTTCTTATTTGACATTTACACTTAATTTTGGTCAAGTTCTCTGACCTTTCTAGGACTTGGTTTTCTCATATATAAAGTTGGGATAATAATTGTACTTACCTCATGAGGTTGTAAGGATTAAATACATAATTCCTGATACATAGTAAAGCCTCAGTCAGTGTTAGTCATTATTATTATTATCATTATTAATTTGATAATAGCATCTTTCTTGTCCATATGTGAGGAGAGTACAGTTTTATTTAAGATCTTTGTAGCATTCCTGAGGAAATATTGAGCAGAATTAGAATGTCCAGTTTCAGGCATTTTGTCATTGTCTCAGACCACTAGGCTGCTGCTGCTAAGTCGCTTCAGTCGTGTCCGACTCTGTGCAACCCCATAGACGGCAGCCCACCGGCTCCGCCGTCCCTGGGATTCTCCAGGCAAGAACACTGGGGTGGGTTGCCATTTCCTTCTCCAATGCATGAAAGAGAAAAGTGAAAGGGAAGTCGCTCAGTCGTGTCTGACTCTAGCAACCCCATGGACTGCAGCCCACCAGGCTCCTCCATCCATGGGATTTTCCAGGCAGAAGTACTGGAGTGGGGTGCCATTGCCTTCTCCGACTAGGCTGCAGTGCTTACCATGAAAATAAACATTGCTAAATCTTTGCTGTGCTTTAAATTGGACTTCTCTTAAAGATACTTCATCTGCATATTGCACAGTACAGTTATTTTACTTCTTACCTATTCATTATATTCAAGAAACTATTTTATCCATTTGTCACTGTTGACACTGACAGCAGACTATATTTGAGTCTGTTATCTGGGCAACACTGTAATTTGAAACATCAGTTACAGGGGTAACTTAAATGTAGTACCTTGCTGATGTACCACGGATTTCATATTCTTGAGCCTGAGTGAAGAAATCATATCAATGAGTATAGACATACATATGTACTGATGCAGGTTTTTGTTTGTGTTTTAATCCCAAATTAGAGTTTGTATGAATGTCCTAAGCTTTTATTTGATTTATGAGAGATGCTTGAGTTTTTACTTTATGAGCTTTACTTTCTTTTCATATAACAGTATATAGATTCTTTCATTGGAATTTAATTTTTAAATGTTTAGTTTGCACCTTTCCTTATGTAATTTCTCAAGTAGTATTTTGAATAGGCATCTAAACTCTGAAATTGTGTGAAATCTGTTTACTAAATGGAGTAAAGCTAGTCTATTTATCCCATATATATGTTATCAGCTTAAATCCTTTTTCTTCTTTTAATGACCAATATTTTAAAATAATGTTAAGACTCACTGCCATGAAGCCCTCCTAAGTGCTTCTAATCACTGCCTGTTTATAGTACAGTTGATTCCATAGCAATCTTCCAAAACAGAAAATGCTTTAAAATATGAGATATTTTTCTAAATTATATATATATATATATGTGGTCCAAAACTTTTCTAAATTTCAATGTATATAAAATATATATATATATATATGGTCCAAAATTTTTATCTGGAATGATTTGTAGTTACAGTACTTTGGGTATAAAGACAGGAGGAAGGAGGGAAGCAAGAGACTTCTTCATTTTAACTTGTCCCTGGCTGTATGTAATCTCATTACACATATTGCTATTTTTTAACCCTCAGTAAGGGTTAACAGGCAGCGAGATTATGAACCTTTATGTTTTTTGCCTATTAATACCTGTCTTTATTTAAAATAGCACAGCCTATAAATGAAAATGTCTGGTACTGACAAATGTATCAAGTTTCTTAGACGATGATAATAAAATGTAGCTTTCCCATAGATAAAGAAAACCAATAAGGCCTTCACTCCTGTAAATATATTTTTCAAAAGAAAACATTTTCTAGTATATTCATGTGATGGGATTTTATATCTGTTCCTCTTTAATCCTTGATTCTACCTTCCTTGCAGAAGTTTTACCTGCTCAGGAATGGAAACCTCCTCTGCCTGCTTATGATTTTCTAAGTATGATGGATGCGGCAGCATCTGAGCATCTTGCTAGGAAAGTTCCCGAGTGTATAAAAGAAACTGACATGCATGAAAGTGATAAAGAACAGCCTGACGATAAATCTGCCATCACAGAGGAATCAATTGGAACATCGAAAATGAAGCATTCGAGCAGAAGTAGTTGGCTTGAAGAAATCAAAAAACCGCTCAGGCATGATAATCAAGAATTATGATACTCAAAAGTGAGCTAATTTTATAGGGCTGTGAAAAGCTTCCCAAAGTCTTTTTGGCTCGTTTGATAGACTTGAGAATTTATTTCACTAAAAAGTAATACTGAATCATTTCAAGTTTCTAGATCAGGGCTGTTCAATGAAATATAATGTGCAATATATGTAATTTAGAATTTTCTGTAGCCACATTAATATAAAACTGAGCAGGTGTAATTAATTTTATTTCACCCAATTTAAGTATACCACCCCAAAATAGTTCAGTTAACATAAAAATTGTGAGTTATTTTACATTCTTTTTTTGTATCAAGTCTTCAAAATCCAGTGCATATTTTACGCTTACTACACATCTCACTTCAGAGTAGCTACGTTTCAAGTGCTCAGTAGCCACATATGTCTGGTGACACAGGTGAAGCCATACATATTCATGTAAACTCCACTCCCATCCAGTCTGCCACACAATATGGAGCAGAGTTCCTTGTGCTATACAGTTGGTCTTTCTTGGTTATTTATTTTAAACATAGCAATGTGTACATGTCCATCCCAAACTCCCTAACAACCATAAGTTCATTCTCTAAGTCTGTGAGTCTCTTTCTATAAAACCAGTGTTTCTTAATCAGGGGAGAGTTTTGCCCCCAGAGGGGGCATTTGATAATGTCAAGAGGCATTTTTGATCATCATTACTAGGGGCATTACTGGTGTATAGTGGGGCTAAGTAGAAGCCAGGGATGCTAATAAGCATCTTACAACGCATTGGACAGCTCCTCCCGCCCCAAACAAAGAATTATCCTGCCCAATTGTCAATAATCCCAAGTTTGAGTTAAACTAATCTGGGCAAACTGTTAAATTCCCTTATATTTTTAAAGTAATGAAATAACCCTAAAAAGAATGCAGAGTAAGATATATATAATATATATTATGTTATATATGTTATATAATGATTCTCTTATATATAATAATATATATTACATATAATATATATATAATTCTCATATATATACAGTTGGCCCTTAGACCAACCCAGATGTGAACTGCACCATTCTACTTACATGTAGATTTCCTTCACTGAATACTTTCTACAGTACTATCGCGTCCGTGGTTGATTGACTCTGCAGATGTGGAACCATGGATATGGAGGGCTAACTGTAAAATCGCTGTTTGTTCGGGGGTTGGCTCCCCTAAATCCCACATTATTCAAGGGTCAACTGTATATTTCATTGTAACATAGATCATTTGCTCCTCCCAGCACCCTTCCTAGATGTTTTTGTTATGACATGTAATCTGTATTATTTCAGTTCATTCTCATTTGTTTTTTATTTCTTACATGGGAGATATGAGAGTGAACTCCAAATATAGCTTGTATAGTAAAATGTCACCAGCCTAACCATTAACTGCAAGCACATAAAAACTTGAAATCAATTAGTCATTGTACCATAGCCAGAAATTTTGACAGTTATTAATATGTGTTTTTAAAATAATTTTAAATAAAGTATCTGGATTTCAGGCTACCTTTAAAAGCTTCCTGTGGCCTCTGTCATGCTGTCTGTTGGACCACTTTCCCTGTATCAGTAGCATTTCTTTGGTTGCAAGCAACAGAAATTTAGCTTTGATTAACTTAAGCAAAGTAAGAATATTGGTAATTCATAGAGTTAAGCTATGCTTTGAAAAAATACAAACAAAAGCTGTTTGGGGATTTGTATAGCAGGAACCAACCAGCTCAGTAATTTTTCTGTCTTTCTCTCCAGCTGTTTTTCTGTCTTTCATGTCTCAGGGACTCCTGGGAATGTTGGTTAGGGGAAGACTAACTGGCAGCCCTAACCAGATTTCCACAATACAGAAGAGGTGAGCCTTACAGAAGAAATCTAGATTCTGTTTGCTAAGAAAAGGGAGCGTGGGTGTGGAGAGGGAAAAAAAAAAAACAGCAAAGAGAAAATCTGTGAATCCTCAAAACACCACTTGCTGTGCTCCTACCTAGCCTTTTATCCTTTTCAGGAGTTTCTGTCACATCCTCCTGTTGATCTGTAAGAGTTTCAGACGTTCTCTCTCTACCTTCAAGTGTTGAAGTTTTCCTATGTGTCTCCCTGAATCTCTGTAAGAGTTGGCCAGTGCATATGTACTTTCTGAGTAACATTTCATTCCTCATGAATCAAATTATTTTACCGTCTCCTGACTCACCTATGCTGGAAGAAACATCCTTGGTCCAGCCCTTATGATGAAATATTTCATTCATTTCACATTTCCTGGAGTTCATTACCCAAACTTATGCTTCTTTTAAAAACTAACTAAACATGCCTAGGCAGAACATTATATTCAAAGATCTGTAAGTGTCTATCATTGGTAATAGAAAATAATCAAATAGGTATACCTTGGGAGTTGTGCTTCCATTTAAGATGTCGAAAGCTGCAAGAGAATGTTCCTCCCATCTTAATAAGAAAACAAAAATGAAAACTTTTCTATTACACATCAGAGAAGGCAGCCAAAGGAACTGAATTCCAGAATGACAGGCCTCTTAGAATACTTGAACTGTTTCACCTTTGGCAGAGAATAGGAGGCTGCCAGTAAAGACACTTGGAAAGATCTAAGATGTGTCCCTGCCTGCAACTTATAAGTTAGCTTGCCACAGTTTCTTGTATCAGAGACAAGGGACTTCATTACTTAACCTAGTAGTATCAATCAGTGTCAGTATCTGTGCTGGTTCCCTGATCCCCAGTCCCATAGGGCAATGAGAAAAGGGCCAGGTGACACCTATACATGCAGTGGGTTGCATTTCAGGGAGGTACTCTGAGCTGCAGGAACCTAAATATTTTATAATGAGTGTTAAGCATGCTGGTCCTTTGCTCTGGAGGGAGACATCTTCATTATAGTAGAAAGTAATCAAATGTGTCTCTTCCCAAGGAAGATGCTATCTCTTTTTACTCAAGCTGAGAAGGTGGTTGAGACAGAACAGAGGCAGTCAGTGCCTCTCCATAGATCATGCACAAACATGAGAGACCCATGAAAAAGTATCTCCCAACAAAAATCAGCTAAACTTTTGAAGAATTTAGGGGCAAGTATGGACTGAATATTAGCTTAGAGTAAGTGGGAGCTTATCTCTCCTTGCTATTCTTTGGCACTCTGCATTTCAGATGCTTATATCTTTCCTTTTCTCCTTTGCTTTCCACTTCTCTTCTGTTCACAGCTATTTGTAAGGCCTCCTCAGACAGCCATTTTGCTTTTTTTGCATTTCTTTTTCTTGGGGATAAGAAAGCCTTCCTCAGTGATCACTGCAAAGAAATAGAGGAAAACAATAGAATGGGAAAGACTAGAGATCTCTTCAAGAAAATTACAGATACCAAGGGAACATCATGCAAAGATGGGCTCGATAAAAGACAGAAATGGTATGGACCTAACAGAAGCAGAAGATATTAAGAAGAGGTGGCAAGAATACACAGAAGAACTATACAAAAAAGATCTTCATGACCAAGATAATCAAGGTATGATCACTTACCTAGAGCCAGATATCCTGGAATGTGAAGTCAAGTGGGCCTTAGGAAGCATCACTACAAACAAAGCTAGTGGAGGTGATGGAATTCCAGTTGAACTATTTCAAATCCTAAAAGATGATGCTGTGAAAGTGCTGCACTCAATATGCCAGCAAATTGGAAAACCCAGCAGTGGCCACAGGAGTGGGAAAAGTCAGTTTTCATTCCAATCCCAAAGAAAGGCAAAGCCAAAGAATGTTCAAACTACCGCACAATTGTACTCATCTCACATGCTAGTAAAGTAATGCTGAAAATTCTCTAAGCCAGGCTTCAGCAATAAATATGTGAACCATGAACTTCCAGATGTTCAAGCTGGATTTAGAAAAGGCAGAGGAACCAGAGATCAAATTGCCAACATCCGCTGGATCATCAAAAAAGCAAGAGAGTTCCAGAAAAACATCTATTTCTGCTTTATTGACTCTCTCTCTCTCGAGAGAGAGAGACTATATATTTATATATATAGAGAGAGACTATTTATTTATTATATGCCAAAGCCTTTGTGTGGATCACAATAAACTGTGGAAAATTCTGAAAGAGATGGGAATATGAGACCACCTGACCTGCCTCTTGAGAAACCTGTATGCAGGTCAGGAAGCAACAGTTAGAACTGGACATGGAACAACAGACTGGTTCCAAATAGGAAAAGGGAGTATGTCAAGGCTGTATATTGTCACCCTGCTTATTTAACTTATATACAGAGTACATCATGAGAAACACTGGGCTGGAGGAAGCACAACCTGAAATCAAGATTGCTGGGAGAAATATCAATAACCTCAGATATGCAGATGACACCACCCTTATGGCAAAAAGTGAAGAAGAACTAAAGAGCCTCTTGATGAAAGTGAAAGGGGAGAGAGAAAAAGTTAGCTTAAAGCTCGACATTCAGAAAACTAAGATCATGGGCATCCCGTCCCATCACTTCATGGCAAATGGATGGGGAAACAATGGAAACAGTGACAGACTTTATTTTGGGGGGCTCCAGAATTACTGCAGATGGTGACTGCAGCCATGAAATTAAGAGATTCTTACTCCCTGGAAGGAAAGTTATGACCAACCTAGAGGCATATTAAAAAGCAGAGACATTACTTTGCCAACAAAGGTCTGTCTAGTCAAGGCTATGGTTTTTCCAGCAGTCATGTATGGATGTGAGAGTTGGACTATAAAGAAGGCTGAGCGTTGAAGCATTGATACTTTTGAACTGTGGTGTTGGAGAAGACTCTTGAGAGTCCCTTGGACTGCAAGGAGATCCAACCAGTCCATCCTAAAGGAGATCAGTCCTGAGTGTTCATTGGAAGAACTGATGTTGAGGCTGAAACTCCTATACTTTGGCCACCTGATGTGAAGAGTTGACTCATTGGAAAAGACCCTGATGCTGGGAAAGATTGGGGGCAGGAGGAGAAGGGGACAACAGAGGATAAGATGGTTAGATGGCATCACCGACTCAATGGAGATGAGTTTGAGCAAGCCCTGGGAGTTGGTGATGGACAGGGAGGCCTGGCGTGCTGAGGTCCATGGGGTTGTGAAGAGTCGGACACAACTGAGCGACTGAACTGAAGTGGGAGCTTTGACATGACAGTTCACATTCTCCTTGGCTCCTTTCCACCAGCTTCTACTGGGTGCTATGAGAACTACTGGGGCAGGAGTGTGGTGAGAAGATATCCCTCAAAGACACAGGCATGCAGTTAGTGGTTGATCTGATGTTCTTGGGTGACAGAGGTGAAACACTGACCACTTCCTCAGACTTTCTTTATTTTGAGTGAAAAACATTAACCACTGCTGGAGAGAGCATAACTTCCTGCCTCCAGGGCCCAGGCACAGACCGACTGCCTCTGGGGAAGGAGTAAATGCAAAAACCTTTGGCCCCTGGGGAGAGGTAGAAAACCTCTTCCGCCCAGGATACTGTACCAACACCAAGCGGAGATCTGCTATCTATGGGAGAAGTGCAGTTCACCACTGGAGGAGCTTGAGACTGTGGGGTGACGCAGGGTAAGCAGGACTGGCTCAAAGCTGAGGGTGGAGAAGGAGAACAGATCCTCTGGCACCCAGGTCTGACCCAAGTGCAAGATGACTTCAGCCCATCCCTGAAGGTACACAGACTGTATTACACCAAAGGTAAAAATAATAAAAGCCAAGCCTGTTTTCACTGACTTGATTCATTCAGTCCCTCACACTAGTGGCCATGTATAAATATTATTTATCTTTCTCAACTGTTCTTCACAAGATGTGTGGCATTCAAAAATTCTAAGACTTAAAAGTAAAACAATTCATAGTCAAGAGATGAAACAAATGACACAACTAAACTCAGAAATGACCCAGATATTGGAAATTGTGAGGCAGAGACTTTTAACATGATGAATGTGTTAAAGGATTTACTGGAAAAACAAAAGGTAAACTTGAGCATATCTGCAGAAAACAGGCAACAATAAAGTCACCAAAGTGGACCTGAAAAAGAACCAACAGAGAACTTTTATAAATAAGATTGCAATAACTAAGATTAAAAATTTAAATTAGACACAGCTGAAAAGAAAGCGATAACTAGAAGACAGATGATAAAAATTATCCAAAATATACCACAGAAAGATAAAAAGATGAAACATACAGAAAAGAGATTAAAAGTCCAGGATGATGGAGAGAGAAAGATTAACATCTGTTAATAACTAATAGGTATTCCACAAGAAGAGGGAGAATGGGGGCAGAGATACCAAATATGGAGACAATTACTGAGGATTTTCCAGAATGATGAAAGATACCAATTCACAAATTCAGAAGTTTATAAATTTCTAAGTGGATTAAATAAAAAGAAATCCACACTAGACACACAGTGAAACTACAGATCAAAGGCAAAGAGAATCTTAAAAGATGTCAAAGAAAAAGACCAATTACATCCATACTATTAGAAGCTGGACAACAGCTGAATCAAAGGCTGTGGCAGGATATTTTCAAAAGGTTGCAAGAAAAATATTTTCTAACCCAGAATTTATATCCAGTGAAATTTTTTTTTTTTTTAAAAAAGGATAAGATAAACACAGTTCAGAACTGAGTGGCCATCAAGAAAAATAAGGAGATTCCGGATATTTATTTCATGTGGAAGGAAAGAGATCCCAGATGGGAGGGCAGAGAAGACAAAAGACATAAAGGAGCAAAGTGATAAATACATGGGTGAATCTGAATGAGAGCATGAAACACTCATAAATGCAAAACTTAAAAGAAAACATGATGGAATTAACATATTAACAACAACAATGTATAAGTAGGGAAAGGAGTCAATAGAGATAATGTACTCTTAAGTTCCCTGGGAAATGGAGATGGTTATTGATTAATCTTAGCTTATGACAGGCAGTAAGTATGCATTTTGTAATTTTTAGGGTATCCACTAAAAGGATAGAAAACTTTCACACAGTGAGAGGGAAAAAATGAAGGTATCAAAAATAATCAACAGCAAGAAAGGAAAATAAACACAGAACAGGTGGGATAAATAGCACAAAATAAGACAGCAATTTAAACAGAACTGCTAGTAAACAAGTGCAAATGGGTCAAATATTCCAATTAAAAGAGCATCAGGTGGGATCAAAAAGTCAACTACACAGAGTTTATAAAAGACACACGTTAAATATACAGAAAGGTTAAAGGTAAAAGGACAGAAAAAGAAATGCCATTCAATTTCTAGGTAAGAAAAAGTTGGTCAGATTAGACAGCCTTAATATCAGATAAGAAAGACATTAAGGCAAAAAGCATTATTGAAGATAAAGAATCACTTCATAATAATAAAATGTTCAATTTGTAACACTTGTAAATTCGTGATCACCTAATAACAGTTTTCATACCGTTCATGGGGTTCTCAAGGCAAGAATACGGAAGTGGTTTGCCAGTGCCTTCTCCAGTGGACCATGTTTTTTCAGAACTCTCCAATGTGACCCATCCATCTTGGGTGACCCTATAGGGCATGGCTCATAGTTTCATTTAGTTAGACAAAACTGTGGTCCATGTGATCAGTTTGATTAGTTTTCTGTGACTATGGTTTTCATTCTGTCTGCCCAATGACTAATAAGGATAAGAGGCTTATGGAAGCTTCCAGGTAGGAGAGACTGACTGTGAGGGAAACTGGGTCTTATTCTTATAGGCAGGGCCATGCTCAGTAAATCTTTAATCCAATTTTCTGTTGTTGGGCAGGGCTGTGTTCTCTCCCTCTTGTTTGACCTGAGACCAAACTATGGTGGAGGTAATGAAGATAGTGGTGACCTCCTTCAAAAGATCCCATGCACCCATTGCTGCAATCAGTGCCCCCGACCCTGTAGCAGGCCACTGCCGACCTACGCCTCCACCAGAGACTCCTGGACACTCACGGGCAAGTCTGAGTCAGTCTCTTGTGGGGTCACTGCTTCTTTCTCCTCGGTCCTGGTGTGCACAAGGTTTTGTTTGTGCCTTCCAAAACTCTTTCCCCAGGCCTGTGTAAGTTCTGTAATCAATTCCCACTGGCCTCCAAAGTCAAATTCCCTGGGGGTTCTCAGTCCCTTTGCCAGATTCCCAGGTTTATTGACTACACCAAAGCCTTTGACTGTGTGGATCACAAGAAACTGTGGAAAGTTCTGAAAGAGATGGGAATACCAGACCACCTGACCTGCCTCCTGAGAAATCTGGATGCAGGTCAGGAAGCATAGAACTGGACATCTAACAACAGACTGGTTCCAAATCAGGAAAGGAGTACGTCAAGGCTGTATATTGTCACCGTGCTTATTTAACTTATATGCAGAGTACATCATGTGAAATGCCAGGCTGGATGAAGCACAGCTGGAAGGAAGATTGCTGGGAGAAATATCAATAACCTCAGATACATGAATGACACACTTTATGGCAGAAAGCAAAGAAGAACTAAAGAGCCTCTTGATGAAAGTGAAAGAGGACAGTGAAAGAGTTGGCTTAAAACTCAACATTCAGAAAACGAAGATCATGGCATCTGGTCCCATCACTTCATGGCAAATAGATGGGGAAACAAAGGAAACAGTGAGAGACTTTATTTTCTTGGGCTCCAAAATCACTGCAGATGGTGACTGCAGTCATGAAATTAAAAGACCCTTGCTCCTTGGAAGAAAAGCTATGACCAAGCTAGACAGCATATTAAAACACAGAGACATTACTTTGCCAACAAAGGTCCATCTAGTCAAAGCTATGGTTTTTCCAGTAGTCATGTATGGATGTGAGAGCTGAGCGCCGAAGAATTGATGCTTTTGAACTGCGGTGTTGGAGAAGACTCTTAAGAGTCCCTTGGACTGCAAGGAGATCAAATCAGTCCATCATAAAGGAAGCAAGTCCTGAATATTCATTGGAAAGACTGAGGGTGAACCTGAAACTCCAGTACTCTGGCCACCTGATGTGAAGAGCTGACTCATTGGAAAAGACCCTGATGCTGGGAAAGATTGAAGGCAAGAGGGGATGGGGATGACAGAGGATGAGATGGTTGGATGGCATCACTGACTCAATGGACATGGGTTTGAGCAAGCTTCAGGAGTTGGTGATGGGCAGGGAGGCCTAGTGTGCTGCAGTCCTGCTGCTGCTGCTAAGTCGCTTCAGTCGTGTCCGACTCTGTGCGATCCCATAGACGGCAGCCCACCAGGCTTCCAGGTCCCTGGGATTCTCCAGGCAAGAACACTGGAGTGTTTATTGCCATTCCATGGGGTCGCAAAGAGTCGGACACGACTGAGTGACTGAACTGAACTGAATAGCAGTTTTAAACTATATGACACAAGGTTAATAGTTCACAAATTATCGAGTTTCATTTAATAATCTTACTTTGCTTGACCACAGAATATTCATTCTTTTTGTGCATACATGGAACATTTATAAAAACTGACATGTGCTGAGCCATAAAGCAAGTCTCAATAATTGTTAAAGGACTAAAATCATACAGAACATGCCCTCCAGTGCAATTAATCTAGGGGGAAAAGAAAGACCAAATGATAACTAGGGTATGTAGAGTTAAGGGGATGAGTATGCAAGTCTAAGCTTTAGATGAAAATCTGGGAGTCATACAGTTTATTAATGGCAAGACTTGGAGTTAAATCTGAGTCTTTTTTAATATTCATTTAGTGGCATGATACCATATAAAGGCTTTTCTGTCTTTTTTTTTTTTTTTGCACTGAAAAAATACTGCAATACTTCTTTTTGGACTGAAAAGTCAGTACATATAATACGTAAAAATAATACTAAAATGGCCTATTGCTGGATTATTGAATAAGCAGAGAATTCGAACATCTCTCCCACTTAGAGTTGTTTCATGTTCTCACACTTTATGGTTGTAGGTTGTAATTTCATAGTCTTTTAAAATACGCCTTTTTTTTTTTTTTTTTAAACTAAGATTATCCAAGACTTAGTTTGGATAAGCCAGGGCCAAGTTCTTATATAGACCTCAAGAGCTATTAAAAAAACAGATGAGAATCTGGAGTCTTGCGAAATACTCCAGACAGCCGTTCTGACTTATAGTAGGTGAAATTTCACGTCAGCCTTTTAACCAAATAAAGTACTCATTTCCTCTGACCTTAGGCGCAGTCCTAATTTTCTGTTTCTTACGTAGATAGTTTATAATAGTTACAAAGTCTGTTTCTGAAAAACTAATTTTACTCTCACCTAAACATATTTCCTGGCTAGAGAAACAACATAACCTGCTACCAGTTCTTTGTGCCATGAAACTCCTCCTGAGTGCATGGTTTCTTATACTAAGAGTAACCAATGCATTTAAATCCCTTCCCCAAAGTTACCAGAGTGGAACTCTAAGGATGCATCAGCTTTACATGGTCTTGACAAGTGTGAATAGTTAAGTAATTCCTACTGAGACACTGAAACAAGGTAGGATCATTCTTGTTTCTAAAGATAATTGTACTCGAGGGAAGGAGAGAGGGGAGAGGGGAGGAAGTTATTGGAAGACAGTTTCCTTAAAAAGAGTCTAAGGAAAGCATCATTCAGTTGTTATTACTAACAATTTGTTTTGTATTTGACCGAAATATTTCACTTCTTATTTTTAGTTTTTGAGATGCCTATGTTAGAACATGTTTCTTATTCAGGTTTGGTAAAAAGAGTTAAAAATATCTACATATCCAGAAACATCTGGGAGAGGCGGTATTGCCCTGTACTTAGAGTATGGGCTGATTTGGACTGAAGAGTCTTCAAGTCCTTATTCTTTCAATAGCTAGCTGTATGGTGTTGTGAAGTTACTTGAAGTTTTTACGTCTTAGTTTCTTTATTGAACATACTGCTCATCACATAGTGTTGTGGATTAAATGGGAGAATGCATAGAGAGCATTTGATAAAAACCTTCTTAGAGGTGGTTTTATTTATCAGAAACTTTTTCCTATTAGCAAAGTAATACATTCTTGTAACAAAAATTCAAAGAATAAGGAAATCTAAAAAAGCACAGTAGTTGTCTCACTTCTCTCTGACTCTAATTACAGAACCAAGTGTTAACCACTACTAATAATTTGGTTTGTATTTGACCTAAATATTTCACTTCTCATTTTTAGAGTTTGAGGTGCCTATGTTGGAACATGCTTCTCATTCAATTTACTTTTCCTTTCCATATATAACATTAGAAAAATGTTTCTTTCCCTCTCTGGTTAAATCTATATTTAGTGTTCACACAGACGTCTAGAAATAGAGGTTGTAGAAGAATCATTTGATCATAAATATACTCCATATTTGCCTTAGAATTGGAGTTTGCTTTTCCAACCTAAACTTAAAAAATTAGCATAATTATACCTACAGTGTCTCCCCAGGCATCCCAGAGTACAAGGCCTAAGAGCATCATTCTGAACTGAGTAGCACACATCCAGATGTCCTGTTAAGGGCAGCATCCCCCGTATACCTAGGTATCGCTTGTGCTAGTGTCTGATGAATACTACTGGGGGTGTGAGTGTCATATCAACTAAGAATGCTTTAACTGCACGTAACAGATAACCTGACAGTAGCTTAAATATGTAGGGTTTTGTTTTACCTGATGAGAAGTCTGCAGATACAGCAGTTCCATGGTAGCACTAGGTTCTGTTTTTTGCTTTGCCATCCATATTGTAATGGCTTGTTTCCCCTTCTCTGCAAGGCGCTTGCTGAGGCTCAAGTGTCCAGCAATGTATTTAAGGCAGTAAAAAAGGAGGGAGGGTGGTGCCAGATGGGTCTTTCCCCATTTTATATGGAAAACCAAAAGGGTAATCAGAAGTCCTGGGAGACTTCTGTTTGTGTATCATGCTTGGACTAGAACTACTCCTACCTACAAAAGAGCTGGGAAGTAAGTCATGTATTTGGTTTCCCAATCTCTTATTGGGAAACAGCAATGGAAAATAATGCAACCAACTCATAGTCTCTGGCACAAGGAGGAAAAGTGGGAGATGAGGGGGTGGATTATAACTGGTCTGCTGCTTTTTTTCTTCTTAGTGCTGGTCTGAAGACACACCCGAGTCATAGCAGTGAAGATGACTCACAAGCTCTCCAATGAGAAGCTCCATACCAAGGGAAGGCCTGCTGCGGCTGCTGCTAAGTCGCTTCAGTCGTGTCCGACTCTGTGCGACCCCATAGACAGCCCACCAGGCTCCGCCATCCCTGGGATTCTCCAGGCAAGAACACTGGAGTGGGTTGCCATTTCCTTCTCCAATGTATGAAAGTGAAAAGTGAAAGTGAAGTCGCTCAGTCGTGTCTGATTCCTAGCGACCCCATGGACTGCAGCCCACCAGGCTCCTCCGTCATGGGATTTTCCAGGCAAGAGTACTGGAGTGGGGTGCCATTGCCTTCTCCAGGGAAGGCCTGGATCCCCCCAGTTGTTGCATCTCTTAATGACCAGCTCCCTTGGTTCATACATAGCTACCTGCCCAGGGTGCCAGTGCCCCCTGAGGCAGGGTTGAGGCAGTTCTGACATCTGCCATCTCTTGAGACTCAGGCTCTTTGTTGCTGTTCTCTATCAGTTCAGTCATGCATTCAGTCAAAAATTATCATAACTTTCTACCCTCAAAGGTTTGTTTTGGGGACTCTTCCTTCCCATCTTCCCTGCTCCTGAGCATGGTTGAGGGTCACTCTGGCCCACTGGGAAGACCTCTCAGAGTCTTATCTGCATAAGATATCCTTATGCAAATAAGTCCACCCTTTCTTGAATTTTGCCTACCCAGGGGGAGTGGACTTCATGTGCGCTTTTCTGTAGCCAGAGGATCCTGGCTTACACTTGCTTAACAAGTAAGAAGCATTCAAATGACTCTCTGAAGAACAAGGAATATCATCCAAGGTGACTGGACTGACTACTTGCTTATCAGAGAAGTGGAGTTCACCTCCTCCCACCTAAAAAAAAGAAAAGCTGGCTACACAAAAAATTAGAAAATATGCAGTAATTGCAACACTTGCACATGGCATAATTGATTCTGAAGTTTCATGCAACATATCTTTAGATCACGTTATTCATTCATTCAACCATCTGTGGTGCCCATAAGTGCCAGACCCTAAGCCAAATACTATGGATATAAAGTGAAATCAGGCATTGTCCTTTACCTGAACGACCTTAGCATCCAGTGTGTGCGGGAGATATGGAAACCATTTTCGCCTGTTGCCTTATGAGTGCTAGGGCGGAGGGGTGCCTAGGATGATAGGGAATCCCAGGGGATCCAGGGCAGCTAAACAAGCTAAGGGCCAGACAGCTTTCTAGGGGAGATGATACTTGGGCTGAATTTTTAGTATAAGTAGAAGTTGCTAAGGGAATTTCCAAGGAGATGAAAGAGCATGTGATGACAGGATGTCCATGGTATTTTTTCTGCTACACACACCAGGTCATTTCAGCATAAGCCAGCTCATTATACAACTGGTGCATGAAACAAGAGAAGGAATTCCATACAGAGAGAAAGGTATTTGGTGAAACGGAGTCCAGGAGGCCAGAGAGGAACAGGAGCCAGGTACTACAAATTGATGTTAAACTAATGAGCTTGAACTCTGGATCATAGGTTATAGATTTAAGTTACAAGCTTATTAGGTGATTTTCCCCTCTAAGAGTGAAAAAGTAAACTTTAAATGTTTCTATTTTAATGAAAGGGAAAAATTAAAACATCAATGATGGGTTGAGTGCAAAGCCCCATGGTCTTCCTGAAAAGATAGTTACAATTATTTTAGAGTAATAGTCCCTTTCTGCCAGTCTGTTTGCTTGCATTAGCTTAAGTAGATTAAACCCTCTGAGGATTTAAAAGTTGTAGGTGAATGTTTTTTCCTGGAAATTATAATGAATTAGAAACTCTCTAGGGCCAGAGTCATTTCCTACAGTAATTTTTCCAGGCTATTACAGTACAATTTACTCCCTTGCACTAGAAAATGCACAAAATGGAGAGTGAGTTAGTAAACCTCTCTTGGCATCTCAGTTGTTACAATTCCAGGAAATGACGAAAGTATGGGGAAAACAAAGACCAATATTTGCACATCAATTTTCTTTCTTTATTTTGGCTTCAAAGTGTTCCAGTATTTCTCTAGTTTCCTAGAAGACCAGGACTTTGAGAAGCAAATTCTCATAATGAAGTCAATATAATTCAAGTCAGAAAGAGTGAATTTTATTTTTAAATTTTTTTTTTAAACTTTAAATTGCAGTAAAAGTATTCATTTACTGGTTTTAAAACCCCTTTATGTGTATACATACCACAGTGCTGCGATGAACATTGGGGTATATGTGTCTTTTTCAATTATGGTTTCCTCAGGGTATATGCCTAGTAGTGGGATTGTTGGGTCATATGATAACTTTATTCCTAGTTTTTAAAGAATCTTCATACTCTTCTCCATAGTAGCTGTATCAATTTGCATTCCCACCAACAGTGCAAGGGGGTTCCCTTTTCTCAGTGGAACATTACTCAGCCATAAAAAGGAGCACATTTGACTCAGTTCTAATAAAATGGATGAACCTAGAGCCTACTATACAGAGTTAAGTAAGTCAGAAAAGCAAATACCATATATTAATACATAGATATGGGATCTGGAAAGATGGAACTGATGAACCTATCTGTAGTGCAGCAGTGGAGATACAGAGACTTGTGGCCATGGCAGGTGTGGGGAAGATACACTGAGAGGAGAAGGTATGGTGAATTGAGATAGTAACACTGAAACATATGCATAACCAAATGTAAAATGAGATAGCCAGTGGAAATCTGCTCTATGACACAGGGAGCTCAAATTCAGTACTCTGTGACAACCTAGAGGTGTAAGACAGGGTGGGAAGTGGAAGGGAGGTTCAAGAGGGAGGGGATATACATATACTTATGGCTGATTCATGTTGATATATGGTGAAATCATACACAATATTGTAAACCAATTGTCCTCCAACTAAAAATAAATAAATTTTAAAAAGAAACCCTCTTTATGCATTTTTAAAATAGTATCCTGGCCCACCCTGAGATTTTATACTGTGAGAATATCAGAAGATCATCAGTACTGATCGTTTCTAATGTTCTGTGTATGATGCTTGTTGCCGAAGTGATTAATACTGAACTTATTCCTCTCTAAACCCCACAAAATATTGACTCATAATTATATTCAGTTTTCTAATTTATAACACTATTTTCCCATATATTGCCTGTTTAACCTTCATAATATCACTGTAAAATAAGACTTGGCATTTTATAAGCTAGGAAAATAACTGAGAGGTTCTAGCAAATAAATCTCAAACGTAAGTCTTCATTTGCATCACCTACAGGAGCTTTTCGTAAAATAGACTCCTGTGTTTACTCTCCCACTCAAACTCCAAGACTCTGATTTAACAGTTAAAAAGCTGCCTGAACGATGCTGATAGTGAACCTAATTGGGAACTCCTGTTTAAGAGGACTTTTCTAGAGCCCTTAAGGAATGGAACCAGAACTCAAGCTAGAAATGCTGACTGTAGGTCGACAGATTTCCCCAAAGATCACAAGTCAGGTGGAAGAAGTAGGTAAGCAGCAGGGATTATGGGAATGCATGCAGGTGGATGTGGATCGATGGTAAAAAGATACATCTTAGAGCAATTTTCCTTCAAAGAATTTTCAACAGTAAAGATGGAGTGACAGTCAATGAAGACAGAAATCTTCAGATTGGTAACATTTTATAGGATGGTGGGGGAAGAGGACAGACAGGTTAGTTAGTATGCATGTGATATTTGTTTCTATGCATAAAAAAAATAAGAAATATGGGAAATGAGACAAAAGAAATAGTGAGCTGGTTCCTTGTATCTTTTCAAAAGCCACAGTGGAAAAAAAAACCATGATAAGTTGGAAAATTGAAAACAAATAATTGAAAAAATAGTTGCCTTCAAACCAAAGTAATTCCTAGGTATTTATATGGGGAAAAGATGCTGCATGTTTTAGAAGATGAATTATAGTGAAGCACTAGGAAGGAAGACCTGAGTGGTAGGTATTTCCAGTTTTGTATTACAAATGATGAAACTATGGTTCAAGGAAGTAAAGGGTATTACTTAAGATGTGTCGTGAGTGTGTGGGAGAAGGAATTGGAACCTGTGAATTATTAAAGTTTTCTATCAAACACTGTCTATAATAAATAGCAGCACCAAGAAGAACCCACAAGAGGAGAATAGATTCTAGGAGAAGAAAAGAAGGCCTAGGAAATGCAACCTTCACTCCATTCTGTGATGCGGATGGAATGTAATGTTGCCTTCCTGTGTTTTTGTCGTCAAAACCACAGAGCTGTGACCATGAAATTTCTTCTTGGAGAGTTGACACTGGGACTTTCCAAATTTTTATTATTCAGAAGACAAAATTTCAGCCTGAGGCAAGATTTTAAAATGGATTTTGTAGAGAATAAAATTTAGAAAATTTCCTTGGCTGCTACTTATCAACTGTTGGTTGAGAATTTTTGTTTCAGATAATGCCATCTTAAGTATACTACAAGCACTTTCTGCTTGTAAGTGTTTGTAGTCGTAATGTATTTCATCAAATGTATTTTTTTTCACAGCTATACAGGACTTCTAGAAGTTTATTTTGTTATTTTTAATCGTTGATAATCTATGCACTGGATTGATGCATTCCCTCCAATAAAGCCCCCTTTCATAGAGAAAGAGAGAAAGTTGCTCAGTCGTGTCCGATTCTTTGGGACCCCATGGACTATACAGTCCGTTGAATTCTCCAGGCCAGAATACTGGAGTGGGTAGCCTTTCCTTTCTCCAGGAGTTCTTCTCAACCCAGGGATTGAACCCAGGTCTCCCACATTGCAGGCAGATTCTTTACCAACTGAGCTATCAGGGAAGCCCCAGCATAGAGGTTGTCATATCCAGTCATTATTTCATAGTTATCCAGGTTTCCTCAGAGGCTATGTCTACTTTCCATTTCTTTTCCAGAGGCCTTTTCATGTGCTAAGACCCAAGTTAGGCCTCTCACGCCTCTTATGTCTTAGATAAATCTGAGCTTAGCTTCAGGAAAACAGTAGAGACAACTAGTACCTAAAACGTCTTCGGTCTGAATGTTTTGATGCATCCTGAATCACTTCCCACAGTCCATGGAAGGAGTTTGATTGGGCTCTGCTTCAAAAACTGTCTGATCATAATTTGTTTTTCCTAAGACAAAGTAATCTTGTATATCATGAGCAGGAACCCAAGAATCCACAGCAGTCATTTTCTTATAAGAACACGAGAGATTATTTGCCTTTCTAAAGGTAAATGCAAAACCTATAAACTGCATGATTGTTCTCTTCTAAGTCTCTAGAAATCACCTCAAATGCAATTATTATAAACATTTAACATACAGTATTTAACATTGAGAACATTAAAAATTCTTTTATAATTTTATTGATTTTTATAATTTTATTTATTTCTGTCTCTGTGAGGTCTTCTTTGCTGTGTGGACTTTTCTCTAGTTACAGCCAGCTGGGGCTACTATCTAGCTGCAGTGCACAGCTGCACTGTGGTAGAAGAGGTAGCATCCTCTTCTTGCTGAGCATGGGTCTCTAGGGCACATGGGCTTCAGTAGTTGTGGCTCATGGGCTCAGTAGCTGTGGTTCCCGGGCTCTAGAGCACAGGCTCAATAGTTGTGGCTCATGGACCGAATTGCCCCGTGGCATGTTGAATCTTCCTAGATCAGGGATTTAGCTCATGTCTCCTGCATTGGCAGGCAGACTCTTTACCACTGAGCCACCAGGGAAGCCCAATTACATAAAATTAAAAAAAAATAAATATATATATATGTTTGTTCATAATGGAACCAGAAGCAAAGCAATACTTATCATATAGGAACTTGTTTTTTTTTTGTTTGTTTGTTTCACTCTTCCTTCTCATAGTTATTAACAGACAGATGCTGTAAAAAGAATTTAAATTC
Organism: Bos indicus; assembly: GCF_029378745.1. Taxonomy (NCBI): domain Eukaryota; kingdom Metazoa; phylum Chordata; class Mammalia; order Artiodactyla; family Bovidae; genus Bos; species Bos indicus. The sequence continues at coordinate 11,726,613 of NC_091769.1, forward strand.
AGTATTGGTGGGAAAGAATTTCAGAGTTATTTCTAGTAATTCCCTTGCTCCCTTAATGGTATCAGAATTTTTAAAAAATACGTAGCTGACTATTTTGTTAACACTTGCTCTAATCTTAACTTCATCAAATGGCTGTTTTTCATCCCCACTAACAGAACTGGAAATCTGATAGTTCAGGGTCTTTGAATGGTTTTTGTTCCCCTTGAGAATTGTCTTTAGCTTTTTGCCTACGAGAGAAAGTAATGATTTTTATAGCTTTCAAGAGTCCTTTTAAAAATAGAGACTTCTCTTATTTTGATGATAATTTCAACTCACTATTTATATTTTCTGAATGGATAATCATTTCATATATACATATGGTAGGCAGTTGAATAAACAAAATTTCAGTTAAATAAACCATTTTGTAACTTAAAAAATTAAGAATTGCATTCTAAATGAAAATTCATACATTCTGGATATGTTTATGCAATTTCAGAGCTTGACTATGTATGCCTGTATATGTATCTGTGTATATGTGTGCGTGTATATATATATATATATATATATATATATATATATATATATGCCTGTATGTGTGTTTCTGGTAGAAACTGATTTAAGAAACTATTTTAACAGAAAAAAAAGCCCATAATTAGCTCATTCATGCTTTACTTTTATTGTATGAAATTTAGCACACTGAGTAGTTTGTTCTGTTTCTGGTTTTATCTTGTTTTGCTTGTCATTTCTGTTTTCCAATGGTTACCAAAAATAATATTTGTAAGTATTTGTAACACCAGGCATCTTGTTTCATCTTTAGTCTAATGGTCTAAAATTCTTTGATCTTGAATACAAATAGAAATCCCAGGGCCTTTCAGAGGGTTGAAGGGAAAATGTTGAAAAGTAATTTGAACTCAGGACCACATGCAACATACACCTGAATGTGGTATGCTGCAAACTGCTGGACTGCGGCAGCGGTGGCTGTCGTAGAGTGTGCGTACTTGCTCCTGTGGACCTCCTTTCTATAAATATTGTATAGCAAAAGAGGTTCTTTACTTCAGGTCTATGATTCATGTAGGCACAAGGGAGTGTACAGGTGGACATAGGCACTTTTCTGAGGGATAGATCGATAATCTTTCTTTAGACTGTCAAAGGATTTCATAATGTAAAAATGGCGAAATTTAATGAACTAAAAGCTTAGAAGATGACTGTATACAATTAGCTATACATTTCAGATTTTCTAAGCATCACTTATGTATCAGGATTCTCCAGAGACACAGAACCAATAGGATCAATCTATCTATCTACTGAAGAATAGATTTGCTATAGGAATTGTTTAAGCAGTTGTGGAAGCCCAGAAGTCCCTTGATCTGCAATCTATGGGCTGGAGAATCAGGACAGTTGTCCACATGCAAAGGTCTAAGAAGAAGGGAGCTGATGGGATAAATCTCAACCTGAGTCCAAAAGCCTGAGAAACAGGAATACCAATGTATGAGGCCAGGAGAAGATGAAAGTCTTCACTCAGGAAGAGAGTGTGTTCTTCCTCCACCATTTTTTTTTAATCTATTCAGACTCTCAACAAATTGGATGGTGCCCACCCACACTGGGGAGGACCACGTGCTTTACTCAGTTCACCAATTCAGCTGCTAATCTCTTCTGGAGACCCTCTTAGAGACACATCCAGATAAAATGTTTTACCAGCTATCTGGGCATCCCCATTAGCCCAGTCAAGTCGGGACATAAAATTAACCATCACAACTTAACAGCTCGAGACTTAAATTCATGACTTTGTTTTCTGCCTCTTAAGATTCAGATGCCGGTCAGAAACTAAAGAAAAGTAATTGACTGAATGGTACAGGCATATGACTAGAGCAGAGAAAGCACAATTTTATTTTATGAGTAATGTGTTCCTGAAGACTTGGCAGAATTCAAAACTTGCATATTTCATATCTAGTTGCTCCCACAGGACTGACAGTGTTTACTAGTGAAAGTGGCCAAGGCATATGCCAATTACAAAAACACATTTGGTAACTTATTCATCCCTCTCCAACTTAAAATTATAATTCTTCAAGATTAAAAAATAGATTTACTTATTTCTAATTTTGTGCTGAAAGCAAAACTTTATTGATATTTTAGGTTCAGCCTTTTCAAGTTAATTCTAATTTGCATATATTTGCGTTATGTATGTGAGAAGGCAATGGCACCCCACTCCAGTGCTCTTGCCTGGATCCTGTGGATGGAGGAGCCTGGTAGGCTGCAGTCCATGGGGTCGCTAAGAGTCGGACATGACTGAGCGACTTCACTTTCACTTTTCACTTTCGTGCATTGGAGAAGGAAATGGCAACCCACTCCAGTGTTCTTGCCTGGAGAATCCCAGGGACGGGGGAGCCTGGTGGGCTGCCGTCTGTGGGGTCGCTTAGAGTCGGACATGACTGAAGCGACTTAGCAGCAGCAGCAACATGTTACACTCTGTGTGGTAACTGAGCCTTCTCAAAATTAGAAAGAATGAATTTTTAAAATTTTTAACTCAGTAATTTTATCTCTTATAAGATGCCATTCACAAATAATTTTGTACAACCAATAGTACCACTAACACTACTGTTGGTAAAATTACTGTAATTGATGGCCCAATTAATCTATAAATGCGAATAAATTTCTGTCCATTTTCCAGTAGTTGTCTATGTTTTGTTTCTTTTATATCCTGTAGCAGTCTGACAACTAAGGAAATCCAACTAGAAGGAGAGGTTGAGCCAAAGAAAATGTCAATTAAAAACAGGTTTGAAAATATATATCTAACTCTTATTTTCATAAAGTGCGTGTGTGTGTTTAATTTTCATTTTGATTCAGTGTTCTGTGGATAACTTTAACACTTGAAAAATAGTTTGAACAAATTAAGCCATTCATTTTGATTCTTGGACTTTATGGTTTCCAATCCCTAATTGGAAAGGAGATTATAAATACCCTTGATCTGACTGTATACTTCAGTCACAATAGTATAAGTAAAATCTTTCGGGCTTTACAATAAAAATTAAATGAAGTATGTCTCTTTTTTTTGCATTTGAGAAATTTGAATTTTTTTTTCTTTTTTTTTTTTTTAATAGAAAATTATTTAATTAGTGTACATGTGTTCCCCATCCTGAATCCTCCTCCCTCCTCCCTCCCCACACCATCCCTCTGGGTCGTCCCAGTGCACCAGCCCCAAGCATCCAGCATTGTGCACTGAACCCTGACTGGCATCTCGTTTCATACATGACGTTTCACATGTTTCAATGCCACTCTCCCAAATCTTCCCACCCTCTCCCTCTCCCACAGAGTCCACAAGACTGTTCTATACATCAGTGTCTCTTTTGCTGCCTCGTATACAGGGTTATCATTACCATCTTTCTAAATTCCACATATATGCGTTAGTATACTGTATTGGTGTTTTTCCTTCTGGCTTACTTCACTCTGTATAATAGGCTCCAGTTTCATCCACCTCATTAGAACTGATTCAAATGTATTCTTTTTAATGGCTGAGTAATACTCCATTGTGTATAGGTACCACAGCTTTCTTATCCATTCATCTGCTGATGGACATCTAGGTTGCTTCCATGTCCTGGCTATTATAAACAGTGCTGCGATGAACACTGGGGTACACGTGTCTCTTTCCCTTCTGGTTTCCTTGGTGTGTATGCCCAGCAGGGGGATTGCTGGATCATAAGGCAGTTCTATTTCCAGTTTTTTAAGGAATCTCCACACTGTTCTCCATAGTGGCTGTACTAGTTTGCATTCCCACCAACAGTGTAAGAGGGTTCCCTTTTCTCCACACCCTCTCCAGCATTTATTATTTGTAGACTTTTGGATCGCAGCCATTCTGACTGGTGTGAAATGGTACCTCATAGTGGTTTTGATTTGCATTTCTCTGATAATGAATGATGTTGAGCATCTTTTCATGTGTTTGTTAGCCATCTGTATGTCTTTGGAGAAATGTCTATTTAGATCTTTGGCCCATTTTTTGATTGGGTCATTTATTTTCCTGGAGTTGAGCTGTAGGAGTTGCTTGTATATTTTTGAGATTAGTTGTTTGTCGGTTGCTTCATTTGCTATTATTTTCTCCCATTCTGAAGGCTGTCTTTTCACCTTGCTAATAGTTTCCTTTGATGTGCAGAAGCTTTAAAGTTTAATTAGGTCCCATTTGTTTATTTTTACTTTTATTTCCAATATTCTGGGAGGTGAATCATAGAGGATCCTGCTGTGATGTATGTCAGAGAGTGTTTTGCCTATGTTCTCCTCTAGGAGTTTTATAGTTTCTGGTCTTATGTTGAGATCTTTAATCCATTTTGAGTTTATTTTTGTATATGGTGTTAGAAAGTGTTCTAGTTTCATTCTTTTACAAGTGGTTGACCAGATTTCCCAGCACCACTTGTTAAAGAGATTGTCTTTAATCCACTGTATATTCTTGCCTCCTTTGTCAAAGATAAGGTGTCCATATGTGCGTGGATTTATCTCTGGGCTTTCTATTTTGTTCCATTGATCTATATTTCTGTCTTTGTGCCAGTACCATACTGTCTTGATAACTGTGGCTTTGTAGTAGAGCCTGAAGTCAGGTAGGTTGATTCCTCCAGTTCCATTTTTCTTTCTCAAGATCGCTTTGGCTATTCGAGGTTTTTTGTTTTTCCATACAAATTGTGAAATTATTTGTTCTAGCTCTGTGAAGAATACTGTTGGTAGCTTGATAGGGATTGCATTGAATCTATAAATTGCTTTGGGTAGTATACTCATTTTCACTATATTGATTCTTCCAATCCATGAACATGGTATATTTCTCCATCTATTAGTGTCCTCTTTGATTTCTTTCACCAGTGTTTTATAGTTTTCTATATATAGGTCTTTAGTTTCTTTAGGTAGATATATTCCTAAGTATTTTATTCTTTTCGTTGCAATGGTGAATGGAATTGTTTCCTTAATTTCTCTTTCTGTTTTCTCATTATTAGTGTATAGGAATGCAAGGGATTTCTGTGTGTTGATTTTATATCCTGCAACTTTACTATAATCATTGATTAGTTCTAGTAATTTTCTGGTGGAGTCTTTAGGGTTTTCTATGTAGAGGATCATGTCATCTGCAAACAGTGAGAGTTTTACTTCTTCTTTTCCAATTTGGATTCCTTTTATTTCTTTTTCTGCTCTGATTGCTGTGGCCAAAACTTCCAAAACTATGTTGAATAGTAATGGTGAAAGTGGGCACCCTTGTCTTGTTCCTGACTTTAGAGGAAATGCTTTCAATTTTTCACCATTGAGGATAATGTTTGCTGTGGGTTTGTCATATATAGCTTTTATTATGTTGAGGTATGTTCCTTCTATTCCTGCTTTCTGGAGAGTTTTTATCATAAATGGGTGTTGAATTTTGTCAAAGGCTTTCTCTGCATCTATTGAGATAATCATATGGTTTTTGTTTTTCAATTTGTTAATGTGGTGTATTACATTGATTGATTTGCGGATATTGAAGAATCCTTGCATCCCTGGGATAAAGCCCACTTGGTCATGGTGTATGATATTTTTAATGTGCTGTTGGATTCTGATTGCTAGAATTTTGTTTAGGATTTTTGCATCTATGTTCATCAGTGATATTGGCCTGTAGTTTTCTTTTTTTGTGGCATCTTTGTCAGGTTTTGGTATTAGGGTGATGGTGGCCTCATAGAATGAGTTTGGAAGTTTACCTTCCTCTGCAATTTTCTGGAAGAGTTTGAGCAGAATAGGTGTTAGCTCTTCTCTAAATTTTTGGTAGAATTCAGCTGTGAAGCCATCTGGACCTGGGCTTTTGTTTGCTGGAAGACTTTTGATTACAGTTTCAATTTCTGTGCTTGTGATGGGTCTGTTAAGGTTTTCTATTTCTTCCTGGTCGAGTTTTGGAAAGTTGTACTTTTCTAAGAATTTGTCCATTTCTTCCTCGTTGTCCATTTTATTGGCATATAATTGTTGATAATAGTCTCTTATGATCCTTTGTATTTCTGTGTTGTCTGTTGTGATCTCTCCATTTTTGTTTCTAATTTTATTGATTTGATTTTTCTCCCTTTGTTTCTTGATGAGTCTGGCTAATGGTTTGTCAATTTTATTTATCCTTTCAAAGAACCAGCTTTTGGCTTTGTTGATTTTTGCTATGGTCTCTTTTGTTTCTTTTGCATTTATTTCTGCTCTAATTTTTAAGATTTCTTTCCTTCTACTAACCCTGGGGTTCTTCATTTCTTCCTTTTCTAGTTGCTTTAGGTGTAGAGTTAGGTTATTTGACTTTTTTCTTGTTTCTTGAGGTGTGCCTGTATTGCTATGAACTTTCCCCTTAGGACTGCTTTTACCGTGTCCCACAGGTTTTGGGTTGTTGTGTTTTCATTTTCATTCGTTTCTATGCAAATTTTGATTTCTTTTTTGATTTCTTCTGTGATTTGTTGGTTATTCAGCAGCGTGTTGTTCAGCCTCCATATGTTGGAATTTTTAATAGTTTTTCTCCTGTAATTGAGATCTAATCTTACTGCATTGTGGTCAGAAAAGATGCTTGGAATGATTTCTATTTTTTTGAATTTACCAAGGCTAGCTTTATGGCCCAGGATGTGATCTATCCTGGAGAAGGTTCCATGTGCGCTTGAGAAAAAGGTGAAATTCATTGTTTTGGGATGAAATGTCCTATAGATATCAATTAGGTCTAACTGGTCTATTGTATCGTTTAAAGTTTGTGTTTCCTTGTTAATTTTCCATTTAGTTGATCTATCCATTTAGTTGATTAGGTGTGAGTGGGGTATTAAAGTCTCCCACTATTATTGTGTTATTGTTAATTTCTCCTTTCATACTTGTTAGCATTTGTCTTACATACTGCGGTGCTCCCGTGTTGGGTGCATATATATTTATAATTGTTATATCTTCTTCTTGGATTGATCCTTTGATCATTATGTAGTGACCTTCTTTGTCTCTTTTCACAGCCTTTGTTTTAAAGTCTATTTTATCTGATATGAGTATTGCTACTCCTGCTTTCTTTTGGTCCCTATTTGCATGGAAAATCTTTTTCCAGCCCTTCACTTTCAGTCTGTATGTGTCCCCTGTTTTGAGGTGGGTCTCCTGTAGACAACATATGTAGGGGTCTTGTTTTTGTATCCATTCAGCCAGTCTTTGTCTTTTGGTTGGGGCATTCAACCCATTTACGTTTAAGGTAATTACTGATAAGTATGATCCCGTTGCCATTTACTTTATTGTTTGGGGTTCGAATTTATACACCATTCTTGTGTTTCCTGTCTAGAGAATATCCTTTAGTATTTGTTGGAGAGCTGGTTTGGTGGTGCAGAATTCTCTCAGCTTTTGCTTGTCTGAGAAGCTTTTGACTTCTCCTTCATACTTGAATGAAATCCTTGCTGGGTACAATAATCTGGGCTGTAGGCTATTTTCTTTCATCATTTTAAGTATGTTTTGCCATTCCCTCCTGGCTTGAAGAGTTTCTATTGAAAGATCAGCTGTTATCCTTATGGGAATTCCCTTGTGTGTTATTTGTTGTTTTTCCCTTGCTGCTTTTAATATTTGTTCTTTGTGTTTGATCTTTGTTAATTTGATTAATATGTGTCTTGGGGTGTTTCGCCTTGGGTTTATCCTGTTTGGGATTCTCTGGGTTTCTTGGACTTGGGTGATTATTTCCTTCCCCAGTTTAGGGAAGTTTTCAACTATTATCTCCTCAAGTATTTTCTCATGGTCTTTCTTTTTGTCTTCTTCTTCTGGAACCCCTATGATTCGAATGTTGTAGCGTTTAATATTGTCCTGGAGGTCTCTGAGATTGTCCTCATTTCTTTTAATTCGTTTTTCTTTTATTTTCTCTGATTCATTTATTTCTACCATTCTATCTTCTAATTCACTAATCCTATCTTCTGCCTCTGTTATTCTACTATTTGTTGCCTCCAGAGTGTTTTTAATTTCATTTATTGCATTATTCATTATATATTGACTCTTTTTTATTTCTTCTAGGTCCTTGTTAAACCTTTCTTGCATCTTCTCAATCCTTGTCTCCAAGCTATTTATCTGTGATTCCATTTTAATTTCAAGATTTTGGATCAATTTCACTATCATTATTCGGAATTCTTTATCAGGTAGATTCCCTATCTCTTCTCTTTTGTTTGGTTTGGTGGGCATTTATCCTGTTCCTTTATCTGCTGGCTATTCCTCTGTCTCTTCATCTTGTTTAAATTGCTGAGTTTGGGGTGTCCTTTCTGTATTCTGGCAGTTTGTGGAGTTCTCTTTATTGTGGCTTTTCCTCACTGTGTGTGGGTTTGTACAGGTGGCTTGTCAAGGTTTCCTGGTTAGGGAAGCTTGTGTCAGTGTTCTGATGGGTGGAGCTGTATTTCTTCTCTTTGTTCAGTCGCGCTGTGGGGAGGGAGGGAGGGATGCTGCAAACAAATAACACTAGCGTGTGCTCGCAGTGCCTCAGCCACACTGGGTCTGCCTCCGCTCACGGCGCGTGTAGCCTCCCTGCCCACACTGCTCGGGCTCTAGGTTGTTCCGCCAGGAACAATCCGAGGCTGGCCCTGGGTTGCATGTACCTCCCAGGTCCAAGCCGCTCAGGTTCAGGCACTCGGGTAGTCCTCAGAGGCACAGACTCAGTTGGGCCTGAGTTTTGTGCTCTTCCCAGGTCCGAGCAGCTCAAGTGATTAGGTGTTTGGCGAGCGCCAATGCTGCGACTTATCGCCTCCCCGCCACTCGGTTATCTGGGTGTAAAACCGGCGCACCTTCTCAGGCAGATGTTAACCGTCCAGACCCCCAAGAAGTTTTAGTTAGCAAAGAAGCCTGCTTACAGTTTTATAGATAATGTCTCTCTGGGGCTGCGATTGCCCCCTTCCGGCTCTGGCTGCCTGTCACCGGAGGGGGAAGGTCTGCAGCCAGCTATCTCTGTTCAGTCCTTTGTTCCGTGCGTGGGCCTGGCGGTCTTAGGTTAGGGCTGGCTTTTCACGTGGTAGATATCCCACAGTCTGGTTTGCTAGCCCAAATTATTTTGCTCAGATAGTGCTCAGGGTATTCAGGCCAGATTCTTACTCTAAGCGATGCAGCCCACGCTGCACCTCCCTGCCCAGCCCCCGCTTGCTAATGGCTCGTGCAGGCGTCTGCGCTGCTTCTCCGGTGGGGGAGTTACCGTAGGACTCGCAATCTTCGAGTTTTAATTGTTTATTTATTTTTTCTTCCTGTTATGTTGCCCTCTGTGCTTCCAAAGCTCGGCACAGATTCGGCAGTGAGAAGTTTTCCTGGTGTTTGGAAACTTCTCTCTTTTTAAGACTCCCTTCCCGGGACGGAACTCTGTCCCTCCCTCTTTTGTCTCTTTTTTTGTCTTTTTTTTTTTTTTCCTACCTCCTTTCGAAGAGTTGGATTGCTTTTCTGGGTGCCTGATGTCCTCTGCCGGCATTCAGAAGTTGTTTTGTGGAATTTACTCGACGTTTAAATGCTCTTTTGATGAATTTGTGGGGTAGAAAGTGTTCTCCCCGTCCTACTCCTCCGCCATCTTGGCTCCTCTCCGAGAAATTTGAATTTTAAGGACACTATGATTTATCATGAACCAAACCTCTGGCTTTTAGGTGTTTTGGTCTCAACTTGCAAAGCTTCTTTATACAAGTTAACCAAAAGTGGCATGTTTGGTCTTCAGGTTACAAGTAATACTGACTCTCTTGATTGTCTCAAATAAGAGAGTCTTACTTTAAATACACAGGGGAAAAGAGTAAGGAAAAGAGGCATCTAGGGCCTCATGGGGACCAAGTAAGAGCAACAGAGCCAGAAGTCATGTAAAGACAGCCAACAACACATATCTGGGCTCCATGGCGATCACAACATAGTTTGAGAACTAGAAGATTTCTATTCCTCAAGATCCAGTTCTGTCTTTGGGGACCCATCATGTCACCCCCGAATAGTGGAAGTCCAAGGAGCCCCCCAGAAAGCCATCCTTAGTCACCTCAGTGTCCCTTCTCTGTGTTCCCACAGTGTAACATGTGATGTCACACTCTGGGTGTAACTTGCGATGCCAGGCTTTCCCATGTTGCTCTGTATTTCTCTTTTACTTGTCAAACACCTCTGCTAGATTGTGAAATGGTGTTCCGTGCCTTGGTCATCTCTGTATTCCTATCCTCTGGCTTGTCTCTGTGATTTTCAGTCTTTGCTCCCCTTACCAGCTGCTTTTAATTGACTTTCTTTTTAGGATTGAATACTTTCTCAAAGGGAGAATTAGATTTGTCATTTAGTCACCATCTTCTCGGAGAAGGCAATGGCACCCCACTCCAGTACTCTTGCCTGGAAACTCCCATGGACGGAGGAGCCTGGTAGGCTGCAGTCCATGGGGTCGAGAAGACTCAGACACAACTGAGCAACTTCACTTTCACTTTTCACTTTCATGCATTGAAGGAAATGGCAACCCACTCCAGTGTTCTTGTCTGGAGAGTCCCAGGGATGGGGGAGCCTGGTGGGCTGCCATCTACCGGGTCGCACAGAGTCGGACATGACTGAAGCGGCTCAGCAGCAGCAGCACCATCTTCTCGGGGGGCCAGAGCTTTTGTGCCATATTACCTCCCAGGTTGCAGATATAAAAATGGCTGCCCTGATCCAACAGCTCTGGCTAATTGATGACATTATATTACCAGCATAATAATTTCTGTAGTCCAGGTTGGCAATGGGTTTGGTGGGGTGGGAGGATGGGGTGAGGTGGTGGGTGGTTGCATTTTGAGACCTGAACTGTGCAGTTCAAGAGATCACATCTTTGTTTGATCCAAAATCTTGTTGAGTGATTAAATACATGAACAATCTATATTGGTTATCATTCGGCCTCTCCTTTCTGAACTATTTTCTTTTAGACTGAAGAACTAATATTCCTTTGGGGAAGAAGTATGATCTCAGTTTTCAACAGGCAAAAATTTCATTTCCTTCATTAACATCCCTGGTAACAAGAACCAGTTGCTGAGAAATAGGTCACAGTTACACAAGAAACGCCAAACTGCTGGTGTAATAACCTCAAATGTCAGTAGATGTTTAATGAAAAGTTTTCAGCGGCATTTTGATGACTAATTTCTACTCTATAATTTGTATTTTTACAAATATAAATTTGTACCGCAAATTCATCAAAATTAGGCCTGCTTTTCCCTGCCTTTCCCAATACAGTCCTTGCTAGACCTTTATTTACATTATTCATTTCAAAAAACCACCTTTGGCCACATTTGCACTTCAAGCTGTTTGTTCTTCACCTCTGGTCGCCCAGCCGTTTCTTACTACTGTAGTACCTAGGAAAATCAGTGCAATCCGTTTCAGCTCCGGCGATGGTTAATGTATTTGCCAAATTAACTAGATTATGGTGCCAGTTGTTTGGTCAAACACCAGACTAGCTATTGCTGTGAAGGTATTAATATTTAAATCAGTAGACACTGACTAAAGCAGTCTGCCCTCCATCATGTGAATGGGCTTCATACAACCAGTTGAAAGCCTTACAAGCAAAGACTGAAGTCCCCGGAGAAAGAAGGAAGAAGTCCTTCCTCCAGACTGCATTCAGACTCCAGACTGCAAACTTTGGAAATTCCAGCCTGCTGGCCTACTCTGCAAATTTCAGGGACTGAATTTCAGTGATTGCCAGTCCCTTGTAATCACATGAGCACATTCCTTAAAAGAAATCTCTCTCCCCTTCTTTCTCCCTCTGTATGCATTGTACATTATATACACACACACAGACTAAGTGAATTAGAATACAGACACATACACATCCTGTTGGCTCTATTTCTCTGGAGAATTCTGGCTAATATAGCTACTCTCACCCTTAATAATAAAGTGGGACTATTTATGCCTGCTGCTGCTGCTGCTGCTAAGTCACTTTAGTCATGTCCGACCTGTGCGACCCCATAGATGGAAGCCCACCAGGTTCCACCGTCCCTGGGATTCTCCAGGCAAGAACACTGGAGTGGGTTGCCATTTCCTTCTCCAATGTGTGGAAGTGAAAGTGAAGTCGCTCAGTCGTGTCCAACTCTTAGCGACCCCATGGACTGCAGCCTACCAAGCTCCTCCGTCCATGGGATTTTCCAGGCAAGAGTTCTGGAGTGGGTTGCCATTGCCTTCTCTGATTAATGCCTACTGGAATAAATTAGATCAGTGATTCTGAATCAGGGGGCCCGTGGAGGTATCTCAGAGACCAGCAAAGGGAACGAGTAAAGCTTGGAGAGGAGACATTCTGTTCCTCCCTTTCTGAGCTTCAACCAGAATGGTCCCACTTTTATCTTATATATTGGAAGATGGTGTAAAGGTGCTTAGAAAATATTCCACTGCTAAAAATAGAGCTTGAAGATTACATGGTTACAGTTAGGATGAACCAGTTTCTCAAAGTTTACATGTATCTGGTATCTGAATTTTTTTTACTAAATATTTCCATGTAATTTTTGACTTGATGACAGGGGAATATCCCTAAATGTGCCAAATGTATATTTTTGTAGGCTGTGAGGATATCATCTTTATGATAAAGATTTTTCAGGACATGTCCCTTCCCAGTACCTATATTCTATCCAGCTCCATAGTTTTATAAACATCTGGCTTCCCAGGTGGTGCTAGTGGTAAAGAACCTGCCTACCACTGCAGGAGACCTAGGAGACGTGGACTCGATCCCTGGGTCAGGAAGATCCCCTGCAGGAGGGCATGGCAACCCGCTCTACTTTTTTTGCCTGGAGAGTCCCATGGACAGAAGAGCCTGGTGGGCTACAATCCATGGGGTTGCAAAGAGTCAGATATGACTGAAGCGACTTAGCACACACAAGAAGATATAATTAACTTTGTTTCTCACCTGCAAGTCCATCTTCTTGAGAGGCCTTTCATTAGAGCAACAATCTCTAAGAATCATGAAACATAAGGATTTGTTTTTTACAGGATCAATGGAAATCAAGATTTGGCCACAGGACCAGGGAAGGGCTGGATTCTCTCTGAGTTGCTGTGTGCAGGAACTTGGGAAGGAAAAAAGGAAAACCTGGACTGATGTCTACCAAGTTCTGAAGCATCAGTGGAAAGTATGAGGAGGAGTAAAAGCCTGTGAAGTGGTGGGCTGATGTGTTGACAGCATTGTGGTTGCGGAACTCAGTGGTAGGCCTGAAGGAATTTGATCTTTCATCTAGAACTAGCTGGAAGTGGTGTCAGAATCCTCTGCATTTACTCACATTGTTTGGGTAGGATTAATAGGAGAAGATGCACCTTGTAATGGAAATGGGCTTCCAGAAACATCTGATGGGCTGGGGTCCTGCTATCCAATATTGCCTGGGCCAGCAAACCATGAAGTCTTAAGATTTCTCTGAGTTAGAAGGTCATCATGGTGGTTTTGCTATTGATGGGGATGGGGATTTTGTGGGGAAGTAGCAACCTGAGCAGAGTCTTAAAATGCATCTGTGTAATCAGAACAGTATGGTACTCACACAAAAATAAAAACACAGATCAACGGAACAGGATAGAAAGCCAAGAAACAAATTAATCTGTGAAAGAGGAGGTAAGAACATACAATGGAGAAAAGATAGTCTCTTCAATAAGTGGAGCTGGGAAACCCGGACAGCTACATATAAAAGAATAAGAACATTCTTTAACACCATGCACAAAAATAAACTCAAAATGGATTAAAGATCGAAATGTAAGTCCAGACGCTATAAAATTCTTAAAGGAAAACATAGGCAGAATACTCTCTGACACAAATCACAGCATTATCTTTTTGGATCCAGCCTCCTAGAGTAATGAAATAAAAATAAACAAATGGGACCTAAACTTAAAAGCTTTTGCACAGCAAAGGAAACCATAAACATGCATAGAATGGGAGGAAATATATGCAAAAAATATGACTGACAAGGAAACAATCTCCAAAATATACAAAGAGATTATGTAACTCAGTATATATATATATATAAAACCCATGGAGAACAGTGTGGAGATTCCTTAAAAAACTGGAAATAGAACTGCCTTATGACCCAGCAATCCCACTGCTGGGCATACACACCAAGGAAACCAGAATTGAAAGAGACACATGTACCCCAATGTTCATCGTAGCACTGTTTATAGTAGCCGGGACATGGAAGCAACCTAGATGTCCATCAGCAGATGAATGGATAAGAAAGCTGTGGTACATATACACAATGGAGTATTACTCAGCCATTAAAAAGAATACATTTGAATCAGTTCTAATGAGGTGGATGAAACTGGAGCCAATTATACAGAGTGAAGTAAGCCAGAAAGAAAAACACCAATACAGGAATTTAGAAAGATGGTAACGATAACCCTGTATGCGAGACAGCAAAAGAGACACAGATGTATAGAACAGTCTTTTGGACTCTGTGGGAGAGGGAGAGGTGGGTATGATTTGGGAGAATGGCATTGAAACATGTATAATATCATATATGAAACGAATTGCCGGTCCAGGTTCGATGCAGGATACAGGATGCTTGGGGCTGGTGCACTGGGATGACCCAGAGGGATGGTACGGGGAGGGAGGTGGGAGGGGGGTTTAGGATGGGGAGCATGTGTACACCCGTGGCGGATTCATGTTGATGTATGGCAAAACCAATACAATATTGTAAGGTAAAAAAAAAATCAAAAAATGGGTTGTTAGAGAAATGCAAAATGAAACTACACTGAGATATCACCTCACACCTATCAGAATGGCCATCATAAAAAGGCTACAAACAATAAGTGGTGGAGAGGGTGTGGAGAAAAGGGAACACTCCTATGCTGTTGGTGGCCATGTAAACTGGTACAACTATTTCAGAGAACAGTGGAGGTTGCTTAGAAAACTAAGTATAGAACTAGCAGCATGATCCAGCAATCCCACTCCTGGGCATATATCCAGAGAAAACCATAATTTGAAAAGATACCTACACTCCAAAGTTCATTTCTTATAATAGCCAAGACATGCAAGCAACCTAAATGTTCATCAACAGATAAAGAAGATGTGGTACATGCTGGAATATTACTTAGCCATAAAAAGGATTAAATAATGCCATTTGTAGTAATATGGATTGACCTAGTATGATCGAGGTTATCATACTAAGTGAATTAAGTCAAACAGAAAAATACAAATATCATGATACAGCTTATATGAGGGATCAAAAAAATCATACAAATGAACTTATTTACAAAACAGAAACAGACTCACAGAATTAGAAAACAAATTTATGGTTACCAAAGGGGAAAGGTGGGGGGAAGGGATAAATTAGGAATTTGGGATTAACAAATACATACCACTGTATTTAAAATAGATAACCAACAAGGACCTACTGTGTAGCACAAGGGATTCTACTCAATATTCTATAATAACCTAAATGGAAAAGTAATTTGAAGAAGAATAGCTATATGTGTGAATAACTAAATCATTTTGCTGTACTCCTGAAAGTAACAACATTTAAAATCAACTATGTGTTCTAAGTCACTTTAGTCATGTCTGACTCCTTGCGACGCTATGGACTGTAACCCACCAAGCTCCTCTGGCCATGGGATTCTCCAGGCTAGAGTACTTGGGTTGCCATTTCCTCATTCAAGGTATCTTCCTGATCCAGGATTGAAGCCATGTCTCTTACATCTCCTGCACTGGCAGGTGGGTTCTTTACTACTCGTGCCACTCCAATATATATGCATTTTTAAAAAAACTTTAAAAATGCATCAGTGCATCTCACTCTTCTCAAGTTCCCTTCCTATTATAGGATAAAGTCTAGGTGAGTGTTTTTCAGACTGTAGAGTACATCATAATAACCTGCAGAAACATCAATTGCTAGACCCATCTTCAGAGTTTCTAATTCAGACAGCAATGAGATCAAACCAGTCAATCCTAAAGGAAATTAACCCTGAATATTCATTAGCAGGACTGATGCTGAAGCTGAAGCTCCAATACTTTGGCCACCTGATGCGAAGAGCTGACTCATTGGAAAAGACCCTGATGCTGGGAAAGATTGAGAGCAAGAGGGGAAGTGGGCAACAGAGGATGAGCTGGGTGGATGGAATCACCAACTCAGTAGATGTGAGTTTGAACAAACTCTGAGAGATGGTGAAGGACAAAGAAGTCTGGCATGCTGCTGTCCATGGGGTCACAAAGAGTTGGACATGACTTAGTGATTGAACAACAATAATAAGGTCCAGGATAGGACCTGAGAATTTACATGTTAATAAATTTCCAGGTGATGTTGATACTGCAGGACCATGGACCATGACACTGAGAACCATTAGCCTAGGCTACTTAGCATCCCACAAATGGACTTTCTTAGTTCAGTCCTTGCCAATCCCTTTTGTCTATCTTCCCACCTCTTGCCCTGAACTTTGTGATTCAGCAGTTTGGAACTACTTATGGTGAATTTGGCAGTCACTGTGCTCTTTCCTGCTGCCTAGGTTCATGTCCTTCACTCTGCTTGGGGTGCCCATCCCTCCTTATCCCATTTATTTACCTGGTTAATTTGTACTTAGCTTTTATGAGTCTATATCCGCCATCCTTCAATAACCTTCTTTATCATTTATGTTGCCTCCCACCTCTTCAGCTCCTCTTCTAGCCAGACAGTCCTCCTCTAATGCTTCCATAGTCTGAACACCTTTCTGCACTGCACATATCCCCTTAGACTAGAATTGTCAATTTGTGTGTCTGTTTCTTCCGTGACACTGTCAATTCCTTGAAACCTGAACTGAATCTTTTTCTTTGAATGCACAGTGCACTGAAAATAGAGGTTCTAGATAAATTTGAGGGAGGGAGTAGAAGGAAGGGGGAAAGTGAAACAAACGTGTGCCCTTGGTTACTGGGGCCTCTAATACACAGACAGCATATGGCCTGGCTTAGAGTCAAGCTTCTGGTGGTTATCAGGCAGTAAAAGGATTCTTTCAATTACATCTGTTCTTGATCCTGTAGTCTATAAACATTTTGGTGCAAATCAAACAAACAACACATTGGGGTTATATAGCAGGCAATCTTCTATGCGGTTAGGCTGTGACCACTGTCCATAGCATGGAGGCTTATGATGAGGGGCTCTATGTGATTAGTATAGCAAAGTCTGGCTGGTGTCACCTTTAACTTCTCCTCAGTTGAATGAGGTACACCCTTATTAAAATGTAGGACAATTTCAGTAATTTAGAATACATAGTTATTATCACCTTGCTTCACATAGTACACGAGGACCATTAATTGCATACTGAAACATGCACAGGAGGTTCACTCTGTGAACTCTGGTTCACAGACTCCTTTAAATAGTCAGTGATTAGGCTTTCAGTTTTTCCATTCCTCCTGTCTGTCTTCATTATTTATTATTCTGCTCCATCCAGGGCCCCACTGATGATGAAAGACCTTAGTCCATTTTACCAGGAAAGAGCATAAAGAGAATGCCATGTAACCCTCTCATTTTCTTGATGCTGAGCACAAGGGATCTGTCAAGTCCCAGAGCTGGCTCCAGTGGAGGACTGGAATCAGGCTCCTGCTCTCAGCACTGCACCAGCTGCCCTGTATCATCTGTCTAAGAAGCCCCACTTTACATTTTCAAATTCTGCTATTCCCAAAGCATCAGTTTGGGAATAGTAGAATTTGAAAAATAGCTGCAAAACAGACTCAATTAGAAAGCCCCTAAAATAGGATAGAGCAAATTTAAAGGTGAAATCCAAGAGATAGACTGCACAGGAAGGTATGGTTTATTATGCCAATTGTATAATCACAAGTGATGTGTACTGAGGGTTTTCTCTGTTGTGGGCACCACACTAAGTGCTTTAAGTGTACTATCTATGTGTGGATCCTCGCAGCCACACTATGAGCAGGTCCATTGTTATTCCCAGTTTACAGATTGGAAACTGAGGCTTAAAGGCCAAGAGGCACCCCTCAAAATCTACACTAGTAATACCAAAATTCAAGTGCAGGCGGCTTGTCTCCAGAACTCATGCCCTTCACTGCTACACTGATCAAGTAAAACCAGATAGAAATCCCAGTCTGGTTGCACTAGTGACCGAAGCAAAACAATTGCTACCAAAGGTAAATAGCAAGACGACAAGGTACCCATGGGCACCTCCTATTCTACCTTGGGTTTGTGAAAGCACGGGCATTGTAATGGGCTGGTATCCTTATGATTTAAGTTCTTGTCATAATAATTTGTAGATGAATTATAAAAACTTAGGTTTGGAAGACACCACAGAGTTCACCCAGTTCAGCATGACCAGATCAACATGGCCAACCTTCTGCAGGATCCCTGGGGAAAAGTGGGAGGTCTTTGCTGAAGACCAGCCTGTGATGGAAGGTTCACCTCAGGAGAGTCTGCTCAGTCAGTACAGTCTTGCCTCCCTATCTGTGGGGGATCGGTTCCAGGACCTCTACAGACACCAAAATCCAAGGATGCTCAAATCTTTTATGTAAAGTATCTGTACTACAGGTGGGCCCCATGGCCGACCATGTTTTGTTGTTGTTCAGTCACTTAGTTGTGTCCAACTCTTTGCGACCCCATGGACTGTAGACCACCAGGTTCCTTTGTCCATGGGGTTTTTCAGGCAAGAATACTGGAGTGGGTTGTCATTTCCTTCTCTAAGGGATCTTTCCAGACCAGAGATTGAACTTGCATCTCCTGCATTGGCAGGTGGATTCTCTACTACTGAGCCACCTGAGAAGCTGATGACTGACCATGCTGCTGCTGCTGCTGCTAAGTTGCTTCAGTCGTGTCCAATTCTGTGCGACCCCATAGACAGCATCCCACCAGTCTCTGCCGTCCCTGGGATTCTCCAGGCAAGAACACTGGAGTGGGTTGCCATTTCCTTCTCCAATGCACGAAAGTGAAAAGTGAAAGGGAAGTCGCTCAGTCGTGTCCGACTCTTAGCGACCCCATGGACTGCAGCCCACCAGGCTCCTCCATCCATGGGATTTTCCAGGCAAGAGTACTGGAGTGGGATGCCATTGCCTTCTCCGATGACTGACCATACTGTCTTGTAAAACCTCGAGTCCTCCTGTGTTGTTGACTCTGCATATTTTGCCTTATTTTTCCAACTGGATTGTAACCTATATAAAATCAGGTTTTGGGATTCATTCATCCTGTTATTTTCCAAAGCACCTAGCATTCTGTAGCCTTAAAATAAAAGTTTACTGATTGAACATGAATCCCTCAAACTTACAGATCTCACAACTCTGTCCTCTTTGGGGGATTGGATATATATTGCTCTAATGAATGGGTGGTGGAAGAATGGAAGTGTTTCTTATTCTACAGATATTTTTCAAAGGAATGGGCTACTTTCTAACTATGAATTCAGTATAATCTTATTTGAGATTAAACATATTAGTATTAGGACTTCCCTGGTGGCTCGGTCAGTAAAGCATCTGCCTACAATGTGGGAGACCTGGGTTCAATCCCTGGGTCAGGAAGATCTCCTGGAGAAGGAAATGGCAACCTACTCCAGTACTCTTGTCTGGAAAATCCCATGGATGGAGGATCCTGGTAGGCTACAGTCCATGGGGTTGCAAAGAGTCGGACATGACTGAGCAACTTCACTTAGCTTAATATTAGTATTATTTCATTTGCCTGACACTACATTTTAGCTCATCTCCAAATACCTATTTAAGAAGAATTAGTCATTTGCTAGACATAATCTGAATCTCTTTTATATCCTATTTTTATTTCTTACTGGGGATTTCCTACAAATCATACATGGCCCATGAATTTCTCTTTAGCACTCCAATTTTGGGGGGAAAAAAATGATCCTGTGTGCTGGTTTGGTTTGTTCTAAATACACATTTCCTTTTTCCAAATGCACATCTATACCATGTGGGTTTACCACAAGTGAAGAATAAAGGTCAAAAGAAGTTAATTGGTACAAAAGGTCATTAGGTTAAAAAAATGTTGTTTGTCATAACATGAAATTTTTAAATGCATATTTGATTTAATATATAAATAAGCACAATCAATGGAATATAAAAAAGATTACAAAATGTAAATTCAACTGGTTATGATCTTTTATTGACTTGAATTCAAATTCACTGGGACTTCCCTGGTAGCTCAGTGGTAAAGAATCTGCCTGTCAATTCAGGAGACGTGAGCTTGATCCCTGATCCGGGAAGATCCCATATACCTCAGAGCAACTAAGCTCTTGCACCGAAACGATTGAGTCTGTGCTCTAGAGCCCAGGAACTGCACCTGCTGAGCCCATGTGCTGCAATTACTGATGCCGACCCACCTAGAGTCCGTGCTCTGCAAAAACAGAAGCTCTTGATTGCAACAACTAGAGAAAGCCCACGCAGCAATGAAGACCCAGCACAGCCAAAAATCAAAAAGATAAAGAAAATAATTTAAAAAATTATTTTCGCTGTGCTAGAAAAAAAAATTAAAACTCACTACTTAGGTAGTTGTAGCACTCTTGGATAGTGATATGGGGAGTATCAGTGCCATTTTGAACATTGCTGTGTACTTACAGTATTTATTCAACATTCAACAGATATTTATTCAGCCCCTATGTGTCAGGCATAGTGTTCTGAGGTTACACTAGTAACGAAGACAGACAGTTTCTGCCCTTTTGCAACTTACATTCCAGAAAGCCTCCCTCCCCAGATAAAGAAACTCCAGTGCAGGTCCAAATCTGTCTGTGGTTTGGGTTGCTACCTGCCTCATAAAGCAAAGTAGGGGGTTTGTCTTCTGAAAAGACAAAAACCTCTGAAAAAAACCTCTTATACAGTAGGAGGGGAAAAAAGTAACTAAACCAAACAAGTAACCAAAATGACAAATAACTGCAAGCTCTAATAAGTCCTGAAAGGAGGCTGAGATAGAGAATCAGTTTGAAGTGAGGTTGGGGGAAGAGTTAAAAGGCTTTAGAAAGCATGGTTTGGTGTTGGCCTTTCTGAGGAGGAAAGAGTGAAGCTGAAAATTGAAGCATGAGTAATAGACGAGAGATGCGTGTGCGTGTGTGCATGCGTGTGTCTGTGTTTGTGCGCACATGCACCCCACCAATGGAAGCCACGGTTATAAAGACTGTGAGGCAGGAAAGAACTTCAGGGACTGAGCAGCTCAGAGAAGCCCCTTTTGAATGGTACAATGTAAATGATAGAAAGGGAGCGGTAGCAGAAGAGGTGGGCAGGAGCTGGTTTGGGCAGGAGCTGGTTTGGGCAGGGCCTCACCAGTCATTGCAAAGGAGATGGGATCTAAGTCCAACGGACGCCATTTAAGGGTGTTACAAAGGGACATGACAAGATCTGATTTGTGCCCTAAGAAGGACACTTTCACTGTGGTGAGGAAAATAGATCCATGGAGGAACAAGGATAGAAGCAGAGGCTGAAGGAGAGCAACTATGGTTTTGGGGTGAAAAATGATGGTAACTTGGACTAGGAAGGCAGTAGTGAAGGCAGACTGGAGTGGATGGGTTGTTGATGGGATGGATGAACACGAGGTTAGGGAAAGAGAAATGAAGCTTGACTCTTCTTTTTGACTTAAGCCAAACATAATTGAATGTGGGGGTGGGGAACTGCTTTTGTGGGTGGTATTATTTTGAAAATGTTATGTTTGAAATGTTTGTATGCTATCCTAGCTTAACAAACAATGTTGAGTTGAGAGATGACAAGCTTAAATCGTGTGGGGCTATAGGAGGGGTCTCAACTAGGAATATCACTTAGGGAGTAATTCATTATAAAAAGAAATATTTGAAGAAGTTCAAATATTCTTGAACAGAATGGGAAGGGATGGGAATGGGAATGGATGAGATCACCTAAGAAAAAGAATTCAAAAGAGAGAGTACTGAGGAGAAATTCCTAAGAAACACTACCAAAATGAATTGCTCTTCCAAAGGGCCCAAGGAAAAGGTGGTCAGTGGGGTAGAAGGAAAACCAGGAAGCTGCCAAGAAAGAATAATGTTAAGTAGTCAAAATTTGGACAAACTACCAAAATTTGGACAAATCAATATTTCCAGGCTTCTATTTCCTCATTGCTAAAATAGATTTATACATTTTCATTAAATAAAAAATGTATAGTAGCATATTAGTTTTATATTGCTTCTGTAACAGTGCCATAAACGTGGCTTAAAGCAACAAAATTGTGAAGCAACTTACTTTTCTGGAAGTCGGAAGTCCAAAATAGGTCTTTTACACCAGACTAGTATCAGTATATCAATGGGCCTGCTTCTTCTTGGAGGTACTAAGGGAAAATCTGTTCCTTTGCCTCCACTAGCCTCTCGAGGCTGCTCACATTCCTTGACTTACAGCCCCCTTTCTTCTTCAAAGTTAGCAGTGGCAGGTGGAGACGTGCCATCTCTCCCAGCAAGCTTCTGACATCTCTCCAAGCAAGCTTCCAACATCTTATCTCCTTCCGACTCTGCCACCTCCACTGCCTCCCACTCTCTTCAACTGAACTGAAAGGCCCTGTGATTACATTGAGCTCACCTGGGGAGCCAGGCTACTCTCCCTATCGCATTGTCAGTTGATTGGCAACCTTAGTTCTAACTGCAGCTCAATTCTCCTTTATCATACAAAATATTTGTTGAGTGACTACATGGCACAATGCTTAAGAAGGTTTAGTGAATAAATGACTGCAGATGGTATATTTCAGATAGAGCTACAGAAGCACTGCACTAACCTCATTTGATTTTACCTTTGCCAGAAACTTGTGGGATGGACTGGCATTCCTCCAAGCCAGTTTGTTTTCTTGACTTCTCCATTGAAGTTCACAGACCCACCACTTACTCATGTGTGAAAACTCGAAGTTCTTTTATGGTATACTTTGAATTATTTATATCAAGTCTACTTTCTCTTCCATCTTTTGTTCTTTTTGACACTTTCCCCACTTCATTCATTCAACAGACATGACATCAAAGTCTATTACATGGGACCTCCCTGATGGTCCAGTGTCTAAGACTACCCAGTGCAAGGGGGCAAAGGTTCAATCCCTGGTCAGGGAAGATCCCATATGTCATGTGGCCAAAAAAAAAAAATAAGAAGTCTATGTACATGAACCGAGAACTTCCAGATGTTCAAGCTGGATTTAGAAAAGGCAGAGGAACCAAAGATCAAACTGCCAACATCCATTGGGTAATAGAAAAAGCAAGAGAATTTTAAAAAAAAATCTACTTCTGCTTCACTGACTACGCCAAAGCCTTTGACTGTGTGGATCACAACAAACTGTGGAAAATTCTGAAAGAGATGGGAATAACAGATCACCTTACCTGCCTCCTGAGAAATCTGTATGCAGATCAAGAAGCAACAGTTAGAACCCAACATGGAACAAAAGACCGGTTCCAAATTGAGAAAGGAGTACTTCAAGGCTGTATATTGTCACCCTGCTTATTTAACTTCTATGCAGAGTACATCATGAGAAACGCTGGGCTGGATGAAGCAGAAGCTGGAATCAAGATTGCCGGGAGAAATATCAATAACCTCAGATATGCAGATGACACCACCCTTATGGCAGAAAGTGAAGAACTAAAGAGCCTCTTGATGAAAGTGAAAGAGGAGAGTGAAAAAGCTGGCTTAAAACTCAACATTCAAAACACTAAGATCATGGCATCTGGTCCCATCACTTCATGGCAAATAGATGGGGAAAAAATGGAAACAGAGACTTTATTTTCTTGGGCTCCAAAATCAGTGCAGATGGTGACTGCAGCCATGAAATTAAAAGACTTGCTCCTTGGAAGAAAAGCTATGACCAATCTAGACAGCATATTAAAAAGCAGAGATGTTATTTTTCCAACAAAAATCTGTCTAATCAAAGCTATATTTTTTCCAGTAGTCATGTATGGATGTGAGAGTTGGACCATAAAGAAAGCTTAGTGCCAAAGAATTGATGCTTTTGAACTGTGGAGTCTTGGAGAAGACTCTTGAGAGTCCCTTGGATGGCAAGGAGATCAAATCAGTCAATCCTAAAGGAAATCAGTCCTGAATATTCATTGGAAGGACTGATGTTGAAGCTGAAACTCCAATATTTTGGCCACCTAATGTGAAGAACTGATTCATTGGAAAAGACCCTGATGCTGAGAAAGATTGAAGGTGGGAGGAGAAGATGATGACAGAGCATAAGATGGTTGGATGGCATCACCAACTCGATGGACATGAGTTTGAGCAAGCTCCGGGAGTTGGTGATGGACAGGGAAGCCTGCCATGCTGCAGTCCATGGGGTCGCAAAGAGTCAACAACTGAGTGACTGAACTGACTATCAGCTGGTTAGGACCCTCACTACCTCTCTTGGCTTCTGTGGAGTCAGTCTCCATGGCCTCTGCCACATTTCTTTACTAGAGCACAGTAGGACTGTTCTCCAAATGTGCCTAATATTTGCCTTCATCTCTTGTTCACTTTGTTTCTTCTGCCTAGAATGTCTTTACTCTTTTTGCCAATTAGCATTATATGCCCTCACTTTTTCAGCTCCAGTTCCCACCCTACTCTTAGAAGCCTCTTTGACCCTGACAACCATGTCTTTTCTCTCCCTGAACATTCTTGTCCTCTTGATTTCCTGCACAGTCACCTGGGTTGTAAGCATGTCTGCACGCACTCAATTTCTCCCCAAGAGGCTCTCAGCTTGTTCAGGGCAGTAACTGCATTTTCTTGTAGCCACACAGGCTCTAGATTTCAAGTTTGAATCCTGGCTCTGCCACATTCAAGCTCTGTAGCTTTGGGCCAGTTATTAACCTTTCTCTATGCTTCAGATGGAACAACAGACTGGTTCCAAATAGGAAAAGGAGTACGTCAAGGCTGTATATTGTCACCCTGCTTATTTAACTTCTATGCAGAGTACATCATGAGAAATGCTGGGCTGGAAGAAGCACAAGCTGGAATCAAGATAGCTGGGAGAAATATCAATAACCTCAGATATGCAGATGACACCACCCTTATGGCAGAAAGTGAAGAAGGACTAAAAAGCCTCTTGATGAAAGTGAAAGAGGAGAGTGAAAAAGCTGGCTTAAAACTCAACATTCAGAAAACTAAGATCATGGCATCTGGTCCCATCACTTCATGGCAAATAGATGGGGAAACAGTGGAAACAGTGTCAGACTTTATTTTGGGGGGGGGGCTCCAAAATCACTGCAGATGGTGATTGCAGCCATGAAATTAAAGATGCTTACTCCTTGGAAGGAAAGTTATGACCAACCTAGATAGCATATTCAAAAGCAGAGACATTACTTTGCTAACAAAGGTCCATCTAGTCAAGGCTATGGTTTTTCTTGTGGTCATGTATGGATGAGAGAGTTGGACTGTGAAGAAGGATGAGCGCCGAAGAATTGATGCTTTTGAACTGTGGTGTTGGAGAAGACTCTTGAGAGTCCCTTGGACTGCAAGGAGATCCAACCAGTCCATCCTAAAGGAGATCAGCCCTGGGATTTCTTTGGAAGGAATGATGCTAAAGCTGACACTCCAGTACTTTGGCCACCTCATGCGAAGAGTTGACTCATTGGAAAAGACTCTGATGATGGGAGGGATTGGGGGCAAGAGGAGAAGGGGACGACAGAGGATGAGATGGCTGGATGGCATCACTGACTCAATGGACGTGAGTTTGAGTGAACTCTGGGAGTTGGTGATGGACAGGGAGGCCTGGCGGGCTGCATTTCATGGGGTCGCAAAGAGTTGGACATGACTGAGCCACTGAACTGATGCTTCATATTCCTTATCTGCTCAATGGCATTAATGATATTCCTGAGTCAATAGTGTTCTTATGAGAACTGATTAACACAGGGACTAACAAAACACGTGGTAAGCACTCAATAAACATGGGTTGAATTTCCACATATCTAGATGATTGAGAATTTTATATTACCACTTATTTGAGGGAGAACAAAGATTTTAAGAGTTAAATTAGTTCAGTTGCTCAGTTGTGTCCAACTCTTTGCAAGCCCAAGGGCTGCAGCACACCAGGCTTCCCTGTCCATCACCAACTCCTGGGGCCTACTCAAACTCATGTTCATCAAGTTGGTGATGCCTCCACCCATCTCATCCTCTGTCATCCCCTTCTCCTCCTGCCTTCAATCTTTCCCAGCATCAGGGTCTTTTCCAATGAGTCAGTTCTTCACATCAGGTGGCCGAAGTATTGGAGTTTCAGCTTCAGCATCAGCCCTTCCAATTCAGGACTGATACCTTTAGGATTGACTGGTTGGATCTCCTTGCAGTCCAAGGGCTCTCAAGAGTCTTCTCAACACCACAGTTCAATTCTTCAGATTCTCCCCAAATTAGGAAAGAACTAGGTTTAGAAGTTGCATCACTTCAGCTCCACTTCCCAAATACCTCCTACTTCTGAGTTGGAAGGAATAGATTTATTTTATTTAAGAGTGTTTTATCTTTTTCTTAAATAGAAGGCTAGAGTCAAGCTACCTGATTTTATGTACTCTGGTTTTAACATATGGGAGATGATTTGGGCAAACTTCTCAGCCTGTAAAAATGTTCACCTTCTTATGGCTGAGTCCCTTCGCTGTTCATCTGAAACTATCACAACTTTGTTAATCGGCTATATCCGAATACAAAATAAAAAGGTTTTCAAAAACATTCACATTCTACAGTATATCTGGCCAAGCCCCAAATCTTCATTGTAAACTTCTTGACCCTAAACCCGTGAAATACTTGGAAGCAGGCTAACAGTTCCTCTCCATTACATGAAATTCCCAGTGTACTGGAGGACCTCAGTGGTTCCAGGAGGGTACATGACATTGTTCCTAGTTCCCTTGTTTTTTCACTCCAGGTTTTGCTGGGGGCCGGGGGAAGCACTGGAATGTAAATCTTCAAAGTGCCTTAGATGATACAGATAACTTTTAAAATTTAGGGGGAAAATAAAATTACTCCAGGGCTATCGCTGGCTGGGAGTTTTCAGAATGGACACGGGGGCTTCAAGGTTTCATTCAACTGTCAACCTCTTGGGGCAGACCTTGAAATGTCAGTGTTTTGAGGACCCTTCTCTGCTTCAGGAAAACCACAAGTTGCAAATGCAAATCCCGTGGTAGCACCACTTGTAGAAGTAGGGCGGAAAAACTCGAGCAGCTCGAGAAGGGGTGAGACACTTGCATACCCCATTTGCGTTCTGTACTGGTCTGCTTTAAAACAGGTCTGTTTAAAACCAGTCACATCATTCTCCGGTTCAGACCATTTAAATGGCTATTTACTGTCAACAAGATTAATCTAGACTCTCTGGCCTAGCCCGTAAGATCTGCCATCACTCAGCCTTAATTTACCTAAGACTGACTTTCCCAGGCCTGGCAGCAGCCACACTCCTTTTTCTAATCATTCTCTAAATAAGTACACGTGTACTCTAGTCTTGCTGAGGCAACGTTAAAATATAATCTTAAAGGGGGAAATAGTAATAGCCCACTTCTAATCTCACAGGGTGCATGATAATATTAATAAAATTACTACATAACAAGCATTGTACAAAAAAAAAAAAAAGCACTTCGTACACATTAACCCATCGTACTCTTCGTAACCTAAACACCATTACATTTTTATTCATAAGGAAACTCAGGGATTAAGAAAATTGCCCAGAGTCCTATAGTGAGAAAATGGTGGAATCAGGATTCCAACTGATAGTCTGGCTTCTTAACTGCTGTGACCTTCCAGAAGGGTTATTCTCCAGCGAGCGATTGTTCTGTTGACATCTGAACCTTCAGGAACTTTTACTGTCTCTGCTGGCTTCTGCCGACTTAGCTGGTTAAAATGGAGCCTTACAAGGGGAAAATAGACCAAATAAATCTCCCTTAAAGCCCATGTACATCCAAGAGCCACAGAATGCAGTATAATTTGATAATTGTCTGTTTTTTTTCTGAAAAGGACCAAACAAAACTAGATTCTCTGCATCATCTCCCTTGCTGAGAAGTCTTATTGAATTACAATTTCATAAGAGAAATGTTTACGTGAGTTGTATAATGTAACTAAGCTTTCCATGAGAATGCCCAAGTTAATGGCTAACAGCTGTGGGGAGCATAAAAACAACTTGTTCATACCTGGAGTGCCTTCAGACTTGGAGAAGCTGGCCTGCAGTGGCTCTCCATCGGCACTGCACGTTATAATCACAAGAGAAACAGAGCTTTTGAGAAATGCCTGGTCACTGGGCCCCTCCCCAGACCAGTTAAATTGTATTCTGGTGCATTGGTAAGTGTGTGTGTCGGGGGTGGGCGGTGGTGAGGAGTGGGTGGGCAGAGGCACTGGGAGTTTTTGAAAGCTCTCCAGGTGATATTAACATGCAGCTGCGGGGACTAGAACTGCTGGGCTTCCCTGGTGGAGCTAGTGGTAAAGAACCAGCGCCAGTGCAGGAGACATGAGAGATGCAGGTTCTATCCCTGGGTTGGGAAGATCCCCTGGAGGAGGGCATGGCAACCCACTCCAGTATTCTTGTCCAGAGAATCCCATGGACAGGGAAGCCTGGTGGGCCATAGTACCATCCAGTTGCAAAGAGTCAGACACAACTGAAGTGACTTAGCACGCACACACAGGGACTAGAACTACTGAGCTAGAGAAGAAAGATGTGTATTTGTTTTTAATGATCTGCAATCCTTCACAGTGATTCCAATCCCTAATTCAGTTAAGACTTGGACAATTTGGGCCTTTTTCAGCTGTCCAAAATATATTTTTAAAAATGAGAACAAATGGCAGTACTCTGAATGCATGCACGAGTTAATGAAACAAAACCCAAGTGTGGTTTGAGGGTGGGCACCACCAGCCAGACCTGGGATCTGGTTAGAGGCTGGATGTTAGGCCCTCCTGGAGAGCCCCACACTTTTCAAAACCCATATATTACAGCGTGAGAAGCACTGCCTTGGACATCATCTTTTCCAGCCTCATTTTACAAATGGGGGAAAAGGGAACAGGGTACGAACGAGTTGATGGAACTCCCATCTAGAGCCTGGACTCCCATCCTGGGAGCCGAGAGGCCAAGTCGACTGCTTTCCTGGACTTGTTACTTTCCACTACATTATGCTGATACACCTAAAAAGTCAATTCTGGGTTCCTTTCCCTGAGTGGATTCAGATTCTTACCTTCCCTTTCTATCAAGGAGGCTTCCACGATGAGGCCTCTAATGATCAACTCATGTTTGAAAAGGGGAGAAAGACACCTATGATAAAACATATGCATGAAAAGTAGAATTGATCTGTAAAATCTAATTTTACCTTGGCCTCAAAGAGAAAACCATAGTAGAACTACTGTAAAATTTTTTTTCTTAAGAGAGGAAAAAATCCCTTAAATAGGACACCATAAGATGGAATTATTTAAAGTTTGATGGATAAAAACACATCTTAAGTAACAAAAGTTGGGTGTCACTCCAATGTCTCCATTTCAGCTCTGCTTGAAGTTGTTTGTTGGTATACATTTTTACCAGGGTACAAATTTTTCATGTGAGGAGATATAATTGCTTATGTCTCTCCACACTGAAATGACTTTGCTCCATAGCACTCAATTCTGCCAATGGTTGCAAGATTTAATATTAGCAATTCAGGGTCCGTTAATCAAGCAGTCTCTTTGGATTAAATGCTGAGGCAGAAATATGAGTCTTCCCTGTCACATGAAGGGTGAGGTTGGGGGCAAGGGTGCTTCTGGAACATTTGGCACTGGGGCAGGGTGCAGGCGCCACTTGGCACTGCTTGTCGAACTGAAGGGCATCCCCTGGTCTGGTCCCATCAACACACCTGGTGTCTGTTGCCTATCTCTGCAGCTTTGCCGGCTGCCCTCAGGACCTTGTTACCTACTCCCCTTGGGGCCAGGTCACCTGCATTTGCTTTGTCTCAGCAGTCCTTTCTGCTCCAGGATCTCCCGAGCTTACCTGTAGTTTATCCTGTTCTCCCCACCCTCTTTCTGGCTGGGTCCAGAGAAGCAGAGGGCAAGGCACGGGCATTTCTCAAAGACACAGTGCAGCTGAGCCTGAGTCTCAGAGTCCAGGGATCTCTCTTGCCTTCCTGGGTGTGTAATGCCTCTCTTTTTGGTGGGAATGGCTCTTACATAATTACGTACTTTTTCTGTTACATGGTTCATGATATAAATCCTATGCTCTAATTTGACCAGCTTGTGGCTCCTGATATTTAAAAGGAAGTTTTGTGTGTGTGTGTGTGTAAAATTTCAAACAATCCTTTACCCTCAATTCCAGTCTTCCAGCTAGGTGCGGGTCTCCCTGGGTGCTCAAAAGCCAGGTGCTGAAAGGGTCTTTCTCTTTCCAGCCATGTTACTCACAGCCTGAGAACAGTGCACAAAGAAAGCTCTCAATATAGCAGGCTGGGGATGGAGAGAAGAGCAAGAACAAAACGCCGGACAATACATTTTTAAACCAAAACACGATCCTGCCAAACTCCTATAAACCAGGCCATATTTTAAGTCCAATATGCCACCTTTATTCTTAAGGCATCTATCTATAAGAGACAGAGAATTCAGTTGTATGAACTTTCTTTGAACCCGTTGTGCAGGACATTTCATAAGGTCCTACACAGTATATATTATACTTGTCCTCAGGTGTCTATTAGGTACCTCTTACTGTTGTAAAGGACTATCACAAACACAGAAACTTAAAACAACACAATTGTATTATCTTAACAGTTCTGGAAGTCAGAAGTTCAAACCTGGTTTCACTGGGCTAAAATCAAGGTGGGCTTCCCTGGTGGCTCAGACCGTAAAGAATCTGCCTGCGATGCAGGAGACCTGGGTTTGACCCCTGAGGTGGGAAGATTCCCCAGAGGAAGGCATGGCAACCTACTCCAGTATTCTTGCCTAGAGAATCCCCAAGGACAGAGGAGCCTGGTGGGCTGCAGTCTATAAAGTTGCAAAGTGTCGGACACGAAAGTGACTAAGAACACACGCACAAAATCAAGGTGTTGGCAAGCCTGTGTCCTTTCTGGAGAGTCTAAAGAAGGACCCATTTCATTGTCTTTTGCACATTCTCAAGGCTGCTTACGTTCCTTGGCTCATGGTCTCTTCCTCTGTATTCAAAACCAGCAGTGGTGCCTCTCTCCTCTCTGGCCTCTGCTTCCATCCTGTCTTCACTCTCTGATTGTGACCCTGCTTGTTGTTGTCCAGTTGCTAAGTTGTGTCTGACTCTTCGCGATCCCATGGATTGCAGCATGCCAGGCTCCCCTGTGAAGACTATCTCCTGGAGTTTGCTCAGCTTCCTGTTTATTGAGTCAGTGATGCCATCCAACCATCTCATCCTCTGTCGTCCCCTTTTCCTCCTGACTTCAATCTTTCCCAGCATCAAGGTCTTTTCCAATGAGTCAGCTCTTCGCATCAGGTGGCCAAAGTATTGGAGCTTCAGCTTCAGCATCAATCCTTCCAATGAATATTCAGGGTTGATTTCCTTTTGGATTGACTGGTTTGATTTCCTTGTAGTCCAAGGGACTCTCAAGAGTCTTCTCCAGCACCACAGTTTGAAAGCATCAATTCTTCAGTGTTCAGCCTTCTTTATGGTTCAACTTTCACATCTATACATGACTACTGGAAAAATCATAAATTTAACTATATGCACCTTTCTTGGCAAAGTGATGTCTCTACTTTTTAATATGCTGTCTAGTTTTGTCATAGCTTCCCTTCCAAAGAGCAAGAGTGTTTTAATTTCATGGCTGCAGTCACCATCCGCAGTGACTTTGGAGTCTCCTGCCTCCCTCTTATTAAGACTCTTGTGTTTGAGTCCCTTGGGCTCCCTCAGAATATCCAGGATAATTTCCTCATCTCATGATCCTTCATTTACTCACATCGGCAAAGGCCCTTTTAGGGTATAATGTAGCATATTCACAGGTCCAGGGATTAGGATGTGGACACCTTTGGGTAGAGGAGGGCATCAGTCACCAAGAGGTGCCCAAAGGAGAGGACAAGGTTGAGAAATTTCCTGTGATACAATTGATTTTTGTTGTTGAATTTTTAAATTATTGTTTTATATTGGAGCACAGTTGATTAACAATGTTGTGTTAGTATCAGGCATACAGCAGTGATTCAGTTAGACATATACATGCACCTATTCTTTTTCACATTCTTTACACAGTTAGGTTATTATATTAGGTTATCCAGAATATTATGCTGAGCCCCCTGTGCTCTACAGTAGGCCCTTGTTGGTTATCTATTTTAAATATAGTAGTGTGTACATGCCAAGTTGATGCTTTTCTTCCTGTATCTTTTTCTTTATCTTCCTTCATTTAAGTAGGGAGCCAGGTTCTGACTCTGCCTTAGAGTGGGGAGGAAGCAGAAATTGCTGGCAGGACACTTCCCTTTCTGATTTTTGATTTTTAAAAGCCTAAGTGCAATGAGGAAATTGCACTGGGAGATCAAGGAGAGGTGGGAGGGAAGCAGGAGGTGAGAGGGGTTTCCCTAGCCTTGGAGGTGAGTGGGATTAGGAATGGGGTGCGGAGCCCTTGCTCCATGGAGGTGGTGAGACCTCAGAAATAAGACTGCGTATCTCTTGGTCTTGAATAGGACCCTAGTGCCCTCAGGCACCGCCCAGAATCAGCCCAGCGGCTAACTGTGCACGTGTCCAGTGTCCTGGTGACTGACATCCAGAGGAACCTCCCCAGGGTCTTGGTCCTGCAGGGCGCCTAACAATGTGTGAAACTAAGATACACCCCAGCATGGCAGGATGGAGGCTTAGAATCAAAATAAATTGGATGGAAGAAAACAAGGAAATTCAGTATTTCTTGCCCAATTGTCTAAATCATAAATATAAGATGAAACAGGATCACTGCTTAATAGACACATAGTGAAGAAAGCTAAGTTTCTTTGTTCCCCCCAGCTCCCTTTATGTCTAAGGTGTTGTGAAGTCAGATCATAGGGGATTGCTCTAGTGTGCGCGTGGTGTAATGGAGAGGGAAGCGCAGAGTGCAGAGGCGCACCTAATTCTAGCTCGGGGGGTCAGGAAAGACTTTCGGAAGAATTGGCATCTAAGCTGACTGGGAGATGCCAGGTCTTAGTGACTGAAGGAAACAGTGACAGTAAAAGGAAAGATGGGAAGAAGAATGTCAGCCCAGGGGTTGAAATTCAGCAGGTGTTTTGCAAGCCAAGCTAAGCGCCCTGGCCTGCACACCCTCCTCCCTATTCCCCTGGAGCAGGGGGAGGGCATTTTTCATGTTTCTCTTCACTTCCTCGTCAACCCTCCCTGCACCCTCAACTCTAGGGAGCTCCTAATTAACATTCCCATAGGTCTCTGGGAAACCTTCTGGATGTCCTGGTATGAGATGTGTCCAAGGCTTTGGACAGTGTGTGTCTGGTGCTCAGACAAGTTGCACCAGAAGCTAGGATTTGACCACGTGCATAGAGGTGTGACCCTAAGCTGAGAAACTCGATGGGCTAAATAAGGTAGAGAAAGTAGAGATGCAAGAGAGGAAAATGGTGAAGAGAACCATGAGTTTGATTGTAGGTTGGTGGAGTTTAAAATGCCTCTCACCTATATATATATATATATATATATTTTAATCAAGTGTTGATTTAGTTTTCCTGGCCAGTCTTTACATCATGATGTAAGAAGGCCAAACTATAATATTCAAAGCAGTAGAGAAATCCCTTCTGATTACATTTCTACTTGTTCCAGTTTCCAACCAGGGAGTCCAGGAACTCTTATTTCCCTGCCTTTCACTCCCAGCCTCTTAGTTACACGGGCCTGACTTCCACATATGCCCTAATGACAGTGGTGTGAGATGGGGTAGGGGGCTTCCTCCTGGCACGGGCTGCAGGGGAGGGAAGGAAGCATCTGTGGAGATGGTGAGGGGGATGAGAGAGCAGGAGCAGTGAGGCAGAGGCCCCTGCCTGCTGGGTGTGCAGGGGAGGAGCTCACACAGCTGTGGTTCTTAAGAAGCTGGTTTCTGGGGTGCTAGGCAGCATACCTCTGCTTTTCCTACAAGGATTACAAAAAATAATCTATAGTATGAATCCTTTTATTTTTCACTCAATTTCACTTCTGACTCTGTCTCCCTTCACCTGTTTACTGCTACATAAAAAGCATAGCATCAGGTCCTCTTGGGTTTCTCATCTGGCACCCCACTCCAGTACTCTTGCCTGGAAAATCCCATGGATGGAAGAGCCTGGTGGGCTGCAGTCCATGGGGTCACGAAGAGTCGGACATGACTGAGCGACTTCACTTTCACGCATTGGAGAAGGAAATGGCAACCCATTCTGGTGTTCTTGCCTGGAGAATCCCAGGGACGGGGGAGCCTGGTGGGCTGCCGTCTATGGGGTCTCACAGAGTTGGACACGACTGAAGCGACTTAGCAGCAGCAGCAGCAGCATCTCTTCTTTAATTCAGTATCTATGGTTTGAGGTCTTCAGAAGGGCATTGGAGGTAGGAAGGAGCATGTGGCCCTGGTCTACCCTGGCATCTGTGGAAAGAGATGACCACAGCTCCTGAGGCTTGGCCAATGCTTGGACCACAGGAATTTTGTGAGGCTGCATCTTTTCCTTCCATCAGTTCAGCCTTGTGTGGCCTGTAGGTTGAGTTTAACCAAACACAGATACTGCAGTGGAAGAACATTTATGTCCCTTCCTCTCTCCCAATTCATAAATTAGAATCCTAACCCACAAGGTAATGGTATTTGGAGGTGGGGCCTTTAGAGGGTGATTAGGTCATGAGGGTAGAGCCCTCAGGAAAGGGACTAGTGCCTTTGAAAAAGAGGACCCAGAGAGCCCCCTCGCCCCTTCCGCTATGTGAGGACATAGTAAGAAGCGGGCTATGAACCAAGGACCAAGCTGAATTGTCTGGTTCCAGAATCTCAGACTTCTCAGCTTCTAGAATTTTGAGACATAAGTTTTTGTTGTTTATAACCCCCTCAGTCTGGTATTTTGTTAGAGCAGCCCAAATGGACTAAGACAGGTATATAGTTAGTTTGACCTGTACAACTGA
Source organism: Bos indicus (assembly GCF_029378745.1). NCBI lineage: Eukaryota > Metazoa > Chordata > Mammalia > Artiodactyla > Bovidae > Bos > Bos indicus. The sequence continues at coordinate 11,761,304 of NC_091769.1, forward strand.
GCCCATTAAAAATTAAGTTTGTCTTAAACTCTGCATTTGAAAAATCAGAAGGCAGTGGTGGGCCCACACTCCCATTGGGCAGCTATCAGCAGACCGTGGGTTCACCGTTGCCATCCCACGTGGGCCATTCCGCTCCAGGACACTACAGCCTACAACTTCTTGCTGACGTTTTACAACCATCTCTGCCTCCTTCACTGATGTCAACTATTCAGCCCCTGTAGGCCTCTGAGTTGTAACTCCTAGCCTAGATACAGACATTTATTTTGTGGAATCTTCCCCTTCTTACCCCTGTCTCCTGCCCCACCTGGCAGCTACTGAGAACAGCGAACAGCGTACAAGTTATTTCTGTTCTAGAAACTGGAAAGATCTCTTTCTCCCTCTGAGTGCTTCTCACATTCTATCCCTCAGCTTCTCCATCCAGCGGCTTCTTTTCCTGTTTCTGACTCTGCCTTCCCCTCGCTGTTCAATAAGACAATTTGCTTAGGCACATAACAAATTCTCTTCCCCTAAGGGTTTGTGCTTTTGGAACATAACAGCCAGAATGACTGGAAAGGCTATTTTTAATTTTTGTTACCTTCCTGGAGGGAATGAAAAACAGAGCCTGCTTGAATAAAAGAGAGGGAAGAAGAAAGACAACTCCACTGTAAATTAATCTATAAAAATATCACACAACCATGATTACTTGTTTTAAAAAGTTAGACATGCTCACTGTGATAGTTCAAGCATTACACAGATGATCTATCAGGAAAAGGAGGTTTCTAGATATCCCACCACCCAGAGATGACTGCTATTCACGTATTCTTTCAGAATTGCTATTAGGATTTTCTTCAGAAATGGGCTTACACAATTATATTGCTCTATACCTTGATTTTTTTTTCACCTTTCTATGTCAGTCCACACTGATTTACCTCATTGCTTTTATTGGTACTGAGTATCCCTGTACATGATTGAACCCTTGTTTAGTTCTCAGATCCGACATTGCTGGCCCTTTCGGTTGTTTTAGATTTTTGTTATAACAGAAGCAGTGAACGTTCTTCTACACAATTCTCTTCACAACTTGTGTAAGTAGGTCCCAGAAGAGGATCAGCTGGGGCAAGGAACATGGACATTTAAAATGTTAGTAGATACTGCCAATGAATCCCCCAAACCCTACAGTGTCAATAACATTGAGTTAGAATTTCTTTTTCCACACCCCTGCCAACATTAAGCTCTATCAAATAAAGCTGATTTGAGTCATTCTTTGCATATTAAAATACAAACAAAATACACTTTTCTGCCTTAGAAGAATATAGTAAGTATATTGGCAACAATGGAAATTTTCTTTAATGAGCAAGCATTTTGATGTGTTCCACTAAGGAGAGGCTTAATGAAAAATGATCAGCAAGAAGAAACAGACATGCAGGGGTCTAACAGAGACCAAGTCCAAGCAAGGGTGTGGAGATGAGGCCAGCCTCAAATCAGGTGATGGGGACCAAGTAGGTGTGCAATTTGAGGGAGAGAAAAATAAAATTATTTTTTAGTGCAAATGGCCCTCTAACTAAATGTAGGGAAAATATTTATGAGTAAAATTTATGAATAAAGTATCATCATATCTATTAAATACAGAATACCAAAAAAAAAAAAAAAATACCTTCAATCTCTGATGGAAAAGCCATTTAAGCTTTTGTTGACTTGATCATGAATCAGTTAAAATTTTTGAGTTATGGGTTTCAGAGGACTGGAAATAGAAGTAGGAGGTACAAAGGAATGTTAAAAATGGTTTATTTACTTACAGTTTGAAATCTAATTGGAAGACAAAATTTAAATACAGGAAAGTTGAATAACTTTCCTAGATTAGAATATGAGGATTTATCATAATTTGGAAAAGAAAACTCCTTGATGAGGTTTTCAAAGACATTGGCAAGATGAGGCAGTCACTGGCATGTACAGAATTCTGGCTGAGTTCTGGGATGATTCTGACCCGAGAAACGAGAAATTATATTTCTCTGCTACTGCTCCCACTGCAAGCCCAAATAGTCAGACAGAAGGTAGGCCAGATTATTACCCACTTACAATTGAAAATTGTTTGGTTTGCTTGGGCTTATGCATATGGCAAACATTTGGAAATTCTGGACTTGCTGCCTGCAGAACGTTTTAACTAAAAGCAGGAAAATGAACACAGATTTTGGACTTTTAGCCAGATCATTTTTTCTGTACACATTGCCATTTCTGCTTCATACTGAGAGTTTTAGCTGGCAACCTTAGGGAGTTTGCATGAGAGAAAAGTTGACTCCAAAAGAAACGCAGAGAATGCGAATCTCGTTCAAAGTTTGGCCAAAGTAAAGAAGTAGTTACACTTCAGCATGAGTTGCCAATAATAATGTTATAAAAAATGTTTTCCGGAAGCCAACAATCTTTTTTTTCTTTGGTCTGCATGAAATAACTGAAACCATACTTAGTAAACAGAAGTTCTGGATACAATTTAAAACAATGGATCTCCATTGTGTGACACATACAAATAGAAAGGTAAAGATGGAGAACTTATTCATGCAAAGGTAACTAAGGTTTCCCACAATAATTGGATCTGAGTAAGCAAGTACTCATTGAATGCCTTTTATGTGGCCAGCACTATGAAGGGATTGTGGAGGAGGGGAAGGGGACTAATGAAACACCATACAAAGCCCCTGATTTGAGGACCCTTCACCGATACGGAGGGATAAGAAAGAAACGCATGAAACTGCCAAGTAACCATATAAAGCAGTGTGAGGTGATAGATTTGTGCGAGTAGTGAAATTCTGTAAGTGTGATGAGTGGTTGAAGAAAGTGAAGGTATTAGAGACTGAAGGAGGTTTTCATGGACCAGATAGTGTGGAGAGGATAACCCCAGCGAGGGACATTCCAGGATGGGAGTAGCAGGAAGCAAGGGGGCATGTAAGGGTGGGAGGAGTGGACTGGTCTGGAAGAATGATCGGGTCAGAGTGACCCAGTCACTTTCTAGCAGGTAGAAGTCTTGGCTGCCTGCCCACACCTGCTTACTGTATCCGTCCCTTTTGTTTTACACCCAACTCTATCTCTTAGCGCTGCTGGAACCATTTGTTTTTTCTGAATACTGTGTTCCTCTCTCCCTACTTAGGCTGTTTAAATACTGTATCAGGAGTTAGACTGCTTGGGTTGAATCCAGGCTCCTCCACTTACCAGTTGCGCAAATTATTCAATTTCTTTTTGCCTTTGTTTTCCCATCTTTAAAGAGGAGTCAATAATGATTAAATTCATTAATGCATATAAGGTTTTTACAACCATGACTAGTACATAGTCAGCAATCAATGAATGTTAATTATAATATTAGCTATTCCTTGATTGGTGGCAAGGATTCATTTAAAAAAATTATACTGGTAATATATGGGGATCATCTTTGGAGGCACTAACAATAATCCAGAGTCCAGGTAAGAGAGGCTGAGTGAGGGTGGATATAGTGGCTTAGTTGAGGTGCCAACCTTGATGCCCTCCCAATAGCCTCACCAGTACCAGTGTCATTTCTTGGCACTGGCCCTGTCTGATATCCCCCACCCTCAGGAAACACTTCTACAGGTGGTGATGGTCAAGAGTAGATGGATGAAGACGTAGATTTTGTTTATGGACAAAGAGGAGACACTGAACGGAGACAGGATAAGATCCAAATAGCTTCTGAGAATAGTTTAAGGAATTGATTCTATAGATAGAGGATGTGAGACTTGGAATTAGGAAACCATGTCCATGAATGTGAAGTTTAAGGAAAGGGAAGAGAAAGAGGAGTCAAAGAACAGCAGTCAAAGAGAAGGGAGACAAACTAGAGAAGATGACCTTGTGGAAGCGGGGAGAAGAGTTTCAAGCAGAAGAGATTTTTATTTGTGACCCAAATGAATGTCGCATTCTCTCCTCAGAACTTAGGCTTCCTTTGCCTATGGTTTTTCAAACATTTCTCACAAACCCTAACATTTGGTGGCCCTGTCAACACTTTTCAGTGGTTCTTGTGATTTTGCTCATTATTGGCAAATTCTGCATACGCTTCAAAACTAAACTTGACCTTTTGACTCTTAAACTCAAAAGGACCTAGTTCATGGGGTGCCCATCACTACCCATTCTTTCTGCCACTAGTCTGGTTTCTTCTTTCCTTAAGCAGAAAGGCCAAAATATATTTGTGATGATTTTGAAATTATAGCCATGTATCAAACCAGTCAATCTTAAAGGAAATCAACCTGAATATTCATTGGCAGGGCTGAGGCTGAGGCTGAAGCTCCAATACTTCAGCCACCTGATGCAAAGAGCCCACTCATTAGAAAAGACCCTGATGCTGGGAAAGATTGAGGGCAGGGAGAAAAGAGGGCAACAGAGGATGAGACGGTTGGATGGCATTACCGACTCAACGGACATGAGTTTGAGCAAACTCCAGGAGATAGTAGAGGACAGGGAAGCCTGGTGTGCTGCAGTTCATGGGGTGACAAAGAGTCGGACACAACTTGGCACCTGAACAACATATTTTAAACTCTTTGCATTTTTAAATGATGTAGTCCTTGTACATAATTTCCATTTTCTTTCCTATCTCAGCTTTTCACATGTGGTGGACTGACATGTAGCTGCTGATTTATGATGTTCCCCTGAGCAAGTCCCTTCCCCCTCTGTCTTAAGCTTCTCATTCAGGAAGTTACCAATTAATGTTTAGTAAACTATCTCAGAATGATCCAATAAAACAAACCTATTCCAAGGATTTATAAATTTATTCAAGATTCTCCATCTTTCTCTCTGATGCCATCAGTCATATTTTTGCTTTCCTTGAAGCTCCCTAAATGTAGCCACAGCCCAGGGCTCATGTGTTAGCTCTCTGTTCTCTCTCAAGGTGTTAATCTACCCTAAGGGTTTTATGTATCTCTTCTATACTGATGTCTTCAAATCTGTATCTCTGCTCATCTCACCTAAACTCTAGCTCTACCGTTTTCATTGCCCTTGGTTGGATGTGCCACCATCAGTCCAAACTGAGAAAGACCAGGCTCAGCATGGCACCAGCTGCCAGTCACTGGGACTCTCGTCCAACTTTTCACTTTCCCCTGCCCTCATACAAGTTCGGTGGATGAGCCCTAGAAGTTTTTATAACAGGGAGCATCCTATTCTGCTCTCTAAAACAGTCCCTCTTAAACTATAATTCCTGTTTGGTTTTAAGCTTTTTGAGGATAAGGATTATACTTTGTTCACCTTTAAATTCCTATAATCCTTTATCTTTGAAAATAGACATGCAAAAAACATATGTTTGAATTTAGAGTTGCAAAGAGAGTGTTCCATGCTGAAATATGTTTATAAAGCCTGAGTTGAAGTTAATTAGGATTCCTTATTAGATTGCTAATGGTTATTATTATTAATTCCTAAAATGAGCATTATAGTACACAAGTGGGTCAAAACTTCATTGATCTTAGGATCCATTTTCCCCAGCACCAACTGCATCTCTCTGAACAAAAGTCCCCAGAACAAAGTTTGTCAAATGTGCTAGGATGACTGATTAACTATCCATATACAAAATTACAAAATACAAAAATTAAACCCACGTGGATCAAAATGTTATCTATAAGATACATACACATATACATACATTTAAAACAACTAAAGAACTTTAAGAAAATATATGTGAATATGTCTCAGTCTTGTTGTGGGAAAGAATTTTCTAAGTATAACACACATAGCAAGAACCACAAATATTGACATATGTAACTATATATTTAAAATTTTTTTAATATTTCAATGCATTTTAAAAATTTTGAGATTAATTCCAACACCAGAAGATAGAACATTGTGAATAAAACATTGTAATGTATGTGACAGATAAAGAATGGATATCCTTATCATATAAAAAACTCTTAAAAAATAAGAAAAAGATGTACATCTCCAAAAGAATAATGGGGAAGATACACACGTAAGCCATTCACAAAAGAAGGGATATCTACAGATGGCCAAAAACAGCTGCTCAACATCACTAATAACTAGAGAAATGCAAATTAAAACTACAAAAGAGGGATCACCTCACAAGTCAGAACGGTCATCATAAAAAAAATCTACAAACAATAAGTGCTGGAGAGGATGTGGAGAAAAGGGAATCCTCTTACACTGTTGGTGGGAATGTAAATTGGTACAATCATTGTGGAAACCATTATGGCTGCCCTGGTGGCTCAACTGTAAAGAATCTGCCTGCAATGCAGAAGACCTGGGTTCAATCCCTGGGTTGGGAAGATCCCCTGGAGAAGGAAATGGCAACCCACTCCAGTATTTTTGCCTGGAGGATCCCATGGACAGAGGAACCTGGCAGGCTACAGTCCATAGGGTTACAGAGTCAGGACCCAACTAAGCAACTAAACTTTCACTTTTCTTTTCGTTATGGAGAACAGTGTGAAGGTTGCTTAAAAAGCTAAATATATAACTACAATATGATCCAGCAATCCCACTTCTTGGCTAATAGCTGGAAAAAAATGTAATTCAAATAGACACATGCACCCCAGTGTTCACTGCACCATTATTTACAATAGCTAAGACATGGAAGCAATTTGAATGTCCCTGGACAGATGAATGTATAAAGAAATGTGGTACATTTATACAACAGAATATTACTGAGTCATTAAAGAGAATAAAATAATGCCATTTGCAGCAGCACAGATGGGCATAGACATTGTCACACTAAGTGAAGTGAGTCAGACAGAGACAAATCATAAGATGTCACTAATGTGTGGAATCTAATTTAAAAAGTGATACAAATTAACTTATTTACAAAACAAAGACAGACTCATAGATCTCAAAACCAAATTTATGATTACCCAAGGGGAAACGTGGGGAGAAGGGACAAATTAGGAGAATGGAATTAACATATACACACTTCTGTACATAAAATAAATAAATATACACATCTGATTCACTTTGCTGTACACTTGAAACTAAACACTACATTATAAGTCTACTCCAACAAGTTTTTTTAAAAAAGAAAAGAAAACAAATTAAAAAACTAAAACTGATAAAAAGAAGAAACGCCAATGGTCAATAATGTTAGGGGACAAAATTCAACCAAGCTATGTATTTAATTAAATACAAGTTAATATAGAAGATTTGACAAGAATATGAGGGGAAATGGGCACTCTATTACAATGATGGTGGAAGAGCAAATTTGTATAATTATTTGAAGAGTAACTTGTCAATATTTACCAAAAGCTTTTGAAAGTTGCCTCTCTTTTTACCCAGCCCATCTATTTACATGAATTTATGTTAAGAAATTATTAAAACGAGTATTCAAAATGAACGTATAATAGTATTTGTCAGAATGTTGTTAATAATATTAAAGAACTGAAAAAAAACTGGAAAAATCCTAATTGTTCAATTGCAGATGGAATTTTATATACCAACATTTAACAGCTAAATTGGGGTTAGAAGTGATCTGATTTTCTTTGCACTGTGTGCGTGTATGTTTCCACACTTTCTAGTTTCAGCATGCATTTTTTTTTTATTTCTAGAAATAAGTGACTTCCAGTTATTTTTAAAAGCAGGTTATTTACACATAATGCAATATTCAAGTTTCTGAATAAGGAATTGGAATTTACTACTTCAAATATCATTATTTTCATATAGTTCCCTTTTTAATTTTCATTCCTAATTCTTTCCCTTCTCCTAATAAAACACACTCGGAGGAACACAAAAGTGTCTTCTGGATGTGGTATTCCAATTCCCCTACCGTAAGTCTCCCCTTTCCCTAAATAATCCAGCCCTCCAATCTGCCCGTGTGTGAACTTCCTCTCTTTGAATGTCAAGTTTCTTGGCTCCCTTTACTCCAGCTCCGCCTCCACTCCTGAATAGACTCCGGAAGGAAGCCTCAAGGCAGTCCAGACCCTGCCTATGGGGTCAAGGCCTTCCCTCTCCTAGAAACCTGAGAGATTTTTAGTCTAACCCATGTGACAAGTGCCTGTTCAAACTAGAGACCCAAATCTTGCTTAACTGGTAGCACCGTTTGCTTGCAAATCTCTCCTCAGCCTCAGGATCTGCTCCTGGGGGTTGAGCAAGGATGAAAGATGTGTTTTTAATTTGCCACAAGATAATTGTTTCTCTGAAACCAGGTTAATCATCACCAAAGATTTGGTTGATCATTCTTTGACTTCTCTTGCAAGCACATTTTCTCTTTCATTCTCTGACCTTCCCAGACTCTGCTCTGATTCCTATCACTACCAGATCCCTAAGTGTGCTTCCAAAGGTCCTGACTTCAGCCCCTCCCAAACACCCTCAGCCCAGGCTGTCACATCTTCAGTGCTCACCTGCCAGCTAACACTACCCAAAGAAGCTTTGCTCCAGTGCAATGGCTTTCTGGCTCCAACTCCACATGCCCAGCCTACTTCTGGAAAGCTACTCCAGGCTGCCCTCGTGGTGCCTCAGACTCAATAAATTAGGTCTGTAATCAGCTAACTATGCCTTCCCCAAATCCCCCGACCTTCCTGTTTCTGAAGTAAAACTGCCTTTTTTCCTTTTTACTAAGCCCCAAACCTTAGTCACTTTTGACCACTTTCTCTTTTCCTTCCTTTCTGAAGCTCTCTCTACCTCCCATCCTCAAGTCCAGTTAAACCTTTCTTCATACCCTCTCTTCCATCCATCTTTTTTTCCCTCTAGTGCTACCATCTTCCCCTGAGCCCAGCTCTATCACTCAAGCACAGAGGCTGCTGTGATCTCTTGACTCCTCCCTGTCACCCCAACTCACCACCAAGCGAATCTTCCTAAGGCATTGCTTGGATCTGGTCATTCCTCCCTTAGACACTGAGAAGGCTCCTGTTCAGTCCAGTCCTGCAAGCCTAGCATTCAAGGCCTTCCGTCATCTTTTCCCAATGGCAATCATCAACTCCTATATCTTACTGCTTTGTAAACAAGTTTGGGGCTTCCCCAGTGGCTCAGTGGTAAAGAATCTGCCTGCCAATGAAGGAGACTCAGGTTTGATCCCTGGGTCAGGAAGATTCCCTGGAGTAGGAATTGGCAATCCACTCCAGTATTCTTGCCTGGGAAATCCCATGAACAGAAGAGCCTAGTGGGCTAAAGTCCATGGGATCACAAAGAGTAGGACATGGCTTAGTGACTAGACATCAACAACAATAACAAACACAAACTTAGTATCCAGTTCACCAGATATTTTGACCACTGTGTAATTCCATCTAGCCCTTCTTGTCTTCATACTTTGGCAAAACTTCTTCTCTCATATTTCTTTCCCTTCTACATAAGTACCACCTCCTGAAATTATCACTGCTAGGTTCCTAGAGAGGACTTTGTTTCAAATGGCATATAACCCATTCTCTATTGCATTACTGTCTATGTTCATGTCTAATCTCCCCTACAGGATTAAAGTCTTTGTCTTACACATCAATGTATATTCACATCTCCTGGCACATATTAACTACTAACTATGAAGTACTTGTTTAATGAGGAAATGAATGAACACTTATAACAAGTTGGCAGCTTATGTTTCAGCCTTTCTGCCTCTTAGTGGGAATCATCTAGGGATGGCCAATTGGCTATATCATTAAAATCAGCCTGTTTTGGCAAAGATGCTCACATACAGCTACCATTTTGTAGTGTGACTTCTGTCTCTATAAAACAAAACACAAATTGTTGTGATGTGTTAGTGGAGAAGACACCAGAAAAAAAAATTGCCATATGAGCAGGAGTAGGGTCAGCTCTTCTGCCTTAGATGCTTTTGTTCCTTGTCTATGTGGAAACCCTGCCACCTTCTTTCTAGTAATGGACCCCGCATACTTTCTTGGCCCCATTACCTCCAGCCACAAGAATCAGAATGTGACAGGTAACATGCAGTCTTAGGAGTCTATTTGCATGTGGACTCTGAGCTCAAATCATACCAGTTAGATACTTCACAGAGACTTTCTTTTGGAGCTAGAAAGGAAGTGGAAATAGAGTATTGCTTCCCTGGTAGCTTAGTCTGTAAAGAATCGGCCTCCAGTGCGGGAGCCCCAAGTTCAATCCCTGGGTCATGAAGATCCCCTGGAGGAGGAAGTGGCAACCCACTCCAGTACTCTTGCCTGGAGAACCCCATGGACAGAGGAGCCTGGCAAGCCCCACTCCATGGGGTCGTAAAGAGTCAGACATGACTGAAGTGACTGAGCACACACCATGGAGCACATCTCCAACTAGAAAACAATATAGTTCTCTTAAATTTTATATATCCTAAATAGAGTTCTTTATCATGCTAATGTATTTTTCTCCATCTTTTCACATCAAAAGAAATGGCACCAGGATCCACCTGATTAGCCTATCTCAACAAATTCTACGGATTTTCGTCTAAATGGTCCAAATCTGGCCCTTTCTTTGTCTTCTCTGTCGCAGAACAAACTCTCTGCTGGCCTCCTGGCAGCTGTTTGTCCAGCCTCATTTCATACCAGTCCTCTGCCTGTTCAGTAGGCCCCAGCCACACTGGTCTCCTTTCTGCTTCTCTGATGTCCCTTTCTAATGACTTCACACTTTGGTTTTTGTTGTTCTATCTACCTAGAACATTCTTTCCACAGCTCTGGAATAGCTAACCATTTGCGGGTCTCATTTCAAATGTCGCTTCTTTAAGAGCTCTCATCTGGCAGACTCTACAGCCCTCTCCCAACTTCTTCGTCCTGTTTCTTTATGACACTTATGACAATGAATAATTATCATGCTTAATTTGTTTACCTTTGCTTTTTACTGGAATGTAATCTCTCTGAAAGTAGATTCTTTTTTGGTCTGGCACTTAATGAATGTTTATGAATTATAATAACAGTAATTATCTATAATATTTCTACTCTTTCTTTCTTAACATTTCTCCTCCTTCAATATCTGAGACATGAAATTCTGTTTTCTGTCTTGCTTTTCTTCCTCTTCCATCTTCTAAGAGTATATATTCTCTAAATTCTACCTTTTTTTCCCTTCTCTTTGGTCTACATTCTAGAAAATAAATTCCATGAAGGCAAGACCTCTGTTACTCTTGTGTCCCTAAGATCTCAGACAGAGATCCTGTGTTTGGTACAGAATAAGGGCTCAATAAAAATTAATTGAATGAATGAATGATTTCTTTCCCATGGTACTTACATGACTTCAGTTCTTCCTGCATGGGACACACTCTGACTGATCTTCTGATAATCTGTCCCACACTTTCAGTTCCTACTCGGGGTTTGCTCCTGAACTTTTTGTGAACACATACATGTTGGTATATCCATAATTGAATTCATCATTTCTCTTTAAGCCCTCTTCCTTCTCGGTTCCTTTCTGAGTTCCATTATCATTTCTGATGCCAACACCATCATTTTTCTAATCAACCGGAGTGAAAAATCTGAAGAGTCAGTCTTACTTATGCCCCACATTTGTTTGCCAACTCTTGTTAATTTCACTTCCCATCCATCCCCTTTCCCTTAGTCCCTCTATCCCTGCCCTGATTCAGTTCTCTACCACATGGCTGGAGTTCTCAGCCTTCATAGATTCCAGCTTCCTTAATGTTCTTGCTCACTCAAGCTCACCCATTTTCAATTCTCACTGCAGACCACTTCCAGACTTCTTTATTGAAAGCACTCTCCTGCTTGAAAATATCAGTTGTTCTCTGGAATGAATACAGTCAAATCTAGGCTGGAAATTTAAAGTTCTTCTTTAACCATCTCTAACTTCCATTCTGACTGCATCACCTCCTACCTCCTTTCAAATTTTCTCCTCTCTGGCAGTCCAGAATTAATGAACATTCTGGTATCTATCTTGTACTTTTCGTCTCTGATACCTGTGCTCATGCTATTCACTCTGTCTCTAATCACTATGAAAGTGAAAGTGTTAGTCACTCAGTCATGTGTGAATCTTTGTGACCCCATGGACTACAGCCCACCAGGCTCCTCTGTCCATGGAATTCTCCAGGAAAGCATAGTGAGTGGATTACCATTCCCTTCTCCAGGGGATTTTCCTGACCCAGGGATCAAACTCAGGTCTGTTGTATTGCAGGCACATTCTTAACTGATTGAGCCACCAGGGAAGTGATGTTTTAAATTCCTATTGCAATTAATTCTCCTTTATATTTTACCTATTTGATTGGATCCTGTTTATCCTGTTAAATCATAAACTCCTTGAGCACAGGAACCATGTCTAATCATGTGTTTAACCTCCAGAGGTCCAGTATGGTGCCCAGCACATATCTGTCGAATGCTGAGAGGCACCATAATAGAGTATTTAAGGGTATGGAGGACTTGGGTCCAAAATCCAGCAAACTTGAGCAAGTAATAAGCCTTGTTAAGAGTCAGTTTCCTTTGAGTTGAAAAATTGGAAGAATGCTGCCTACTTTGTGCAGTTGTTGTGAGAATTAAATAGAACATTTAGAGCACCTGGAGCCTGATAAGTACTATTATAAAATGAAAGGGACCTCTCTCTCTCCTTGATCATGAGGAGGTATAAAATTTAAAGAACCCACTATGCAGTTACAGCCATTTCTTTGGGGGAATTAAGGCAACTCCATGGGAAAAGTTCAATATAAATTATGTAATTCTACATAACGGATCATTTCCACTTTCATAACAGGTTACAGTATATTCATAGAATTTCAGAGTTTAAAAGAAGCTTAACCGTTTTCTCCTTGAATTCTCTCTTTTGATATGAGGAGACTAAAGCCATAGAAACAAAGAAATCTGGCCAATGTCATACAGTTAGCCCCCTTTGCATTGTGCATATTTTACTTGTTATAATAACAGTTTTAGGTCATTACCATAACAATCTGATGAGAAGTTTCATGTAATTCTTATGAAAATTACAACTTAAAAACAAAATGACATTAACCAAAAAAAAAAAAGTCATTAATCTTCTTCAAGATTTTTATGGATAACATTTAACAAGTATAATACAACCCAGTAACCCCACTTCTATATACATCCAAAGGAATTAAAATCAAAATCTTGAAGAGCTATCTGCACTCGCATGTTCATTGTAGCACTATTTACAATAGCCAAGATGTGGAATCAACCTAAGTGTCTATCGACAGATTCATGGAGAAAGAAAATATAAATATACAGTGGAATATTATTCAGTATTCAAAAAGAAATCCTGCCATTTGTGACACTATGGATGGACCCAGAGGATATTATGCTAAGTGAAATAAAGCAGACAAGGAAGGACAGATACTACAAGACACTATTTACATGAGGAATCTAAGATCGTCAAATCCATAGGAGCAGAGAGTGAATGGTGGTTAACAGGAGCTGGGGGGAACAGGAAAATGGGGAGGTGTTAGTCAGAGGGTACTAACTTTCAATTATGCAAGATGGATAAGCCCTAGAGATCTACTTCACAGTGCAGCGGCTAAAGGCGGCCACACTGTCTTGTTCTCTTAAAAACTTGCTAAGCGGGTAGAACTTATGTTAAGCGTTCTTATCATATACATGCAAATAATAATAATAATTTTGTAGGAGAAAAGTTTTGGAGGTGATGGATATATTTATGGCATAGATTGTGGTGATAGCTTTACAGATGTGTACTTATTTCCAAACTCATCAAAACTGTACACATTAAGTATGTGCAGCTGTTTGTATGTCAATTGTACCTCAATTACCCTAGCAACTGAAAAAGAAGATGATACAGATATTATATAACAACTTCACTAGCCTATGTATTGTTTTGCTTCAGTAAATGAAAATTCTAATCTATTGACACTTTTTAAATGTTCTGAGATCCTCGGTTGGGTGGACCAGTGGTGGTGGTTTAATCACTAAATCGTGTCCAACTCTCGTGACCCCACGGACTGTGGCCTTCCAGGCTCCTCTGTCCATGGGATTTCCCAGGCAAGAATACTGGACTGGGTTGCTGTTTTCTTCTCCAGGAGATCTTTCTGAGCCAGGGACTGAACCTGGGTCTCCCGCACAGCAGGCAGATTCTTTACTGACTGAGCTACCATGGAAGCCATGGAGCAGTAGATACTTGTAACGTGGTCACTTCCTGCCTTGGTGTTCTTTGATAAGCTGAGAACTAGATGTCATGTTTGGCCATAGAGGAATTTAACTTTCTATTGATTGTGTGACTTGACTGAACAGCAATTCATCTGTGGCTTGCTGTGAAATTTCTAGGTTTCTCATACCCCCAAGAAACACTGAATAATCTACTGTGGGAACAAACTTAATTCATTTTAGCACCACTTTGGAGCAAAGGTCATAAGGACAGCGTGTCTCTGGTCTATTATTACCCAGTTGCTCCTGTCCATAATGGATGTTTATGACTCATTTCTTACTGAGGAACCACTTCTTTTTTTTTTTTTTTTTTTGAGGAACCACTTCTATGGAAAATTGCCAAATACCTTCCAAAAATCCAAAACAAAATGTCTTGGCTCCCAGGGTTTGGGGTTAGATCTGAATGGCTCATTTTCAAGTTGTTCAGGGTCATACCTCAAGCTATTGGTAGAAAAGATCAAGGAAGCTTAGGAACCTAAGCCTAGGCTGGGGGTGTGGAGTGCCAGTCTCAGAACCCAGGCCCTGCTGAAGTTCTTAGAGGAGGAAGACTTCCTGATGCCAGGCTCGGAGGAGAGGTGATGTGGGCATGGTAACAATTCTTGTGCAGTGTTTTCAAGGCATGGCAGACCAGAGAGGATCTATCTATATCTTCCCACGCCAGGCTTAAGGGGTCACTGGCCTACTCATTCTTGGAGCACTGGTCACAAATGATGCTCCGTGGAAATGTTAAGAAGAACAACTTTGGGAAATAAAACAAAATTAAACAAATTTCTTTACCGCAAGATTTCTATGAGCCTTCAATATAGATTCATATTCATTATGGTTCATTGTGAATCTTCTGTAGATGCTATTTTTTTTCCCAAGTCTATTTGACCAGGAGATCTCCCCTCCTTTTCAGTGGTACAACTATTAGCATTTGAAGAATTGTTTATGGGGTTAATGACATTTCAATCTTGAGAAAAACACAGGAAGCTCCAAACCAACTTTGTTTTGAAGAGTTTCCAGGACTTTTTGATGGTTATCTCAAAATGAATGGCAGGTCGAACCCTTAGGTTTTTGGGTTTTTGTGTTTTCCTTCAGATTTTGAGTCTGGGTAGTGGGTCTTAAAAACTTGAATGGCTCCAGAAGCGATCTAGTCTCCCTGAGGGCTTTGTACCTGACTGGCCCTACTGGAGCTGTGAAAAAATAGTGTGGTTTAGTGCTTGAGAGCACTAGCTCTGGAACTGTGAAACATGGATACGGTACTTAATCTGTCTCAAATTCCTCATCTGTAAAATGGAGATAATAATAGCATCTAACCCATGGAGAAGGCAATGGCACCCCACTCCAGTACTCTTGCCTGGAAAATCCCATGGACGGAGGAGCCTGGTGGGCTGCAGTCCATGGGGTCGCTAAGAGTCAGACACGACTGAGCGACTTCACTTTCACTTTTCATGCATTGGAGAAGGAAATGGCAACCCACTCCAGTGTTCTTGCCTGGAGAATCCCAGGGACGGGGGATCCTGGTGGGCTGCTGTCTATGGGGTCGCACAGAGTCGGACACGACTGAAACGACTTAGCAGCAGCAGCAGCAATGTGCTTATATGAGAATTCGGCAAATTAATACATTTTGGTGGTAGTGGTTTAGTCGCTAAGTTGTGTCCAGCTCTTGCAATCACATGACTATGCCCACCAGGCTCTTCTGTCCATGGGATTCTCCAGGCAAGAATACTGGAGTGGGTTTCCATTTCGTCTCCAGAGGATCATTCCAGATCCAGGAATTGAACCTGGGTCTCCTGCATTGCAGGCAGATGATTTACCAACTGAGCTATGAGGGAAGCCCTACATTTTAAAAGCACATAAACAGTGCCTGGCACAAAGTAAATACTAAAGAAAAAAAAATTAGCTATTTTGGGACCTGGACTTCAGTCTCTGAGGCTGCCCTGTACATGGAGATGGTGGGAAGGGAAGCCCTCTGTCTCTGCATTTGCTCAAGTTAGAGGCTCTTGACTGTGGATCCAGTCTAAGTGCAAATTAGCAACAACATTTTTTCACAAATGCAATCTTGCCTCTCAAAACTGACCACACATAAATAGCACCGATAGGGAATGCCTAGAAACACAGGCTTTTTTCTCAGAAAAATTAAGCATTTGTTTCCATCTGAATGAAATATGATACCCGGCTTACATGATTATTATTTATGGCGGGGTACCTTTGTGTTTACGAAATGTTCAGGAAGCACAGATCCTCTGCATAGGAAATAAAAGTATCCATAAGGCTGAATAAATTTTCCTTATCTCATCTCGCTATGACCTTCAGAACTTGCTTATTCAATTTAAAAATTACTGGTGCTGATATACAAATTGTGGGCTGCTTCCTTCTGATTCAGCCTCAGCAGTACAACTTTGAATGGGAGAGAATCTAGGGTTTCTGGCCCATTCTGGAACAACATCAGGTCGTCAAAAGTTTAGGGAATATCTATGAAGACAGGGATGAACAACACATTCTACTTATTCCCACTGCATTCCACTGGAGTTAAACTTATATATATTTTTTGCCAGATAATATCATCTAATGGTGGTCTAAGTTGAGACAACCTGATTTATTTTAACTAACTGAATTAAATGAACTCAAACCAACAGTTTAATCAGTTTAACTAAAGCTACACATCAGCTCTCACATTTCCCCCAAGCAAATATGAATGAAAGAGTCATCTCGTTATCTACTTGTGGATGGAAAACAAGACAATGACAAAAAGGAAAAAAAATGAACTATGAACAGTCATTAGAGACCTCTTCATCAGTTCACGTGCTGTTCTGGGTTTAGATGCTCAGTCATGTCAGACTCTTTGCGACCCCATGGACTGTAGACCACCAGGCTCCTCCATGGGATTTCCCAGGCAAGAATACAGGGTTGCCGTTTCGCACTCCAGGAGATCTTCCCTACCCAGGAATTGAACCTGGGTCTTCCTGCATTGCAGGCAGATTCTTTACCAACTGAGATACAAAGGAATCCAACAATTCATAATTTGCACTAATTATTGATTTATTTTGCTCTTAACATTGGATTATTTTCTTTTCTCTCATATCTTTCTAGGTAATATACGATTTGTACATATAAATGGTTGTAATGAAATGCTTTAATGGTAATTATTTACGTTAACATTTAATATGTTAATAATTAAAATCATGCTTGGCTTCCCCGGTGGCTCAGCAGTAAAGGAATCCACCTGCAATACAGGCGATGCCCAGGAGACCTGGGTTCAATTGTTGGATTGGGAAAATCCCCTGGAGAAGGACATGGCAACCCACTCTAGTATTCTTGCCTGGAAAGTCCCATGGACAGAAGAGTTTGGCGGGCTACAATCCATGGGGTTGCAAAACAGTCAGACACAGCTTAGTGACTAAACAACAATAACACAAATCATGCTTAGTAATTCAGAAGTTTAGGTTTTATGGGTTATTTCAGCTGGGTTCTAGATGTTATTTAAGTGGATTTCCTTGAAGAAATCACAGAATAGCTAAAATATTGAGATTCTTGGTTTACAGCTGAAGGTAACACAGTATCATAACATCAACTACCTTTTAGAGATCCAATACTTGGATTGAGCAGTCCTTATTAGTATAAAATAAGAAAACCTGTAAATTTATTTGCAGTTTGATAGAAAAATAGTTCTTGGGACCATGGAGAAGGAAATGGCAACCAACTCCAGTATTTTTGTCTGGAAAATCCAATGGATGGAGGAGCCTGGTGAGCTACAGTCCATGGGGTCACAAACAGACACGACTGAGAGATGATTTTTTTTTTTTTTTATGAAAGAGAGAAGGCTATGCGGGTCTAAGATTTCCCCAGGGGAACTAAGATTTGTTTAATTAAATAACCTGGGATGAAGGGAGTATATATACCAACAAAATTGAAAGTTATTTATGGTAGGTAAATTATAATATGTAAATAATTATATAACCCTTAACTAATTAAGAACATTGTAATTAATAAAGCAAGTGAGCAAGGAAGCAATGTCCTAATGTCTCATAAATGAATATTAATTATCCCACAAGATGATATAATCCACCAACCATCCTTGATTCTGCTGAATATCTCGGTCACCCCCAAGGTCAAAGCAGTTTGAAGATACATTCTGCACCTAAAGATGCTAGAGTAATACTTAGATTAAAAGTTGGAAGCAGAAATTCCACTTGTTGGAGTCAGTCTTAGAGAAACCCTTGCACCTACACACTTAAAGTAACGCACAAGGAGGTTCACTCAGCAGTATAACCTGTAATATTTGAAAGTTTACAATTTTAAAATTCCTACTAGCAGGTCTAATGCATGAACAAATTATAGTGTGTCCTCATAATGGAATACAACCAATAGTTAAACTGAATAAACGGGCTATATTATGAATCTTGAAAAAACAATATTAAGTGACCAAAACATGTTGCAGGCTAAAACTTTATAGTGTGATAGGACTTGGATAATTTATTGTAAAAATTGTTTAAGATGAGAAAAACTATACTGTATGTTATATTTCTCATACATGTATATTCATATACATTTCACATACATATGATTTTCGTATCTGTGAATTCACCTTTCCATCTATATACAGTAAATTCAGGAAAGTAGTTGCCTCCAGGAGGGAAGGAGACTAGCTTCAGGGAATGATATGAAAGGGACTTCAACTATATGTGTAAAGTTTTATTCTTAAATAACAAATACATGAATCATCTGTTAAACTTTTAATATCTAAGTGGCAAGTATCATTGTACTTCACATGTTCTTCAAGTATTTCATAATTTAAAAAAGAAGGGGACTTCTCTGGTGGTCCAGTGGTTAAGAATCCACCTTGCAACGTAGGGGACACAGATTCAATCTCTGGTTGTGTAACTAAGATCCCCACATGCCACGAGGCAACTGAATCTCTATGTACCACAACTACTACAGCCCACACGCCAGACCTAGAGAGTGCTTGCACCGCGACAAGAGATCCCACATGCTGCAACTCGACTAAGACCCGATGCAGAGAAAGAAAGAAAGAAAGGATTTTTTTTTTTAAAGGATTAAGCCATAGGTATAGGCTCTTTTAGACTCACCACAGTTGTTCCACCTTTAAAGGATAAGGAGACAGACAGATTTGTTTCGAGGAGGATGTTATTTGCCTAGCCAAAGCCAAGAGACGATCCAACTGCTTCTTTTGGACAGAAGAAACAAGATGTTTTACTATTGCTCCAAGACAAGTTTGCAGTCTGGAAGGACTCCTAGCTAATAGTTAATACTCCTCTAGGAGTATTACTTTGGGGAATTCAAGTAATGCACTGTTGTTTGTAAATAAGCTGGAGTCTGACCTTTCATCCAAGTTTATATGTGTTTGGGAGAGCCTGGCCCCATTTCCCTGGCCCTGTCTCTCCCAGATTTTCCCAGCTGGCCCTTCAGCTCTCTCCATCAGCAAATGGAGCACCGCTGACTTCAATCAGGAAATGCCTAACCAGCTTCTCTCCCTGCCTTACTGCCTCTGTCTGGTCAGGCTTGGTAAGGAGCCCATATATCTGACAGATTAACATATGACAAGGCATCTGTGTGGGTCCCTAGAGATTCTGTCTACACCTGACTGGCCTCTGGGCCCATCTGGAAGCTGGCTCCAAGCCCCAAACCTTCAAGTCCTCTCTTGCTACCAAGTATTCAGCTGCTTCTTTTCATGAGCTCCCAGGGTTCTATTGCATTTGGGAAAAATACATTTCTCCTGCATTTGGCTTGGCCATCACTTCCCCAGCCAAGGCCAGATCTCCTGGTGTTAGATATTCTCCTCACAGCCTAGACTTCTCCTTTGAGGTCTCATCACAGCTTCAGTTAAGTAATTAATTTCACAATTAAGTTAATGTTTGCTTCCTTGTCTCCAGTGTAGGCTCCCATCAGGGCCTAGATTACATTCCCAACGTGAGGAGCAGCACCAGTCATAGAACATATATACTGATTAATGAATGACTGAGTAAAAGCAAACTTCCTCTATACAAAGAAAATATATGTATATTTTAAGAATAGAAGTGGAATGTCCTCAAATTTTAGTTTTTACAAGTTGTCCCTTTTAAATTTTTTCAAAAAATTTCAGAAAATAGATTATAATGAACTCTTTCTGCAAACACTTCTCCGTGAGTATAGTGATCGATATTTTGCCGTATTTCATGTTTTTCTAAATCTATCCTTTTCTTTGCTGAAATATTTAAAGCAAATCCTGGATGTCATGACATTTCAACCCTAAATCCTTCCATACAGAGTACTCAATACAGCTCCACACAAAAAGCTAATTGCACATAACAAAATTGACAACAATCCCTATAACATTCAGTAGGTTTTCAGTTTTTCTGATTGCCTTCCTACAATTGTAAAAAAAAATTCTTTCCACAGTTACTGAGATTCAGGATTTCCTTTTTTTTAACCATTAAAAAAATTAAGTATAGTTAATTGACAATATTGTGTGAGTTTCTGGTGTACAGCAAAGTGATTCAGTTATTCAATTATTGTGTATATATATATATTCTTTCTCAGATTTTTTTCCATTATAAGCCATTACATTGAATATAGTTCCCTGTACTATACAGTAGGCCCTTGTTTTTTATCTATTTAATACATAGTAGTGTGCATATGTTAATCCCAAATTCCTAATTTATCTCCCTCTCCTCACCCCCCTACTATATCCTTTGCTAACTATGAATTTGTTTTCTATATCTGTATATCTATTTCTGTTCTTGTAAATAAGTTCATTTACATCATTTTTTGAGTTTCACATATAAGTGATATCATACGATATTTGTCTTTCTCTGACTTATTTCACTTAGTATGATAATCTCCAGGTCCATCCATGTTGCTGCAAACAGGATTATTTCATTCTTTTTTACAGGACTGATTTTCTTTTTTTTTTTTTTTTTGAGGCAAGGAATATGACTTTATTTGGAAACTCAGCTGACTGAGAAGGTGGCAGAGTAATGACTCAAAATAACCATTTTATTGGGGTCTGGATGCCAGGTTCTTTTATAGAACAGAAATGGGGGGAGGTGAGGAAACAAAGTAAAGAAACCATTAATCTTACAAATATCTCCTATAATGGCAATCCTAGGAGACTGTGTTTATTTCTTCCATTCTGCCACCCACAGGTGGACAGGGGCCTGAACAAAGGCATTTTGGTTTAATATTCAGGCAGAGAGGTAGGGTTTCCTGAGGCAGGCTACTTTGTATGGGCAGTGTCCTTTCAGTGAACAAAAGCAACAGGAAGCAAAGGTTAAAGAAAAGGATCCAAATGAAGCTGTAATTGGCTCTTCCCCATAACACAGCTTCTGGTGGCATGCTGGCCATCTGTGGTGTCCCTGGGCTTATGGACACTGCATAACACTGATCTCTGCCTTCGTCTTCACACGATGTCCTCCCTGTGTGTGTGGCTGTGTCCAAACTCCACCCTCTTCCTTTTTTAAAAAAAATAAAGACACCAGTCATGTTGGATCAGTGGCCACTCTATCCAGTACGACCTCATCTTAACTAAGTTCCATTTTCAACAGCACTGTTTCCAAACAAGGTCATATTCTGAGGTTCTAGAAGATAGGACTTTAACAAATGAATTTTATGCAGGCTAAGTCGCCTCAGTCCTTTCTAACTCTCTGCGACCCCCTGGACTGCAGCCCGCTTCCCTGTCCATGGGATCCTCCACGCGAAAACACCAGAGTGGGTTGCCATGCCCCTCCCAGGGGATCCTCCTGAGCCAGGGATGGAAACCAGGCTGCTATGTCTCCCACACTGGCAGGTGGGCTCCCCACCCCTAGCACCACCTGGGAAGCTTGGGGAGAGACAATTCACTGCACAGCAGATGATGTCTCTGCGAACTTGTAAAAAGCCACTTAGAGCCTAAGCTGTGTTTAGCACCCCTTATCCTGAACTTTGCACTGCAGGGAATAATCCCCAACGTAGTACCAGCACAAGCCCGTGCTCTTGCTATTTGGCTCTTGTCTCCAAGAATTGATTTTTTTTTTACAAGACTGCTTCACAGATGGTGCCACGTCCTTCAGATTGCAGCAGCTAAAGAGGGTCACCATAGCTAGTTTTCCCACTGTTTAGGGTCAGCAAGATTCATCAGTGTGGTCAAGGTGTCAGCCTAAACCCTCCAATAGGAAGTTTTTCTTTCCTCCTTATAACCAGTAAGCAATCAGTGCTTGGCACCCTGCCAATGTCTAGTTCTCATTGACCTTTCTTCTAGAATTTTAGCATTTGTTGATGGCCATAGCCTGAATCAACTATTTCATTAGGGTTTGTAGAACAGATGTTTTTGCATTCTACCATTCCTTTCCACACTTAGCAGCTCTAAGCATTTAGTAATGCAGCACATTCTGACATCAATTAGGGCTATGTAAATACTTTGAAATAGAACTTTTGTAGGAAAGGCACAGTAATTCTTTTGTGCCAATTTGTGCTAATTCTTCCTCTTTCATTACCAGTAGTAATAGAGTTCACACACAAGCTATTTCCAATGGACACAGATTGTTTCTTGAGGGCTTTTTTGAATATATTATAAATGCCTGGCTTTTAAAATATTTAGTATGATTTCAATCAATTAGCCTTGATTCTTTTTGATTCTCAAATTGACTGTGGAGAGCACATTCAAGCTGGCTCCCCCATCTTTTATAAGTGACTGTGTTAATCTTTAAAACACTTCGTTATTCTCTAGCACAGCAGAATGCCTGGGGTCATGTTGTATATTTTCTTTCTTCCCTCCTTACCCTCCTGCCTCCCTCCCTCCCCCTCTCTTTCTCACTCTCCCTTTCTTTCTTCTTTCCTTCTCTTTCTCGTTCCCTTTCTCTCTCTTCCTTATTGCCTTCCGTTCTCCCTCCTTCTCTCTCTCTTCTTTCTTTTTTTCTCTGCAAACTTTATTCATTCCTCCAAGAATTCTCTTTAGTGTTGTTTTTTGCTTTATTTTTTCTGGTAATGAAGATGATATTTAGAGACCACATTCTCAGTATTGCAAGTGATCATTGGTATTGGAATTTTCAGTGGTCAGAGGCAGAAAATATATTTTTAAATTTATGAGCTAATATTGATATTTCCAATAAAAATATGATTACAGAATTCTTACTTAAATTGTTTGATTTTATTCTTGTGTCTATTTTTAACCTAAAAATTTTATTTTTCTGTAATATTAACAAAATCACTTACTTCATCATGAAATATATAAAAGTTTCAAAATAACAGTAATAATAATATAAATATTACTAACCAAACTAATAAATTATACTGAAAATTATTTTCAGTTACTGACTATATTATTTCCAATAAACTGACTATATCCTATCAAGTACATGTGGTCAAACCACTATATTCTGAAGTTCCTTGAAGCTTTGCCTTTCTCTGTAAAGCTATGTTATCAATATGACATATAATTAGTTCCATTTATTCCAATTTGCTTTCAATCTATAGAGATTTATTTTTTCATTTTGACTTAATTTTTTGAATTAAGTACATGTCTTCTGGCCAAACTTTAAGGAGGTATTTTAAGAGAAATATTGTTCCATCTTTGATCATTCCATTCTATTTTCTACCTCTCCTATGTGTAATGATTTTTACTAATTTTTTACTTAATCTTTTAGTATTTATACTGTGAAAATATAAGGACTTATTTGTATATATGTATTCCCCTTTCTTACCTAAAATATAGCATATTAGCACACTATTCTGCACTTTGCTTTTTAAAATAGTAATTTAATACTATATCCTGTGCGTCATTCTATATCAATAAATCAAGTGCTGCTCTAATTCTTTTTATAACTGCATAGATTCTACTATGTGAATGCACTTTAGTTTTTTTTAGCCAATATCCCACTGATGGACGTTTGAACTGATTCCGATCTTCTGCTGTTATAAATAATGTCACAATAAATAATTTGTGTATATATAATCTTTTCCTTTGGGATACATTTCTAAAAATGGAATGACCGAGTCAAGGATAAATACATATCATTTTCCTAATTATTGCTAAATTTTCCCATCTTCAGTGGCTGCACAGTTTTCATTTTCACCAACAATGTATTTAAGTTCCAGTTTCTCTACAACCTGGTGAACAGAAGAAATTGTAGGAGTTTGCATTTTTGTCAATCTGTTGGTAGAGAAATAATATCTCACTGTATTTTAATTTTTATTAGTGTGAATGATGTAAAAATTTTTTTTCCTGTGTTTAAAGGGCATCTGTTTTTATTTTTCTGGATAGTATCTATTCATGTCTCTCCCAAGTTTTCTATCAGGTTGTTATCATTTTCCCTCCAGTTTTACTGAGATGAATTGTTCAATTGGCATCACCAGTACACCTTAAACTTACCTTGTGTAAGTTTAATAAGTGTACAGGTGATAATTTGACACACATATTGCACAATGACTATTGTAATAAGATTAGTTAACACCTCCATCACCTCACATAATTACCATTTTGTGTTGTGAGAATAGTTAAGATCTACTTCCTTAGCAACTTTCAAGAAGTATATATATTGTTAACTATAGTCATCATGCTGTACATAGAGCCCTAGAACTTAATTCATTTTATAAATGGAGGTTTGTACCCTTCAACCAACATCTCATTTCCTCCACCCAGGTTGCCAGTCTTTTTTTCTCAGTCTATGATAAATCTTTCCGAGAAGGCAATGGCAACCCGCTCCAGTACTCTTGCCTGGAAAATCCCATGGACAGAGGAGCCTGGTGGGCTGCAGTCCATGGGGTCACTAGGAGTCAGAGACGACTGAGTGACTTCACTTTCACTTTTCACTTTGATGCATTGGAGAAGGAAATGGCAACCCACTCCAGTGTTCTTGCCTGGAGAATCCCAGGGACAGGAGCCTGGTGGGCTGCCGTCTATGGGGTCGCACAGAGTCGGACACGACTGAATGACTTAACAGTAGCATGATAGATCTTTATATTTTACAGAGATAAGCTCCATGATAAACATTGCAAACATATCCTCCAATTTCTCCTTTGTCTTTTGCCTTAGCTTATGAAGATTTTTGCCATGTGAAGGCTTTTTTTTTTTTTTTTCTTATTGTGTCTGGATATTGAGTCCTAGATAGGAACATTTTCCTCACTCCCAGGTTTTAAGAGATTTCACTCATGTTATCTTTTAATACTAATAAGGGTTATTTTCATACATTTAGACCCTTGATCCATTTAGAATGTATCCTGGCATATGCTATGAAATATGAATCCAATTTTACCTTTGTTTAAATGGCTATTCATTCTAAATTTTCTAAGTCAAAAACGTTTTAATTAAAAAGATGGACTTTTAAAGTGGTCATCTCTCCTGATTTGAAATACCATCTATATCATTTATTATATTTCCCTATCATTTGGCTCTAGTTTTGTACTTTCTATCATTCCATTGGTCTGTCTTTTCATGTAGCAGTACCATATAACTGAATTATAGAGGCTTCTGTAATACGTTTAATGCTTGATAGGGTCTATGCCTTTCCCCCATACTGTTCATCCTTTTCAGACTTTTGCTTTCCTGGCTATTCTTGCTGATTTATTCACTTATCTTTTAACACAAAGTTTAAAATACATTTATCTAGCTCCAGAAAAGAAATCTGATGTTATTTTTTTATCGAGATGGCATGCCATTTATTGCAAGCAGATTCTTTACCGTCTGAACTGCCAGGGAAGCCCAACTAACTTAAAACTGGTATTTTTTTCATGTTGCATCTTCCTATCCAGAAAACAGAATATTAAATATCTTTCTATGTGATCTGGCTTTGTTGCTATTGTTTAGTCTCTAAGTCATGTCCGACTCTTTGCAATCCCAAGAACTGTAGCCTAGTAGGTTCCTCTCTCCATGAGATTTCCCAGGCAAGAATAGTGGAGCGGATTGCCATTTCCTCCTCCAAGGATCTTCCTGATCCAGGGATTGAACCCGTCTGTCCTGCATTGGCAGGCAGATTCGTTACCACTAAGCCACAAGGGAAGACCATGATCTGGCTTACTTGTATATAATTTTTAAAAACTAAAGAGAGAATGTTTTGTAATTTGCCTTTACATTTTTTAAAAATTTATTTTTATTTATTTTTCATTAGAGGGTAATTACTTTACAAAGTTGTGTTGTTTTCTGCTGTGAAACAACATGAATTGGCCATAAGTATTCATACACCCCCTTCCTCTTGGGCCTTTTCATTTTCTTAACTGTGTATCTTGGAGAATTCTACCTCAATCTACATAGCTGCATCTCATTTTTTAAGGTTGTGAAGCATTCCCTTATACGAATGCAACACAATATGTTTGTGTTTCTTTTGATGAACATTGTTTTTGCTACTATAAATACACTATGATGAAAGTTTCTAAACATGCATGGGCAAGTATCGCTGCAGAATCAATTCCTAAAAGGGAAATTTCTGGGCCAAAGTATATGCAGAGTTTTGCCAAATTGCCTTCCAAGAATCATACTATTTATCACTCCAACAAAGGTCACGTGAGAATGAGTTTTTCACATGCTTGCCAGTACTGTACAGAATCAACATTTATCATCTGTATCATCTGATGCTTTAATACACTGGCACCATCTCACCTAGGCCAGCTTCTCTAGTCCCCACTGAGCCTTCTGTGAAAAGACTGAATAGAAGCTACCAGGACTGCTCTGCCTAGGAGTATGTTTGATGGTATTACATGGATTTGCATGGCACCTGGGGAACCCTGGGAGATGATGGAGAATACGCCTCAGGGTTATACTAGTCAGGAGCGAGGAAGTTTTATCTTTCAATTTCCCATCTACGAAATGGATTGAGTGTTACTCTCAGGGTCACTAACTCTAACACTTGTGGCTCAGCCTCCAACCACGCTCCCTGTCCAGGTGGAGAAATACGGGCATTCTAAGCCATCAGTGAGGTGAATGCTGAGAGGATAGGAAGGGGCGCCAACAGTGGTGGCTGGAGATCTCTGTCAGGAAACCACACTTTATGCCTGAAGAAGGAAAATAAAATAATTTTTATATTGCCACAGAGGATAGAACACAGCACAAAAAGAAATATAAGATATAGAGTTCTTGGAACAGATATAAAGAAAACGTTACAGGATTGTGCGATGGAGGAGGAGACGAGATAAGAATGACAGAGAGAAACTATTCACTGAGGTGAAAGGAAAAGGTGGGGGAGGACTTCCCTGTGGTCCAGTGGTTAAGACTTTGCCTTCCAATGCAAAGGTTGGAAGGGATCAATCAGGGTTGATCCCTGATCGGAGAGCTAAGATCCCATATATTTGCGGCCAAAAAAACCAACACATAAAACAGAAGCAATATTGTAACAAATTCAATAAAGACTTTAAAAATGGTTCACATCAAAAAAATTTTTTAAAAAAAGTCTACAGCAGGCAGTGTGCAAACCTCAGTAATCTATTGATAATGATGTCGAGCCTAAACTTTGAACAATTCCCGATCACCTAGGGGCAAGGACACTGTGAGATAAATAGACTGGGAGAGTGAACAATGAGGAGAACATTTCCACTGGTCCAGATAAAAGGTGATTCTCTTAACCTTAACTGGTGAAAGGTTTTCATTAACCCCTCAGAGAGGAGAAAGTTTATGTATGAACCTCACTGTATGTTTTTATGCGGTTTATGCAGTATTTTAAACTAACCCAGTCATTCTCAACTAACTCTTCTATAATTTTCACATAAAGCCCTGCATTAAGTTGTAGGCATTGTTATTACTTAATTGTATGTTTGTTTAGTAATTTAAATTTTTTTTAAGTCTTTCACTTCAAGAAAACTACTTCCCAAAAGATGGTACAGTCTCTGGACTCAAACTGCTTGCAGTAGACCCTAGTCTCTACTGGAGTCTCTACTGGAGGGACTAGGTTCAATGGCTCAGCTGGATGATCTTGAGCAACTTTCTGAACTTCTCTGATCTTTCGTTTCCTCATCTATAAGATTAGGAACCTACTCCTTAGGAATGTGGTGAAGATGAAATAAGCCAAGTCTACCTAAATGCCTGGCATATAATGAGTACATCATAAATATCAGGTATTTTGTTAGAATATGATGAAAGTCAAGGTTCAGGTGCTCCAAAAAATACAACTGGTAAAACAGCTCTCCTGGCAGAAGGCTGCTTCATCAAGCCCATCTGTGCCTGAGCATGTCTGCACTGAGGCAGGGATAGCCTGGTGGGTCTGGGTATTTCACGTTGTTCTTCTAGGCCTATGGACACACTCAAGGTCATGTGTTTGGTGGGGAAAGACTCCAGGGCTGTGAGTCTTTACTGACCTAATAAGAGTAGAGGCTTGTCCTGAGGAAACAGCACCCAAAGCGGCCCAGAAGCAGTATACATTTTGAAAACTGACTGAAGAGGTACTTCATTCCTACAGTAAACAGCCAGGCTGCTTTGTCACCTGGTGAGGGGCACTGTCCTGTGCGTGCAAAAATGCCCCTGGTAAAAATAAAAGGAACTGTATCCTGAGCATCAAAGCACAGTGCTTCCTGGCATATTTAACAAACTTTCAAAAAGGAATCAAAGCAAAAATAAACAAACAAACCCCAAAGAATTCTCTGGATGATTACCCCCAAGAATTTAATTTTTTGCCATTAATTAGTATCTGGCTTATGATAGAGATCAGAAGAAATGAGAGTTGTTTTCTTTAAGGAATTGTGCAAGTTAAGGAACAGGCCAAATGAGAAAGTGGGCTCCTGGGAGATAAAAGCCACGCTGGAGCCCAAGGGTTTCATACCTCCTTTCTTGATAAATAAGCTTAATTAAAGCTTTTGCACTTGAATTCAATTCCCCTTATGCTAACTTTTGCTCAGAGCATACTTCTCTCTCTCATTTCATCACTGAGTAGAATAATTCTTAGAGCCAAGAGAAGTTATGGAAGCATCATAATTTAGTTTAAATGTATTGAAGTTTCATTCTGAGATGACAAGTAGCAATTTCAGGCTCCATTCCATGGCTGGTAAGAGACGCTTGAATAACTAACTGGGTAGAAAATTTCCTCATGGAAGATCGTTTAAGACATTAATGTGACAAGTCATTGGAAAAAAGAAAAGTCTCATTCAGAAATGCCACAGTTAAGCACTGAAAGTCTTGCTTTTTTTTTTTCATTTTGGTTACGCCTCCTTCAGTGGAAGTATGGACAGGTCTGCCAGATGTGTGTGTGTCTTCAGTTGCTCAGTTGCATGACTCTTTTTTCCACCCCATGGACCGTAGCCCACCAAGCTCCTCTATCCACGGGATTTTCCTGGCAAGAATACTGGAATGAGTTGCCATTTCCTCCTCCAGGGGATCTTCCCGGGATCGAACCCATGTCTCTGGTGCTTCCTGCATTGCAGGCAGATTCTCTACCTCTGAATCACCAAGGAAGACCAGGGAAGTCCCTGAAAATCTTCCTTTTTATCCATATATACTTTATGGAAGATAATTCTGAAGGTCAGATAATATGAATACCTAGGATGGAGCTGCCCATCAGGATTTAAGGGCACTGGGTTGGGATGCTTATGGCCAAGTTCTTGTGAAAGGGATTTTATCTGTGGCAAGTCTATAAACATCAAGACACCAATTTTTAAAAAACACCAGCCTCTTTAAGACATCTTTACTCTCAATACAAATTTTTCCCTAGGAAGAGCAATGAACTTTTATATGACAGCAATGAAGTTAAAAGGGAGTAAAGAATCCATCTGAAAAAAATGGAAAGTCACCAGTTTTCGTTTTTTGCTATGCTCATTGGGATACTGATTTAATCAGTTTATAAGAAACTACTACTCTTGAACTGTGGTTGTTCTACAGAAAGTAGAAACACAGAACCTATTCTAATTACTGAGAATTTGTTGCTATTTTGTTGTTGCTGTTGAATTCTTTTCCCTAGTTTATGTTTCAGAAATGAATAAAATTCCATGAATGGAATTTGGTAACCTTCCACACTGAGTCATAGACAACATGTAGTCAAATCCCAGTTCTCAATGGGCTTTCCTAATGACTCCCCACCACCACCCTCTTTGCTGCTCAAATGGTTAGTCCTACAGCTTCTTTAATCTCAAGTGTTTCATTTGGTGGGGGGCTTTGTCCTCCACATACTCAGGATGGTTCTGTGGAGACCTGGGCAACTTGAGTCACTGAATTCTATGCCTTCCAAGGCCAGTACGTGAAGCAAGCCACACTACTGTGTGCATGCAATGGCTGTTGTCCAGTTGGGAGATAACACACAACTGGGTTTATATTTTGTGAGTTGTCTATAAAAGTGGGAGAATCAGTAACCCAGGCTAGAAGGGAGTAGCCAATTTGTTATTCTAATCACCATGTCTCTATAAATTATTTGTGCCTCTCAGATGGGAAAGTAGGCCTAAGTGGATAACTTGGGGGTGAAGAAAATTTAAAGAAAAGAAATACAAGGAAAAGGTCAAAATCAGTGTTTAAGATAAGTCATTTTAGATTGGTTCTTATGGATGTAATTTCCATGATTTTTTGGCAGAGTTGAGAAAAGTGGGGAACTGGAGGAGATGCAAGCCGGGCAAAGTGTCCAAAAAGTTCTACAGTCCTTTAGGGCCAGAGGGAGGTTATTTTAGGAGCAGAAACATATACTTTTAAAATGCGCCTATATTAGGGTTCTGGATTTTCCTGATTTCCTACGTTCTCTTTAATTTAGTCAAGTTTTTTTTTTTAATTTTATTTTTAAACTTTACATAATTGTATTAGTTTTGCCAAACATCAAAATGAATCCATCACAGGTATACATGTGCTCCCCCTCCTGAACCCTCCTCCCTCCTCCCTCCCCATACCATCCCTCTGGGTCGTCCCAGTGCACTAGCCCCAAGCATCCAGTATCGTGCATTGAACCTGGACTGGCATCTCGTTTCATACATGATATTTTACATGTTTCAATGCCATTCTCCCAAATCTTCCCACCCTCTCCCTCTCCCACAGAGTCCATAAGACTGTTCCATACATCAGCGTCACTTTTGCTGTCTCGTACACAGGGTTATTGTTATCATCTTTCTAAATTCCATATATATGTGTTAGTATACTGTATTGGTGTTTTTCCTTCTGGCTTACTTCACTCTGTATAATAGGCTCCAGTTTCATCCACCTCATTAGAACTGATTCAAATGTATTCTTTTTAATGGCTGAGTAATACTCCATTGTGTATATGTACCACAGCTTGCTTATCCATTCATCTGCTGATGGACATCTAGGTTGCTTCCATGTCCTGGCTATTATAAACAGTGCTGCGATGAACACTGGGGTACACGTGTCTCTTTCCCTTCTGGTTTCCTTGGTGTGTATGCCCAGCAGGGGGATTGCTGGATCATAAGGCAGTTCTATTTCCAGTTTTTTAAGGAATCTCCACACTGTTCTCCATAATGGCTGTACTAGTTTGCATTCCCACCAACAGTGTAAGAGGGTTCCCTTTCCTCCACACCCTCTCCAACATTTATTATTTGTAGACTTTTGGACCGCAGCCATTTTTTTTAATGTCAATGATAAGCCACAATAGCAAAATCAAAAGCAATATGAGTATATGCATTCATAGTATAAAAGACAATACTATATCTACTTCAACTGGGTCAAGGGGAGTTAAAGATTGAGAATGGGAGCCAGTGTGTCTCTTCTTGAGTCAGAGCTTCAGTGGGAATTAACATACAGGAAACCTAAATGACTTCCTTGGAATTTTTATTTTCTGCTAAAATCTTGGAAGATGTGTGTTTACTCATAAGGGAGGCTGTTTCCATTCACAACATATAGAATACCAAAATTGTATTCATAAAGCTGCTTACTAGAACTAGAAAAATAGAATGTGTAAATAAACTTTCCTTCATGTTATCAAAGAAGAAATATTTTCTAGGTTATTGTCTGTATAAACCCAAGTTTTGGTGTATTAAGTTTGCTAAAGAAAGGTGGAAGGTAGTTACTCTTTAGTGATTTTTCATCTGAAAAATCTTAGTCATAGATTTCAACTAGTTTCTATTTTACTTTTTCTTTTCCCTGGAATAAACTTGATTTGCCTGACTGATTAAAAGAACTCCTGTGTTTGTATAACTACTTGTCAGACAATAAAATGGGCAGAACCATGTCGCATCATACCATTTTATTTGTAGTATTGCCGGTGAAAGATATCAGTAATAGTATTACTAAGGTACTAAAAATGTTTTCTAGGATGTTTGACATTTAAAACTAATTGATAACCTAAAATCTGCAAGTTTTTATTTAAAGTGAACTACAGTATCACAATCGTACCAAATAGCCTAGCTTAATCGTTCTCTTGGGAGAGACCTTCTTTCCTCTTTGTTCTCCACCTCCCAGCCCTAAGCATCCCAAGTCATAACCTACTGTATATTGTTTTGAGTTAAGTGAAAAGTGAAAGTGTTAGTCGTTCAGTCATGTTAGAGTTAAAGGAGTGATTTATCATGTACGTTATGTGTGTGTGTGCTAAGCCCCTTCAGTAGTCCAACTCGTTGCGATCCCATGAACTGTACCCCTCCAGGTTCCTCTGTCCATGGGATTCTCCAGGTAAGAATACTGGAGTGGGTTACCATTTCCTTCTCCAGTGGATCTTCCCCACCCAGGCACCTTGCCAATGTCTCCTGAACTGGCAAGCAGGTTCTTCAGCATTAGCGCTGCCTGGGAAGCCCATCATGTACATTACTCCTTTTCAAAAAGAATCTGGGGTGATTGCTCTAGAAGCTTTCGACAAAAGCTGAATAATGAATAAAAAGAAATGCTGATATTTTTAGCAAGGGTAGCAGTGAGTGGAGAAGAGAGAGAAGAATCTGGCCATTAAGGGTGAGGACAGCACTTTGGGGTGGGGATACCATACCCAGCACATCTCAGCTCTGGAAGGGCAGGAATGGTGTTTGGTTTCCCGGGGCAACGCTTTGAGGTACCTCCCCCTTGGAACCCACAGTCAGAAGAAAAGTGAGGTAAGTACACAAATGACTGTGGTTCTAAACAAGCCAATGATCCAGTGAGCTTTAAATGTTTGAGGCTCTTTTAAAAAGAAATATAGTGGTAGTGTTGTCAAGTATATAAACTGAATTAATTGCCAAGAAATATTATCTAATTTTAGTTACTGGTGATGACTCAAGTTTTTGTTGAAATGTTAGACAGTTTTTGACCTTTAAATCATGATAATATGTTCTAACTAGTTTAAAAGAACTAATTTTAATTGTGAATGTATGTAAATTTTAGTTTTCTGATGTTTTGGGCTTACGCATAGGAAAACGAAGAACAAAGAGGTTTTGCTCAGAATCAAACCATTGTGGTTGTTTTACTCCCAGGGCGACAGTCTTTAAGGACATATAAAAGTGTTGAGGAAAAAAATTTTTAAAGCACAGTGTTTACATAAGCAGTGGTTGAGTCACTTCATTGAATGTAAAGCTGAGAAATCTCCGGATAATTGATCATCTGTCCAAAGTGCTGACAATCTTTTCTGCTTACTGACATTTATACAAAGCCCAGTGAGCCGAAGAAAATCAAATCTGATTTTAAAGCAGTAAAAAGAATGACATAGTTAAAAGATAAATGTCTTTCTTAAAAATTGGTCATTTCTATAGGGGAAAAAATATCAGGTTGTTGAGAGGTGAAATGTCTCAGGTCACTCACTGAACCTCTGTGAGCCTGTATGCTCCCGGAGTGGCAGAGATGTAATTCCATGGCTCAGAACATCACTGTCTCCCTCACAGACCTTCCAAGACCCAGAGGATGAGAATTCCCAGAGCCGACTGCATGACGGGAGAAAACTCACCATGGGGGAAGATAAATGTTTTGCAATAAGTGTGAGCAATTGGTTGAAGGGAACAATTACTTTTATCTTTGCTACTGAGCCTTTGGTTTCTGCCAAGTATATTTATGCTCCTTGGCGAAGACTCCATTTTAATTTCTTGGCAAAACAGATGCTCAGACATCTCTTTTTACAATATCTAGTAAAAGATGCTGCTTTGTAAACACTCATTCTGCAGGGCTTAAAAGCTACAGTGGGGGA
Source organism: Bos indicus (assembly GCF_029378745.1). NCBI lineage: Eukaryota > Metazoa > Chordata > Mammalia > Artiodactyla > Bovidae > Bos > Bos indicus. Next base: position 11,795,202 of record NC_091769.1, read on the forward strand.
TTGAATTACATCTGCCTCCTTGAATCTTTAGAGAGGAAAGAATTCTTCAGGAAAAGAACTTTACATAGGCTGTTAGAAAAGAGCCTGTTTAGTGAAGGAAGATACTTGGTCAGTTTCCTCTTCTTCTGAGTGTTCTCACTGACTCTGAAAGACAGTGTCAATTTTTGATGCCATTAAAAAAAATAGAACAATACCCACCCCCAGTCCACCTTTCTATTCCTCATAAATTCTGGGGCAGGACAGGCTCATATTATCTTATTTCCTGTCTGGTGTGAATGCAACAGGGTACTTTCAGCTCTGGGAAGTCACTGAGAACACTGGAGCAAGTGATTAGTGAAGTTATTATGTGTCACTCAGGGAAAATTTCCTATAAAAGTCAGGCCAAAGATCCAGGCGTAAGTGAGCTCCTGGCACATGGTACTAAACAAAACTGACAGAAACAAAACTTGGAGTTCTTGAAACCAATGCCTTTCTCCTACGAGAAAGTGCTCTGACAACGAAAAGTGTTTTGTGTAGTGACCCAGATTGCCTCCTGGCTGTGACCACGCTTCTTAGAACAGGATGGATGTTTGACGCGGGTTTGTGATCCATCCCTGAAAAGTTACTGTTTTGTTCGAAGGGAAAAGTATTGGGTAGAAAAAACACTGATTTTTTTCTTTTTTTTTACTTCTAAATGCTAGGTATCTTGTCTATGGTAAAATGCAGCCTACCCACAGCCCCCAAGTTACATGTCATGTGTTACAAGCAGACATGAAAGGGATATCCCTTAATTCAGGTTGTGATACCATTAACAAGGATTTAAATTTTCATAGTTTAAGCCCTATTTTGATAAGAAAAAAAAATTATTTACACTCAGTCACACCACTGAGTGTACACACACACACACACATCATCGTTTTTCTATATTAAAAATTATAGAATTGGCAAGGCTGAATGTAAAGAATTTTTTATATATAAGAAACTGTTTATATATATGGCCTCCCTGGTAGCTCAGACAGTAAAGACTCTGCCTGCAAGGCAAGAGACCTGAGTTTGATTCCTGGGTTTTGAAGATACCCTGGAGAAGGGAATGGCAACCCACTCCAGTATCCTTGCCTGGAGAATTACAGTATTCTTGCCTGAAGAATTCCATGGACAGAGGAACCTGGAGGGCTACAGCCCATGGGGTCACAAAGAGCCAGCCACAAATGAGTGACTAACATTTTTACTTTTCACTTTCACACACACACAAACACACATGTATCTCAAATAAACAAATACAACTCTCTCGTGTGATAACCATGTTAGATATTGTTAATTATGCATTTCAATAAACTTTCAGCATTCTTCTCAACAGAGCTTCCAGGCAGCTATCACCCAGAAGACTTCTTATAAGAATGTAAGAAATGTGTCATGACATGGGAGGCAGGGATACTGGAACACCTTGACTTAGTCCAGAGGTTGGAATCTTTTATTTTTCTTTTTCTTTCATCTTTGTTACTCCATGAGTATTTGTGATAGGCAGAATAATGACCCCTAAAGATGGAATTAGGAATACAAATGCCAGTTTATGTGACAAAAGGAACTGTGCTGATATGATCAAGTTAAAGATCTTGAGACAGGGAGATTATTCTGGGTTCTCCAGGGGAACACAGTTTAATCACAAGGGTCCTTAGAAGAGGGAAACTGGGGGTCAGAGTCAGAGATGAAGATGTGACAACGGAAGCATAGGTTATAGTGATACAAACATACATCAAGGAATGCAGGCAGTCTCCAGAAGATGGAAAAGGCAAGGAAATGGAATTTCTCCCAGAGCTTCCAGAAGGAATACAGTCCTGCCAACTGGTTTCAGACTTCTGATCTCCAAAATAGTAAAATAATAAATATGCTTGTTTAAACCACTAAGCTTATGGTAATCTGTTACAGCATCAGTAGGACATTAATACAGTTTTTACTTCATTGAATTCATTGTCCCCTGGCTGAGAGAATGGCTGCTTTTTAAATTTTCCTGCTCCTAGTTCATGTGGCAAAACACAGCCTCCCCAGAGCGCCCAAGCTTACAAGTCCCATACAGATTCTGACTCAACCTTCTTGGCTTTCATTTCCAAATTCCAGAAAGAGAATGTGATCGGGGGCTGGGCAGTTCTCAGAGATGAGGAGCAGGGCAGATATCTCAAACAGGCACCCACAGCATTGTTCATGCCTTTGTTTACTGACTTCTTAAATTTTAAATTTTATTTTACAAATTCCACATATCTGGGGTATTGTAGATGGTGTTTCATGCCTCTCGATAGCCCTTTTGATAGTGCCTCTCTAACCACATCTGACCTTGGCCATGTGCTTTGCTTTGGCTGATGGAACAATAGCAAACAATTGGTCTTGTAAAAGCATTTGTATATTTCTGCTTCTTCTCTTGGAGCCTTATCCCTGTCCTAAGAGCAGTCCTTGGCCAGTCTACTGGAAGATGAGACACCATGTAGCCCAGAACCAAGTCATCCCAGCTGAGGCCATCCTAGCCAGCCAGTCCCCAGCCTACCTAGGTGCTGATCACAGATATTTTAAGTGTGCACCCCCTAGCCCAGTTCAGATTCGCACAATTGCTCAGCCAACCCAGTATAAGTCAGCAACTAACCACCAACAATCACAATCCAGACTCATGAGCAAGAATAGGTGTTACTGATGAATGTCACTGTGGTTTCATGGTTTTTCATTACACACCATTATTTCAGTTCATTTCAGTCCAGTCACTCAGTCGTGTCCAACTCTTTGCGACCCCATGAACCACAGCATGCCAGGCTTCCCTGTCCATCACCAACTCCCAGAGTTTACCCAAACTCATGTCCATTGAGTCGGTAACGCCATCCAAACATCTCATCCTCTGTTGTCCCCTTCTCCCGCCTTCAATCTTCCCCAGCATCAGGGTTTTTTCAAATGAGTCTGTTCTTCACATCAGGTGGCCAAAGTATTGGAGTTTAAGCTTCATCATCAGTCCTTCAAATGAATATTCAGGACTAATTTCCTTTAGGATTGACTGGTTGGATTTCCTTGCAGTTCAAGGGACTCTCAAGAGTCTTCTCCAACATTACTTTTCAAAAGCATCAATTCTTCAGTGCTCAGCTTTCTTTATAGTACAACTCTCACATCCATACATGACCACCGGAAAAATAGTCCATAGCTTTGACTAGATGGACCTTTGTTGGCAAAGTAATGTCTCTGCTTTTGAATATGCTATCTAGGTTGGTCATAACTTTCTTTCCAAGGAGCAAGTGTCTTTTAGTTTCATGCCTGTAGTCACCATCTGCAGTGATTTTGGAGCCCAAAAAATAAAGTCTGTCACTGTTTCCACTGTTTCCCCATCTATTTGCCATGAAGTGATGGGGCCAGATGCCATGATCTTAGTTTTCTGACTGATGAGTCTTAAGCCAACTTTTTCACTCTCCTCTTTCACTTTCATCAAGAGGCCCTTTAGTTCTTCTTCACTTTCTGCCATAAGGGTGGTGTCATCTGCATATCTGAGGTCATTGATATTTCTCCTGGCAATCTTGATTCCAGCTTGTGCTTCATCCAGGCCAGCATTTCACATGATGTACTCTGCATAGAAGTTAAATAAGCAGGGTTACAATATACAGCCTTGATGTACTCCTTTTCCTATTTGAAACCAGTCTGTTGTTCCATGTCCAGTTCTAACTATTGCTTCCTGACCTGCATACAGGTTTCTCAAAAGGCAGCTCAGGTGGTCTGGTATTCCCATCTCTTTCAGAATTTCCACAGTTTCTTGTGATCCACACAGTCAAAGGCTTTGGCATAGTCAATAAAGCAGAAATAGATGCTTTTCTGGAACTCTCTTGCTTTTTTGATGATCCAGTGAATGTTGACAATTTGATCTCTGGTTCCTCTGCCTTTTCTAAAACCAGCTTGAACATCTGGAAGTTCATGCTTCATGTACTGCTGAAGCCTGGCTTGGAGACTTTTGAGCATTACTTTACTAGTGTGTGAGATGAGTGCAATTGTGTGGCAGTTTGAACATTCTTTGAAATTGCCTTCCTTTGGGATTGGAATGAAAACTGACCTTTTCCAGTCCTGTGGCCACTGCTGAGTTTTCCAAATTTGCTGACATATTGAGTACAGCACTTTCACAGCATCATCTTTTAGGATTTGAAATAGTTCAACTGGAATTCCATCACCTCCACTAGCTTTGTTCATAGTGATGCTTCCTAAGGTCCACTTGACTTCACATTCCAGGATGTCTGGCTCTAGGTGAGTGATCACACCATCATAATTATCTGGGTCATGAAGATCTTTTTGGTATAGTTCTTCTGTGTATTCTTGCCACTTCTTAATATCTTCTGCTTCTGTTAGGTCCATATGATTTCTGTCCTATATTGTCTCCATCTTTGCTTGAAACATTCCCTTGGTATCTCTAATTTTCTTGAAGAGATCTCTAGTCTTTCCCATTTTATTGTTTTCCTCTATTTCTTTCACTGATCACTGAGGAAGTCTTTCTTATCTCTCCTTGCTATTCTATGGAACTCTGCATTCAAATGGGTATATCTTTCCTTTTCTCCTTTGCCTTTAGCTTCTCTTCTTTTCTCAGCTATTTGTAAGGCCTCCTCAGACAACCTTTTTACATTTCTTTTTCTTGGGGATGGTCTTGATCACTGCCTCCTATACAAGGTCATGAACCTCCATCTTCCTACTTGTTACTCTATCTTCTTACTTCCAATGTCATCTTACTTCCCAAGATGGCAGAGTAGAAGGACATGCGGTCATCTTCTCCTACAAGAACTCCAAAATTACAACTCACTGCTGAAGAACTGTTGACAGAAGAATGTTGAATAACACCAATAAAAGATACCCCACGTCCAGGGGCAAAGGAGAAACCCCAGCAAGATGGTAGTCGGGACAAAATCACATTTAGAATCAAACCCCATACCTGCCAGATACACTCGAAGGGTTCAAACAAACCTCGTGCACACCAAGGCCCAAACAGCCCTCAGAGACTGAGCCAGAACTGTGTTTGAGTGTCTCCTGCGGAGGTACAGGTCAGCAGTTCCCTACTGCAGGGGCAGGGGTGCTGAGTGCAGCAGACCTGGATATGGCATTAACCCCACCGTAGAAGTGCCAGAACTCACACAGGACTGGAGAAACAGACTCTTGGAGGCCACAAACAAAACATTGTGCACACCAGGACCCAGGAGAAAATAGCAGTGACCCCACAAGACACTAACCCAGACTTGCCCATGAGTGTCCAGGAATCTCTGGTGGAGGCATGGGTCAGCAATGGCCTCCTGTAGCATCGGGGCACTGAGTGGGGCAATGGGTGTGCAGGACCTTTTGAAAGAGCTGGCAAAGGACAGAAATAGTATAGACCTGACAGAAGCAGAAGATATTAAGAAAAGGTGGCAAGAATACACAGAAAAACTGTACAAAAAGATCTTCATGACCCAGTTAATCACAATGGTGTGATCACTCACCTAGAGCCAGACATCCTGGAATGTGAAGTCAAGTGGACCTTAGGAAGCATCACTATGAACAAAGCTAGTGGAGGTGATGGAATTCCAGTTGAACTATTTCAAATCCTAAAAGATGATGCTGTGAAAGTGCTATACTCAATATGTCAGCAAATTTGGAAAACTCAGCAGTGGCCACAGGACTGGAAAAGGTCAGTTTTCATTCCAATCCCAAAGGAAGGCAATACCAAGAATGCTCAAACTACTGCACGATTGCACTCATCTCACACACTAGTAAAGTAATGCTCAAAAGTCTCCAAGCCAGGCTTCAGCAGTACATGAAGCATGAACTTCCAGATGTTCAAGCTGGTTTTAGAAAAGGCAGAGGAACCAGAGATCAAATTGTCAACATTCACTGGATCATCAAAAAAGCAAGAGAGTTCCAGAAAAACATCTATTTCTGCTTTATTGACTATGCCAAAGCCTTTGACTGTGTGGATCACAAGAAACTGTGGAAATTCTGAAAGAGATGGGAATACCAGACCACCTGAGCTGCCTCTTGAGAAACCTGTATGCAGGTCAGGAAGCAATAGTTAGAACTGGACATGGAACAACAGACTGGTTTCAAATAGGAAAAGGAGTACATCAAGGCTGTATATTGTAACCCTGCTTATTTAACTTCTATGCAGAGTACATCATGTGAAATGCTGGCCTGGATGAAGCACAAGCTGGAATCAAGATTGCCAGGAGAAATATCAATGACCTCAGATATGCAGATGACACCACCTTTATGGCAGAAAGTGAAGAACTAAAGGGCCTCTTGATGAAAGTGAAAGAGGAGAGTGAAAAAGTTGGCTTAAGACTCATCAGTCAGAAAACTAAGATCATGGCATCTGGCCCCATCCCTTCATGGCAAATAGATGGGGAAACAGTGGAAACAGTGGCTGACTTTATTTTGGGGGGCTCCAAAATCACTGCAAATGGTGATTACAGTCATGAAATTAAAAGACACTTGCTCCTTGGAAAGAAAGTTATGACCAACCTAGATAGCATATTCAAAAGTAGAGACATTACTTTGCCAACAAAGGTCTGTCTAGTCAAGGCTATGGTTTTTCCAGTGTCATGTATGGATGTGAGAGTTGTACTATAAAGAAAGCTGAGCACTGAAGAATTGATGCTTTTGAACTGTGGAATTGAAGAAGACTCTTGAGAGTCCCTTGGACTGCAAGGAAATCCAACCAGTACATCCTAAAGGAGATCAGTCCTGGGTGTTCATTGGAAGGATTGATGTTGAAGCTTAAACTCCAATACTTTGGCCACCTGATGCAAAGATTTGACTCATTGGAAAAGACCCTGATGCTGGGAAAGATTGAGGGCAGGAGGAGAAGGGGTGGACAGAGGATGGTGGGTGGCATCACTGACTCAATGGACATGAGTTTGGGCAAACTCTGGGAGTTGGTGATGGACAGGGAGGCCTGGTGTGCTGGGGTTCATGGGGTTGCAAAGATTTGGACATGACTGAGCAACTGAACTGAACTGAACTGAATAGTTTGGCCTCAAGTCAAACAAGAGGGAGGGAACACAGCCCTACCCATCAATAGAAAATTGGACTAAAGTTTTACTGAACATGGCTGGCCCATCAGAACAACACCCAGTTTCCCACTCAGTCAAACTCTCCCATCAGGAAGCTTCCATAACCCTCTTATCCTTATCCATCAGAGGGCGGAAAGAATGAAACCACAATCACAGAAAACTAGCCAAACTTGACCACATGGAGCACAGCCTTGTCTAACTCAATGAAACTCAAAGAGCCATGCCATGTAGGGCCACCCAAGACGAACAGGTCATGGTGGAGAGTTCTGACAAAACGTGGTCCACTGGAGAAGGGAATGGCAAACCACTTCAGTATTCTTGCCTTTAAAACCCCATTAACAGTATGAAAAGGCAAAAAGATAGGACACTGAAAGATGAACTCCCCAGGTCGGTAGGTGCCCAATATACTACTGGAGATCAGTGGAGAAATAACTCCATAAAGAATAAAGAGATGGAGCCAAAGCAAAAACAACACCTAGTTGTGGATGTGACTGGTGATGGAAGTAAAGTCCGATGCTGTAAAGAACAATATTGCATAGGAATCTGGAATGTTAGGTCCATGAATCAAGGCAAACTGGAAGTGGTCAAACAGGAGATGGCAAGAGCGAATATCGACATTTTAGGAATCAATGAACTAAAATGGACTGGAATGGGTGAATTTAACTCACATGACCATTATACCTACTACTGTGGGCAGGAATCCCTTAGAAGAAATGGAGTAGCCACCATCACAGTCAACAAAAGAGTCTGAAATGCAGTACTTGGATTCAGTCTCAAAACCGACAGAATGACCTCTGTTCATTTCCAAGACAAATCACTCAGTATCACAGTAATCCAAGTCTATGCCCCAACCAGTAATGCTGAAGAAGCTGAAGTTGAACGGTACTATGAAGACCTACAAGACTTTCTAGAACTAACACCAAAAGTGATGTCCTTTTCATTATAGGGGACTGGAATGCAAAAGTAGAAAGTCAAGAGATGCCTGGAATAACAGGCAAATTGGGCCGTGTAGTACAAAATAAAGTAGTGTAAAGGCTAACAGAGTTTTGCCAAGAGAACGCACTGGTCATAGCAAACACCCTTTTCCAACAACACAAGAGAAGACTCTACACATGGACATCGCCAGATGGTCAACACCGAAATCAGATTGATTATATTCTTTGCAGCCAAAGATGGAGAAGCCCTATACAGTCAGCAAAAACAAGACTGGGAACGGACTGTGGCTCAGATCATGAACTCCTCATTGCCAAATTCAGACTTAAATTGAAGAAAGTAGAGAAAACCACTAGACCACCATTATTTGGCATTAGATAATTGATATTTCCTTAATTCACTTGCCTTCAAGGCTGAGTCTAATTATCTTAGACAAAAATTGGCTATAAACATCTCAGCCAGAGATCAGAGCTGAAGTACCAGAAGAGTAGGAAGGCAGATTAATGACTTTTTTTCTCTTTTTTTGCAGGTCACCTATTTATCCAGCCCTCTGGCACTATGTTAAGAGCTCTCACAAAACCTACCTTATTAGAACCTCATAAACACTCTGAGAGGTGGGTTTGTTTGTAGATGAGGAAATTGAAGCTCAGTGGGAGTTAAGTTAACTTGTTCAAAGTTGCTTCCACACTACTGATACACCCAAGAATGAAGATTTTTTTTTCTTCCTATGCATAAGAAAGGCAGATCAGAGCAAATTAATAATAGCTCATATGGTGCTTATTTTGTACTAGCAATTTTCCTAAACATTTAAAATATATTAACTCATTTAATTCTCACAAAAAGCCTCTGAGGCAAACGGTACTATTATCCTTTTATTTTAAAGGTGAGGAAACGAAGAGATTAAGCATGTAACCTAAGCTTACACAGCCAGTAAGAGGTAGTTCTACACTTCAAAGCCAAGCCATTCGACGCCAGAGGTCAGATATTTAACAACTGTGCTACAGTCCTCTCAGCAAGTGTCTGCTGAGTTTTCACTATGTGCCAGGCATTGTTCAAGGTTATGGGACAGAGTAGTGAATACAGTTGCTGCCTTTGCAAACCATGCAATGTGGCGAAGATAGGCAGAAAATATAGAGATTAAAAAAATGAGTTCCAGTTGTGATAAGTGCTATAAAAATAACAAAGTAGGGTCATATGATGGAGATTTTCTAGCAGAAGAATGGCTTCATTAGAATAGGGAATCTTTTTTTTTTTGCAGAAGTGACATTTGAGATGAGGTCTTACAAGAAAAAGGAGCTAGTCGTGCAAGGACCTGGAGGAAGAGCCTGCTAGGCAAAGGGAATGCTCTTGTGGTAAAGGCATTTGAGAAATAAATATAACGCTAGTGCTGCTGAGATGGAACCAAAATGGGAGAGGGGTAAGATGTGACCTGAGGTGCAGGGTCAGTTCATGGGAGGCTCTGAGGGCCATGGTGAAGGAGAACTGTATTCTCAGTGGAAGGGACAAATATTGAAGAGCTTTAAATATGGTTGGGACATGATCTAATTTTTAGTTCTAAAGGTCACTGTGCATGTTATGTGAGGAGAGCATGAGTCAGTGCAGGGTGAGTGTTGTTGACAAAAGCAGAATAAGGGGATAAGTTAGAAGGGGACTGCATTAGTTCTTAAGAGAGATAGGGGATTGGGACAAGGGTGCCAGAGTGGGTGGATTTGGGGTGTGTTAGTGGGGTAGACCTGGCAGGACTTGCTGATGGATTATAGGTAGGGAGTAAGAGAAAATGAGGAATTAAAGCATATTTTGTCTTGAGCAACTCAGTGACTGTGGTGCCATTTAATAACATGAGGAAGCCTGGGAAAGCAACAGAGCCTGTGGAGGGCAGGGTGAGGTGGGGTGGAACAGAGTCTGTTTTGACCATATTAAGTCTAAGATGCTGAAGAGACACCCAAGAGGGACTCTCAGGGAGTCAACTAAACTGTCATCCTTTCCTTCCTTTGTCTGTATGTCCTCTCTTTCTTTTGCTCCATGTAAACCCAGAAACAAGAACTCAGCACGTCTCTTAGATCCTTAGATATCATTCAGTCATACAGAAATGCATTAGGGAGGAATGTAAACTGAAGACTTCACTCAGGAGACAGGGGAGGCATTTCATGTCATAAATCCCATAGCAAACAGAATATACACTAATGAGACAATTGTTTCCCAAAGGCATTTCCCAATCCTTAGCCATATCCTCACAGGAATTTTCTCTTTGATCTTTATTATATGCCACACACCAAGTGTCTTGGGCTCTTTTTCAAAAGTATTTCTACTATGCACTGATTGTCTTCAGATTGCAAATTCCTCTCTCTGCTATTACACAGAACTGTTTGGCCACCTTGCTTATACCCAAATTTACATACTCAACCCATCACAGTCCTTAGCAAAGGAAGTCTCCCTTAAGTACCAAGGTCCAGTTCAGTTCAGTCACTCATTTGTGTCCGACTCTTTGCAACCCCATGAACCGCAGCACGCCAGGCCTCCCTGTCCATCACCAACTCCCAGAGTTTATCCAAACTCATGTCTATTGGTCGGTGATGCCATCTAACCATCTCATCCTCTGTCATCCCCTTCTCCTCCTCCCCTCAATCTTTCCCAGCATCAGGGTCTTTTCAAATGAGTCAAATCTTCACACCAGGCGGCCAAAATATTGGAGTTTCAGCTTCAACATCAGTCCTTCCAGTGAACACCCAGGACTTATCTCCTTTAGAATGGACTGGTTGGATCTCCTTGCAGTCCAAGGGACTCTCAAGAGTCTTCTCCAACACCACAGTTCAAAAGCATCAATTCTTCTGCGCTGAACTTTCCTTATAGTCCAACTCTCACATTCATACATGATTACTGGAAAAACATAGCCTTGACTAGACAGACCTTTGTTGACAAAGTAATGTCTCTGCTTTTTAATATGCTGTCTAGGTTGGTCATAACTTTCCTTCCAAAGAGTAAGCGTCTTTTAATTTCATGGCTGCAATCACCATCTGCAGTGATTTTGGAGCCCCCCAAAATAAAGTTAACCACTGTTTCCCCATATATTTGCCATGAAGTGAAATGTGGTCCCCTGGAGAAGAGAATGGTAAACCACTTCAGTATTCTTGCCTTGAGAACCCCATGAACAGTATGAAAAGGCAAAAAGATAGGACACTGAAAGATGAACTTCCCAGGTTGGTAGGTGTCCAATACACTACTGGAAATCAGTGGAGAAATAACTCCAGAAAGAATGAAGGGAGGGAGCCAAAGCAAAAACAATACCCAGTTGTGGATGTGACTGGTGATAGAAGTAAGGTCTGATGCTGTAAAGAGCAATATTGCATAGGAACCTGGAATGTCAGGTCCATGAATCAAAGCAAATTGGCAGTGGTCAAACAGGAGATGGCAAGAGTGAATGTCGACATTCTGGGAATCAGCGAACTAAAATGGACTGGAATGGGTCAATTTAACTCAGATGACCATTATATCTACTACTGTGGGCAGGAATCCCTTAGAAGAAATGGAGTAGCCATAATGGTCAACAAAAGAGTCCGAAATGCAGTATTTGGATGCAATCTCAAAATGCATGACAGAATGACCTCTGTTCGTTTCCAAGGCAACCTATTCAATATCATGGTAATCCAAGCCTATGCCCCAACCAGTAATGCTGAAGAAGCTGAAGTGAACGGTTCTATGAAGACCTACAAGATCTTTTAGAACTAACACCCTAAAAAGATGTCCTTTAAATCATAGGAGACTGGAATGCAAAAGTAAGAAGTCAAGAAACACCTGGAGTAACAGGCAAATTTGGCCTTGGAGTACAGAATGAAGCAGGGCAAAGGCTAATAGAGTTTTGCCAAGAGAACACACTGGTCATAGCAAAACCCTCTTCCAACAACACAAGAGAAGACTCTATACATGGACATCATCAGATGGTCAACACCGAAATCAGATTGATTATATTCTTTGCAGCCAAAGATGGAGAAGCTCTATACAGTCAGCAAAAACAAGACTGGGAGCTGACTGTGGCTCAGATCATGAACTCCTTTATTGCCAAATTCAGACTTAAATTGAAGAAAGTAGGGAAAACCACTAGACCATTCAGGTATGACCTAAATCAAATCCCTTATGATTATACAGTGGAAATGAGAAATAGATTTAAGGGACTAGATCTGATAGACAGAATGCCTGATGAGCTATGGAATAAGGTTCATGACATTGTACAGGAGACAGGGATCAAGACCATCCCCATGGAAAAGAAATGCAAAAAAGCAAAATGGCTGTCTGAGGAGGCCTTACAAATAGCTGTGAAAAGAAGAGAAGTGAAAAGCAAAGGAGAAAAGGAAAGATATAAGCATCTGAATGCAGAGTTCTAAAGAATAGCAAGGAAAGATAAGAAAGCCTTCCTCAGTGATCAATGCAAAGAAATAGAGGAAAACAACAGAATGGGAAAGACTAAGATCTCTTCATGAAAATTAGAGATACCAAGGGAACATTTCATGCAAAGATGGGCTTGATAAAGGACAGAAATGGTATAGACCTAACAGAAGCAGAAGATATTAAGAAGAGGTGGCAAGAAATACACAGAAGAACTGTACAAAAAAGATCTTCATGACCCAGATAATCACGATGGTGTGATCACTGACCTAGAGCCAGACATCCTGGAATGTGAAGTCAAGTGGGCCTTAGAAAGCATCACTATGAACAAAGCTAGTGGAGGTGATGGAATTCCAGTTGAGCTATTTCAAATCCTGAAAGATGATGCTGTGAAAGTGTTGCACTTAATATGTGAGCAAATTTGGAAAACTCAGCAGTGGCCACAGGACTGGAAAAGGTCAGTGTTCATTCCAATCCCAAAGAAAGGCAATTTCAAAGAATGTTCAAACTGCCACACAATTGCACTCATGTCACACGCTAGTAAAGTAATGCTCAAAATTCTCCAAGCCAGGCTTCAGCAATACGTGAAGTGTGAACTTCCAGATGTTCAAAGCTGGTTTTAGAAAAGGCTGAGGAACCAGAGATCAAATTGCCAACATCCGCTGGATCATGGAAAAAGCAAGAGAGTTCCAGAAAAAACATCTCTTTCTGCTTTATTGACTATGCCAAAGCCTTTGACTGTGTGGATCACAAGAAACTGTGGAAAATTCTGAAAGAGATGGGAATACCAGACCACCTGACCTGCCCCTTGAGAAACCTGTATGCAGGTCAGGAAGCAACAGTTAGAACTGGACATGGAACAACAGACTGGTTCCAAATAGGAAAAGGAGTTCGTCAAGGCTGTATATTGTCACCCTGCTTATTTAACTTCTATGCAGAGTACATCTTGAGAAACGCTGGGCTGGAAGAAGCACAAGCTGGAATCAAGATAGCTGGGAGAAATATCAGTAACCTCAGATATGCAGATGACACCACCCTTATGGTAGAAAGTGAAGAGGAACTAAAAAGCCTCTTGATGAAAGTGACAGTGGAGAGTGAAAAAGTTGGCTTAAAACTCAACATTCAGAAAATGAAGATCATGGCATCTGGTCCCATCATTTCATGGGAAATAGATGGGGAAACAGTGGAAACAGTGTCAGACTTTATTTTTTTGGGCTCCAAAATCACAGCAGATGGTGATTGCAGCCATGAAATCAAAAGATGCTTCCTCCTTGGAAGGAAAGTTATGACCAATCTAGAAAGCATATTCAAAAGCAGAGACATTACTTTGCCAACAAAGGTCCGTCTAGTCAAGGCTATGGTTTTTCCAGTGGTCATGTATGGATGTGAGAGTTGGACTGTGAAGAAAGCTGAGCACCGAAGAATTGATGGCTTTTGAACTGTGGTGTTAGAGAAGACTCTTTTTTTTTTTTTTAACTTTACAATATTATATTGGTTTTGCCATATATCAAAATGAATCTGCCACAGGTATACATGTGTTCCCCATCCTGAGCCCTCCTCCCTCCTCCCTCCCCATACGATCCCTCTGGGTCATCCAGTGCACCAGCCCCAAGCATCTAGTATCGTACATCGAACCTGGACTGGCGACTCGTTTCATGTATGATATTATACATGTTTCAATGCCATTCTCCCAAATCATCCCACCCTCTCCCTCTCCCACAGAGTCCAAAAGACTCTTCTATACATCAGTGTCTCTTTTGCTGTCTCATATACAGGGTTATTGTTACCATCTTTCTAAATTCCATATATATGCATTAGTATACTGTATTGGTGTTTTTCTTTCTGGCTTACTTCACTCTGTATAATAGGCTCCAGTTTCATCCACCTCATTAGAACTGATTCAAATGTATTATTTTTAATGGCTGAGTAATACTCCATTGTGTATATGTACCAGAGTCCCTTGGACTGCAAGGAGATCCAACCAGTCCATTCTAAAGGAGATCAGTCCTAGGTGTTCATTGGAAGGACTGATACTAAAGCTGAAACTCCAATACTTTGGCCACCTCATGCGAAGAGTTTACTCATTGGAAAAGACCCTGATGCTGGGAAGGATTGGGGGCAGAAGGAGAAGGGAACGACAGAGGATGCAATGGCTGGATGGCATCACCGACTCGATGGACATGAGTTTGAGTGAACTCCAGGAGTTGGTGATAGACAGGGAGGCCTGGTGTGCTGTGATTCATGGGATCACAAAGAGTCGGACACGACTGAGTGACTGACCTGAACTGAACTGAACTGATGGGATGGATGCCATGATCTTAGTTTTCTACTCTAAAAATTAGAAATTTTAGGGTTTAAATGAAAGTAAAAGTTTCCTGTTTGTAAGTATGTGTAGGCATACACAGAAAAATGAATATTCTGGTCCTTGCTCTTCAATATAAAGAATTGTCCTTTAGATATAGATGAATTACTTAGCAATTTATCATAACAGATTTTAGTGTGAAATGTTTTTTTTTTTTCTTCTGGAATCACAACTGTTGTATTTGTGATTCCTCATTTGTTCTCTTGATTGAGAATTATTTGAATCCTAGTATTTTTAGTTCTTGTTTGTTATTGTTTCCTTATTCCATCTTTAAGACCAGAGGGTAGAATATGCTTCTTGTGTCCTGGTTAGATAAGGCAAACATGATCCATGTGGTGATCTGATATCTACACTATTCTCTACAGATATCAGCTAGGTGCCAGGCACTGGACGAAATAAGTAGCACCAAGTTCCTGTCACCAAGAAGTTTACATTGTCACAGTGAAGGTTAGAAAAATTTGGATTATGAGAATGAAGGGAAAAGATTATAAATTTTATCTTGTCCCCTCCTTCAGGAGTAAGTGCATTCTCCTTATTTCAGAAATAAAGTGAAAAGTGAAAGTGAAGTTGCTCAGTCATGTCCTACTCTTTGCGACCCCATGGACTGTAGCCTGCCAAGCTCTTCTGTCCATGGGATTTTCCAGGCAAGAGTACTGCAGTGGGTTGCCATTTCCTTCTCCAGGGGATCTTCCCGACCCAGGGATCGAACCCAGGTCTCCTGCATCGTAGGCAGACTGCTGTGCAAATAACAGTCACCAATACAATCAAATAGAAATTCTATTTTAATGTCACATTTACTGACACATATTTATAAATTTGTGGTGATTCTTTGGAACAGAATTCACTACTTTAACTCCTGTGGTAAGGTTCAGAAAGCCAAGAACACTAAGTCAGGGCTTCTGCCAACTAGCCTTGCATTAGGAAGAAGTGTTTATTAGTTCCAAAAAGTAGCATGTAAATCAAGCATTCCTGCCTGCTGAGCAGGCCAGCAATCTGGACATAACGCGGCAATAAACTGATCTCAACTGTGGGCCGCTGAACTTCTAAGCCCTTTTGTCAAGAAGTTGTCGTTTCTGTATAGCTTATCTGAATGGCAACTCAGAATATAAAGCCCAGAAAATCAGCAGCTGATCCTCTGTTAAATAAGTGGTGGTAACATTTTCCAGTTGTTATCCTTCAGAAAACCTGGTGTCAGGATTAGCCTCCAAAGTAAATGGGCTGGAGATCACTCGTATTCCCAGTTGTAATCATGATGGCTAAAGTAATCTAAAAAACTACATCTGGTCAAACTGATGGCATTATGTCCCATATCAGACTTAAGTCAATAAGCAAATAGATGAAATTGGGGTCTATGAAAAATACTGAGAGAGCCAGGAATGGGTGATAGTTTTTGTGCTGGATTTGTTGCTTGGCTGCCTTCTCTGGGAGAATGACAGGAAGTGCCTTGAGTCAATAGCAGCACACACTGTCCTGGGCAAATGGACAAGTGTCCACAGGGGTGTGACACTGTCCAGGGAGCTCTGATCTCTGACTAGAAAGTGTCACTGAAGTTGTCATTATGAGGTCTCTCCTGCAAAGAAACACAACCTGGCTGCTTGCACTGCTTAGAGCATCTCTCTCTCTCACACACACACACTCACAAACACACAGACACACAGACAAACTTATTTGGTCAATTTTCTCACCAAAGGAAAATTTACACATCTATGTACTGAGTTTTTGCAAAGCAGCTTCTTACTCTATTTCTCCACATTAAAAGTTATTAGTTATTTTATGCTGAAAAGTTTCAGGCTCGCAGAAAGCATGGAGAGCAATATAACAAAGACATTGCTGCTAAGTCACTTCAGTCGTGTCCGACTCTGTGCAACCCCATAGAAGGCAGCCCACCAGGCTCCCCCATCCCTGGGATTCTCCAGGCAAGAACACTGGAGTGGGTTGCCATTTCCTTCTCCAATGCATGAAAGTGAAAAGTGAAAGGGAAGTCGCTCAGTGACGTCCAACCCTCAGTGACCCCATGGACTGCAGCCTACCAGGCTCCTCCGTCCATGGGAGTTTCCAGGCAAGAGTACTGGAGTGGGGTGCCATTGCCTTCTCCGAACAAAGACATTGGTGCACACTATTCAGAAAGAACACATATTAACCATGTATTTTATTTGCTTCAGATTTTTTAAGACATTAAAAACTAGAGACAATGTTCTTTTGTGTCATCCTACTTCCCCACTTCCATCTCCAGAGACAAACACCATCAGAAAGTGCCTGAAATTTGTCTTTTTTCACTCAACATTGTTTCTGAGAACTATTCATAGGGAAGAATTTAGATCCAGTTTATCTGTTCATTATAATAGATGAGGAGCTATTCTACAATTTATCCATTTATTTAAATCTTTTTCCTCCCCACCTCCTTCTGGCAATAACAAAGAATGCTACTGTGAGCATATATGTACACAACTCCTTGTACCAAAACAATGTTCTCTATGGTGTATTTCTATAAGTGGAATTGCTGGTCGGTACATACCATGTATAGATTTTTACCTTTCTCAGCTATTGCCATACTGGCCTCCAAAGTTGCTCCAATGTGCATTACTAGTCATGTGTTAGAGATTCCATTTCTTTACATAGTCACTAATACCAAGTATTATCAGACTTCTAAAGCATTAAAGTATTACTTGATAGGGTGCAAAATATGTTTTCATTTGTATTTTCCTCATTACTGATGAAAGTGAAAGTCATTCAGTTGTGTCTAACTCTTTGCAACCCCATGGACTATATAGTCTATGGAATTCTCCAGGCCAGAATACTGGAGTGGGTAGCTGTTCCCTTCTCCAGGAGATTTTCCCAAACCAGGGATCAAACCCGGGTCTCCCACACTGCAGGCAGGTTCTTTACCAGCTGAGTCATCAGGGAAGCCCAAGAACACTGGAGTGGGTAGCCTACGCCTTCTCCAGCGGATCTTCCCAACTCAGGAATTGAACCAGGGTCTCCTGCATTGCAGGTAGATTCTTTACCAGCTGAGCTACCAGGGAAGCCAATTACTGATGAACCAAACTATTTTCACATTTTTCAGCCATTTAGGTTCTCTCTTCTATAAATTGCCTCACTGTGTCCTTGCTCATTTTTCCATTGTGTTACTTGCATTTTTTGTAGAGCTAAACAAGTTCTCTTTAATATTCTTGATATTATGATTTTGGGCTGTATGAGTGGCAAAAGTCTTTTAGAGTTTGTGACTTGTCTTTTGACATTATTTATGGAGCCTTTAATTGTGTACGGATGACTCAACATTCATAAAACTAAGATCATGACATTTGGTCCTATTACTTCATGGCAAATAGATGGTGAAAAAATGAAAGCAGTGGCAGATTTTATTTTCTTGGGCTCCAAAATCATTGCAGATAGTGACTGCAGCCATCAAATTAAAAGACATTTGCTCCCTGGAAAGAAAGCTATGACAAACCTAGACAGCATGTTAAAAAGAAGAGACATCACTTTGCTGACAAAAGTACGTATAGTCAAAGCTATGGTTTTTCCAGTAGTCATGTATGGATGTGAGAACTGGACCACAAAGAAGGCTGAGTGCCAAAAAATTGTTGCTTTCAAATTGTGGTGCTGGAGAAGACATAAGAGAGTCCCTTGAACTGCAAGGAGATCAAACCAGTCAGTCCTAAACCCTGAGTATTCACTGGAAGGACTGATGTTGAAGCTGAAGCTCCAATACTTTGGTCACCTAATGTGAAGAGCTGACTCATTGGAAAAGACTCTGATGCTGGGAAAGATTGAAGGCAAAAGAAGGAGTGGGTGGCAGAGGATGAGCTGGTTAGATAGCATCACTGACTCAACAAACATGATTTTGAGAAAACTATGGGAAATAGTGGAGGACAGAGGAGCCTGGCGCACTACACTCCATGGGGTCACAAAGAGTCGGACACAACTTAGCAACTGCGACAACAACAACAATTACATTTTAATGACTTCAGGTCAGTTCAGTCGCTCAGTCGCATCTCTTTGAGACCCCATGAACTGCAGCATGCCAGGCCTCCCTATCCATCACCAACTCCCAGAACTGACACAAACTCATGTCCATTGAGTCAGTGATGCCAGAGATGGATGGCATCTCATCCTCTGTTGTCCCCTTCTCCTCCTGCCTCAATCTTTCCCAGCATCAGGATCTTTTCAAATGAATCAGCTGTTTGATTATGTGGCCAAAGTATTGGAGCTTCAGCTTCAACATCATTCCTTCCAATGAACACCCAGGACTGATCTCCTTTAGGATGGACTCGTTGGATCTCCTTGCAGTCCAAGGAACTCTCAACAGTCTTCTCCAACACCACAGTTCAAAAGCATCAATTCTTTGGTGCTTAGCTTTCCTTATAGTCCAACTATCACATGACCACTGGAAAAACCATAGCCTTGACTAGACAGACCTTTGTTGACAAAGTAATGTCTCTGATTTTTAATATGCTGTCTAGGTTGGTCATAACTTTCCTTCCAAGGAGTAAGTGTCTTTTAATGTCATGGCTGCAATCACCATCTGCAGTGATTTTGGAGCCCCCAAAAATTAAGTCTGACACTGTTTCCACTGTTTCCCCATCTATTTGCCATGAAGTGATAGGACTGGATGTGTGATCATAGTTTTCTGAATGTTCATCTTTAAGCCAACTTTTTCACTCTCCTCTTTCACTTTCATCAAGAGGCTCTTTAGTTCCTCTTCACTTTCTGCCATAAGGGTGGTGTCATCTGCATATCGGTGGTTATTGATATTTCTCCTGGCAATCTTGATTCCAGCTTGTGCTTCTTCCAGCCCAGCGTTTCTCATGATGTACTCTGCATAGAAGTTAAATAAGCAGGGTGACAATATACAGCCTTGACGTACTCCTTTTCCTATTTGGAACCAGTCCGTTGTTCCATGTCCAGTTCTAACTGTTGCTTCCTGACCTGCATACAGGTTTCTCAAGAGGCAGGTCAGGTGGTCTGGTATTCCCATCTCTTTCAGAATTTTCCACAGTTTCTTGTGATCCACACAGTCAAAGGCTTTGGCATAGTCAATAAAGCAGAAAGAGATGTTTTTTCTGGAACTCTCTTGCTTTTTCCATGATCCAGCGGATGTTGGCAATTTGATCTCTGGTTCCTCTGCCTTTTCTAAAACCAGCTTTGAACATCTGGAAGTTCACAGTTCATGTATTGCTGAAGCCTGGCTTGGAAAATTTTGAGCATTACTTTACTAGCGTGTGAGATGACTGCAATTGTGCAGTAGTTTGAGCATTCTTTGGCATTGCCTTTCTTTGGGATTGGAATGAACACTGACCTTTTTCAGTCCTGTGGCCACTGCTGAGTTTTCCAAATTTGCTGGCATATTGAGTGCAGCACTTTCACAGCATCATCTTTCAGGATTTGAAATAGCTCAACTGGAATCCAATCACCTCCACTAGCTTTGTTCATAGTGAATACCTAAATCAAATCCCTTATGATTATAGAGTGGAAGTGAGAAATAGATTTAAGGGACTAGATCTGATAGAGTGCCTGATGAACTATGGATGGGGTTCGTGACACTGTACAGGAGACAGGGATCAAGACCATCCCCAAGAAAAAGAAATGCAAAAAAGCAAAATGGCTGCCTGAGGAGGCCTTACAAATAGCTGTGAGAGGGGTTTGGGATCAGGAACACGTGTATACCTGTGGCAGATTCATGTTGTTGTATGGCAAAACCAATACAATATTGTAAAGTAATTAACCTCCAATTAAAATAAATAAATTTATACTTAAAAAATTAAAACAAACAAACAAACAAATAGTTGTGAGAAGAAGAGATGTGAAAAGCAAAGGAGAAAAGGAAAGATATACCCATTTGAATGCAGAGTTCCAAAGAATAACAAGGAGAGATAAGAAAGCCTTCCTCAGTGATCAATGCAAACAAATAGGGGAAAACAATAGAATGGGAAAGACTAGAGATCTCTTCAAGAAAATTAGAGATACCAGGGGAACATTTCATGCAAAGACGGGCTCAATAAAGGACAGAAATGGTATGGACCTAATAGAAGGAGAAGATATTAAGAAGAGATGGCAAGAATACACAGAAGAACTGTACAAATGAGATCTTCACGACCCAGATAATCACGATGGTGTGATCACTCACCTAGACCCAGACATCCTGGAATGTGAAGTCAGGTGGGCCTTAGGAAGCATCACTACAAACAAAGCTAGTGGAGGTGATGGAATTCCAGTTGAGCTATTCCAAATCCTGAAAGATGATGCTGTGAAAGTGCTGCACTCAATATGTCAGCAAATTTGGAAAACTCAGCAGTGGCCACAGGACTGAAAAAGGTCAGTTTTCATTCCAATCCCAAAGAAAGGCAATGCCAAAGAATGCTCAGACTACTGCACAATTACACTCTTCTCACACGCTAGTAAAGTAATGCTCAAAATTCTCCAAGCCAGGCTTCAGCAATATGTGAACCGTGAACTTCCTGATGTTCAAAGCTGGTTTTAGAAAAGGCAGAGGAACCAGAGATCAAATTGCCAACATCCGCTGGATCATGGAAAAAGCAAGAGAGTTCCAGAAAAAACATCTCTTTCTGCTTTATTGACTATGCCAAAGCCTTTGACTGTGTGGATCACAAGAAACTGTGGAAAATTCTGAAAGAGATGGGAATACCAGACCACCTGACCTGCCTCTTGAGAAACCTGTATGCAGGTCAGGAAGCAACAGTTAGAACTGGACATGGAACAACGGACTGGTTCCAAATAGGAAAAGGAGTACGTCAAGGCTGTATATTGTCACCCTGCTTATTTAACTTCTATGCAGAGTACATCATGAGAAACGCTGGGCTGGAAGAAGCACAAGCTGGAATCAAGAATGCCAGGAGAAATATCAATAACCTCAGATATGCAGATGACACCACCCTTATGGCAGAAAGTGAAGAGGAACTAAAGAGCCTCTTGATGAAAGTGAAAGAGGAGAGTGAAAAAGTTGGCTTAAAGATGAACATTCAGAAAACTATGATCACACATCCAGTCCTATCACTTCATGGCAAATAGATGGGGAAACAGTGGAAACAGTGTCAGACTTAATTTTTGGGGGCTCCAAAATCACTGCAGATGGTGATTGCAGCCATGACATTAAAAGACGCTTACTCCTTGGAAGGAAAGTTATGACCAACCTAGATAGCATATTAAAAATCAGAGACATTACTTTGTCAACAAAGGTCTGTCTAGTCAAGGCTATGGTTTTTCCAGTGGTCATGTGTGGATGTGAGAGTTGGACTATTAAGAAGGCTGAGCACAGAAGAATTGATGCTTTTGAACTGTGGTGTTGGAGAAGACTGTTGAGAGTTCCTTGGACTGCAAGGAGATCCAACCAGTCCATCCTAAAGGAGATCAGTCCTGGGTGTTCATTGGAAGGACTGATGTTGAAGCTGAAAAGATCCTGATGCTGGGAAAGATTGAGGGCAGAAGGAGAAGGTGACAACAGAGGATGAGATGGTTTGATGGCATCGACTCAATGGACATGGGTTTGGGTGGACCCTGGGAGTTGGTGATGGACAGGGAAGCCTGGCATGCTGCAGTTCATGGAATCACAAAGAGCTGGACACAACTGAGCGACTCAGCTGAACTAAACTGAATGGTCTAGTGGTTTTCCCCAGTTTCTTCACTTTAAGTCTGAATTTGACAATAAGGAGTTCATGATGTGAGCCACAGTCAGCTCCTGGTCTTGTTTTTGCTGACTGTATAGAGCTTCTCCATCTTTGGCTGCAAAGAATAGAATCAATCTGATTTCGGTGTTGACCATCTTGTCATGTCTATGTGTACATTTATCATTTGTGGGTTTTTTTAATTGTGGTAAAATACACATAGCATACCATTCACCATCAGTGAGATTTACTACATTTACAGTGATGAACAATCATCATTATCTAGTTCCAGTGTATTTTTTATGATTATAAAAGAGACCCTATACTCATTAAGCAGTGACTCCCTGATCTCCCCTGACCCAGGCCCTGGGAACCACTAATGTGCTTTCTGTATTTATGAATTTGCCCATTCTGTATATTCCATGTGACTGGAACTATATACTATGTGCCCTTTTGTGATTGGCATCTTTCACTTAGCATGTTCTCAAGGTTCATCCATGTTACAACAAGTATCAGTACTTCATTCCTTTTTATGGCTGGATAATATTGATTTGTATGGATATACCACATTATGCTTATTCATTCATCAGATTAACATTTGGATTGTTTTCACATTTTGGCTATTGTAAATAGTGCTATTATGAACACTTCCCTACAATTATCTGTTTGAGTGTCTGTTTTCAAATTTTGGGGTATATTTCTAGGAGTAGAATTGCTGGGTCTGGCGTGCTGCAATTCATGGGGTTGCAAAGAGTCGGACACGACTGAACGACTGATCTGATCTGATCTAATAGAAATTCTTTGTGTAGCTTTTAGTGGGACTTCTGAAATGTCTTCCACAGCAGCTACACCAATTTACATTCCTACCAGCAATGTAAGAGGGAGCTAATTTCTCCACATCCTCACCAATACTTGCTATTTTCCATGTTTTAAAATTACTTTGATTGCCATTCTAAGGAGTGTCAGTGGTATCTCATTATGGTTTTGAGTTGTATTTCCTTAATGGCTAATCATGTTGAGCATCTTATTCTTGTTGGCATTTTAATATCTTCTTTGGAGAAATGTCTATCAAAGTCCTTTGCCCATTTTAAAAATGAATTGTCATAGCTCTTTATTTATGCTGGAAGATCAGATTTCTACTTTGTTGAGTTTTAAATCTTTAAGTAGTGTAACAGTGTTGCAAAGATTAAAATAATAAGAGGAGTCTCCCCCCAAGGGTCCATATCTCAATCCTTAGAACCCTTTTATGGCAAAAGGGACATTGCAGAGCTGATTCAGTTAACAATCTTGAATGAAGAAATCATCGTATATTATCTAGGTGGACCCAGTGTAATCACAAGGGTACTTCCAGAGGAAGGCAGGAGGGTCAGAGGCAGAGAAGAAGATATGATGGGGGAAGGATGGGTCAGAGCAGAGTGACACGGCCAGGAGCCAAGGAATACTGGCAGCTTCTAGAAACTGGAAAAGGCAAGAGATGGGTTCTTGCCTAGAGCCTCCAGAGGGAACACAGCCCCACTGACACCTAGATCTTAACTTTTTACGTCTCGTGAACTTCTGATCTCCAGAACAGTAAGCAATAAATGTGTGTTGTCTTGAGACTACGTCTGTGGTAATTTGTTACAGCAATGATAGAAAACAAATACACTTGACTATTCTGGCTCTCTACTCTTCGACATGAATATTAGAATGGTTTTATTGTTCTCAGATCAGATCAGTTGCTCAGTCGTGTTTGACTCTTTGCGACCTCATGAATTGCAGCATGCCAGGCCTCCCTGTCTATCACCAACTCCCGGAGTTCACTGAGACTCACGTCCATCGAGTCGGTGATGCCATCCAGCCATCTCATCCTCTGTCATCCCCTTCTCCTCTTGCCCCCAATCCCTCCCAGCGTCAGAGTCTTTTCCAATGAGTCAATTCTTCGCATGAGGTAGCCAAAGTACTGGAGTTTCAGCTTTAGCATCATTCCTTACAAAGAACACCCAGGACTGATCTCCTTCAGAATGGACTGGTTGGATCTCCTTGCAGTCCAAGGGACTCTCAAGAGTCTTCTCCAACACCACAGTTCAAAAGCATCAATTCTTCGGCGCTCAGCCTTCTTCACAGTCCAACTCTTACATCCATACATGACCATAGGAAAAACCATAGCCTTGACTAGACAGACCTTTGTTGGCAAAGTAATGTCTCTGCTTTTCAATATGCTATCTAGGTTGGTCATAACTTTCCTTCCAAGGAGTAAGTGTCTTTTAATTTCATGGCTGTAGTCACCATCTGTAGTGATTTTGGAGCCCAGAAAAATAAAGTCTGACACTGTTTCCACTGTTTCTCCATCTTTGCCATGAAGTGATGGGACTGGATGCCATGATCTTCATTTTCTGAATGTTGAGCTTTAAGCCAACTTTTTCACTCTCCACTTTCACTTTCATCAAGAGGCTCTTTAGTTCTTCTTCACTTTCTGCCATAAGGGTGGTGTCATCTGCATATCTGAGGTTATTGATATTTCTCCCAGCAATCTTGATTCCAGCTTGTGCTTCTTCCAGCCCAGCGTTTCTCATGATGTACTCTGCATAGAAGTTAAATAAACAGGGTGACAATATACAGCCTTGACGAACTCCTTTTCCTATTTGGAACCAGTCTGTTGTTCCATGTCCAGTTCTAACTGTTGCTTCCTGACCTGCATACAAATTTCTCAAGAGGAAGATCAGGTGGTCTGGTATTCCCATCTCTTTCAGAATTTTCCACAGTTTCTTGTGATCCACATAGTCAAAGGCTTTGGCATAGTCAATAAAGCAGAAATAGATGCTTTTCTGGAACTCTCTTGCTTTTTCCATGATCCAGTGGATGTTGGCAATTTGATCTCTGGTTCCTCAGCCTTTTCTAAAGCCAGCTTGAACATCAGGAAGTTCATGCTTCACGTACTGCTGAAGCCTGGCTTGGAGAATTTTGAGCATTACTTTACTAGCGTGTGAGATGAGTACAATTGTGTGGTAGTTTGAACATTCTTTGGCATTGCCTTTCTTTGGGATTGGAATGAAAACTGACCTTTTCCAGTCCTGTGGCCACTGCTGAGTTTTCCAAATTTGCTGGCATATTGAGTGCAGCACTTTCACAGCATCATCTTTCAGGATTTGGAATAGCTCAACTGGAATTCCATCACTTCCACTAGCTTTGTTCGTAGTGATGCTTTCTAAGGCCCACTTGACTTCACATTCCAGGATGTCTGGCTCTAGGTGAGTGATCACACCACCGTGATTATCTGGGTCGTGAAGATCTGTTTTGTACAGTTCTGTGTATTCTTGCCATCTCTTTTTAATATCTTCTGCTTCTGTTATGTCCATACCATTTCTGTCCTTTATCGAGCCCATCTTTGCATGAAATGTTCCTTTGGTACACACCCACAAATACCACAAAAAAGGACTGATTGGAATTGCATGAAATTTATAGATAAATGTGGTGGGACTTGACATCTGTACTTTGAGTCTTCCCACTCATAATATATCTTTACATTTAGTGAGTCTTTTATGTCTCTCAATTAAGTATGATAATTATCTCCATAAAAGTCTTTCACATCTTTTAATAGATTTATTCTGAGTTTTGTTGTTCATTTTTTAAAATTATATATAATTTATTTAATATTATATATTTAATTTTTAAACTCTATTTTGTCTTTGTCATTTCTCTTTGTCTATTGTCAAAGCCTATAGGAACACTATAGGCTTTTCCAGACTAATCATTTTTTTTTCCCAGGAAAATTGCTGAACTTTAAAATAATTATTCTAATAATTTGCCTAAAATGCCTGTTGGATTTCCCATATAGGTAATCATTAGCTACAAACAATGTGTCTTCCTTTTTAATTCTCATATTTCTTATTTCTGTTTCTTGTCTAACTACATTGGTCAGGCTTCCAAGCCAATAGAATAGGGTAGTGATAGTACTTCATTCTTGTTCTAGTCAACTAGCTTTGTAGTTATATATATATTTTCCTCTATTTTGAATAATGAAACAACATGTACTGTTCTGGTGATAGCCTGTCCAAACCACGGAGATTAGCAACCTCTCTTACACTATCAGTTCTGTAAAGATCTCTCTAGAACGAGCCTCCATCTGTCTACCACTTGTTTTCTTCGGTTCAAAAGACAGCCCTCTTGGGAAAGTTGATTGGCTCACCCTTACATACTCTGATTATGGTATGAAGTTAAAAATATTCCCAAAGGAAGTCAGAAGCCAAATAAATCTTAATTA
Organism: Bos indicus; assembly: GCF_029378745.1. Lineage (NCBI taxonomy): Eukaryota > Metazoa > Chordata > Mammalia > Artiodactyla > Bovidae > Bos > Bos indicus. The sequence goes on from NC_091769.1 coordinate 11,821,761, forward strand.
GAGTATTATTATTTTAAAGGATCTCTTTTATCAGTGTAGGAATCTAGAGTAGATATAATACCTTTTGTGAGGGGTTTCCCCAGTGGCTCCAAGGTGAAGAACCCACCTGCTATGCAGGAGACATGACAGGAGTCGCCGGTTTGATCCCTGGGTTGGGAAATCTCCCGGACAAGGCAATGGCAATCGACTCCAGTATCATTGCCTGGAAAAAACTGTGGACAGAGGAGCTTGGCAGGCTACAGTCTATGAGGTCATAAAAGAGTCAAACATGACTTAGGGACTAAACAACAATACCTTTTATGGGGCTCCTACCATCTTCTCAGTGATGTGCATGACATGCAGAAGACCTGTGTGCTCTGGAGCAGCACCTGAGCTTGGCCCAGGATTTGAACAAACTGAATAAGGAAATCCAGCCCTTTGTTGGAGGCACAGTGGGTCCAGCCACTGCTTTTCCATGCCAACAAAGTGAACCGGCAAATCCTCAGCAATTGTGTGACCTGTAATGGTGTCTGACCCAACAGCAACATTCCGAGCTTAAACTTGGCTGCTGCATCACTTCTGCCTTTCATATTTGGCAAAAAATTTTCTTGTGACCAGCCTGACAACAGAGTCGTGAAGAGAAGGGAACCATGGAAAACACTTGTAGCTTAACTACATTGACAATAAAAAGCCACCACAATATGGGCTTGCTAGGTCATCGAAAAGTATCTTACATATACCACATCATCTGGGCCAAATTTTAAAAATTTTTAATAAAAGTCTATTAAGGTTTCATTTGAAAAATATTTTTTGTGTTCCAACATTGGACATTATCCGTTATATTTTCCAGAATCCTAAAATCCTTTTTGGAAATACAGTGGATAAAAAAAAAAAAAATATTCCTATGAGTATGTTTGATTTCCACAGGACTTTCCAAAGAAAAGTCTAAAAAAGAATCCTCTTAACCAACATTTGCATTTCCAGAGAAGAAACCTCTCAGTGAACACGTCTTATTTACTGATGTTTGGAAACAAGATATACAATCATAATGATCTCTTCATGAAGAAAACAAGTTACTTTCTTATGAATGCAGTTCCTAATTTTTCTCTCTCTCTCTTTTTTTTTTTTTAGCCAAAGTTAAATGTCCGTGTTGATCCTGATTCTTAGTTAACAATTCTTCTCTCAAAACAGTCTGAGTACAAAACAAAACTTTTAGATAAAGATTTAAAGTGGAAGCCCACTAAAAACTTTTCGTATATGGTATCTGGCCTAGTTCATTATTTATGTCACTATTCTGAGATTGAACTCATTTAAGAAATTCAAACCATAGCTTCTAGCTTTAACCCCTGGGGTATTATTGTTCTTTGGCATAAGGAATGCAAATGTTTATCAGATATCAGTTTTATGTTATGCCTTGAGAAAACTTCATATAAAATAATTTGCCAATGCAGGAGACCCCGGTTCAATTCCTGGGTCGGGAAGATCCACTGGAGAAGGGACAGGTTGCCCACCCTAGTATTTTGGGGCTTCCCTCGTGACTCAGCTGGTAAAGAATCCGCCTGCAATGCAGGAGACCTGGGTTTGATCCCTGGGTTGGGAAGATTCTGGAGAAGGGAAAGGCTACCCACTCCAGTATTCTGGCCTGGAGAATTCCATGGACTGTCTAGTCTGTGGGGTCACAAACAGTCAGACACGACTTAGTGAGTTTCACTTTCAGGACATACTCTGAAGATCTTCCTGGAGTATGTAATTTTGAAAGTGAAAGTGAAAATGAAGTCGCTCAGTCGGGTCCGACTCTTTGCGACCCCATAGACTATAGCCTACCAGGCTCCTCCGTCCATGGGATTTTCCAGGCAAGAATACTGGAGTAGGTTGCCATGTAATTTTGAGGGTTCCTTATTTAAAGTTATTGCTGAGTTTGGATTCTCAGAGATTTATCTGTGAGACTGAATTGGGGTTAAGTGTTTTTTGTTTTTTCTCCTCAAACTTGGGTACTGTTTGTAAGATTATTTGCAGGGGAACAAACAACTAGTCTCGGGTATGTTTTTCTATCCGTATTCAGCTTCTTTTACAGATTTGGTTTTGGATCATGATACGATTCCACAGGCAGCAGTGAGATGTATATTACCCTAACTGGGATCTTGCAAACTACAGTTGGGGCTTCCCTGGTGACTCAGTAGTAAAGAATCCACCTGCCAATGCAGGAGACAGAGGTTCGATCCCTGGGTCGGGAAGATTCCTTGAGAAAGAAATGGCAACCCAACCCATTCCCAGTATTCTTGCCTGGGAAATCCCATGCAAAAGAGTCAGACATGACTCAGCAACTAAACAACAACAATAAAACTACAATTGATGGAATGTGATGGATTTCTTTTGGTAAATTAAAAGAAAATATTACAAGGCATGCCTTCAGAGGTATATTATAGTTTTAGAGAAAAAGCAGAGGATGGGTTAGTTTTAGTTATTACTGGGTTCGTTTAATTATTACTGGCTTGGTTAGTTATTGACCATTATGTTGAATTAGTTTGATTTTCATTAGTGTCATGATAGGAAGAAGAGGTCAAGAATCCCTTCCTCAGAGACTTCAGGACAGGAAGACAGCAGCGCTGCTGATGGAGGGGACAGGTCAGCCAAGGTAGGGAGAGGAGAAGCTGGAAGTACCTCAGCCCTAGACAGGAGTCAGGGGTTGTGTGAGATAAGAGAAGCAGCAGACCCTGTCCATCCTTGTTCATCCGTTAAGGAGCTTGGATCTCACCTTCAGGATGACAGGGAGCCAATGATGTAAGGAAACTGGTGACTTAGGAACGAATTGGTTCTGGACTGTAGTCACAAATTGGACTCCTAGGTCCTACCGTTACGTTGTAGAGTAGGGTTCTATTCATGGAAATGTATTTCATGAGAAGAGAAATACCAGCCATGAAAATAAACAGAAAAGAAATAATACAAAAGATATGCTTTTACAAATGTGTATAAGAACTATGTAGTGAAGGTTACTTTTAGGGGTTTGGGGCTTTGTTTGGTCTTTTTGCATGAATTGTGCTAAAGTTGTCTTCTCTTCTTTGAAATTCTCTGTGTAGCAAGCATGGGAATATTTTATTTTTCCAAAGACCTTCGGCCTCAATTAAAAATTAGGGTTCTTTGTGCCTAAACTGCTAGCTGACGGATTCATTCATTCACTGAAGAAGTATTTATTGAACCCCCTGCTATGTGAGATATTATTTTAATGATAAAAAAGACAAAAAAATTTCCATCATGGAGTTTTTTTCCTACTTGAAGAGAAAGAAAATAAACACACACACACACACACAAACACACACAGTAATGCTAGTTAATGAGAAGGGTGAATAGACTTGTAAAGAAAAATGAATAGACTGTGGGGAGGAGGAAGAGTGAGAGAAATACATTAGAAAGTTATTTTATTTAAGTCCAGAAAGACTTTGCTGTGGAAGTGACATTCGAGCAGAAACCTGAATGAAATGAGACTGTCTGGGGAAAGGCCTGCGCCAATGCCTCCAAATCTGAGTGTTACGGAAACAGGTGGGGCAGGTGCCCAAGTCACTACTTCTTTGGTGATTCTCTGCTGTGAACACAGATGTAGTTCCAATCGGCTACATCACCTCTGACTTCACTGGACTCTTCAGGGTCCCCAGTGAACCTCAACCTTGTTGGTAACATCTGTCAAAGTCACGAGTGGGCACAGATAAGAGGACGCTGGGTTGGTGTTGGTATTGGTGGCGCTGGCGGTCTGCATGTGGGCGCGCCTCTTATGATCAGAAAGCTTTGAACAGCAGAGGGTTGGAACTCAATATTCTATTAATATGGGATCTTAATAAAATGATTATTTTAAAAGTCAGTAATGATAATAATCACCAGCATTTTTTTAAAGCGTGTACCCTGTGTTAGACGTTATCTTAAGTATTTTACGTGACCTATTATTTGATTCTTTCAGAACATCTGTGAGGTGGCAAGTACCTCATGAGAGAGTGAGAAAAGAGACTTAGAAAGTCTTTTAGTAACTTGCTCAAGGTTACACTGTAAGAGGCAAAGGCGGGGTTTGAAATGTGGTCTGTCTCACGTCAAAGCACAAACTTTATACCAACCACTGTGTAATTCAGTCTCCAAGGGCAACGTGCTGGCAGCAGCGTGGAGGGTGGGTAGGCAAGGATGTGACTGCTAAGCAGAAGGAGACAGCACTCCTCACTAATTTCCTGACAACCTCTTCCCTCACCTGGGTATCCCACTACATAGTCCAAGAGTAAACACAGTCCTTCTATACTTTTGAATGGAGATTTGCTATTGACAGGAAAATTGAACAGACAGATTTCCCACGAGGAGACGGTCTTGTGGAAATTCATCTTTAAGAATAATTAATATCCATTTGTGCAATTCCAAACCTTATTGCATTTGTGCAGGTTGAATCAAGAAATAAGAAGTATGGAGGGCTACCCTATATATAAGGATAAACTTGTGATCCTTAGGAAGCTGGGAAAACACACAAAGTCAGATAATCACAGTATGAAGCTGGACCTCTGATGGATGAACCGTATCTTCTTTGGGGCAGAGTCACTTTCTTCTATGACACTTAAAATTGTCATTAGGTGATGCTGAAATAATTTCATTTTCCTTCCAAATAGCTCATATAAATTTAAATAACAACAGTTCACAACTGCATATATATTTGGCTTCTTTTTTCCTAATGGGAACAGGATGATAATTATATACATTCTTTACATCAAACCATTAGCATTATATTAGTGTTTAGTCTGACTTGTTGGTGTGCAGGTTGAAAAGGTTAAGATAACAGTTCTTGGAAAGAGCAGCTTTACGGACCACATCAGTCTTCAGCCTGTAAGACAGCTGCCACTAACATTCAGTATCATTAGTCTTCGTTTTGGTTTTCATTGATAATTACTCACAGCTCAAAAATAGAATATATGAGGAAAAATGAATCAAAGTGATAGAAATTAGATTCTGATTTTAGTTTGCCTTGTTAATGTCTCTCTGTATACAACAAATAGGACATTTTTTTGTTTTGTTTTCTTCCTTTTGCAGGGAGTGTGGCTGCTGTTTTAATTTTTTAAATGTTGAAACAACTGTAAGCTCACAGAAACACTGAAAGTATAGTACACATGACCTTTTTCCTCTGAGTTATCTGAGATTAGGTTTTGGAGGTGATGCAGAGTAAATTTTTAAAATAGAAGTAGGCCCTGAAATCTGTAAGATGCCATTACAAATATATGGGATATTTGGCCTCCATAAGATACCGTAACATTAGGCCTCAAAACAAAATAGACAACAATCTCTCCCTTCTGGAACTCACATTCTAGTGCAAAAACAGCCCATGAACGTTATAAATATGCTAACTTTAGGTATGTTTGAGGTCATTTACACCAGAAAGTGATCGAGGAGGGTAAAGGGAATGGGGAGTATAAGGCGGGGTAGGAGGGACTTTAGGAAGGGGGTCAGTAAAGGCCTCACTGAGAAGCTAGCCCTGGGTTAGAATTCTGAAGGTGAGGAAGAGAAGGGAGTCATGGCTGTCTGGGGGAAGAGCATCTATTCCAGATGGAGACAACAGCCAGGGCAATGACCCTGAAATGGGAGCCTCTGGTGTGCGCCAGGCACAGTACATGGGCTGCTTGGTTGGAGTTAGCAGGCCAGAGAGGTGGGAAAGGGGCCTCGGGAGGAGGGAGCTGCATCCTACAGAGAGAAGAGCTCATTGATCAGACATCTGCATTCCAATCCCAGCATCACCACTCTTACTAACCTTTCAGGCTGTTGGTTTAAAAAATAGTAATCAGGTTTTTTCCTCATGTTATTTGTGTCTTAATCCAAAATTCCTATTGCAAAGTATTTTTTTAAGGGTCTTTTTTTGTGTGGATCATTTTTAAAGTCTTTATTGAATTTTTTACAATACTGCTTCTGTTTTATGTTTGTTTTTTTGGCCATGAAGCATGTGGGATCGTAGCTCCCAGAGTGGGCATTGAACCTGCACCCCCTGCATTGGAAAGCCAAGTCTTAACTACTGGACAACCAGGGAAGTCCCCTATAGAGCATTTTAAATAGTAATATTTTAACAGGCTCAATGTTTAGATAAACTAAAGGCAGGACATTCTTTTTAAAAGGCTTTAATACTGATAACACAAGATAATTGTGTTTCCTCACTTTCTTAGCAGCCACTGTGGTTCCCTATAACTTAATCGAGAACACAGAAGAAATTTGTAGAAGGAAGACGGAAATCTGACTCTCCCCACCTTCCTCAGTTTTCCAAACTGGTATTTCACAGGAAGATGTGAACATCTGAGTGTTTCCTGTCAGAAATGGGCCTCTGACTCCCCAGTCGCCATAATAGGTAGTAAATAGAATGAGGATCTCTAGTTTATAGTTAAGCTCTCCTTTTTTCAGAACGCCTACTCACACCAGAAGGATTCATTTTTATGGGTCAAAGAGTAGTACACCACAGTACTCAGCCTGGCGTGTTTTGGTTATTGTGTCTTTCATTTTACAAGTAACACGAGGACATTTATTTTTAAAAGCATAAAAGGTTAATGTTGGGTTTTCAAAATCTAGGGCTTTTCGGCTTGTTCCTCTGAGCTCTTTACAATGTGGACATGTTAAGTTTTTTAAGAGCTGAAAGATAATCTCAACTATGTCTTTAAAGGTTTAATTGTGCAGCTTTTGAATTTTTAAATGTTTACTTTATCATGACATATCAGGCACTGAGATGAGCATGAGGACTGAATCTTAGAACTGAGATGAGTATTGACCAGTTAATTCTAGCAAAAATAGCTTTTGAGAACTAAAAGTGTGAGTTCCATTTTCAAGGAAAAAATTCTTTGGGGAGCACTGGCAGTTAAGTTCCACATCATTTCAAGGGCCGCATTGTTAACGCAAAAGACAAAGCTCAACCAGTAAGTTCAAAGCTCTCCATCCCTAGTCTACAGAGCCAACCCAAGAACCATAGGCCAGTGACTAACAAGAAACCAAGGACTCTGTGGTTTCAGGCAGCAAGATCAGCACCATAATCACAATCATAAGGGTGTCTAACAAGGATGTCCTTAGTGAGCAGCTCACTTCCCTCCTGCACACCCACTTTTCCTCTCTGTAAAGTAGAAAGCCAGTACTTCTTCCATTTGTTGAAGGGTATAAAGCTATGACCCAGTTGCTCACAAAGCTTTGTGGTCTCAGTTTGCATTAATGGAAAGATAATGTCCGGATCAAGCCGGCAACTGACATATCAGCACTCAGTGCTGGTAATGCTGGTTTAGAATTATTTCTTGGTATTTGGTTCTGACCCAACACATCAAGAGGGACATTGGTAACTTGGATATTAGGAGAAGGGCGCCAAAATGATGAGCTGTCACGTAAGGGAGAGTTGAAGAAAGCAGGAATGTTTGGCCTAGAGAAGTCTTGGGCGCCGGCTTCAGGAACATGAAAGGTCAGCTGTGGCCCAGGGCTGGATCTGGGGATCTTGAGAACGTGATGTGTCAATGAGATCTGCTCTGTTTCCGGTTTGTGACCTCGTTGAGTCCCCCAGCACCGCGCACACCTTGTTTGAGTAGCGGGTCAGGTGCTGTCCCCTCTCGCCTCCTCCCTGGCTGCACTGAGAGGCAGGGGCCATGGTTTGTGTCCTGCTGTCTTTCTGTCTCTCTTGGTCTCTTTTATGCTCACACTTTCCTCATGTGTACCAGCTGCTACTGCATTCTCGGAAATACAAACTCATCCTGCATACATATTATTGTCTTCATTCTTGACAGCTGCCCAGAGTTAATAAACAGATACCATGACCAGCCAAGAATGAGCAATCTAAGTCAGATGTGTGTGAAGAGGTCAGAGGGGACATTCAACCAAGCATCTGAGAAAATGCTAATCCCTAACCTTATTGCACTGTGCTGAATGTCCTGGTTGCACTTACTCATTTAATCCTCAAAATAATTACAATAACTACAGAGATGGATAACTTAATTGGGCTTCCCCAGTGGCTTAGTGGTAAAAAAAAAAAAAAAAAAGTATCCTCCTGCAATGCAGGAGATGCTCAGAAAACTAGGGTTTGACCCCTGGGTCGGGAAGATCCCCTGGAGAAGGACAATCCACTCCAGTATTCTTGCCAAGGAAAATCCCATGGGCTGACAGACTACAGTTCATGTGATCACAAAAGAGTCACATACGACTTTGCAACTAAGCAACAACAATAATTTTATTATCTTTATTTAATAGACGAGGAAACTGAGAATCAGAGAGGTTGAGCTACTTGTCTGAGAAGACCACCAGCAGTCATACCTGTCTAATATGCCCAGATAAATCTAAAGTTTGCTGAAAGGGGAAAGGTTGAATGTGTGCATCAAAGATGACAGGACCCAGTGGAAGGGGGAAAGGGAACAGTCTGCTAGGAAAAGCATGCTCCAGAAGGGGATGGAGGGAGGAGAGTAAAGACAGAATAAAGACAAATCCTGTGATAACAGAAAGGGCAACGTGGACAGATGGCCTTGGGAGCCATGCTTTGTCCAGATTTTTTTCCATTTTATTGAAATTTGCTTTTTTTATATATATATTTTTACCAGCATTTTAAACTATGCAGACTTGCTGAATTGTTATATATACTCTTTCTCTATAACAGCTGTGTAGACACATCCCAGCTTATGTTAGGTTTGGGGATATGGCCTACCTTTAGCACTAACTACTGGTATTTTTCTAGATTTTTCTCACCCCTCCACCTCTGGGCTTTCTTAAAAGTAAGCTTCGGTTCCTTTCTAAACCAGTATGTGTGACTATTACCGTTTGTTCTGCTTAAGAAGAGCTATTAGGCTGTACTGCTGTGGCTGGGGAAAGCAGAACAATGTTTCAGCCTGATCTCCTTTCTCTCCTCCAATCATATAAACCTCCTTCAGGCTTGGATAAATGTAAATGCTGAGCCTCAAGGGAGCAGGCCTAGGACAAGTATTTTGGTGGGGGAATCTACAGGATTTTGCCCCTCTCCATACACTTGGGGCTGATGCCTATTCCCCAGGCTTGCTGGAGGATATCTGTTTGGAGTAGAAGGCAGGAAGAAGGGCTCCCCGTGTTGTGGTTTCAGTTTTGTGTTGGTGTAATTTTATTTTATTTTTTAGTAATTTTTATTGGAGTAGAGTTGCTTTACAGTATCGTGTTAGTTTCTGCTGTACAGCAAAGAGAATCAGCTATGCATGTGCATTTATCCTGGCTTTTTTTAAAGACGGTTATTTATTTATTTAGCTGGTCCAGGTCTCAGTTGCAGCACAAGGGGTCTTTTCGTGGCAGAGTGTGAACTCTTAGTTGCGGCATGTGGGATCTATTTCTGCATTGGGAGCGCAGTCTTAGTCCCTGCAGCACCAGGGAAGTCCCCAAATATCCCGTCTTTTTTGGATTTCTTTCCCATTTTGGTTACCACAGAACTGTTGGTGCAATTTTTAAAAGAATGTATTTTTAATCTCCTTACACTGGATATTCCCCATCTGCCCCTAAGCCTACTCTCCCCCTGCACTGTGGCCCTCATGATTTTTACTGTCTGGGTTACACTTGGGTTTGGCCAGTGAGAGGAACAGGCCGAAGAGCAGGAAGATCTTCCACGGAGGTCCCTTGCTGCTTCTCTCCCTCCCTCCCTCCAGGTGGTTCCCTGGCAGCTGTGCTTCTCTGCTTAAGGACAGCTTCTGTTGGGTGGGACACAGCTGTCATGACTCCTCCCTTGTCCCTTCAGCCCCGGGAGTGGTAACAGCTTCCAAGGGCTCCTCCACCATCTTTGTTGATTCCTTTAACCCTGCCCTTCCCTCTGTAAATATTTCCTTCAGTCAATAGTCCTCAGTTACTCTTTTGAATGTGCCAGCTGTTTCTGCTGGAATGATCATTTGATCTGTTTGATTTGGCATATTTAAAAGAAAAATGAAACACCCGGATCACAGAGTTAAACCACCCAAATCAATTTTTAATAGTACATACCTTTTATAGGAAATACAAAAATATAATTCAATAAAATTTACTTACAAATAAAAGTCACAAAAGTTACCAGGAAAAAAGTAATTATTCTGAAATAAAAATTAATGCCCAATACATGGCCTTGTTCCATGTATACACAAGACTGTAGCTTCTGTGAATTGCTAAAATGACATTTATTTCCATAATGTGTATTTCAGGTGATCAAACGCTTTGTAAATTTAAAAAGAAAGTCAATGATAATGCTGTTAGTATAATGATTATAGATATGTTTTAAAAGTGCAATCAAAGAGGAATTCCAACAGAGTCATGGCAACAGAGTCATGAGCAGGCATGGCAAGTCCACATATAATAAATGTCTACAAAGACTGTTTGTGAATAATTCAAGTAGGGGCGCTTCTCAAATTCAGAAAACCATTATTTTTGGCTTAAAATATTAGATTTGACTAAGGGAAGTAATGGAGAAGGAAATGGCAACCCACTCCAGTATTCTTGCCTAGAGAATCCCATGGACAGAGGAGCCTGGCAGGCTACAGTCCTTGGGGTCCCAAAGAGTCAGGAATGACTGAGCAACTAAACCAAGGGAAGTAAACAAACCTCTGCTTAAATGTGAACTAATTGTCTTCCCCTGCCTTTCAAAGTCATCAAGTTCTGAACTTGAAGATGTTAATTTTTCCTTGGTTCAAAGCAGAGCTGACATTACATTAGCACGAGGGCAATCTGTCTCTGAAAGTGCACTGCTGAGAGCAGGCCAGGGCACCAAGAGCTGAACTGAATCACACTGAGAATGTAGTGATGAGGCTCGGATTTGCCCTCCACCTGCCCAGGACTTGTAGTCTCCGCCAGTATGGCGGTTAGGGGTCGGTGCTCTTTCTGGCTCTGGGTTGTCGTGAGTCCAGACCACTTTGAGAGTCAGGTCTTTCAGAGGCTTTCTATAGTTTCTGAGAAATCACAGGCCTTATTAGGATCTTAGGAAATTCAAGGACACAATTTAGTACCAGAATTTCTCAGTTTTCTCTTGGAAAAGATGATCCAGGGCCACAGTGAAGCGTGCGTGCCAAGTTGTCTCAGACGTGTACGACTCTTTGTGACACCAGGGATTGTAGCCCGCCAGGCTCCTCTGTCCATGGGATTCTCCAGGCAAGAATACTAGAGTGGGTTGCCATGCCCTCCTCCAGGGATCTTCCTGACCCAGGGGATGGAATCCCCATCTCCTGCATTGGCAGGCAGGTTCTTTATCACCAGGGCCACCTGAGAAGCCCCACAGTGAGCCACCCAGTAACAATTCAACTCAGAACAGAACTGCTTCAGCCCATCCTGTTTCTGGACACCTAAAGTTAGGTGGAGCTGCTTTACAGTACCGTGTTAGTTTCTGCTGTATAGCAAAGGGAATCAGCTATGCATGCGCATTTATCCTGGCTTTTTTTTTAAAGACAGTTATTTATTTATTTAGCTGGGCCAGGTCTCAGTTGTGGCATACTGAGTTGAATATCCACAATAGTTTTCCTCTCTTTTCATTCCACTGACTGTCAGGGACAAAGAATAAAATCTAGGTCTTCCTTTATTATAATTCAGTTTTCTGATACACCAGACTAAGTTCTGTGTTTTTTATTTAACTTGAAAATGAGTCAGCAAACTTAAACAGGTACGTCTGATGTGATTTTTAAAAAAGAAATATTTACATATCCAATATAAGTAATTTTTCTATTACCTTGAAATTTCCATTAATAGTAAGTAATTTACTATTACATAGGATTTTACCTTTCAATTCCTTCTATGTAAATATCAGTGCAAATAAATTTCAGGATTTAGTCATTTAACACAATGCAAGGAACAGGAATATACTAGGAAACAAAGCTCTGGAAATCTTGGTTCTTAAATGGCTTAAACTCATATTTTGGGACCACAGAGTGAATAATTTTGTTTTCACTAGTGATATTATATCCAAGTTTGTCCTTTTTTTTTTCTTTTTAAATTTCTCAGGCATTATTCAAAAATTTGGGGGGATGATGAGGTAGGGTGAATGATTGTAGGTAACATTTTTATTTGGAGGAAGAAAAGTCATCTGATAAAAGAAATTAATCTTCCAGATCCAGAGTAACTTTAGCATTTTATGTTCAGGAATTACCCATGAGCCTAATTAGTCTTCTTTAGAACAATTTCTTATCTTGGTGGACAGGGAAGCTTTATTTACACATCCAGATTTTAGCTAAGTTAAACTTAGCCTGGTTTGTTTAAATTAGTACAAAAGCAAACCATTCACTTATTCTTTTTAAAATAAGGGATAATTTGATATAGATTCTGTCATAATACACTAATTTCTAAATTGGTTTGGAATCACTCTTAAGTGATCATCTAGTCTGATAACTACTTATAGGAAATAGTTTTGTGTAAGCAATTCAATGAGACTTTGAAAAAACTAATATTCTTTTTTGGTTTTTATTACAGCTATGTTGTAATAACACTCACTGCAAAATATAAAATAAAATAAATAAAGTGTCCACTATATTGAATATCATGCTATAAGGGGAAAAATTTCCTCTAATATCAAGTATTGTACTGAATATCTCAAACTCTAATTTGCAATGCAACCACACTTTAAAAATCTGCTAAATTAAAATTTTAAACTCCACTTTCATCTAATTTTTAAAATTAGTATATCCACACAAACTATAAATTGCTATTTGGGGGGAATTCATCACATACTATTCCATTTTCAAATCTTTTGTTTTATAGCTTATTTTTGTAACATTTCAGATGAGTTTATACTATAACTAAGATTTAATTAAACAGTGCAAATTCACTGAAATATTTTGATGCTGAATTTATACAATGCCAAACATTTAGATTTAGAAATATATTATGGTATGACTCACTGTATGATTTCCTATAGAGCATGAGTCAAGCCATGTTTCCCAGATAAACATACAGACATGAATTTTGCTACAACACCATCATCCTACAAACTGTGTCAGTCACAGCCTCGACATCAGCGTTAAAAGAGTTCAGTGTAGCTGAAGAACTGACCAGATTTTTCAGTTTTTAATTCTAATATTTGCCTCAGACGTAGCCACATACACCCTTCCCTGGAAATAAAAAGTAAAATATTAATGAGAATTACTTCTCTTAATAGTCTACTATTTATCGCTGAGAGGAAAATTCCTAAAGTCCTTTTCGTTACCATTAGCTTGACAGATGTTATAAAATAAATAACCTGACACTCTGACACACATCTTCTCATGGATGGTGAAAAAAGCTGACATTGACCAACTGAGCCTACTCTTCTGTGAGTAATACTATCGTGACAAGAGCATGCTCCCACATATACAAACATACAGTACAAAGTACTTATGATTTTCAAACTCATTGTCCAAAGAAAGGGTTTGATAAGCAGTCACAAGACACCAGGCTTGGTTGCTTGCCCAAATCCACTTCCTAAAGAACACGTAAGTTTTTATCTGGTTAGACTGTACACTGTTATGTTTATAATGGTACTAGCCTAGAAGATTAAAATGGAAAACACAGTAACTATTTAGGGTTTTAAACAAATTACAAAACTACATGCTTTCTCATTCAACAAGGACGCTTAAATCCAAAGGCACAGGATCATAAATACACTTGGTTGTTCCTCCGAAGACCATGAACATGTTCCTTGAGGGTAGGTTTTATAGATCCTTCCGACACCTTGCAAGAAGTGCCTTGTCAGCACATCTATAGCCCAAACCACTCCTGAAATGTTTGTTTGCTCTGTTTCATTAGGGTAACGTCATTGTCTTTATAAATTTTTTTCCATTTCTCTAAGGAACCATTTCAAAATGATCTTCCAGATGGTGGTTAACTAGCACTTCTTAACTACCATCCTCAAAGGTCAATCTGTTTACTGGCATTTGACTGTGTAGAACAGGAAGTTTGTGTTGCTTCTTGTGTTCTTAATGAAACCCGACAGCAGAGGACTGAACGCATTAGTCTCAGAACAGGAGGTCTCAGGATGGCAAAGACCCAAGGGTCAATTATTGAGTTAATTGATAAAAATCTAAGAGCTTGGAGGTCCCACTTTTCTTTCCGGGAAGAGTTTTCATTCATATATGCAAAAATCTGTAAGAAGCAAAAGGGGGGAAAGACGTCAGTTTTATATTGTAGCAGTAGATAGGCTTCGATCATGTGCAATTTCTTAAGGCTGAAAAGCAAAATGTGTTTTGTGTGGTGGCTGTGGTGCTGAGAGGGAAGTTGCAAAATCTCACCCCTCTCACACAAGTTTATGCCTTAGGGACACTCTGAAACAGAAGTATTGTCTCCTTTTGATAGACGGGGAAGTGAGGGAATAACAATGTGTGGCACTGACTTTCAAATACTGAATTATGATAATTCAGTGACAGATGGCACACAACAGAGCTTATGTTCTGGCCACTGGGCTGCCTGGGTTTGAATCCTGCCTCCAAAAATAGCTCTGGGACCACAGGTAAAACTAACCTTTTTGTGTCTCCCTTTCTACATCTCTAAAATGAATGACAATGATAACAATACCTATTCTTGGGATTGTTGGGAAGATGACAGGAAGTCATCCATGTCAGCTACCGAAAACAGTGCTCCCTTAAAACGTGCCCCACAATGATAATCCTTATTATCTTCATTTTACCAGTGAGGACACCATAGGGCAGAGACAGCAAGGGATTTGTCCAAGTTCCCAGGACTGGTTAGTGGACAACTCAGGACACAAAGGTTGACAAAGGTCCGTCTAGTCAAAGCTATGGTTTTTCCAGTGGTCATGTATGGATGTGAGAGTTGGACCATAAAGAAGGCTGAGTGCCGAAGAATTGATGCTCTTGAACTGTAGTGTTTCAGAAGACCCTAGAGAGTCCCTTGGACTGCAAGGAGATCAAGCCAGTCAATCCTAAAGGAACTCAACCCTAAATATCTATTGAAAGGACTGAAGCTGAAGCTCCAGTAATTTGGCCATCTGATGGGAAGAGCCGACTCATTAGAAAAGACCCTGATGCTGGGAAAGATTAACGGCAGGAGGAGAAGCGGGTGACAGAGGATGAGATGGTTGGATGGCATCATCAACTCAATGGACGTGAGTTTGAGCAAACACAGGGAGATGATAAAGGACAGGGAAGCCTGGTGTGCTGCAGTCCATGGGGTCACAAAGAGTCGGACATGACTGAGCTACTGAACAACAACAGGACACAAATTCCAAGTCCCTTGACACCGAGCAGTGCTCACTGTTTGCGACATCCAGGTCGCCTATGTAGGCCAAAGGTCTTCAGAAGAGTCTTAAACACTGGAAAGCTGACACATCATTACACCTTGGCCAATGTTCTCAAAGTGGTATACCAGCTCTCATCTGATTCCTTAGGTATTTAGGGAACACACAACTTTTGGATCAGATTGCAGAGAATGGAACAGCACATACCCGATAAAGATCAAACACTTCCACATAGCTTACAGAAAAGAGTGAAACATGTAAATCATACCCAGTCGTTTGAAGCCAGTTCTTTATAGAGCTCCAGGGCCTTTCTTACCAACTGCAGAGGGTGAGTTAGAGACCTATTCCTTCTTTCCTCCACTCTCCCTCACCAGAAGAAGGAATAGTTTCTCTCCTATCCCCCTAGTACTTAATTCTGCAGGCATCTGGCAACTGCATATACAAAGCAAATTGCAGGGAGGGAAAGAGTAGTCATCTTCGGGTTGCTTATGTTAGGACAATATCGGGAAGGTTTGGCAGCCGTAGGTGTTTATGCCAGAGAATCTTGGCTTAAGGGAATGGAGAAGAGACTTGGCAGATGAGCAAAGGGAAAAAAAAAAAAAAAACTGAAGGTGGATATCCATGAATACAGAAAGAAGAAAAAAGTTAGGTGGAGATATGCAAGGGAGCAATACTTGTCTTGTCAGCTAAATTATTTTAGATGAGAAATTTACAGTACTTCTATGGTATATTTAAAGAGCAATTTAAATATTGCTCTTTAAATTGTGACTCTTAAAATTGTGCATCTAATTATGGCACAGAATTGACTATAAGGTCTTGAATCCGGCTACAATTCAGTGTGTGTGTGTGTGTGTGTGTGTGTGTGTGTATATATAGAGAGAGAGAGAGAGAGAGAAAGAGAGGGCTTCCCTGGTGGCTCAGATGGTAAAGAATCTGTCTACAATGCAGGAGACCTGGGTTTGACCCCTGAGTCAGGAAGATCTCCTGGAGAAGGAAATGGCAACCCATTCCCATATTCTTGCCTGAAGAATTCCATGGACAGGGAAGCCTGGTGGGCTACAGTCTATGGGGCTGCAAAGAGTAGGACACAACTGAGTGACTTTCACTCACTCAAAGAGCCATTTTGGAGTTTTGGAATTCAGGATGATATTGTACATAAACCTGATAGATTAAAATATATTAGTCACTACACACACATACAACTGAGTGTTGTGTCATAGAAAAAGTTTGTAGCTGGGTTTATGACCTAATCTCACCCAAAAACTATAACACTGGATTGTCTAATGAGCCACATAGAGAGGGCTCAGCATTCCAGTGTCACAGGTCACATGTGCAGATGAGTCAGGTTTTCAGTGGCAAGATCAGACCATAGTTTCTGGTCTCTTTAGAGTGTGACTGACCAATGAGAAGTAAAAAATGGTTTCAGAGGATGAAGCAATTCTGTACTTTATTTCCTTTTCATCCACTATACTGAGTAATTTTTAGAAATGCTTAAAATTTGCATTTTAGGAGGTGGCCAATATGTGCATGCTTGTCTAGGTTGTGTCTGACTCTTTTCGACCCCATGGACTGTAGCCCGCCAGGCTCCTCTGTCCACGGAATTTTCCAGGCAAGAATACTGGAGCACGTTGCTATTTCCTCCTCCAGGGGATCTTCCCAGCCCAGAGATCAGACCTGCATCTCCCACATTGCAGGTAGATTTTTTTATCCACTGAGCCACCTCTGTACCCATTAAACACTAACTCCTCATTCCCCTCTCCCTTCAGCCAATCCTGGATTTTCATTACAGGCTTACACAATGGATCTAGGTCAATTAATTAATAATGTTTCATTTATATTCTGGAATTCAGTTTCAGAGGCTGGTAGACTGTATACATGTTTTTGTACATGCTACTAATAAATTTGCTATGAGAAAAATATCAAGGACAAATGTAAACCAGTCAAGTGAGTTTTAATTCCTTAGGACAGACTCTCTACAGGGCTTTGCTAAGAACAGAGAGCTTGTGATACCTACAAAGCCGCACCAATGAAAGTTAGTGTCCTTTGGATTTGTCTTCCACTGAATCCCCTCAGCCTCCACGTAAAACTTCATCTTGGCACTGACCTGGCGCTGTTTGTTTTAGCTATTTCCCTACCTTTAATGCAACTACATAGCACGTTCAGAATTTTAGAGCAAATAAGAACCTTATTTGGCTGCTCATTGAAACCACCTGAGGATCATTAAAAATACTCTGATGGAAAAAAATAATAAAGAAATAAAAATATTCTGATGGCTTTCTCCCTCCCTCAGAGACTCTGATTTTATTAGTCTGGGCTATAAGCTGGGTGTCAGGGCTTTTAATGTGCCCCAGGAAACTCTAGGGCTTCCCTGGTTGCTCAGTGGTAAAGAATTTGCCTGTCAGTGCAGGAGACATAAGAGATATGGGATCAATCCTGGGTCAGGAAGATCCCCTGGAGTAGGAAATGGCAACCCACTCCAGTATTCTTGCCTGGAAAATCCCATGGACGGATGAACCTGGAGGGCTACAGTCCATAGGATGGCAAAGAATCAGACGCCACTGAGCATGAATGCATACACAGGTGATACTAACACAGTGCAAAGTTGAGGCCCACTGCTTTAGACCCTTACCCAGTACCTGAAATAGTTTACAAGTATTCATCCATCACACTTAACAACAAAAGACCTACTGAGGCCTGGCCAATTAAACATGACTTGGAGTTTCCAGAGTTCAGTTCCTGATTATTAATATACAATGATTTCTTTTGAAAACGGAATCTTATGGGAAAAGTAGCTAATATTTACTGAATACTTTTGTGTCAGGTCTGGTGCTAAACAATTTGTGTCTTGTTGTATTTAATCCTTCTACAAATCTGTAAAAGTGTTATTAGTCCCATTTTTGTAAGAAAGAGATCAAGGCTTAGAAGATTAGTTACATTGACCCAAATCATACCATGGGTAAGCAGGGAAGCCTTGCAGCCACAGAAGCAGGACCAGACTGTCTTCTTAGCCACTACACACTCTAGCACCATCTGCATAAATACCCTATGATGTGAATTGTTACGTGACATTCACCACTGACTGATTATGGGTTTGTAGGAGGTTTCTTTCCAAATGTGTCACAAAGATTTATGGGTATTACTGCTCCTGTTTATAGATTTAAAAACCATGGCTATCTAAGAAGCTCTTGGCTTTCTTCGGGGCTTTTCTTTCCTCCACGCTTTCCACAGCCAAATGGCAGGCAGTGACAATCACCTTGCCCAAGAGGGCAGACATAACACATCACTTCTCTTTAGGGAAATGGCCTGTAGTTCTTGCTGTCTACCTTTTTAAAATTCAGTGTGATCATATCAGTGTTCACAACCACCATTTCATATCATATGCAGAAGGAAAAGGTGTCAAGTGAAAATATTCATGTAGAAAAACTTTCTCTTAAAAGGTAAGGTGTATTACAATTCTTTAACAATCCCCAAACAGGAGAATGGATACATGTACAAGTATGGCTGCATCATTTCACTATACACCTGACACCATCACAACATTGTTAATCATCTCCAATATAAAGTAAAAAGTTTTTAAAAATCCCCAAATACATCACTGATGATGTTTGAATGATAAAGGGCCTTCTAGGATTGCGTGCGGGAGAAGGCAATGGCACCCAACTCCAGTACTCTTGCCTGGAAAATCCCATGGACGGAGGAGCCTGGTAGGCTGCAGTCCGTGGGGTCTCGAAGAGTCAGACATGACTGAGCGACTTCACTTTTCACTTTCATGCATTGGAGAAGGAAATGGCAACCCACTCCAGTGTTCTTGCCTGCAGAATCCCAGGGACGGGGGAGCCTGGTGGGCTGCCGTCTATGGGGTCACACAGAGTCGAACACGACTGAAGTGACTTAGCAGCAGTTTTGCGTGCATATTAACTCAAAATATCACCAGGCAAAGTTTATCATGGTTATGCATAGAGATTTCTGAATTTCTCTTTCATTACTACTAGAATTCTGATATTGTGCAAGTATGTAATCAACAAATTTCAAATCAGTTTTACAACCCCCTTCATGTTAAATTTTACATAAAGAGTACCAGGAATGAATGAGGGAAATTCCAGTACTGTTTACTTGCGTTTGTTCTGTATTTGAAAGATCAGATTTCCACTAATCAGATTTACCTAAAAATTAGAGCCCTAAAGAATTCTAAAGATGAAGAAATTTTTAGAATGAGTCAATGGTTCACTCTTGAAATTTTAGAACCGAATAAAATGCATAAGTACTTTATCCTAATGACATGAGGAAAACAGTTTAAAATGACCAGAGGCTATTAACAGTTATTAGGAAAGTAGTGAGAAAGTGGCTAAATATAGGTTGGAAATTTAGAGACAAACAGTATCTGAGTCAAGAATGGACGTCTGATGTGTTTCCTGTGTCCTGTCTCATTTCAGGAAGAAAGAAAGTTTCCCTCTATCTCTGTGAAATGATAATAACATGTGATTAATATGAGGAATTTATTAATTTATACAATATTCCTTTAATGCAAAAACCATATGGAATATGTTATCTGTCCTATGCATGATTTTATATTGGATAGCCAAAATAATGCTTTTTTAAAAGATCAATTAAGAAATGTTTAACAACAAAACTTTATGTGAGGAGTAATCAGATTATTTCTTAATTTAGACCAGTATTTACACTAGCGAATCTTCTAAAATCTCAGACTCAGCCTTTTAATGCATAGGTCTGTGCAGAAGCAAAAAGAAACTGCACCCTCGGTCCCAGCTCAGGCCCCTTGATCTGCTGTGAAGAAAAAGGTCTTTGCCACTGTATTTTTACAGCTAAAAGTTGAGATTAAGAGACAAAGTGGTGCAAATATTTATAACATCTTCACAACTTCTTATAAATCTTGGGTTGATCTTTTCATGGGCTTCCCTGATAGCTTAGTGGGCAAAAAATCCATCTGCAACCCAGAAGACACAGAAGATACAGGTTCAATCCCAGGGTTGGGAAGATCCCCTGGAGGAGGAAATGGCAACCCATTACAGCATTCTTGCCTGAAAAATCCTATGGACAGAGTAGCCTCGTGGGCTGTAATCCAAGACATTGGATTTACAGAATCAGACATGACCGATTAACTAATCACAAGCACACAATCTTCTCATATGTTACCCCCAAATAAGTATTTTCTTTCTGATGGTATTGTGGTTAAAAGCATAGGTTCTGTGTTTAAACTGCCTGCCTTTGAATGCTGGCTCCGGTATTCACTAGCTTGGGACCCAGGGTAAGTTATTTGCCTCATTTGTAAAATGGGAATAAAAATGCTACCTCTATGACCGATTGTTGTGAAGGTAATGGGTTAATATATGTAAAAATTAGCACTCAAAAATGTTAGCAATTTTGATGGTGGTAATAATGACCTGAACTTCATTACAGCGTACTGAGCATTTTACATTCTGAGTTTCACTTCCCAAGCTTCGGAAGTCCTAGGCTGGCATTCTTGGAGGAAGCAGTAATTGTAACTTGCCCATACTTTGGGACAATGGTTGACATCAGCAGTTCAGGTTTCCTCAATGTCCTACCCCTCTTTCCTCATTCCTGGGTTGCTGAGCAGGCTGGAGTCCCACTGGGTACACAGCTATGAGTTCTCCTTGTCGGGCCAATGGTGTGGCCCACTTCTTGTGTGTTGAGTTAGTTGCTCAGTCATGTCCAACTCTTTGTGGCCCCATGGATTGTAGCCCACCAGGGAAGACCTGTGGCCCACTTTGAGGGCCCAGAAAGCAGTTCTGTTATCTCAAGGAAGAAAGAGGCAGAGAGAGGGCAGATTGCTAGCATTTTCTGGAACACAGGAAATTAGTTAGAATAGTTCATTAATAATTATTTTACATTGATTCCATTTTTCACTGATGCTATTTGGATATGTTGGGTTAAATAAAATATTTTAGTTAATAATTAATTTCATCTTTTTTTTAAGCTTTTTGTTATGTGGCTACTAGAAAATTGGAGAAACGCTGGACTGGATGAAGCACAAGCTGGAATCAAGATTGCCGGGAGAAATATCAATAACCTCAGATATGCAGATGACACCACCCTTATGGCAGAAAGTGAAGAAGACCTAAAGAGCCTCTTGATGAAAGTGAAAGAGGAGAGTGAAAAAGTTGGCTTAAAACTCAACAGTCAGAAAAATAAGATCATGGCATCTGGTCCCATCACTTCATGGCAAATAGATGGGGAAACAGTAAAAACAGTGACAGACTTTATTTGGGGGGGCTCCAAAATCACTGCAGATGGTGATTGCAGCCATGAAATTAAAAGACATTTGCCCCTTGGAAGAAGAGCTATGACCAACCCAGACAGCATATTAAAAAGCAGAGACATTACCAACAAAGGTCCGTCTAGTCAAAGCTATGGTTTTTCCAGTGGTCATGTATGGATGTGAGAGTTCGACTATAAATAAAGCTGAGCGCTGAAGAATTGATGCTTTTGAACTGTGGTGTTGGAGAAGACTCTTGAGGGTCCCTTGGACTGTAAGGAGATTCAACCAGTCCATCCTAAAGGAAATCAGTCCTGAATATTCATTGGAAGGACTGACGCTGAAGCTGAAACTCCAATACTTTGGCCACCTGATGCAAAGAACTGACTCACTAGAAAAGACCCTGATATTGGGAAAGATTGAAGGTGGGGGGAGAAGGGGACAACAGAGGATGAGATGGTTGAATGGCATCACCGACTCATGGACATGAGTTTGAGTAAACTCCGGGAGTTGCTGATGGACAAGGAGGCCTGGCGTGCTGCAGTCCACGGGGTCGCAGAGTTAGACACAACTGATCAACTGAACTGAACTGAGAAAACTGGAGATTCCTTCTGTGGCTGGCATTTGTGGCTCACGGGGTATTTCTGTTGGGCTGTGCATGCTCTCTTAGAAAAACAGGAGAATTTCTGGAGGCAACCAGAGGCCTTTGCCTTGTCCACCAGAGCCCTGGTTAGGATGTGTGGAAATGATTCCTGCCTTGGGTGGGAGATTGGTGTAGGCCATTTCTTTTTCTATTATTAATTAATTACTTTTTCATTGTGGCAAAAAAGCATATAACATAAAATTCACCCTCTCAACAGTTTCTAAGTGTATAATTAAATACTGTTACCCAATGCACATTGTTGTGCAAAAGATTCCCCAGAACCTCTCAGCCCAGTCCTACATGGCTGAAACTACATCTGCAAAACAACTCCTCCTACCCCTCCCCCAGCCCCTGGCGTGCACTGTTCAATTTTCTGTTTCTATGAGTTTGACTACTTCAGGTACCTTCTCTAAGTGGCATCATACAGTATTTGTCCTTCTGTGACTGGGTGTAGGCCGTTTCTGAGCACAATTTTCATGTACACCAAGTAGAATAAAAGGACATGGGGGAAAGCACCCCCAGAGACCCATGCCAAGCATTCTGAAATAGCAGAATGTAAAGCACCATTCTGTAGCCTTGACTTTTAAATTGTCAGATAAGCCTTCCAAGAAATAAATTAATTCTGGACAGTGTAGCATTTCATAACGTTTAAAGCACTGTATAAATGAAAGTTACAAGTACCAATAATCCATAGATAAAATAAAATTAGTTAATGGTGCATGTAAATGTCCTTATTAAGAGATGACTTGATACTTCCCGTTTAAGGTACAGTTCAAATATCTGTTTTGTGACAGGCATCATCTCTTTCTTTTCACCAAGACTGTGGCAGGTTAAGAGTCAACTGTTTATTCCCTGTAGGAGCAATCCTGTGCTTCTGAAGATTAGGAAGTGGAGATGCTAAAACTCAGAGTTCTCATTTCTCTGTAAGAGGTCAGCACTTGCTCAGATACATCCCAGGCTCCGCTACCCATGTTACATCTTAGGAGGTTCAAACTTACAGCATCATGGAACTAACTGCTGGTATTGCCTCCAACCAGGGCAGCACCCAGCCCAGAACCTAGGCAAGGGGTTTCTCCAAGCAACCAGTCTTTCCTCTACTTATTATCATGAACATATTATGAATTTTAATGGCAACCAAGAGTTATACTTCCAATATACATGTAATTTGGGAATCCTGTAAACTAGATTTTGTTGAACAAGACAATGAATGTTCTGGATTTCTGCAATGTGGACCCTTCTCACCTGGGACCATTCTTAATGGCAGCTGGAATGCTACTGGTTGGGCATCACATTTTGCTTTGAGAGGAACAGAAGGCAGAGCCTAGAGAACTGGCACCAGCTGACTGGGGTGGCCTGGAGGACTGGCCTGGAGGTGAACTACAGCTCAGGGAAGTCAGATTGTAACTGACAACTATCCAAAGGTAGATGGGAACTGCTTCTTCCTCAGAGAGGAAGCCATTCTAGCCTTGTAGACTGGAACTGGCTCTAAGATGGGGTCTGGGCTGGCTTAGTGGAGGACCAAGACTCCCTTTCAGGGGTGCTGTGTCACCGTATGAGAAACACTAGCATGCTGCTGCTGCTGCTGCTGCTAAGTCACTTCAGTCGTGTCCGACTCTGTGTGACCCCATAGACGGCAGCCCATCAGGCTCCACCGTCCCTGGGATTCTCCAGGCAAGAACATTGGAGTGGGTTGAAACACTAGCATAGAGATGCCCATTTGCTGGGGTTAGGGAAGCAGGAAGTGGAGTAAAGGTGAGACTTGAGAGGGGAAGGCAATAGACCTTTACAAATTAGGTCATATTTTTACAAGTTGTGAAAATCTGTGTGGTGGTGGAAAGGGTGGGAGTAAGAGGAAAGCGTTTAAGAAGGCTGCACCGAGCTCGGCTGTAGAAACCAAGTGGGTGCCTTACCGTGAAAGGCAAGGAGCAGACGGCGAAGGTGATGGTCATGATAGCCAGGAGAATAAGATGGTCCGTCTCCTCCGCCATGGATACCCTTTCCGCTCTCCTGTGGCTGCTGCCCAAGGAGGGTCCGCAGCGGCTTCTCCTGCCCCGGCGGTGCATGTGGATGAGGTTGACGATGACACTGAAGTTGCAGGCCAGCACGGCGATGATGAGCAACAGCAGCAGAGTGGCGTAAAGCCGCAGGTACGTGGTCTGCTTGTGTCCGATGAAGCACCACGTCCCCGGGTTGTACTGGGCATACTTCCAATGATCCAGCAGCGGCAGGGAGCAAAAGAGCAGGGAGACTATGTAGATAGTGGGCAGCACAGCCAGACCACTGCGGCGGGTGACTCGGCGCTGGTAGAAGTAGGGGTGTCCGATGGCTAGGTAGCGCTCCAGGGCCATGGCGAAGAGCATGAGCATCGTGGCCAGGCTGAAGAAGGTCATGGAAAAGGCAAAGTAGGTGCACACGCGCCTCTCCGGCCCCAGGGCCACCAGAGTCCGGTTCTGCGCATACGAAGCCAGCACCACGGGGCTGATGAGGCAGGTCCCAAGCAGGTCGGTGAGAACCAGCTCTGTCACCAACACGTGGAACAGCGAGATGGAGTTTCCGCGGCCCTCGCTACGCCCTGAGTCCCCCCGCCAGCGGCGCACCAGGAGCGCCAGCGCAATGAGGTTCCCCAGCACCCCGGCCGTGAACATCACGGAGCTGATGGCCGGGCTTTCTCCAGAGGGGAGCCACAGTGGCTCTTCGCGGTTCTCGGACTGGGAGTCGTTGGAAGTATTGCCCATGGTGGGGTGCCGGGAGGAGAGACGCGTCCTTTTCTCCCGCCGGCGCGCACCTGGCGGGAGGTGGGGTCTGAGAGCCCAAGTGCTACGAGACTCTGAGCGAAGGGGAGGGATCCAAATCCAGAGCCCCCTGCCGGTCCCCGGCGCTCACCGAGGGCGGCCTCGGCCCGGGTCTCCTGCGGCTCCCGGAGAGGCCGCGCGGCTGTCGCATCCTACGGTGCCCCGGGCGCCTCGGGGGACCCGCCGGCGCCTCCTCCGCGTCTCCGGGGTGGCGGCGGTCCAGGGGCGAGAGCCGCCGAGTTGCCGGGAGGTGGACGCGTCACGCTACGAGTCTCTCCGGGCGCGCGGGGGCGGAGACCGGCCAGACGAGGGGCGTGGGTGGCCGGTGAGAGCAGCGGCCCTGGTCCCTAGCTCAGGCGGCTGCTCGATGCCCACAGGCTGGCTGACCACCGCCGGGACGGTAGTCCTTTAGCCCTGGCCGAGGGCCTGGTGGGAGTGCGGGGCACAGTGTGGGGTACTGTGTCCGCACAGCGTTCACGGAAGGCAACGCCAGGGAGAGCAAAGCGACTCAGCAAGCAATAGAGAAGTTGGGAGGACCCAGTACCGTGAGACGTGAAAAAGGGAGCAACAGACACTAAAGACGGCTTACAGTAAGACCAATGTGTTTGTTTGTTTGTTTGTTTTTAACATTCTCAGGAAGACACATCAGGAAGGCGGGGCCAAAATTAGGAGGAAGTGAAAAGCAAGCCCGCGCATTCGAGCAACCGAGCCATGAGTGCACGCCAAGCTGTCTGTTGCACCGTCGCTTTGATTCGGTTCCCAGCATTTCTCCTTTTTCTATGTCAACACGGTAACGGATAACCACTTGTTTAAGCAACCATTTTTTTTAAGTTCTTTGTAATTGTGTACAATTGTGTTTGTGGGTACAGCTTAAAACCACATTGTTCTCTACCCAAGCTCAGCTGCAAAAGAGAAATGTTGTTCAGCCATATATATATATATATATATATATATATATATATATATATATATATATATATAAAATAAGTCCCACGACCCATGCCTGGTAGAGTTTATTGGTTGATGACAGTTTCAGAGACTGGAGATGACAAATTTGGTTTGGTAGTTTCTTACTGCCTACTGTCATTTATTCAGTCATGAAAAAGAGCTGATGTTAAAAACAAACATCAGTTTGACAGCCAACATGTGCTGTGCTGTATTTAGTTGCTCAATCCTGTCCAACTCTTTGCCACCCCATGGACTGTAGCCCGCCAGGCTCCTCTGTCCGTGGGAATTCTCCAGGCAGGAATACTGGAGTGGGTTGCCGTGTCCTCCTCCAGGGGAATCTTCCCAACCCAGGTCTCCTGCATTGCAGACGGATTCTTTACCTTCTGAGCCACCAGGGAAGCCCGCATGGATAATTACATTCTGTAAGGAGGGTCATAGGCAATCTTTCCTTTACTCCCACAGGATGGCTTCCCATCCCTGTCCAACACAACCCACCCCCCACCCCCGACTCGGCCAGTTCCCTAGGCAGATCCATCCCCCTCCCAGGCCTCCTCCCTTCCCCAAGTGCAAGGATATGCACTCAATGTCCTACCATTGAGAACTGGTCTAATAGATTTTGATACACCTATGCAACACAATAAAAAATCATTAGAAAGGATGAGGTGTATCTGTATTTACTGATAATGTGGAGTTAAAAGCATGTAAATCATTCCATTCATATAAAATTATATGCATAAGTATTTGTACAGAGCAGCATCTAGAAGGATGTTCAGCAAAATATTAATGGTAATTTCTCTGGGTAGTACTTTTTTCTTTATGCCTTTCTGTCTTGGTGAATTTTTCTATGTATTACCTTTATATCAGGAAATGCAAGGAAGCTGCTTTTTATTTAGAAAAAAATTAATTATTGGAGGACTCTTCTACTTGGTGGAAGGCAGGGGGTTAAATGCTAATGTTTTCAATTCTCTTTCCATTCTGTTCCTTAATGAATGGGAAGGTCTTATCAGTTTCTTAAAACTGATCAAGAAGATTGTCCTTATTTGAAAATTGGAAATCATCACACATTAGGCAGCATTTCTAATGACATGGAGCCCTGCCCCACTTAAAGTGACTGCTTTGACAATAGACTCTTGGTGTCTGTCAGCTAGTGTCATTGCTAGCTCAATTCTGACACTACCATTACCAGGAAGTCATAAACACGTAGCAAAAAGTCAACTAAAGGATCAAAAAAAAAAAAAAAATTAAGTGAACAGAAACTAACTTCAAGACTGATTCACAACATTAAGGAAAATTGTGAGGGGGCAGGTGGAGAATCTCAATAGAGAAATGGAAACTATAAAAACAAAAAAAGAACAAAATGGAAATTCTAGAACTAAAACTTACAGCAGCTTGAGGTTGACAGATTAAAGGGTGAAACCTGAAGACTAATCAAACCTTCCTTTTCTGTCATCATGACTTTTGTGCTCCTGGGAAATATTCTCACTTTTTCCATACCACATAAGGCTTAGAGAACACTCGTTTCCTGCTGCTTGCCCTGTTTTTACCCAAGAAGTGAAGCATGGGTTTCCTATGCTCTCAGATCCCTCAAATCTCTGAGAGGTACAGAGCAACCTTATCCAGGAAACCCCGTGTTAACATCTAAGCTTCCCCAGTTCTCCTAAACTTCACCTTCCCTCATTCATATCCCATGAAACTACTAGGGGAGAAGTGGTGAAACTCTGCTCTTCCTTATCTCCTCTCATCTAGGTTTTGACTTTTAAAAGTCATAAGCTAAGAATTTATGCCTGTGTTCTGCTAAGACTGTCCTTTCTCTGAGGCAGTCAGCATAGAACTCCCTGCTGCTGCTGCTGCTGCTAAGTCGCTTCAGTCGTGTCCGACTCTGTGCGACCCCATAGACGGCAGCCCACCAGGCTCCCCCATCCCTGGGATTCTCCAGGCAGGAACACTGGAGTGGGTTGCCATTTCCTTCTCCAGTGCATGAAAGTGAAAAGTGAAAGTGAAGTCGCTCAGTCGTGTCTGACTCTTAGCGACTGCAGCCTACCAGGCTCCTCCATCCATGGGATTTTCCAGGCAAGAGTACTGGAGTGGGGTGCCATCGCCTTCTCCATAGAACTCCCTAGCTACTGCTAAAACTAGGGGATGGATGGTCTGAAGTATCAGGAAGTACTGGGCAAAAAAATCAAACAAGCATAAGTTAATATGCCAAATTAATGCCTGGCTATATTTACATTCAGTAGGCCTGTGTGTGTAACCAGGGCTTGGTGGGACTTATTACATCCTCACAGGATTGAGAAACAACTTGATAAGTCTTTGAAACCAGAGTCAATAAAAAGTGCTTTACAAATGGAGGTGAGAATACAACAGTTCTCTTGTCCTCAGACAGGAAATATGAGAAAGGGAAATCCACAACTGTTTATTAGCACAAGGGGTTAGATTAAATGAGTCACTTCAATAATGTTAGGAAGTCAAGTTACCTGTGATTCTAATTTCCTTTTTAAGATTGATAGAGGACAAAGAATCTAATATAATCATGAACATTTTCTTTTACCAGAAAGCTTTGTGTCTAAGAACAGAACCAACTATAAGGTAGAAAAGCACATATAACACAAAAGTAAGGCTATGGTTATTCAACTTGTTTATATAAGGTATCAACTCATTATAGAAATTTTGGAAAAATAGAAGAAAAAAGTCATCCATGAGTGAATCCATTAAAAATGTCCACTCTTAACATTCTGATGTGTGTTTCTTTCAATTTTTCTGCTACGTACATCTTTTCCCCCTACTTGTGATATTATATGTAAATTTTTCTATACTTATTCTTAAAAAACTTAAAAGTATAATGATGCTGAGCATAAACCCAGAGAAAACCATAATTCAAAAAGACACAAGCACCTCAGTTTTTATTGCAGTGCTATTTACAGTAGCCAGGACATGGAAGAAACCTAAATGTGCAACAGCTGCTGCTGCTGCTGCTGCTGCTAAGTCGCTTCAGTCGTGTCCGACTCTGTGCGACCCCACAGACGGCAGCCCACCAGGCTCCCCCGTCCCTGGGATTCTCCAGGCAAGAACACCAGAATGGGTTGCCATTTCCTTCTCCAGTGCATGAAAGTGAAAAGTGAAAGTGAAGTCGCTCAGTCATGTCCGACTCTTCGTGACCCCATGGACTGCAGCCTTCCAGGCTCCTCCGTCCATGGGATTTTCCAGGCAAGAGTACTGGAGTGGGGTGCCATTGCCTTCTCCAAATTTTCAACAGAGGAATGGGTAAAGAAGATGTGGTACATATGTACAATGGAATATTGAGTTCAGTTCAGTCGCTCAGTCGTGTCAGACTGTTTGTGACCCCATGAATCGCAGAACCCCAGGCCTCCCTGTCCATCACCAACTCCCGGAGTTCACTCAAACTCACGTCCCATCGAGTCAGTGATGCCATCCAGCCATCTCATCCTCTGTCGTCCCCTTCTCCTCCTGCCCCCAATCCCTGCCAGCATCAGTCTTTTCCAATGAGTCAACTCTTCGCATGAGGTGGCCAAAGTACTGGAGTTTCACCTTTAGCATCATTCCTTCCAAAGAACACCCAGGACTGATCTCCTTTAGAATGGACTGGTTGGATCTCCTTGCAGTCCAAGGGACTCTCAAGAGTCTTCTCCAACACCACAGTTCAAAAGCATCAATTCTTCGGCACTCAGCTTTCTTCTCAGTCCAACTCTCACATCCATACATGACCACTGGAAACACCATAGCCTTGACTACCGACCTTTGTTGGCAAAGTAATGTCTCTGCTTTTGAATATGCTGTCTAGGTTGGTCATAACTTTCCTTCCAAGGAGTAAGCATCTTTTAATTTCATGGCTGCAATCACCATCTGCTGTGATTTTGGAGCCCAAAAAAATAAAGTCTGACACTGTTTCCACTGTTTCCCCATCTATTTGCCATGAAGTGATGGGACCAGATGCCATTATCTTAGTTTTCTGAATGTTGAGCTTTAAGCCAACTTTTTCATTCTCCTCTTTCACTCTCATCAAGAGGCTTTTGAGTTCCTCTTCACTTTCTGCCATAAGGGTGGTGTCATCTGCATATCGGAGGCTATTGATATTTCTCCCGGCAATCTTGATTCCAGCTTGTGCTTCATCCAGCCCAGCGTTTCTCATGATGTACTCTGCATAGAAGTTAAATAAGCAGGGTGACAATATACAGCCTTGACGTACTCCTTTTCCTATTTGGAACCAGTCTGTTGTTCCATGTCCAGTTCTAACTGTTGCTTCCTGACCTGCATATAGATTTCTCAAGAGGCAGGTCAGGAGGTCTGGTATTCCCATCTCTTTCAGAGTTTTCCACAGTTTCTTGTGATCCACACAGTCAAGGGCTTTGGTATAGTCAATAAAGCAGAAATAGATGTTTTTCTGGAACTCTCTTGCTTTTTCCATGATCCAGCAGATGTTGGCAATTTGATCTCTGGTTCCTCTGCCTTTTCTAAAAACCAGCTATATTACTCAGCCATAAAAAGGAATGAAATTGGGTCATTTGTGGAGATGTGGATGGACCTAGAGACTGTCAGACAGAGTGAAGTTTAAGTCAGAAAGAGAAAGACAAATATTGTACATAGACGCACACATGTGGAATCTGAAAAAAAACTGATATAGATGATCTTATTTACAAAGCAGAAATAGAGATATGGATGTAGAGAACAAATGTATGGATACCAAGGGGAAAAGGGAAGTGGGATGAATTGAGACATAGGGGTTGACACATATACACTCTTGATACTACGTATAAAAGAGATTAGTAAAAGAACCTATTGTACAGCACAGAGAACTCTACTCAGTGCTCTGTGGTGACTTAAATGGGAAGGAAATCCAAAAAGAGGGAATATATGTATACATATAGCTGATCCAGTCTGCTGTACAGTAGAAACTAATACAATATTGTAAAGCAACTATAGTCCAATAAATTTTTTAAAGTATAATGAATACCTTATACTGAAATATGTATTCAGTTCAGTTCAGTCGCTCAATCATGTCCAACTCTTTGCAACCCCATGGACTGCAGCACTCCAGGCTTCCCTGTCTGTCACCAACTCAGAGCTTGCTCAAACTCATGTCCATCGAGTTGGTGATGCCATCCAACCATCTCATCCTGTCGTCCCCTTCTCCTCCTGCCTTCAATCCTTCTCAGCATCAGGGTCTTTTACAATATGTCAGTTCTTCACATCAGGTGGGCAAAATATTGAAGCTTCAGCTTCAGCATCAGTCCTTCCAATGAATATTCAGGACTGATTTCCTTTAGCATTGACTGGTTTGATCTCCTTGCTGTCCAAGGGACTCTGAAGAGTCTTCTCTAACACCACAGTTCAAAACCATCAATTCTATGGCACTTAGCCACCAGGGAGGCCCAAGGGCTTATTATATTCCCTAAACTGTTAAAGGCTTAGTACACATTACCTCATTACTTTTTCTATCAATTCTATAAGAAAGGTCAGAGATATACTCCTCTTACATATGACCAAACTGAAAGGATAAATGCTTGAAGTTCTATGTCTAAGGAAGTTCCTTTCATTATTATTTGTATGTTTTTCTTAGGAACTAGCCTAAATGTCTGGAGAAGGAAATGGCAACCTACTCCAGTGTTCTTGCCTAGAGAATCCCAGGGACGGGGGAGCCTGGTGTGCTGCTGTCTATGGGGTTGCACAGAGTCGGACACGACTGAAGTGACTTAGCAGCAGCAGCAGCAGCCTAAATGTCAAGGAAAAGAGACATATAAATATGTTAGATGTATCTGTTCAATGGAATATTTTGCAACTAAAACAAATTAAAACCTTGTAAATCCCCACCACCCCTGCCCCTGAGTTTCTACTTCTTATTCTCTCCAGTATCATATCAAATCTAAGAGAAGTAGGAGGGGGAAGAGTATTGACTTAAGAAAGACAGCAGATAAAAATGTGGTTAAGTTTATCATGTGGGCATATATAGATATATCCTACAATTTGATTTGATATTATTAAATTTTTTGTTACATAGGGTGTGTTTTGTTATGATGATATCTGTGTGTCAAAGGGGAATTCCACAGGCCATGGCTGAGTTCTGTGGTTTCTCTTCTCCATAGCCCTACTGCCTTGTAACACACCATGTGATTTTGTTATTTTTTGTCATTTGCTTGTTGACTATCTCCCTCTGAAAGAATTTCAGTTCCTAGAAGGAAGGGATCTTGGTCACTTTAATTCAGTGATGTATCATCCCAGGAACTAGAACAGTGCCTGCCAGAGAGTAGTGAAAGTGAAAGTCACTCAGTCTTGTCTGACTCTTTTCGACTCCATGTATTATACAGTCCATGGAATTCTCCAGGCCAGAATACTGGGGTGGATTGCCTTTCCTTTCTCCAGGGGGTCTTCCCAACCCAAGGATTGAACCCAGGTCTCCCACATTGCAAGTGGATTCTTTACCATCTGAGCCACCAGAGAAGCCCAATAATACTGGAGTGGGTAGCCTATCCCTTCTCTAGCGGATCTTCCCGACCCAGGAATCGAACCAGGGTCTCCTGCATTGCAGGCCAATTCTTACCAAGCGCTTGATAAATATGTGTTGAATGAACAGAGTGGAGCAATGGGCTGAGCCGGTGCTGCTGAGGGTTTAACCTGATGGATGCAGAGAAGTGGTCACTGACTTTTGCAGAAGGTACTCCATTGGTGACCCTGCTAAGAGCTCTTTTGGCAGAATTGATGGAGAGGAGAAGGAGGTTGTCCAAGAGAAAAGGAAGAAGGGATGTGGGCAATTTCAAATAGAAACAGTGCATAATTACTTCCAGGAGTTGGAAAGTACGTTAACTGGGAAATTGTGGCCTTTTAGATCCAAATTAAGACAATCTGCCATGGATCTTGGCATTTATAAAGGCAGGCATGTTTCAGTAAAAACTACATTTTATTGTGATTCACATATACTGTGGTTTTTGTTTTTTGGGGTTTTTTGTTTGTTTTTTTAACAAATCAAAGTTTTATGGCAACCCTGAATCAAGCAAGTCTACTGGCACTGTTTTCCCCACGGCATTTGATCTGTACCACATTTTGGTGATGCTCATAGTATTTCAAGCTTTTTTGTTGTTATTTTATTTGTTATGGTGATCTGTGATCACTGATCTTTGCTGTTACTATTGTCATTGTTTGGGGTTGGTCCGAACTGCTCCCATATAAGACAGTGAACTAAGTGGATCAAATGTATATGTTTGGACTGCTCTACTGACAGGCTGATACCTTATCTCTCTCCTTCTCCTCGGGCCTCCCATTCTGAGACACAGCATTATTGATGTTAGGCCAGTTAATAGCAATGGCCTGTCATGGCCTGTAAGTGTTCAAGTGAAAGGAAGAGCTGCAATTCTCTCAGTTTAAACAAAGCTTAGTGAGGAAGACATGTCAAAAGCTGAGATAGGCTAAAGCTACGTCTCTTGAGCCAAACAGCCAAGTTGTGAAGGAAAAGGAAAACTTCTTAAGGAAGTTAAAAGTGCTACTTCAGTAAACACATGAACAATAAAAAGCCAAACAGCATTATTTGCTGATATGGAGACATTTTACTGCCTAAAATAGAAAATCAAAGCAGCCACAACATTCTCTTAAGCCAAAGCCTAGTCCAGAAAAAGGCCCTAATTCTCTTCCATTCTGTGAAGGTTGAGAGAGGTGAGGAAACTGCAGAAGAAAAGTCTGAAGCTAACAGGGGTTGATTCAGGAGATTTAAGGAAAGAAGCATCTCTATAACATAAAAGTACAAAATAAAGCAGATCTAGCTAAGGTCTCGGAGAAAGCAATGGCACCCCACTCCAGTACTCTTGCCTGGGAAATCCCATGGACACAGGAGCCTAGTGGGCTGCTGTCTATGGGGTTGCACAGAGTCGGACACGACTGAAGCGACTTAGCAGCAGCAGCAGCTAAGATCTGATAGAAGATCTAGCTAAGATCATTAATGAAGGTGGCTACACTAAACAGTGATTTTCAGTGTAGACAAAATAGCCTTCTATTGAAGGAAGATGCCATCCAGGACATTCACAGATGGAGAGAAGTCAATGCCTGGTTTCAAAGCTTCAAAGGACAGGCTGTATTTTTAGGAATTCATGCCTGAATTCATGCCACTGGTGACTTTTGGTTGAAGTTAGTGCTCATTTATCGTTCCAGAAATACTAGGGATTTTTCTTAAGAATTTCCATAAGAATTCTTAAGAATCCATAATAATTGTGTACTATGCCTGTGCTCTATAAATGGAACAATAAATCATCAAAGCAGCACATCTGTTTGCAACATGGTTTATTTTAAGAACATTCGTGATTCATGGGAAGAGGTCAAATTATCAACCTTAATAGAAGTTTGGAAGAAATTGATTCCAACCCTCATGGATGATTTTGAGGAAAGCTTCAGTGGAGGAGGTGACTACAGATGTGGAGAAATAGCAAGTGAACTAGAATTGGAATTGGAGCCTGAAGATGTGACTGAACTGCTGCAACCTCATGGTAATAACCAACAAGGACCTAGTGTATAGCACGGGGAACACCGCTCAATCCTTTGTAACAGACTAAATGGGAAACGAATTTGAAAAAGAATAGATGCATGTATATGTATAGCTATACACCTGAAACTAACACAATATTGTTAATCAACTATGTGCTGCTGTGCTTAAGCGGTCAGTCATGTCCAACTCTTTGTGACCCCATGGACTGCAGCCCCCCAGGCTCCTCTGTCCATGGGATTCTCCAGGCAAGAATACTGGAGTGGGTTGCCATTCCCTTCTCTAGGGAATCTTCCCAATCCAGGGATCAAACCCAGGTCTCCCGCATTTCAGGTGGATTTTTACTCTCTGAGCTACCACTATTCCCAATATAAAATAAAAAGGTAAAAAAAAAAAAAAAAAAAAAAAACCCAAAACACCTGAATGGATAAGGAGTTGCTTCTTATGAATGAACAAAGAAAATGGTTTCTTGAGATGTAATCTGCTCTTGGTAAAGATGGTGTGAAGATAGTTGAAATGATAACAAAGGATGTAGAATATTGCCTAACTTTAGTTAATAAAGTTGCAGCAGAGTCTGAGAGAATTGATTCCAGTTTCGAAAGAAATTCTACGGTGAATAAAATGCTATCAGCCCTGCATACTACAGAGAAGTCATTTGTGAAAAGAAGAGTCCATCAGTATGGCAAACTTCACTGTTGTCTTATTTTAAAAAATGCCACAGCCAACCCAACCTCAGCAACCACTGCCATGATCAGTCATGAGCCATCAACATCAGGTAGAGATCCTCTAACAGCAAAACAGTATGACTTGCTGAAGGCTCAGGTGATGGCTAGCACTTTTTTTTTTTTAGCAGTAATGTAGTTTTAAATAAAGGTATGTACACTTTTTTAGACATAATACTATTTCACATTTAATAGAGTATAAAATAGTATAGACATAACTTTTATCTGCACTGGGAAATAAAAAAAACTATGTAACTAGCTTGAATGACTGTAGGTTAGGAGTCTTCTCACAGGTTTTCCAGCCTCTAGCTCTGTTCACCTCTGTTCAGTTATTTATATTATGGCCTGAGTGATCCTTGCAAAAAGGAGACGTGATCATGATGCTCCCCTGTTTATAACTAGTCACTGTTTCCCCACTGCCTTCAGATTAAAGTCTAAATTCTTCCACTTTGCATAGAAGACCTATCATTCCCTGGCTCCTGACTACCCTCTGTGAAGACAATGACAGTGAGAGGGATAAAAACAATAAAAGTTTAAAAACTGGAAAAAAAAAAAAGCGAACAACAAACTACTTATTTGGTAGGCCAGGGATAAATACTTTTTATGGTCATGAATTAAGTTGAAAATTAAAAGGCAAGAAGTTGTTTATATTAGACAAAAACACATGGAAATATGTATAATAAAGATTTCACCTAAATTGATGATAGAAAAGAACATTAGCAAAAAATTATTAAGCATAAATTAAGGCATGGGATGGTGTCCAGAGGCGGGAACATTATCTGTAAATCTAAGTTCAAAAAATAGGGAATCCAGCCACTGCCCAAAGTTGAAACAATTTGAACAAAAAAAAAAAAAAAAGGAAAATATTTAGTAGATTTGAATCAAACTGAATTATAAAAATTCATGTGTCTATATAAAGATCAAGATAGAAAGAACTCATAAGTCACCATTGAGATGGCTTGTAAATTGACTTTTTACTTTGACAATTGGTAGCTAAAGAGAAACAATAAGCATTTATACACTCTTCCTATAAGCAATAGATCAACTGGGGCTATTTGGCTATGTAGTCAATAAGGGAAAGTGCTTGAGCTTCCCTGATGGCTTAGACTGTAAAGAATCCGCCTGCAATTCGGGAGACCTGGGTTCGATACCTGGGTTGGGAAGATCCCCTGGAGGAGAGCATGGCAACCCACTCCAGTATTCTTGCCTGGAGAATCCCATGGACAGTGAAGACTGGCGGGCTATGGTCCGTGGGGTCGCAAAGAGTTGGACATGACTGGGCGACTAAGTTGCTTGCAATTCCAAGACCCTTGACTACAGCGAGCTAGATGGGTTTGGAGAGAATGTATTTCAAGTACTTCTGCTCCCTCTAGAGGAGAAATGTAAATAAATCAGGTCTGTCAGATTTTGTTAAGAGTTTTGAAGTTAAATTTTTGTGTCATTTAAAAGAACTCATTTGGAAGTAGTGAGGAAAATCTAGCTTTAATTAATTATAATTTTTTAATTTAAAAGTAATAATTTTCCATAATCATATCACTTTAATATGACTCCTGTTTCTAATCTGAAATATGTCCTTCCAGTTTAGTCTGCTGTGCAGTATTACACGGGGCTTCCCAGGTGGCGCTAGTGGTAAAGAACCCACCTGCCAATACAGGAGACATAAGACACAGGATCGACCCTGGGTTGGGAAGATCCCTTGGAGGAGGGCATGGCAACACACTCCAGTATTCTTGTCTGGAGAATTCCACGGACAGAGGATCCTGGGGAGCTACAGTCCATGGGTCACAAAGAGTCAGACACGAATAATAGAGATTATTAACCCTTGGAGATTTTTTCCCCAGGACTGTCTACTCTCTTATTTTAACTTTTTTTTTTTTTTACATAGAGAGCTGCATATAAACTGTAACTGTAAATACTTTACAAAGCCAAACACATACCTTGGGTTTTAATTTGGTCATATGATGGCCATTGGAGATAATAAAAAGATAAGACATGCTTGGTTTTCTCTAAAGACTAATTAGGGCTTAGATTAGTGTGTTCCAAATTGTTAAACAGTTATCCTACATTCTATTTTGATTAATCTTTCTCTTCCTCATTGATTTGAGATGCATTCTTTGTCATGTATATAGTAAGATCTATTTTTGGGGTTTTCATTAATTGAGGGTTTTCTTTGTCATACATCACATTGTTTTAATTACCATATCTTTATATGATTAAAATAGAATAGAATTGATCCTCTCACAACTAATTTTTGTTCAGTACTTTCTTCCTTTTTTATTCTCCAAGTGAACTTTACGATCATTTTGTCAATGTGGGCAAAAATTACTGTTCTTTTAAAGAAGTAATTCAGAGCAGTAGACATTTTGATTAAACCTATAAATTAGTTCTTTTCATATTC
Source organism: Bos indicus (assembly GCF_029378745.1). Lineage (NCBI taxonomy): Eukaryota > Metazoa > Chordata > Mammalia > Artiodactyla > Bovidae > Bos > Bos indicus. The sequence continues at coordinate 11,859,105 of NC_091769.1, forward strand.
AGTCTTTCTAACTAGGAATATAACTAGGAAAATTAACTGGTCACTTTTCCAAGTCTTACTTTATATTTTTAATATAATATGCATTTTTTTCTTCATAACATCACTATGTACCTTGTTAAGACTATTCCCAGGCTGTATGCATGTTATTGCAAACAGGACCTTTATTTGGCTTGTTTTTGTAGAGCTTCTGGTACATAAAAATGTTGTTGACTTATATTGCTTTTATTTTAAGCCATACTTGTAAACTTTTATTCGTTTTAATAGTTTATCGGATTATTCTTTTATATTTTATGTATATACAATATCAGTTTAGAATGATGCTTCTCTTTCATCTTAGAAAAGTTGTGTGTAGAAAAGAGCTAACAAAACAGGCCTGAGCCTGCTATTATTACACAGACCTGCTTGCATAGCTGGCCCTTGGCTGGTTTCTGGAAACTTGGACTTTGGGAGGGTTTCCATCATTCTCTAAGTGATAAGGGTGGTATAATATTTTTAGACTGTGCAAAAATATGGCTTCCTGAGGAGACCAGGAAAGCCGTTTTGCACCCAGCAGAATCAAAGTATAGATTATTTTACTTCAGAGTTCCTTCAGTGTATTTTGGGAAATTGTGGATCATCATGTTCCCATGCATGCATTACCTGAAGAGATCCAAAAGATCTTGTCTTTAAGATATCTAGGCTCGATGTTTTAAAGCAGAGACATGGGAGAGAACAAGATGGCAAAGGAGTAGGTGGATGTGGAGTACATCTTTCTCCATGGATACATCAGGAATACACTTTCAGACACAGAAGTGCATGCAGAACACCAGCTGAGAGCAGACAGGAGAACCTGACCCATGGAAAAGAATATATAGAACCACGCAAAACTCGGTAGAAAAAAGCAACTAGGGGGAAAAACAGGAGTGTTAGTAGGACCGGACCTGCCCTGGGCGGGTGGGGAACTGAAGCAGGGGTCCAATCCCCACATGGGGCAATTGTCTGAGTCAAAGGAGAAACATTTAAGGCTGAGAGTGAAACAGCTCATCTGTGGCAGCCTAAATGGAATGAGAATCAGACAGTCCTTGCAGCAGCCATACATTCACCGGGGTGAGGTGGGGCAGGGGGATGTGGGTCTCCTGGAAGGGGCAGTGGCTGGGAGTTGGAGTTTAGGAATTGTGGAGCAATTCCTGGGTGAGGGCTGCTGTTGAACGCAGCGGGACAGATCAAGGGGATGTGAGGGAGGAAATCGTCTTGGGAAATGGCAGTGGAGGAAAACCAGGCAGCCATGGAAGCAAGGAGATACTGCTGAGTCACACGTAAGGGGTGGAGCCAACACCATAGCCTCTCTCTCTCCACATGCCAGCATCAACAATAGAGAGGCTGGCCCATCAAACACCTGACCACTGAACTACAGACTAGGACTCCACCTAAGGTGCCCCTTTCAGTGCCTGACACGCCGATCTACAGAGTAGGACCCCAGTCAGGGGGGTCCCTCCACGTGCCTGACACACTGAACAACTGAGACGGACCCCAGGCAAGGGAGCCCTGTAAGTGCCTAAACGGGTGGGGCTACGAAGAAAGACTGGCCAAAGAGGCTTTCTGATCACCAGCTACAAGAGGCTCGAAAAAAGCCTCTGATAGGGCCATAACTCCTGCGGCAGAGGCAGTCCATGTCCCTGCACACTTGGCGCCGCCAGGGTCCCCGCAAGCCAAGCAGTTGCACCACCTTAATGCTTAACTCTCACAGGGGCAAAACTGCCACAGGCAAAAAAATAAAAAATCTCATGTCTCTGGGCGCAGAGTCACTGCAGGCCTTGTCTGACTCTGCGACTCTGTAGACTGTGGCCTGCAGGCTTCTGTCTCAGAGAGGGGTTCCCCAGGCAAGAATACTGGAGCGTATTGGCCAATACTGGTTGTCATACCCTTCTAGAGCACTATATTTGCTACTACCCTAGCTGCCAACCCTCCTGAGTACCTGGTGCTGCCAGAACCCCTGTGACCCAAGCAGTTGCACCATCTCCACACCTGGCCCTTACAGGGGCAAACCCAAGCCCTCTAGGGCAGCCTCAGGAGCTAAACCCCAGTGGATGACCCACATGTAGAGGTGGAAATAAAACCACCCCTGAAACCCAGGGGCAGTATAGCTAAGGAAGAAGACCCAAAACCTTCTCACCAGTTGTACAAGCTGCAGATTAAAACCACACGATCAACTAAGCAGACTCTGTGTCTATGGAAAATATAAAAGGTCATTGAGAGCTCCCACAAAAGAAAATGCACTAGCTCTGACAGCTGTGGACATTGGAGGCAAGAACACACAGGAGTAGGACCAGATTAGAACCTGAGCTGTCCCCACAGCGGGTCCAGAGATCAGCACAGTGTTGGAGGGCATCCTAGGGAGGTAAGGTGGACTGTGACTCCCAGTGCGGGAAAGTACTCTGACAGAAGTGACTCAAGACAAACATTTATTATTCTTATATTTTGACTTGTTCTGTAGATTCTTTTGGATTTTTTTTTTTCTTTTTCTTCCCCCCTCTGTTGTAGTTGTCAATTTTATTGGCACTAAGAAATCCAGTTAAGCTTTATTTTTTTCCCCCCTCGGTCACATTTTTTCATTGTTGTCATAAACTTCTGCCCCTGAGTTAAGCTTTTGCAGTTCTGTGGAGTTTTCCTCTTTTTTTCCTTTTCTCTTTTCTTAATTTTAATTTTTAATTTTTTAAGCCTATTATTTTTTTTACATTTATTCCTTTGTTTGCTTTTCCTACCGTTGTTTTCCCTTTGCAGTTAATCTTTAATGTATATAAATCTTCATCTACCTCTATTTAACTCTGCATATCTATTCTTTCTTTCTTTTCTTTCCCTCCTTGCCTCTCAACATATTTGTTAGTTTCATTTTCATTGCTTCATTCCCCAATTGGCACTTTGCTTTAGTTTTGTTTTTCAGTTTGTGCTTTAATTAGTTTTGTTCTGGTAGATATAATTTTTGGTTTCCTTTGTTCCCCAGGTCAATCTATAGTACTTAATTTTTGTTGGAATGTTTTGATTTTGCTTATGGGTGTATATGTATATATGTATATTCAGTCACACTTCTACTGTTGTCACAAACCTCTGCCTCGACATTGGGCTTTTGCAGTTCTGTGGAGTTTTCCTCCCCCCCCCCCCCCCTTTTTTCTTTTTTCTTCTGGTTTTTTCTCTTTTCTCTTTTTTATAATTTTAATTTTTAAAACCTATTATATTTTCCCTACATTTATTCCTTTACCTTTCCTACTCTTCTTTTCCCCTTGCAGTTAATCTTTAACGTATATAAATCTTCTTCATCTACCTCTCTTTAACTTTGCATATCTATTCTTTCTTTCCTTTCCTCTGAACATATTTGTTAGTTTTGTTTTCATTACTTTGTTCCTCACTTGTTTTAATTTTGTTTTCCAGTTTGTGCTTAAGTTAGTTTTGCCCATAACTGATAAATATAATTTTTTATTTCCTTTGTTCACTGGCGCAATCTACTGTACTTTATTTTTGTTGGACTGTTTTCACTTTGCTCATGGGGGTATATGTATACATTCCATTATTTTAATTATTATTTGCCTGATTTTGTAACTGCCATTTGTCTGTGGTTCATCTTTGGTTTCTCATTTGCTTTACTTTCCCTTAATGCCATAGCAAGCCACTTGTGGAATCTTCACTTCTGGCCAGAGATCAAGCCCTGAGCCTTTGGAATGGGAGCACTGACTCCAATACCCTAGACTGCCAGCGAACTAACCCTCCAGTTCCAGTTCAGTCGCTCAGTCATGTCCAACTCTTTGCGATCCCATGAATCACAGCACGCCAGGCCTCCCTGTCCATCACCACTCCCAGAGTTTACTCAAACTCATGTCCATCGAGTCAGTGATGCCATCCAGCCATCTCATCCTCTGTCGTCCCCTTTTCCTCCTGCCCCCAATCCCTCCCAGCATCGGGGTCTTTTCCAATGAGTCAACTCTTCGCATGAGGTGGCCAAAAGTTTCAGCTTTAGCATCAGTCCTTCCAGTGAACACCCAGGATTGATCTCCTTTAGAATGGACTGGTTGGATCTCCTTGCAGTCCAAGGGACTCTCAAGAATCTTCTCCAACACCACGGTTCAAAGCATCAATTCTTTGGTGCTCCGCCTTCTTCACAGTCCAACTCTCACATCCACACATGACCACAGGAAAAACCATAGCCTTGACTAGGTGGACCTTTGTTGGCAAAGTAATGTCTCTGCTTTTCAATATGCTATCTAGGTTGGTCATAACTTTCCTTCCAACGAGTAAGCGTCTTTTAATTTCATGGCTGCAATCGCCATCTGCAGTGATTTTGGAACCCAGAAAAATAAAGTCTGACACTGTTTCCACTGTTTCCCCATCTATTTCCCATGAAGTGATGGAACCAGATGCCAAGATCTTAGTTTTCTGAATGTTGAGCTTTAAGCCAACTTTTTCACTCTCATCTTTCATTTTCATCAAGAGGCTCTTTAGTTCTTCTTCACTTTCTGCCATAAGGGTGGTGTCATCTGCATATCCGAGGTTATTGATATTTCTCCTGGCAATCTTGGTTCCAGCTTGTGCTTCTTCCAGCCCTAGGGAGTATCAAATAGTGAGAACTCACACAAAGGAAAAACTTGAATACAAGACCCAGCATAACCCAGCCACCAGTAGCACCCTGTGCAGGACATTTCATCTAAACAGCAAACAAAACAAAAATACAAACCCAATCATCAGCAGACAGGAGTACCACCTTACTCAGCCTCGCCCATCAGAGGAAAAACAAACAAACAAACAAAAACTCAGCACAAATCTCACCCTATAGGAAGCTCACACAAACCACTGGACCAACCTTAGGAGGGCAGAAACCAAAAGGAAGAAAGAATTCAACCTTCTTCAAGGAAAGAAATCAATTTTCCTTGAAGCCTGGGAAAAGAAAACCTTTTTAAAAGGCAGAGAAATACTGCACAAATGAAGAAACAAACTAGAAACACAGAAGTCCAAATAAATAAAGAGGAAATAGGAAAATTACCTGAAAAAGAATTCAGAATAATGATAGTAAAGATGATCAAAAACCTTGAAAACAAAATGGAGGAAATGCAAGAATCAATTAACAAAGACCTAGAAGAATTAAAGAATAAGCATACACAGACAAAACAACACAATTACTGAGATTAAAAATACTCTAGAAGGAATCAAAAGCAGAATATCTGAAGCAGAATAACGAATTAGTGAGCTGGAAGATAAAATGTTGGAAATAATTTCTGAAGAGCAGAATAAAGTAAAAAGAATGAAAAGAGCTGAGGAAAGTCTCAGAGACCTCTGAGACTTTGATATTTGACCATATCAAATGCACCAACATTTGAATTATAGGGGTCCCAGAAGAAGAAGAGAAAAAGGAAGGATATGAGAAAATTTTTAAAGAGATTATAGTTGAAAATTTCCCCAACGTGGAAAAGAAAAAGCCAATCATGTCCAAGAGGCACAAAGAGTCCCATACAGGATAAACCCAAGGAGAAACATGCCAAGACACATACTAATCAAACTAACAAAGACTAAACACAAAGAAAGAATATTAAAAGCAGCAAGGGAGAAGCAACAAGTAACATACAAGGGAAACCCCATGTGCTTAACAGATGATCTTTCAGCAGAAACTCTGCAGGTCAGAAGGAAATGTCAATATATATTTAAAGTACTGAAAGGGAAAATCTACAACCAAGATTACTGTAACTGGCAAGGATCTCAAAATTGATGGAGAAATCAAAAGCTTTTCAGACAAGCAAAAGTTAAGAGAATTCAGAACCACCAAACCAGCTTTATAACAAATGTTAAATGGACTTATATAGTCAAGAAATACAACAGAAGAAAAAAGATCTACAAAATCAACCCCAAACAATTATAAAATGGCAATAGGAACATAAATATCAATAATTACTTTAAATGAAATGGAGTAAATATTCCAACAAAAAGACATAGACTGGCTGAATGGATACAAAAACAAAACCCATATATATGCTGTCTACAAGAAACCCACTTCAGACCTCAAGACACATATAGACTGAAAGTGAGAGGATGGAAAAATATATTCCATGCAAATGGGAAGCAAAAGAAAGCTGGAGTAGCAAACTTCATATCAGACAAAATAGACCTTAAAGAAGATTAGAAGATATAAGGAAGGACACTACATAATGATCAAGGGATCAATCCAAGAGGAAGACCTAACAATTGTAAATATCTATGCACCCAACATAGGAGCATCTCAATACATAAGACAAACACTAACAGACATAAAAGGAGAAGTTAAAAGTAACACAATAATAGTAGGTGACTTTAACACCCCATTCACACAAATGGACAGATCATCAAAACAGAAAATTAATAAGGAAACACAAATCTTAAATGATACATTCGATAAGATGGATCTCATTGATATCTTCAGGACATTCCATCCAAATGCAGAAGAATACACCTTCTTCTCAAGTGCACATGGAACATTCTCCAGGATAGACCACATCTTGGTTCACAAATCAAACCTCAGTAAATTTAAGAAAATTGAAATCATATCAAGCATCTTCTCTGACCACAACGCTATGAAACTAGATATCAGTTACAAGGAAAAAAAAAAACTGTAAGAAACACAAACACATGGAGATTAAACAACATGTTTCTAAAAACAAATGACAATGAAAACATGACAACTCAAAACCCATGGGATGCAGAAAAAGCAGTCCTAAGAGGGAAGTTTATAGCAGTACAATCCTACCTCAAGAAACAAGAAAAACATCAAATAGACAACCTAACTTTATACCTAAACCAACTGGAAAAAGAAGAAGAACAACAACAACAAAAAAACCAAACAAACAGCCCTTCTCCCCGGCGGTTAGTGCTGAGAGTGCGGAGTGTGTGCTCCGGGCTCGGAACACACATTAAAAAAACAAACAAACAAACAAACAAAAAATTGGTAGAAGGAAAGAAATCATAAAGATCCAAGCAGAAACAAATGAAAAAGAAATGAATGAAACAATAGTAAAGATTAATAAAACTAAAAGCTGGTCCTTTGAGGAGATAAACAAAATTGACAAATCCTTAGCCAGACTCATCAAGAAAAAAGAGAGAAGAATCAAATCAACAAAATTAGAAATGAAAAAGGAGAGGTTACAACAGACAATGCAGAAGTACAAAGGATTATGAAACAATTATGAACAACTATATGGCAATAAAATAGATAACCTGGAAGAAATGGTCAGTTTCTTAGAAAAATTCAATCTTCCAAGACTGAACCAGGAAGAAATAGAAATTATGAGCAACCCAACTACAAGCACGAAATTGAAGCTATGATCAAAAATCTCCCAAAAAACAAAAGCCCAGGACCAGATGGCTTCACAGAATTCTATCAAACATTTAGAGAGGAGCTAATGCTTATCCTTCTAAAACTCTTTCCAAAAACTGCAGAGAAAAGAACACTTCCAAATTCATTCTACAAGGCCACCATCACCCTGATACCAAAATCAGACAAAGACAATACACACACAAAAAAACTACAGGCCAATATCACTGATGATCAGATCAGATCAGATCAGTCGCTCAGTTGTGTCCAACTCTTTGCGACCCCATGAATCGCAGCATGCCAGGCCTCACTGATGAACATAGATGCAAAAATCCTCAACAAAATTTTAGTGAACAGAATTCAGCAACACATCAAAAAGCTCATACACCATGATTAAGTTGGGTTTATTCCAGGGATGCAAGGATTCTTCAATATGTGGAAATCAACCAATGTGATACACCATATTAACAAATTGAAAGATAAAAACCATATGGCCATCTCAATAGATACAGAAAAAGCCTTTGACAAAATTCAACACCCATTTATGATTAAAATTATTCAAAAAATGGGCAAAGAAGGAACCTACCTCAACATAGTAAAGGCCATATATGATAAGCCTACAGTAAACATTATTCTCAATGGTGAAAAACTGAAAGTATTCCCCATAAGATCAGGAACAAGAAAAGGGTGTCCACTTTCACCACTATTATCCAACATAGTTCTGGAAGTCCTAGCTATAGCAGTCAGAGAAGAAAAATAAAGGAATCCAGATCAGAAAAGAAGAAGTAAAGCTCTCACTGTTTGCAGATGACATGATACTGTACATAGAAAACCCTAAAGAGAGTATCAGAAAGTTACTAGAGCTAATCAGTGAATTTAGCAAAGTTGCAGAATACAAAATCAATACACAGAAATCACTTGCATTTCTATATACTAACAATGAAAAAATCAGAAAGAGAAATTAAGGAATCAATCCCATTCACCATTGCAACAAAAATACTTAAATATCTAGGAATAAACTTACCTAAGGAGATGAAAGAACTGTACACAGAAAATTATAAGACAGTAATGAAAGAAATCAAAGACAACATAAATAGATGGACAGATATTACATGTTCCTGGGTAGGAAGAATCAATATTGTGAAAATGACTATACTACCAAATGCAATCTACAGATTCAATGCAATCCCTATCAAATTACCAATAGCATTTTTCACAGAACTAGAACAAAAAATTTCACAATTTATATGGAAACACAATAGACCCCAAATAGCCAAAGCAGTCTTGAGAAAGAAGAATGGAGCTGGAAGAATCAACCTTCCTGACTTCAGGTTATACTACAAAGCTACAGTCTTTAAGACAGTATGGTACTGGCACAAAAACAGAAATATAGATCAATGGAACAAGATAGAAAGCCCAGAAATAAATGCATGCACCTATGGTTCCTTATTTTTGACAAAGGAGGCAAGAATATACAATGGGGCAAAGGCAATCTCTTCAATAAATGGTGCTGGGAAAACTGGACAGCTACATGTGAAAGAATGAAATTAGAACACTTCCTAACACCACACACAAGGATAAACTCAAAATGGATTAAAGACCTAAATGTAAGACCAGAAACTATAAAACTTGTAGAGGAAAACACAAGCAAAACACTTGATGACAAATCAAAGCAAGATCCTCTATGACCCACCTCCTAGAGTAACACAAATAAAAACTGAAGTAAACAAGTGGGACCTGATTAAACTTAAAAGCTTTTGCACAGCAAAGGAAACTATAAACAAGGTGAAAAGACAACCCTCAGAATGGGAGACAATAATAGCAAATGAAACAACTGACAAAGGATTAATTTCCAAAATTAATTTCCAAGCAGCTTATACAACTCAATGCCAGAAAAACAATCCAATGAAAAAGTGGGGAAAAGACCTAAACAGACATTTCTCCAAAGAAGATGTACAGATGGCTAACAAACACATGAAAAGATGCTCAACATAGCTCATTATTAGAGGAATGCAAATCAAAACTACAATGAAATATGACCTCACACTGGTCAGAATGGCCCTCATCAAAAAGTCTGCAAACAATAAATGCCGGAAAGGGTGTGGAGAAAGGGAACACTCGTACTGTTGGTGGGAATGCAAATTGATACAGCCGTTATGGAGATTGCTTTAAAAACTAGGAATAAAACCATATGACCCAGCAATCCCACTCCGAGGCACATACCCCAAGGAAACCAAAACTGAAAGAGACACATGTATCCCATTGTTCACTGCAGCACTATTTACAATAGCTAGAACATGGAAGCAACCTAGATGTCCATTGACAGATGAATGGATAAAGAAATTGTGGTACATATACACAATGGAATATTACTCAACCATAAAAAGGAATGCATTTGAGTCAGTTCTAATGAGGTGGATGAACCTAGAACCTATTATACAGAGTGAAGTGAGTCAGAAAGAGAAATACTGTATTCTAACGCATATATACAGATTGTAGAAAAATGGTACTGAACAAATTTATTTACAGGGCAGCAATGGAGAAACAGACATAGAGAATAGACTTATGGACATGGGGAGAGGTGGGGAGAGGGTGAGATATATGGAAAGAGTAACATGGAAACTTACATTACCATATGTAAAATAGATAGCCAACGGAAATTTGCTGTATGGCTCAGGAAACTTGAACAGGTGCTCTGTATCAATCTAGAGGGGTGGGATGGGGAGGGAGATGGGAAGGAGTTTCAGAAGGGAGGAGACATATGTATGTATATATATGTATAAAGTAAAGTCACTCAGTTGTGTCTGACTCTTAGCAACCCCATGGACTGTAGCCTACCAGGCTCCTCCGTCCATGGGATTTTCCAGGCAAGAGTACTGGAGTGGGTTGCCATTTCCTTCTCAAAGGGATCTTCTGGACACAGGGATTGAACCCAAGTCTCCCGCATTGTAGGCAGATGCTTTTACTGTCTGAGCCACCATACCTGTGGCTGATTCATGTCAAACTTTTCTGTTGAGGCTTGACAGAAAACAGCAACATTTTGTAAAGCAATTATCTTTCAATAAAAAATAAATTTTAAAAATATATGACTTCCTGTTTTCTTTCTAAAATTCTGAAATTTTGTTATGTGCCAGGCAGATGCTGCTTATGTGACCAACTCCAACAAAAACTTTGGGCACTACAACCCTAATGAGCATCCATGTGGACCACCTTTCACAGGTGCCCTCACAACGCATTGCTGGAGAAATTAAGCACATCTGTGTGACTCCACTGGCAAGGACTCTAGGAAGCTTGTGCCTGGTTTTTTCTGCACTTCACCCCATATGCTTATTCCCAATGCTGACTGTGCTTTGTAGCCTCCCACTCTAACAAACCATAGCCACAAGTACAACTATGTGTGAATCTTGTGAGTTCTTCTAGAGAATCCTTGAAACTGGTAACAATTTGTATCTTTTCTGTGTGGTACTTTTTATCAAGTTTAACAATGGCACCCCACTCCAGTACTCTTGCCTGGAAAATCCCCTGGATGGAGGAGCCTGGTCGGCTGCAGTCCACGGGATTGCTAGGAGTCGGACGCGACTGAGCGACTTCACTTTCACTTTTCACTTTCATGCACTGGAGAAGGAAATGGCAACCCACTCCAGTGTTCTTGCCTGGAGAATCCCAGGGACGGGGGAGCCTGGTGGGCTGCCATCTATGGGGTCGAGCAGAGTCGGACAGGACTGAAGCGACTTGGCAGCAGCAGCAGCAGCAGGTATCGTCTGCTGTGAATGACACAGATGGAGAGAGGTTTGGATGCCCTACGTGTGTGCATGCTAAGTCACTTCAGTTGTGTCTGACTCTTTGCAACCCAGGGACTGTAGCCCACCAGGTTTCTCTGTCCATGGGATTCTCCAGGCAAGAATACTGGAGTAGGTTGCTATGCCCTCCTCCAGGGGATCTTCCCGACTCAGGGATCTAACCGGAGTCTCTTAGATCTCCTGCATTGGCAGGCGGGGTTTTTACCACTAGCGCCACCTGGGAGGCCCCTTTGGCCCCCTAACTGATCTGATTTCTTCTCCTGTATCCTCCCTCCCTGGGACTCTGGAAAGTGGATTATGGAAACTACTGGTGCCTAGTATCTTTCTACAACTGCAAATATTTATCGGTGTCATATCTCTGTGATCTTTAATTTCATTCCATGTTATTTTCCCACTTAGTTAAATTTGTCTCTCCTACCTCTCCTCCTTCCCCAGTCAGCTTTTCGCTCACTTATATTTCTTATCATACTTTCATTTGTTTATCTTTATCATTTTAAATCCCATTTTGCTTAGGAATTGTGTTCTTTTTATTAAATTGTAAATAATGTAATTTCTTTTCATAATAAAAAAAAAACTTGCTGTTATAGCTTTCCCTCTAAAATACAGGCTCCTATACTCTTTTTTACATTCATTCAGTTCAGTTCAGTCGGAGTCATGTCCAACTCTTTGCAACCCCATGAATTGCAGCACGCCAGGCCTCCCTGTCCTTCACCAACTCCCAGAGTTCACTCAAACTCACATCCATTGAGTCGGTGATGCCATCCAGCCACCTCATCCTCTGTTGTCCCCTTTTCCTCCTGCCCCCAATCCCTCCCAGCATCAGAGTCTTTTCCAATGAGTCAACTCTTCACATGAGGTGGCCAAAGTACTGGAGTTTCAGCTTTAGCATCATTCCTTCCAAAGAACACCCAGGACTAATCTCCTTCAGAATGGACTGGTTGGATCTCCTTGCAGTCCAAGGGACTCTCAAGAGTCTTCTCCAATACCACAGTTCAAAAGCATCAATCCTTCAGCACTCAGCTTTCTTCACAGTCCAACTCTCACATCCATACATGACCACAGGAAAAACCATAGCCTTGACTAGACAGACCTTTGTTGGCAAAGTAATGTCTGTGCTTTTGAACATGCTATCCAGGTTGGTCATAACTTTCCTTCCAAGGAGTAAGCGTCTTTTAATTTCATGGCTGCGGTCACCATCTGCAGTGATTTTGGAGCCCAAAAAAATAAAGTCTGACACTGTTTCCCCATCTATTTGCCATGAAGTGATGGGACCAGATGCCATGATGTTAGTTTTCTGAATGTTGAGCTTTAAGCCAACTTTTTCACTCTCCTCCTTTACTTTCATCAGGAGGCTTTCATTGGTTTGCTTTAATTATTTACCAAAACAATTTTAGTTATTTCATTTAAGGGATTCCCTCCCTGTTCCAATGATTGTTTGATAGTCTGAAAACTTAAAAGAAGTCATATTTTGAGTAACGTAGCAGACTAGACTGTTTAGACTAACTCTCCAGATGAAAGCAACTAAAAAATGTTGTTCAAAGATTTCAAGTCTGAAAAACATAAAAATGATAAGATAGTTGGGATTTATCAGGCCAAAATCTGAATGAAAAGGGAATTTGGAGGGAAAGTAGAACACTGATGTTGCTTTTGCCTCAAAAGACATCTGCCAATTAAGGAAACTTGGATGTTACTGTTTAAGTCCTCTGACGGCCTTTGAGTTTAGAAATTAAAGGTTTAGTTGTGCAAAACTGGAGAGCATAAGAGGAAGCCTTCCCCACTAAGTCTAGGATCCCAAAGGGTTATTTCCTCAGGTTAAGAATGAACCAGAAGAAAACCTACTCTCACTGTCTAATCCTCATCCCCAAGAGACACAGGGAAAATAAAGTCCTTTGATGCCGAACAGTGCAGAGGGAGTAAAGAAAACAAAAACCCTGCCCCCAGGAAGTTAAAACCATGAGCTGGTAGAGATTGCGAGTTTGTAACCCCGATTCACATTTCCTGGTTTGTCCAAAAAAGTGTTATGCTGTGAACTTGTCTAAAGTAGTCCTGGACTGACTAGGTGCCCGGCAAATACAAATCCTCTCTGGAGGAAGGCACCATCATCCTAGGAAAGGATGAATTTTTTTTGATAACAGTTCAACTGGAGACAACTGGTTATTTACATGGTAAAAATACAAAATTGACTATATCACACCATACACAAAATAAATTATAGGTGGGCTAAAACCCAAGAGCGAAGGCAAAACTATAAAGCTTTTATAAAATAATGTGGAATAATATTTCAGGTTAGGAAAAAAATCAGGACATAAAAAGCTTAACCATAAAATAAAAGCTTAATAAATTAGATTCCAATAAATACAACTTCTATTCATTAAAAGTCACCATAAAGAGACTGAAAAGACAGATTACAGAATGGGAAAATATTTTTGCAACACATATAACTAACAGTAACAGTGGATAGGACATTTACAAATCAGTAAGAAAAGACATCACGTGGCAAACCTAGGCAAAAGACTTGAACAAAAATTTTATAAAAAGAGAATTTCCAAACTGCCAATAAATATATGGAAAGGCATCAGATCAGATCAGATCAGATCAGTCGATCAGTTGTGTCCGATTCTTTGCGACCCCATGAATCGGAGAACCCCAGGCCTCCCTGTCCATCACCAACTCCCGGAGTTCACTGAGACTCACGTCCATCAAGTCAGCGATGCCATCCAGCCATCTCAGCCTCTGTCGTCCCCTTCTCCTCCTGCCCCCAATCCCTCCCAGCATCAGAGTCTTTTCCAATGAGTCAACTCTTCGCGTGAGGTGGCCAAAGTACTGGAGTTTCAGCTTTAGCATCATTCCTTCCAAAGAACACCCAGGACTAATCTCCTTCAGAATGGACTGGTTGGATCTCCTTGCAGTCCAAGGGACTCTCAAGAGTCTTCTCCAACACCACAGTTCAAAAGCATCCATTCTTCGGCGCTCAGCCTTCTTCACAGTCCAACTCTCACGGCATCATTAATAACAAGGAAAACACATTACAAACCTCAGTGAGATATCATTACAAAGGTACCAGAATGGCCAAAATAAAAAGTCCAAAATTACAAATGGAGTGATAGGAGCTACCAAACAGTGCTGATGGTGGTGTAAATTGGAAAACAAGTTTTATAATATAATAAAATAGAAGATGCACATACTCTGCAATCCCAAAATTCTACTCCTAGGCATATGCCTTAGATATACTCTTTTCATGTCTGATGTGTCTGAGATTGACAGCATATGATATATTCACACAATAGGACATTATTTGGCATAGATATCATATGAACTGCAGCTATACAGTGAGGTGAATCTCAAACATAATATGTAGTGGAAGCTCCCCAGATTTTCCTTTCCAGGCCAGGGCACCCACTGGCCTCTGCTCTGGAAAATTGCCCCCTCTTTAAAAAAAAAAAAATTATGTATTTATTTATGGCTGTGCTGCGTCTTCATTGCTGTACAGGCTTTTCTCTAGTTGTGTGAATAGGGGCTACTTTCTACTTGCAGTGTCAGGCTTCTCATTTTGATGGCTTCTCTTGTTGCAGAGCACAGGCTCTATCTAGGGCACATGGGCTTCAGCAGTTGCCAAATGTGGGCTCAGTATTTGCAGCTCCCGGGCTCTAGAGCACAGGCTCAATAGCTGTGGTGCATGGTCTTAGTTGCCCCGTGGCATGTGGGATCTTCCCAGATTAGAGATTGAACCCGTGTCTCCTGCATTGGCAGGCAGGTTCTTTACCACTGAGCCACCAGAGAAGCCCCTGGAAAATTGCCCTTGACCTGAAGGTCCCCCTCCCCCAGTAGACCCTGGCCAAAGACTGCTTATGACATGTGGGCCCAGCACAGTCGTGTTTTCCAGGCTCCAGGGTTGTGCAGGGCACAGGCTGCCTCTGAGACAACATCTTTGCTTGGAGCTTGGAGCTGCCCTGTCCTGGCTTCCTTGACTGCCTTACTTCTGAGAGCACAAGCTTCACAAATCACACACACTGAACCTTTGTCTCTTGTCTGCATGGGAGGAATCTGATCTTAGATGTAGTACTAAGCTAGGGAGAAAGATACAAGAGTACTCATTTCATGATATACATTTAAGTGGTAAAATAACAAAAAGTGAAAGCATGGTTATCCAAACATCAGGATAACGTTCACCTCTGGTTCTGTTTCTTGACCTGCGTGGCATTTACTTGAATGTTCACTTCATTATTTAAACAATATATGCACATTTTATGCACCATTTTAGTGTGAATGATACACACAAAAAAGTTAACATTTCCAAGCAATTGGAGAGTCTTGGTTTCCTCTTAAATATGAATGTGTTTCCTAATCAGAGAAAATGAGCTATTGGATTTCTGCTGCTTACATTTGTTGAGATTTCCCTTGTAGCCTAATACACCATATAAGTGTTTCATGTATCACATGTGTGTGTTAGGTGCTCAGTCAAGTCTGACTCTTTGCAACCCATGGACTGTAGTCCGCCAGGCCCCAGGCTCCTCTGTCCATGGAATTTTCCAGGCGATCTTCCCAAACCATGGATCAAACCTGGGTCTCCCGCATTGCAGGAAGATTCTTTAAACATTTATCAACAAAGTATGCTATGGATTTGTGTGTGATTTGTATGTCCATTAATTTAATAGTCACGATTGCATTAATTACCTATGACTGCAGAGAAAATCACCCCTAAATTTAGTGACTTGAAACGTTTCTCCTGCATTTCTTGGTGAGTTTGGGTCTGCTTAGCCACGTCTTCTGGGTCTCTCTCAGGGTCACATGAATTAGTCATTATAAGGTCCTATAAGAAGAACTAAAGAACCTCTTGATGAAAGTGAGAGTGAAAAAGTTGGCTTAAAACTCAACATTCAGGAAACTAAGATCATGGCATCTGGTCCCATCACTTCATGGGAAATAGATGGGGAAACAGTGGAAACAATGATAGACTTTATTTTGGGAGGCTCCAAAATCACTGCAGATGGTGACTGCAGCCATGACATTAAGACGCTTGCTCCTTGGAAGAAAAGTTATGAACAACCTAGACAGAATATTAAAAAACAGAGACATTACTTTGCCAACAAGGGTCTGTCTTGTCAAGGCTATGGTTTTTCCAGTAGTCATGTATGGATGTGAGAGTTGGACTATAAAGATAGCTGAGCGCCGAAGAATTGATGCTTTTGAACTGTGGTGTTGGAGAAGACTCTTGAGAGTCCCTTGGACTGCAAGGAGATCCAACCAGTCCATCCTAAAGGAGATCAGTCCTGAATATTCATTGGAAGGACTGATGCTGAAGCTGAAACTCTAATACTTTGGCCACCTGATGTGAAGAACCGACTCATTGGAAAAGACCCTGATGCTGGGAAAGGTTGAAGGCAGGAGGAAAAGGGGACAACAGAGGATGAGATGGTTGGATGGCATCACTGACTCAATGGACATGAGTTTGAGTGAACTCCAGGAGTTGGCAATGCACAGGGAGACCTGGAGTGCTGCAGTCCATGGGTCGCAAAGAGTCGGACATGACTGAGCAACTGAACTGAACTGATAAGGTCCTATGAGCTTGAATAAAAATATACTTTCTATAAGATTTGACTTGACTGTGCTCTATTATTCTCACTGGTTTTAGGATTTAAATAGCAAAAAGTAAAAGCAAAAAACAACCAAGTTCATTCCTTCTCTTTATATTTGATTTCATTTTTCTATAACCAGAGCATGGATGGATACACTGCAAAATTTTTAAGGGTGGACTGACTTCTGAGTTCATGTAGTTTGTTTTCTCTTTTAATTGTCTGGCAGATTGGAAATTTCACCTCATTGTTATCAGCTGAGATCTAATGACTTGTTTCAATAAGTTAGGCAGCTGTGAAGAGGCAAGGAAAGCAAGCCCTGATCACATATCACTTCGTACTGTAAGCTCAGATTTCCTCCACCCAGAGGCTGTACTTGGAATCCCCAGATGGGCAATAGCAGCCTCATTCCTGAGAGGAATTATAAGAGAAGGCACCAATCTTTTCACCAAACTGTGTCAGTAAGACAAAGTTGTCTTTACAACTTTTAAATTGCCTAATAAACTTTTCACATTGTTCAGTTCAGTTCAGTCACTCAGTCTTGTCCAACTCTTTGTGACCCCATGAATCACAGCACGCCAGGCCTCCCTGTCCATCACCAACTCCCAGAGTTCACTCAGACTCACGTCCATCGAGTCAGTGATGCCATCCAGCCATCTCATCCTCTGTCGTCCCCTTTTCCTCCTGCCCCCAATCCCTCCCAGCATCAGAGTCTTTTCCAATGAGTCAACTCTTCACGTGAGGTGGCCAAAGTACTGGAGTTTCAGCTTTAGCATCATTCCTTCCAAAGAAATCCCAGGGCTGATCTCCTTGTTAATTTTTGAATTTCTAGTTTCTGGATAAAACTAAAATGTTAATTTCCACAACATCTATGACAATAGGAAAAATATAGAACAAAAATACTTCCTCCTCCATTTTATTATTTTCACCTTTGGGTAGCCTAAGAAAAAAATCTTTTTTTGTTGAAGTAAGAGTATTCCTCTCAGATATAGAGGAATCTCTGACCAAGTTATAGCAGCCTCTTATTGAGTATACTTATGTTTTTGGGAAATCGTGGAGGAGAGAACCTTTTATTCAATGCATGTTTATAATCTACTTTTGCCCTTCCACTCTTTATGGTATTATGGGAAAAGACCAAAAAAAAAAAAGGTGAATATCTATTCCTCAAACATTTTGAAGCCTAGAAAGGAAGATGAAAAATAGAATGTATTTCTAAAAATATATAAAAGTTCAAATTAAAAAAGCTTAAAAATAGCTTTACATATTTGAATGGAGATTACTATTCTATAGAAAGCTAGAAAGATAATTAATTCCCTAACGAAAGCTTCCCTGTAGACATAATCTCTGGTAATGCTAGTCTGGGAATGAATGCCCTTTGGTTGGCTTTCTTTCACAACAAAACAACTGTCAGGCTGAGGCCCAGTAAGCATCTGCACGAGCATAGAGAAGCAGCTCATCTCGGGGAGCATCTTCCCCTCGTGGGCCAAAGGCTCCTCACTGCCATCAACACTCTGAGCACATGAAACAGAGACCCGTGTCTGAACAGAAGTGTAACTGCCTTGAGAACATTACAGATAACATGCTTTGGGGAATTAGATGTCAGGGATTATGCTACAACTGAAAAGATCTGAGAATCAAAGGTCAGAGAAAAATTATGAATGGAGGTTTTTTTGGCATATTTTTTGGTCATTTGGCCGGTATTTTCTTTCTTTCTTTTTTTTTTTTTTGGTGTCCTCTGTCGTCCCCTTCTCCTCCTGCCTTCAATCTTTCCCAGCATCAAGGTCTTTTCTAATGAGTCAGCTCTTTGCATCGGGTGGCCAAAGTATTGGAGCTTCAGCTTCAGTATCAGTCCTTCCAATGAATATTCAGGGTTGATTTCCTTTAGGATTGACTCGTCAGTTTTAGAGTCTGACTATCCAGGTTAGATAGAATCCCCTCACTGACTGTGACACTTCAGGCGAGTTACTCCATTTCCTTATCTATATTATGGAGACAATTGCACCTATCTTCCAAGACTGTCATGAAATTTGAAAGAGATATAATGAGTAAAACCTTGAGAACAGGTCCTTGCATAGAAGAATAGTTCAGAAATTAAGTAGTATTATTATTTCATCAATTAGAAGTTAATCCTTTCCTTTTCTAAATTCTCTTCTGGCCTTAGTCACTCCCTGTCACCCCCAGGATTATAGCTTTGTGGGCAAATGTGATGCTTTTCTCACTTTATTTCCCCACAATGAATTATAATGCCTGGAATGTTGTAGGTTCCAAATCCGAGATGAATGAATAAATGGATGATAGCAGGGATCTTCCCTGTTGGGTCGGGAAGATCCCACCCGTGTCTCCTGCACTGGCAGGCAGTCTCTTTACCACTGAGCCACCAGGGAAGGCCTCACAATGCATTTCCTTATATATAACATGCATGCTACACACCTCACAGTGTGTATAGATGCAGGATTTTTTAATTATTATTATTGCCTTAAATGACTATCTTTAAAATAAAATATGGAGAAGGAAATGGCAACCCACTCCAGTATTCTTGCCTGGAGAATCCCAGGGACAGAAGAGCCTAGTGGGCTGCCATCTATGGGGTCACAGAGTTGGACACGACTGAAGTAACTTAGCAGCAGCAGCAGCAGCAAAATAAAATATTTAGATGAAGAGAAGGGTCTCTTTATATTTACCAAACAATATTTACCATTTCGGGCTTCCCAGGTGGCTGCCAGATGGATTCTTAGCCACTGGACCCCCAGGGAAGTCCAGCTGTCAGGATTTTGTTGGCCATAGTGGACATGTCTGACAGCCCGCAGACAGCTCCCATCTGAAGGATGTCCCTAGGTTATCCGCCACAGGATCTGAGCCAATAGTGTAGGGGTGAGAGAAGGACCCTCAGAAGATATACAGATTCAAGTCTAGTCCTGGCTTAGCCTTAGAGAGAATCTCAGTGTTTCTGGGAAATCCAGTAGCTGTCAAGATAATATTTGCTATCAACACAGAATGAGCCACAGTGTTCTAGAATGAAGGAGTTGAGGTCTTAGGTATAAGAGGAAAGCAGGGTTCTGAATAGTGGGATCTTCTAGTTAAGCAGATCCACTCCATATTACTTATCTATTTTGGGGAACAAATCATCCTAAAATGTAATGGCTTAAAGTAACAGTGATTTATTATTTTTTATAACATATATTTTTATATTTTTTTCCTCTGGCCTTGCCTAGGCTCACTTATGAGAACACAGTCTCACATGTCTGGGGCCTCTGCAGGGAGGAGGAATGTCAGGAATGGTATGTCTCCAGGTGGTAGCTGATATTCACAGAAACTTCCTTCTCTGACCACCTCCCTCCCTCTTCGCCCACTAATAGGATATCAAAAAAGCAAGAGTGGAAGTCCCAAGGTTTCTTGAGATATTACTTCCGCCCTGTTCTACTGGTTAAAGTCCATCACAGGGTCAGCCTTATTTCAGGGGGAGGAAAATACCAAATTCCTCCTCTTGATGAGAAGAGTAGCACAATCATGTTGCTTAATCTTGTGACAGTTTCTCAGAATGTCTTGTTTTTCATGACCTTGCCACTTTTGACAAGTACTGGTCAAGCATTTTGTAGAATATCTTTCAATTTGGCTTTGTCGAATGTTTTTCTCATGATTAAATTGGGTTTATGGAATTTGGGGAAGAAGACCACAGACAGAGGTCAAATATCCTTCTCATCACCTCCTATCAGAAAGCATTTGATACCATTGTGATTTGTTACTGGTGATGTTCTCTTGAGCCAGTTCTAACACCAATTCTGATGTGTGTTTTTTCACCCAGCAGTTAACTCAATTCCCTGTAGACATTGACTGGGAGTTCACAAATTTAGTTCTGTTCTGACACTACCTGGAAATAGTGTCAGATTCTGCAGGTTAAGGGCTCAGTCCTACAGGACTGCCCCCACTTTATTTGTTTATTTATTTTGACTGCACTGTGCAGCATGCAGGGTCCTGGTTCCCCAACCAGGGATTGAACCTGCGTCCCCGCGCCCGTACCCACTGCATTGGAAGATGATGTCTTAACCACTGGACTTCCAAGGAAGTCCTAGGACTGCCCCCACTTTAGATAGCAATCACAAGTGCAGATGGTTGCCTGGCTATATGATAGCCTATAAATCAGAAGTTCCCTTCACCTCCTCTCTGCTGCTGCTAAGTTGCTTCAGTCGTGTCCGACTCCTAGTAACCCGATGGACAGCAGCCTACCAGGCTCCTCCGTCCATGGGATTTTCCAGGCAAGAGTACTGGATTGGGGTGCTAGGGCCTTCTCTGGACCTCCTCTCTAGGTTCAATTAATTTGCTAGAGCAGTTCTCAGAACTCAGGTAACCATTGACTTACTTTATAACTGGTTTATTACAAAGGATATTAAAGATATGAATCATAAATGGCCAGATGAAGTGATGCATAGGGCAAGGTCCCAAAAGCAGGTGCTTCTGTCCCCATGGAGTTTGGGACCTGGCCCATGGATGTGACCTGGTTCACCCACCTGGAAATTCTCCAAGCCCTGTCCTTTTGGGTTTTTATGGAGGCTTCATTATATAGACTCAATAGATTAAATTCTCAGCCCTTGGTCACTGACAACCTCCTTCCCCTCCCCTCTCCCCAGAGGTGGGGAGGTGGAACTGGAAGTTCCACCTCTAATCACCATCGGTCCCCTGGGCAGCCAGCTTCCATCCTTAGGTTACATAGGGGCTTCTGCTGCTGCTGCTAAGTCGCTTCAGTCATGTCCGACTCTGTGCGACCCCAGAGACGGCAGACCACCAGTCTCCGCCGTCCCTGGGATTCTCCAGGCAAGAACACTGGAGTGGGTTGCCATTTCCTTCTCCAATGCATGAAAGTGAAAAGTGAAAGTGAAATCGCTCAGTCGTGTCCGACTCCTAGCGACCCCATGGACTGCAGCCTACCAGGCTCCTCCTTCCATTGGATTTTCCAGGCAAGAGTACTGGAGTGGGGTGCCATTGCCTTCTCCGATAGGGGCTTCAGGTCACCTCATTAACATCATAAAAGACATTTTTTATCACTCTGGCCATTTAGGAAATTCCTAGGGTTTTTGGAGCTCTGTGCCAGGAACCAGAATGAAGATCAAATATATATATTTTTTTGTAAATCATAATATCAAGCTTGAGCACTTGGTTAAAATGGTGCCAGCTTTCTCCACTGGAATGTTAATATTTTTCCGTTTCATATTCTACTGTTAGAAACTCTTTGTGGTTTTAATTTCAATGAAGACTAACAACTTCAGATATTTTTTCATGTGCTTACTTGTCATTCCTATATGTTATTTGGTGTGCAAATTATTTTTTAATTGGGATAATTTATTATTGCTGAGTTTTTTTTTTAATACATTTTGGATGCATTTCAAAATAAATTGCAGACATCAGGGTACCTCCCTCTAAATACATCAGCATATTATTAACTAGAGTTGAAATTCTTTGTATACAATGAAATACACACTGAGATTTAACAAACGCTACTTCCCTGTGACCCAAATCACTGTCAAGATGTACAAGACTGTAGTATTGATTTGTATGACCCATTGATGGTTGCAATCTATTTCAAAACATGCTTCAGACAATCTAGTGGTAATGAAAGACCAGGGTAGAAGCTCTGGGCTATAAACATAGGATCTGCAAACCTCCCTCATCCCTCACTTAAATATTACTTCCAGGGCTAAGAGACCTTCAATAAAGTGAAACACAATAAGCCTGTATTATCCTAATTTGACCTACTAGGAGTTCGGAGAGGTACAGGTAACATGCCCAAGACAACATAGCTGATAAATGCAGGACCTGGAATGTGAACTCTGGCATCCTGCCCCGCACCAGCCCCTGTGAGGCTAAGTGGGTGCTGTGGTTGTCCCAGTGGCTCATCCCCATTTTCAGCGTGGTTTCCTTTGGAAAGCTGTTCCGATCACAAATATTCATTGTTTGGGAGATAGCCAGTGTATGAGCAGGGCCTCCCTTCGCAGACTACAGAGACCCTCTGGGCTTGTTTCAGGCTGGCCTGACCTTACTGCAATTCGAAGCCGCAAAAGGCCACGTGCTAGCGCTGCCTTTCATAATGGAGGACCCGGAGAGCTGGCGCCTGACCGTGCGACAGGGCAAGAGTGGCCGCAAGGCTGTGTGTCCTTCCCCTGGACCTGGGATTCCTTCGGCAGGCCCCCTCCTGTACATTCCTTGAGTGCATCTTTTGAGCCATGGGTAGTGCAGACTGGACCCTGCCGCAGGGAGCTGCTTGTCTAGAAGGGGCTTTAGGTGAGCAGGACACCAGCGGAAATGGTCAGTTTCCTCAGAGAGACTCTGACAAGGACTAGACATATCAGAGAAGGGAGCCTCTGCTTTCTGCTTCCTGGAGGATGTGGCATTTGATAGATGTACCAGATCGTGTCAGTAAGATTAGAAAGTAAGGGACATTCTAAATGCAGGAGAGACCATTGCTAGAGTTTTTGAGGTAGAAAAGGGCCTTTTGGTAGAAAAGGGCAGGTGGATTGAAATCTTGGGAGTGAAACCCTGAGAGGTTCTTGGGGGCTTTTGTGAAAATCTCAGGCCCCAGCCTCAGAAACGGGTCCTTCACTGAACTGTCAGCAAGGAGCCATAGGAAGATTTCAGTGGGGGAGGGGCCCTCCCAAGTGGGGTGTTGCTGGGAAGTTGGATCTGGGCTTTGCAGGCAGGATGTGTAGGGCAAGGGGAAGGGAGAGTGTCTGGGGCACTGCAAGCCCAGAATGGCTGGGGAAACTGAGACCAGGAGGGCAGGGCAAGAAAGGTTCACTTTCTTCTCCCTGGCCAGCTAGGAAGAGCTGCGTTTCACTGGGCTGCAATGCGGAGCACAGGCAGCTGGATGCTCTGGACCTGTCCGTGGGCTCTGGCTGTGGCCACAGTGTCAAAGACAAGGAACTGTGACCATGGGTCCCAGGGGAGGGCCAGGCTCTGGGCTCCTGAGCAGGGTGGTCACTGGCAGCTCACCTGTGTCTACTTCTGACTCTAGTGTGCTGCAGGGCCTGATGGTCCAAAGACCAGCGTGTGTCTGGTTTTCATCTGGCCGGCACTTTTTGAACCCTGTGCTATGGGTGAAGAGCACAGATGCCCAAGACACAGTTTCTTACTCAAGGAATTCAACAACACAATCCTAGTACAGAACTGTGACCAAATGTGGGGATCCAGGATGGCAGTCTGATTGGTTGGTGTTGATGCCTGAGGTGGGTTTGAGCAGGGCTGTGATTCACTGGGGATGTCTGTCGCTGCAGGGAATGGGGAAGAGTGAGGGGCATGGTAGCCACACATCTGCTGGTTATTTGCTTTCTTTGTTGTTTTAGTAATCTACTATGATTATGGCAAAAGAGGGATAAGAGCACTGAGGAGGGAGGAGTTTATTCAGGGTAGAGCTTACAACGGAGAAGGCAATGGCACCCCACTCCAGTACTCTTGCCCGGAAAATCCATGGACGGAGGAGCCTGGTAGGCTGCAGTCCATGGGGTCGCTAAGAGTCGGACACGACTGAAGTGACTTAGCAGCAGTAGCAGTAGCAGAGCTTACAAGCAGAATTTTACCAACCTGAGAAGCGATGAGGGGTGGGGACCTAAGGTGACCACTCTGCAGATGACTTGTATCAATGGACCATTGTGAATCAATAGGCAAATACATTGCCGCAAATTCTAAACAGTGCTTCCAACAAAGGGAGGAATTCCATTGTTAATTTTCTGATAAATATGCTTGGCCAGGATACAAGGAGTCCTGTTTATAAGCCAGTGACAAAGCTCACAGACCAATGGACCACAGGATCTTAGAGCTGGAAGATGTCCTTGAAGGGCCTGTTCAACCTTCTCATTTTACTGATGAGGCCCAGAGAGGGGGATACTTTAACCAAGGTCACACAGCAAAACTAGAGTCAAGCTGGGATTTGCAACCAGCATCCTGATGCCTGCCCCTGTGCTTCTCCCTCTCACCATTCTGCCTCCTGGGGCCCTGAGCCCTGGGGATCTGCATCAGATTTGTCTGCCCACACTCATCTTTCTAGGATAAAAAGGCCAAGTCAGATTCCAAGATTCAGGTCAGGCAGATGTACTTCATTTCAGAAATATGGGCTGTGCTCTGGGCTAGGCCCTGAGCCAGGAAGGTGGAATACAGAGAACAGTAAAGGACAACTCTTGCCAGGACACATCTACCCAGGAAGCCAAAAAAAAAATAAGATGTTTTCAGGGCCCCAGGAGAGCAGGAACACCAAAACCAGAAAGCAAGAAAAATTCAGCTTTGATGAATTTACACAGAATCTTGCAATCAGAAATTCTAGAAAGCAGCTTTTAAAATTGCATGCCCTGTTAAGGGTAGGGCTTCCCAGGTGGCACTAGTGGTAAAGAACCCACCTGCCAATGCAGGAGACATAAGAGACATGGGTTCAATCCCTGTGCCGGGAAGATCCCCTGGAGGAGGGCATGGCGACCCACTCCAGTGTTCTTGCCTAGACAGAGGAGCCTGGTGGGCTACAGTCCATGGGGATCACTAAGAGTCAGATACGACTGAGCATGCATGCACGTTAAGTGTTGTATTAATATTTTCCGCTGAGGAGTGCTCTCATTTTGAATTTCATTGGGGGAGAGGGCACAGTCAGCTTTTCAAGACTTTGAGCCCCTGGAGGTCTGACTCCTGCTACAACCCCCGACCCCCACCCCCAGCCTGCATAGCAGGACAGACCTGTTAGAACGGATGACAACACAAGTCACACTGCAGGTGCTGTGGCAGAGAGGTTTTGGGAGCCCAGAGACAGTGACTAATTCCCTGGGAAACAGCAAGGAGATGCTAACAGGGCCCCATAGAGGAGGAGAGGCTGGACATCCCCCCAGCGGGAGGGGAGAGTTCAGGCCCAAGGCCATGGCCTCCTTCCGCCCAGCTCCCTGCCCTGCCTGGGCAGAGGGTGAGGCCCTGTTAGGGCTTCCCTGCCACCTGTAGCTTCAAAGGACAGGAAGTAGATATTTATAATCCAGAAGGAAGAGGGAAGCCCTGGCCTGTCTCCACAGGGCACATACCGGGCCCCCACAGTTCACCCACTTCCTTCCTGCCTCTTTGAACACAGAGGCTTCACACTGCGGCTACGTCACCCACAGCCTGGTCCTCGCCTGCGGCAGCAAGTGGGAAAGGAGTAGAACCAAGTGGTCAGGGGATTTTCTAAAATTAGTTTTACATATTAGTATAATCTGATGACGATCATAAAGGAAATGTAAATGTTTCATCTTTGACCCCGTAAGATAGTTTGTGTATGTGTGGATCTATCATGGGGGTGGGGGATGGCTTAACTACTTTAAGTCCATGTTCACATCTTCACTGGGTCCTTAAAAGATCTGTGCCTAAACTGAATGTCTGTTTTTGTGTGTCTTTTTTTTCCTGTTGGCTGATTTGGGTCTTCGTTGCAGTGCGTGGGCTTCTCTGGTTGTGGTGCATGGGCTCCAGAGTGTGTGGGCTCGGTAGTTATGCCACTTGGGCTTAATGGCCCCATGGCATGTGGGATCTTAGTTCTTCAACCAGGAATCGAGTCCTCTGTATTGGAAGAAGGCAGGTTCTTAACCGTTGGACCACCAGAAAAGTTCCTAAATTGAATTCCTTCCTGGGGAAGGTACTGAGGCCAGGGCAGAGGGGAGCCCTTGAGCCAAAAGGCCCCCTTAAGTGGTTCAGCTCAATTGTTCCCACCGCCTCCTGGACATGATGAATGGCTGAAGCTGAGTCTTCCCTTTGGGATGCTTTTGTCTGTGACTCCAGGGTCTTTGCCCTGGCTCCCTCTGCGGCTCCCCTGTAGGGACATACCATGTCCCGGGCTGCCTCCTCTTCCCTGGGGCCTCTTACCCTCCTGAAGCAAGATCTCTCTAAGGATGACCCCCAGCAGTCTGCCCTCAGTGAGGCCACTTCCAACACAAGGGACACTGTGCCCTTTGGCCGCCCAGTGGAGTCATCTGCCACGGCTCTGTCACTGTCACCTTGAGACTTCTCAAGGGTGAGGCTGCTCTCAAGTTCCAGGAGACACAGGTCAGGTTCTGCGTGTCCGTTATTTACTATTGAACAAACATCTACAGAACAAATATCTCCCGTGTGCCCCAGGCCCTAATCTAGGAACTTGGGAAAACTTTAGAGAATAAAATAAGACAGAAATCCTTGCCTTTGTGGCACTTCTGTTCCAGCCAAGAGGTTCAGACAATAAACAATAAATATAGTATACAAGTAGCTGGTAGAGGGTGTTAGGTGGTCAGCGCTATGGGGGGAAAGGAACAGTGGAGCAGGATAAGGGGATCAGGAGGAAGGTGCAATTTTCAATCGCATGGTCAGGGTGGGCTGTGCTATTCAGTAAGAAGCTAACATCTAGAACAGATGTAGGAGGTGAGAGGTTGGGCCATGCGGCCGCCAGGCGCAGCCTGAGTACAAGGAGAGTCTCTGGGGCTATGGCCTGATTAGAGGAAAGGCATAGATCTGGGCTCACTGAGTTGGGGCCAGCTTTAACCTGGAGAATGGAAAATAGGGATTTGTTGTTGTTGTTTTTTAAAGTAATGTGTCTATCTTAAACTGTGAAAAAAGAGATGAGAACCTGGTCCTTGAAAATGCCCCTGGTTTTTGGTAGTTTGGGGCACAGCTCTCCGAGCAGGCTGGCATTGGTCCAGCAGAGCTATACCTTGTCACAGACCTGCTCCGTCACCCTGGAAGTGTCACCCCTCTCTGGACCTCCGCTCCAACGGGTCCCCAGGACCTGCCAGTGTCTGTGATCCCACCAACCCTTCGGGAGCCCCTCTCCTTACAGTAGGGCAACACAGCCCTTCACCTGGCCGCCCACCTGGCTGTGCTGCAGTGACTCGTGGCCGTCAGGCTGGACCTGAAGGAGCAGAATGCGGTGAGTCACCACCTGGCAGAGGCAGAGATGTGTGACGTTGACTTGTCCCCTGCCTTTCAGGAGCCACAGCCCATGGTGCTGTCTGATTTCTCCCGGCGGGGGCCTTGGAACCAAGAACAAGGACATGTTCTCAGACTAACAGCCCGCCTGGAAAAGATGAGTGGCAGCACAAAGCTCCAGGCTCAGAGAAAAACTGGGCATCAGGGATTATGGAGAAGTCCTTATCACCCTGTGTGTTTAAAGGAGCGAGAGGTCACATGACCAGGGTGGAGCAGGGGGGAACAGAGACAGGAGGGTGAGGAGACACGAGCAGAGCCGTGGGGGAGGGACTGAGTGCACCAAATGCCCCTCCAGGTGAGAATCGGGCGTGGGGCTCAGGACACCATGGATAACCAGGCCATTGTCGGCTGAAGCAGAGAGGCGAGAGCTCAAAGAGCCCGGCAGCCCCAGCAAGAGTGGTGAGCTCTGCCTCGGCCTCCCGCCGCCCTCCCACCACTCCTCTGTTTCAGGAAGGTCTGACCGCCCTTAACCCAGCTGCCGAAGGGATCCACCTCCCCTGCGTGCAGCTCCCCCTAGGGGCGGGGACACCCTCACCCAGGGAGCTGCGCCCCCTCAGGACAAGCGTGTGTCCTCAGCTGCCGAGCTGTGACTGTGTCGGCTGTGACTGTAGCAGCCACAATAATTCCTGAACGTGGCGTGAGCAAAGCTATGAGGCAGCAGGCTCAGGTCCTGGACTTGGCTTCTCTCCTGCTGAACTCTGTGACCTTGGGCAGGTTACTCAACCTCTCTGAGCCTCTTTTCCAAGCTATAAATAGAAGATGATATATACTTGTGTGTGTGTGTTAATTGCTCATTGTGTCTGACTCCTTGCAACCCTATGGGCTGTAGCCTGCCAGGCTCCTCTGTCCATGCAATTCTCCAGGCAAGAATACTGGAGTGGGTAGTCATTCCCTTCTCCAGGGGATCTTCCTGACCCGGGGATCGAACTTATGTCCCCTGCGTTGCAGGCAGATTCTTTGAGCCACCAGGGAAGCCCATAATATATACTTACTTTTTTACGTTGCCGTGAGGGCTAAATACCTAGTGTAGTGCCTGGAACTTAATAGGAGCTCAGTACCCATTAGAGTCTTATTGTTGGATAGTTGATAGTTCACAAAGCCTTTTTATAATGATTGAATATTATCTCAGAAAAATTTCCCCCATTTTACAGATGAGAAAAGTTCACTGACTTTCCCAGGGCACAAGCTGCTGCTGCTACTGCTGCTAAGTCGCTTCAGTCGTGTCCGACTCTGTGCGACCCCATAGACGGCAGCCCACCAGACTTCCCCGTCCCTGGGATTCTCCAGGCAAGAACACTGGAGTGGGTTGCCATTTCCTTCTCCAATGCAGGAAAGTGAAAAGTGAAAGTGAAGTCGCTCAGTCGTGTCCGACTCTTAGCGACCCCATGGACTGCAGCCTACCAGGCTCCTCCGTCCATTGGATTTTCCAGGCAAGAGTACTGGAGTGGGGTGCCACTAGTAAGGAGCAAAGCTGAGTCTGAGAAGCCTATTTCTCTGATTCCAGAGCTCGAGGCCTGACAGGTTTGCCTTGCCCAGTGTGGGTGGGGTGGGGGTGTGTCTCCAGCTGTGCCTGCCCACCCCAGCAATCAAAGCTGAGGCCTGGGTGTGACTCTGGAAAGTGAAAGTGAAGTCACTCAGTCGTGTCCGACTCTTTGTGACCCCATGGACTGCAGCCTACCAGGGTTCTCTGTCCATGGGATTTTCCAGGCAAGAGTACTGGAGTGGGGTGCCATTGCCTTCTCCCAACTGCTGCTGCTGCTGCTAAGTCGCTTCAGTCCTGTCCGACTGCGCAACCCCATAGACGGCGGCCCACCAGGCTCCCCCGTCCCTGGGATTCTCCAGGCAAGAACACTGGAGTGGGTTGCCATTTCCCTCTCTGATGCATGCAGGTGAAAAGTGAAAGAAAAGTCACTCAGTCGTGTCTGACTCTTTGTGACCCCATGGACTGCAGCCTACCAGGCTCCTCTGTCCATGGGATTTGCCAGGCAAGAGTACTGGAGTGGGGTGCCATTGACAGGCCTCTTTTCTCCCCTCCCATTGTGCTCTGTGAGTTGGCCATTAGAAATTCTGTGTCCTTGAGAAGGGTCGGGGGCAGGGGGAGGATTGTGACCTTTCTTTAAGTAGGAAGTTGGTTTTTTTCTTTTGTTTTGCTTTTTATTGTTTGATCAGTGACATAATCTTTCTTGGATGGTTGAGCATCTGAGGGTCTAGAATTCCCTTTCGTTCTAAATTTCAATAATGCGGCAAAAATAACATTAATAGTGAATAATATAAATAATAGGAAAAACGGAGAAATGAAAAGGATATGCTAAAAAATATTTGACACAAAAGAAGGCAGTCTCGGGGAAACAGAATAAAAAGAGAGGAGACATTCTGAAAACAAATAGCAAAATGGCAAATGTAAATTTAATAACAATAGTGACCATGCTGCTGCTACTGCTGCTAAGTCGCTTCAGTCGTGTCCGACTCTGTGCGACCCCAGAGACGGCAGGCCACCAGGCTCCCCTGTCCCTGGGATTCTCCAGGCAAGAGCACTGGAGTGGGTTGCCATTTCCTTCTCCAATGCATGCAGGTGAAAAGTGAAAGAAAAGTCACTCAGTCGTGTCCGACTCTGAGCGACCCCATGGACTGCAGCCTATCAGGCTCCTCCGTCCGTGGGATTTTCCAGGCAAAAGTACTAGAGTGGGGTGCCATCGCCTTCTAACTGCCCTCAAATGTAAATAATGCTTTATTATTAGTATTAGTATTATTTTGGCCATGCCACGTGGTCCGCCGGATCCTAGTTCTCCAACTAGAAACTGAAGCACAGCCCTGGCAGTGAAAGCAGTCTTTTATGTATTGGACCACCAAGGAATTCCCTTTTTGGGGGGCCAATAATGCTTTTATAAGCCACAAAACATTTAATTTGCAAAACGCCCCTGGCAAGTTTGGAGACTACTATCCCTGGGGTGTCGGAGGGAGCAGGACAACCCTGAGAAGGAACGTGGCTGCCCCCAGGCACCCAATTATGGTCATCCATTAGCAAGGCCCTCTCTCTGTGCCCAGCAGTAGGCACTGGGAGGAGCAAGGATGCTACATGCCATGGCGCCTCCCCAGCAGTAACAGCACAGGAGTTTAAGAGGCTTGGGAGGTCAAGTCCAGCTGGTGGTCATTGGTGGTTAGAGGTGCCCACCTCCCTGGGCCTCGTGCGTGATTCGTCCCAACATTCCCGCCCAGCCCCCCACCTCCTCCACTCCCCAGGCCCCCCACTCCCCTACCCCCGCCTCGCAAGGTCATGTAGCAGAGTCTCAGAGGAGCAGCCAACCCAAAGGGCTTGCATTTCCCACCAGGAGGTGGATGGGTTCCCACCCACCTTGTGCACTCGCTCAGACAAGACTTTGGCAGGGTGACCAACTCATCCTGGTTTGCCTCATACTGTCCCGATTTTAAAACAGAGAGTCTCACATTCTAGGGAGCCTTCAGTCCAGAGCAACCTGGGACAGCTGGTCGCTTAGCGGGACCTTCCGAGATGAAGGCCCATGAAAGCCCTCGCTCTGGCCCTGCCAATCTCCTCTGTGGACCCGCTGACACCAGCTCCAGCTGGATAGTACATGCTGGGTGGGGTTTGCCTTGTACTGCAGATCTTGTCAGTCCCCCTCTTTGAAAACCATCTTCTCAGAGTCTTTTCTCTGCACTGGCTCAGGAATTGTGAAGGCTTTTGGCTTTTGTTCCAGAGTCTGTGACTGGAGGCGAGGAAAATCCTGAGACCATAGCGTGGTCCTTTTACTAGTCGCCAGGCCTGGGCAAGTCACTGATTTCTCCCTCTTTTGGGTTTAATGGGGATAATAGTCCCGGGATGGGGGGTTGTGAGTTGTGAATGGAATAATGAATCCCAGAGTGCATTGTAAACCCCACTGTGAGGGGTCCTGGGGATGCTGCACTGATGCCTGTTTCCTTCTAGAAAAAAGCAGAGCTGCCTCCACTATGCAGCCCTCGGTGGCTCCAAGGACATGGTAATCCAGGCAGGAGGCAGTAGTAACGTGGCTGATCACGTAAGTGTGGGGTGTGGATGAAAGCGGGGCACACTGAAGAGTCTCCCATGACTTGCTGCTCAAAACAGACATGGAGAACAGATTAGTGATTGCTGAGGGTGGGACAGGGGCAGAGGAGGGAGGAGGGTGTGGTTAGAAAAGGAGAACACAGGCGACCCATGTGGTGATGGAATGCTGCTGTATCTTGACTATGTAACGGATACATGAACCTACATGTGTATCCATTAATGAAAAAATTGCATAAAATACACATGTATACAAATGACTGGGAGTGAAACTGGGGAGATCTGAGTAAGACGGGTATTATCAATGTGAGTATTCTGGTTAGTGTATTGTACAGTGGCTTTATAAGATGTTACTATGGGAGTAGGGAGAACCGAGCAGATGGATATGGTGGGATAATGGTGGGAAGAAGGCATCTCACTAGATCCTTTTGTTCTTTTTGGTTCTTTTGGTTTTTATAAATAATGTGTAAGACAATGAAAAGCAATACTGATCTCTTGCCACTCCCTTTTTCGACCACAAGCCCTCGCACCTGTTTCTAGGAGGATGAAGGCCGTAAACAGCCTCCTTGGTTACTTTATCTCTGTGGTCTGCTGCTTCCTGGAAAGCCACCATTATAGCTCCACTAGGTTTCCCAGATCATCTGAATAGTTCTTTGAGCCAGTTTCCCATGTCTTCCCATTCACTCACACAGCAGACCTTCTTTTGACCTTATTTTAATTTCACAGTTATTTAGCAATGATCTGTTGAAATTCTGTGGCAGTTTTTCCTGGGTTTTTAAATTTTTTTCTAGATGCGTTTTAGAATGCTGTGATGTGCTAAGTCGCTTCAGTCGTGTCTGACTCTTTTGCAACCCTATGGACCATAGCCCGCCAGGCTCCTCTGTACATGGGATTCTCCAGGCAAGAATACTGGAGTAGGTTGCCATGCCTTCCTCCAGGGGATCTTCCTGACCCAGAGATCAAACCCACATCTCTTACATCTCCTCATTGGTAGGCGGGTTCTTTACCACTAGCGCCACCTGGGAAGCCCATTTTAGAATACTTTTTGGCATTTATTTGCAGTTTGGGTTTGGGAATTACACTAAGTCTGTAAATAATATAAGCTAAAATGGTCATCTTTGCGATATTTTATTTTTTCACTAGGAACATGTCTTGCCATTTCCTTTATGTCCTGTTTTATATCTTTCAGTGGTGTCTTATGGTTTTTTGTTTGACTTTGTAATAGTCATTTCCAATTATACTCTTCTTAGGTACTTTATATATTTTGACTGTCATTGTGAATAGACTATCTTTTTAAAACATGTCATTTCTTGTAGGGATTCAATATAGGAATGTCATTGATTCTGGTGTTTTTATCTTCTGTATGACTTTTCATTAATTTTGCTAGAGGTTTTTTTTTTTTTTTTTTTTGCTTGAGGTATAGTAGCTATTTTAACACATCTAAATATACAATCACATTGCCTACAAATAATCATATAGGTTAAATCTTCTGATATCCATAAACTGCTTTTTTCCTGGCCAGAACTAGTAATGGTAGTCGTGAGTATTTTTGTTGTGTGTGTGTGTGTTCTGTTCTATAACCTTTGATTGCTCATTATGTGAGGGTGTTTTCCACAGTTATTAATAGTATCGATCTATACCACTGATTTTTCTGGTTTTGTCCTGTCCCACTATATGTGCATCACTGTACACCTAGACAGCAGGGTGCTGTGGCAGTGTCCCCACTTCGTCATGGAGTCAGTTTTCACAGGGAGCCACTGGGGATGGAATCCTCCAGACCTGAGTGAGGCCTTGGGTGCCTGTTGGGCTTGGAGTGAGACCTATGTTCTGGTCCTGGATGGCTCTCTCATTCATTGATTACATACATAAACAGTTGTTAGGCACCTACCTAGACGCTGGGGGTAGAAAGTCCAATAACACAAGGTCTCTATTAGTTACGTGTCCTTGGCTGAGTCATGTTAGTTTTATGAACTCACTAAGTGTTCTCATTTGTGAGATGAAAGTACTAAATAATAATACCATTCCTGTATGTTTGCTAGGTTCCTAGAAAGTAAATGAGTTATCAGAGAATTTTAAGGTGGCGTTCCTAGAAAGGACCTTGCTGCTCATTGCAGCAGGTGTCACTTGCCGGATGAAGAGTAGCAGAGAAGCAGGGTGACTTGCCCAAAGTTGCGTGGTAAATGCTTGGCACATCAAGGTCTTTCAGGCTCCCTCCCACCCTGAGATCAGCAGTGGGCCCCAGGAATTCAGGCTTTGGGCTGTAAATTCTTTAGGCCACTCATGTTGCCCGAGAAGCGAGAGAGGCCAAACTCAGAAGCACTGTCTGCACTCCTCCTAACTCCCATCTTCTAGCACCAGCCTGCAGCTGGGCAGTCCTGGGAGGGACCCATCAATTGGTCTGTGTCTCCCCCCGCAGCAGGGCGCCACTCCTGTGCACCTCGCTGAGGCACGTCACTGGCCTGCGGCAGGTCCTTATGGACGCCACTGTGATCTGGACGCTGTTGACAATGTAAGTGGCTACAGAAACCATCCGGGCCCCATGGCATCTCTGGGCACCCTCCCAGGCTGGCTGAGTTTGGCTGTGGTCTACCAGCCAGGCCCAGAGTTGAGGAATTGCTTTCTTAGCTTGTAAAAAGCTGTTTGAATATTTGTTGAAGGTAGCAACATTTTATTAACCATTCCTCTATGTTGAGCATTTGGGTATTCCCAAGTTTTTGTCATGATATATAGAACACTAAAGTAAACATCTTCCTATATTTAGCCTTTTCCTTTCATGGATTTTTGTTTTCCCCCACTTAGGGGAAATTACCAGGGCAGCAGTGACTGGGTTCGTCTTGGATAACAAAAGGCCTCTGAGTCCTGAAGTTGTGATCGGTCAGAATCGTTTTAAAACCCCCATCCCCACAATCTACCCTCTAATCACACAATCCTCAGGGCCACCATCCACAACCACTAGTAGTGGAAAGCAATTTGACAGAATATAACGTGTATCTTTAAAACAGTATTTGCACAGTTGAAAATTGAGCCTCAAGAAATATACTGAGCTCATGCACCAAGATATTCATTGTAACACTGTATCAGTTTTCATTTCAAAAAGGGCCCAAATACTTAATAAGAGAGAAGTGATTGGGTAAATTATGGTGGTAGTGGTTTTGTTGCTAGGTTGTGTCCGACTTTTGTGACCCCATGGACTGTAGACTGCCAGATTCCTCTGTCCATGGGATCCTCCAGGCAAGAATACTAGAGTGGGTTGCCATTTCCTTCTCCCAGGGATCTTCCCAATCCAGGAATCGAACCTGGGTCTCCTGCATAAAATTATGGTACAGACATAGATTGGCTTTTATGGAGCTATGAAAAATGGTGTGTATTGAGTTTGTATTATACAGAAAGTTATACAGATACAAAATGTAATATGGAATGATCTCAAATATGTAAAGCCATAAAACTAAAAATAACTGCATTAAACAAAAGACTAGAAGAAATGTGCTAAGACTGTAACAGAGGTTGACCTGGGTGGGCTGCTACTGCTGCTGCTGCTGCTAAGTCACTTCACTCGTGGGTGGGCTAGTGAGTGGTATTTTTTTGTTGTTGTTCTATTTTTTTTTTAACTAAGTTTTCTCTCCTGAGTAGTATGTTTATGATTAAACCCAGTTTATCCTTCCTTATAACTTCTTAGAGAGAAATTCTGTTAAGACCCAGTTGGGAGTGGACCCCCCCTCCACCTTGGTCCTGTCCCAGCTTTAAGCTACACACCATGCCTACATTCTTTTCTACATTCTTTTCTGCTCTTTGTTCCCTTGGCTTCTTCTCCAGAGGAAGCAGACACCCCTCCAACTTGCCTGGTGGGACATAGCAGAGATGCTCCTCATCACTGGGGTTAACTTAAACCTAAGAGATAAGGTGGAGAAGGCAATGGCACCCCACTTCAGTACTCTTGCCTGGAAAATCCCATGGATGGAGGAGCCTGGTGGGCTGCAGTCCATGGGGTCGCTAAGAGTCAGACACGACTGAGCGACTTCACTTTAACTTTCCACTTTCATGCATTGGAGAAGGAAATGGCAACCCACTCCAGTGTTCTTGCCTGGAGAATCCCAGGGACGGGGGAGCCTGGTGGGCTGCCGTCTATGGGGTCACACAGAGTCAGACACGACCGAAGCGACTTAGCAGCAGCAGCTCACAACCAGCCTCCCTTTCCAGCTTTCACAACTTCACCTTGGGCAATTGCCTCCTGCTTCCAGAGTGTTCATATCACTGTTACATATCAGCTCAAAGGCCACCTCCTCCAGGCAGTCTTCCTGCCCCGCCATCACCCTCCCCTGCCTCCTCTGAGGGCTCTCAGCACTTGGGGCACCCCTCTTTTGGTCCTTGTCTGTGATACAGTTGTCTTCTGTTTCATGGGCTCCATCGGACTTTGAGCTCCTTGAATTGTCTGCTGGGGAGAGGGGGAGAAGACTAGAGGGACAGTTCATCATCACCCCACAAGTCCCTACATGTGAAACAAGGTTGCAGAAGCTTCTGGGGTCATGGTGCCTCTGGGGTGGCCAACTCCTCAGGTGGCCAGAGGTTCAAGAAGACCTGAAGACTTGGTATGAGGCTGAGGAGATCACGGGCTCACGAGGGCAAAGGCCCTTGCACACATGGCCCAGCCCTTGGGATGGTGTGGGAAAGAGGTGGGGGCAGGGAACAAGCCCAGAGGCTAGACCTGGGCAGGGCTTCCTGCTTTGAGCTGGGCCCCAAGACAGGTGGCCAAGCTCAAAGAAGAGCTTCCCATCTTTCCAAGGTCCCCGGAGGTGGTTGAGGCCAGCTTTGTGTCACAGGCCTAGAGCCAAGGGCTGGGAGACTGAGGGGAGGAAGCAAATATGACACAGGGGCCCAGGCCCCTTCTCTGGGTTCTGGTTTTGTTACCAACAAAGGCTATTGGCCTTTCCCAGTGGATAGAAATTGATTAGAGGCCAGACAAGAAATTCAGACAAGGCTATATTGGGGCCCTTGCTACAGCAGGGGTAAGTGAGGTGGGGCAAGTTTGTTCCATTTATACAGGTTGAGGGCAGGGGTGTGTCCAGAGGTCGGGCTGGAGGGTAGCTTAGGTATTTGGCTCACCGCTTAGCAGGTGCTGTGTGCAGGGGGCATGTGCAGTACCCTGCTTTCGCTCCTAACCCTCTGTTTTAGCTCCACACTCCTCAAAAGTGGTAGCTGGGCTTTTTGTTCTCTTTTGATCTTTGGGGTCCAGAATTTGCCCCAACTGTCCCTGCATGTAGTTATTTTTAGTCTCATGTAATTTCTTTGTATTTTGTTGCTTGAGGAGTGGTATGTCCAGGTGCAAGCGTTGCAGCAAAGTCTTTCAGGTCCCAGGCCTCTCTCAGTTTCATCTGAGAAATGGGGCTGGTAACATGATCTCACAGACAACCTTGAAGAGTTATGTAGGCTGGGTGTTGTTTTTTTTTTAATTTATTTATTTTTAATTGAAGGATAATTGCTTTACAATATTGTGTTGGTTTCTGCCATACATCAACATGAACCATAGGCTGAGTTTTTAAGCTCTAAGGCCTCCTATTCTAAAGGAACACAAGGGGTGGTCGCTAGAATTATTATTGTTGCCTTAGTCTACTATGACTGTCCATACCTGGAGTTTCTCCCAGAAAACGTTTCTGTCCTCCAGTGTAGACTGCTGGAAACCATTTGCTTTGGACAGGAAGGTTTGTTGTCAGAGCTAGAGACCACCACACACCCTCGAGTACAGACTCTGGCTTCCCGTCTCCTTTCGCACCTGCAACAAGGAGAAACTGCCATCAGTGGCTGCCCGCAGCAACCACAGCAGCCTGGTGGACAGGATCATAAAAGCCGATCACTTCTACAGATGGGAGAAGGTCCTGAGACCCCGTGCTTGGTGTCTCTGTGTTGGAAATGTGTAGCCCTGCTTCAGGTGGAGCTGGCTTTGAACTTCAGCCCTGACCAATTCAGGAACCCCTTGGTTTCCAAGGGAATGATAATTGCTGCCTTAGGGTTCTTTGAGATTATAAAGAGATGGGTGAGCACCCAAACCACCTGAAATAAGGCTGACTGAGGTCCATACCAGTGTGGAGATACTGGTAGACGCTGCTCTAGCTCCTCGTTGATGGATGAATGCATACACGCCTGAATAAAGAAATGAGAGTTTGGTTCCAGCTCACTGTCAGCTCCAGGGGATTGGAACTGTGGGTTGGGGTGTTCTATTCAAGCAACTTTCTGAGCCCAGAGGCCAAGTGTGCTGGGATTCGTTATGGATCTCTGCTCTGGAGTTGGGAAAGAGTAGTAGCAAATGTAAGGTCAGGCATTTGCAGTTCCAGCATCAACAAATGGGGGTGGGTGGAGAGTTTTTTGTTTACCTTTGGTGGTTGTTTTTATATACAGAAAATAAAAGTTTGCATTTATTTCAGTTTTGAAATTAATACTATTTTTTTTTACAAAATTTAAATCTTAGTTTTCCTTAAACTTTTAAATTTATTTTTACATTCTTATTATTGTATTTATACAACTAATAAATTTTAGCAGTCACTTTTGAGAAAGACATTTTTTTAAATGGCTGCATCACACAGCATGTGGGATCTAGCTCCCTGACCAGGGATCAAGCCCACACTCCCTGTATTGGAAGTATGGGGTCTTAACTACTGGACAGCTAGGGAAGTCCCTCAAGAAAGCCTTTTGTTTAAAGTTTGGTCCTGTGTTTAAACTTAATTAAACTACCTTAAACATATTAAACTGAATTAATACATTTAATATAATAGGTTCTCTTTTTAAGCACTTCAAATGCTTCCTAAATTCTTAAATTATTCCATTAAATCCAGTAAATTAAACCTATAAAGTGAATCTTAAATGTCGTAGACATTCTGATATTGTATCATTGTTGTTGTTTAGTCAATAAGTTGTGTCCCCTTCTTTGTGACCCCATGGACTGTGGCCTGCCAGGCTCCTCTGTCCATGGGATTTCCCAGGCAAGAATACTGGAGTGGGTTGCCATTTCCTTCTCCAGGGGATCTTCCTGACCCAGGGATCAAACCTGCGTCTCCTGCACTGGTAGGCAGACTCTTAACTGCTGAGCCACCTGGGGAGCCCTCCGATATTGTATACAAACAGTAAAATTCTCTTGCACTTCTCAAAAAAATAACTGTCCCAAAACCAATCAATCAATAACAAATTTCCATAGGAATCAGAAGATTTTTCTCTTTCACATCTCGTAAACATTACAACTTTTTTACATACAACGGATTACTCCCAAATATTAATACAAATGATTAAATGAACTGATTCATCTCTATGCCTAATCTTAATCCACCTCAGGCTTTAAAAGTTCTCAACACTAAGGCAGTGGTGCAGTTAGAATCACAAATCCCTCCTTTCTGCCCCTAAACCAGTTCAACTAGAATCTTGAGGTAAAGGCCTAGCTTCTGTGGTTCTTAAAGGTCTCAGATGATTCCAATTTAAGATGCAGCTGAGAACACTGTTCTATAGAAACAATTCTTACCACCCCATGTGGGAGAAAAGCTCCCAGGTCATCACCTCCCAGATACTGTTAACCAGGATGTGAGGTTCAAAGCTGCAGATGCCAGGACTCACCTGAGCTTTTCAGCAGCCAGATCTAAGTATCCACATTTTTCAAGGGGCTTTTTTTGGCTTCAGTCTAGCTTTTGTGGGTTTAACTTTTGCTACTACATAATTTTGGCAGCCTCTTATTTTATCACCTGCTTTGCATGGAAAGAATTCTGTAACCTGCCCTTCTCTACTTGTTGGCATTCAGCAAGTTTAGTTAGTGCCTGATTCTTGGCTTGCCTAGTTTTAGCCACAATTGCTGAGGTGTTCTACTGACACTCCTATAAGAACACAAATGAAAAATTGGGAAGGCTTCTTGGAAGAGGTGGCACACAGGTGGTCTTTTGACTATGGCAATGAGATTGAGAGACAGGACGGTAAGGAAAGGAATTCTGGATGGAAAAATATGTAAGCAGCTCAGGTTCCAGCACTCAAAGCTAGGCATAGAGTCAAAAACCAGAGTAATGGACACTAAGCCCCAGGTCTGTGATGATGCCAGTTCTGGGTCCAGGCTCATGGAACAAGTGAGAGCCCAGCAGGGATTTCCCCAAAATGGCTGCTGTACTTCTGGGATGTGCGCCCCAGGACCGCCTCTTGTGTAGGGACATCTGTAACCCCTCTGGGAAGAGTTTGACTATTAAGTAGGGTCATCAGCGGGAAATGCAGCCTCTCTGCTCAGTGCTGTGGCAACTGGCTTCCCAGTACCTGTGGCCCCACAAGTGGAAGAAGCTGGCGTGCTGCTGGGAGTTCACCAAGGCCCACATCCACGCCATAGAGCAACAGTGGACAGGTACCACCTTACCTCGGTGCCCCAGAGCAGCCCAGGAGGAGGGGTGGGGGCACATGGGGTGTGTTCAGTTTCCTGTGCTTCTAGGGGAAAATCTTCACCAAGTCACATGCTATTTCCAACATGCCGTGTGCTCCTTCCCTCCCCAGGCCTTTGCACGGGCTGAGCCCTCTGCCCCTCCCTCCACAACTGACCTGTGAACTTCACATGCCTCAGGAGTCAGCTTGAGCTGATACCCATCGTTCACCTACAAAGCTAAAGGCACTTCCTTTACTTCCTGTAAAAAGGAAAGGAACTGTTGTTGCCACTATTATTTAACATCTGTTTGGAAAATTTGGCCCTGGTATTGAGGTATGAAACAGAAATAGAAATTAAGAGTGTAAATATTGAAAAGGAAGAGAGATTTATTAATTTCAGATGCTATAATTATATACATAGGAAGTCCAGAAGAGTCAACAGAAAAATTCTTAGAAAAAAATAATTCAATGAAAGGGCTAAATATGATTAAATATATAAACACCATAGTATTCCTCCGTACCATCAAGAAGTGGACAAAATATATAGAGGTATTTTAAAAAATATACCACTTACAGTAGTGTGTTTCTAAAATATGAGTGACATGAGTAAGACAAGTTATTTGACATGAGTAAGACAATACAAATTATTTGACATGAGTAAGACAATACAAATTATTTGAAAGAAGACTTGGTAAGTGGTACAACATTCCTGTGTTTCCAGCTAAAAAAGTGTCATGTAGATATCAATTTCCCCCCAACTAAAGCTTTGATCCAATTTTATTTTACTTGGTATTATTAATATTTATTTATTTGGCTGTACTGGGTCTTAACTGTGGCATGTGGGATCTAGCTCCCCAACCAGGGACAAAGCCTGGCCCCCCTGCAAGAGGAGCATGGAGTCTTAGCCACTGGACCACCAGAGAAGTCCCTCATTCAATTTTAATCAAATCAAGATAGGAAGTTTTTGAAATTTGACTAAAGGATTCTACATGTGTGTGTGCTAAGTCACTTCAGTCGTGTCCAACTCTGTGACCCCACAGACAGTAGCCTGCCAGGCTCCTCTGCCCATGGGATTCTCCAGGCAAGAATACTGGAGTGGGTCCATTTCCTTCTCCAGGGGAAATCTTCCCAAACCTGGGGCCGAACCCACATCTCTTAGTTCTCCCGCATTGGGGCGGGTTATTTACCACTAGCGCCACCTGGGGATTCTACAGTTCATCTGAAAGAAGAGACA
This sequence comes from Bos indicus, assembly GCF_029378745.1. Classification (NCBI taxonomy): domain Eukaryota; kingdom Metazoa; phylum Chordata; class Mammalia; order Artiodactyla; family Bovidae; genus Bos; species Bos indicus. The sequence goes on from NC_091769.1 coordinate 11,900,362, forward strand.
GGGAATATATAAATACATACTCTGGGAAAAAAGGCAAAAAGGGTCTAACTCAACTTAGAAAGCTAAAAATTTAACACAGAGATTCCTGACATACACATGTGTAAATCGGGTAGTGGATAGAGTAGCGAGTCCAAAAGTGAAAATGAAAGTCACGTCCAACTCTTTGCAACGCCATGGACTGTATAGTCCATGGAATTCTCCATGCCAGAATACTGGAGTGGGTAACCTTTTCCTTCTCCAGGGGATCTTCCCAGCCCAGGGATCGAACCCAGGTCTCCCGCATTGCAGGTGGATTCTTTACCAGCTGAGCCACAGGGGAAGCCCAAGAATACTGCAGTGGGTAGCCCATCCTTTCTCCAGCGGATCTTCCTGACCCAGGAATTGAACCAAGGTCTCCTGCATTGCAGGCGGATTCTTCACCAACTGAGCTATCAGGGAAGCAGGAGTCCAAAAGTAAACTCTGTTACAGATGCAAATTTCTTAGACAATTAAAGAGCACTGATGAATTACAAGGCTGGTGACAAGGGCTAGTGAATAAATGGGTCAATGAAACATACCACAGGCATATCACTGGCAACACCAGGAGGAGGTGCCTGCTGGGGGCCCACAGACACCAGAACATCAGGGATGCAGTGGATGACTGACTGGGACGTGATGACTGTGTCCCCAGGGCTGTGCCAAAGCCTCTGTCCCCACCTGGGAGAGCTGACCTGGTCACAGTTTAATAACAAGTTAATGCTACCACAGGCACTGAAGAGAGTAGGCGCTTATTTTCCAAACACTGGAATCACCTAGGAAGCCTTAACATCGCTCAGTGCCTAGGCGCACCCATTCCCAAGTACAAAGGAATCTCGGCGATGGAGAGGAGCCCAGGTGTGAGTGTTTGCTGAGGGCTCCAGGTGTTTCCAGTGAGCACCAATGGCTGAGAACCACGGGCGCAGGGTGAAGAACAGCGTGCAGAGTAGAGGTGGTTGTGAGCAGTCAGAGAGACGCACTCTACAGTGCATCGTGGTGCCACCGTGAATGCTAGTTCTTACCCTCTTCCCAGTGACTCCAATAGGATACACGATGGATGATCAGGAGAAAGTCTGGGGCTGGGGAGGTCCTCATGTCTCGGACCCAAAACCCCACCCCCATACCATCTGAGGCTGCTGCTCCTCCCCTCCCTCCCCACCCTATCTCTGGGCTGAGCTCTGCTGAAATCTGGAGAAGGGCCTGGTGTTCTGGTGGAAGTTAGGGTGGGCTCAGACCTGGCTCTGGTAAAGCAGACAGGGTGGGCACCTTTTCTCTCTCTCCCTCCCTCCCTCCCTGGTCCTCAGGAACCAGGAGCTATGGGGAACATGAGCACCGCATGCTGCTCATCTGGCCACACGGTGTGGTGAGAACCCCACCAGAGCACTATTCAAGGGCCTCGTGGCCATTGGCAGGAGGCACCTGGCTGGTAAGTGTCTCCTTCTTGCCTGCTTCCTGCTCAGGGCAGCTCTGGGCCCCAGCAAGACCCTGCTGGAATGCAGCAAGGCCCTCCAAGGCTGTTCAGACCACAGTGCCATAGCACTGGCTCTGAACCTTCCAGATTCCTGGTCGTAGCCCTTCCTCCTCCTGGAACCCAGGCAGAGCATCAGGCAACTGACAGTCCCTCTGGGCCCCAGGCTCCCCGTCTGTGCAAAGAGGGTGTCCCAGATGGTCCCTGTGACCTTCACAGCCCCAAGGTCACTGAAGCTACAATCTCTTCCTATCCAGCTGTCCATACTGCTTTGATCCCATGTCCCACCCCACCCCCATCCCTCGCCCAGTTTGGGGTAAGGTGAGAACAGCCTACAGGGGTGTTTTTCACAAACATTAAGACCTATGGGCCAAAACTGGTTTAAGATGAGCTGAACTACTAAGATCTGATCAAGTAAAATTTCTAAGGGCATCACAACCTATTTGAGTCTGTCAATCCCAAAAGTTTTTTTGGGGGTTTGGGATTCAAGGCACCATGTGGAACCATCAGACAAGCAGCAAAACAGGTTCTAGTAATGATCCCTCATTAATAACAAAATCAGCTCATGATGAAAAGGCTTCAACTCTGTAATGTCTGTTGGCCTGGTGCATTTTATATATATACAGGGCAACCACAGGATGGGGTACTAGGCATTCATCCATAGTAATGGAGGAGCATGGCAACAGGAAAAGCGTTCATAGCATACTGTCGAGGGCCAAAGGGAAAGTCTCCTGCATGGTGGGTCTTCACCAGCTGCCACATGCAACGTGGGAAACCAGTCATTTCAGAGGGGAAGAATTAGAGATGACTTGGTTCTTTTTCCAACATATTCTTAAATATTATTGTTGTATCTTCTTTTAACACAAGCTCTGGCAGACAATTAAAACATCAAACCAGCCTTGTGAGGCAGCAGTTAGGCAACAAGAGGCAGGGGCAATAGGATTCTTGTCTTCTGCAGAAAGCTTCAGGAAGAAAACAAATGAGGACCCTAGGTGCACAGCCATGTAACTGGAAGGAACATGCGATCGCAGAGTGAGGGCCGCTGAACAGGGGAAGACCACTCCCTAAGGGCTAAAGATAATCACTGTTAAGAAACCTCCAGCTGCTTCTACTTAAACCCACAGTCATGCAGGACCAGCAGGCAAATGTCTGTCATCTTTTTCACAGGATTGGTTCACAGGCCAGTCTGAGGTTTTGTAGGTAGTCTCTTCCCACAGGTATAGTCCTTGGCCGCTCTTAGCTCAATTTCATCTCCTGCATCTCATTGGAGCCTTGCAACAGCCCCCTGAGATGCAAGGGATGTCTTTTCGAGAAGACGCTGGGCTCAGGGTGGATAAGCAGCTAATCAAGAGGTCTGGAGTCAAATTCACCATCTGTCTCCCCTATCTGATGAAAGTCTCCATCCATCCCTTATGAAAGGACTGCCCTTAATTCAGTCCCTGGCTTTTATGAAAGATGTGCTTACTACACAGCTGTTTCCATGCATGGCTTGTATATTTTGATGGTTCCCAGAGGCACAGAGTCTCATTTTCCCCTCTTTTTTTAAAAGAATTTTTAAAAGTTGTCAACTCTTAGATTTGAAATCATTTCAGACTTATAAAAATGTTGCAGATATAGTACAGAGAATTTCCAAATCTCTTCACTCAGCTTCCCCAAATATTAACCAACCGGGAAATTAACACTGAAAGGATATTAGTAACTCACCTTCACACCTTATTCAATTTTTGTCATTTGGGCCTTTCATGTCATTTTACTGGACCAAGATCTGGTCCAAGATTATACCTTGCATTTGGTTGTCATCGTTCCCATTTGGGGCCATACAAAGGGTCACCTCTCTGGACCAGCACTATATAATAGAACTTTCTTCCATGGAGGGAATGTTTCAGATCTGCGCTGTCCAATATGGTTGCCACTTGAAATGTGGCTAGTGGAATGAAGAACTGAGCTTTTGATTTAATTTTAAATTTAAAGAGCACCTGTGGCAAATAGCAACCATATGGGGCTGGTCTGAAGCCATTTAGGTGCCTTGACTGCAAAGGTCATTGCATAGCTCAGCCACACCAGATGGAAAGCATGGTTCTGCGGAAATATGACTCTGGAAATTCCACATGTGAAGAGGATCTGTGCTTGGGTTGCCTGAAAGTGCTGCCTGAAAGCTGTTTCTGTCTACGCCCATATCTTAGAAAAACTTCCCACAAAGGTACCCACTGGACCTGAGTCCTGGGAAGGAGATAGAATAAGAACTGCTACAGCTGAAAGGGGTTCCAGTTCTCACACATGGCTGGTGGGAGTTCACAGTGGTACAGTCCTCTGAAAGGCAGTTTGTCATTTTTCACCAAAATTACAAATACATTTACCCTTTGACTAAGCAATCCCACATCTATGAATTTATCCTACAGAGAAACTTGCAAACATACTAACACGAATGCCAAGTGAGCACAGCGGAAACTATGCCCTGAGAAGGGTGTATGGAAACTCTGTACTATCTGTTCAGTTTTTTAAAAACTGTTTTTAAAAAACTAGTCTATTTTTTAAAATAACTGAAACTAAAACATACAAAAAGAAAGAAAAAGAGGTTTTGAAACCAACTCATCAGGCTGATGATCTGAGAGGTGTGTTTTGCCCGAGGCCCCACAGTTTGCAGTGGGATTCGGCCCTCTGCACAGCACACAGCCTCCCTCCCCTGTGGCACCTGTCATCACACATGCTGTGTTGAGATAGAGAACACTCCTCCACCATCTATTCCATATGAGAAAGGCATTTCATAGGACTTGGATCACTTACCTGGATGAATTTTTATTTTTTTGAGACAAAAAAGCAAGCCCTTAAATAAAGTTTAAATGTTGATCTCTCGAATTCAATACTTTCATTTGTTTGGGAGATCAATGGGAAATTTTCAAACGATTTGTTGTGGGTTGGTTCTTTTCCTTTAGAAAAGATTAACAAGAATGATTTATAGAGTTCCCATGAGTGATTTGTTGCCTACTCAATCAATCTGTGGGATTCCCTGGTGGCTCAGAGGGTGAAGCGTCTGCCCGCAATGCCGGAGACCCAAGTTCAATCCCTGGGTCAGGAAAATCCTCTGGAGAAGGAAATGGCAACCCACTCCAGTATTCTTCCCTGGGAAATCCCATGGACAGAGGAAGCTAGTGGGCTACAGTCCATGGGGTTACAAAGAGTCAGACACGACTGAGCAAATTCACTTTTCACTTTCAATCAATCTGTAAACAATTTTAAAAAAATTTTTTAATGTTTTTCTAAACCTATGAAAATAGTTATATCAATAATTTTTATTGAATCATAGTTGATTTATAGCATGGTCTTAGCCTAAAGTATACATCTTTTTATTCAGTTTTTTTCTGATTATATGCTATTATAGGTATTTATTAGACACTAAATAAATAATAGATAAATAATAAATAAATATTAGATACTAAATAAATTAGGTGTTTATTAGATACTAAATTAGATACTGTATACAGTAAATCTTTGTTGCTTATCTATTTTATGTATAGTAGTTTATATCTGTTAGGGCTTCCCTGAAAGCTCAATTGGTAAAGAATCTGCCTGCAATGCAGGAGATCCCGGTTAGATTCCTGGGTCAGGAAGATCCCCTGGAGAAGGGATAGGCTACCCACTCCAGTATTCTTAGGCTTCCTTTATGGCTCAGTTAGTAAAGAATCTGCCCACAATGCAGGAGACCTGGGTTCAATACCTGGGTTGGGAAGATCCCCTGGAGAAGGAAAAGGCTACCCACTTCAGTATTCTGGCCTGGAGAATTCTATGAACTGTATAGTCCATGGAGTCACAAAAGTCAGACATGACTGAGCAACTTTCACTTATATCTATTAATGCCATAATCTTAATTTGCCCTTCCCTTGCACCTTCACCCCTCTGGTAACTACAGGTTTATTTTCTATGTCTGTGAGTCTATTTCTGTTTTGTAAACAAGTTCATTTGTACTGTTTTTCAGATTCCCCATTTAAGTGATATTCAGTTCAGTCACTTAGACGTGTCTGACTCTTTGCAACCCCATGAATCGCCACATGCCAGGCCTCCCTGTCCATCACCAACTCCCGGAGTTTACCCAAACTCACGTCCATCGAGTTGGTGATGCCATCCAGCCATCTCATCCTCTGTTGTCCCCTTCTCCTCCTGCCCCCAATCCCTCCCAGAATCAGTCTTTTCCAATGAGTCAACTCTTCACATGAGGTGGCCAAAGTATTGGAGTTTCATTATGTTGCTGCAGGTGGCAATATTTCATTCTTTTTTATGGCTGAATAATGTTCCATAGTATATACATTTATATACCCCGACTTCTTAAACTACTCATCTGTTAATGGGCACTTGAGTTACTTCCATGTTCTGGCTATTGTAAATAGTGCTGCTGTGAACACTGGGGTTCAGTTCAGTTCAGTCGCTCAGTCGCGTCTGACTCTTTGCGACCCCATGAACCACAACACGCCAGGCCTCCCTGTCCATCACCAATTCCCGGAGTTTACCCAAACTCATGTCCATTGAATTGGTGATGCCATCTAACCATCTCATCCTCTGTTGTCCCCTTCTCCTCCTGCCTTCAATCTTTCCCAGCATCAGGGTCTTTTCAAATGAGTCAGCTCTTCGCATCAGGTGGCCAAAATATTGGAGTTTCAGCTTCAACATCAGTCCTTCCAATGAACACTCAGGACTGATCTCCTTTAGGATGGACTGTTTGGATCTCCTTGCAGTCCAAGGGACTCTCAAAGTCTTCTCCAACACCACAGTTCAAAAGCATCAATTCTTCTGCACTCAGCTTTCTTTATAGTCCAACTCTCACATCCATACATGACTACTGGAAAAACCATAGCCTTGACTAGACAGACCTTTGTTGGCAAAGTAATGTCTCTGCTTTTTTAATATGCTGTCTAGATTGGTCTTAACTTTCCTTCCAAGGAGTAAGCGTCTTTTAATTTCATGGCTGCAATCACCATCTGCAGTGATTTTGGAGCCCCCCAAAATAAAGTCAGCCACTGTTTCCACTGTTTCCCCATCTATTTGCCATGAAGTGATGGGACCGGATGCCATGATCTTAGTTTTCTGAATGTTGAGCTTTAAGCCAACTTTTTCACTCTCCTCTTTCACTTTCATCAAGAGGCCCTTTAGTTCTTCACTTTTTGCCATAAGGGTGGTGTCATCTACATATCTGAGATTATTGATATTTCTCCCAGCAATCTTGATTCCAGCTTGTGCTTCTTCCAGCCCAGCGTTTCTCATGATGTACTCTCCATATAAGTTAAATAAGCAGGGTGACAATATACAGCCTTGACATACTCCTTTTCCTATTTGGAACCAGTCTGTTGTTCCATGTCCAGTTCTAACTGTTGCTTCCTGACCTGCATACCGGTTTCTCAAGAGGCAGGTCAAGTGGTCTGGTATTCCCACCTCTTTTTGAATTTTCCACAGTTTATTGTGATGCCACACAGCCAAAGGCTTTGGCATAGTCAATAAAGCAGAAATAGATGTTTTTCTGGAACTCTCTTGCTTTTTCAGTGATGCAGAGAATGTTGGCAATTTGCCTCCTCTGCCTTTTCTAAAACCAGCTTGAACATCTGGAAGTTCACAGTTCACATATTGCTGAAGCCTGGCTTGGAGAATTTGGGGGACACATTGGGGTTCATGTGTCTTCAAATTAGAGTTTTCAACTTTTTTGTATACACACCCAGGAGTGGAATTGCTGGATCACATAGCAGCTTTATTTTTAGTTTTTTAAGGAAACTCCATACTGTTTTCCATAGTGGCTGAACAATTTACATTCCCCCCAACAGTATACTGGGGTTCCCTTTTCTCCACATCCTTTCCAACATTTATTATTTGTAGACTTTTTGATGATAGCTATTATAACAGGTGTAAAGCAATATCTCCGGAGAAGGCAATGGCACCCTACTCCAGTACTCTTGCCTAGAAAATCCCATGGACGGAGGAGCCTGGTAGGATACAGTCCACGGGGTTGCTAAGAGTCGGACACAGCTGAGCAACTTCAGTTTCACTTTTCACTTTCATGCATTGGAGAAGGAAATGGCAACCCACTCCAGTATTCTTGTCTGGAGAATTCCAGGGTTGGGGGAGCCTGGTGGGTTGCCATCTATGGGGTTGCACAGAGTCGGACATGACTGAAGTGACTTAGCAGCAGCAGCAGCAAGGTGATATCTCATTGTAGTTTTGATTTGCATTTCTCTAATCATTATGTTGAGCATCTTTTCATGTGCTTGTTGGTCATCTGCATGTCTTCTTTAGAAAAATGTCTATTCAGGTCTTCTGCCCATTTTTCAATTGTGTTTTTTGATATTGAGCTGTATGAGCTCTGTTCTTCTTTGTCAAGATTGTTTTGGCTTTTGGGGGTCTTTTTGTGTTTCCATATAGATTTTAAAATCATTCTAGTTCCATGAAAAATGCCCTGGTATTTTGATAGGGTTTGCATTGAATCTGTAGATTGCTTGCAGAGTTTGGTCATTTTAACAGTATTAATTCTTCTAATACATGAATATAGTCTGTCTTTCCATCTGTTTGTGTCATCTTCAGGTTCTTTCATCCATATCTTATAGTTTTATGAGTATAGTTCCTTTACCCTCTTAGGTAGGTTTATTCCTATTTACTCTGTTTGATGTGATGGTAAATGATATTGTTTCCTTAATATCCTTTCTAATAGTTTGTTCTTACTGTATAGAAATGCAACAGATTTCTGAATATTAATTTTGCATCCTCAAATTTAGCAAATTCATTGATGAGCCCTGGTAGTTTCCTGGTGGCATCTTTAGGATTTTCAATGTATAGTATCATGTTTTCTACAAACAGTGTCAGTTTTACTTCTTCCTTTCCGATTTGGATTATTGTTATTTTCTTTTCTAGTCTGACTGCTATGGCTAGGACTTCGAATTCTATATTGAATAAAAGTGATGAGAGTGGGCATGCCTGTGTTATTCCTCATCTTAGAGGAAATACTTTCAGCTTCTCACTGTTGAGCATGATATTAGTAGTGGGCTTGTCACATATGGCCTTTATTATGTTGAGGTACGTTTCCCTCTCTACCCACTTTCTGGAGAGTTTTTTTAAATCATAGATGGATATTGCATTTTTATCAAAAACTTTTTCTGAATCTATTGAGATGACCTATGGTTTTTAGTCTTCAATTTGTTAATGTGCTGTCTCACGTTGATTTGTGAGTAGTGAAAAATTTTTGCAGCCCTGGGATAAATCCCACTTGATCATGTTGTATGATTCTTTATATGTATCATTGGAATTGGTTTGCTAATATTTTGTTGAGGATTTTCGTATTTATATTCATCAGTGATACTGTCCTATAATTTTCCTTTTTTGTGTGTGGCATCTTTGTCTGGTTTTTATATCAGGGTGAGGTTGGCTCACAGGATGAGTTTGGAAGTGTTCCTCCCTCTGTGATTTTTTTGGAATAGTTTCAGAAGGATAGGTGTTAACTCTTCTCAAAATCTTTGGTAGAATTCTCCTGTGAAGCCACCTGATCCTGGAATTTATTTGTTGGGGTTTTTAAAAAAATTCCTGATTGAATTTCATTATGGATAATTTATCTGTTCATATTTTTTGTTTATTCTTGGTTCAGTCTTGGGACATTGTATATTTCTAGAAATTTGTCCATTTTTTCCAGGTTGTTCATTTTATTAGCATTCAGTTATTTGTATGATCATTTGTATGTCTGTGGTATCTGTTGCAACTTCTCCTTTTCATTTCTGATTTTATTGCTGTGGGTCTTGTCTCTTTTTTTCTTGATTAGTTTGGGTAAAAGTTTATCAGGGCTTCCCAGGTGGCACAGTGGTAAAGACCCCACCTGCCAATGCAAGAGACACAAGAGATTGAGTTGGATCCCTGGGTTGGGAAGATCCTCAGGAGTAGAAAATGGCAACCCACTGCAGTATTCTTGCCTGGAAAGCTCCATGAACAAAGGAGCCTGGTGGGCTACAGTCCATAGGGTTACAAAGAGTTGGACACAACTGAGCACACACATACACACACACACACACACAGGTTTATCAATATTATCCCTTTCAAAGAACCAGGTCTTAATTTCATTGATTTTTTGGTCTCTATTTCATTTATTTCTGCTCTGATCTTTACAATTCCTTTCCTTCGATTGACTTTGGGTTTTGTTTGCTGTTCCTTTAGGTGTAAAGTCAGGCTGAGATTTCCCTTATTTCCTGAGGTAAGCTTGTATTGCTGTCAACTTAGAGTTGCTTTTGCTCCATCCCATAGACTTCTGGATAGTTGTGCTTTCATTTTGTCTCTAGGTATTTTATTTCCTCTTTGATTTATTCTGTGATCTATTGATTGTTTAGTAGCATTTTGTTTAGCCTCTACATTTTCTTTTTTGGCAAGTTTTTTTTCCCCTTGATTTCTAGTGTCATAGCATTGTAGTCAGAGAAGATGCTTGATATGATTTCAGTATCCTTAGGTTTACCAAGGATTGTTTTCTGGTCTAGCACATGATCTACCCTCAAGAATGTTCCATTTACACTTGAAAAGAATGTGTATTCTGTTTTTGTATGGGATATTCTGTACATATACCTACTAAGTTCATTTTGCCTAACATGTCAACCAATGTTTCCTAATTGATTCTCTGGATGTTCTATCCATTGATGTAAGTGTGGTAAGGTCTCCTATTATTATTCTGTTACTATCAATTTCTCCCTTTATGTCCATTTATATTTGTTTTATGTATTTAGGTGCTCCTATATTGGGTGCATTGTTATATCTTTTTCTTGAATTGATTCCTTGATCATTATGTAATGTCCTTCTTTATTTCTTGTAAGAGTCTTTATTTTAGTCTATTTTGTCTGATATGACTATTGCTACCTTGGCTTTCTTTTGATTTTCATTTGCAGGAATATCTTTTTCCATCCCCTCACTTTCTGTCTGTGTATGTTGTTGGGTCTGAAGTAAGTCTCTTATAGGCAGCATATATATGGGTCTTTTTTTTTTTTAATCCATTCAGCTACTCTGCCTTTTGATTGGAGTATTAAGTCCATTTACATTTCAAGTAATTACCGATACACATGTTCTTATGCCATTTTGGTAACTGTTCTGGGTTGTTTATATAGTTCTTTCTTGTTCCTTTCTTTTGTCCTCTTGTGATTTGGTGACTAGTGTTATGTTCTGAATTCCTTTTTCTTGTGTATCTATTATAGATTTTTTTTAAAATATGTATTTTTGGCTGTGTTGGGTCTTTGGCTTTTCCTGAGCTGCAGGGAGCAGGGGCTACTCTCTAGTTAGGGCTGCAGGCTTCTCATTCAGTGGCTTCTCTTGTTGCGCGCACTGGCTCTAGGGCATGCAGGCTTCAGGAGGTGCAGCATGTGGGCTCAGCAGTTGCAGCTCCTGGGCTCTAGAGCACAGGCTCAGTAGTTGTGGCACACCAGCTTAGCTGCTCCATGGCACAGGGATCAAACCTGTGTCTCCTGCATTGGCAGGTGGATTCCTTACCACTGAGCTACCAGGGAAGCCCTATTATAGATTTCATATGTGACTACCATGAGGATTTTATATAGCAATTATTATACATATATATACACACATATATATATATGTATGTATGTATATACACACACATATACACACACACATATATATGATTGTTATAAGGTGAAAGGGTTAGTCACTCAGATGTATCTGACTCTTTGCAACCCCAGGGACTGTGGCTCGCCAGGCTTCCCTGTCTATGGAATTCTCCAGGCAAGAATACTAGAGTGGGTAGCCATTCCCTTCTCCAGGGGATCATATTCTTTATAACCTGAGCCACCAGGAAAGCCCTGTTTTAAGTTGCTGATCTCTTAATTTCGGTGCCTTTTAACAACTCTGCATTTGTACTCTCCTCTCATTTATTGTTTTTGATATCATGTTTATATCTAATTTTTCTGTGTATCCCTTTACAGCTTTATTGTGGATGTAGATGATTTTACTACTTTTGTGATTTAACCTTCCTACTAGCTTTCTGTGAGGATGAGTTCCTACTTCTACCATTTGCCTTTACTGATGAGATTTTTCCTTTCATAATTTTTGTGTTTCTTGTTGTGGTCTTTTCTTTTTTGCTTAGAGAAGTTCCTTTAACACTTCTTGTAAAGGTGGTTTGGTGGTATAAACTCTTTTTGCTTTTATTTTTCTGTAAGGCTTTTATCTCTCCATCAAATCTAAATGACAGCATTGCTGGGTAGAGTATTCTTGGTTGTGGTAGGTTTTCCCTTTTCATCACTTTTAAGTATATTATGCCACTCTCTTCTGGCCTGTGGAGTTTCTGCTGAAAAGTTAGCTGATAGCTTTATAGGACTTCCTTTTATTTTTCGCTTGCTGCTTTTAACACATTATGGACCAGAGACATATTATAGCCCCCGGTATAAGTTTCTGCAAAAATCCTCCAGTCAGTAATGGGTTAATATTCTAATTTCTGCCATTTTGACTACAATGTGTCTTAGTGTGTTTCTCTTTGGGTTAATCCTGTAAGGACTCTGCAATTTCTAGATTGGCTGGTTGTTTCATTTCCTAGGTTAGGGACTTTTTCAGCTTTTATGCCTTCAAGTATGTTCTCGGCTCTCTTTTCTCCTTCTTGAACCTCTATAATGTGAATATTAGTGAACTCGATGTTGCTGCAGAGGTCTCTTTGTCTCTTCATTATTTTTCTGTTTGGCTTCAGTGATTTCCACTTCTTCATCTTCCAGCTCATTGATCCATTCCTCTGTAGCATTAACTCTACTGTTGATTTCTTCTAGTATATTTTTCAACTCTTGGCCTGAGGCATCCCAGCAGTGATGCATGCAGGCTGTTGAGCCAGAGCCAGGCTAGAGGGAGGATTCCATGATGGCACTTGCCAGCGCCAGTGTCCACATGGTAGAATGAGCTCCCAAGATTGGCTGCCAGCAGTGTCTATACCCTTAGCGTGAGCTGCAGTTGCCTCCTGACTCTCCAGGAAACTTTAAAACGCAGGTAGGTCTGACCCAGGCTCCTATCAAATTACTGCTCCTGCCCTGAAACCCAGAACATGTGATGTTTTGTGTGCACCCTTTGAGAGAGGAGTGTCTACCTCCCCAGCTCTCTGGGACTCCTGAAAGTAAGCCCTGCTTGCTTTTCAAAGCCAAATGCTCTGGGGGCTCATCTTGCCAGTGCAGGACCTTTGGGCTGGGGAGCCTGACTTGGGGCTCGGAACCCTCTTTGGGAGAACCTCTGCAATTATAATTCTCCTGTATGTGGGTCCCCAACCTGGGGGTATGGGACTTGGCTATATTGTAACTGTGCCCCTCCTACCCATCTGGTTGTGATTTCTTCTTAATATCTTTTGTCATGGAGGATCTTTTTGGTCGGTTCTGGTCCTTCCAAAGTGTGAACTTTGGAAGCTAAGTAGAACACGTCAACTGTAAAAAGATAATTTATGAGAGAATCACAAATAGGAACACTGACTGGATATTAGTATGAAAGAATTATTGCTGAATTTTTTAAAGTGTGATAATGGCATTATCTCTTGGAGGTACATAGAAAAATATTTACAGATGAAATAAGATATCAGAAATTGCCTTAAAATAACCCAGTGATACGAGTATGTGTAGAAAAAGTGAGGGTGGAGTAAGAGATGATGCAACACCATCAATGAGGTGATAATTTTTGAAGCTGATGGGGATTTAGTTCATTATACTATTTTCTCTATGTGTGTTTAAATTTTTCCACTGAGGTGGTGAAAAGCAGGTATGAAAAGTACCTTGCCAGCGCAGCCGCTCAGTAAATGACTGTTTTTGTAATCTAACAATGAGCCAAGTGTGCTTTAGAGAGATTAAGTCACTTACCAAAAGTCACACAGGTTTGGCAAACACCATGCTCTGCTTCTCAGAGTCCTATGTGTAGGCAGCCCATTTGGCAGCTGCGATAATCATAAAAGCCAAAAAAATCATAAAATCATAAAATTCAACTCATTGAAATTGAATTTTTATTCCAAAGACTGTATGGGTAGAAAGACAACAGCCAAAATTAAAAACAACTGGCTTAACTGGAAATTAGAAGTAGTTGATTTGCAGGAGAGCAAACAGTGGGTGACGGCCTTGGCACTCTAATTTAAACTGTTATAACCAAGAGAGCATAAAAAAACAAATGTGCTATACATAACGTGGCTATGCAGCATTTACAGCAAATAACTGGAAGAAAGGAAGACAGAAAGAAAAGGAAAAAAATCTACAAAACCCCCAAACTAAGAAATTAATAATTAAGAACATAGTGGGTAAATACTTTCGGTAGCAAAATTTTCACAGTTCTTAAAATGGGAGTCTCCAAAAGTACTTAAGTTCAAAAGCTAAAAAAACTGAAGAGGAAATAGTTACACTGGCTTAGAAGAGCTGCTGCCTGTCACGAAGATGACCGTCAGTCCTAGTTCCAAACACAGTGATAACCGGTGAACCTGACCAACCGAAGAGAGGCCGACTGGCGGGCACTGACGTCACTGATTGTACAAACACGCCGGACCATTCGTCACTAACAGCTACTGCTCCTCCTGACTGATGCCAAGGCTGCCTTTCTGCACCTCGAGTTCCTCGGCACTGACCATCGATGGGTCAATAGCTGCGTATTTGGTTCCATGGAATTGAAGCAAATGTATCTGCAGAAATGCAGAATGATTATTTTAAACATCACTGTCGCATATTAATAATTTCTACTTCTAAATTATAGAGTACTCAGGGAAGGAGCAAGATGGGGGTACGGGGTTAAAAGGTAAAAACTACCTCGTATAAAATAGGCCACAAGGAGATACTGTACATCACAGGGTATATAGCCAATATCTTACAATAACTTTAAATGGAACATAATCTCTAATCTAAAAATGTTGAATCACTACGTAGAACACGTGAAACTAACATTATAAACCAACTACGTATGTGTTAGTTGCTCAGTTGTGTCTGACTGAGACTCTGTGGACGATAGCCTGCCAGGCTCTTCTGTCCATGTAATTCTCCAGGGAATAATACTGGAGTGGGTTGCTATTCCCTTTTCTAGGGAATCGTCAAGACCCAGGGATTGAACCTGGGTCTCCTGCATTGCAGGCAGATGCTTTACCGTCTGAGCCACCAGGGAAGCCCAAAAAACCAATTATACCTCAATAAAAATAAACATACAAACACTAAAAAACTAGAGTAATATATACTAACTAGAGGCAAATTAGAAAACAAAAAGTCAAAAATCTTTATGTAACCAGTCTTTCTGGGCAACTACATTTTCTTACTAACATTTTAAATTGCAGCACGCTGCTTCTCAAGCAGGTGTTTACCCTTCTCCTCTGCTGCTATGAATCAGGTCCTTCCCATCCTCTGCTGTTCTAATATCATAATGACTGTCTCTGGGAATCAGACAGGATCAAAGAACATGATTGGTTTTTTAAGTCATGACACTATTTGCCAAACTGCAAAGCAGCTGTTTCTCACACTGTTCTAATATCAGTTTAGGCAGGTGTTTGAAGAGGTGGTGTGTGTTAGATTGTGTGTACGTTTTAATGCATTAAAATTCGACCAAGAAGTCACTTCATGGGACTCAGACTGACTCCATTTAAGTCTGGTGTCCTGACTGAATTCCTTGAATCTGGGAGCCAAGGTTCCATGGTACCAAATGGCTCCTCAGTGTGTGAGTTCAGGCCTGTGGTTCATAGAGAAGGGAGAGTGGGCAGACAGGCACCCAGGTGTCTCTACTATGCTTGAATTCTATAAATTACTCATGGAGACCACCTTTATCAAGTTAGTGCTTCATTCCTACAGAGAATTTTATAGTTCTCTCTCTCCACCACCAAAAAGCTTTATGTTTCAAACGATAGACTCTGGGTTCCATCCAAGGGCCTACCTGTACATAGAGATTCACCTCTGCACTTCTGCACAGGTATGGGAAATTGCCTCCTGTTTTAAGGTGAGCCCTCCGGGCATTAGGATACAGTTTGTACATTTCTTCTTTAGCTTCAGTTGAAAGTGCACTCTGGTCAAACACCTTGAGAAGAATATGAGGACAAAACTGTTATTTCAATGTGTTCTTTTCACATTAAGCAAAGTGTCCCCCCAAGCACTCCTTACAGGAGACATGGTTGAACCTTTCTGAAGTCTGGGCCACCACCTTCTACTCATCCCTAGTGACTCTAACTCCAAAGTAAAACACACAGATTTTACTGCCAAATGTCTTTTGCATTGTTTAGGGGAAAAAAACTATACCATGAATTTCATTTGTCCTCAAAGATAGTTAATTAAATTAACAGAACATTAATAGCAAGCAATCACTGAAAACACCAATTTCAAAAAGATCATGAAACCCCAAAAGAACTTAGTATTAATGTAAAAGCAGTTATATGTGTGATATACTCTGTGAAAATAATTATCTAAAAAATTAAGAATATTAGATAAAAAGTCCAGGCCCTTTCCTGGGGGAGCCACTGTTGGAAGTTTGCAATATATGACTCAAGAATCATAATACACAAATTTATGTTCAAACTCATGCAAAAATTATTCAAATAATACAAAAGACAAAAAAAAAAACCCATGAAAATAAAGACAGGTGCGTCTCCACCTTGCTAAAACTTCTAGACATTTTAAGTGACCATGTACTTAAGTGGTGACCATAACTTTGAAAGTGCAGGCAGAGCAAATGCACTGTGAGGACCATATATTTCTTTGAGAGTATTGACAAGCTTACTCTGTGTCGTGGTAAATGTTGGAATGTAGCAATTACAATAGAAAATAGTAAGTTATTGTACATGTTCATAATAACCTGATAAAAATCAGTTTTTAATTTAAATACCATATTACTTGCATTTAGGAATAAATCTATTGTGAGACAGAACAGTTATATGATTAAAATAAAAAGTCAAAGCCACAGTGAAATACCACTTCACATCCATTAGGGTGGCCACTATTAGAAAAAAATAAAGAAAATAACAAGGATATTGGCGACGATATGGAGAAATTGGAGACCTTATGCACTGCTAATGGGAATGTAAAATGGTATGGCCCCTGTGGAAGACAGTAAGGCAGTCCCTCTAGGAGTTAAACAGAATTATCAAATGATTCAGCAATTCCATTTCTAGGTATGCACCACCCAAAAGAACTGAAAATAGAACCTTGAATGTGTATTTGCACACAAACATTTACAGCAGCATTATTCACAGTAGCCAAAAGGTGGAAACAACTCAAATGTCTATCCACAGATGAAAGGATAAACAAACTGCGGTATATACATACAACGCAATATTATCCAACCGTAAAAGGGAATGATTTTTAAAATTTTAAATTTATTTTTAATTGGAGGATAACTGGATATTTTTAACATGTGCTTTAACATGGATAAAGCTTAGAAATATGCTAAGTGAAACAAGCCAGATACATAAGGATATTTATATGATTCCACTTACATGAGGTACCTAGAACAGGTAAATTCATAGAGACAAAAAGCAGGACAAAAGTTACTAGGGTCTCTAGGGGTAATGGTGAAGGAAGAGTTATTGTTTAATGGGTACAGAGTTTCAGTTTGGGATGATAGAAAGTTCTGGAGATGGCTAACAGTGGCAGCTGGACCACACTATAAATATACTTAATGGTACTGAACTGTACACTTAAAAGTAGTTTAAATTTTGTTATGTGAATTTTTTTATGTGTATTTTACTATAATCAAAAAAACATGTAAGAAGCAAGCTTTTGTGTTAACTGGACTTTATGGGATTCTGGCACCTTCGTTTTGCTGCCCAGATTTGTAACAGCTTAAAAAGAACAGCAAAGCAAACCAAAATGGGTAAGGACTACCATGTTTGTTTAAATTTATTTTTATTTCAATGGTGTCATTCCTTCCAGGAAAAATACAGGATAAGCAATAAAAGATTTTTTTTGAAATTGAGAAAGCTGTGTGGGGGGCAGGTGGTAAAAACAAATTCAATGCAGTGTTTGAAGCAACACTGAAAAATCGTAAAATGATTTGTAAGGTGGATCTTGACATATACATATAAAAAAGGTAAAGCATCTGTTTTACTTAAAGAAAACTTACATCCATAATGGTTACAGGGATATCCCGAATTTTATGAGGTTCCACATAAGAATTTTGACAATTCAGGGTAAGTCTTGAAGCCAGTTCACTCTGACCCAAACTTTCCAGCTGCAGGAAAAAACACAGGTAAAGATTTTTCAAAAAAATTTTTTTCACATTTACATTATATCCACAGATAATATTCTATTTATAAAGGTGGCATTATGTGTGGTAGGGCCAGTAAGTTAACCACTGAGGAGACAAAATGTATTTGAGACCATAACTGGGCCCTGGAAGTGGTGATACTTTTCTGTTCTGGGCACCTGGCCTTCCACAACCCTCAATCTGAGCTGCCTCTTCAACCAGGTGCCTGTGGGCAGCAAGCCCATTCCAGAAGCTTAATGAAGACAGAGAAACATTTCAGTGATCTTAGAGCTGGAAGAGGCCTCAGAAAAAATCATCTATCCAGTAGTTTCTACCTGCACATCTACAAACCTGCTCCATCACACTGACCTGGGGAGGCAGAAGTGGAGGAGTGAGGTAAAAACAGATTCCCAGAGCCCTCGGCCAGGGATTCCAGTTCAAGGCCTAGTGTGAGCCCTTAGAGTCTGTGTTTTTTAAATTTCCCCAAATGATTCTGATAAATTATTCAGCAGCCGTAATATCCATCTAGAATGTATTAAAGTTAATATGGAAAAATACTTAACAAACACCTCTAATACACACTGAATGAGACAGGTATTTCTCAGGAACCAAGAAGACATGAAAATTCCCAGGTCAAGGTGTCCCCTCCCCAAGGTCATGATCCTTACCCTGTCTACCATGAAATCAATGGCATCAGCCATCATAGGGTCCACTGGGCCAGAGGAAAAGTTCCCAAGAACTATTTTTTTAAGCATAAATGATGGCATCAGCCAAAAGCTGTAAAAAACAAACAAACAAAAAAACTGACATTTAAACTTACAAGACAATACATGAGTGGCAAGTATTCATTCAATATTGAAGCTCTGTATAGCTAGGCATTTGGGATTTAGAGATTTAAAAAACCTAGTCTCTTCCTTCAAATAGCTAGTTTTGAAGCATCCAGTTTTTATAAATGCTTTCTCAAGTTCCCAAAGAGTTATGGTTTCATATGATCAAACCTTTGAGGATTGGGAATAATTATAAGCAATATTTCAAAATGCCTTTATTGAGATAAACATTCTGATAATTCCAAGATTTTATTTTCTAGTTGGCCTTATTTTCAATGGCTTAAGCTACTTGTGGAAAACTGAACACTTACCATATCAATCTTAAGGTTTATATCACCTTTTGATTAACATTAAAGGATAGATTTCAAAATAGTAAAATCACAGTTATTATACCTACTATTGCTACTAGGGGATTCTTGGGCTAATTCAAGGCAATTCAATCTTCATGTATTTCTATATGTGATCTTTAGTTAGAGTTTACTCCATTAATTACATTGGGAGCCCTTATATAGGGTAAACATGAATTTTTTTAAACCTATGCTGAAAATGACTTATAAAAGGTACAGACCACCTTCTGATATACATTCTCAGTAAACGTCCCTTATAAGGACCAGTTAGCCATCTTTCAGTCACCTTCAATGATCTAAGTTCTCTACTCCAACCCATCCCAACAGCTTCTTAACTTCTAAAGGGGATGCTGCCTGGGTGCTTTCTGTGTTTGAGTGAGGGGCGGGGGGTCATCCTCTTGGCTCTGTTCATCCCTGAAGCCTCTGTGTGACACACAGTAAGTATTCAGACATTTGATAAAAAATTACTGATATGCAAGAGCACTAAGTAGGGAAGTCTTGACTTCTGACAATCAAAACAACATGAAAAAATCATCAAAAAGAATGACTTTTGGTGCATCATCTGGACATGAAGTATCTGTCTAATGCATACAAGAAATTGCTGCACAAATGCTGAGTAAATAAGTGAGAAAACATCAGGAAACATTTTTTAAAAAATCAGAATGCAATAGTAAATAGTTGTGAAAACTATGAAAACAATGTTTACCTAGAACATTTTGTGAAAACCAATCTGATCACTCAGGTAAGTTAAGTCAATAGGCTACTTTTGGGGGGTAGAGCCTAGCCTTGTTAGCAATGAAAGAAATATTGTGAAGTCAGTTTTAAGGTACCATTAGACATCTATAAAACTAATTCAAACGATAAAATCAACGAAGGGATGGCTCCAATAAAGCAGGTACCCCACTGGTTGCCTTGCAAAGCATTATGCCCTCTCCATCTTTCTAAAAAGCAGACTAATGTTGTAAAAGTGCCAGCGAACTAAACAGTCTCTCCATTTCGGGGAACCTATCTCAAGGAAATAACCCAGAAAGAGAGGAACAAAGTAATTTACACACAAAGATTTACAGTAGAACCTGATGAAAAATTGAGAGAAGCCGAAGGCCTTAAAAAAACTGTAACAGTCATTACACAGGACTCTGTACACAAAATACTAAGTGGAGCAAGCAGAATACAGTATCAGTGAGATATGCACTGAAGGGAAACCGTAAAGGCATGTGAACTATAATAAAGCCAGACGATGATTTAAAGTAATGGGAAACACGGAAGTTAGAATTCTCTCAATTCTTTTCCTTTGCAAGGATGACTGTTTCTAATGCTAAAAGCCAGGATGGTTTCAGAAGACAAAAGTATATATGGCCCCTCCCTCTCTAATGCTTCAAAAAAACCAAACATCAACATTTTCAATTCCACTAAAAATAACAAAACTGTTGGTCACATGTTTACATTCTTACCTGCTTGCGGTCCATGTTTGGTTGAAGATAGAGGTGTCACTGAAGGAATTGCAAAGGATGAGGGAATGGACTCGGGGAGATTTGTGAGTGTATTCAGCAAACTTTTGGGCCAAAAAGCCTCCCAGAGAAGCCCCAAAGAGATGAACCTAATTAGAAACAAACACAAGGATCCTAAAAACAATGACTAATCTTGAAGTATCAAAAAACTGTTTTAATTATCACCAACCACAGAATATAATGTTATCACCAGTCATTAGACTGAAATATTTACAGCAGTTAGAAGTTTAGGAAATACTGTATTTAAATGCAATGTCTATACCCTGTCAAGAAAAAATACAATGGTGTATATGTTATATTAGTTAAAAAATATTATTCACAGATTATATTAGAAAATGAATCTACTTTACAGTTTCTGTTTAAGAAAACAGAAATTTTAATTCAGTAATTCAGTATTTCCACTCCTAGACATGTACTCAAGAGAACTGAAAACGAAATTTGTGTAAGAATGTTCATAGCAACATCACTCATAATAACTAACCAGTGGAAACAAATCAAGTGATGAATGGGTAAATAAAATGTGTTTCATCCATACAATGGGATTTTATTTAACAATTAAAAGGAATGAGTTATTGATAGAATTTGCAACATCGATGAACCTTGAAAATCTCGTGCGAAGTGAAAAAAGCCAGTCACAAAAGACCACAAATTACATTTTTGTATTTATATAAAATATCCATAACAGGCAAATCCACAGACAGGGCTCCAGGGAGGAAGAAGGGTGGTGACTGCTAAGTATGGGGTTTCTTTTTGGGGTGGAAAAAAATGTTCGAAAATTGACTGTTGTGATGGTTGCACATATCTCTGAATATATTAAAAAACAGTGAATTATACACTTTAAAAGGGTAAACTGTATGGTATGTGAATTCTAGCTCTAAAGAGCTGTTATTAAAAAAAAAAGACAACACCAGACAATGACGTAAATGTTGCATTAAAATCACATGTGAGTAACTAGTTTCAAGGTACTCACTTTATCCAATTGTAAATGGTCTAAAAGTTTTCTGAATCCATCACAGAATTCAAGGTGGTCCCAATAAACTGGATACTGCAACTAGAATATAACAAGTTTTAAATTTATTTTAAAAATTGTAAAAGTAAAATACAACTCATATGTATCTGAAAAATTTAGGGCTCTCACAACAGTGTTTCTCATTTGCTGAATCTCTGCTCCTTTTTCAAAACATAGGAAAATAAGCTCTCATCTTATCCTAGACTTCAAAATTCCAATTTTATCTAACAGAACAATTAAAAAAATAAAAATAAAAACCACACTCTAGTGATACTACGTATACAACAATTTCAATTCACATCAATTTCCTTTCCAAATAGCTTAGAAACTCTGAGGTTCAAGGGTGAACAGAGCAGAACCTATTCAAGTAAGAAAATTTTGTTTTCCCCTTAAACCAATTTCATTCTGAATTATGGCTCAGAACTAGAAATCCTTCTAAGGAGAGTTTCCTCTCTTTTTGGTAGCATTTCTTTAAGGGAGTATTCAATAAAATTGTTCCTCTACGTTTACTGACTTAGTCATTCTATCTGACTTCTTGTAGTACTTTTGTTTGTGATTAAACATTTCAGGTGCTTGACCCCAGGTAACCCCTTAACGTTGACAATAATGAAGAAAAAGAAACACAAGTCACTAATTCCTTTCTAGGGGACTCAGGTTTGTCACCTAAGGGTGCCCTTTAATACACGTAAGATTCATCTTAAAGCCTTGCTGTTTTAAGCACTTAGATTTATTTGGCTAATGACAAATCATTGGGATAGATACCACCATGTAAATTATGGGATAATTTCAGATATGATGTAATATGTTAGTTTTACTATTAAAATTCCATTCGTGGATACGATTCCACTTTTCTGAGGCAGGATGGAGAACAGACTCTTCCTAGCAAAAATTTGAGAGTTTGAGTCAGATGATAGCCTAAAAGAAAGGAGATGACATTTTTATGAATCCTTTAATTTAAAAATGTCTGTGCCCTAAGGAGTGTCCCAGAGCTGAGGTGTCTGGCCTAAAGTGCCAGGTGGA
Source organism: Bos indicus (assembly GCF_029378745.1). Classification (NCBI taxonomy): domain Eukaryota; kingdom Metazoa; phylum Chordata; class Mammalia; order Artiodactyla; family Bovidae; genus Bos; species Bos indicus. The sequence continues at coordinate 11,922,717 of NC_091769.1, forward strand.
AGGCCTCTGCATCTGACACTCTGAGCAAGAGAGACTATAAGCATAGGGGAAAAAAAAAAGCTGGAGACAAGATGGTGGAGTAGAAGGACTTGAGCTTACCCTCCTCTCATGAAAACACCAAAATCACGACTAATTGCTGAACAACCATAACAAAAAAGGCTTAAGCCTACCAAAAAAAAGCCTATACCCAAAGAAGAAACCATAATGAGACACCTGAGGAACAGAGGCCACAAACACAGAAAATTAGACAAAATGATATGCAAAGAAATGTGTTCCAAGATAAAACCCGAGAAGAACAAATGAAGTGGAGACAGGCACTCTACCTGAAAAAGAATTCGAAGTAATGATGCTACTCCAGACCCAAAGGGAGTGGCACAATATATTTCAAGTGATGACAGGCAAAACCTACGACCAAGAATACTCTACTCAGCAAGGTTCCATTCAGCGCCACCAAACCAGCTTTACATGAATGCTAAAAGAATTTCTCTAGACAAAAAAGAAAGGCCGCATCTAGAAACAAGAAAATTACAAATGAGAAAGCTCACTAGTAAAGGCAAATATACAGTAAAAGGTAGGAAATCATCCACACACAAATATGATATCAAACCCAGCAATCATGAGAAAAGGAGAGTACGAATGCAAGACATTAGAAATACATTTGAAATTAAGAGACCAGCACTTAGAACAATCGTGTGGGTGTGTGGGTGTGTGTGTGTATAGAAAGAGAGAGACAGAGAGAGAGAGAGAGACAGAGAGAGAGAGACAGAGACAGCACGCTATATCAAAACCTCAGGGTAACTGCAAACCAAAAATCTGCAATAGATACACATAGAAAAGAAAAATTGATCCAAACAAAACACTAAAGATAGTCATCAAATTGCAAGTGAAAGTATGTTAGCCACTTGGTCATGTCCGACTCTTTGTGACTGTAGTCCCAGACATCTCTGGCTATGGAATTCTCCAGGCAAGAATACTGGAGTGGTTAGAAGAGAAAAAAAGAGGAAGAGGAAAAAATGACCTATAAAACCAAATCCAAAACAATTAACAAAACAGCAATTAAGAACATACATATTGATAATTACCTTAAATGTAAATAGATCAATGCTCCACCCAAAAGACACAGACTAGCTGAATGGATCAAAAAACAAGATCTAGGGCTACCACCACAATCAGCAGCCCATGAACCACACTAGAGAGTACCCCCTGCTTGCTGCAACTACAGAAAAGCCCATGCAGCAATGAAGACCCAGCACAGCCCAAAATAAACAAGTTAATAATAATAAATACCCATATATTTGAGAGTCCCTTGGACTGCAAGGAGATCCAACCAGTCCATTCTGAAGGAGATCAGCCCTGGGATTTCTTTGGAGGGAATGATGCTGAAGCTGAAACTCCAGTACTTTGGCCACCTCATGCAAAGAGTTGACTCATTGGAAAAGACTCTGATGCTGGCAGGGATTGGGGGCAGGAGGAGAAGGGGACGACAGAGGATGAGATGGCTGGATGGCATCACTGACTCGATGGACGTGAGTCTGAGTGAACTCCAGGAGATGGTGATGGACAGGGAGGCCTGGCGCACTGCGATTCATAGGGTCGCAAAGAGTCGGACACAACTAAGCGACTGAACTGAACTGAACGCTGTCTATAAGAGATACACCCACATCTAGGGACACATACAGACTGCAACTAAAAGGATGGAAAAAGGTATTCCAAGCAAATGGAAATCAAAGAAATCTGGAGGAGCGATACTCTTATCAGACAAAATAGACTTGAAAATAAAGACTGTTACAAGAGACAAAGAAGGACACTACATAATGATCGAGGAGTTAATCCAAGAAGATATAACAATTGTAAATAAATATGCACCCGATGTAAGAGCACCTCAATATACAGGCAATTGCTTAAAGGAGAAATCAGTAGGAACATGCACCACGAAGAAATAGAAAACATGAATAGACCTATTACAAGAGATTGAAACTATGATTTAGAAACTTCTAACAAACAATAGTCCAGGATCAGATGGCTTCACAGGTGATTCTATCAAGCATTTAGAGGAGAGTTAACACCTATCCTTTTAAAACTATTCCAAAAAATTGCAGAGGAAGGAACACTCTCAAACTCATTCTATGAGGCCCCCATCACCCTGATACCAAAACCAGACAAAGATTTCACAAAATAAGAAAATTACAGGCCAATATCACAGATAAACATAGATGCAAAAATCCTCAAAATACTACTGAATCCAACAATGTAGTAAAAGATCATCTACCATGATCAAGTGGGGTTTATCTCAGGGGTTCAAGGATTTTTCTATATTCACAAATCAATCAGTGTGATACCTCATATTAACAAATTGAAGAAAAACCGCATGATCACCTCAACAGATGCAGAAAAATCTCTTGACAAAATGAGTATGAGTAAAACTGGAAATGTGAACAAGGTTGGTGGATTATATTAACATCAATGTTGGCTGTGATATTCTACTACAGTTTTATAAAACGTTACTATTGGGAGAAAATGGGCAAAGTATATAAGGGGTATCTATTATTTCTTACAACTGCATGTGAATCTATAATTATTTCAATAAAAATGTAAATGAAAAAAGGACCCATGCATTTTTAACTGCTGGATACTAACAGATGTCTAGTAAAATTTCAGAAATCTCCTGGCACTTTGATCAAATCTTAAGGACAAAGTGATTTTGAAGACACTGCTGTCTTTTTCCTTGATTCTTTATCTAGCTAAGAAATAGGGAATGCCCACATCAGGAAGCTTGAGGGCAAGAAGAAATATCCAGGCAAAAGGCAAGGCTGTGTGCCCTGTCAGTTTAGAACCAAAAACATGCTGTCTGCTTTGAAGAACGCTCAAAAGTGAGACAGACAGCTGGGGGGCTGCTCAGTTTCCCCTTCCCTGGCTGACCAACAGCGATCACCTAGACAGAAAGTGTCACCACTTCAGCTGCAAAGGACTAGGAGGAGGGCGGCCACCACCCTCCTCTCCTGGAATGCTGTGCAGAGAGGGATTACTGAAAACCCAGAACAAGGGAGGATTGCATGGCAGGGCTTCCAACACACCATACGAGGAATGGTTAAAGACTCCGGAGAGATTTACCTGGAGAAGACAAGACCTGGGGGGAAAGTAGGCGGCCGAAAGTAACGAGTTTTTCCAAGAAAAAGCAGGGCTGTCAAGAGGAAGAGGAACTGCATTTGTCTCCTGTGACCCCAGTTGGTGGTAGCCCCAGTGGAATTTTCAGTTTCCTTCTAAGAGAAGAGCCCTGGTCCACATTTTCTCTCCTCTAGGCAGTAAATAAAATGTATACTAACAGCAGTACTCCCATGAGGAGTACCATTTACATGTTAACATTCTAGGTCCCAGAAAACAACCGCCAGCTCCAAAGCCAGGGCCTCTGCTTCGGGGAAGTTAGGAAACCGAAGTCCACCATCCTGACCTAGTCAAGGCGTGCCGAACACTCTACGGTGAGCAACGGCGCCTTCCCGCCTACGCCCTCCTCCCAGAGAGGGAGATTAAAGAATGACCAATGCAAAACTAGATTTAGACCAAACTCAGCGATAACACGGAGAAGGCAATGGCACCCCACTCCAGTACTCTTGCCTGGAAAATCCCATGGACAGAGGAGCCTGGTAGGCTGCAGTCCATGGGGTTGCGAAGAGTTGGACACAACTGAGCAACTTCACTTTCATTTTTCACTTTCATGCATTGGAGAAGGCAATGGCAACCCACTCCAGCATTCTTGCCTGGAGAATCCCAGGGACTGGGGAGCCTGTTGGGCTGCCATCTCTGGGGTCGCACAGAGTCGGACATGACTGAAGCGACTTAGCAGCAGCAGCAGCAGCAGCAGTGATAACAATTAGAAACAACATACTTTTTAACCAAATGTGAAGGATATGAGCTAATTAATGAACCTCACCTCACCTGTCAAAGACTCACAGTAAAGCAAGCTTTCGGTCCCCTTTGCTGCTCACAAGCAGTGATGGAATAAAAGGGGGGAGGAAATGGGGTCAGAAGATTGAGCTGGGTTCTCCCTCTGCTGCCTACTGGCTGTGTGACCCTCAGCCATCTCTAAAATGTCCAGACCTCAGCCTCATCTATAAACAACAATGCTTCCTACCGGTCAGACTTATTCAGGAAATGCATGTTCAAGCTGAGGGTAGAGAAAGCTTCGATAAAGGTTTGTCTCCTCTGCGCCTCCGTTTGTTTTCAAACCATACCACCTTCATCAAAAAACTCCCTTTCACATTTTAAAAATGAAAAACAGTATTTTACAATAAGAAACATGCCTATTACTATACTCAGAAACAGAAACACACACACACACACACACACATACAAAATCAGAAAAGGTGGACCTGCACTGTTATCCTAAATCAACAATACTTACAGCTATAACCCGGTAACCCCATCCAGTCAAAGCCAAAATCTGCCGGAAAAATACATCCGCAGTTCCGCTGACGGGAGGGAGAAATATGAGAGGACACCTGATATTTCTGGGGCCTGCATCGTAGAGCGACCAGATCTTACTATCATCATCATCCACAATAATCTGGAGGGAAAGTTATAAGAAGAAAATGAAAAATCTCATGGATTTGATTTTACATGTTAATAGTTATTTCGACACCGTAACTTCGCTGACAATTTTAATACCACTGTCTTGGTGGTTTACACACTAACGTGGGGATCACACCAGACCAGTACATATAATAAACAGCTTTGTCTCCTTTTCCTTCTTCAGAACTGACACAGTCCATGGAACTGCTTTATACTTTTCCCGAGAGCTTCTTTTTCTCTCAGCTTGGAATTTTCCTCTCCAGTCATGACTATTTGAAGTTTATTTTGTTTACCATTAAACAGTAAACTCTGCACATGGCATCTTAACTCTTCCCCGTATTTCTGCTGTGTGTGTGCATGCGCGCACGTAGGAGGAGGACAATTTGCAGAGTCATTCTCCAGTGCTGGCCCAGAGGGCTGGCTGGGATCAGCAGGGTTAGTGTGTGAAAGGGGAGACGAGAGATAGAAAAGACTCCGGGCTCTGGGGAGAAGCTGGGTAGAGATGGGACCATGAGTGAGATGCTTCAGGAGCCTGATCTAGCCCAAGCCTCTGAGACAGAGACCTCTGCTAGAGAGGAGGGATGAGGCAGGTATAGGTGTCACTGTCCCCAGAGAGTATTTCAAACCATTCGGTCAGGTGTGGGGAATGGGCTCAGGGAGAAACTGGATTTTGGGGGAAAGGGGGATGAGAAGGAGGAAGGTCATCAGAAACCTTCCTCATTTAGTGGCTTTTGACCCAGTAAGGGAAAAAGATGAGCATTACATGAGCTGAGACAAATCAGGTGTTCAGCACAGAGTCTGGCAGATACTGAGTGTTCAATAGTGGCAAAAATGTTCGCTACAGTATGCACTGCATGATAGGTGATTTTTGTTCTCTTTGGCTGACTTTTTGGTGCTATTTGGAAAAGTACATTAACTGCTTGAACTTACGCCAATGCAAATCAATACTTATCCTACTTTTATATTAAAAGGTTCAAGGTTCTATTTTTTTCTTCTTTGGCCATGCCATGTGGCATGCTGGATCTTATTTTCCCCTGCATTAGGAGCACGGAGTCTTAACCACTGGACCACCAGGGAAGCCCCAAGTTCCATCTTCTGAGAGCTCCAAGTTGGCAGTGCTGTGGGGCCTATGGTGCCAATGTGGGTGGCAGCATGCTAACCGGAGTCACTTAGCAGATGAACAGGGCAGGGCAAAGTCTAGAGGGCCCTATCCAATACTTTCCGGACTTCCACAATTGACGGTATATCTCATGATTATGTTTTTGCCCTTTGGATTCTGCCACTCACATTTTTGCTTTTCATGTTTCTTTTTGCTGTGATTGTAGTGAAAAATCTTAGTGACCATTGATAGTGCATCCAGTAAATTCCAACCTTCTAATAATAAAACATGAGATATGATATTCAGATTTCTAAAATTAAAATCTAGCACTATGAAATTTCAAGCAAACTCTTCATCACTTATGGACCAAACTGACCAAAGGAGAACACTATATCAGTGAAACTACTTCCTACAACTACTTCCAAGTATATTTCGGTAAGTTTGTGTTGCTTTGGGTCTAGTGATTAGCTTGCTGAGTGAGTTCATCAAGAGGAGCCCATGTTAATTACTTGAGGGGATGGGACAAGGCAGAGGGACTCCAGTGGCAATTCTTCTAGCACAGACAGTAGTTCCTGGGGTAGCAAGAAGAAAGGCAGGTTCCCTTTGCCAAGCTGCTTTGAAGCCAGATAATTTGATTTTAACCCAAACTCTACTAGACTATGTGACTTTAACATGTTAACCTCCATGAACCTTGGTTTTCTCATCTGTAAAATGGGCACACCACTACCCACTTTGTTAAACTGTATTTGGGGACTTCCTACAATAGTGGAAGGTATTCTGTCTCTATGTAGAAACTGTACCTCAAATTTCTATAGGAAGAGTAACTCTGTTATTAATTCAAACTTGCATGCTACTTCCACAGCTATCTACCCTGACAAAATAATTTTAACAGCAACATAGATGATCTTCAGATCATAGTACTCTAATGCTTGCAAGGGGATCAGCAAAGATTTTATTCTGACACAACTTTTGTCAGTGTGATCCCAAGCATTTGGGATTAATTTGAGACTCACAGTCAACAGACTTCAACGTAAGTGTTTAGGGTTTTTGGACAACCCAGGCAAATAAAGTTTCTAAAAGATGACTATGACAGAATGAGTACAGATTATGGCAAACAGAGGATCTATAATGTAAATCTTCAATCTTGAAGAACAGGAAAATGGTTTCTAACAGAATCTAACTGCACTTACTGTACAGGTGCTGTTGCTTACACTTTCCACCAAACTATACAGAGGCGTACACGTATTCCTGCTTGCTTGAATATGTAAAAACAACTGCAAAATAATGAGTACAGTTATTCTGACTTTTACTCTTGAATGAGTCTCAAAAGTTGATTATACTTGACAGGGAAGGGGTTGAACATTATGTTCTGCAATCCAGTCGTGATATTTGGCAATAACCTTTACTCTCAAACACTACTAAGACATAATGTCTAAATCACACATGAAAAACAATACAAGATTTTGCAAATAAGAGGTGTAGTAAAACCATACATACCTTTTTAAGGGGGACTGTACTTCTAAACCAGTTATAATCAGGAGAGACTTTAATCTCTCCCATGGTTAGCTGAAATGGAGGTTAACCCTGAAATAAAAGCATGTGATGTTTCACGTCAAGAATTCATGTTTACATCAGAACTAAATGTAGAATCTGGTCTGGTTCTACCAACAATACTTTAAAAGGTAAAACCGAGGAAATGGGCTGTTTTACCTTGTCAACAGAAAACAATTGGTGAAATCCTATAATCATGGAGCAAGCAAGAAGTACCCTGAGAGAGAATTATTCCAACCCCCTTAGTTCCTCCAAAAGAGGAATCTGGTCTAGAAAATGTTAATGACTTACCCAAGATCCCATGGCTATTGCAAAACCAGGACCACAGGACAGTCTTTTCTGACCCCTGACTGCCTGTCCTAGTTACATGACTCCAAATGCAGTAGAATAGCCTGTCTTTCAACAAAACCTTAAGAATCTATGTTAATAAAGATGTTCCTGTCTGACAGAATTCTAGGGAACAGTCCACACTAGAAAAAGGAGTTCATGTAAGCCTGCTGCTGCTGCTAAGTCTGCTTCCTCATAAATTCATAAAATGCCATAAATCTAACTCTAGGAGAAGACAGCTTCAGAAACACACATAGATTTTAATGCAAAATACAGGAAAAACTTGCTGTTCATATGGATGTGGTAAAAGTGATATAATGCACGCTGAAGATCCATGATAAAGTACCAGAACATTCCTGAAGGCACAATAACTTGCAAAAAAATAAAACATGTGGCCTTTAAAAAACAGGTGGTCTTCTATTGTGAGATTAATGATTTCCAGCTGTTATAGTTCTATGACCTGGGAAAAGTCACTGACCCTTTGGGGGCTTGTTTTCTCATCTAGGATTGTTTCACTACTCTCTCCCTAAAGTGCAGCATAGTGCTTCGTACACAGCAGGCATTATCTGTCGACTAAATGAAATGACTGCATCCTAAGCAGGCCGAACTAGTCAATCCTAGAATCCCTTTTAACCTGGGTACCTATTAGTGTTACATTGGCCGGGCATCCTCAACTTAAAGCTGCCCCTGTTTGCTTAAAAATCTATGTTGTTTCATAACAGGAACTTGAAAATTATAGTTCCTTGTTGCAGATTCTTATTGCCAAATGACGAAATTCTACCCATTGGTTTGGAAGGACTCAAATGCTCCTTTGCATCATGTCCTCTACTGCAGCACAAGCCTGGACTTTCCTAGCAGGGCTAGGATGAGTTTGAGACCCTAGGACTTAAGTCTTAGGCTTGACTGTGAACTGAGAAACTTAGAGGGGCTTTTCTGGGCTGGTCAGGTGCCAGGGATTCTTAAGCCAATGAATCTTCCTCTTTGGCCCTCCACATCTGCTCCCTCAAAAAAAAAGGGCACTCAGCAATCTCAACTGTTACCTCTAGCCTTGGGGGCTACTAAACTGAACCCCAAGGAGATGGTAAATGTAGACATCCAATATTAAACTAGGTTTACAACCTTAACACTGTAATAACTGGCCTTTTCTTTCAAGGCTGGGATGGTTCTTAGAAAAGTTTATTGAAATCTTCAGTGGTTCTAAAATATGAAGAAAATCATCAGCCAGTATTATACAGACAATCAATGTGCATGGATGTAGTTCTTATTCATACTGAAATAAAGAAAATCATTCTTTGCATATCCATTTTCTCTTAACAAATATTAACATGTTAAAAAACTGAAGCCATTTGAACTATAGCCCTTCTCTAAGCTGGTCACTGCTTTTAACTGAAAGCAACTGGCAAGTATAGTTAATTCTGGAAAACTTTCTACCTGGACAGACTTGAACTATTCCTATGTCATCTAACTATTGCCTAATCAAGACATTTTCTAGTATACCATTACTATAAACAATCACTATTCTACAGGAGGAAATATCAAAAACATGTTTAGAAAAAAATCCCTACTCAACAGATCAGAACAAAACACCTACTCAAAACACTTTGTCTGACTAAAGTCAGAAATTTTGCTTCTATATTCACCAAACTTGGGATAAAATAAATGATTCATAGTTTGGAATCAGTTGCAACATCCAAACCAAACTATCATACAAATATACACACACACATTGTACACAGGCTCACACACTCACTGTCATTCACTTCTTCCCTCAGGAGTAAGTAGAACAAGGTTCCTTACCACAGTCTTCAGTATTATCCACAACCACTCAATATTATAACATTTATTTTATAACTAATCTCACTGGTTGGAGATTCCACTGAACGGTGACTACATTTTTATAGAAGCAAGTGATGTGAACACTTGTGCTAGTTTGGCAGTACATGAAACGTAAGATAGATACCAAATGTTGCATATGACCAACTGACATTTAAGAGGGAAAAAAACTGCTGCAAAGGGAAAGCGGCTGTGAGTGGTATGAAAAGGAATTTTGTTCTCCTAGCTCTCTTTCATCCACTACAAGGGAATACTTTTCCAAGTCACAAGGGGAACATTCTGCATATGGTAAAAAAAAAAAAAAAAAAAGGTTCACTGAGACTGTGATCCAACTGATCGGTATTAAATAAGAAAGAATGTGGACCAGGAGCTCAACGCTGATTTGATCTCTCACAATTCTTCACAAAAACAAAAGCACCTGTTCATGCTGCTGGGAAATGGGTGGCAGGAATTTTCCCTTCGTCTTGCTTAGGGAAACCCCCTTCTCAGAGAGTGCTCTAGACACCCAGTCCTCTCTGGCCCTTGTGCTGCTCCAGGATAAAACTGCCAGTTTTGAGTGTGCAAGAATTACATGCACTTCTCCATCAAGGTTTCACCAAAACCAGCCACTTTACAGTCCACTTATCCCTCAGGATTTCAACAGACCCTGCCAATTCACAGCCAATGAAATCACCTTTACAAATGTTTAAGTCATCTAACCAGTTCAACTAGTCAGAGATTTTCTGATCCTTTTCCTCAATCATATGCTCTACATACAGACAATCTGTGATTCTTACTGACACAAGCAATAGCAAAATATTAGAACCTAAGGGTCTCTGGAGGATGCCCTTGGCTTTTTAATGCAAGTCTCCATACCTCACCACACCAGTACAGAGCTATTCTTTTTTTAGGTTTCCTGGGGGGAAGATTTATCCTTATCTTCAGAAGCTTACTCTATTATCTTCTAAACCTCATAGGAGGAAAAGCTGACTACTTGACATTTTGACGGTCACATCTCATCTTGTACCCTGTCTTAGTATTAAAGCTTTTGGAAATTTGCACACAGCTATTCAATTACCCCTCAGTCTCTTGAAGCTCGGTGCCAAGAGGAGCTGGAACATTGTAGGTGGAGACAAAGAAGCAGCATAAATGCAGAATTTAGGACTCCCGAGGACAAGGAGAAGAGGAAAGTGAGACAGCTTAGCCCTGCCACTTTCCTCACACCTGGCCCGTGCTCAGCAATGACAAAGGCATTTATCACTTTCAGGCTGAGGTGCAATCTCCAAAATAACTAGTCTGCTCAGAGTTCTTCAAAGTTTACAGGAAAAATGCGTTCCTGGGCTGCAGCAGTGTAGCCCCAATATGGGATAACAGGAGTATGTCCAGGTCAAGTACCCGACCCCCCACCCGAGGCGAAACACACACAGATCTCCACCTTCTTCCAGTCCCACTGGTGACAGCTACACAAAGGCAGGGTCACAGGCACACCGATCACCCCCATGAACTCAGACACGACCTTAGACACACACACAGGGACGTACAATCACGTGCATGGTCACATGAGCCGACCCACTAAGGGCCACACTCACAAAGTCACACCGACAGAGGCAGCCGTGATCACTACAAACCACTCTCACCTGCGGCCACAAACACATCATACACCCACATCCCAGGCTTCCCAGGACCCCTCCCACCCCTCACCTGCCGTGGCCGCCCCCAGGTCCCTGTCCCTCCTCCCAAGGCGGCTCTTCCCTCCAGAAAGGGGGCCGGCCTCGGAGGCTGCTGGGGCCCGGGTTGGGGCTGGAGGCCTGAGCGCTCAGTATCCGTAAGCGCTGCTAGCCGTGGGGGCGCGCTGGAGGGCCGGCCTCCGAGGGGCGGGGCGCGCGACCGAGCGAGACCGGACCGCCGCCCTCCCTCCTCCGGAATTGTTCGCGCAGCGGGCGCGAGCCGCGAGCTTCCGGGTTCGGAGGGGTGGGGCCACGTCGCGAGGAAGGGGTGGAGCTGCGTGACTCCGGCGGTCACCATGGCGACGGGGCGGGTTGGACCACAGAGTGAGAGAGACTCCGGCTTTCTCCGTACATCCTGCCGGCTGCAGAGTTGGCATCCGCTCTGGCGGGGGCGGGGGCGCCGGGAGGAGGCCCAGAGAGACTCAAGGGTCAGTTCTAGGTCACTCATATGACGTGAGCACCGAGGGAAAGGTTGTGGGACTGGAAGAAAGGGGCGCCTGACGCTTGGGACCTGCCTCGCCTGCAATTCTCGGCATAAAGCTTTGAGCGAACTCCTTTGGGTTACAGGCTTTGATGAACAAGTCTTTGTATACTGTCTTTTCTTGACAAGATTTTTTTTTCCTTTGGCACGGTCACAAATGCCCCCCATAATCCTCCACCATAACACCTCCACCTCCCTTTCCAGACTTGTGCTGAGGTCTTGGGAATTTCCAGGAACAGCTCCCGCTGACCGGCCAGCTCCTTCATCACTTTCCCTTATAGGAATAGAGAATGTTCATATATTTATTAACATTATTAACACGGTTCAACAGTACGTGAACGGTGAAATTCCAGATGTTCAAGCTAGATTTAGAAAAGGCAAAGGAACCAGAGATCAAATTGCCAACAACTGCTGGATCATGGGAAAAGCGAGAGAATTCCACAAAAACATCTACTTCTGATTTATTGACTATGCCAAAGCCTTTGAATGTGTGGATCACAACAAACAGGAAAATTCTTAAAGAGATGGGAATAGTAGACCACCTTACCTACAGAAATCTTACCTACAGATTTCTTGAGAAGTCTGTATGCAGGTCAAGAAGCAACAGTTAGAACTGAACATGGAACAACAGACTGGTTCCAAATCAGGAAAGGAGTAGGTCAAGGCTGTATATTGTCACCCTACTTATTTAACTTACATGCAGAGTACATCATGTGAAATGCCAGGCTGGATGAAGCAGAAGCTGGAATCAAGATTGCCAGGAGAAATATCAATAACCTCAGATATGCAGATGACACCACCCTTATGGCAGAAAGTGAAGAAGAACTAAAGAGCCTCTTAATGAAAGTGAAAGAGGAGAGTGAAAAAGTTGGCTTAAGACTCAACAGTCAGAAAACTAAGATCATGGCTTCCAGTCCCATCACTTCCTGGCAAATAGATGGGGAAACAATGGAAACAGTGAGAGACCTTACTTTTTTGGGCTCCAAAATCACTGCAGATGGTGACTGCAACCATGAAATTAAAAAATGCTTGCTCCTTGGAAGAAAAGTTATGCCCAACCTAGACAGCATATTAAAAACCAGAGACATTACTTCACCAACAAAGATCCATCCCAGTAGTCATGTATGGATGTGAGAGTTGGACCATAAAGAAAGCTGAGAGCCAGAGAATTGATGCTTTTGAACTGTGGTGCTGGACAAGACTCTTGAGAGTTACTTGAACTGCAAGGAGATACAACCAATCCATAGTAAAGGAAATCAGTCCTGAATGTTCATTGGAAAGACTGATGCTGAAGCTGAAACTCTAATACTTTGGCCACCTGATGCAAAGAACTAACTCATTTGAAAAGACCCTGATACTGGGAAAGACTGAAGGCGGGAGAAGGGGACAACAGAGGATGAGATGGTTGGACAGCATCACCCATGTGATGGACATGAATTTGAGTAAATCTGGGAGTTGGTGATGGACAGGGAGGCCTGGCGTGCTGCAGTCCATGGAGTCACAAAGAGTCAGACACAACTGAGCGACTGAACTGAATATATTTATAATCACTTATGTAAGATTTTGCAAAGTACATGACTCTCCTTTTCATTAAAATATTTGGAGGTATGAAAATGCTGAATAACATATAAAGCTCCTTGTTTAAAGCTTTTTAGTAGTCTCGCAGTAAGATCCTGCTGAAAAAAACCTCTACCTAATCTGTTTCAGGGAAAACTTGTACCTGATTAAAGGCCTTTGCCTTTATCCTGGCAAATGTTTTTTGGGGATTAGGGGCAGGAAAGAATCAGAGTAAACTGCATCCTAAGTAATGAGCTCTGCCTTCCTGCTTAGGAGCCTTGGATCCCAGTCTAGGATTGGGACAAATCCCAGATACATTTCCCAAGAACACAGTAACATATCCACCCCCCTAAACCCCTGCCAAATCACCTGTTCAGAATTTCAAATCAGTAACAGAAAGTGGGCTTTTCAAGTGGCACAGTGGTTAAAAAATCTGCCTGCCAATGCAGAAGACACAAGAGACCATTCCTGGGATGGGAAGATCCCCTGGAGAAGGAAATGGCAACGCACTCCAATATTCTTGACTGGAAAATTCCATGGACAGAGAAGCCTGGTGGGCTACAGTCCATGGGGTCACAAAGAGTCAGACTCGACTGAGTATACAACAACAGAAAGTGGTCTTCTGTTTTTTGCACCACATAGGTTCTGAATGTTTTTGTGGAAGAATTTTAACCTTGGATGTTTTTCTTAAAAATTTAGAGAAGTTTAATGAATAGAATAACTGGCAAATCACTGGTTGTATGTAAAACCCATTATAGGTACTCATTACATTGTTTATCTGTCTCCTGCAATGGGTTGGGAGTTTTAATTTAGAAAATCAAACAGTGATTTAACCAGTGCATTAATTATTATGACCTGGTTCATAATAAGCACTAAATGTGTATTGAATGAATTAATTAGTGAATAAATAAATCTATCTGCTTGTATTCCTAAAGCTGTATTGCTTATATCCCACACTCCCAGACCTCACTTGAGTATCTACACTAAAGAGACATGAATTATGGATTTGCTCCAATGTATTAAAAATCCTTATTCTGGTAATAAGGATATTCTGGTTACTTTGGTAATAATAACTTTTAATTTGACTGTTGATAAAGGAAAGCCATTTTATTAAATAGATACATTTTGTTATATTTATACTTTTGTTAAAAGATCAAACCCCAAATCATAAATCTTTTGTTTCCCTTAGAAAAGGAACTCATGGTCATATTTGGACCTTCAGTTGTTCCATAACACATGGCAAGCACATTGTCCTTTCCCTAATCTGTGAACAAGGAACAGTTAATATCTGTGGATTCCAGCTGCCCTACAATCGCACAAGTGCAGGAAGCAAACTCTGGAGCCAGGGCGAGCCAAGGGGCAAGCAGGCCTGGTGGGTGTGGCTGGAGGGTTTGCAGCTGTCATGGTTAGGGTCTGCCAGATGGTTCCCACAGCACCAGTCCCTGTGTGAGAATCTCACTTACAAACTGGAATGTTCACAAAATACTCTGTGAACACCAAGCAAAGTAAACAGGTGGCCAGCTGCTTCTCAAAACTGCCCAAAGCCAAGCTCTTTTCCTCAAATTGATTTTTTCGACAGGATAATATTTGTTTTAAAACACATGTGCAAAATAATCCTAGCTATATCTCATATGCATGTATACACACCAGAGTGGTGGTTACCTCTGAGGGGAGACTGGAAATACAAGGAGAACTTGGCTTTAGACGTAGCATCTGAATTCACACAACAATCCATATGTTATTGTGATTAAAAAAAAATACTTAAAAGCAACTATATTCATGCTTTAAATGCTGCTCTAAATCCTTCAATAGCTCCTCGTTGCCTTCAAGTTAAAATACAAGCTGTATGGACTACAGCGGGGTCTGACTTTCTCACGGGGTCTCAAACCTGCCCCACCCCACTTTACCCACCAGACTGAATTTCCCTTATTTTGCCCCTGGGAAGCATGTGTGAAAAAGTAAAAGAGGAGCAAAACAATACCAATTCTTGGAATACCATCCTTTCAAGTTTTTCAGGGTACAACTGACTGCAGCGTTACATATCAAATTATGCTGAGAACCAAGTTTGAAAAAGAATACTGTTTCCTCATTGCCAGATCCAGTCTGTGACATACATATTTTATACTGGATTACAGGGATTGGCCACAGAGTAGGGGAGTTAAGAAACCCGAGTTCTATCTTTGGGAAAGACACTTCCTCTCTCTGGGTGCTGTTTTCTTCTCTGTAGAATGAGTCCAAAGTTAGAATAAATCATCTCTAAGTGAAGTCGCTCAGTTGTGTCCAACTCTTTGCGACCCCATGGACTGTAGCCCACCAGGCTCCTCCCTCCATGGGATTCTCCAAGCAAGAGTACTGGTGTGGGTTGCCATTTCCTTCTCCAGGGGATCTTCCCAACCCAGGGATCGAACCCGGGTCTCCTGCATTCCAGGCAGACGCTTTAACCTCTGAGCCACCAGGGAAGCCCTAAATGATCTCCAAGTTCTTTCCAATTCTAAGATTTTAGATTCCATGTAATTATGAGAGCCATATTATAGAATCTTCACAATAGCCTTTCCTCAAAGCTGCTCTTCTCTGATAACCCCCCCACCATTACTTCCCTTCAATCAAACTTTTAAAAAAGTAGGCTGCACACAAAACTGCTCTTTATGGAAACAGTATTTCGACTTCTCAGACAAGTTAGTGTTTGGTCATTACTACGCCAAAGCCTTTGACTGTGTGGATCACAACAAATTGGAAAATTATTAGAGACGGGAATACCAGACCACCTTATCTGCCTCCTGAGAAATCTGTATGCAGGTCAAGAAGCAACAGTTAGAACTGGACATGGAAAAACAGACTGGTTCCAAATAGGAAAAGGAGTACATCAAGGCTGTATATTGTCACCCTGCTTATTTAACTTATATGCAGAGTACATCATGAGAAACGCTAGGCTGGAAGAAGCACAAGCTGGAATCAAGATTGCCGCAAGAAATATCAATAACTTCAGATACGCAGATGACACCACCCTCATGGCAGAAAGTGAAGAACTAAAGAGCCTCTTGATGAAAGTAAAAGAGGAGAGTGAAAAAGTTGGCTTAAAGCTCAACATTCAGAAAACTAAGATCATGGCATCCGGTCCCATCACTTCATGGCAAATAGATGGGGAAACAATGGAAACAGTGAGACCTTATTTTGGGGGGCTCCAAAATCACTGCAGATGGTGACTGCAGCCATGAAATTACAAGATGCTTGCTCCTTGGAAAAAAACCAATGACCAACCTAGACAGCATGTTAAAAAGCAGAGACATTACTTTGCTGACAAAGGTCCATCTAGTCAAAGCTATGGTTTTTCCAATGGTCATGTATGGATGTGAGAGTTGAACTGTAAAGAAAGCTGAGTGCTGAAGAATTGATGTTTTTGAACTGTGGTGTTGGAGAAGATTTTTGAGAGTCCCTTGGACTGCAAGGAGATCCAACCAGTCTATCCTAAAGGAAATCAGTCCTGGGTGTTCATTGGAAGGACTGATGCAGAAGCTGAAACTCCAATATTTTGGCCACCTGATGCGAAGAACTGACTCATTTGAAAAGACCCTGATGCTGAGAAAGACTGAAGGCGGGAGGAGAAGGGGACAACAGAGGATGAGATGGTTGGATGGCATCACCAACACGATGGACATGAGTTGAGTAGGCTATGGGAGTTGGTGATGGACAGGGAGGCCTGGCATGCTGCAGTCCATTGGGTCGCAAAGAGTCGTACACTACTGAGCAACTGAACTGAACTGAACTGAAGCAAAGGTACCACATATCTTGTATCATCTGTCAACCTAGCATCTCATTAGTGTTTCTTCCATAAATAACCATGTGATAACCTACCTTCTGGAAGGAGAGCTGCAGTTAAAAAATCCTGGGAAACAAGAGCTGCACTATTATAATTCAAAATAAAGCAGCTTCTATCTGTAGGGTTCTAGAAAATTTCATGAATTTTTAGAGGTGATAAAGACAGTGATTAAATAGTAACTAAATTGAAAAAAATTTTGAAAAAAAAATAGTAACTAAAATGGGAAAATCTTTTTGAAATGTCTAGCCTAGTGCCTGCATATGACAGCCAATTTAACATGTGCTCCTACTTCTTAATTTCTGAGCTCCAAGGCCTAGTACATTAATTCCTTGATCACAGATAGAAAACATTTGTAATAGAGGCAGGGAAGTAAAGTGGTCAGTCCCACAGTCTGGTGTCAGACTACTCAAGTATGAATTCTAGCTCTACCGCTTATTAGCTATCTAACAGTATGGAAAAAGGAGGATCAATAACACTATCCACCTCATAGGGTTATTGTAAAGATAAAATGAGAAAGCTCAGGTTGGGTCCTTAGAAAGGAGACTAGCAATCAGTAAGTGAGGGCTGATAAGAACGGTGCTGTGAACCTGCAGTGTTCCAAGCACTGTGCTAGATGCATTACATAGACTATTTTTATTCCTCATGCAAATCCTTGCACAGTAGGTACATTTTTCATTTCGTAGATAAGGGAACAGATTCAGAAAGGATGAGTAATCATTCTAGGCTTAAGGTCAGTGGCAGGACTCATGCCACCTTGGTTGAATTTCAAAATCGTATCTCTTTGTCTTGAAATTGCTTGATAAAGAAAAACTGGAAATATGTTGTATCACCTTTAAAACAGTTTAAAAGCAATAAGCATTCTTTCAGCAGCCTTTCTCAAGAGTTCAATTTTGTGCTCAGAAACATTTCTTTCATTCCTCAAATCAAGCCAAGAATAAAATCTTTTTTTTAATAGAAGCTACTGTAGGCTTCAGTTTCTAATATTGTCACTAGCTAGCTTGCTGGATCACCATTTCATCATTTCCAAACTGAATTTTGAGTACTAAAACATAGAGCCTTTCCCACTCTAAAATTCTTTTCCTTCTGTTAGTCTAAAAGCATCTCAGCAAGCTGTTGCTGCCATCCAGAGGAGAAAATATTGTTGCAGGCCCAAGGAGGCATCCTAGCAGTGTTAGACTGCAGTGACAAAAATAACTACCTTTTATTCCCTACTATGTGCCATGTGCTTCCCTGGGCATATTCTATATATATTTGTATTCTGCAACGTAGGTATTACCCATGTTTTTAAACTGAGAAATCAGAATTAAATTTTTGTTTTTTGGACCATTGAGAAGTATGTGGTCCAACCAGGGATCAAACCCATGCCCCCTGGAATGGAAGCATGGAGTCCTAACCACTGGACCACCAGGACATTCCCAGAATTTAAACTTTTCAACATTTGTCCTGGGACACCCATCTACCAACAAGTAACTGAATTCTGTTGAGTCTGATGTGTTTTCAGCAATGACAAGAATCAAAGAAGTATCTTGCATAAGGAGGCAATGTGTTTGCAAATTCACCCTTTCGTCCAGAATGCAGAATAGGCTGTGTTCCACCCGTTCTGGGAGGACCCCAGACCTAAGGCCCTGCATGTGGCTCCATGTGTACCTCTTAAGCTAGTTACAGCTGCGACTGCTCTAGCATACAAATTATTTGTCAAGTTGTAATAAAATGCAGAGTCCCATATCCAGAGATTCTGATTCAAGCTCTGGAGTAAGGCCCAGGAATCTCCATTTTAAACAAGTATTCCAAGTGATTCTGCTTCAGATGAGAAACTGCTCAATCATACTGGGCTGCGGTCTCTATCGGAGGTTGAAAGAATGGGTCATCTCCTTTCCTGAAGGCTACCTGGGATGTGCACCATTTAATTTTTCAAAGAATGGGCTGTCAACATAGAGCTGGCATTCTAAACCTGGGGTTTGTCCTCCAGTCCCATGATGGGCTTGAGGTTCCCTGGATGGGAAACTGCCCTCAGTGAGATAGGCCCTGAACTCATGCCTTAAGATTTCATGTGTAAAAGGTATTCCATATTGTCCTAAGTCTCTGGGAGATAGTGAAGGACAGGGGAGCCTGGCGTGCTGCAGTCCATGGGGTTGCAAAGAGTTGGCTGAACAACAAAATTGTCCTAAATATGGCAACCATGTCAATCACAATGGCCAGTTTTCCTGTCCAGCTCATGTGGCCTCACCCACAGCACACTACTTGGCGTTAGGTTGTACTGTTTATGCAGATGAACTCACTGGACTGGGGTGGGCCTTGCCTCATGGGCTAGAGATGGTCTGGCACAAAAGATTACTAGCAAGGGGAATGGTAATACGCAAAACAAGCAGACAGGCTTCACCCAGAATGCAGAATGGTGGACCTGAGACCACTCACCACCATGTAGTAAGAGATTAGAACTTATAAGAATAAATCTGTGCCCTCAGTAAGGCTCCCCACTCCCCACGGCAGTGTCTGAGTGGGTACCTCTTGAGATCTGCTGCAAAAATCACCAATAATGCTTGCCCATAAGCCCCCAAAGGACAGTGATTCTCTTTCTCACTGAATTCCGTAACATGAGCTTAGTGTCTAGAGGGAGAAGTAAGTTCTCAATACATGTTAACTGAAAAACAACAAAAATGCTCTTTCACAGTCACTGATTCTCAAACTATTTTGAGTATGGGATTAACAGATATTAAATGAAAGTCACTTAGTCATGTGTGACTCTTTGTGATCCCATGGACTATACAGTCCATGGAATTCTCCAGGCCAGAATACTGGAGTGGGTAGCCTTTCCCTTCTCCAGAGGATCTTCCCAACCCAGGGATCGAACCCAGATCGTCCACATTGCAGGCAGATAGATTCTTTACCAGCTGAGCCACAAAGGAAGCCCGGGTGAAGCCAAAACTCTATAAAACACCCAACTGATAACCCGAGTTCTTACTTCTACAGCAAAAATCTTTTAAACCATTTCACCCACCGCCATTAACTGCTGCCATAGTGTAGATCATGTTTGTAACCTCCTAACACATCTTCCTGCACCAGGTTTTACCTCCAACCTACCTTTCACGCCACCACCAGTTAACTTACCAAAATGCAAGCCTGTAGTTGTGTCACTTCCTTGACTGTCTATTGCATACAAGACAAAGGTCCAGATTCTCATGGTCTTCAAGTCCTCCATGATCTGGTTTCTCCAGTCTCATCTCCATCATTCTACTCCACTTGTATCAATTCTTCCAGTTCCTTTAAAACACTTTCTTCCTGCCATTTGTTTAACATGCCGTTTGTTTCTCTTCCATGATCCACCATTAGCTCTCTCCCAGCCAGCTATATACACACATATGTAACTATAACTAGCTCATACACTTAAGAGTGTGCATAGCAAATTTATAAAGAATGATAATAAAAGGCAATCGTGTTCCCATCACTCAGCTTAAGAACGTTCCCAAACCCCCTGTAAGATAGTGTTCTCTTTATGTCTCTGTTCCTCTGCACACAGTAGAATGTTCTTCCAGATCTTTGTCTGCGTAATGAACTCATCATTCGGAAGCTCAGATTCAGCTTTGCCTCCACTGACTCCCTTGAGGGGAGACTTAGTGCTTCCACAATATCTCCATTATGGCATTTAAACAGTATTCTATTTGCTTATGCTTGTGTCCCCAATAGATTAAACATATATTTAATCTCTTAAGTCTCCAGTAATCAGCATAAAATCTAGCTTACACTGCAAGTGTTCAATAAAGAGGATGTTTAAGGACTTCTCTGTCAGTCTAGTGGTTAGGACTTCACCTTCCAATGCAGGAAGCGTGGGTTCAATCCCTGATTGGAGAGCTAAGATCCCACATGCCTCGTGGCCAAAAAAACCAAAACGTAACACAGAAGCAATACTATAACAAATTCAATAAAAACTTTAAAAATGGTTCACGTTTTTAAAAAACTCTTTAAAAACTACAATGTTTACACAACCTGGTTTGCTTCGGAGAGTCCTGTTGATACCTGTCATCCAGGGGTAACTAAGTGCTTCCTTTTAGTTATAAACATGTCCTAATAGAGATGACCAATTATCTGATCATGCTATCAATAAGTGTTGCTGAATTAATGACTGCAGAAGAATTTTAACTGATAGAATCTAGGCAGGAAAAGCTGATAATATAAAGGCTTAAAAAAATTCAACAGCTGGCCACCTCACCTCCCTTCCTCCAGAGAAGTGCCTGACTCTCCTGGACACAGAGAAGATGAGTCTGCACAGGCCAGCTGATCAACAACTTTTACTGCACAAGCATGTTGAAGAATGTTACTATATTCCTACTTTAAGGAAATCTAGGTGTAAAATGTGAATTTACAGAGATTATAACATATTATGAATGTTAATGAGTTGGTAGGAACTAGATGGTAGATAAATGTAAAGATCTGACTTTACTCCCTGTTAAAAATCTGAAATGTAGACTGAATACTGCTGAAATGCTAACACGGTCAGAGGGGACGTATGATTTTAAAAATTTAATAGATGCACTTTTTTAAAAGAAACTCTCTTCAGTATATACACATACCAGTTAGTCGTACTCACTGTCAGGTAAAGATACAGTCTGATGAGTCTGATATAAATAAAAATTTAATTTAAAACTTCTCTTTTTATTCAAACAGAAAAAGCTATTTTTAAGTGTTAGACGGAAAATGCAAAGTGAGGTAATTCATCTTTTTGACAATAATCTTCCCTTTCAACGGCATCAAATTCTTTGAAAGTCAAGATAATTCCTTGTAAATAAGGCTTCTAACAAATTACAAGTATATAGTAGGTTCCTGTCCATCTTCTTCCAAAGTACTTGGTGCACTATTGCATAGCAACAATTTTTTTTTTCTGCTTCTTCTTTGGTGGAAGTCTGAGAGTCTGAAATCTGCATTGGCTTGGTTGAGCTTGGGAATTTTTCTGGTACCAGGGGTGCAAATATCCATTGTAGAAGTCAGTAGCTGTTAGTGTTTTCTTGAGCATCACTGATCGAACACCAATCCAGTCATCCTAAAGGGCAAAAGGCCAACAGTGAAAATGCAGTGCTGGCAAAACTGGTGGTAAATTTTGACTTATAAAACTCTTAACACACACACAAAAAACAAACAAACAAATCTTTCAACATCCAGGCTGCAAATGGCACTAATAACATAAATGATGGGCTTTCCTGGTGGCTCAGTGGTAAAGAATCCACCTGCCAATGCAGGAGATGCTGTTCCATCCCTGGGTTGGGAAGATCCCCTGGAGAAGGAAATGGCACCCCACTCCAGTATTCTTGCCTGGAAATCCCATGGACAGAGGAGCCTGGCAGGCTCTAGTCCATGGGGTCGCAAAAGAGTTGGACACGACTTAGCAACTGAACAACAACACAGTTACTGAATCATTTTTCATTGTCTGAGCAATAGTAACACCTTGGTAAAACTTCATCACAATCTGATGGACAGTCGGTTAGTTGAGTGATGACCTAACCAAAAATGACAAATGATATAAACTATAAACTCAAAAGAAGTGTAATAACGTGAAACTAAAGGAAAAGTGTACCTTGCAACAAACCAGCAGTATTTGTGACTGTTTGTGGTATACTACTGATCCTGGAATAACAGCTTGTCCTGTTAATTTTGAATCTAAAGAAAGAGAAGGAGGAAAACAGGGATATGAGAGAGAGAATAAATAATTAGACAACTTTATAGTGCTTCTTAAAAATCAAAGGAAACATTCTGCAAGACAGTACTAATACTGGAGAGCACACATCTGCTGATGCCCTGACTGTAACCCAAAGCTTACAAGAGAGTCATGGTGCTCTGTGTATCTTGAACCCAACGGGAACCTTTCCATACACATAAGCAGCTATTAGTCCTTTACTCAGTGTCCCGGAGATCAACCTAAAATGTTGAACCTAGAAGTTTTGACCATTTGGGTGAAATAACTAGTTTGCAGTGGAGAGATATACAAGGAAACTTAGGATCTAAGCTGGGCCCTCTATCCATGACCAAACAAATCCCAATTCCTAGATCCCTGGGTAACTCTGACACCCTCTGAACTACACCAGCTCCCTCTGTGGCTCACATTCCTTCAATCTACCAGGATGGGAGGACACGAACGGGCCTCTGAATGGACCAGATCATGAAATGCTCCACCCTGGCCTAAGATTCTCACCGAGCTGCCCAGAGATTTTCATTATGATATTCATCAGAATGAAATTAACCTAATCATTCTGCATTCCCTGAAAACCTTAAGAGAGGAAATCACAGAGCTTAATATGGGATAGTAACACTGGTATCTACTTCTCAGTTTCTTACAATGGTTAAGAGAGGAAATACATGTGAATGGACACTGCAAAGAATAACATTACAAATGAATGTAAAGTATTACAATTACTGAGCTGAAACAAACTGAAAGAATCCTTATTTTTAGTAAATGTGACTCATGGTAAAAGAGACACATTTTCAAACGGACTATACTGAAAACATTTTCCATGACAGCTATTCAAAAGTAAGTACCACTGAGGATTGAATTATCAACTTCTACCAAATCCAGAAGTTTAATGGTATTATCCATCCAGAGTGTCTGCAACGGAATCTGCAAATAAAATGAAAGAAGAATTAAAAAAAACACTCAATCCCCAACACTTTTCAATTATTATTTTGTGTTAATCTGGCCTGACTTCTCTCCCAATTACAGTGGAACTGGGAACTCAGTCTCTAAACCTTATGAAACAGAACATAACATGACCCTCTGCATCAGCCCTAGGGATTTACAAGATCTTAAAATTAAACACCATTTTTAATCAATGTATATCTTTATTAATATTTCTAGTTAAAAATCATGCTCGTTATAAAAATGCAAGCGTTACAACCATTAATGTTAAAAAATTAGAAAATGAATAATTTTCTTAAGCATCACTGATCAAACACCAATCCAGTCATCCTACAAGGCAGAAGAAAAACAGTGAAAATGCAGTGCTGGCAAAACTGGTGGTAAATTTTTGCTTATAAAACTTTTATCACAGGAAAAAAAAAATTTTTTCACTAAATCCAGGCTGCAAATGGCACTAAGTAACATAAATGATGAGCAGTTCAGTCTCATCGGGTTTTTCAAGGACTGACTGCAGTTCAGTCCTCGCATTCATAGACAAGGAAAGTGAGGCCCAGAGGTTACCTCCCATCCGGAGAGGTAACCACAGTTAGTAGCCTGATGTGTATGTCCTTGTATTTTTTCTACACATATAATTATCACAAAAATCTAAAACATAGTGTTTGACAAGGATTTTTTTTTCTACTTAACCATAAACTGGACAAATTTTCATCAGTACACACTTATCTATTTCACTCTTTTATCTGCTGGACAATATTCCATTTTATAAAATGTACCATAATTTATGCAACCAATGCCTTTATGATAGACATTTCGTAACATATTACAAAATTACAAAAAAACTTTAAATGTGATAAGTAGCCTGGCATATATATCTTTGAGGACTTTTATATTTCTGGAGAATAGTCTGTTGTTGTTGTTTAATAGATTTATTCATTTGGCTGCACTGGGTCTGTAGTTGTAGCATATGAACTCTTAGTTGCGGCATGTGGGAGCTAGTTCCCCAAGCAGGGTTTGAGCCCAGGGCTCCCACTGGACCACCAGGGAAGTCCCAATAGCTGTTTTTTTAAGTGGACCACTTAAAAAACATCAACATTTTACTGTTAAACAATCTTCATAAGAGAAAAAAATGACAGTCTATTTCTGTTTATTATTAATGAGCCTAAGGGGTAGTGCATATCTACTTGCACTTGCACATTTTATTTCTTAGGCCTGTTTATGCCCTTTGCTCATTAAAAAAAAAACTGAGTTGTTCATCTCATTAATTCATGAAACACTTTTATATTTTTAGGAAATTAGCTCTTTAGTTCTCAGATGTATTATGAATATTTTTCTAGTTTGTTGACTGTTAATATTGGGTAATTTTTCCCATGCATAAGTTTTTTATTTTATTAAGTTGTATTTATTAGCCTTTTCTCTCATGACTTCATTGGTACATATCATGCTTAAAAAGGCCTATCCACATTTATCAAATATTACAAAATTATCCAACTATGCTTTTTCCCAGTTCTTTTTGGTTTCATTTTGATCCATTTAGATTTTATTCTGATTTTAAAAGATGAGACTTGAAGGCTCCCTTTCTTTTGGCTAACCAGCCATCCCAACACTATATATTGGATAATCCATCATCTTGCCTTTCCCCACAGTGAGATGCTACTTTTATTAGACTTTGATTTAAATAGGCTAACAGAAATTAACATACACCAGGAAAATAAGTTCTTTCTAATTTCTGAAGTAAATAAACTAATTTGCAGACTGCAGTTCAGTCCTCTATTTCATAGATGAGGAAAGTGAGGCCCAGAGAAATGCACCCGTTTCCCCACGTTTAGACACAGTTGGTTAATGGCAGAGCCAAGGACCAGAATCTACATTTTCTCATTCTCAGCTCAGGGCTCTTTTCATGGCCACCTCAACAGGACATTTAACTTTCAGAATAAGATAGGCTGTTTCAAAGATGTGAACGGTTAAATCAGAGAATTAAACACATTTGAAGAAAAGTATTCACAACTTTATCTATGTCATATTTTGGTATAATA
Source organism: Bos indicus (assembly GCF_029378745.1). NCBI lineage: Eukaryota > Metazoa > Chordata > Mammalia > Artiodactyla > Bovidae > Bos > Bos indicus. The sequence continues at coordinate 11,948,309 of NC_091769.1, forward strand.
TCCTCTTCTATAATTTGCTGACTGATTCTTCTTTCACCAGCTTCCAGTAAGTCATGAAATGATTTTCATGTGTGTAACCTTTTCTCTTTCAAAGAACTCTATAAAGACTTCTGAAACACGTTTACTGACTGAAAATCGTTTATATTTACAGAGGGCTACAAATACAATATAGGTACAGAATTAGAATATACAGTACTTGTTCTTGGGGAGGTAAAGCTCATCTTCACCTTAGCATCAGAGCACTACAGAAAGGAAAGGGATAGTAAGAATACAGTCACTTCTGTGTTCACTATCATTACTGTCAAAATCATACGTTGGCATGGATTTAAATTGACAGTTTATCTCCTTTCATCTTGACAGCTGTGGACCTGCTCATTAACCTCATTTTACAGGTAAAATGCAGAAGCTCAGAGAAGTTAAGAATCTTGCTCTTCATTAATACACAGCAGCTCTAGGAATCAAATTTCACTTTCTGGTTGCAAGATAAGCAACCTTCTGTTACAGGGAGGAAAGGTGAATTGCAGAAGATAAGCATTATTATGTAGTGTTTAACTGTTTTAACTTTTGGGGGAGCTGTCAAACTGTTCTCTAAAGCAGCTGCCCCATTTTACATTTCCACCAACAATGAATGAGGGTTCCAAATTTCTCCACATCCTCATCAACCCTGATTATGTTTGTTTTTTTAAAAAAATTACAGCAATTCTAGTAAGTGTGAAGTGGTGTCTCAGTATAGTTTTGATTTGCATTTCCCTAATGACTAATGACATTGACTATCTCTTCATATGCTTAGTGGCCAATTATATATTTTCTTAGGATAAATGTCTATGTAGATCCTTTGCTGATTTTCTTATCATGTTATTAGATCTTTGCTAATAATCTTAACCTTTTTGCTATGAGAGTTCTTTGTTCTTTATATATACTGGTTACTAGACTCTCATCAGATATATGATTTGCACATATTTTCTTTTATTATGTAGGCTGTCTTTTCATTTTCTTGTTAGTGTTCTTTTAAATTTTGAAATCCAATTTCTCTGTTTTTAGTTTGTTGCTTATTCTTCAGGCATTATATCTAAGAACCACTGCATACTTCAAGGTCATGAAGATATACTAATATATCTTCTTCTAAGAGTTTTCATAGTTTTAGCTCTTACATTTAGGTTTCTGATCCATACTGAGCTCATTTTTATATGTAGTGTGAGGTAGGGATCCAAATCCATTTTATTCTGAATATCCAGTTGTCCAAGCACCATGTGGTAAAAAGACTATTCTTTCCCCATCAAATTGTCTTGGAATCCTTATCACAAATCACGTGACCATATATGTATGGGTTTATTTCTAGACTCTCAATTCTATCCCATTGAGCTTTATGTCTATCTTTTTCAGTATCACATTGCCTTGATTTTTGTAGCTTTGTAGTAAGTTGTAAAATCAGGAACTATTAGTCCTTCAATTTTGTTCTTTTTCAAGATTTTCTGTCTATTCTGGACCTCTTGGGATTCCATATGAGTTTTAGGATAAACTTGTCCATTTTTGCAAAGAAGTCAAGTAGGATTTCTATAGGAAATGTGTTGAGTTTGTAGATCAATTTGGGCAACAGTGCCATCTTAACAATATTAAATCTTCTTATTCGCAAACACAGAGGTCTTTCCATTTACTTAGGAATTCTTTGCTGTTTATTAGCTCTATTTGTTTTGGAGGGGGGTTGTTTGCTGCTGCTGCTGCTAAGTCACTTCGGTCGTGTCCGACTCTGTGCAACCCCATAGACAGCAGCCCACCAGGCTCCCCTGTCCCTGGGATTCTCCAGGCAAGAACACTGGAGTGGGTTGCCATTTCCTTCTCCAATGCATGAAAGTGAAAAGTGAAGTCACACTCAGGTGTCCGACTCCCAGCAACCCCATGGACTGCAGCCTACCAGGCTCCTCCGTCCATGGGATTTTCCAGGCAAAAGTACTGGAGTGGGTTGCCATTGCCTTCTCCGTTGGAGGGCAGAGTCTTTATAATTTTCTATATATAATATTATAGACATAGTTTTACATTGTTCCTTTTTTTTCTTGTCTAATTACTCTGGCTATAACCTCCAGTACAATATTGAATACAAGTGGTGAGTTGTTGTAAGGCAGAAACCAACACAACACTGTAAAGCAATTATCCTCCAATTAAAAACAAAAATTTTTTAAAAAGCAGTGAGAGTGGAGATCTTTATCTTGTTCCTGATCTTAGAGGGAACAATTTCAATCTTCTGCCATTAAATATGATGTTGACTTTGGGTTGTTTTTTTTTTTGGTAGATGTTCTTTACCAGTTTGAGGAAGTTCCTATTTATTCTTAGTCTGTTGAATATTTTTATCATGAAAAGATATTGGATTTTTCAAATGCCTTTTCTATATCTACGCAGACAGTTACGTGGTTTTTGTCCTTTACTCTATTAATATGGTGTATTACGTTGATTTTTCTATGCTGAACCGACCTTGTATTCCTGGGCTACATTGCACGTAACCATGGTGTATAATCCTTTTCTACATGTTGTTTGACTCAGTTGGTTAATTCTATTAAGGATTTTTGCCTCTATGTTAATAAGGGCTATTGATCTGTAGTTTTCTTTTTTGGTAAATCTTTATCTGATTTAGCTTACTTGAGTTTTGTACTAGCTGCTCCCTCTGCCTGGAATGCTCTTTTCCTGATCTGGGCATGACTTTCTCCTTATTGTCTTTCAGACCTCAGCTTAAATGTCAGTTCAGAGTGGCCTTCCCCAAACAGATATCCAACCTAAAATAGCCACCAGTGAATCTATCACATTATCTTCCATTAATTTTCACTGAAGAGCTTATCACACTATCTGATATTATCCTTATTTATTTGCTTATTTGTTTTTGCTTTCCCACATCACCTCTAACACCTAGAACAATGCCTGGCACATAATAGGATTTCAATAAATTTTTTTTTTTAATGAATGAATAATAGTAGGTATCAGATACTGTACTAGATGCTTTATATACAATATGTCATTCTAATTTTCAAATGAACTAACTAAATCTCAGAAATAACTTTCTCAAGTCTACAAAGCTAGGAAGTAGCAGAGAGAAGCTGGAATCCAGCTCTGTCTGGTTCTAAAGTCAATGTTCCTTTCCCTAATGCCATTCTATTACAGTGGGAAAAGTACAGGGTTTGAAGTCAGGCAGATCTGACTTCAGTTCAAAACCTGACTCTCACTAACAATGTGACCGTCAGCACCATTCAATAGCCATTCATTGAGCATCTACTTTAAGCCTCAATTTGTCAACTTAAAATGGGATAATACCCATAACATAAGGTTGTAATCCTCACTGAAGAACTGGGCATGTTACAGATATTCAAAGGAGTTCTCCATTTTAACCAACAAAAGTAGTCCATTAAAAACCCCAAACTTGGGACTTCCCTGGTGGTCCAGTGGTTGAGAATCTGCTTGCCAATGCAGGAGACACAGGTTCAATCCCTGGTCCAGGAAGATCCCACACGCTCCAGGGCAACTAGCCCCATGCCCCGTAACTATGGAGCCCACTCTCCAGAGCCCAGGACCTGGGACTACTGAGCCTGAGTGTAGCAACTCCTGAAGCCCACGTGCCCTAGAGCCTGTGCCATGCAACAAGAGAAGCCACCACAATGAGAAGCCTCAACTAGAGAGGAGACCCTGTTCGCCTCAAGTAAGAAAGCCCATGCACAGCAACAAAGACTCAGTGAAGCCAAAAAATAAACTAAAAAATAAAAAAGTTAAAAAAGATTCTATTAAAAAATGAATGTCGGATATAGAAAAGAATTAAAACAGGGACTCAAACAGATATTTGTACATCCACATTCATACCTGCATTATTCACATTAGCTAAAACGTGGAAACAACTCAAATGGCCATCAAGAGACGAATGGATAGACAAAATGTGCTACATATATATACAATGGAATGTTATTCAGCCCTAAAAAGAATGACATTTTGATACATGGTACAACATGAATGAAACAACATAATGAAAACATTATGCTAAGTGAGATAAGCCAGGCACAAACGGACACATATTGTATGATTCTACTTATATGAGGTGCCTATGATAGGCATCGGAGAACGCAATGGCACCCCACTCCAGTACTCTTGCCTGGAAAATCCCATGGATGGAGGAGCCTGGTAGGCTGCAGTCCATGGGGTTGCGAAGAGTTGGACACGACTGAGCGACTTCACTTTCACTTTTCACTTTCATGCATTGGAGAAGGAAATGGCAATCCACTCCACTGTTCTTGCCTGGAGAATCCCACGGACGGGGGAGCCTGGTGGGCTGCCGTCTATGGGGTCACACAGACAGCACGGACACGACTATGGACATGACTGAAGCGACTTAGCAGCAGCAGCAGCAGCATGATAGGCATATTCACAAACAGAAAGTGGAATAGTGATTACCAGGGATGGCGGGATGGGTAGAATGGGGAGTTGTTATTTAATGGTTATAGAGTTTCAGTTTGAGATGAAGAAAAAGTTCATTTAGAAATTAATTTCAGGGACCTCCCTGGTAGTCCAGTGATTAAAAATCTGCCTGCCAATGCAGGGGACACAGGTTCCGTCCCCGGTCCAGGAAGATCCCACACGCTGAGGAGCAGCTGAGCCTGCAAGCCGCAACTACCAAGCTCACATGCTTCAACTACTTTAGTCCGTGCACCTAGAGCCCAAGCTCTACAACGAGAGAAGCCACTGCGATGAGAAGCCCATGCAGTCAAAAATAAAATACTTAATTAAATGAAAAAATGAATTTCAGGATCCTTAGGTTTTGTTTATGAGATTTATTCCTAAATAAAAATACTTTAAAAGTGAATTACAACACACACACACAATTAGGTAAAACTGCAATTTGACTTCCAACTTACTATATTTCCAACAGCACGATAAAGTCTGAATATCTGCTCTGAAGTTTGTTCCTCCCATTTTATACAGCTGGTAGCAGCAGAAATCTTAGGGGCTGTGAGAGAAAACCAATGGCAAGAATGAGTATCAGGTCAATGACCATAAATTGGTAATTATTGATACAGAATGACAGAGAGAATGATCTGAATGATAGAAAATTCATCATATTATTTTCTCAACTTCTGTATGTTTTACATTTTCCACATATATACACATACATATGTGTATATATATACATACACGTATATACATAATAAATAAAAGTACTAGAAGAAAACATTCCCTGGGTTGGGAAGATTCCCTGGAGGAAAGCATGGCAACCCACTCCAGTATTCTTATCTGGAGAATCCCCATGGACAGATGAACCTGGCAGGCTACAGTCCATGGGGTGGCAAAGAGTTGGACCCAACTGAGTGACTAAGCACAGAAGAAAGCATGGGTAAATTTCTTTATAACGTAGGAACAGAAAAAGTTCTTTTATGATTCAAAGTCCAGAAGCAATTAAAGAATGATAAATGTGACTACATAAAAAACTTTTGTAAGACAAAATGAAATGCCACAAATAAAGCCAGGAGACAAATGACAAACAAGGTATTTGCAATTTATATCATAGTATTTTATATTTACATATATTGAATGAGAGATGTATCTATTTAATAAATATAAGTATTTACATATAAGTATTATATATATATATGTGTTACTTATATTTAAATTATATTTAGGAGTACTTTGTATCTATTATATAGATTTATTTCTATCTATTACACAAAGTACTCCCAAAAACTGAGACAAAAGAAACCAAAAATTGGATTGAAAAATGGCAAAAGATATAATAGACCCTTCTCAGAAAAAAAAAAAAAATGCAAATAGTCCTTAAACACGAAAAGTTCCTCACCCTTACTCAAGGAGTAATGTGAATTAAAACTACTCCAAGACACAATTTCTTATCTCTTAGATTAGGAGGTAACTATGCATAAAGTTATTCATAGTAGCATTACTGGAAATAGCAAATGATTAAAATCCAAATGTCCACCAATAAGGGGGTCTGTTGATAACACTATAATTTTTCCAAACAAAGAGAACTATACTGCCATAAATAACACGAAAACTTCTTATTGATAGATGATCACCAGCATACACTGTAAAGTGAAAAAAAGAAAGAATCAGAAGAGTGTATATTTTAAGCCATCCTTTGTGGAATAAAAAAGAAAAAAAATCAGTTTTAAAGTATGTATTTTTGCTTATTTTTATAAAGGAAACAACTAACAGGCTAAATCAGAAACTAACAGTTCTAGAGGGAGAGAAACAGGATCCAAGGAGATAGGAATGGGATGGAAGACTTCTCTGTGTAACCTTTCCAAATGCTTTTAACTCTGAATCATGTAAATGTTTCAAATATTCAAAACTAAGATTTAGTTGTAAAAAGGAAAAAGGCAACCCTGAAAAATAAAACCAAACTGAAACAAAGAAACTTAACTATATAATCTAATATCAACCTAGATAACAAAGCCACATGGAAAAAATAATTATCTCCAGTAAGTTTTGAACCCAGTACTCTGACTATATACTTTAGAAGGATATATTTTAAGGACCGAAAAAAAAAAAATTGTAGATCTTAACTCTTACTTAGTACTTAAATTTTTCACAGTAATATTGTTGTTGCAATTTTGAAATTATTTTATGCACGGCAAAAAAAAAATGGTACAGAATTGATTTTGAAAGTTTTTTTGTGTGTAAGAGAAAATACAAGAAAAATCCTGTACTTTAAAATTTGAATTAGAAGCAGTATCAACTCAAATATTTTAAAAAATATATAACACCTAGCCTTTTCTGATACCTCATTTTGGAACACATCATGGTATCAGATGGCTTCTAAATACTGCTCCCCAGCTAAAATGAACAAGGGAGAGATGGCTGATTCCAACATGGGGCACAGAATTTATAAGGTGAGCCTGGGGCATCTTGTGAAAAAACAAGGAAGCACTCAAAAACTATTTTGAGGGTGGGGAGTTATCAAAAGGATGCAGGAGCCAACTTTAAGAGGCTACCATTGGCCAAATTTGGGACAGCTTGAGCAGCACAAAGCATTAGGAATGTGATTAACTATAAAACACAATAAATAAAAATCCACGAATCAAATGATACAAAAATTCACTTGCCATCATAACTGAAGGTGATTATGGTGCCAACTCCCTATTTTAAAAATTGATAATTACAGAAAGAATTAAGAAATTATCCTGCCCTTCTAGGATGAATTAAAATTCACCCCCAATTAATGAGGAAAAGCTCTTTACAGAATAATGCCAACCATTAAATATAAAAGGAACTGGAAAATAACCATTTTGGTTTTCATTGAAATAATTCATTGAAGGAAGGCGCATCAATCCCTGCTGAAATTGTGAAAGGTTGTTGCTGTTTAGTTGCTCATTCACGTTCAACTTGTTGCAGCCCCATGTACTGCAGCCTGCCAAGCTCCTCTGTCCACGGAATTTTCCAGGCAAGAATACAGGAGTGGTTTACCATTTTCTCCTCCAGGGGATCTTCCTGACCCAGGGATCGAACCCGTGTCTCTGCATCTCCTGCACTGTAGGCAGATTCTTTACTGCTGAGCCTCTAGGAAACCAGATATCTGCACGGTTATCAAAGTATTACCCCACAGATTACCTGTCATTTGCAAAGGGAGAAACATGGCTTTACAGTAGAAAGATCTGGTGGTCACCATCTCAACCAAGTGATCAAACTTAGCTTCACTAGCTTTGATGCAACCTGGTATTCGACATGCTACAACTGCAGCGACAGAGGCAGAGACTTCCCCACGTGCATGTATGTGCTCAGTCATGTTCAATTCCAGAGACTTCCCCAAGTACATCCTCCAAACAGTTTTAAATTCTGAGTCATGAAAATGTCTCACATATTCAAGAAATAAAATTAAATCACAAGTTAAAATAAAAAGCAACACAAGGTTAAAAACAAACTGAAACAAATATCACTGGAACACAGTATCATCTATGAAATTCTCTTTCCATAACTTTAAGCCTGAATCTAATCAAGTGTTGAGAACTTCTGATTTACAGGAACTTTCAGGGCTAGAAAAACTAAACACTGAACTAAATCCTGAAAGGGAACAGACAACTGGCCTGGTCTCTTCAAAAAGTTAATGACATAGAAAAAAAGCAGTGGAGGAATTACTCTAAAGAAACTAAAGAGACACACAACTCACCGTAACTGGATCCTAGTCTGAAAAAAATACAGCTATAAAATATGTTTTTAGACAGAAAAATTTAAATATGGATTGGCTATGTTCACTTTTCCTAGGAGATGTATGTTAAAATATTGAGGGATGAAAAGTTATAATGCATACTTCCAAATGGTATGTGCTAAGTCGCTTCAGTCATGTCCAACTCTTCGTGACCCTATGGACCACAGCCAACCAGGCTCCTCTGTCCATGGGGCTCTTCAGGCAAGAATACTGGAGTGGGTTGCCATACCCTCCTCCAGGGGATCTTCCAAACCCAGGGATTGAACCCATGTTTTTTCACTTCTCCTACTTTGGCAGGCAGGTTCTTTACCACCAGTGCCACCTGGGAAGACCCCAAATGGTATAGCAGAAATTAAAATATATATACTATATAAACATATACACATATATATGAAGAAAATATGACGAGAGACAGAGACTTTACAAGGTGAACAAACATTAGTAATTGTTGACTCTGGGTTAAACAGGTATTCACTGTCTTTCAACTTACCTCTATGTTTGGTACTTTTCAATAAAAAGAATAGAAGAAATTGTTTTAATCTTTCATAAGGCAACCAGTAACGCTGAAGAAGCTGAAGTTGAACGGTTCTATGAAGACCTACAAGACCTTTTAGAACTAACACCCCAAAAACGTGTCCTTTTCATTATAGGGGACTGGAATGCAAAAGTAGGAAGTCAAGAAACACCTGGGGTAACAGGCAAATTTGGCCTTGGAGTATGGAATGAAGCAGGACAAAGGCTAATGGAGTTTTGCCAAGAGAACACACTGGTCATAGCAAACACCCTCTTCCAACAACACAAGAGAAGACTCTACACATGGACATCAGCAGATGGTCAACAGTGAAATCAGACTGATTATATTCTTTGCAGCCAAAGATGGAGAAGCCCTATACAGTCAGCAAAAACAAGACCGGGAGCTGACTGTGGCTCAGATCCTGAAATCCTTATTGCCAAATTCAGACTGAAATTGAAGAAAGTAGGGAAAACCACTAGACCATTCAAGTATGATCTAAATCAAATCCCTTATGATTATACAGTGGAAGTGAGAAATAGATTTAAGGGACTAGATCTGATAGAGTGCCTGATGAACTATGGACTGAGGTTCGTGACATTGTACAGGAGACAGGGATCAAGATCATCCCCACGGAAAAGAAATGCAAAAAAGCAAAATGGCTGTATGGGGAGCCCTTACAAATAGCTGTGAAAAGAAAAGAAGTGAAAAGCAAAGGAGAAAAGGAAAGATATAAGCATCTGAATGCAGAGTTCCAAAGAACAGCAAGAAGAGATAAGAAAGCCTTCCTCAGCGATCAATGCAAAGAAATAGAGGAAAACAACAGAATGGGAAAGACTAGAGATCTCTTCAAGAAAATTAGAGATACCAAGGGAACATTTCATGCAAAGATGGGCTCGATAAAGGACAGAAATGGTATGGACCTAACAGAAGCAGAAGATATTAAGAAGAGGTGGCAAGAATACACAGAAGAACTGTACAAAAAAGATCTTCACAACCCAGATAATCACAATGGTATGATCTAGAGCCAGACATCCTGGAATGTGAAGTCAAGTGGGCCTTAGAAAGCATCACTACGAACAAAGCTAGTAGAGGTGATGGAATTCCAGTTGAGCTATTTCAAATCCTGAAAGATGATGCTACGAAAGTGCTGTACTCAATATGCCAGCAAATTTGGAAAACTCAGCAGTGGCCACAGGACTGGAAAAGGTCAGTTTTCATTCCAATCCCAAAGAAAGGCAATGCCAAAGAATGCTCAAACTACCACACAACTGCACTCATCTCACACGCTAGTAAAGTAATGCCCAAAATTCTCTAAGCCAGGCTTCAGCAATACGTGAACTATAAACTTCCAGATGTTCAAGCTGGTTTTAGAAAAGGTAGAGGAACCAGAGATCAAATTGCCAACATCTGCTGGATCATTGAAAAAGCAAGAGAGTTCCAGAAAAACATCTATTTCTGCTTTATTGACTATACCAAAGCCTTTGACTGTGTGGATCACAAGAAACTGTGGAAAATTCTGAAAGAAACAGGAATACCAGACCACCTGACCTGCCTCTTGAGAAACCTATATGCAGGTCAGGAAGCAACAGTTAGAACTGGACATGGAACAACAGACTGGTTCCAAATAGGAAAAGGAGTATGTCAGGGCTGTATATTGTCACCCTGCTTATTTAACTTCTATGAAGAGTACATCATGAGAAACGCTGGGCTGGAAGAAGCACAAGCTGGAATCAAGATTGCTGGGAGAAATATCAATAACGTCAGATATGCAGATGACACTGCCCTAATGGCAGAAAGTGAAGAGGGACTAAAAAGCCTCTTGATGAGAGTGAAAGAGGAGAGTGAAAAAGTTGGCTTAAAGCTCAACATTCAGAAAACTAAGATCATGGCATCTGGTCCCATCACTTCATGGCAAATAGATGGGGAAACAGTGGAAACAGTGTCAGACTTTATTTTGGGGGGCTCCAAAATCACTGCAAATGGTGACTGCAGCCATGAAATTAAAAGATGCTTACTCCTGGGAAGGACAGTTATGACCAACCTAGATAGCATATTCAAAAGCAGAGACATTACTTTGCCAACAAAGGTCCATCTAGTCAAGGCTATGGTTTTTCCAGTGGTCGTGTATGGATGTGAGAGTTGGACTATGAAGAAAGCTGAGCACTGAAGAACTGATGCTTTTGAACTGTGGTGTTGGAGAAGACTTTGAGAGTCCCTTGGACTGCAAGGAGATCCAACCAGTCCATCCTAAAGGAGATCAGTCCTGGGTGTTCATTGGAAGGACTGATACTAAAGCTGAAACTCCAATACTTTGGCCGCCTCATGCGAAGAGTTGACTCATTGGAAAAGACTGTGATGCTGGGAGGGATTGGGGGCAGGAGAAGGGGACGACAGACAATGAGATGGCTGGATGGCATCACCGGCTCAATGGACATGAGTTTGGGTCAACTCTGGGAGTTGGTGATGGACAGGGAGGCCTGGCGTGCTGCAGTCCATGGGGTCGCAAAGAGTCGGACACTGAGAGACTGAACTGAACTGAAGGCTACATGTGAAGAGGGAGAAAGATCCCTTACCGATCATTCTCTGGAAACAGACCTGCCAGTGGTCACTTGATCTTAGTCAAATTAAGGGAAATGTACAGTGAGGAAGTCAGAGGGCTCAGATGCCAATCACGACAAGCAAAACCTCAGGAAAGATGTAAGAGTCTGGGCCATCTGCACTTACCGTGTGTCACCCCCTCGGCTGGCTGCTGTCTTCCATTATTCAAACTTTCAGGCAAATTTTTCAAAACTGAAATAAGCTTTAAAAAAAAGAGAGAGAAATATATTCAAGATGAAAAGAACAAAAACAGAAATACATTACAACTCAGTACCATGAAATTGGGGTCAGGCAATAAATCGGCTTAAGCCGTGACGAGCCATCTACTTGGTGAGGTCTCAGTGGAGCTCTTGCTTCTCTGCAGGCTACAGGCCACCGATTTCCTTTCTGAGAATGCTGAGCCCTGACCGGCCATTAGAACAGCCTGAGCTCAGCTAACCACACTCCCACTCTATATGAAGGAAAGCTGTGGAGATTTAAACAGAGTGTACTCTGGAGTCACAGAGTTCTGGATCAAATCCCAGTTCCACTGCCTACTAGCTGTGTCTCTGTGGAAAAACTGTTTCACGTGTCTGTGACCTTCAAGGTCATCATCTATAAAACAGTTGAAAAAGGTTTGTTGGAAAGGTAAAAAAAAAAGGACATAAGAGCATCTATAATAGTATACAACAACAGTATCTAATACAGTCCTTGGCACACAAGCCAGTGCTCCATAAATGACAGACACTACCATAACAGCATTTCCGAGGGGACTGCCTAGAATGGAGAGCACCATCTATAAACCAGGGGAGAACGTTTTTCTCTACAGAAAGTTTAGTTCAGATGAAAATCACTAATTGGGTCATTAAGCAGTTACTCAGACAGATTGAATGAAAAAGTCCCAGAGTTCATTTACAGCAAGGGGGTCAGCAGAATTCCAAAACACATGGATGCAGACGACTGGAACATAGGTGCAAAAGTGGGAGGAAAGCTGTGACTCACTGAGGAAATGCTCCTGGTCCAGTTTGACAGGGATGAATGGTATGTCCCTGAGACTAAGAGTGAAACTGGAGGAATAGTCTAAAAGCCTCTCCATGGAATGCGGTAGATCATATAAACTCACATATTTCATTCAAAAGCCTTGATTAAGTACCTCCTTTGTGTAAATTTTCAAAGACTTCTAAGCTGATTTTTAGGAAGCCAGGGATAAAAATCATTTTTTTTAAATAAGTCTAAAATTATATATCATAAAAGTGTTCTTTTCATCATAAACACTTTGGAAACAAGCAGGGGGATATTGTGTACCATGTTGGCACCCAGTCTTGACAGCACTGCTTCCAATTCCTTTGAGGTGCTCTTGGGTGGCACAGGAACCGTCTCCTGTTTGAGGATTGGACCTACATCAAACCTACCAAGAAAATTAAAAGCAAATAGTAACATGATCACTGACTATTTCTTAAGATCAATATGTCTATCTACATGAGTGTTTACATACCACAAGGATAGTTTTTGTTTATTTTTTAGGCCACATGTATGACTTGTGGGATCTTAGTTCCCTGACCAGGGACTGAACCTGGGCCCCCTGTGGTGGAAGCACAGAACCCTAACCACTGGACTGCCAGGGAAGTAGTTTAACCATGGCCATGAATATGACTGTTAGCCATCGGCAAGGGAGAAATGTGAGTTTGAAAGAAGGGTGAGCAACATTAGCATGTTACTAATATCACTTGAGTTTATTATTAACTAGAGAGTTTAAGCCTATTAACTTTTCACCATTTTCTGTGTTTTCATCTGCTTTACTCTTGAGTACCATTTTCTGGTCATATAGGCCATATATGGAGTCAATATTTGAGCTTAACAAAATTAAATTCTAATATAGTCATTTTACTAAACTATTAAAATCCATAAAATTAAAAAAGAAAGAAAGAAGGGAGAGCAAATCTGGCCTATATTTAGATTTTATTTTTTCCCAAAGGAAAAAAGTATAAAGTTGCACATCAGGGATTTAATTAAAACCACAAATAATTCTACCATTAGTAATAAATAGTATGAGAAAGTCTCTATTTATATAATGAAAGCACAAAGCAAAGAATTTATTTTCCAAGGAAGTATAATTAAGGAATTTATAATCATTCCTTTCAATATTTCCTTTCTCAAAGGACAGGAGTTTTGCCTGAATTATAATCAATAGTGATTACAAGTGGGTGCAAATGTATTTGCATTGCCACAAGTCTTGAATTTTATATCAAGCTCTGCAAATATTGGCTATCAACTTCTATTAGAAATATATTTTGTTTTAAATATGTAACTCTGTGGTCTGTTAAACTCTCTTTTACCTATAAGCTTTAGTAAAATGCTTATTATGAAAAGTTACAAACATTCCAAAAACAGAATGAAGAGTCTAAGGAATCCCCATACACACCATCACTCAGATTTGAGAACTACCAAAGTTTCACAGCTCTTGTTTCATCTGACCTTCCCTCTTTTTTTGTTTTTTTTGGAAGTTAAAGCAAATCCCAGATATTGACTTATTCTTGTGAACTTGTGAATTTTCCTTTTCTCTGAAGACATTAGGTGATAACAGGTAGAGTATTAAGATACTCTCCTGGTACAATTTAAAATAACTGTTTTTTAGATTGTAGGTATGATTTAAGAAATTAAATATTAAAGACAATTATATAACACATTGGTATACAACGTATTACTTCAGATTCCAAAAAAATTTTGACCATAAAAACCAAGGTCAGCAGAAAACCGAGATTATGACAACCAATATGCAAAAATCCATCTTTCACTTATAAATGTCATTTACAGAAATCCAACTGTTAATAACATTATTTCATTAACAAGTATAAAGAGACACTGTGTAAATTCTAAAACACATATGTTTTATGTTACAAACCAGGAAGAAACAGAAGAAAAAAGCATCCTGGAGTTAGAGAAATTAGTGATTAGCACCCACTTATCCACCTCCCCTTTCCCTCAGGCAGAATGACATCAACATTCAAAACTCACAAAAAGTCTCAGGACAAGAAAATATGCTCTACCTTCTGGGTTTAATTTGCATAATCGTTACTCCAGCAATTGTGTCTCCATGCAGGATGGTGTGGATTATAGGGGCTGGACCACGCCACCTCGGAAGGCAACTGGGATGGACATTCAAGATGCCGCTGAGTTAGAAAAGACAGAAATAAGTGTGAAAGTGGGCTTTTTCACCATTTAGTTTACTGCTGCATATATGTGGGCTAAATCGCTTCAGTGTTTCGGACTCCGTGAGACCCCGTGGACTGTAGCCTATCAGGCTCCTCTGTCTATGGGATTCTCCACATAAGAATACTGGAGTGGGTTGCTGTGCCCTCCTCCCGGGGATCTTCCCGACCCAGGGATCAAACCTGCAGCTTCTGCATTGCAGGCGAATTCTTTACCGCTGGGCCACTGGGGAAGTCCCTTAGTTTACTGCTACCTAAACTAATATGCTATTTTTCATCATTAAACGTTGCCAGAAAATTTGAAAAACAGTTAAATCTAGTCTCAAACCAACTAAAGCAGGAGTCAGAGCTAAGTACACTCTCTTGCCATAAGAGACCCATGAAACTCAATAACAGAGCAAGAACTATTCATTGTTCCAAAGATGTTCCACAACAGCTTGTGACATCTGGGAGTTTTTAAATAAACATATATAATGTGTTTTCTTACTATATGAGAAGAACCACTCAAACCAGCTGTGCATCTCATGGACAATGTAAAATTATATTTTTAGTCAAATTACATAATTACCCTCAATTTACTAAATTTTTATATAGAGTTCCTAAAACAAGCTTCTTAGATCCCCACTGAATGATTTATTCACCATTGGTGTGTATCCCAATACGCTTTTCACCCATAAATAAGCAATTTTAATAATTTACTAATCTGCCATTAGTTTGGAGAAGGCAATGGCACCCCACTCCTGTACTCTTGCCTGGAAAATCCCATGGATGGAGGAGCCTGGTGGGCTGCAGTCCATGGGGTCGCTAAGAGTCAGACACGACTGAGCGACTTCACTTTTACTTTTCACTTTCATGCATTGGAGAAGGAAATGGCAACCCACTCCAGTGTTCTTGCCTGGAGAATCCCAGGGACGGGGGAGCCTGTTGGGCTGCCGTCTATGGGGTCGCACAGAGTCGGACACGACTGAAGCAACTTAGCAGCAGCAGCAGCAGCAGCAGCAGCCATTAGTTTAATGATGTTTCCATCAGCATGAGTATGCACTTGAGAGTATGTGTGTGTATATATATATCAGTTCAGTTCAGTTCAGTTCAGTCGCTCAGTCGTGTCCGACTCTTTGCAACCCCATGAATCACAGCACGCCAGGCCTCCCTGTCCATATATATACACGCACATATATACACGTATATATATATAAAGTGAAAGTGAACGTCACTCAGCTGTGTCGGACTCTTTGTAACCACATGGAATACTCCATGGAATTCTCCAAGCCAGAACACTAGAGAGGATAGCCATTCCGTTCTCCAGGGGATCTTCCCAACCCAGGGATTGAACCCAGGTCTCCTGCATTGCAGGCAGACTCTTTACCCACTGAGCCACCAGGGAAGCCCCTATATATATGAGCCTCCTATATTCTAAATTCCACTGTTCAGCCCAGTCTCATTCATCCATCAAATATTTACTAAGTACAACTCATGTCCTGGCACTAAGTACTGGGGATATAAGCAATAATGAATCCAACAGGAAGAAAAAAAAAAAGGACTAGATTTTTACTATGAGCAAGATGGAAAACCACCGGAGAACTTTGAGCAGAGTGACATGACTGACTTACACTTTAAAAGGATCGTGTGGTGTTGGGTGGTCAAAGACTGAGAGGGCCCAAGACAGAAGTGAAGACCACTTAGGAGGTTATGCAGTACAAGAGCCAAGAGTGGTGGCCACAGAAGTGATGAGAGGCCGTCATTCTAGGCAGATTTCAAAGGCAGAGCTGACAGAACTTCCCGACGAATTGAATGTGTGGTGTGAGATAAGGAATTAACAATAATGCCGAGGTTTTGGGTCTTGAAGGCTGGAGTTGCCATGTGCTGAAATGAAGATTTTGGGAAGGATCAGGCTTTGGGGCGAAAGGTTCAGGATATCTTAAGTGTAAGGTGCCTCTCAGACATCCAGCAGAGCTGCAGAGAAGGCAGTGTGTAACAGGGGCCTCGAGTTCAGACAGAGATCTGAATTGGAGGGACAAATTTAGGAACTGTCGGCATATATACAGAACTTAAATGAGGGTGGGTGAGAGCCCATAGACAGTGATAAAGGGCATCATACATTATAACACTTCATGCCAGTAATGTTAATTAATCTTCCCATGTGACTTGAAATGTCAGTATGAGAACTGACATGTAAGACAATTTAGATTACTATGGCATGTTTTTCATTTTCAGATGTGCATTTGACTTGGCTTTTTTTGCCATTTGGCTTTGTGCAAATATTGAAATCTCAATGACTGCATACTTCATAATTGAGATGGACACAACTGAGCAACTGAACTGAACTGGAAATGGAATGGACTGGTTCCAAATCGGGAAAGGAGTATGACAAGGCTATAGTTGTCACCCTGCTTATTTAACTTATATGCAGAGTACACCATGAGAAATGCCAGGCTGGATGAAGCACAAACTGGAATCAAGACTGCCAGGAGAAATATTAATAAGCTGATAAGCAGAAGACACCACCTTCATGGCAGAAAGCGAAGAACTAAAGAGCCTCTTGATGAAAGTGAAAGAAGAGAGTGAAAAAGTTGGCTTAAAACTCAACATTCAAAAAACGAAGATCAGGATATCCAGTCCTATCACTTCATGGCAAATAGATGGGGAAACAATGGAAACAGAGACAGACTTTATTTTGGGGAGCTCCAAAATCACTGCAGATGGTGACTGCAGCCATGAAATTCAAAGATGCCTACTCCTCGGAAAAAAAGCTATGACCAACCTAGACAGCATATTAAAAAGCAGAGACGTTACCTTGCCAACAAAGGTCTGTCTAGTCAAAGCTATGGCTTTTCCAGCAGTCACGTATGTATGTGACAGCTGGACCATAAAGAAAGCTGAGCACTGAAGAATTGATGCTTCTTTGAACTGTGGTGTTGGAGAAGACTCTTGAGAGTCCCTTGGACTGAAAGGAGATCCAACCAGTCCATCCTAAAGGAAATCAGTCCTGAATATTCATTGGAAGGACTGATGCTGAAACTGAAGCTCCAATACTTGGCCACCTGATGCAAAGTATTGCAAAGAACTGACTCACTGGAAAAAAAAACCCTGATGCTAGGAAGGATTGAAGAGGGGAGGAGAAGGGAACAGAGGATGAGATGGTTGGATGGCATCACCGATTCAGACATGAGTCTGAGCAAACTCTGGGAGACAGTGAAGGACAGGGAAGCCTAGTGTGCTGCAGTCCATGGGGTCGCAAAGAGTTGGACATGACTGAGCGACTGAACTGAACTGATCAAATTACTGTGCAGTGTATCTTAAAAATATGGGAACACAGAGAGGATTTCAGGGGTGTTTGGAGCCAGTGCTTACTGACTCATGAAACCAATCATAGCATCTCCTCCAGTGTTAGCTGAATAATGGATCTCCAAGGATGTTTATGTCCTAATCCCCAGAACCTGTGAATATGTTACCTTACACATTTTGTAGATACAGTTAAGGTAAAAACCTTGAGATAGAGAGATTATCCTGGATTATCCAGTGGGTCCAATCTAATCACATGAATTCTTAAAAGCAGGGAACCTTCCCTAGCTGAAGGTCAGAAAGTGATAATGGAATGGAGAGATGCGAAGTGAAAAAGACTCGATCTTCCATCGCTGCCTTTGAAGATAGAGGAAGGGCACCACGGGCCAAAGAAAGTTGGTGGCCTCTAGAAGCTGGAAGGGGCAAAGGAGTGGATTCTCCGCTAGAGATTCCAGAAAAGAATGAAGCCCTGCTAACACTCTGATTTTAACCTCCTGAGCCATAGGTAGACTCCCAACCTACAGAACTACCAGGCAATAAACTTGTGTCGTTTTGAGCCACAAAACAAAACAATTCAGGCCACTAATGAAATCTTGTACTTGATAAGAAAATACTGAACCAAGCAGAATTAGAGTCCAAGTCACACTGTACTGCACTTTAGATACCAGGTCCAGTATATAAAGGCCAAGGTCTGTGCACTGTATTTCCTTACAAATAAAACTTACTAGGGAAATTTAAGAATAAAAGCTTCACTCAAAAGTCGGCCAAATGATGCTACCACGCCAACATCGTATTCTCCAGATCCCACATCTGGCCACTCATACACTGGAAGCTGAGACTGGACAGCATATTGCTTCACTGGCAGTCCTTTTGGTGATGGGGAGGGCACTGTGACCACCTCCAACTTCTCAATTAACTCTTCCTCTTTGTTTTCCCTAAGGTGGAAAGATTAGAAGAAAATATGACAGGGTTAAGACAATGACGGAATGTTAACTACTTCATACATTTCTAAGGCATTTTTCTGATTAATTCACGAAGCACTCAAGGGTAAATGTTAAAACTAGTGCAACTGAGAGACTAAAGTTTGGTTTATTTATTTAATTTTAATTGTTTAAATTCAAAGAGCCACAAGTGGCTACTGGCTACTGTTCGGACTGTTACGGTTCTAGAAATTTCCTGTGCACACTGAAACACATACAATAGACATTTTACACAACTGGAATATTATATATACTGTCCTGCATTTTGTTTTTTTCTCTAACACTGTATGATATTATGTGAGTCTTTTTTAAAAAAATGGTTAAGCATACATTTGCTTATGTATGCATCAAACATTTCTAGAATAAGAAATTGAAGAGAAGAATTGGGAACTGAAGAGAACGAGAAGGAAGGAACTGACTTTTCATTGTGTGTCTTCTAAATTTTTTGAATTTTCTTTTTTTACTATAACCACATTATTCAAACAATATTTTAAAAATATATATGTATGTATGTATATATATATTTCTATGTACATACACACACACCCCATGGGCATCATTCCATGACACTGTATGTAGCCCTACCTGCTGCATAGTATTCCAGTGCCAGGGGCTGTTCATTTACTTGGCAGGTATTGCATCAAATGTTAAGGAGTTATGAGAAAAGAAGTAGACAGGAGGGCCCAGAACAGAAAGTGCAGGAGTACTGGGGCCGCCAAGTGAAGCACCAGCAGAAGCATCAGGACACATGCAGTGAGAGCCGCAGGAGACCACACAAGGAAAGCGGCATGCAGAGAGTGCGTTACAGACAGTGTCCAAAGGGAGCACGTGTGAAGGGAGTGTGTCAGGGTGTGTTACAGAGCGGAGTGTGTGGACCGGGAATACAAGCGCATCCGTGAAGGAGTCAACGTGAGGGTCTGCTGGGAAGTACTTGCAGGGAAGACGTGATGGAGGGAGATGACAGAACTGAGTCTGGGGTGCATGGGGAAAACAAGGAATGGGGAAACAAAACATGCAGACTAGGGGAAAGGAGGCAAAGCAGTGTATGTGGGGACAGCCACCACATACCATGGACCTTCCGGACAGGCTAGATCTCAAATAATTCTGCCCCCTAGGAATCACAATTTGTTGAATTTTAGAAATACTAAATGTAGGGAATTTCCTGGCGGTCCAGTGGTTGGGACTCCACACTTCCACTTATGGGAGCCCAGGCTTGATTCCTGGCCGGGGAAGTAGGATCCCCCTGCGGAATAAATATTAAATGTATACCTAAGAGTTCTGGTTTATAAATTTATTCATTGGAAAAGCAGTTCGCTTTTGGACTATGTCTTCGTTTCAGTCCCAGAAAACTGGATCCGGTTGTATACAGGGAGGAGATGGGTAGTCAAAGTGTAAGGCAAGCGTGTGCAGAGAGATGCCTGTGTCTAGTAAGAAGCCCAAAGGATTAGAGGGTACAAATCATATTGAGTAGGAGTAGGAGCGAGTGGAAAGGGGAGGTCTTTGAAGTCGGACCCCATCTTAGTCCCAGCCTGCTCAGCTGATGACCGTGGACAATCTCTTAACCTCTCTGGGTCACGGTTTCCATGCAAAGGGGGCAGGGAGGTGGTGGGACAAGACAGAGGTGATGCAGGTAAAGCAGGCAGCAAGGTCTCGACACCATGGAGTGCCATGTAGAGCTCAGAGCGCGTTAAGAGTCGGGGGCGTGTAGATCGGCTGGGCGGGACCAGGCGGGCACCCAAGGACTGCCGAGGGGGGCGGCGCACCTTCCGGGCGCCCGAGACGCCGGGATCTGGGCTCACGCTCCTCCCGCTCATCTGCTTTTCCCGACGAGAAGCCCAAATCCTCGAGGCCTGCCGCAGAGTTTCCATAGCCGCGCCCTCAACACCCGGGCCTCCCAATCCCCGGCCCCGGTACCTGGCGGCGTGCAGCGCCCGCAGCGTTTCGCGGGCGAACTGGTCATTGCCGAAAAAGAGCACCCTCCAAGGCGGCTTCTCGCGGACTCGAGCGCCCTGGCCGTCCTCCCAGCCAGGGGACGCGCTCAGCCTGGCCAGCGCTCGCCAGCGTGGGTTCGACCTCCGGCCCGCGCCGCCCCCGACTGGCAGGTGCCCGCAGCAGCACCGCAGCAGCACCCTCATCTCTTCCGCGGGCGGCCTACCCTGCGCAGGCGCGTAGCGGTGCGGGAGCCGGCGCCAGGCCGGAGGGGCGGGGCCGGGCAGGAAACTCGTCCCGCGAGGCCTTTCCGCGACTGGGGCGTGGCTTGCCTGATTGGAGGCGTGCCCCATCAGTGTTGGAGCTGGAAAAGGAATTTGCAGGTTCAGAAGTGCTCATGACTTTTGTTGCATTTGTTTGCACGATTTAGCCAATCTCCCCAAACAACTCTTTTTAGAAACAAATCATACATGTTTTCTGATGACGAAATCTCTATTTATGTATTTATTTCTGTACCATTTTCTCAGCCATTATAACTAATATTTACTAGATCCCCTTTGTTTAGTTAATCTTCATATCACCCATACCAGGTAGATATTACAGCCATTTTACTGAAGAGGATCTGAGACTACGTGAAGTTAGGGGAGTTACCTATGTAAGGTCCTCACGGCTAGCCCCACGTGGGTCCAAAGTCTGTTATCCTAACCTTCACAGCAATCCCAAGTACTAGGGAAGTCAGTGTCCCCAATTCTTGTTTGGAGTCACTTTAGTGACTCAAAGGCCCACTTTTTCCATTCCTTGTGGGTACCTTTCCGCACAGAGGGATAACACAGAAGAGATTCTCAAGGATATGGGCAGGGGAAGCTGTCCTCAGAAGAATCTAAAAGCTTTTAGTGCTTAGATTCTGTATTTCTGAGGTCCTTGAGTGGCCTATGCAACCTGACTGTAGAGTGAAGACCAGATTCCTTCCTAGACTTACTGTCACCACCTCTCCCCATCACACAACCTCAGGCTCAGTGACCCTGGGCCAGTCCTTTTTCCGAAATTATGAGCTCTGCACATCCCTGCTTCAGTGCCTTAGCTTATGCTCCCCTCCCCACTTCCTCTCTGAATACTATCCATTCTTTAATGCCAAGGTCAGACATCCTCCCTGAAGCCTTGAGCTCCTGCCTGTATGGATTTAGTGTTTTTCTCTATGTTCCCTTTTTAATAGTATTTTTTTAATATCTTGGCCTAATTTATTTATTTTTATTTTTTACTTTTTGGTTGTGTGACATTTTATTTCCCCGACTAAGGATTGAACTGGTGTCCCCTGGAGTAGATGGGTGGAATCTTAACTACAGGCCCACCAGGGAAGTACCTCTATGTATCCTTTCAATGCTCTGTGGGGACCTCTGCTTCTCACAGTTTGGAATTACTGAGGGAAGTTGTCTGATGTATGCTTAGACATTGACAAATTCACCTGTGTGTTGAATAGAAAGAGATAGGCAAAGAGGAAGGGAGGGACTGTATTTCCAGTGATTCTGCTCATCTGATTGTCTATGAGAAAGGGATGAAGATACGATCTCAACCTTCTATTCCTTTGGTCAAGTTATCTTCTAATATCCTCTCATGGTAAGTGGAATGTGATTTTTTTTTTTTCTTTTTGGCCACACTGCAGGGCTTGCTGGATCTAAGTTCTCCAACCAGGAATTGAATCTGCATTCTGGGCAGTGAGAGCACAGAGTCTTAGCCACTGGACCCCCAGGGAATTTCCTCTACTATTATTTAATGGTCTTTTCCCATACAACATGACCTATAAATACAAGTCAAATAGTCATTTGGGTTTTCACCTTAGAATCTGGCTGCTGTCTAGAGTGTGACTCTTCATATTTGTGTTTATGTAATTTTTCTCCTTGAATTAGAGAGACTGCATTATGATCCAATTTTCAGCAACCCAAATTCACCTCTGATAGCCCCGCCCCACTGAGCTGCCTTGAGTTGCTCACAGCCCCCTCTGCTGATCACACAGCAACTGCTCAGTCTGAAGAGTCTTTCCAATCCCTTGGCTTTCCTCCACAGAGTTAAACTGAAGAAAGTAGGGAAAACTACCGCCTCTTGACCTGCCTCTTGAGAAATCTGTATGCAGGTCAACAAGCAACAGTTAGAACTGGACATGGAACAACAGATTGGTTCCAAATAGGAAAAGGAGTACATCAAGGCTGTATATTGTCACCCTGCTTATTTAACTTATATGCAGAGTACATCATAAGAAATGCTGGGCTGGATGAAGCATAAGGTGGAATCAGGATTGCTGGGAGAAATATCAATAACCTCAGATATGCAGATGACATCACCCTATGGCAGAAAGTGAAGAAGAACTAAAGAGCCTCTTGATGAAAGTGAAAGAGGAGAGTGAAAAAGTTGGCTTAAAACTCAACATTCAAAAAATTAAGATCATGGCATCCGGTCCCATCACTTCATGGCAAATAGATGGAGAAACAGTGGAAACAGTGGCTGACTTTATTTTGGGGGGCTCAAAAATCACTGCAGATGGTGACTGCAGCCATGAAATTAAAAGATGCTTACTCCTTGGAAGGAAAGTTATGACCAACCTAGACAGCATATTAAAAAGCAGAGACATTACTTTGCCAACAAAGGTCTGTCTAGTCAAGGCTATGGTTTTTCCAGTAGTCATGTATGGATGTGAGAGTTGGAGTATAAAGAAAGCTGAGCACCAAAGAATTGATGCTTTTGAACTGTGGTATTGGAGAAGACTCTTGACAGTCCTTTGGACTGCAAGGAGATCCAACCAGTCCATCCTAAAGGAAATCAGTCCTGAATATTCACCAGAAGGACTGATGTTGAAGCTGAAACTCCAATACTTTGGCCACCTGATGCGAAGAGCTGACTCATTTGAAAAGACCCTGATGCTGGGAAAGATTGAAGGCAGGAAGAGAAGGGGACAACAGAGGATGAGATGGTTGGATGGCATCACTGACTCAATGGACATGAGTTTGAGTAAACTCCGGAAGTTGGTGATGGACAGGGAGGCCTGGCGTGCTGCAGTCCACGGGGTTTCAAAGAGTTGGACACAACTGAGTGACTGAACTGAACTGAAGGAAAACTACTAGACCATTCAGGTATGACATAAATCAAATCCCTTATAATTATACAACGGAAGTGACAAATAGATTCAAAGGATTAGATTTGATAGATAGAGTACCTGAAGAACTATGCTGGAGATTTGTGACATTGTACAGGAAATGGTGATCAAAACCATCCCCAAGAAAAAGAAATGCAAAAAGGCAAAATGGTTGTCTGAGGAGGCCTTACAGATATCTGAGAAAAGAAGAAAAGCGAAAAGCAAGGGAGAAAAGGAAAGATATACCCATCTGAGTGCAGAGTTCCAAAGAATAGCAAGGAGAGATAAGAAAGCCTTCCTCATTGATAAATGAAAATAAATAGAGGAAAACAATAGAATGGGAAAGATTAGAGATCCCTTTAAGAAAATTAGAGATACCGAGGGAATATTTCATGCAAAAATGGGCACAATGAAGGACAGAAACGGTATGGGCCTAAAAGAAGCAGAAGATAATTAAGAAGAGGTGGCAAGAATACACAGAAGAACTATCCAAAAATCTCTTAATGACCCAGATAGCCACAATGGTATGATCACTCACCTAGAGCCACACATCCTGGAATGCAAAGTCAAGTGGGCCTTAGAAAGTGTCACTACCAATAAAGCTATAGAATTCCAGCTGAGCTATTTCAAATCCTAAAAGTTGATGCTGTTAAAGTGCCGCACTCAATAAGCCAGCAAATTTGGAAAACTCAGCAGTGGCCACAGGCTGGAAAAGGTCAGTTTTCATTCCAATCCCAAATAAAGGCAATGCCAAAGAATGTTCAAACTACTGCACAATTGCACTTATCTCACACATTAGTAAAGTAATGCTCAAAATTCTCCAAGTTAGGCTTCAACAGTACGTGAACAGAGAACTTCCAGATGTTCAAACTGAATTTAGAAAAGGCAGAGGAACCAGAGACCAAATTGCCAACATCTGTTGGAGCATAGAAAAAGCAAGAGAATTTCAGAAAAACATCTGCTTTCATTGACTATGCTGAAGCCTTTGACTGTGTGGATCACAAGAAACTGTGGAAAATTCTTAAAGAGATGGGAATACCAGACCACCTGACCTGCCTCCTGAGAAATCTGTATGCAGGTCAACAAGCAACAGTTAGAACTGGACATGGAACAACGGACTGGTTCCTAATCGGGAAAGGAGTACATCAAGGCTGTATATTGTCACCCTGCTTATTTAACTTATATGCAGAGTACATCATGAGAAATGCCAGGCTGGATGAAGCACAAGCTGGAATCAAGATTGCCAGGAGAAATATCAATAACCTCAGATATGCGGATGACACCACCCTTATGGCAGAAAGTAAAGAAGAACTAAAGAGCCTCTTGATGAAAGTGAAAGAGGAGAGTGAAAAAGTTGGCTTAAAACTCAGCATTCAAAAAATTAAGATCATGGCATCTGGTCCCATCACTTCATGGCAAATAGATGGAGAAACAGTGGAAACAGTGGCAGACTTTATTTTTGAGGGCTCAAAAATCACTGCAGATGGTGAGTGCAGCCATGAAATTAAAAGACGCTTGCTCCTTGGAAGACAAGTTATGACCAACCTAGACAGCATATTAAAAAGCAGAGACATTAGTTTGCCAACAAAGGTCCGTCTAGTCAAAGCTATGACTTTTCCAGCAGTCATGTATGGATGTGAGAGTTGGGCTATAAAGAAAGCTGAGTGCCAAAGATGCTTTTGAATTGTAGTGTTGGAGAAGACTCTTGAGAGTCCCTTGGACTGCAAGGAGATCCAACCAGTCCATCTTAAAGGAAGTCAGTCCTGAATATCCATTGGAAGGACTGATGCTGAAGCAGAAACTCCAATACTTTGGCCACCTGATGCAAAGAACTGACTCATTGGAAAAGACCCTGATGGAAAGATTGAAGGCAGGAAGAGAAGGGGACAACAGAGGATGAGATGGTTGGATGGCATCACTGACTCAATGGACATGAATTTGAGCAAGCTCCGGGAGTTGGTGATGGAGACGGAAGCCTGGCGTGCTGCAGTCCATGGGGTCACAAAGAGTCAAACACAACTGAGCAAATGAACTGAACTGAACTGAACCACTGACATCTAAGTTTCTAGCAGGCATTCTTTTCATTTTTAGCAAATTTCTTTAAAAAAAAATCTGAACATGATGTTATTATAGCAACTGACATTTTCCCAGGATGCTAACATGGAAATCTTTCTGAAACTCTTGATGGTAAACTGGGGATGTATCGGGGTGGGAGTGGGGTGAAATCTATTTCCAAGCCCAGACAAATCCATGGCTGGAGCACACAAAGATGAAGACATCAGCCCCCAATGGCAAGCAGTTTTAGGTAATAAATTAAGACATTCAGAAAGCATATCCAAGAGGACTCTGGGCTATTATAGAACCTGCTGCTAAGTCACTTCAGTCCTGTCCGACTCTGTGCGACCCCATAGACGGCAGCCCACCAGGCTCCCCTGTCCCTGGGATTCTCCAGGCAAGAACACTGGAGTGGGTTGCCATTTCCTTCTCCAGTGCATGAAAGTGAAAAGTGAAAGTGAAGTCACTTAGTCGTGTCCAACTCTTAGCGACCCCATGGACTGCAGCCCACCAGGCTCCTCCATCCATGGGATTTTCCAGGCAAGAGTACTGGAGTGGGGTGCCATTGCCTTCTCCAATTATAGAACCGAGATAGTGCTAATTTGGCTGGTGCTTCAGTTTCCAGAAATTTCTCTCCCCTGATGAATGGAGTATGTGTGCATTTGAATCAATGAAATTACTCCAAGTTCTGAGTCTGGGTGACAAGACAAGAGCAGTGTGGTTGACAGAGGAAGAACTGCCTGGTGGTAACCATGACAACATTTCAGCTTTGAATGCTTTGAAACTGAAGTGATGAGACCAGCAAGCAGAGATGTTTGGTAGAAACCTAGCATGTGGGACTGGCTTCCATGAGAAGCTGTTGAGAGAGGTGATCCAGGAGTTTAAGGAAATGTCCCTTGTTCCCCATCATCCCACCTAAACCTATGCGTACGTGATTTTTGAGGAGTCAGGAGACCTGCCACAGACTGTGGGAGTGTGTGTGTGTGTGTCTGTGTATAAAATTAGCCCGTTGGCATTGAGAGTTTAACGAGGAACAAACAGTCAGAGCCCTGGGAAAGATGGAGCTGAGGCACAAGTGGAAAATGGTCAGAGCTCTGGTTAGCAAGGTGACCAATGCTTTATTGCACAAGAATCTGTGGCCCGGGAGGCCGTGCTTATGTAACCAGGGAGAGGTTTGCCACATATAAGCATCGCGCCACTGTCAGCGCGGGGAACTGAACCGAGGGACGCAGCCCAGTGGTGCCTTTTGGGATGCAGCCCCTTAGAGCGAAGATTGGTACCCTACCATCTACTGCCTGTGATTGCATCAGAAGTCCGCGAGGGGGCGCTGCGCACTAATTTCCCATACCTGAACGTGCTTCTGACTCCCTTTCGGCTTTGTTCTTACTGCCATCCGTACTCTCAGCAGATGTCACTTCCTAATCTGTCTAGCCGCTCTGTAAAGCAGGGTTGGGTCTGCAAGGCCACCCGCTGGGGAAGGACCGGGACCTGCTGACCACCCCACATCCCTACACCCGCCCCAGCTCTTACAAGTGTTAGTCTCTCGGTTGTGTCCCACTCTGTGCGACCCCATGGACTGTAGCCGGCCAGGCTCCTCTGTAGCTCCTCAGGCTCCTTGCCTGAATTCTCCAGGCAAGAATACTGGAGTGGGTTGCCATTCCCTTCTCCAGGGTATTTTCCCGAGCCAGGGATCGAACCCAGGTCCCCTGCATTGCAGCCAAATTCTTTACCATCTGAGCCACCAGGGAAGCCCTCAGCTCTTACAGATGATCCACAAATATTGAAGAGGCTATTCTATGCAACATCTGTGTGCCTTTCCACCTTGGGAGAGAGCTTAAGAAGCATCGTGGACCCACAGGACTGAGGGCCCTGGAGGAGCGAGACTGGAGAGGTCACACGACAGCTGAAGAATGTCACAGTCCCAGGGAGGGAAGCCAGATGAGATGTTACAGGAATGAGACGCAGCTTAGGGATAAGAGAGAGGGCTAAGAAAGTTTCTCTGTGCTGCCCACAGTCAACCTAGGAAACCAAGAGAAATATTGAAACAGGCTTAAATAAATCAAATCATAAAATCTTTGGTTTGTTTCTCAGCCCCTGCCCCCAAGCAAAACAACTGTGTAATATTAACAAAGGGAGAATATAATGTCTTTTCATAAACTACTCTTGCCTAGCCACAAGGAAACTGACAAGACACTAAAGCCATTTCAGTTCAGTTCAGTTGCTCAGTCGTGTCCGACTCTGCGACCCCATAGTGTTAGAATCAAGATAGTTGTGAACTTCCCAGGGGGCTGTGGTTAAGAATCCACCTGCCAGTGCAGGGGACACTGGTTCAATCCCTGGTCCAGGAAGTAAGATTCCCACATGCCAAGGGGCAACTGAGCCCATGTGCCACAACTACTGAGCCCTTGTGCCTAGAGCAATAAGAGAAACCACCACTGTGAGTAGCCCCCACTCACCCCAATGAGAGAAAGCCCACAAGCATCAAAGAAGACCCAGTGCAGCCAAAAATAAATATTTTTTTTAAAAGACTAAGCTTGGAGACTAAAGCTGGCCAAGTGCATGCTCATCAAAAAAAAAAAAAGACTCAAGATAGTTGTTGCTCTTGGAGGGGGTTTGGTGGTGGTGACTGGGGAAGGAGCACAGAGCGGCTTCTAGGTATTTGGTCAGGCTTCATTTCTTTATCTGGGACTGATGATGCAGGTGTGATTAGTTTGTGACAATTCATCAAGTTCTATTTTTATGATTAATGGGTTCTGTGTGTGCTGGAATTCAATTTTTTTAAAGACTCAGATTTAATCACAATGTGGGTAAAATGCCAACATAGCATTTTAATTCATGGGAGGCTTGGATTTATATTCTGATAAGCCTAATTAATTGGAATTTTCTAAGTTCCTCATGCTTATCTTATAGATTACATAACTAATTATTCTTTACACCAAGAACGTAAAATTATGTAGACATAAACATGGCATCTCAACTGAATGCGGTTATAATGACTAGTGTGATATGTAAAATTTAGACAACACTGCAAACCATGTGAAACCACAGAATTGCTCTGCTTGTAATACCTCAGTAAAAGTTAGGGTGTGTATTTAATATCAACAGTGATTAATTCATTATTTAATGTCAGTTTAAATAGTAATTCCCAGATCACTAGTTAACTTTAAGAGCTTAGACATATTAAAGTAATTAATAAGTTATTTTTGGTTATCTGAAATAAACTAAAGAAATTAAAAAGAATAGACAGCATCCAAATTCTTGAAGGTTACACAATCCCTTTTACAACCAGTCACAAAAAAAATCACAAAAGACCAAAGAAGTGTACAATTCCATGTATACAAATGTCCAAAATAGACAGATATGTAGAGACAGAAATGGTGACACAGCTCTTTGAACTTACTAGAAGTCATTGACTTGCACACATTTTAAATCAATGAATCATGTGGTACATCAATTATATTTCAATAAAATTATTAAAACATGTTTTTAACATACTCTGGTCTGTATGGAATGTAATTTTTCATTAGATTCAAATTGTTAGAATAAAATCAATGCAGTAAAAAATGTGCTAAAGTATGTTTATTAGGCTAATTTTATTTTTAAAGCCAAAATTTTAAACTTTAAATAACATTGTACCTATCATTTAGGCTGCACATTCAAAATATATATGTATAGAGCTATATTAAACGCTTATATTGGTAAGCTTATGTATAATAAATGGGCTTTCCTGATGGCTCAGAGGTAAAGAATCTGCCTGCAATGCAGCAGATGCGGGAGATGTGGGTTGGATCCCTGGGCCAGAAAGATCCCCTGGAGAAGGAAGTAGCAACACATTACAATTTTTGCCTGGGAAATCCCATGGAGAGAGGAGCCTGGTGGGCCACGGTCCACAGGGTCGCAAAGAGTTGGATGAGGCTGAGTGAGTGCACGTGCACACACACGTATAATAAAGTACTAAAAATCTAGCTTGACATAGGAACCACATACCTGGTGGTGAGTATATGGTCTGTCCTTGATGTGAAGTAGTGAAATCTGCCTGTATTTTTCTTTTGCATAGCTTTTAGAAGGTTTTTGGTGTAACTTCCCAAATGTATACTATTAAAAGAGTCTATTTTTTAAAAGTGTTTGTTTATGGCTTCCCTGGGTCTTTGTTGCTCAATTCAGTCACTCAGTCGTGTCCGACTCTTTGAAACCCCGTGCACTGCAGCACACCAGGCTTTGTTGGCCCTCACCACCTCCTGGAGTTTGCTCAAACTCATATCCATTGAGTCGGTGATGCCATCCAACCATCTCATCCTCTGTCATCCCCTTCTCCTCCTGCCTTCAATCTTTCCCAGCATCAGGGTCTTCTCCAAAGAGTCAGTTATTTGCATCAGATGGCCAAAGTATTGGAGTTTGAGCTTCAGCATCAGTCCTTCCAATGAATATTCAGGACTAATTTCCTTTAGGATGGACTGGTTGGATCTCCTTGCAGTCCAAGGGATTCTCAAGAGTCTTCTCCAACACCACAGTTCAAAAGCATCAATTCTTCAGTGCTCAGCTTTCTTTATAGTCCAGCTCTCACATCCATACATGACTACTGGGAAAACCATGGCTTTGACTAGACAGACCTTTGTTGGCAAAGTAATGTCTCTGCTTTTAATATGCTGTCTAAGTTTGTCATAGCTTTTCTTCTAAGGAGCAAGCATCTTTTAATTTCGTGGCTGCAGTCACCATCTGCAGTGATTTTGGAGCCCCCGAAAATAAACTCTCTCACTGTTCCCACTGTTTCCCCATCTATTTGCCATGAAGTGATGGGACTAGATGTCATGATCGTTTTTTGAATGTTGAGTTTTAAGCGAACTTTTTCACTCTCCTCTTTCACTTTCATCAAGAGGCTCTTTAGTTCTTCTTCACTTTCTGGCATAGGATGCTGTCATCTGCACATCTGAAGTTATTGATATTTCTCCCGGCAATCCCAATTCCAGCTTGTGCTTCATCCAGCCCAGCATTTCTCATGATGTACTCTGTATATAAGTTAAATAAGCAGGGTGACAATGTACAGCCTTGATGTACTCCTTTCCCGATTAGGAACCAGTCTGTTGTCCCATGTCCAGTTCTAACTGTTACTTGTTGACCTGCATACAGATTTCTCAGGAGGCAGGTCAGGTGGTCTGGTATTCCCATCTCTTTAAGAATTTTCCACAGTTTATTGTGACCCACTCAGTCAAAGGCTTTAGCATAGTCAATAAAGCAGAAGTAGGTGTTTTTCTGGAACACTCTTGCTTTTTCTACGCTCCAACAGATGTTGTCAATTTGATCTCTGGTTCCTTGGCCTTTTCTAAATCCAGCTTGAACATCTGGAAGTTCTTGGTTCACGTTCTGTTGAAGCCTGGCTTGGAGAATTTGTTCCTTTGTTTCTGCCCTTTTTCTAGTTGCAGCAAGCAGGGGCTACACTTTAGTTGCCCTGATCAGGCCTCTGATTGTGGTAGCTTCTCTTGTTACACAGCATGGACTCTAGGCACGCAGGCTTAGTTGTTCCATGGCATGTGGAATCTGCCTGGACCCAGGATCAAACCTGTGTCCCCTGCATCGGTAGGAGGATTCCCATCCACCGCACCACTGGGGAAATCCTAAAGGAGTCTATTAACTTTCACGAAACTTTTGGGAATATAAAATCTATGAATGACTGTAAGCAAACAAACAGAACTGTAAAGATTCCTTGCTTCTTGAGCTGCTGGAATTCCTGTTTGTTGTGTTGCCTTCTGCTGTAATGTTTAAAGCATTGCAAAACTCTGGTTAGTAAAATAACTAAAGCAATGGCCATTTCTTGTTCTTGGACACTTGGGTTCTTTTTGACATTGCTCTTCCCTGAAATTGGGCCCCACATCTGAAGTAATAAAATAGCTAGCCTGATTTTACACCCAAACCCATCTTTTTTATTTCCTAGACAGCTACCAGACAGCACCAAAGCCTCTTTCACCTTTTACCCTCAGATATCACTCACAGAGAAGAGAGATGCTAGAAATCAGTTGCATATGGAGTTACACTCCATAGTTTTCCGTTACCTCAATAGCATGCTTCTCTATTTATTGGATTCAGAATATGGAGAAAGCTGCCTAATTAAAAAGAGAAGCACAAGCTACTACCCTATTAGTTTCTACAGGTAAAGTATCACTGTGGCTATATTATTACAGAGCCTGTGTTGGATAGTAGCATATTTCTGTTCATGAATAAAGGTTGTCAATAAATTTATTTCTAAGAAGGTTTCTCTTAGAATGATAATAACTTTGTCAGTTGGAGGTGATTGTGATATCCACTCTACACTTTACAGTCAGAGGGTCATATCCTGGAGATCTGTCAAAGCCTTCGCTGTCTAATACATCTTTCCTGCTGGGACTGATGATCAATTAAGTCTTTATGTAAGAGTTATGGAAAAGCCCCTTGCTTCCGTCCTACTCTCCAGTAGGGAATTCCATTCTCTTTCGTTCTGATGTATTTAGTTGACACTGTAATAATAAGTGAAAGCAGAGCTATTAATATGTAGGCTTGTCATCAACATGTGGGTTTTGCTCTCTCTTCACATTTCTCTAAATGCCCTTGTACATAAGTCAGAGATCTTCTGCAAGAAATGTCAAAGGAAAATCTTATAACCTTGGTCGTAAGGACTGTATCATGCATATGTGCTCAGTTGCTAAGTCGTGTCTGACTCGTTGCGACCCATGGACTGTAGCCCACTAGGCTCCTCTGTCCATGGGATTCTCCAGGCAAGAACACTGCAGTGGGTTGCCATTTCCTTCTCAGAGGATCCTCCCGACCCAGGGTTCGAACCTGTGTCTCCTGCATTGGCAGGCAGATTCGTTACCACTGAGCCACAAAGGGAAGCCCAAGGACTGTATCAGATACTCATTATTTTTAACAGTTTTATTGAGATATAATTCACATATTATTGAATTCACTCATTTAAAGTGTACAAGTTGGTGGCTTTTGGTATATTTACAGAGTTGTGCACCAACTACTTCAGTCACTTTTAGAACATTTTAGTTACTTCCTATATAAATCTTATTCCATTACCCCTATTCAACCCCTCCATTGCCCCTAGGCAACCACTAATTGATTTCCTGTCTCCATATATTTGCCTGTTCTGGACATTTCATGTAAATGGAGTCATATCAGATATAGTCTTGTGTGACTGGCTTCTTTCACTACATAGTTTTAAAGGTTCATCTGTTGTAAGTATCAGTACTTCATTGCTTTTAATAGCTGGTGAATATTCCATTGCTCACTCATTCATCAGCTGGGGGACATTTGGGTTGTTTCTACTTGTTAATTATTACGAATAATACTGCTGTGAACATTCATGTGCGAATTTTGGTGTGAACGTATGTTTTCAGTTTTCTTGGGTACAGACCTAGGAGTGGAACTGCTGGGTCATATGATAGTTTCACAGTCTTCTTTTAGAAGAACTGTCAGATGTCTCCTAAAGTAGCTGCACTGTTTTATATTCCCACCAGCAGTGTACGATGGTGTGCCAGCAATTTTAACTATTAATACTACAGAGCATTAACTCATGAGCTCTGGCCTTTTGGTGTGAGTTGACTTTGCCTGGCAGGATGTACCAGAGCACTTAAATATCAAAACTTCTGAAACTCCTTAATCTAGAAGCAGATAAATCTGTAAATTTGGACAGCTGATCCCATAGTTGCCTACAGAGAATTCATCATGTAGGACTGAATGAAACCAGTGATGGAATGTGGATGGCATTGTCTTGGAATGTTGCTGTTCTGTACTCTGCTATACATATGACGATTAAGGGCATTTTTATTGCATCTCTAACCTTCAGTTTAGCAGGCTTTAACTGTTCAAACTGAAAGATATACTCATTTGTTTTTCAGATTGCACCATGCAGGATCTTAATTCTCTGAACAGAGCTGGAATCTGTGCTCCCTGCATTAGGAGCACAGTCAACGACTGGACTAACCAGGAAGTCCAGGAATGCTCTCCCTTAACATACATAGTTAAAGGAACTATTACCCTAAATCTCCCTGATTATTAGTTTTGTGAATCCTTCTATAAGTTTGTGTTTTATTTCAGTCAATTTTAGAACATTTTAATTACTTTCCAGATAAATCCTATTCCTATTTTGACCCATCAAAATTCGTGAAAGAAATAATATTGTATACTTCAGATCATCCAGTTTTCAGAAGCCAGGGACTGGTTGCCTCAGAATACGTGCCCCACCATCACACTGTATTAGAGACTAGGATGTACAAAGTGTCCTTCTCTGCAGCACTATCCAGAAGAGACGTCTGGAAGGCCCTTGCTTTCCCGTCGTAAGTTCAATTAGAATTGGTTCTCCTTCTCACCAAAGTATGATTGGAAGATCCACACATGTAAATCCAGTCAGGAGGGTCATATTTAGAGATTAATGTCTTTTTATGAGTTTTAAAGCTTCCCATGGATAAGAAACAAGCACTGCATTTTATATACGGAAATGATGCTACAAAACCTTTTGGGAAAATGACTTACAGAGTCACAAACTTACATGTCATACAGGCTGCCACTACTAGGCAGGCCAGAAACATTGAGGAACTTGGGCTGCAAAAGAGATGTGGAAACTGATGACCAAACCTGGCGAGGGGAATTAGAGGGTGCTTGGTTTCTGTTCTCAGAGCAAACACACTGAGAAGGTCAGTATCAAGCACTTCTGGTGGAAGAAACGGAAACTCAACTCTACAGCTTTGTAACCATTTACAGGCAAAAGTTAACTTTCTGCTTCTAATCTTATGGCTCTGATTTTGTTGACCACTCAGCGAGGAGGCTTTGCCCATTTATAGATATCTCTTGTTGCACTCCTGATTTAAAACATGACATGTAGAATAATATTTATGTAATTCAGGTTCATAAACTGCATTAGACAGCTACCACCAGACTGAATGAAACACCATACCATATTTGTTTAGAAATTCCTCTCAACCCTCCTACACTGTTGGTGCAGTCATTATGGAAACAGTGGAAATTCTTCAAAATTTTAAAAATAGAGTTTCCATATTATCCAGCAATCCCACTCCTGGGCATATCTATATACCCAGATAAAATTAGAATTCAAAAAGATATGCGAACCCCTATGTTCATAGAAGCACTATGAACAATAGCCAAAATGTGGAAACAATTTAAGTGTCTGCCAACAAACAGAGGAATGGATAAGGAAAATG
The DNA here is from genome assembly GCF_029378745.1 of Bos indicus. Taxonomy (NCBI): domain Eukaryota; kingdom Metazoa; phylum Chordata; class Mammalia; order Artiodactyla; family Bovidae; genus Bos; species Bos indicus. The sequence goes on from NC_091769.1 coordinate 11,983,355, forward strand.
TGATACAAATATATAATGGAAAACTATTCAGCCATGAAAAAGAACTGAATGGATGTTGCATCCATTTGCAACAATATGGATGGACCTAGAGATTTTCACAGTAAGTGAAGTAAGTCAGAGAGAGAGAGAGACAAATATCGTATAATATCACTTATATGTGGGATCTAATATATGACCCAGATGAACTGATCTGTGAAACAGAAACAGCCTCACAGACATAAAGGACACTTGGATTCCCAAGCCGGGTAGAGGTTTGGGGGAGGAGTCAAGAGGGAGTTTAGGGTTATCAGCTGCATACTAGTGTTATATGATGGATAAGCAATGAGGTCCTACGGCATAAGCACAGGAACTATATTCAGTACTCTGTGATAAGCTATAATGGAAAAGATATGAAAAATAACATATGTATATATATAATCGCTTTGTGATACAGCAGAAATTAACACAACATTGTAAATCAACTACATTTCAAGAAAAAAAAAATAAAAAGAAATTCCTTCCAAAGATAGGAAGCTGGTTTAAAAGAATAATATTAATGTGGATACAAATATTTCCATCAATGATTATGTTTTTATATGACTACTTGCCTCCATTTTCTCAAAAAAGTAAAACGTGATCAACTAGATAAGAAACTTAATGGACATAGAGTCTTTTTTTTTTTTTAACCAAGGCAGATCTTTAAAACTTATCTGAGCCCAAAGGAGGAGTTGTGCAAGAGAAAAATTGTCCCAAATATGGTCCAGGATAGAATTTTTTTCTTTTTGAATGATTTAATTCATAACTTCCTTCTGGAAATAAATTAAATTTTCTGATTAAAAAAATTAGAAATTTTTCTGATAAACTTAGGGGGATTAAGACTTATTCTGGAAACCCTAGTCAGTTATCCACACAATTGACATCAGTCAAGAGTCTTAGTGACTTTCTAATTGAACATGGTTTTGGTTTTGGTTTTAAATCTAGTTTCACAATGATTATCTAATTACTCACCGAAAGTACACCTCTAAACTGAGACTGCTGCTGCTAAGTCACTGCAGTCATGTCCGGCTCTGTGCGACCCCATAGACGGCAGCCCACCAGGCTACCCCGTCCCTGGGATTCTCCAGGCAAGAACACTGGAGTGGATTGCCATTTTCTTCTCCAGTGCATGAAAGTGAAAATGAAGTCACTCAGTTGCGTCCGACTCTTAGCAACCCCATAGACTGCAGCCTACCAGGCTCCTCCATCCATGGGATTCTCCAGGCAAGAGTACTGGAGTGGGCTGCCATTGCCTTCTCCAAACTGGGACTACCAGAGGCCTTTCCCCTGACAGCAAGATGGTGATAAAACTTTAACTATAGTCCTAACTAAGCAGTCTCAAGAGTTCTCAACTATATTCTACTTAGTTTCCTGAAAGAATGCTTACCTGCTTGTGAAGGTGAGAACCACAAAATTCAGACAAAGTAACACACAATGCTTATTGACCAAGTTGTTAGACATTTCTCGAACAGATTATTTTATCCTTTCTTCAGGATAAAACTACTCAGTGTTCTGTGCAGGGGAATGATTAAACTTCAAGTACCTCATATGATTAAAATGAAAGGCTGAGAGACTTTGGCTTTATTCTACTCTTGGACTTTGATTTAGTCAGAGACTGAAGAAGATATCTGGTTATACTATAACCAGGAGCAAGGGGTCAATGACATAGAATTAAGGGTCAATGACATAGAAAGTTTCCAGTGTTATAGCTAAGGTAAAAGTGCTGGCTACAGAATGTCCTTTCTTGGAGAAAGCATAAACTTTGTGCCATTGTTTCACACCAGTTTCTGCCCAAACTTCCAATACTTTGCAAATGTTCCTGAAATACTTTCAGCAAAACCTATGTCTGTTGAAAAAGCATTTAATCACTGAGATGATTTTATTTCAGTGTAATGGTGGCTTCCGTTTGGATACTGATCTTTTTTCTCAATCACCCTATTGCAGATGGAGGCATCAGGTCAGTGATTAAACACCGATAGTTTTGGACATTTAATTGCAGTGTCTTTTCAGAAAATCTCCTCACTAAATCTACTACATGTTTCCCTCCTCTGAGTTTAATATAAAAATTGGCCCTTAGAAGAAATATTGGTTCCAATTGTACCATAATTTAACCTCTCCCTTGTTCTTGGACATTTAGATTTTTAAAAACCTCTTTAAACGATGCTGCAGTGAACATCTTTGTACATGTATCCCTACTGCATGATCGTGTGTGTTGTCATTTCCCTCTGGATTTCATTTCATTTTCTGTGAGGTGTACTGAGAAGAGAATGTGCTGCTTTGGGGGACTTGGAAAAAGTATTGTTTTAATGACTAAATTGGCTTCTGAGTGTAAGCGATATTTGTGAAAATGAAGGAAAGAACAAACAGCTAGTCAAGGGCATGACCATCTCGTTTGGCTTCAGCTGATAATGAATCAGATCAGATCAGATCAGATCAGTCGCTCAGTCGTGTCTGACTCTTTGCAACCCCATGAATTGCAGAATGCCAGGCCTCCCTGTCCATCACCAACTCTCAGAGTTCACTCAGACTCACATCCATCGAGTCAGTGATGCCATCCAGCCATCTCATCTCTGTCGTCCCCTTCTCCTCCTGCCCCCAATCCCTCCCAGCATCAGAGTCTTTTTCAATGAGTCAGCTCTTCGCATGAGGTGGCCAAAGTACTGGAGTTTCAGCTTCAGCATCATTCCTTCCAAAGAAATCCCAGGGCTGATGTCCTTCAGAATGGACTGGTTGGATCTCCTTGCATTCCAAGGGACTCTCAAGCGTCTTCTCCAACACCACAGTTCAAAAGCATCAATTCTTCGGCTCACCCCAAAGAACAGAACAGTCTGCTCTGAAAATATAGAGCAGTCTCCACCACCTTGAAGCCTTTGCTGTCAGCCTTGGCAAGCATCACATCTTTATGTGGGGAGGAAGGAGGAAGGAGGTTGAGAAGCAGAAAGATGCTTACCCCTAAGTCCCTGGAGCTCAGGGGAGGACCCTACCTGACACTTTAATCCTGGGCGAATATTGAAGTGCCCTGAACTGAGGGATCAGGACCCTGGACAGCTCAGTTGGTGTTACCCTACCTTCACTACCCTCATTCTTAGGCAAAGGGTTCCCCTCTTCATATTGGGTTTTACCTGTTTATTTATTAAGTGGAAAAGCTAACTGGTTAGCCCCAGGTAAAAAACCTCCTGAGTTTAAAGGGTCTGGGTTTTGTCATGGTAATAATGTCTAACCTTTCCTTTTTACTCCTCTTTGAAGTTTATATGGTTTGATAAGAAAAAGAAGTCCAAGGTCCAAGGACATATGCCTGGTCCTAGTAAAAGTGAACTGGACTAGTACTGAGTTCTTCTGATGCCATTGCATTCACTAATTAAACAGTTACTGAGCATAAATAATGTATGTATTAGTTACAGTATAGACTAAGATTCTGTAACAAAGAAATCTCAAACACAGCACCTCAAATCATACCAAAGTGTGCCTCTCTCACACATAACACTCCAGAGGTGGGCAACTGATCCAGGGTAGATAGGCTGCTCTTTTCCATGAGGTCATCCAGGGACCCAGGTCCTTCTGACTTGTTGTCTGGGTCCACAAACATTTCCTGTAAAGATCCAAATGGTAAATATTTTAGGCTTTGCAGGCTGTGCAATCTTTGTCACAACTGCCCAATTCTGCTAATGTGATGCAAAAGCATCCATATCGTTGTTTAGTCACTAAGGTTGTGTCCAACTCTTTTGTGACCCCATGGACTGTAGCCCACCAGGCTCCTCTGTCCATGGGATTTTCCAGGCAAGAATACTGGAGGGGGTTGCCATTTCCTTCCCCAAGGGATCTTCCCAACCCACAGATCAAACCTAAGTCTCCTGCATTACAGGGGGATTCTTTACCACTGAGCCCCCTCAAAGCCCCAAAGCAGCCATAGGCATTACATAAGCAAAGGGGAATGGCCGTGTTCCAATGAAACTGTATTTACAAAAGCAGGTTAGACTTGGTCCATGGGTTGTAATTTAATGACTCCTGCCTTTAGATGTTCTTTCCACCATCATACTCATGTTCCAGACAGAGAAAGGAAGTGGATGGGTTGAAATTTCTCTTATAAAAACAAAATCCATAAATTAAAAATAGTGTGGCATAGTCACACAATGGCATATTCTGAAAATAAGAATAAATGAACCACAACCACACACAACATGGATGAATACCACAATATAATGTTAAGCAAAAGAAGCCAGACACAAAAGATTACATATTGATTAATTCCATTTATGGAAAATATAAAAACAGGCAAGCTAACATATTAAAAGTCAGGGTAGTGGTTGCCTTCGAAGGGCTGGGGTCAGGAACCAGAAGTAGACACAAGAAGGCTTCTAGCTTCTGACAATATTCTGATCTGGAGGATGTAAGTTCCCACACGTGGGTAGGTTCACACATGAAAACCCACTAAACCACAGCTTAATATGTGTTTGCCTTCCTGTGTATAGGTTACACATCAATTAGAAGGTTGCAGAAAAAGAGTAATTCAAAAGTACTACACTACTGTCTTTCACCTCTTGTCCAAAACCGAATCAAAGGAGCACCCCAAACTGCAAGGGATCTGGGAAATGTGGTCTCTAGCTGGGTGGCCATATGACTCTGAAATTCAGAGGGTTCTTTTATGAAAAGGAAGAAGGTAACAATGTATTCTAGAGACGGTTAGAAGGCTCCGTTACAGTCTGTGCAGCCATCACTGGTCCATGACCGTTATCCCGCTGGGCATGACCTGTGAGGTTCCCCTGGCAATAAAGTTCCCTGGTTAGCCTGCTGTGGGAATGCCATCATCATCTGTAATTCTCTGTGTTGTCTGGATTTACTCTTTGTCAGATTATTTGTCCATGATACTTGATAGCCACTTTTTTTTTTCTTTTTCCCCTTTTTCTTTTTCTCCTTGGAACTTGAACATCATAGCAAGAGCTGCATTAGCCATGAGGGAAATCTCAGAAATCTAAGCACTGATTTCTTTGAGCTTTTGAGCAGTTAAATTAGTAATTGGCTACTTCTCAAATTCTATATGAAAAAATAAGCCCTTATGTATTTAAACCATTGAAATTGGGTCTTTGCTACCCGGAACCAATCACAATTCTTAACTGATATGGAAAGCTTCCCTGACAAGATAATGTTTAAGCTGAGACTAGACAGATTATGAGGTGGCAGATAGAGTAGCAGGGGAAAGTCCAAAGCCCTTTCAATTGCCTTCCACCACTAATTGCCCACCGTCTTCCAGGCAGGGAGACTAGGGACTGGAGAGGTCAAGAGAGTTCAAGGTAAGATTGATTTGTCCAGAGGTACATTTGACGCTATGCAGAAGGGAGGGCTTGGTAATGAACTCACATCTCTGTGTGTACTTCATGGCACTTATCACACAGCTATCAATTGCATGATCCCTGGTGTGACCACAAGACTGTAGTCTCCATGAGGTCAGGGACAATGCCTGTGATTGTTTATTAGTAGCATAAATCCTGGCACAGGGCAGACATGGAATAATAGTTATTGGATAAGTTATAGCAGAAAGAATTGAATGAGAGGAGGAAGTAAAGAGACACAGGCAGGAGAGTGGAAAGCCTTGGCTGGGGAAGGCACATCTTGAAGGGGACACAATCTCAGGGACAGCCCCCAGGGCAGATTCAGATGACTGTGGTCAAGGGTCACTTTAGGGACCCACACTGACATGCCCATCCAGCTCACAGCCTTTCTCTCTTGGCTACTCAGTGGGCATGAGATTTGAGCCAGCATTCATAGTACTTCACCCCTGACCACAATAACTGATCCAAAATGTGGGTTTGTGACCCAGACCTGGATAATTAGGGTCCCGTCCCAGGAATTGTCAAACTGGAGTTAAGAAAAGAGATTCCTTCCCCCTCTGGCTGTGACAGTGTGAGCCTGGATTTCCCACAGTCTGGTCCAGCTGCCAGGAGATGGCCTGCCTGTAGGAAAGAACGTGATATCCAGAGAGAACAGGGAGAGACCAAGAGAGAGAAAGAGCGAAGGATCTTCAGGCTCCTGATTCCAGCTATCCCTAAGGTCGACTCCACTCTGCTCTTCCCAATTATACGAGCCAATGAATTCCTTTTAAATTCCTTTTGTGCTTAAGAAAGTTAGAATTGCGGTCCTTTTTTTGAAATCTATGAGCTGCCTTTCTCTCCAAAATACATCCTGAACCTGAGCACTTCTCACCATCTCCGCTGCATTAACCTGGTCCAAACCACCACTGTCTCTTGCCTGGATGAATGCAACAGGCTACCATCGCCTCTCTTGCTCCCTGACAAACCACTGTCCACCCAGCAGGCCAATTGATCCTGGATAAATGTCAGTCCAAGGATGTCACCCTCCAGTGATTTCGCTCTACATCCATATCCCTTATCCTGTTTTGTGGCATGAGCTGCTTCTGCCTACCCTGTAACTACTGTGCCACCTCCAACCACCTCTGTGCTTCAGCTGCATTGCCCTTTGTTGTGCATTTCTCAGACTCGTGAACTTCATTATTTCTTCAGCACCTTTGCACCTGCTGCCCCAAGTCTTTGCATAGTTAATTCTTCATCATTCAGTTTTTAGTAACGTAATTCAGTAATCACAGCCCCCATCTATTTCTGCATCATTTTGCTGTTGAAATTATTCACAGAAATTGTCACTAGTTGAAATTATTTGTTTTACTTACTTTTTTGTGGGCTGTCTGTCCCCTAGAGTATGAGCTTCAGGAGACTAGATACCTTGCCTGTCTTGCTTACCTTGTGTCCACAGTAGGTGTTCGAGTAATATTTATTGAATGAATGAGTGACGGAATGAGGAGGAGCTGGAGTTCCATTCAGGCCCTAGGTCCCCATTGCACCTCCTTTTCTCTGTTGTCCACACCGCTGGCCAGTATTAACTCGTAGAGGAGCTTGCACCTGTCATGTGACTTCTTTCAACCTCTTTTGTCATGTGGGAAATGGGAACCCTACTCTTTGCTAAGCCAGCTCTAAGGATTTTTGGAGATGCAAGGAGCTGGTAGGTAGAAAAGCCCACTGATGATCAGAATTGAATGTGTCTGGCTTGGCTGGGGGACACCTCGCTCCTACCTCCCCACCAAGCCCTTGCTACACAGCGTTGACCTGCTTCCTCCTCTCTGGGTCACCCACACAGCCTCACGTGTCTTGTCTCCCCACCCCCAGCCCTCCAAAGGTCTTATTTTATAGCTTCCTGTGAGGATATCACATGAGGCCATGACCCTCGCTGTGAGAAAGCAGAGGCTGTAAAAGGCCAGCCTTGGCTCCCTGCTCGGTGGTTAAATATTGCTAACACCAGGAAATAGAGCCCCAGCGTGGGCATAGCACACATCCCCCTGCAATGATGGCGCTCCGGACAGAGGGTCCTCCCCAGCCCGTTCCTCTGGGCTGGCAGGAGGGTTTGGATGTTTTCCTGTTACCTGAGGCCAACAGATAAGAAGGAAAGTATCGGGCTCCTGGTTCTTGCTGACTGTGAAAGTCAGATGGAGCCTGTTTGCCATCAGCGGCCACTCATTCAAGAGGTCAGTCACCCCGGAGTGACAAAGGAGGCTCCAGGCATGGGCGTGTGCTAAATGCAGAGCTCCCAAATGGGCCTGGCTGCCACAGGCTCTGCCGCACTGCCCCCCAGGTGACAGCTATGCAGGAAGCTCCGGTGCAGAGACCAACCAGTGTCCCCTGAAAGGAGGAGGAGGAAGAGAGAAATCAGTGCTGCTCCCGCCAGCAGACCAGACGAGTCCTCGGAACCCGGGACCCAGGGTGAGTGTCTTCAGCCTGCCGCGGGAATGGGGTGGCGGGTGCCAGGTGTTTGGCAGGAATCATGTCCAGGGGCAGGTGGTTAAGCTCTGATTAAAATGCAGGCATCTCATACTGAGTGAAGTAAGTCAGACAGAGAAGGAGAAATACCCTGTGATATCCCTTATCTGTGGAATCTAAAAAGAAATGATACAAATGAACTTACTTACAAAATAAACAGACTCACAGACTGAGAAAACAGAACTTATGGTTGCCCAGGGGAGGGATCGTTAGGGAGTTTGGGATGGACACTGTACACACTGCTATGTTTAAATGGATAACCAACAAAGCCCTACTGTATAGCACAGGGAACTCTGCTCAATGTTATGTGGCAGCCTGGATGTTTGGGGGAGAGTGGATACATGTATATGTATGGCTGAGTTCCTTCTCTGTTCACCTGAAACCGTCACAACATTGTTAATCAGCTATACGCCAATACAAAATTAAAAGTTCAAAAGAAAAATAAAAAAGAAAGATAAAAATATAAATAAAGCAGGAATCTCCTGGAGGGGCCTAAGAGCACATGACGACTAAATGCAATACGATATCTTGGATGGGAACCAGAAGCAGGAAAAAGACAATAACAGAAAAGTGAAATGCAAATAAATCATGACATTTAGCTAATAATTTTTTAAAAATTCAGAGATATTACTGCTATACTCTGTAGAAAAAACTGGATAAGTGCTTTGAGGGGAATGTGGCCTTTGTTTCTGTAGCATTAACATAGAGAGGGCCAACGTGTATCCATCTTATCATTTTGTTTCATGTGTTGCTATATTTTTATTATAACAATACTATGCATGTTTAAAAACATACATTCCACTGTGGGCATCAGTCCACATGCAGATGTGTACATTTTTTGATTAGTTCCAGTACCACACTGTCTTGATTACTGGAGTTTTAAAGTGAGTCTGGAAGTTGGGTAGCATCAGTGCTCTAACTTTGTTCTTCTCCTTCAATCCTGTGTTGAGTATCCTGGGCCTTTTGCTTCTCCTTATAAACTTGAAATTCAGTTTGTCAATATCCATAAAATAACTTGCTGGGATTTTGATTTGGGCTGCCTGTATCTTTAGATCACATTGGGAAGAACTGACATGTTGATTAGTTCCACTAATTTAACATCCAAAATTGGAATTTTGGTCCAGAAAGGTATAAATACAATTGATACATACTTTTTTTTTAATTGAGGTATAGTTGATTTCAATATTATATGTTTCAGGCGTATAACATAGTGATTCACAGTTCTGAAATGTTATACTCTGTTTATAGTTATTATAAACTATTGCCTGCATTCCTTGTGCTGTACAATATATCCTTGTAGCTTCTTTATTTTATACACAGTAGTCTGTATCTCTGAATCCCCTACCCCCTCTTGTCCCTCCCTTGCCTTCTTCCCACTAGTAACCACTAGTTTGTTCTCTATGTATCTGTGAGTCTCTTTCTTTTCTGTTATAGTCACTAGTTTGTTTTTTAGATTCCATATACAAGTGACACCATACAGTATTTGTCTTTCTTTGCCTGACTTATTCCACTTAGCCTCATACCTCCAAGTCATCCATGCTGTTGCAAATGGCAAGATTTCATTCTTTTTTATGACTGAGTCCATTGTACAGGTGTACCACATCTTTATCCATATCTGTCAATGGACATTTAGGTGGCTTCCATATCTTGACTATTGTAAATAATGCTACTATGAACATCGGAGTGAATGTATCATTTGAATTGGTGTTTTCATTTTCTTTGGCTAATATTTGCATACATTTAAAATACACACAAATATACAAAATATGTGTTTTTAGAATATACATACAAAATATATACATTTAAAAATGTAATTACATGTATCATTTTCACAAAGGTAGTAGGTACTCAGGAGAAATGTATACAGTACTGCTGCTGCTAAGTCGCTTCAGTCGCGTCCGACTCTGTGCGACCCCTGCGATGGCAGCAAACCAGGCTCCCCCCACCCTGGGATTCTCCACGCAAGAACATTGGAGTGGGTTGCCATTTCCTTCTCCAATGCATGAAAGTGAAAAGTGAAAGTGAAGTCGCTCAGTCGTGTCCAACTCTTAGCGACCCCAAGGACCACAGCCTACCAGCTTCCTCCGTCCATGGGATTTTCCAGGCAAGAGTACTGGAGTGGGGTGCCATTGCCTTCTCCGGTATACAGTACAGAAGTGTTCAAAGTGGATGTCCCATGGGTCTACACCCCAGCCCACTTCCCTAGAGGGAGCTGGTGTTGACATTTTGACCTCCGTGTTCTTTTCTCTGTGGGTGTATATCGGGGGAGGGGGTGCATGTTCCGCATATGCAACAAGGGTCTGTGGCCAATATTACCAATTAATCCAGGTATTCCTGCATCTGAGACTAGACAGAAGATCACAACCCTTAACAAGTGCTCTGGAGAAGTTGGAGCTGGAATACAAGATCACATCGATTGGCCATCCCTGTAATTTGTCTTTCCATTATTCAGTGTATATATATGTGTGTATATATATATATATATATATATATATATATATATATATATCTCCTTCAAATGTGTAAGTAGGTAGTGGGCATCTGAGTCTGTGAAACTCTTTAAAAAAAAAATCTTTCTTTTTCCCTGACTTCCATCTCTGTCTTGGCACATTAGTAGTGTAGTGACGCTTTTGTTGCTAAGTTGTATCTGATTCATGTACAGCCCCATGGACTGTAGCCCTCCAGGCTCCTCTGTCCATGGAATTTCCCAGACAAGAATATTGGAATGGGTTGCCATTTCCTTCTCCAGGGGATCTTCCTGACCCAGGGATCAGATCCGCATCTCCTGCATTACAGGCAGATTCTTCACTACTGAGCCACCCAGGAAGCCCTTGGCATGTGAATGATGACTCATATATGGAAAACTTGGCTCAGTATTATATTTGTATCAAAATATTTTCCTTCAAAATCTGTAGATGTTTGTTCAGTTTTCTCAGAGCATTTAGAGTTGGAGAAAACTCTGACGTCAGTCTTTTTATTAGTACCTTGTTTTTTTGTTTGGCTGCTTGCCATCCAGTTGTTTTTGGATGTTCCTGGCTGAGCCTGCAAAGGCTATTTTGGATTGGACATCAAGAGTTGGGGGGATTCTGAGATGGCCTCTGGCCTCTCTTTGCCTTGTTGTCCTCTTAGCCCTATGACATGTTTTCATGATTGGTTTGTTCAAAACCCTTTACTTTGATCTCCACTTCTGACCCCTTTTCCTCCCCTCTCCCTCCCATGCCCATCCCCGCACCAGAGATAATTATCTAATGTGTTGAATGTCTCTTTTTAAAAATATGTCTTTGTAAAATGTGTATTGTTGTTTTGTATGCATGTATTTTGAATTTTCATAAATGGTGTTGCATGCTCCCTTATGATCCTTGGGGATACTTTCAGGATATGAATACACTCAGGAGAAGAACTGCTGGATCATGTGTACACTTACTTTGACTAATGTGCTCTCTAGATGGCTGCCCCAGTCTACACGCCCTGGCAGTGCATAAGGCTACAGCCCCAGAACCACACCAACACCTGGCATTATCCACCTTCCAAACTACGCCAGTCTAATAGATGTCAAGTGGTGTTTCATTTCATTTTAATTGTCATTCTTCTGATTTCCAAAGAGTTTAAGCATATTTTCATATGCTTGTTAGCCTTTTGAGTTTCCTATTTTGTAAACTGCCTGTTTATATTATCTATTAGGATTCTAGTCTTTTTCCTGTTGTTAGAATTCTTTGTACATTTTAGATATCAGTTTCTTCTGGGTTTTAAGCATCACAAGTATCTTATCCCAATCAGAAATGTGTTTACTACTGTATTGATAGTATTCTTCATTGAACAGATCATCTTATTTTGATGTAATCAAATTCAACAGTTTTCTGTTGTTATCCAGTGACTTAAGCTTGTATGGTTTTAAGAAGTGCTACCCTACTTCTCGGAGAAGGCAATGGCACCCCACTCCAGAACTCTTGCCTAGAAAATCCCATGGATGGAGGAGCCTGGAAGGCTGCAGTCCACGGGGTCGCTGAGGGTCGGACACGACTGAGCGACTTCACTTTCCCTTTTCACTTTCATGCATTGGAGAAGGAAATGGCAACCCACTCCAGTGTTCTTGCCTGGAGAATCCCAGGGACGGGGGAGCCTGGTGGGCTGCTGTCTGAGGGGTCGCACAGAGTCGGACACGACTGAAGTGACTTAGCAGCAGCAGCAGCATACTTCTATTAACTTTGCACTTTTTCCTCTTGCATTTAGGCCTTTAATATTGGAGTCTGTTTTTGTGTGTGTTGTTCATTAGATGTGCATCTGTGCGTGATGTGTGCTAGTTGTGTCCAACTCTTGTGACCCCATGGACTCCAGGCTCCTCTGTCCTTGGATTTCCCAGGCAAGAATACTAGCATGGGTTGCCATTTACACCCCCAGGGGATTGTCCCAACGCAGGAATTGAACCTGCATCTCCTGCATGGGCAGGTGGATTGGAGCCACCTGGGAAACCCCTAGATGTGCAACTGGTCTTCCTTTCTCCATAGAGTGAGCCAGTTTTCCTGACACCATCTACTAAACAATTCCTCCTTTCCCTACTGGTCAGCAGAGCTATCCTTACCTTGGAAATATTAAGTTTCTACATGAATATAGGTCTCTATGAAATCTCTGTTCCCATGCCTTGGTATAATGACTTGGTTTTATGTCAAAACCACATTTTTTATTATAATACATCTCAACATCTGATGGGGCCAGTCTCCCCTCTTAGTGTTTTTTTCGATGTTTAGGTGCTCAGTTCTGTCTGACTCTGCAGTTTACTTTGTCTATATAAATACTAGAATAAGTGTATCAAGGTCCTCAAAAAACATCTAGAATTTTGGCTGAGATTGCATTGAATTTATAGATTTAGTTGGGGATAACTGATATCTTAGTAAGTTTATCCTGTCTGAAAACATAAATCCCACTCTATTCAGATCATTTATTATTATTATCTTGTTCTAGAGTTAAAAAATGTTCTTCAAGGGACTTCCCTGGTGGTCCAGGAGTTAAGAACTCCATGCTTCCATTGCAGGGGTCACAGGTTCAATCTCTGTTTGGGTAACTAAGATCCTACATGCCCTGCAGCACAGCCCCCACCTCCCAAAAATTCTTCATATGCTACTGTGCTACTGTGGGATGCTGGGATGCTACTGTGAATGATCTTATTTTTATTTAATTTTCCAGTTTCACTAATAATGGGAGAAATACTATTTTGAGCTTGTATACAGCAACTTCAGTGAATGCGTCTATTAGTTCTATTGTTTATTTTTCTAGATATTAATAGATGATCTTGTCATCTGAAAATTATGAGTTTTAACTCTTTCTTATCAAGTTTTACACTTCCTTTTCTTTCCTTATAGCACTTGTTAGGACCTCTGCTGCTGCTGCTGCTAAGTCGCTTCAGTCGTGTCCGACTCTGTGCGACCCCACAGACGGCAGCCCACCAGGCTCCGCAGTCCCTGGGATTCTCCAGGCAAGAATACCAGAGTGGGTTGCCATTTCCTTCTCCAATGCATGAAAGTGAAAAGTGAAAGTGAAGTCGCTCAGTCGTGTCCGACTCTTAGCGACCTCATGGACTGCAGCCTACCATGCTCCTCCGATCTCTAGGACTATATTAAACTGTAATGGTCCAAATTTAACCAGCAGCTACCTTTGTCTGGCACTTCACCATTCTCCACTCTGGGTCCTGGGTATTTTGATATCCAGGAGAGAGACGGTGATAGGCCCAGCCTTCATCACGTGGGGGAGACAGGCACTGTGATTGGCCAGCACAGGAAAATCCGCTGCTAAGGAAACTTGGTGAAGGAGTGGGTGGACTGCAGACGCTGGAGGGGATGCTCGGCAGGCGAGACTGGAGAGACCCTGCAAGAGTCGGTCCCACAGCCCATCAGTGGCTCAGTCCTTCCCACACCCGCGTCAGTGCTCCTCCCCACGTGTAATGAGTTTTAATAAAGATTTGAGTGGCTCCCACTTCTATGGTCTCTGCTCAGGCCCCACCTGCTCCGGGAGTTCCAGCTATTTCAGTCCTGTAACTTTGGGCCCAGGGAGAGGCAGAGTTTGGGCCCAGGGTTTGGGCAGGGAGGGGAGAGTAAGTTGGGGTGGGATATCCATTCATGCTCCGTTCTTCGTTTCCAGGAGTCTTCAGGCCTTTGCCAAGGGTCATAACCTTAGTAGGCCAGGAAAGCAGCTGGGAGCGAAGGGGTCTGAGAACTTCCTTGTCAGAAACATATCCCAACCAGGAGCAGGGGCATGAACTACAGTGAGAAGCTAACCGGAGCCCCACCCATGACCGAGGTGCCTCTGGAGCTGCTGGAAGAAATGCTTTGGTTTTTCCGAGTAGAGGACGGTAAGCGGCGGGGATGAGTGGTGGGGGTGCGCTCTCCTGGCTGAAGCCCCCATCATGGTCCTCTCCTCCACGGCAGGCTGCACGTTTCCTCCAGGGCAAGAACTGAGGCTGAGGGTCGCACTACCCAGAGGGGCCTGGCTAAACTGCGCTCTCCTTTCCTCGGGTCCGGTCGCTCATTTACTCATCCATCCTGTCATTCACAAATATTTATTAAGTTCCTTCTGTGCACCACGGACTGTTCTCAGCATGGGGGTTACAGAAGTGGAAACACAAAAATCTCTGCCCTCATAGAGCATTCCTTCTAGTGAAAGAGGAAAACCAGCAAATGTCTAAAATGCATAGCGTGCTGGTGAAATGAGTAATAAGGAGAAAATTTAAGCCAAGAAAGGAATAGGAAGTGTGCAGCCATGGAATGTAATGTGGTCAAGGAAGGCCTCCCTCAGAAGCTGATGTTTGAATAAAGGCTTTCAGGAGGTGACAGAATTAGCCATGCAGATTATGTGGGGAAAGGCATTCCTGGTAGAGTGAACAGTAAATGCAAAAGCTCTGAAGCTAGATGCTGCCTCATCTGGGTATGGTATGGACAGATCCTGATTCTCCAAACTCAGATGAGCTACTTTATATATTATCTGCAGGCAGCTTGTCAAATCTAATTTAACTGCCACCCTTTCTTCCCTCCCTCCCTCACTTCTTTCCTCCCTCCCTTGCTTCCTTCTTCCCTTCCTCCCTCCCTTCCTTTCCCTTGTACTGCACTTGGCCAGCCCCTAGCAAAACTCTGAAGATGGTGAAGTTTATCTTCACTACACACCTCCTTTCCCCACTATTATTATCCCACTGCAGTGCTGTCTCCCCCAGGTAGATGAGAACTTCTTTGGAGCAGAGATCTCTTCTCCCCCTATCCCCTACTTTGGATCAGGAGTTCCCTGGCTCATCTTCAGCTTGGTTAGTCTCTCTCTACAATATGTGGCCCACAGCAGGGGGAAGCTGATGCTGTGAGTTGGTCTGTTAGGGGCCTGAGGGGCACCCGGCCTGTCCTCAAGGCTCCATCCTGCATGTCCCTCCCCAGCAACTCCTTGGAATTGTTCCATGTTCGTCCTGGCAGCCTTGGTGGCCATAATAAGCTTCATCCTCTTGGGAAGGAACATCCAGGCAAACAGGTGAGGAGCTGGTCTAGGGGTGGTCTCTGAAGGGTGGGGAAATCTAAAGAGGGGTCATCTAGAGACCTTGGCTGTCCACCCTTTGGGTCAACAAAATGCAGCCTGCAGGGTTTTGTTTGTTTGAGAACCCAAAGCTGCAGAAAAACTAGCAGCTATCCCCGATGACCATTCCCTGGCCAGCAAGCAGGGCGGGGGCTGGTGTGTCTCAGAAATCAGGATCACTGGCTCTGGAGTCATACAGGCTGGGTTCAGATTCCAGTTCTGCCACTCACTAGCTGGGCAAGACACGCAGTACCTCCAGGCTGGCTTCTCCTTCTATAAATGGCAACCGTGATGGATTCTTTCCTTGTAGGATTGTGGGGAGTGCTCAGTGGGGGCTTTTGCAGAATTAGGGATGTGGTTACATGGGAAAACCTTGTGCTACTCCAAGGCCAAATGCAGGGCATGGATAGAGACCTGAGATTACTTGGGACTCCTGGGTAATTCTGACATTTTTATGACAACAATACTCCTTAACCCTGGATGAACAAACAAATCACCTGCGGAAGAATGTTAAACACAAGATTCTGATGCAGAGGGTCTGTGGGGGAGGGGACCTGGGCACTGGCATTTTGTTAAACTCTCTGGATGAGTCCAGGACTAACTTTTGAAAGCTCCTTGAGGGTGGGAACTACATTTGACTCAACTTTGCTTCCCCAAGCAACTGGCTCAGTGTCAGATTCTAGAAGTTATTCAACAAATAATTGGTTCACTCATTCCTTCATTCATTCAATAATTACTATATCCTAGTAACTAGCAGTGGGAGAAGGCAATGGCACCCCACTCCAGTACTGTTGCCCAGAAAATCCCATGGATGGAGGAGCCTGGTAGGCTGCAGTCCATGGGGTCGCTAAGAGTCAGACATGACTGAGGGATTTCACTTTCACTTTCCACTTTCATGCATTGGAGAAGGAAATGGCAACCCACTCCAGTGTTCTTGCCTGGAGAATCCCATGGACGGAGAAGCCTGGTAGGCTGCAGTCTATGGGTCTCACAGAGTCGGACACGACTGAAGCGACTTAGCAGCAGCAGCAGCAGTAACTAGCAGTAACTTTTAAACAGTAATACTGAGAATCCCTCCTCAGATCTGTATCATGGTTTGCAATTTTGAAGGCACCTGCACATTCTCTCACTTGATCAAACCAGCCCTGTAAAGTGGGGCTGGCACAAGTTACTTAGTCCCACTGTACAGATTAAGCTCACTGAGGATCCATGGAAGGATTGGCCAACGTCCAAGCTCTTCTTCCTATGCTGTATCTTATGTCATCTATGAATCCTCCTCATAGTTTTGATATAAAGCCAGAAAGAAAGAACTCAGTTATTTCGTTCACATCAGTAACTAGTCATTATGAACTGCTACAGCTCAGTCATCATTCATTCCACAGAATAAGCCGAGCACTGCTGTGGGCCAGGTTCTATGCCGAGAATGGGGACCACAGGGCTAGACAAGATAGATTCAGCCTCGGTCTTATGGAGTTGACAGTTTGGTAGGGAGACAACTGTAGTTGAGAATGACAGGTGATAACTGTGGGATATACAGAGGTGGGATCTAGGGACTTGAGGGCAAAAAAGAGATGGAGGCTGTGCTGACCAAGGGACAGCACACCCCAAGCTCAAGGGAGGAGCAGGAGGGCCCAGGGGGCTGTAGTGTGGACTCTGGGGGCGGGAGGAAAGGGAGGTCAAGAGGCAGCAGGGCCCAGAGTGTACACGCCCTGGGGGCTCCCTAAGGAGTTTTCAGGTTCTAGCTCATGGGCACTGGGGAGCCAGAGAAGAGCTTTGTACAGGGACATGAAAGGTTTATGTTTTAGTGAGATCAGTCTGCTAGAAGGACCCAGAGGGGTAGTGCCTCTGAGAAAGTGAATTTTCCTCTCTCAGACTGTCAGGAAGCATCCGCCTCGGCAAAGTCACCTCGGAGACAAGGCAGCTGTCCTCAGGAGCAGCAGACAGTCAGATGTTCCCCATCTGACTGTGACCCAAACAGATTGTCTGGGCAGTCAGCTCAAACCCTGGCGGGGTCTCTCCACTAGGAGATCTAGGGGTGGGGACTTGGAGTAGAACCACCTCAGAGGGAAGATGTTTGGGTAAGTTACTGGTAGGAAGGCTGGATCTTGGATGCCAGGTTCCAGAAGTGGGCAGTGGGGAGCCAGTGAAGGTACTTGAGCTGAGGACTCTGGAATCATGGCTGGTGTGTGTGGGCCGGTTTGGAGACATAAGCACCTAGAGGCAGAAGGATTAGGTAGGAATTTCCATCTAGGGATGGAGTGGAGTGAGGGTAGGGATGGGGTATAAGGACTATACTAAGCAGGATGAGAGTATAGCTTGGTGAAAAGAACACAGGACTGGGAGTCAGGAGAGAAATGCATGACCCAGGCACATGCTCCTCAGGCCCCTCTGAGATATGTCACTTGCAAGAGAAGCAACAGTAGCTGAGTTCACGGATGGCACTGCGGGTTTGGTAAGATGATGCATGGAGAAGTCTAAGATGTTTCTCTGCCGAAAACCTATCAAGCCATTTCAGCTTTCTCCCCAGACTGTTTCCAGAACTGTGTACTGGATCTACCGCCTCAAACTTGCTAACCCACTTGGGAGCCCCAACCACTGCTCCAACCACTAGATACCCCCATACAGGGAACCCACAATCAATAGTGTTTCTCTCCTCCCAGAAATCAAAAGAAGCTGCCACCGGAAAAACAAACTCCAGAAGTCCTGTACTTGGCTGAGGGTGGAAACAAAGATGACAAGAACCTGACCAGCCTAACAGAGACTTTGCTCTCTGAAAAGCCAACTTTGGCCCAGGGAGAAATGGAGGCAAAATGCAGTGATGTGCCGCGGGTCCATCTTCCAGACCCACAAGAACCTGAAAGCTAGTCAGGGTGCAGGGCAGTGCCCCCGGAGTGTTCGCAGACAGAGTGAGTGAACTGCAATCAAACTAAAACCCTGCTTTGAAAAAAATGAACAAAATCTTTTTATTAAAATGCTTCTGGATGTGGGCAGTTGGAATTGCATAGTTTGTTCAAATGGCGGTGGGCCACACAGAAGTGGCTTGGAGTGAAAGTGCGAAATCCAGAGCCAGCTTGTGGGTCAGGAAGCCTGGTCAGACTCCTCACATGGTTTTGAGGAGTTCCCAGCCTCCCTCTGACCTCGGCTTCTCCATCTGTAGAATGTGGCTGAAGCCTGGGCTGGAGCTCCTGTTTTCAATCCAAGCTCCTGGAAGGGCTGAGTAAGGAAGGGGCAGGGTTCTGGGCTCAGAATTCCTTTCCCCTCCCTTCCCTCCATCTGATCCACCAGGGAAGCCCTGGACAGAGGAGCCTGGTGGGCTACAGTAGATACAGTCGCACAGAGTCGGGCACGACTAAAGTGACTTAGCATGTATACACTCCCTTCCCTCCACTGCAGCCCTCTCCTTTACCTGCTGATCTGCCGAGGGTCCATGAAAGACTTCCTCTGGGCCAGGGGCCCTGCGGTAAACAGAGCTAGAAAACTATGAAAGCCCCTGCCTCTGAGACCTTTCTCTTACTAACCATGGGATCCCAAAGGATCCTGTGTGTGAGCCACCATGCTGCAGTACAAACTGGGATGGCAACCCCAAATAATTTATGCAAAATTTATGAACCCAAAATGCTGTAGGTTCTATCTTCCAAAAGGGGACTTTGAACACACAGACCCGTTGCCAAAGATCCTAGGTCCTGCAATCCCAGACTAGAGACAGAATACGCAGAACACTGTTTCTCCTTACTGGATGCCTGATACACCCAGTGTGGGGTCCCTGGAGTCCTGGGTGATTGTCATTGGAGAAGATGACTTTGTTCTGCAGTTTTGATCAGTCACCTTGAGAAGCCTGGTCCTGAGGGTCTGTGGACAGAGTCCTTGATTTAAGGTTGGAAAATACAGGGGCCCTGCCTCCCAGAGAAATACCCCGGAGGCTCCCCGCACTGGCCAGCCTGCAGCACTTTCCCTCCACCTTCACTGAGAGGCAGAGCACTGGAAATAGCCCTTCCCCAGACAGCTTTGCTTCTCACAGGCTGAGTAGGATTTCTCAACTAGATTTTACTTGAGTAAACTGTGGGGTTTGTGGCCTGGGGGTTCTGCGAGGTCAGAAGACAAGGGGAGGGTCAGGCTCCAGCCCTGCAAAACCTGCCCCTGCCCTGCCCTGCCCATCCACCAGGAGGTGCTGGGACTTCAGGGTGGGCTGCTCTCAAGCCTCATGAAGGCCTCATGAAGCTGTCCACCCAGAGCCATCCCCTAGGGGCCACATCAGGCCTGGCTGTAGCTGGAGCAGGAAAGGGGATGATGGCACCATGACGGATGTTGCCATTTTCTTCCATTTCCGGCTGACCCCAGGTCTCCACGTTGTCACAGTGGTGTTTCCTTCAGGGTGAGGGATACAGTGGTTACCATGGAAACTAAGGCCTGGAGGGAACAGGAGCAGCATTCCTGTCTGTCCCTATGGCTCCTACAGTGATCTGGGTGTCAGGGACACTGTCTGGCGCTGGAGGAGGGGTCAGCTGTCTGCCGGACGGTGAGGGCTACTATTCCATCAGAAGGAAAGCCGGTGGTGAAAAGCCAGCCCCTGCCTGGCAGACCTCCCAATGCCGAGCTTGGGATCCTGAGCAGGGGCCTCAGAAGATCTTGAAGCCCTTCAATAGTGTCAGGGTGGGTGCCTTGCGCTTGCTCTGAGCCCGGGATGACTTCACAGTGACCAGCTTGGCCTGTGCCACAGCAGGCATCTCCTTCAGGCTGGTGGTAGAAAGTGTGTTGAAGGTGCAGCTGGCCAGCCCGTGGCGGGCTGTGAGTGGGGCCTGGTGATGCACAGCTCTCTCCTCCGAGATGAAGAGCGGCCTGGCCAGGGAGTTCTTCTCCAGCTCCCGCCGCGCCTCCCGTACTGCCTCATGGAAGACGTGCTGCACATGCTCAAAGTCCAGGCAGGCAGAGACCTCGAAAAACAGGCACCCGAACCTGCCCGCCAAGGCGGCGCCCTCTGCCTGGGTGACCTGCCTGGCGAGGAAGCAGGGGGAGTCAGGGTCAGGAGCATCCGAGTCAGGCAGGCCTGGCCCTACTCCTGGCTCCTCACTTACCAGCTCCACGACCTGGAGCCATCTTCATCGCTCTGAGGCTCAGTTTTACTCATTAGTAAAATGGGAGAATGACAGCTGCCTCTCAGGGTTGTTCAGATTAAAAAAGACGATTTGTGTCAAGGGCCGAGCACAGTCCCTGCTCACTAAATGGCAGCTGATGTCACCTAAGCCAGAATGTCAGAACGAGGCTCAGGGGAAGGGAGAAGCTGGCCCAAAGTCCCTGGCTAGACCCTGCCAGTGGCCAGAGGAAGATGGCCACTCTCAGCCCCATGTCTCCTCAGCTCATTTCCTTGGTCAGGAAATGAGCCGCCCTCAGCCCTGGGGTGTGGATTAAGCTCTGGAGCGAGGTGGTGGTTTGGTCAGAAGGATGTGAGACCACGGTGTCTACAGAGGCCTGGTGGGCTATGGTCATGACTCAGGACGCCTGTGGTCGGCAGAGCTCTCATGGCTCATGGGAACTTTTGTCTGCCATGCCAGAGACAGCAAGGGTGACAACACAAGAGAGGGAGCAGCACCTATTCCCACTTTATCCTGTACCCCCTCCCATGATGGTGGGATCGTGTATTTGTAACCACCTCCCATGATGGTGGGATCATGTATTTGTAACCACCTCCCATGATGGTGGGATCGTGCATTTGTAACCACCTCCCATGATGGTGGGATCCTGTATTTGTAACCACCTCCCATGATGGTGGGATCGTGTATTTGTAACCACCTCCCATGATGGTGGGATCGTGTATTTGTAACCACCTCTCATGACTTAGCAGCAGCAGCAGCAGCAGCTCATGACGGTGGGATCAAGTATTTGCAACCACCTCTCATGAACTGTATAAAAGGTCAAAAAATTATGATGCCACAAGATGAGTCCCTCAGGTCTTAAAGTGCCCAATATGCTACTGGGGAAGAGTGAAAAAGACTCACCAATATCCCCAGAATGAATGAAGTGACTGGGACAAAGCAGATATGACACTCAGTTGTGAATGACTCAGTTGTGAATGTGTCTGGTGATGAAAGTAAAATCCGATGATGCAAAGAACAGTATTATATAGGAACCTGGAATGTTAGTTAGGTCCATGAATCATGGAAAATTGGACGTGGTCAAGCAGGAGATGGTAAGAATAAACATTTACATCCTAGGAATCAGCAAACTAAAATGGATGGGAATGGGCAAATTCAGATAACCATTGTATCTACTACTGTTGGCAAGAATCCCATAAAAGAAATGGAGTAGCCCTCATAATCAACAAAAGAGTCTGAAATACAGTACTTGGGTGCAACCTCAAAAATGACAGAATGGTCTCAGTTCATTTCAAGGCAAGCCATTCAACATCACAATAATCCAAGTCTATGCCCCTACCACCGATGCCGAAGAAGCTGAAGTTGATCATTTCTATGAAGACCTAGAAGACCTCCTCGAACTAACACCTAAAAAATATGTTCTATTCATCATCAGGGATTGGAATGCAAAACTAGGTAGTCAAGATATACCTGGAGTAACAGGCAAGTTTGGCCTTGGAGAACAAAATGAAGCAGGGCAAAGGTTAACTGAATTCTGCCCAAGAGAATGCATCAGTCATAGCAAATACTTTTTCAACAACACAAGAGATGACTTTACACATGAACATCACCAAATGGTCAATACCAAAATCAAATCAATTATATTCTTTGTAGCCGAAGATGGAGAAGCTGTATACAGTCAGCAAAAAACAAGACCTGGAGCTAACTGTGGCTCAGATCACCAGCTTTTTATAGCAAACTTCAGGCTTAAACTAAAGAAAACTGGGAAAAACACCAGGCCAGCCAGATATGACTTAAATCAAATCCTATATGAATTTGCAGTAGAGGTAATGAACAGATTCAAGGAACTAGATCTAGATAACAGTGTGCCTGAAGAACTATGGACAGAGGTCCATAATATTGTACAGGAGGCAGTGAACAAAACCATTCCAAAGAAAAAGAAAAGCAAGAAGGCAAAGTGATTATTTGAGGAGGATTTAGGAATAGCGGAAGAACGAAGAGAAGCAAAAAGCAAGGGAGAGAGGTATATCCAATTAAACTCAGAGTTTCAAAGAATAGCTAGAAGGGACAAGAAGGCCTTCTTCAATGAACAGTGTTTAACAATTGAAGAAAACAACAAAAGGGGAAAGATGAGAGATCTCTACAGGAAAACTGGAAACATCAAGGGAGTTTTCTGCCCAAAGAATCAAGATAGGAGAGGGAAACATCAACAGCCTCAGATATGCAGATGATACCACTCTAACGGCAAAAAGCGAAGAGGAACTAAAGAGCCTCTTGATGAGGGTGAAGGAGGACAGTGAAAGAGCCGGCTTGAGATTAATATTAAAAACACTAAGATCATGGCATCCGCCCCCATTACTGCATGGCAAATAGAAGGGGAAAAGGTGAAGTAGTCACAGATTTCCTCTTCTTGGGCTCCAAAATCACTGTGGATGGTGACTGCAGCCATGAAATCAGAAAATGACTGCTTCTTGGCAGGAAAGCTATGACAAACCTAGACAGTATGTTGAAAAGCAGAGATATTACTCTGCCAACAAAGGTCCGATAGGTCTTTTATCAAGGCTATGGTCTTCCCAGTTGTCACATACAGTTGTGAGAGCTGGACCGTAAAGAAAGAAGAACACCAAAGAATTGATGCCTTCAAACTGTGGGGCTGGAGAAGCCTCCTGAAAGTCCCGTGGACAGCAAGGAGATCAAACCAGTCAATCTTAAGGGAGATCAACCCTGAATATTGGGGAGGTAGGAGGGAGGAGGGTTCAGGATGGGGAACACATGTATACCTGTGGCGGATTCATTTCAATATTTGGCAAAACCAATACAATATTGTAAAGTTTAAAAATAAAATAAAATTTTTAAAAAAAGCTATATGATGATAAAAAATTAAAAAAAAATAAAATAGAAAAAAAAAAAAAAAGATTGATGCTGAAGCTCCAGTATTTTGGTCATCTGTTGTGAACAGACAACTCACTGGAAAAGTCCCTGATGGTGGGAAAGAATGAGGGCAGGAGAAGAAGGTTTCAGAGGATGAGATGGCTGGACGGCATCACCGATGCAATGAACATGAACTTGGGCAAACTCCAGGAGATGGTGAGGGACAGGGAGGCCTGGCGTGCTGCAGTTCATGGGGTCTCAAAGAGTCAGACACAACTGGATGACTGAACAACAACTCATAACAGTGGAATCAAGTATTTGTAACCACCTCTCTTGATGGTGGGATCAAGTATTTGTAACTTTCAGGAAGGTCCTGAGAGCATGGACATCAGATGAGAGAAAAATACTGGCCCTTTGGTAGACCAGATGTCCAGAAGAGATGCGGTAGGGGCAATCCCTAAAGGCTGGAGATTAAAGTTTCAATGGCCAAATCCCACTGCTGAGTGGCCTCACCCACCATCCATGAGGACACAGCCTGTGAGGTTAGAGGAGACCCCAGGGCAAGTATGGAGGGAAAAGATTTCTGAGCCAAGGGTAATCTAGCAGAAGCAAGGGCTAGAAGCAGGTTAGCCCATCAGACAGGGAGAGCATCTAGGACAAAAAGGGTCAGGGCAGAGCACAGAATCCATTCCCCACCCAAGGCTGGTGTCCTGTCAGTTCAGTTTCCTGAGGAGCTCCTTTTGAAAGAATACTTTGTATTACATGCATCTGTGATGAACTTGAATCTGAAACTTTGTCATTGTGGGGCTTGAATAATGAGCTTTCAGAAACAAGGACGTGCCCATGCAGGTGTGTGAATGGCTGACCCAGCATGTAACATTATTACCCTTTTTGCTTATTTTGGCATAGCCTAGCAAAAATGGTATCAGTGGTTTGGGAACCACTGCCCTAACCCACATTTTACCCTTCAGCTGCAAGACAATCATGGGAGACACTGGCCACTGCTCAGCAAAAGTTAGATTGACTGTGCCTGTCAAATCCTGACCTACCAACCTCGGGACTCAACCAAAGAAGGAAATGGGGACAAATCATCATGACTCCTTCTTAGGGAACTGATGCTGCTTTGCTCTTTGCTCCCAAACCACTTTCAGACAATCCCTTGGGCAAATATTGGGACCAAAATAGTGGCCTAGTTTTTTCCTTCATATTTAAAACTGGTTTATTCTCAATACAGTCTTCTGATTCCTCCTCTAGGTTCTGGGGGCTCTTTGACTCCACAAAGACTACCTTTTGGCTTTAAGTTCACACAACTTCCCTCATTCCCTGAGATGGAATCTGTCTGGATGTGAGGGCATGCCTGCCTTTGAAGGCTCCTCCTGTGAATCTCTTTCGTGAGACCACATCTCTTTTCCCCACTGCCCATCAGCTCCGGTCTATATTAAGCATCCCCGCCTTTCTAACACCAGTCAATGGGCCTTTGGCATCTGGGAAGCAGGGGTGACTGGCCTTGAGGAGGGAGGGGGGAGGAAGGCTGCCCCACCTCCCAGGTAGACCGGCCACAAGGGATGGACATCTGTGCTGGAGAGGGCCAATGGGGTCACTTATCAGGTGAAGGCATCATAGTCTCAAACACCTCAGGGGCCAGGCAGGCAACTTGGATGTGTGGGGAGGGGTAAGCCATGGGGACTGTGAGGCCTGTGGTCAGCTGGAGGGAGCACACCCCGCCCTAAAGCATTCCAGTTCCAGGTCTTTTAAAACACTGTGCTGGCCAAACAAAATATGACTGTAGTACTCAGTGGTCATCTGCCCCCTGGCCCAGTCTGTGGCCTTTGATTGAAGTCCAGCCCTTTCTAAGAGACTCCTGCCCTCGGCACAGCCAACGGTGGGAGTGAGCCTGGGGACCTCACTTGGGGTAGGTGAGAGCTGGCTGAACCAGAGCAGA
The DNA here is from genome assembly GCF_029378745.1 of Bos indicus. Lineage (NCBI taxonomy): Eukaryota > Metazoa > Chordata > Mammalia > Artiodactyla > Bovidae > Bos > Bos indicus. The sequence continues at coordinate 12,008,635 of NC_091769.1, forward strand.
CTGGCCTGACTCAGGCTGCCTATCAGAGCCTCTCTCTCCAGAACTGGAATTGGGCCCTGGATGACCAGCCAGCTGCAGGGTGTGGAAACAGAAGGTCATATAGTCTCAGGCAAGAAAGGGTGAAGCCAAGAGAAACCTCAGAGGCCTGGGAAGATGGAAGGAGTGGCCTCTCTTCCGACCTTCAGGGTCCAGCCCCTGTGCAGCCTGGATGCCTTTCCCTTCCTGCCCGGCACTGCCTGGAAGACCTGCCCACGCTGTACCCTTACGACACGCCCCCTCCCTTCCACCTACGTTGGAGGGGATCACTCTTCCTAGCAGCCAAATAATCCCTGAAGATGACACCTCCTAGATGAAGAAAGTGAGCTCCAGGCTGTGGGACAAAGTGCGTGCTCACCTGTACTGGGCCATGTCCAGCTTGTTGCCCAGCAGCAGAGCCGGGAAGCTGCGTTGCGTCTCCTTTGCGTGCAAAGCTAGCAGCTCCAGGTAGCTGCTGCTGCCCTCAAAGCTCTGGCGGCTGTCAACGCTGTACACCACCAGAAAGGCGTGGGCCCAGTTCAGGTAGCGCTCACAGTTCCTGGGGGTGTCCTGGGACAAAGCAGGCAGCCTCAGTCAGGGGCAGAACAGACGTGGGTAAAGGACTTCACCTGAAGCTGCCTCTCCCCGCCTCCCTGCTCCCCGGGTCTTTGTACATTGTTCCCCAGCAGGGCCCTTTTCAAAGGGGCACTTGAGTGTGGATTTGGCTTGATGTGAAAGGAGACATTGTCTCTGAGCCTCACTCCCACCACCCAACCACAGACTGGGAGACCTTGGCCTCTGGGGCATAGAGCCAAGATTCTGGCATGGCCCTTACTGAGACCTGGCTGTGCCTGGGCACTGCTGATTTGGGGTCAGGTTCATGGTGCCCCTTTAGATTCTGAGAAGAACTGGCATCGGGCCTTGGTAGGGGGTGGTGAGAACATAGGAAGATGTATGTACTGGGTGGGGAGTGGGAGTTGGGGTCAGAGGGGCATCTGTAAACACATGTGTGCACCTGTGAACACAGGCACCAAACCCCGGAGCACAGGATCTCAGAACTGACACCGGCAATCATCAGTTCTCCCCAGGCCCTGTCCTATCCCTTCTCATTTGGCAAATCGATGGATTCAGGCCCAGAGAGGTCAGCACCTCAGGGACACACAACAGATTGGGGCTGAAAAGGTTTACAGATTCCCATCCGAGGCTCCCACTCTGGAAGCAGGATTCCTCCAGAGGCTGCATGGGTTCTCAGCTCCTCAGGGGTAACGGGGGGGTAATGTTACCAGGTCTGCAGTGTCCATGACCCTCAGGTGGACAGGCTGGTGGTCCACGGTCTCCTCGGAGCTGTAGGTGTCCTCTGTAACAGACGGTCAGCCCAGTCAGAGGCAGGCTGGCCACTCCAGGGGGAGCAAGGTTTGACTCCCAGCTTGCCTTTCTGCTAGACCCTGTGCACCCCTGGGGGGCTGGCTCTGGGGCTGGCTGAGCTGGGACCACAGGAGAAGACCTTGGCTCTCACCCACATAGAGGACACGGGCAGAACCTCCCACCAAGGAGATGCTGCTGCACCTGTCAGGGCTCAGAGCATCAGAGGTCACTCACAGAACATGCCACAGAGGACGGGACTGTGTGCTGGGCCCACCCACCACGCCTGCAGAAGGAGGTGTGCGCTCCTGGGCCCAGTGAGCGGCAGAGGCCTCGGGAACTACACTGCTAGCCCCTTCCTCCTGATCCCCAAGCTTCTCCACCCTCTTCTCCTAGCACAGTACCTCGCCCACAGGAAGCCCCTCAGGGACGGTCAGGACAATCCTCTCGCACTCAGTAGGGGAAGGGACATGAAAGGAGAAACACACAACCTGATTGAGGCTGGGGAGTCAGATCTTGTTTAGAAGTTCCAAGGAAGTTTTACACATAATCTTTGTCAAAATAAATGCAGAGGAATCTAGCAGAGTTGAAAGTTTTAGGTTGGAGATATGGAAATCAAACCCAGTGTCAGCTACTTTTAAGCTGTGTGGCTTGGCCAAGTCTTTTCAACATTTTGAGGCTGTTTTCTAATTTTAAAATAAGGATAACATGGGACTTCCCTGGTAGTCTAGTGGCTAGGGGGCCTGGGTTTGACCCTTGGTCAGGAAACTAGATCCCACATGCCACATCTAACACCTGGCTCTGCCAAATAAAAAAATTTAAAAGTAAATAGGGATAACATGACGGAGAAGGTGATGGCACCCCACTCCAGTACTCTTGCCTAGAGAATCCCATGGACAGAGGAGCCTGGTGGGCTGCAGTTCATGGGGTCTCGAAGAGTCGGACATGACTGAGCGACTTCCCTTTCGCTTTTCACTTTCATGCATCGGAGAAGGAAATGGCAACCCACTCCAGTATTCTTGCCTGGAGAATCCCAGGGACGGGGGAGCCTGGTGGGCTGCCATCTATGGGGTCACACAGAGTTGGACACGACTGAAGTGACTTAGCAGCAGCAGCAGCAGCAGGGATAACATGATAACACTGGCTAACAGTTTTCAAGTTTTAACTCTGTGTCAGGCACTGTGGTAAAGGCTTGTCCCTATGCCATCTCAAAGGGCTGTGGGAGGACTGGATGGGCCCCTAGGCACATACCTGGCCCTCCACAAATGCCTGGGAAAGGATGCTGGGGACATGATGCTCCAAAGTTTCCAGGGCAGGTTCACATTCCTAGGTGATGTTTTTTTTTACTTTTTATTTTGAAATAATTTTTGACTCATGTAGAAGTTGCAAAACAGTACACAGAGTTCCTGTGTACCCTATCCCCCACCTCTCCCCGCAGTGTTAGCCCCTTACATAACCATAGTACAAGGATCAAAACTAGGAAACTGACTTTGGTGCCATACTATGAGCTGAACCACTGATCTTATTTGGATTTCAAATTCGTTTGCTTTTTTTTTTTTCCCCCAAAGTTCTCATGACCTCAAACCTGAGAAAGAGTCAAGTGGCCGAGCCTGCAAAGAGGACCTCACTGTCACAGACAATTGCTCTCCCCACCCCCAAATTTCCCCTGTGCCACTGGCCCACATGTGGGGTGCACTTGGCCCTCACCTTTCCCTGGGGGGGCCCTGGGCCCCCAGATGACCCCAAAGAAGAACCCTCTGGGCAGAACTGGGGTCCTCTCTGCCTTGCTGGCAGAATCCACTGTGAGAATAGTCCCCCCCAACTCTGGCGGAATTCACAAACACTTCTCTCTGAGGGTCACTGGCAGACAAGCCAGGCCTGGACACACGCCAGGCCCACTAGCAGCCAGCAGAAATCGCAGACAGCTCCCATCCCCAGCCTGCTGTGGGGACTTGGATAAATAGCCGCTCTTATTCAAAGACAAAAAAAAAAAAAAATCTAATGGAAAATATGCCCCAAATGTTTAACTATATTTGGTGCAAGAAGAGTGGATGCCTACGTCTCGTTCAGATTTGTCTTTATTTTCCTGCCAGAGTTGTCTGATGCATGCCTTTTAGGTGCTTCCCAAGTCCTGGGCCCAAGGAGGCACCGTTGCTGTGCCCAGCCTGGGGGGAAATATTAGCCCAGGCTTGGTCTACTGTAGCCCCGTACAACATGATAGCCTTCTGAGATTCCTGTTAGCTCTGCTGAAGAGAGATGACAAGGAGCTGAGACCCAGAGGAGAGAACTCGGTCACAGGCACGCAGCACCCTACCAGAAAGAACGTGAACTCAGGGCTCCACGGTGAGACCCTCTCACGCCCTCTGTTCAGTGGACCCGCCAGTCCTCCAGCTCTGACTGGGCAGAGCAGAAGCTGCCCATCCAACCGCAACTGTGGAACATACGTGGGGGAGTGCAGAAGGCCCAGAGGTCATGAGATCATCTCACCCAGCTCCCTCGCTCCCTTGCAAGTGAGGTGACTCCAGGGGCTGGGGGGGCGGTAGGGGCTCCTTTTCGAGATGTAGTCACGTCCTGCCTTCCTGTCACAAATTCCCTGCCCTCAGGACATTCTGGAGTCCCTTAATAAATAGGGGCTTCATAACTCCTAGGGCTCCCCAGGTGGCACTAGTGGTAAAGAACCTGCCTGCCACTGCAGGAGAAATAAGCCACATAAGCGACGCGGCTTCAATCCCCAAGTCAGGAAGATTCCCCTGGAGAAGGAAATAGCAATCCACTCCAGTGTTCTTGCCTGGAGAATCCCATGGATAGAGGAGCCTGGTGAGCTACAGTCCAAGGGGTCACAGAGTCCGACACGACTGAAGTGACTGAGCACACAGCACAACTCCTAGTTCTAAATGAATTTCTGAGGACTTTAATGCTGAGAGAAGTTTCTTTCCCCAGTGTTTTTCTCTCATTTACACTAATAATTTTTAAAGCACCACCAAAGGAGCTGTTGTCAGAGTAAGTATAGGATGATGCTTCCGAAATGGTACCTGTATCCTTATTGGAGCAGGTTGTGGGGGAAGAGAGGTAAGAAGCTGTCATTCTGCCCTAGGCGAACCAGCTAAGATTCCCCCAGTCCCTCTGTGAGAAGAGGGTGTTCTGGAGACCCTGATCCCTTCCTGGAGTACTCAGCACAGGCACACAGGCACTGAATCTCTTGGTTCCAGTAGCTCCCAACCCATAACAAGGCACAGCTCACACACAGAGCACAGTCTATTAGTCCTATCTTCCAGATGGGAAAACTGAGGCTCAGAGATCCCACAGGCTTCTGACTTCAGGCCCTCGGTAGCATACCACTCATGCATGCTCAGTCTGGACTGTAGCCTGCCAGGTTTCTCTGTCCATGGGGATTCTCTAGGCAAGGATACTGGAGTGGGTTGCCATGTCCTCCTCCAGGGGATCTTCCCAACCCAGGAATCAAACCCATATCTCTTTACATACTGAGCCACCTGGGAAGTCCTCAATAGCATAAGGCTACCCTTAGTGGAGGACAACTGGAGCGGTGTCTTATCTTCCTTCACACCTGAAATTCTCCATGATCTTAGGCAAAACACTGAGCCCTCTCTGCCTCAGTTTCTTTACCTGTAAAATGGGGATAATAATAGGAGGTCTGGACTTCTCTGGTGGCTCAAATGGTAAAGAATCTGCCTGCAAAGCGGGAGACCTAGTTTGATTCCTGGGTCAGGAAGATCCCCTGGAGAAGGGAATGACAACCCACTCCAGTATTCTTGCCTGAAGAATCCCACGGACAGAGGAGCCTGGTAGGCTGCAGTCCATAGGGTTGTTAAGAGTCAGACATGACTGAGCGACTTCACTTTCACTTTTCACTTCCATGCATTGGAGAAGGAAATGGCAACCCACTCCAGTGTTCTTGCCTGGAGAATCCCAGGGACGGGGGAGCCTGATGGGCTGCCGTCTATGGGGTCGCACAGAGTCGGACACGACTGAAGCGACTTAGCAGCAGCAGCATGTTGTGCCTACACTGCACTCCAAGCTGGAGGTCTCCACCCCCAAAAGGCTTCTTTGGGCTCAAGCTCTTAGAAGTGAAGTGACGTGAAGTGACGTTGCTCAGTCGTGTCCGACTTTTCGATCCCTACCAGGCTCCTCCCTCCATGGGATTCTCCAGGCAAGAGTACTGGAGTGGGTTGCCATTTCCTTCTCCAGAGGATGAAAGGGTGGTTTTACATCTCCACATGGCTACCTCTCCCTTAGATGCTCAGACCTTTCTGCACAGAAGAGGATCTGGTCAGAGAGTCCCCGCTGTTGCTGGAACTAGCCATGGGATAGTGGTTGGAATGTTTAGACAGTGGACAGGCGCCCCAAAGAGCAGCGCTGGCCTCCCAATGGCTGACAGGAGAGCGTCCGGCTGTCTCTCCAGCTCAGAAGCTCTGAGGGCGGGGTAAGAGACCAAAGGCTGAGGTGACTAACCACTGCGCAGCTGCCGCCCCCTCAGCCGTCTGACTTCAAATTCCTCCACTCGCTCAGAACTCCAAAATTGCTCAATCAGGAGGCTCAAACTATCACTGTACTAGGCGCCCCTGGTGGTACCCTGCCTGAAGTGTATGAATTGGGGGACAGGAAGGAGAGACACTGGAGGTGGGTTGTCAAATAAAATACAAGATGACCAGTTAAATTTGAATTTCAGATAAACAGCTAATAGTTATAAGTATGCCCCATACTTATATTGAGGCAGCCAGAATCTGTCTTCTGAGGCACTGTCCTTGGGGATCTCCATTTTTCCTTCCCAGACATCCCTGCTGTGTGACTTTTCTCCCTCCCACTCCCCTCAGTGACCAACTTCAAGTCTGGCCTCTCCCAACACCACCCCCTGCCACCCCTTAGGGACTGTCAGCGAGTTGCCTGCCCTGCACTCCTGACTTAGCCAGGGACCCCTTTTGCTTTCTCTGTTTGACACCCTAGGGCTTTGTGTAAGACCTCCTTGAAAGAAGAGATTCTGCTGATTAAGGAATAAATTCTAAAAGCCATTGGACCAAATAGCCATGACGTCCCCTTCCTGGTCTGACACTGGGATTAAATATCCCAGCCTGGACTGAGGGGCTGATGGACACCTAGGGGCTAAAGAGCTCTTTCCTTTTGGTGTCACAGGGACATTCCATCAAAGGCCTGCTGTGGGTGCTGCTTCACTGTGGGACCCCAAGGGTCCTCCCAGAGCCTTGGATTTCCTCAGAGGGCCTTTGGGGGTTCCACAAAAGCTTATTCAATTCTCATGAATGGGGAAAATAATCTAAGACTGCAGTCCCCATTTCCAAAAAGCAGAGAGCATCCAGACATCCCATTTTTCTCTGTGGAAAGTTGACCATAAGAAATGCTATAAATGTGAGCTTTAAATTATGTTTATACTAATAAAATTCTGTATTTATTTAGATATTGGGGGTCCATTAAGCAGTTACTTGAGGAAAGCATTCTGCTGCTAAAATTAATTTTCAGAAACACTGATTTGATTAACTTGGGCGAATCTCAGCCACCACAGATGGGAAGCCATCTGAGAAGGAAGAAGGAAGGAGAAGAAAATATGCATTTAGTGTCTCCTGTGGGTCAAGCCTTAGGCTAGATCTTTTACATATGTTATTTCTTTAATCCTCACAGTAATTCTCTGAGATAGCTATTTTTATGCCCATTTTACAGATAAGGAAACAAAAGTTCAGAGAGGTTAGGTGACTGCTTCAAAGGTGCACAGCCAGTAAGTGACAGAGCCAGGATTCAAACTCAGTTCTGATTGACACCAGGGCATCCCTTTTCCCAATATACCATGAGAGAGCCAGCAAACAAGACTAGTTTTCTTGTGTGGTTAAAAAACTGGTTTAGAACCCAGTATCACTAGGGAATTTTCCAAATGTCCAGCTTATCTGGAAAAGTACACTGAATGACGATCTGGAAGAATAACACTTCATGGAGGTGGATGTTCTGCAATGTTTGATTTTTTTTTTTTTTCAAGTCTCATCATACCTAATATTTTAGGGCAAATCAACTTCTCTCAGTTCTCTTAATTGGGTTAACCCCTAAGCCATCTGGGGTGTGCTGTAGAAGGGTACATTGCTGGAACCTAAAATATTTTGCCCATGGCCTGGGTTATGCTGATGGCTCCTCCCCTTGGCCCCCAGATGCGTGGTTCTGGTCAGGCCTGGACCTACCACAGTGTATGTGGGTGTGCAGGGGAGAGTCCAATGGGACACAGCCAGAGGAACGGGGAGGAGTGGGTGGGTCCTTACCTAAGTTGGGGTCATATTCGCTGATAAACCTCCTGGTCAGAAACTTCACGGTCAGGGCTGCAAGAAGTAGAAAGAAGTTGGCTTAGTATCCCCATTGTGTCTGGCTGCTGGACACTGGAGGCTGCTCCTCTCATTTTAGAGAAGACTTTTCTAGGTGATGTAACCCCTTTGCTCTCTTGGGGAATGTGGCTGGGGAGCTGGTTTGAGAGGCTCAGATGAAACCAGAAATATGGGGAACACGTCCTTCCCAGTTGCATTTTTGGGGGGGGGAGACAGCAAGAAAAGAAATGAGAGGCAAGTCTAAGGGGTGTTTGTGTTTATGAAGACCCTAATTAAGGGGTCTGGACCCATGCAACCAGTTACCATAGGGTCAGCCTAGTGAGACTGAAACTGAAGAGAGACATCCCCTTCAGAGATGAGGCACAGAGATTCTGAAGTATGGGGGCATTTATCCCAGTCTTGGCTATAAGCCAAAGAGAGAGTACAAGTTGAGCTGATCAGTGGGTAATCTCTGGGAGGGTTAGGAACCCTCTGAGTCCCAAGTACACACACTCTAGTCCTTAGTCCTCAAGTCTCGCCTCTAAGTCCTCCACACTCATCATGCAAGTCTCACAGAACTTAAAACCCAGGGAAGTGGTTCCAGGTGGAATGCATTCACAAGACTGATTTTGTTCAGAACTTTAGCCACCTGGACTTCCCTGGTGGCTCAGATGGTAAAGCGTCTGCCTACAATGCGGGAGACCCGGGTTCAAACCCTGGGTCGAGAAGATCTCCTGGAGAAGGAAATGGCAACCCACTTCAGTATTCTTGCCTGGAAAATCCCATGGAGGGAGGAGCCTGGTAGGCTACAGTCCATGGGGTTGCAAAGAGTCGGACACGACTGAGCTATTTCACTTTAGCCACGTAAAGCCAAGAACCAGCCCACTACTATACTGGACTCTTAAAAAGAAGCACAATATTTTAAAGAAAATCCTTAAAATTCTATCCCAGGATTCCTAACAGCGTCAGTTTGCAAACTAATTATCCAGGGAACACATATTTTAACATTTAAATTCCTTCATTCATGTAGTCACTGGCTAATGTACCAGTGACTGAGCTGCAGATAACAGTTTGATTTTCTAAGGGACGAGGGGAAGTCTTTTCTGTAGGACAGCATGATTCAGAATCCCCACTCTGAGTCAGGGGGCTGGCTTTAAAAGTGGAAAGGAGGCCCCCGGTGACTCTCAAAGAAGGAAACTCATAGCGGAGTCCATGATGGCCATTCACTAATGGCTGTAACTGGAAAACTGACAGTGGAAGAGCCCCCTTGCCCTCCCACCTTCAGCTGCCTGGGACTGAGAGTGGCTAAGGCAAAGATCCTTTTTCTGGATCTTTGCCTACGGTGACACCCCTACCACCTGAGCTCCAGCTGGGTGATAGCTACCAGAAGTGATGAAGGCTGTTCAGTGTTGCTAGAAATGGCCTAAGTAGAAATCCAAGAGCTTTGTTCATCAACGCCATCCTCCCGAGGGAATCCCTGGATCCAACCAGGGCTGGACCCCGGCAGGCTCAGTCCAAGGCACCTGAGATTACAGTCCAGCGTGTTTCCAGAAAGTCAGGAGAAGGGTCTGGCTTGAAACAAATACATTTGAAAAGAATTCACACTTTGTTCCAGAATTCTAGGGCACTGAGGTGGGGAGTGGGGAGTGGCACTCTCCCCCTGGGAAATCCCCAAAGTCAGTATCACCTCCCTTCAGGAGTCTGGGGCCCCTTCACCCCTGCGACTAAGCTAATAGGGGCACGGGGCTGGGAATCAGTGCCTCACAGATCCCTTTGGGGCTGTCTGCTGGCCGGGAGGAGGAGATACAGGGTGGTACAGGGCACGGAGGAGACCAGCAGGGGACCGGAGACACGAGAGGAGACAGCTGGGATCACAGACAAGGAGGACACAGTCAGTGGGGAGACACAGAGGGACAGACAGGCCAGGAACCCAAGACAGCTGAGACACGGAGGAGCTGGAAACAAAACAAGAGGGAGAACCAAGCAACAGAGAAACTGAGGCAAAGAGGAAAATCACGGTGTCTCAGCCAGCTCACCTGGGCGCAGAAAGCCCCTAAAGACAGTGGGAGAGCCTGCCTGCACACCCCGAGCTCCCGCTTCTCTCCACCGCTCCCCGTGTCTCCCGTACCCGCAGAACCCCTTCCCTTCCGCCCGCACCCCACTCACCGGACTTGCCCGCCCCGCGGCGCCCCAGAATGGCCAAGTTGACCTCGAGGGGCGCGTTCTGCGGCCCGCCGCCCGCGCGGGGCTTCCCGAACACCGAGGCCATGGCGACGCTGCGGAGAGAGACGCGGGTCCCGCCTCAGGGCCCCGAGCAGCGTGCCAGCCCGTCGGGGCCTCGGGAGCGAGTGGCGGGCCCCCTGGCACTCGCGGGCCCGGCGGCGTCGGCGTCCGCTTCCCGGGCCCGGCGCCCAGCGGGCGGCGTTCCCGCGGCCCCGCCAGACCCGGCGGGGAGGAGGGGCCAGGGCGGGGGCTGCCGGCGGGCGGGGCCGCCCCGAGCGCCGCCGACTCCTTGTAAGGGCCGAGGAGACCCCTGCGGGGCGCGCTCACCCAGCTCCCCGCCTGCCGCGCGCCCCACGGCTGCGCTGGGCCTCGAAGGTTAGGAGCCGTCACCGCCCGCAGCGCCCCCCAGGACCCGACGGGAAAGGGCAAGGACCAGAGAGAGGGAAGAACGGGGTATAGGGACTGGGGGGAAGGATGTTTCCAGCCTGGTCTGAATCTCCAGTTAGTCCTTTCCCATCAGCAAGAAGATCCACCCCTCCCTTTGTCTAACCCATCGGCCCCGCCTCCTCCTCCAGGAAGCCTACCGGGTTCAACTCCAAGCCATGTGCTTTCTCTGGATCGCAAGCCCCCCCAGCCTTTGCGCTCAACTTCCCCAACCACATTACCCTCCCCTTCGATGTGGGACCTGCAGAACCCATAAAGGACCCTGGCTTCTGGGAAGGGGGCGAGGGAAGATCTCCTTACTAAGATTTCATGGCCAACCTGGGCCCAGCTTCAAGAGACCTAACCCAACCGGGATTACGGTTTTCTTCCTGATGGGAGCTTATGAGTGGCCTAGCATGCAAAAGGGGCATTTATTGGTTCTAAAACTTGGCACTCCCTCTTGCTTACGATTCTGGGACTGATGAATGAACCTGGCAGGGATCACCTGTCATTGCCCTTGAAACCCAGGGGGAAATCTGGACCTGCTGGAGAAAGGGCAAAGGACCAACATGAGGAATCTGGACATTTAGGATCTAGTGCTAGATCTTAAATGGGTGACCTTAGGCAAGTCATCTCACTTCTTTGGGCTTTGGTGACCCCATCTATGGGCTTCTCTGGTAGCTTAGTGGTAAAGAATCCGCCCGCAATGCCGGAGTCTCAGCAGTTAGATCCCTGGGTTGGGAAGATTCCCTGGAGGAGTGCATGGCAACCCACTCCAGTAGTCTTGCCTGGAGAATCTCAAGGACAGAGGAGCCTGATGGGCTACAGTCCATAGGGTTGCAAAGAGTCAGACACGACCTAAGTGACTCACACTCACACTCACACACACACACACACACACACACACATTCCCATCTATAATGCTAAAGGAAGGCAGAAATGAATCCAAAATTCCATGAGTGGTTTAGGCCCAATGGAGAGTGACAAAAATCCACCCTGGGTTCCAGGTCTAAGTACTTTCTAGAACCCTGTGGGATCTCTCTTTTGAAATACACCCCAGACCAGAGTGGGGAAAGATGTGGGCGTCTCAAGAGACTTCTCACTGCAATCTGTCCCCCTCCAACCCCCACCCTAACCCCCCTATCCTCCCACAGCTAATCTACCCACCTACGCACAAAAGAAACCAGGAAAGTCCAGGTCAGCAGATGGAGGGACTGGAGTCAGAGCCTGATGGTAATAACTTCTCAACCAAGAGAGAAAATTATTTTCCAGGACAGGACATAAACAACTCAGCCTAATTGTTTCTGGGAGATCATGGTAAAGCAGCTGTGTTATGAAGACTCTAAGGTGTTGGGAGGAATTTGTTTAGATTACACCCACAGGCCAGAATCGCTCACACAGCTAGTGGCCTTTGAGTTGTAGAAGGAGAAAAAGTGGGAGGCAAGTTCTGGCCACATCCCTGGGCTGGCCCGAGTCCAGGGAGGACAGACTTGTTCTGGGTGGGGCTATGGGGAGACTCGGTCTCACGGGAGGACTGCTGGAGAGAGGGCAAGCTGTGGACCCCCAGAGGCACAACAGGGAATAAACTTTGGCTCTGCTACTTCTCTACGTATGGGATTTTGGAGGAATTACTTTCCTTATCTTTAAGACTCAGACCAACTAGTAGATGAGAGCTTCAAGGTGGCAGGTTCCAGCTCAGTGATTTTGTGAACTCTAACCACCTGAGCTGTCCATAGTTAGAAGGGACTACTGTCTTTGGAGGAAATGAACCTCCTGACACTAAAGGCAAATGGGGGTGAGATTTCAAGGTGTTATAAGGCAGGGGTCCCCAACCTCTGGGATCTAATGCCTGATGATCTGACGTGGACCTGATGTAATCATAATAGAAATAAACTGCACAGTAAATGTAGTACATTTGAATCATCCTAAAACCATCCCCACCCCCGGGTCTGTGGAAAAAAATTGTCTTCCACAAAACTGGTCCCTGATGCCAAAAATATTGGGGACTGCTGTTGTAAGAAGATACCACAATGATTTGCAAGATGGGATGAGATGATCCTTAATCCCCTTCTAGTTCAGAGATTATTTGAACTGGTTGCCAGCTGGTTGCTCAGGCCCTCAGCAATGACTGCTAAGTCTGCCCCTCCTATGAGGTTTAGGAGGAAAACAGTTGCCCACCTCACAGCTGCAACCACTCCCATTCTCCATCCTCAGCCTCTTCGTCTGTGGGCTGCTTGTCCAGCACCCAGAAGTGCCCACTTGGACCAGAAAGGCCCTTGGAATCATCATTTACTGTCGAACCATGGAATAAGCTGGGCCTCAGTTCATTATCTTTTTTTTTTTTTTTTAAGAACATTACTCTCTGCATGTTTTTTCTCACACATCAGTATTTTCTCAAACACTACCAGCAGTTCCAAAATCTATCCAAAAATACAGTCAAGGGACTTCCCTGGTGGTCCAGTGGCCAAGACTCTGCACTTCCACTGCCCGGAGGCACATGTTCGATCCCTGATTGAGGAACTAGAGTGTGACATCTCGTGGCCAAAACAAAACAACCAAACAAAACAAAACAACCAAAAATACCGTCAAGTAATTATGGAAATTTGACACAGGAAATACGAAGTACTGGATCCAACCTATCAGGTTGAAATATAAAAATTTCAACATTTTCCACGTATATCATTCCCTGGAGGGTAGAATTTATTGAATAGGAATATTCACTATTTGTATATGCAAATACCATCACCAAATTATTAACCAATTAAGTAATTATCTTGGGGATTTTGTAAAAATCTATGAACAGTGTTGAACTAAAAGGACTCTTTGAGTTAAAGGATTTGAAATACACGTGTTTGGAAATCAATGATAAATTATCATTGATTTTCAGATGGCCTTCTTGGTCTATTTTTCAAAGACCCCAAAACTCATTTAGAATTCCCAGAGCTGCAATATAATTAAATATCTATTAGACTAAGCCAATATGTTAATAATCTCCTATAATTATTCACAATACACTTTCTGTTTTTATCCATCTGTTCCTTATTATCATCCTAAGAGATGGTTATCACACCCATTTCATAGTGGAAGAATTACAGAAACACCTCATCTTTAAAACAGGGATAATATTAAGTATTAGATGAGATAACATGAGAATGTTCCACCCAGAGCTTGGCCCATAGCCCCAAACAGCAAATGATAGCTTCCTGAACTCACCCAGAACACAAATAGCTCACACTTCTTACCCAACTACCAAGAAGTCAAAACTGTATAATGACCAGAAGTTTGGGCACTTTAGGTCAAGAGAGAGGTGATTCTACTAGAACTAGTATCCAACCCCTCCTTATCACCTTTGAGGCTCTTATAAGGGGCCCTCGGGCACTCAAAATGCAGAGGATTTGGCTCCTCGCCCAGCAATGGGCTCAAGAGACACTCAGTAGATGTCTCCAGAGTGCATGAGTCCCATCTAGACAGGTCTGGACAGGTAGGACTAAGTCTTGCCCTTGCTACTCACCACCCCGCCCCCCCTGCCCCAGAAGCCATTCCATATATAAAGCTAACATTTTTGGCTCCCTTTGAGATGTCACTGCAGTCCCTGGAGGCACAATATGATAACCTCTTCTGTGATTTTTCAATTATAAAGTCAAATGTGAAAACTGAACAAAACCTTAGAAGTCAGATACAAGCTCCACTTTACAGACAAAGAACTGAGGCCTGGACAACTTGGGTAGCTTTTGCAAGTCAGAGATAATACCAGCAGCAAAACCCAGTAGGAATCCTGACTCCTAGTACAGTGCTCTTCTTCAGGTACAGGCAAGCACATCACTACCCTGTGTGCAGAAACATCACTATGGGTGGGAAAGGCCAGGAGACACTCATCAGGCAGGAAGGCCATGAGGATACAACTGGAAACGACTTCAGTCTCATACGGTTCAACCCCTTCATTTATAGTGGAGGATCAAAAGGAATTGTCCAGCACAGGAGCTGAGCCCAGTCCTCCACCAGCCTGCAGGATCTCCTGGGTCAGGGGTTGTGTCTCCTCCACCAGACTGGGGACTCCTCCTCAAGTTAGGGCCCAGTCACTGCAGAGAAAGAGATAAACAAGGCAGGGTGTGCTCTGGAAAAGCTCAGAGTCTGACACGGAGCCCCATTCCTTGCTCCCACCCCCAACCTCACAAAGTAGAGAGGGAGGTTGGTGTGGGGTCGTGCAGGGCCTGGGAATTCCGTGGGCTGTCCACAGCCATGACAGTTCCTTGTCCTCTCCAAGTCCCAAAGGGACATTTGTCTGGGTGGAGGAAACTCCCACCAGCTGCAGAAAACACCCCACTGGGGCCTCGGGCACAGAGCCAGAGTGCAGATCCTGGATCTAGTCTCAGAATCAAGACCCCCCACCTTGGGTGACCTCCTCCTCACTTCCCCTCTTGGCTGTAAGGGTGGGGGTTGGGTGTGTGTGCTAGTGCCAACTCACTGGACTGGGGCTGGACTTGTGGAAAAACTGGGCTTGTGGGCAAACTTCAGCCTGGAGGGGCTTGTGCTCTCCGGAGAGGTACAAGTGAGGTTCCACCTGTCTGCCAGTTACTAGGTGCCAGGAATCAGCCATTTGGGGAGGGAACTGTGATCCTTTGTTTGAACCTGGCAGGAGGCAGCAGTTACCCTTCCCAAAGACAAGGCTACTGCAGGTGAGGAGGGGCAGTTGGGCCGGGGCCTGGAGTCAAGTGGACAGGCTTCAATCCATCCTACATCTTCAATCATAACCAAGGAAAGTCCCATTCCATCTCTAGGCCTCCCTTTCCTCATCCATGAAATGGGAACAGAGACATTCTCCCTGTCCTTGAGGCCACCAGCAAGGTCAGAGTCAGGCCTGGGCACTGCAGAGCCCACTTTCCTTTAAGAGGGGGACTGTCATGCCTATAGCCAACATCTAGCCCCGGGGAAGGAGAAAAGCTGACAAAGGGCCTGGTATGGTATCCATGGGGACTCTGGCCCACCCCTTCTATCTCCTCCTCCTCTTCCTGTCAGGTCTCTGGGGCAGAGAGTCTTGGCTATTTCTGGCTGCTGCCTCCAGGCTTCAGGCTTCCCAGGCTCACACAAGTGGTCCCCACACCCCAGCCCTGCTTTGATGGGATGAACTGGGC
Organism: Bos indicus; assembly: GCF_029378745.1. Taxonomy (NCBI): domain Eukaryota; kingdom Metazoa; phylum Chordata; class Mammalia; order Artiodactyla; family Bovidae; genus Bos; species Bos indicus. The sequence goes on from NC_091769.1 coordinate 12,024,101, forward strand.
TGAGAGTTCCCTGGCAAGAAAGGCACGCTTGTGTTGGATCTACAGATTGATACGTGAGGATCTATGCATGTGTGTGTCTTGGGGGGAGGGAAGCTCCCCAGCTCCCCTCCCAACTACAGCTTTATCACTATGAGCCACTGAGCCACTCCATCTTCCTGAAGACCTGCAGCTGAAAATACATCAGATGTATCAGGGGAAGATACATCCTACACAGGGCTGGGCCTCAGTTAACCCACTTGTAGCACAAAGTAGCAGAGAAGTTAACCACTAAGCTCCCTCTGGCTGACATTTTAGAACCCAGAGTCTTAGCTGGTAACCCAGGAAAGTTCCAGGTAAGATGGATAGCAGGAGGCCTGGGGCTCTCTGCTACCAGCTACGCAACCCTGGGCAATTCCCTTTCTGAGGTTTCCCTGGTGGCTCAGGTGGTAAAGAATCTGCCTGCAATGCAGGAGACCCGAGTTGGATCCCTGGGTCAGGAAGATCCCTTTCAGAAGGAAATGGCAACCCACTCCAGTATTCTTGCCTGGAGAATTCCATGAACAGAGGAGTTTGATGGGCTATAGTCCAGGCTGTTGTTGCAAAGGGTCGGACACCACTCAGCAACTAACACTTTCACTTTCACACTATAAATGAAGGGGTTGAATCATAGGAGACCGAAATTCTTTCCAACTGTGACCTCCTGGCACAAAGTGACTGCCCAGCATTTGTAGCACAGAGAGGACAGAGAGTACAACGGTTAGGGGTGTAGGCTCTGGGGTCACACTGGGTGCACTCCAGTCCTAGCTGTGCTGCTCTCTGGCCACGTCACCTCGGCCAGGTGAGCAAACCTCTTGGTGACTCTATCTCCTCATCTATGAGTTTAATAATATTTGACTCATGCATGCTATAAGCAATAAATGGATAACATCTATCAACTGAGGGAAAATAACAGTATCTACTCATCAGATTGTTGTAAGGATTATAGAAGTTAAAGTACTCACAAAAAGGCCTGCAGTGCAGTTTAAGGCTTCACTTAAACAGGAGAAGCCTGTCCCCTTCCCATCCACAGACATAGAGTCCCCTAAGCAGCGCCACTTTTTTTTCCCCAAGATCTGAGCTATACAGCAATGGATGAGTAGGGAGTACCCAGTAGGGAATAGACATCAGCTTCCCATTCCCATCCCCAGAGACTACTTCCACACTCAAGGGACTTACTGAACGTTCACCCGTTACCCATCCATTTTACAGAGTAGGAAATCAAGGCTCAAAAAGAGACTGGACTAGCTGGATTCAGGGGCAGAGGCCCAAGGCAAAGGAGAATCTGCCCTGGACCCCAGCCTGGTCCTGGACAGACTCTACCTCTGTCTGTCTGTCTGGTGCCCAAATACCCCTGCCCCACCAACCAAGGCGTGGGCCAGGTATTAACCTCGTCCTGGCACTTTCCCAGCTGAATGACCTTGAAAAGCCATATAAATTCTCTGACCTTCATTCTGAACACTTTAGATATTGTCCAAATACCATGCAATAGTTGTTAATTATTGGCCCCATTTTGAGGAAGCAGAGGGTCAGAGTTAGGGTATCTGCACTAGGGGTTACAGCTGATTTAGTGCAGGTTAAATGGGATATCTTTGTAAACTGTCCTCATGGTGCCCTAAGGCCCGTAGGTGCACACTATATGGTCACTATTATTATTATTATTATTTATCACACGGAAGTGAGTGACCCGGCAGGTGTCCAGATGCCCTCCGGGCCCTCGGCCATCCAGCCCGCTGGCCACCACATCACATGAGCCCTACTATCTTTAGCCAGGGAGATATTTATATCCCCCGGGGGAAGTTTCTGTCGCTGCGGGGGAGCCCCACTGTGGGTGGCCGCTGCGTCCAGGCCCCCGGAGGTGGCCTCTGCCCCTCGAGCCCGCCATGCCGCAGGGCCCAGAGACCCTGGTGCAGGTGTGGGTGGGCAGCCAACTCTTCCAGGCAGACCGGGCCCTGCTAGTGGAGCACTGCGGCTTCTTCCGCGGCCTCTTTCGCTCGGGCATGCGGGAGGCGCGCGCTGCAGAGGTGCACCTGGGCGCGCTGAGCCCGGACGGCTTCCACACCACGCTGCGGGTGCTGCGCGGAGAGCGTCCAGCGCTGGCGGCTGCCGACGAGCTGCTGCAGGCCGTGGAGTGCGCCGCCTTCCTGCAGGCGCCGGCGCTGGCGCGCTTCCTAGAGCACAGCCTCACGTCGGAGAACTGCGCGCTGCTGTGCGACGCGGCCGCAGCCTTCGGCCTGCACGACGTCTTCCACAGCGCCGCGCTCTTCATCCGCGACGGCGCCCGCGAGCTGGCGGCCGAGCTGGCGCTGCCCGAGGCCCGCACCTACGTGGCGGAGCTGCGGCCCAGCAGCTACGTGGCCGTGAGCACACATGCGCCGGCGCCCGGCTTCCTGGAGGACCCTTCGCGCACCATGTGCTACCTGGATGAGGAGGAGGACACCTGGCGCACGCTGGCCGCGCTGCCCCTGGAGGCCAGCACGCTCCTGGCCGGCGTGGCCACGCTGGGCAACAAGCTCTACATTGTGGGTGGTGTGCGGGGCCCCAACAAGGAGGTGGTGGACCTGGGCTTCTGCTACGACCCCGACGGCGGAACGTGGCGCGAGTTCCCCAGCCCCCACCAGCCGCGCTACGACACGGCGCTGGCCGGCTTCGAGGGCCACCTCTACGCCATCGGGGGGGAGTTCCAGAGGACAGCTATGAGCTCAGTGGAGCGCTACGACCCGGCCTCGGGCTGCTGGAGCTTCATGGCCGACTTGCCGCAGCCAGCTGCCGGCGTACCCTGCGCACACGCCCGCGGCCGCCTCTTCGTGTGTCTGTGGCAGCCGGCAGACACGACGGCCGTAGTGGAGTACGCTGTGCGGGCTGATGAGTGGCTTCCCGTGGCCGAGCTGCGGCGCCCGCAGAGCTATGGCCACTGCATGGTGGCCCACCGCGACAGCCTCTACGTGGTGCGTAACGGACCTAAGGATGACTTCCTGCACTGCGCCATCGACTGCCTCAACCTAGCCACGGGCCAGTGGACAGCGCTGCCCGGCCAGTTCGTCAACAGCAAAGGCGCGCTCTTCACTGCCGTGGTGCGCGGCGACACCGTCTATACAGTCAACCGCGTGTTCACCCTGCTCTATGCCATCGAGGGCGGCTCCTGGCGGCTGCTTAGGGAGAAGGCCGGCTTCCCACGGCCCGGTTCCTTGCAGACCTTTCTCCTGAGGCTGCCTCCCGGTGCCCAGGGGCCTGTGGCCTCGACAACACCAGAACTGTGATCCTTAGGCTGGACTTCCGGACTAGATGCCCAGAGTCTTCTGTGAGCTATGGCTGAGTCTATGAGAGTGACCTTAGGAGCTGCGGGAACTTCAGGCCCTGGTTGAGATGTCCAGGGTCTTGTGACTTCTGGTTGTGTGAAGGTATCCAAGAATCTCAGGAAGCATCGACTCGGGATCTCAACCCTCAAATTACTTGGGCTCTCTTGAGAGCTGGTGGGTCACAATGTCAGTGGAAGGGATGGGGGATAGGATTTCAATAATCCAGGCTTGTGTGTGAAAGGGCCAGTAATTGAGGACTGGCTGGGAGTGGGTTAAGTGATGTTAATGAAACTGCCAGTCAAGTAAGAATTAGGCACCTACTGTGTACTCAGCACAGCACTGGGCCTAATGTGATTGTAGTTACCAGACAGGGTTTCAAAAGCTTAGAGTCTAGCCCAGAACAACAAAGGGTTTACATGCACTTGTCTTGATCCACAGAGGGCTGAAGGCAACTTAGAAAAACAAATAACAAGAAACAAACCCTGCAATATAATCAAAGTACTGAAGCAATCAGGACAAAGGGAAAATAGGGAGAGGGAAAATATGTTATTCCAGGCAGGAGGGTAGTAAATAAACTGTATTAAGACGGACAGGATAATTAGCTGCTGAAGGGGGAGATTCAGAAGAGGAGAGACAGGGAAAGCTGGGCAGATGGGAAGAGTCTGTGAGCCCTGCCTTTGAGGCAGAGCAGCTGTAGATGGAGGCCTCTGGGGAGGCTTCGAGGCTGGCCTGGCCTGTGGAGAGAGAAACTGAGCTGCACATGGCGTGAGACCTGTGAGGGAGAACGGGATTCCCCGCACCGTTTAATGGGATGTGGGCCCACAGGAGAGAACCCAGTCGGAGGTCTCTTACCCACTGCCTTTTCTGTCATCACCCCAGGGGCAGTGGACTGTTAATTTTCATGACTTCAGGTTACTCAAAGTATGAGCCCAATTTAGAGCAGGTCTGATGGCGGCTCTGCTGGTAAAGAATCCGCCTGCCAAAGCAGAAGACATGGGTTCAATCCCTGGGTCAGGAAGATTCCCTGGAGAAGGAAATGGCAACCCACTTCAGTATTCTTGCTTGGGAAATCCCATGGACAGAGGAGCCTGGTGAGCTACAGTCCATAGGGTTGCAAAAGAGTCAGATAGGACTTAGTAAATAAACAAACAGCCTCCATTGCTGCCTTCACTGAACCTGGAATGCCTTTCTGTCTCTCTGTTGCCTCTGTACCTACCTCCTCTGTGCAGGGTTGGCTGTTCCCAACCTTGACTGCCTGCATTGCTCATTGGACCCCTGGCTGACATCATTGTCTGTGTGTGTATGTGCACATTCGTGCAGCTGTGCACATATGCAGATAGCAAGAACAGAGATCTTATGGTGCTGTCAGCTGAGCTGGGGCACTTTCCTACCTGCAGAATCAAATGATGAGGTCCTACAAATGAACATATCTATGAAACAGAAGCAGGCTCACAGACATAGAGAACAGGCTTGGGGTTGCCAAGGAGGAGGAGGGTTTGGGAGGGAAGGATTGAAAGTCTGGGTTTAGTAGATACAAACTGTTACATACAAAATGGATAAGCAACAAGGTCATACTTATGTATAGCACAGAGAATTATATCCAATATCCTGTGATAAACCATAATGGAAAAGAATAAGAAAAAATATATATAGAGAGAGAGAGAGACATATATATATGAGTCACTTTGCTGTACACCAGAAATTAACACCATATTGTAAATATTTCAATAAAAATTTTTTTAAAAAAGAAAAACACGAGGTCCTAAAAGACCCCAGGCTATATCAACCACTAGTTAGGGATCTGGTGCTGACCTCTGGTGTTAGGACTCTTATCTCTCCTTTAGCATACCCCTACACTGGTCTCTGGTCAGATGCCCAACTCATTCATCCAGCTGCTCCATGCCCCTGGGCAGACTTCTTTGAGTGGTCCTAAATGGTCTCCATCCTCCAAGATGCAAGGCCTGTGGGAAATCCTGGCCTTGTCACAAATGGCGAGTATGGCATCAGCCGGACACCTCCTGGGCATGGAACCTAGTGTCTGGGTTGCCCCTTGCTGCCTTTCCCCTGAACTATGTTCCAAGCCCTGGAGAATGCGGACCTAGAAGCGTGGGACCTTTCAGGCCTGCATTAATCTAATCTGATGAGTCACAATAATAAATCCTGACTTTTATATCCTGTGAATGATGTGCAGAGTACTTTCTCATCTGTCTTCCCATTCTAGCCCTGCCTCAGCCTGAGAGTTGGATACCTTCTCCCACTGATGAGATATGTGAGGTTCAGTGACCAAGTGGCTGGCCCATGCCACAGAGCCCCTCACTTTTTTGTTCTATGAAAGTGTATTCACATGTCAAAGATGTATCTAACTCATTAATAAGGAAATCAAAAAATAGTAAGGCTGGTTCAGTGGCCCACTTGAGAGGCAAAAGGTCTGTATATTTTGTTGGAAAAGATACACCGAAATAAGTTTGCTAAGGTAGAGGTGAAGCTGGTTAATACCTTATAGGGAATAATACCATAAATTTTGTGGTTCTCTACTGGGCTAAATTCCTTTTCATATTCACATACATGCACATACAGACTTGTATATGCAGCTACAAGTTAGCATGTAACTCTACAAAGTCAGGACCCTAATCAATAGTAAATTGTTGGGACTTTTCCAGTGGCCCAGTGGTTAAGAATCTGCCTTGCGATGCTAGGGACACAGGTTTGATCCCTGGTCAGGGAACTAGGGTCCCACATGCTGCAGAGCAACTAAACTTGCACCGCAACAAAAAATCCCATGTGACACAACTAAGACCTGATGCAGCCAAATAAGTTTTTAAAAACAGTAAATTGTAGAACAAAGGTACAGTCCCTTGCCAAGTCACTTCAGTCATGTCCGACTCTCTGCGACCCTATGGACCATACGTCGCCTACCAGGCTCCTCTGTCCTTGGGATGCTCCGGGCAAGAATACTGGAGTGGATTGCCATGCCCTCCTCCAGAGGATCTTCCCAACCCAAGGAGAATGAAATAACTCTGAGTGCTTCAACCCTGCCCCAGAACGACACTGCGAGGACACACAGTCCTCCTTTTGCCTATTTCCAAGTTATGGATAATTTTTCTTAAAGCGCAGAACACTCTCCTCCTTGCTCACTCCTCCTGATCGATGCTGAACACACTTCCGGTCTCCAGGCCCACCAGCTCCTCGGCTCTCTCAGCCCACAGACCTTCATCAGCTTCTGCAGCTGACCACATGAACCAGCCTGGCCTGCTGGCTCCAGGGTTCAGTTGTCCGTTGGTCCAGAGCAGCCCTTACTGAGATGCCTTTTGTGTGTAATAATAACACAGTATTCACAGAGAGTTTTCCCACAGTAGACTTATTTAAGCTTTGCAAGAATTTTAAGTGGTAGGCAGCTGGGCAACATCCGCACTCCCTTCTTAAAGATAAAGTTAGAAAAAAACAAACCAAACAAACCCAAACACCTAAAGGTCACAGTGACTAGAAGAGGCCTGAGTAGGAAGTAGCAGATCCTGGCTTTGAACCCAGGGCCATGTGCTGTTTTCTGTCGCTGCATCCCCCGCCCTGTTCCGGGGACATACTGGGATGGACAGAGTGGTTCTGCCAGTCTCAATTACACTCCCCTCCCTGTTACCCTTCTTGCTGCACCTCTTCTCTGGGGGTTCATCTGCCCCCCTGGACTCAGCCCTTTCTAACTCCTGAGATAAGAAAATTAACTGTCCTGGGTTCTCTTGCCTTAGGATCTACCTGGGAGGTGAATGGCCCCCTTCGAAAGGGTGTTAATTAATTAATTAACGAAAGGATGTTAATGACTGATGAAGACCCGGAGGCGGGCATCGACACATTGACAGATACTGCGGCAGTGTGGGGGTGGTTTTAATAATCCAGCCCACCTCCTCTTCTGGCTCCATCATTTCTTCCTACAGCCTGCCACCCTTGGCAAAGATGGTTACCACGTGTGGTATGCAGAAAGCAGAAGTCTGGGAGCAGATGGGGTAGGGGATCCTGAAAGAACTTTGGCTTTCACACAAAGTCACAAAGTCAGTAGAGTGGAAGGGCAAGGACCTGTGACCAGGATTTGGGATTCTCAACCTCTCATGCCCTGGCATCCAAACTGCATGTAGGTGCCTGGGGGAGCAGACAGGTGGAGGAAGGCAAGTTACAGAGATATTAGGAGTTACTGAGCCCAGAAGGCTGAGTTTGAAATCTCTCTGTGCCTGCCCAGAGGGACACTCTAAGAAGTTTTGTCCTTCAAGAGAGATCTACATACACACACACACACACACACACACACACACACACACACACACACACACACACACAGAGAGAGCTTAATGCAGTAAGGTACATTTCCCTGAACCTCCATGAGAGTCCTGCAGTCCCATTCCCTGGAGCTCTCTCCTGTCTTTTGTAAACTTTCTCCTTGACCCTGATGGTGGATGCCCTGCACCCTAAGCGTTCCTCTCCCTGGGAATTTTTCTGGTTTGCTTACATAGCCTGCCTGACAGAGGCAGGAGGAAACACCAGCCCTTCCCACACTCCATCCAGGGCCTGCTTCCCTGCTGGCCACTCCAGCGTGCTCACATGGGCAGAGCTGTCCTGATGCTGCTGCTGCTGCTGCTGCTAAGTCGCTTCAGTCGTGTCCGACTCTGTGCGACCCCATAGACGGCAGCCCACTAAGCTCCTCTGTCTCTGGGATTCTCCAGGCATGCTGTCCTGATGAGCAACAGCCATAAACTGTTGCTTCTCTGCTTAGACCCTTGGGTGTGTCTCATCTCTCTTGAGTGAAAGCCAAGTCCGTTCCTAATCCCCTGTCCCATTTCCTCCCGATTTCATCCTTCATCTACTGAAGCTGAGCTCCATGAGGACAGAGATTCGTGTCTGTTTGTTCACCGCTGTATCACCAGGACAGTGAACAGAACACAGTAAGGGCTTAATAAATATTGATATTGAATGAATGAATGGTGCTCAATGGATATCAAAAGAATAAATGAATCCATCACATGATCAATCAATCAAAAGGAAACCCCACAGAGAGAGGCTGTCAGATTTCAGAGGAGAGGGGTATCATTTCTGGCAGGGGGTAGCGTGGGCAGGTGACTAGGGGAGACCTTCATGATGAGGTGATGTGCTGTGGGGTGCACAGTACACCGTGGGAAGAGTGGGATCTGAAAACGGCAGCAGCCCAGAGGCTCGTGGAGGGGAGGTGACGGGAATTAAAGTGCTAATCATCCCGTGAAAAATTGCTCCTCTTGGCGGTGGAATACACACAGGGCTGGTCTGTTTATTTTCCTTTGGCCCCAAGCAGCTGGACCTCTTTTTCATCCTAATTGCTTTGTTTCAAGTTGCTGTCACTTCCCAGGAACAGTGGCAAGTTAACTGTGCTGGTGGGAGACACAGCTGCGGGCAGATAGGCTATGTCTGAGCAGGCTCATTGTGGGCGTGGGATGCAGGACCCCCTTGGAGGGGTTCTCCTGGATCTCTTCCCAGCAATGTCCCTGCAAACTTCAAGATTCTGCCCCGGCTGGAATGGGGATTCTCTCTCTGGCATCTTAGCGATTAACAAAAGGTGAAGAGGTCTTTCTGTCAGGTTGCAGGGTCTTAGAACAGAGATGAAAGGGAATTTGGCAAAGGCAGGGCACATAGCTTGTGTGGAGACACACAGCAATGCAGTGGGCCACTCTGACCCACATCTCTAGAATCTTCTTCCCGTCACACCATGCTGCATCTCTTGTGTTGCCTGCCAGGACACCCATGAGGGAGGTCTCCAAAATGACCCATCCGGTCTGCCCTCCCTGATTCCAGACCTCCATCCTCACTTTTCCAGGAAATATAACCCTCTTGTGTCACATTATTTTAGCACTCTGCTTTATTATAGCAGATAGCTCTATAGCAGATAGAGACGAAGGGCTTGGTCTGTACTGGTGGTATCTGAGCACCTGGGCCCTTCACATTACACGCACACACACATGATTTTGACAACTCTAAGGGTGGCCTTATGACACTGGCCCACTATGCTTTTTCTCTCAAGTAACATATTTTCATTCTAACTGGGGCCTTCTGTGGATAGTCCTAGCTCCATAGTCCTGATTAGCAGAGGAAACTTCAGGGGCTCAAAGAGGGAGTGAGCATTGGCCTGGAGTGGAGACAAGAGGCTGAGGCTCTGCAGAGGGCCAGCTCTGCCCGGAGCAGGCAGCTGGTTTCAAGGTCAAGGCCCAGCTCCGCTTTCTGACCGCGGTAAAGTTCCTTAACCTTTCTGATATTAAGATGTCTCAACTCTAAACAGGGAGGATAATTCCTTCCCTGGAGGGTGCTTATGAGAGTGGAATGAGGACCTAGAAGCCAGCACAGGTTATGCTCACCATCCGTGTTCCTTTCTCCTCCCTCCCCTTCTCCACTGAGACCCCTTCTGTGAGGCAGGCCGGGGTGGGATGAACACAGTCCTGTGGCCCAGGCATGTGCCCCTCGGCGAGGAGGCTGCGTGGCAGCGTGGGTAGGCGTCGGCTGCAGCACCAGTGGACCTGGCTTCACATTCCAGCTCCGCTGCTGCCAGCTGTGTCATCGGTGCAAACTCCATCTGTCCATAAAATGTCGAGGATAATGAGGCTCATTGTACCCAGAGTTGTTGCGCAAGTAGATCCTGTGAAGCACCTGTATCTCTCCCAGGAGGGAGGGAGGTTGGAGTCTGGGTGCAAACAGCCTTGAACGCCAGGCTGAGATTGTGGGTCTCATTCTGTAGGAAGAGGGAGCCACAGCAGGTGTTTGGGGTGATGAATACGGAAAATGGATGCCATGCTTCTCCAATTCCAAGAGCAAGCCCCTCAGCTGCCCCACCTGCCCTTCAGAGCCACTCTCCCCTCTCCTGTCTCTTGCCCTGGGAGGGTGCACTTTGTGTTGTATTATTGGCTGCCTTGACTCTGACTCCAATGGGGACAGCAGCAGAAGGTGAGGGGCAGAGGGGAGCAGGAGTCCGGGGACTTCATTGCCGGCTCCCTCCCTGCCCAGCTGCCTTGCACCTACTTCTTTCCTCCACTGACCAGAGTCACAGCTCCTGTCAGCTGGCCCGTCCCTTGCAGCCCTGTCAGTCTCGTGGTTGTGGTGGCCACCTCTCCCCTCCCCCTGCAGGCCTGGGAATGGCGAGAGCCCCACTGGCGCTAGCCCTGCACCAGCCCCATAGCAGTAACCTCTGTCCTTGGTAAACAGCCTCTTCACTCAAGTCTCCTCTAGTGACCTGATTTGACTTGCCATCTCTTTCCTGCCAAGATACATGCCCTGTCCCCTCTGGCACTCGTCTCTCTGGGCGTTGGTCATCAAGCGCCTTGGTTTGCAAAAGCAAAGGATACAGGCTTACCTCATGCTATTGTGCTTTGCTTTATCGTGCTTTGCCAATGTTGCTTTTTTTTTTTTTTTTTTTTACAAATTGAAGGTCTGTGGCAACCCTGCACTGAGCAAGTGTTGCTGCCATTTTTATTTTTTTTAATTGAGTTTATTGACTTCTGTTTTGGCTGCAATGGGTCTTTGTTGCTGCGCCCAGGCTCTCTCTAGTTGCGGTGCATCGGCTTCTAGTTGCAGTGGCTCCTTCTGTTGCGGAGCACAGGCTCTAGGTGCACAGGCGTGAGTAGTCGCAGCACTCAGAATCAGGAGTTGCAGCTTGTAGGCTCTAGAGCAATGGCTCAGGAGCTGTGGTACGTGGGCTTAGAGGCATGTGGGACCAGGCCTGGACCAGGGATCGAGCCAGTGTCCCCTGCATTGCAAGGCAGATTCTCAACCACTGGACCACCAGGGAAGCCCTGGCACAATTTTTCCAACAAGCACTTGCTCACTTTGTCTGTTTGGTAATCTTGGAGTATTTCAAACATTTTCATTATTACTTTATTTGTTATGGTGATCAGATGTTACTGTTGTAATTATTTGGGGGCTCCTTGAGCTGCACCCATAAAAGACGGTGAACTTAATAAATTGTTGAAATGACAAGAAAATATTTAGACTGTTATATAAACTTAGTTGGTAAAGCAATGGCAGGGTTTGAGAAGACTGACTCCAGTTTTGAAAGATCTTCTATTGTGGGTGAAATGCTGTCAAAGAGCTCTGCATACAGCAGGCAAATCATTCATAAAAGGAAGTCAACCAATGTGGCAAACTTCATTGTTGCATTATTTTAAGAAATTTTCCCAGCCTCCCTAACATTCAGCCACCACCGCCCTGATCAATCAGCAGCCATAAACATGAGGCAAGGCCCCTACCACCCCAGAAAAAAAGATTATGACTCGCCGAAGGCTTAGAAGATGGTTAGCATTTTTCAGCAACAAAATCTTTTAAAATTAAGGACGCTATACTTTTTTTTTTTTTTTTTCAGTGATCCAACAGATGTTGGCAATTTGGTCTCTGGTTCCTCTGCCTTTTCTAAATTCAGCTTGAACATCTGGAAGTTTATGTCTCATGTACTGTTGAAGCCTGCCTTGGAGAATTTTGAGCACTCTTTACTAGCATGTCAGATGAGTGCAATTGTGCAGTAGTTTGAACATTCTTTGGCATTACCTTTCTTTGGAATTGGGATGAAAACTGACCTTTTCCAGTCCTGTGGCCACTGCTGAGCTTCCCAAATTTGCTGGCATATTGAGCGCAGCACTTTCACAGCATCATCTTTTAGGATTTGAAAAAGCTCAAGTGGAATTCCATCACCTCCACTAGCTTTGCTCATAGTGATGCTTCCTAAGGCCCACTTGACTTCACATTTCAGAATGTCTGGCTCTAGGTGAGTGATCACACCATCATGATTATCTGGGTCGTGAAGATCTGTTTTGTATAGATCTTCTGCATAGTCTTGCCACCTCTTCTTAATATCTTCTGCTTCTGTTAGGTCCATACCATTTCTGTCATTTATTGTGCCCATCTTTGCCTGAAATGTTCCCTTGGTATCTCTAATTTTCTTGAAGAGATCTCTAGTCTTTCCCATTCTATTGTTTTCTTCTATTTCTTTGCATTGATCACTGAGGAAGGCTTTCTTATTTCTCCTTGCTATTCTTTGGAACTCTGCATTCAAATGGGTATATCTTTCCTTTTCTCCTTTGCCTTTACTTTTATTCTGCTTTATTTATTTATTTAAAATTCCTGCTTTATTGAATATACCAAAGCCTTTGACTGTATGGGTCACAACAAACTGTGGAAAATTCTTCAAGAGATGGGAATACCAAACCACCTGACCTGCCTCCTGAGAAATCTATATGCAGGTCAAGAAGCAACAGTTAGAACTGGACAGGGAACAACAGACTGGTTCCAAATAGGAAAAGGAGTACATCAAGGCTGTATATTGTCACCCTGCTTATTTAACTTATATGCAGAGTACATCATGCAAAATGCTGGGCTGGATAAAGCACAGCTGGAATCAAGATTGCCGAGAGAAATATTAATAACCTCAGATATGCAAATGACACCACCCTTATGGCAGAAAGTGAAGAAGAACTAAAGAGCCTCTTGATGAAAGTGAAAGAGAAGAGTGAAAAAGCTGTCTTAAAACTCAACATTCAAAAAACGAAGATCATGGCATCTGGTCTACCATTACTTCATGGCAAATAGATGAGAAACAATGGAAATAGTGAGAGACTTTATTTTTCTGGGCTCCAAAATCACTGTAGATGGTCAGTGTAGCCATGAAATTAAAAGACACTTGCTCCTTGGAAGGAAAGCTATGATCACCTAGACAGCATATTAAAAAGGAGAGACATTACTTTGCCAACAAAGGTCCATCTAGTCAAAGCTATGGTTCTTCCAATAGTCATGTATGAATGTGAGAGTTGGACTATAAAGAAAGCTGAGCACTGAAGAACTGATGCTTTTGAACTGTGGTGTTGGAAAAGATTCTTGAGAGTCCCTTGGACTGCAAGGAGATCCAACCAGTCCATTCTAAAGGAGATCAGTCCTGAATATTCATTGGAAGGAACTGATGCTGAAGCTGAAACTCCAATACTTTGGCCACCTGATGCAAAGAACTGACTCACTAGAAAAGACCCTGATATTGGGAAAGATTGAAGGTGGGAGGAGAAGGGGACGACAGAGGATGAGATGGTTGGATGGCATCACTGACTCAACAGATATGAGTTTGAGTAAGCTCTGGGAGTTGGTGATGGACAGGGAGGCCTGGTGTGCTACAGTCCATGGGGTTGCAAAGGGTCAGACATGATTGAGAGACTGAACTGAACTGATACTGTTTTTAAGATATTACACTAATGCACACTTTATAGTGTATGTGTGCTTGCTTAGTCGCTCAATCATGTCCAACTCTGTGACCCTATCAATAGTAGCCCACCAGCCTCCTCTGTCTATGGGATTTTCCAGACAAGAATACTGGAGTGGGCTCATCACTATTATTCAACATAGTTTTGGAAGTCCTAGCTACAGCAATCAGAGAAGAAAAAGAAATAAAAGGAATCCAGATCAGAAAAGAAGAAGAAAAGCTCTCACTGTTTGCAGATGACATGATAATATGTATGCTGTTGCTACTGCTGCTAAGTTGCTTCAGTCGTGTCCGACTCTGTGCGACCCCATAGACAGAAGCCCACCAGGCTCCCCTGTCCCTGGGATTTTCCAGGCAAGAACACTGGAGTGGGGTGCCATTTCCTTCTCCAATGCATGAAAGTGAAAAGTGAAAGGGAAGTCGCTCAGTCGTGTCCAACTCTTAGCGACCCCATGGACTACAGCCTACCAGGCTCCTCCATCTATGGGATTTTCCAGGCAAGAGTACCAGAGTGGGGTGCCATTGCCTTCTCCGGATAATATGTATAGAAAACCCTAAAGATACCATCAGAAAATTACTAGAGCTAATCAGTGAATTTAGCAAAATTACATGATACAAAATCAATACACAGAAATCACTTGCATTCCTATATACTAACAATGAAAAATAAGGAAAGATAATTAAGGAATAAATCCCATTCACCACTGCAAAAAAAAAAGAATAAAATATATAGGAATAAGCCTACCTAAGGAGACAAAAGAAATATACAGAAAATTATAAGACACTGATGAAAGAACTCAAAGATGACATAAACAGATGGAGAGATATTACATGTTCCTGGGTAGGAAGAATCAATATTGTGAAAATGACTATACTTCCAAATGCAATCTACAGATTCAATGTGATCCCTATCAAATTACCAATGGCATTTTTCATAGAACTAGAACAAAAAATTTCGCAATTCATATGGAAAAACAAAAGACCCTAAATAGCTAAAGGAGTCTTGAGAAAGAAGAATGGAGCTGAAGGAATCAACCTTCCTGACTTCAGATTATACTACAAAGCTACAGTCATCAAGACAGTATGGTACTGCACAAAAACAGAAATATAGACCAATGGAACAAGATAGAATGTCCACAGATAAACCCACACACCTATTCATATCTTATTTTTGACAAAGGAGGCAAGAATATACAATGGGGAAAAGACAGCTTCTTCAATAAGTGGTGTTGGGAAAACTGGACAGCTACATGTAAAAGAATGAAATTAGAACACTTCCTAACACTATACACAAAGATAAACTCAAAATGGATTAAAGACCTAAATGTAAGTCCAGAAACTATAAAAGTTCTAAGAGGAGAACATAGAATGCTCAATGACATAAATCAAAACAAGATCCTCTATGACCCACCTCCTAGAGTAATGGAAATAAAAACAAAAGTAAACAAGCGGGACCTAATTAAACTTAAAAGCTTTTGCACAGGAAAGAAAACCATAAACAAGATGAAAAGACAACCCTCAGAATGGGAGAAAATAATAGCAAATGAAACAACTGACAAAGGATTAATTTCCAAAACATACAAGCAGCTCATACAACTCAATGCCAGAAAAACAAACCACCCAATCAAAAAGTGGGAAAAATATCTAAACAGACATTTCTCCAAAGAAGACATACAGATGGCTAACAAACACAGGAAAAGATGCTCAACATTGCTCATTGTTAGAGAAATGCAAATCAAAACCTCACACCATCAGAATGACCATCATCAAAGAGTCTACAAATAATAAATGCTAGAGAGGGTGTGGAGAAAAGGGAATACTCTTGCACTGTTGGTGGGAATGTAAATTGATACAGCCACTATGGAAGATGGTATGGAGATTCCTTTAAAAAAAGCTAGGAATAAAACCACCATATGACCCAGCAATCCCACTCCTAGGCATATACCCTGAGAAAACCAAAATTGAAAAAAACACATGTATCCCAATGTTCATTGCAGCACTATTTACAATAGCTAGAACACGGAAGCAACCTAGATGTCCATTGACAGATGAATGGATAGAGAAGTTGTGGTACCTGTGCACAATGGAATTTAACTCAGCCATAAAATGGAATGTCTTTGAGTCAGTTCTAATGAGGTGGATGAACCTAGAGCCTATTATACAGAGTGAAGTAAGTCAGAAAGAGAATGATAAATATATACTAAAGCATATATATGGAATCTAGAAATATGGTACTGAAGAAGTTATTTGCAGGGCAGCAATGGAGAAACAGACATGGAGAACGGACTTAGGCACACAGGGAGAGGGGAAGGGAGGGTGATATGTGTGGAGAGAGTAACATGGAAGCTTACACTACCATATGTAAAATAGATAGCCAATGGGAATTTGCTGTGTGTCTCAAGGAACTCAAACAGGGGCTCTGTATCAACCTGGAGGGGTGGGATGGGGAGGGAGATGGGAGGGAGGTTCAAGAGGGAAGGAACATATGGCTGATACATGTTGAGGTTTCACAGAAAACAAAATTCTGTAAAGCAATTATCCTTCAATTTAGAAATAAATAAAATAAATTAACTAATTAAAAAAAAAAAATACTGGAGTGGGTTGCCATGCCTTCCTCCAGGGGATCTTCCTGACCTAAGGATTGAACCTGTGGCTCCTGTGTTGCAGGGGATTTTTTACCGTTAGTGCCACCCAGGAAGCCCTTTATAGAGTATAGAATAAACGTAAACATAACTTTTACACTGGGAACCAAAAAATTCATGTGACTCGCTTTAGTGTGATATTTGCTTTATTGTAGTGCCCTGGAACAGAACCTGCAATATCTCCAAGATACACCTGGACTGGAAAGTGCCCATCTCACTATCTTGGTCTGATTACAGTGATGGGAACCAGAGAAACATCTTACCAGAATGGGTGGTGCCTCAGTGACCGGAAGCTAGGGACTTGCTTCCCAAACCACTTGAATTTGAGGGGAAAAAAGTGACCTTTAGAAGCTCTCAGTGGAGTGGCTGGGAATGAAAACAGAACCAAGAGCATGAGCTCCAGGGAGCACAGCTTTTGCCACCCCTTCCCAAGTGAGGGACCAGGCAAGTCTGCAACCTTGGCCTCTAGGTAGGGCCTAGCTCTCCACTGTCCTGGTCAGATCTGACTTTTACCAGGTTTAACCAAGGGGTCCAGAGGAGCGCCGGAGACCTTCATTCCAGGCCCGGCCCTGCCACCCATGTGCTGTGTGACGTTTGGGCCCAATGACCACCTCTCTGAGCCCCACTTTGCATCCGTCACTGAAGACATAGCCCCAGTCTGGAGCACATGTTTGCTGTATGGTCAGGTGAGGGGAGGAGTGTGCAGGCCCATGATGAGGGGAGCCTGGTGCTCCAGCTTCTAACTCAGACTTTCTGAATTCTAACTCAATTTTAACACTTTCTGACCAGGGGACCCTGGGCAGCTCTTAGCCTCTCTGAGCCTCAGGTGGTATGAGTCAATAAAGACTGTTGGGACGTGAGCAAAATAGTACACAGAAGGAGCCAAAGTCAGTACCAGGCCCACAGCAAGTGTCAGTAAACCCCAGAAAACTTTCCACCCTCAGGCGAGGGCAGGGGGTTATCTGGTCAGTAGCAGTCAGACTGGCTTCTGATGGAGAAGGCAATGACTACATGGTGTGGCTGGGAACCCTGAAAGCCTCTCCCACCAGTCCTCCCAGCTGGCCATTATCTCCAGAGTGTAACCCCTGGACCCTACAGCATCTTAGGGTCGTAGAGCTGGTGGGGTGGTAAGGCAGGCATATGAGTTCTCTCACCAGATGCTGAGGTGGTGTCATCCCTATGATCCTAGGGCCTCAGCCCCTGTACTGAAAGCTCTGCTCCCCTGGGGAGCTCAAAACATTTAGCTTCAGCAGCAGTGACCTACCTTGAACCCTGAGACAAGTATTGCTCAGCCATCTCCTTGGCCACCTGCCCCCACATCACCTGGCACTGGGGTAGACAGAAGAAAGCTCCTCATCACAGAGTCAGGGCTGGTCACCTCCTTGACCAGCAGCACCCACCCCTCTCCTCAGAGCTCAGCGTGATCCACCACAGTGTGGTCACTTCTTCTGGCCTGCTCAGGGACACTGACCCTCTCTTGTTTCTATCCAGCCCTGCTGCCATCCAAAAGGGGCCATGCAGTCCCCATGGGAGCCCATCACAGGGGTCGTGAGCCAGCTTGAGCCTCTGTCCCTTCCATGGGACCCTCCTAGCAGCCACCGGGATGGCTTACTCACTCTGGTGCCAGCCACATGGTCCCTCCAGGCTCTGAGGGGCTGGGCACGAGGGAATGGGGGCTGGCTGCCTTTGTCCCCCGAGACCACTGTGCTAAGAGTGTCATCCCAAGTACCCAGAGCTTCCCTAACACCTTCTGGTGAGGTGTTCATCTGGCAAATCGGTGACACTTCCTTGAAGCCAGCTGCATAGACCCTCCCTAGAGGGCTAATTTTCATCATTTCCCTCCTTCCCTTCCTTCCTCCTTCTTCATTCAGCAAATACTTGGAGCACCTCCTCTAATCACAAGCTGTGTCAGGCATGGGGGCAGAGAGACAAAGCAGGTTCGGTCCATGCCCGCCCCCCTCCAGGGCTTCACAAGGCATGATGGGGGCACCTGTCCACAGTTACAAGACCGCAGGGCATGCCTGATGGAGACAGCCCACACCTTGGCCCATGTTTCCCTCAGCCTGCTTTACACTCCTAGGCCTTTCTCCGCCCCATTTGGGGCTGCCTTTACTCACGTTCTCTCATTGCATCAGCAGGATGCCTTGGGTTCTGACAGAGAACCCACCTTTAGCTAAATTAAGGACAGCAGGCTTCTAGTGGAAGGACATTGAGTAGCTCCAGGCTCCCAGGGAAGGTCAGAGCACTGGCTGAGAAAGGACAGAATGAGTGCGCCCAAGGTTCCAAGGTGACACAGCCAGAGTCCGCCTGGCCCAGTGCGGGTGACGTGTGCCCATCTGCCTGGTCAGGGAAGGACAGGGCACTTTGACAACAAGATGACCCACAGCTGGGGGAGGTAATTCCTCCAAGATCACTGGGTGTCAGTTAAGAATAAGGCGGCAGCAGCAGTGGGGTTGGGTAGGGGAGGACCTCTCTGCTGTTTCAGTGGCTAAGACTCTACGTTCCCATTGTGGGGGTGCCCAGGTTCAATCCCTGGCCAGGGAACTAGATCCCACGTGCTGCAACTAAAGATCCTGAATGCTGCAATGAAGATCGAGGATCCTGTGTGCTACAACGAAGACCTGCTGCAGCCAAATAGATAAATATTTTTAAAAGGTACATTATTTAAAAAAGAAGAAGGAGAAGGGGGAAGGGCTGCCAGCTGGGTGGCCTGAAAGCAGCAGTGATCACTCCAGTCTCCCTTCTATCCCCACTCGCTGGCACCACTGTGTCGACTCCGCAGCTCCCTAGCTGCAGCGTTAAGTGGGAACCCCTCAGGGCCCAGCCACGACCTTCCAGGCACACTGGGGCCCTCGCCTCTCCCTTCCCACCCCAGGTTGTCTCCTGCTTGGGTGAGAGCAGCCTGGAACACCCTTCCTCTCCTTCCCCACATGAAGAACTCCTACCTACCCTGCAAGACCCAGTTCAGTTGTGCCCCCTCCTGGAAGATGCCTCTTGCCAGCCTGAGGCTCCTCCCTCAGCCTGGCGGGAGCTCCTGCAGGTGGGGCTCACCTCTGCCCGGAGGCTGCCCTCGCTGCACCAGCCTCGGCAGCCTCTGACGCCCTCCCCACCACCCCCATGTCCTCCCTGTACCAGCTGAGAGGGCCAGCTGAGATTCGTGAAATTGCCTGGCTGCTGAGGCTCTCAGAGTCTGTGATTAAGCCTTGCCCTGGGGCTGGCCTGTCCTGGGTCTCCTGGCTTCCCTCCTTCCACCCTCACCCAGTTAATGTCTCCATTCAGCCTGGAAACATTTTCTTAAAGACAAAAAATAAATAAATAAATAAAATCATAGGTTAACAGTCTCTAGCAATAAAACAGCAGATGACGTTGTGTGGGCAACTTCCCAGAGGACACAGAACACACGTCTCCTGAGTGGGTGGCCTTATAAGGGCAGGTTCAGGAGGAGAATGGGCAGGAGGCAGAGCGACCCGCCAGGAGGCAGGGAGGTGGGGGTGGGGGTGGGTGCCCCATCGCTGGGCCGGGCGTGGGGCCAGCAGGGGTGCTGGCGAGGACCCAGCTGGGCAGGAAGAGCTGGACACGTACCATCTCCAGAGGCCCTGCTTGGGCCAAAGCCTGCCTGTCCTTCCTCCTGCCCTGCCACCAGCAGCAGCACAGACACTGACCACTCACAGCCAGCTGCCACACTGACCCACACCACCAGCCTGGCACCCAGAACCCTCCCACCCCAGGATGGGCCATGGCTCATTTTCCTTCCCAACTCCCCACACTCGTGAGCCAGCAGGTCCTGGCTCCTAGCTGGCATGAAGTAAAGCTTTGTCGGGTAGAACTGTTAAGTGAATGGTTGTTTAACGGTAGTTTGGGCTCATCAACTAGGCTGTGGCCCCTGGAATACAGGTAGGGCCCTCTAGGAAGACCAGCACACAGCTAAGTGGGTGCTTACGAAAGAACTCAGTGTTTGGGTGGCCCCTGCCTTTGAGTCAAGCTGAGCCATCAGTTCTTACCTCACTCAGGGTTACCTTGTCCCAAGCAGGAAGGCACGCATGCTCCACAACTGTTCCAGAGAATGCCTAGGATGGGGCTTCATTTCCCAACGCCACCCCCCACCCCGCCCCCCACCCCAACTCCAGGACAGTGAGGTGGGGCAACTATAAGAGAGAGAGACTCCCTGGTGGTTAAGACTCTGTGTTCTCAATGCAGAGGGCCTGGGTTTGATCCCTCGTTAGGGAACTAGATTCCATATGCCACAACTAAGACCCAGTGCAACTAAAAATAAACAAGTAGAGAGGAAGAGAGAGGGTTGAGGGTGGGGGCAGGTAGGGAGGCCTTTCTAGGAGATTCCCGATTGTCTAAGTGTTCGTCTGAACTCAACATGTCTGAGAACAAAGCCCTCACCCTTGGTGTGGGAAGGTGGGGGAGGTGTGTGCCAGGCGACCCTGTCCTGAGGAAGGGGCTCTGGAAGCCTCCCCCAGTTCTTATTAGGAAAGACTCTTTCCAGCACCCTCAGAAGACCCAAATCCTCCTCTAAGTGAGTCTTAAAAGAGACAGAATGGATGGTCAAATAAGGTGAAAACTGGGAGAGCCACCCCATCCCTCAGCCGGCTCTTACTTGGCCTAAAGCTTATCATTTATGAGCCACTATTCACGAGGGAAGCATTGCTCTGGCTCTAAATCCTCTTATAAAAGGCAAAGAGTATTTCTCTGCAGGGGCTGACAATCACCTGTCTAACCACTAGATAAGACAGGAGAACAGGGCAGTGAGGGGTCAGATGGGGGCAGAGGCAGGGAGGAAGCGGGAAGGAAGGGGCCCAGAGGGGAGGAGGGCCCAGGGAAGAGGACGCTCCTGAGTCCTCCAGGGATCCCCAGAGGCCACCCGTGCCCAGAGGGCGTGTCCTCCTCCACTGCCCCTGAGGGGAAGGGTCAGGGCCAAGAGGAGCCTCTGGCAGCCTCTCAGCTGGCACTGCTCTGGGTACCAGGAGAATACTGTCAGCTGTAGAAGGCGGACTCAAGTTGAAGCTAGAGCCCCAGACGCTCCTGTTAGAGGCGAGAGGGCAGCAGAGCCAGCTGTGTGGGCCTGAGCCTGCTGAAGGCCTGGCCTCACCTGAGACCCTGACCCCTGGGTAGGGCCTGCCTCACTGTCATTCTGTTCCAAAATAGAAATGCTGTTTGTGTAAAGTGTAATGCAAACCATAACAAAACCCCCTTATGTGACTGCCTGAAATTCCACCAGTAGTCACTTATTATTTGGGGTTAATCACTACCCCCTGTGTGGGACTGAATAATGGTCCCCCAAAGGTGTCCATGTTCTAATCCTTGGAGTTAACCACCTTACATGATGCAAGAGACTTTGCAGATGTGATTACGGATTCTGAGGTGGGAGATTAGCCTGGATTTCTAGGTAGGCCCGACATAATTACAAAGGTCCTTATGAGAAGGAGGTGGAAGGGTCAGCTAGTTAGAGGGCACATGTCTCCCGGGGAAGGGAACACACAAAGTACTTGGGGTTTCAGCCTGAAATAGTTTCTGAGGGCCTCCCCACCCCGCACCACACCCTCCCCATCAGTCAGGTTCTTCAAACTGCTGGCACAGGGTCTCTGAGGGAACATGGTGGGGACACAGAAGAGACAGAGAGACAGAAGTAGAAACAAAGCCGCAGGGAGAGCTTCATTCTGCATCTTTGGGTCAGAATGGTCCCCTCGGGGGACTCCACCATCGCCTAGCTTCCTCTCCAAGGGTCATGTTGTCTAGACTCTGGCTTAAGATGGCTGAATGTGCCATCTGCTTTTGTTTCAAGGGGCCACCAACGACCCTTTCTATTAGTTGTAGAGATTGTTTCTCTCCCACAATCCTCTGCTCTGGCCACCTTCTTAAATCCTGCTGACCAAGAGGCTAAGTCACTGGGGGAGAAGTTCTCCCAGGTTTTCTGAGTTTGATTATAAATGCTGGAGATTTTTTAACCATAACAATAATGGGAAGGATGACAGAATAAAGGTAGTAGTGACTATAGAACAAAGTAGGGCATAAATATGAATAAATAAGTAAATAGCTACTAGATACCATGTCACAAGCTTCCTGTGCATTCTCCTGTTTAATCGTTCTAATTGGCAAGTTTTAGTATCCATATTTTATGGGTAAGGAACTGAGGCACAGAGAAGTTAAGACTTTCAAAAGGTCACACAGCTAGTTAGTAACAGGGCTGCAGTTTCAGCCCAAATTTGACTTCAGAGCCCATGCCTTTAACTATGACACTATTCTACCTCCTAAAACATAATGTAAACTAACAATGTGCCCATTGACGTTTCATTTGTAATCAAACCATAGTTTCTAGGGATGGGAAGGTTTGGGGCAGATGGGAGAAGGATGGGGGAGTAACACAGGGGAAGGCACTGCAATGTGGGGAGGGGCTGGCCAACTGGTCGCCTCTAATCAAGGGGACTGAATAAAGCAACAGACTAAAGCCAGATTACCTTAATCAAAACAGAAATAACTTTGGATGTAACATTGCATCTTAGAATTGAATTTTAATTTTCCCGTCTTTTCCAAGTGCAGTTATACTTTTTTTTTTTTACTAACTTTATGCCATCTCACAGATTTCTCAAATAGTTTTATATTGCCTGCAAGTTATTTAAAGCAAAATTTTAAGGGCAAAGAATATTTTTAATGTAATTTCAAGTTGGCAGTCCTTGAGGCTTAGTGGAAAGTACTCAGGGACTGGATGGACCTCAGAAGACCCGGGTTCTGTTTAGGCCTGTGTAGGCCTGCTAAGGTCCTCATTGCATGTTCAAACAAGATTTTATTTGTCTTTTCACAGGCCTCAGCCCCAGGTCCAGCCCTGTTTGTTGGGTGGAGGGGGCTGAGAGAGTTCTGCACTAATTGCTCCAGGTCAGTGCTCAGGGCAACTGGGAAGGACAGAGGCATCAGCGTCCTGTCCTCTGACCTCTACTTGCCTGTCATGGGCAGCCCCAGCAATTTGTCCCCTCAGTTCCTGGGGACCTCCAGAAGCTAGGCCTGGGATGACTGAAGACAACTCTGGTCCCAATCCCCAAGTCAGGGAAAACTGACATAGGGTCACAGACTGTGAAAGCAGAAGCCAGATACACTGGCCATGGGCCCATTACATTGACTAAAAATCCCCCAAGATACTGGCATAAAAACAGACACACAGATCAGTGGAACACACTAGAGAGCCGGGAAATAAACCCACACATATATGTGGTCAATTACTTTACAATCAAGGAACCAAGAATATACAATGAGGAAAAGACAGTCAGTTTCTTCAATGACACCCGTATGATACCACTCTTATAGCAGAAAGCGAAAAGGAACTAAGAGCCTGTTGATGTAGGTGAAAGAGAAGAGTGAAAAGCTGGCTTAAAATTGAACATTCAAAAAATGAAGATCATGGCATCTGGTCCCCTCCCTTCATGGCAAACAGATGGGGAAACAATGGAAACAGTGACAAACTTTACTTTCTTGGGCTTCAAAATCACTACAGATGGTGACTGCAGCCATGAAATTAAAAGATGCTTGCTCCTTGTAAGAAAAGCTATAACAAACCTAAACAGCATATTAAAAAGCAGAGACATCTCTTTGCCAACAAAGGTCCGTCTAGTCAAAGCTGTGGTTTTTCCAGTAGTCATGCAAGGATGTAAGAGTTGGACCATAAAGAAGGCTGAGCACTGAAGAATTGATGCTTTTGAACTGTGGTGTTGGAGAAGACTCTTGAAAGTCCCTTGGACTGCAAGGAGATCCAACCAGTCAATCCTAAAGGAAATCAGTCCTGAATATTCATTGGAAGGACTGATGCTGAAGCTGAAGCTCCAATACTTTGGCCACCTGATGCAAAGAACTGACTCATTGGAAAAGACCCTGATGCTGGGAAAGATTGAGGGCAGGAGGATAAGGGAACAACAGAGGACAAGATGGTTGGATGGCATCACCTACTCAATGTACATGAGTTTGAGCAAGTTCCAGGAGTTGGTGATAGACAGGGAAGCCTGGTGTGCTTCAGTCCATAGGGTCGCAAAAAGTCAGACATGACTGAGCGACTGAACAACAACAGCTCTTCAATGAATGGTGCTGTGAAAACTGGGCTGCTGCTGTTGCTGCTAAGTTGCTTCAGTCGTGTCCAACTCAGTGTGACCCCATTAGACGGCAACCCAACAGGCTCCCCTATCCCTGGGATTCTCCAGGCAAGAACACTAGAGTAGGTTGCCATTTCCTTCTCCAATGCATGAAAGTGAAAAGTGAAAGTGAAGTCGCTCAGTCGTGTCCAACTCTTCTCGACGCCATGGACTGCAGCCCACCAGGCTCCTCCGCCCATGGGATTTTCCAGGCAAGAGTACTGGAGTGGGGTGCCATCGCCTTCTCCGTGAAAACTGGGCAGCTGTATGCAAAAGAATAAAACCCCACAACTATCTCACACCACATACAAAAATTAACTCAAGGGAATTAAAGACTTGAATGTTGGATATGAAACCATGAAACTCCCAGAATAAAACATAGGCAGTAAGCTCCTTGACGTCGGTCTGGGTGAGGATTTTTTAAATCTAACACCCAAAGCAAATGCAACAAAAGCAAAAATAAGCAAGTGGGACTACATCAAACTATTATAAAAAGCTCTGTACAACAAAGGAAACCATCAACAGAGTGAAAAGGCAACCTACATAATGAGAGAAAATATTTGCAAATCATATATCTGATAAGGAGCTAATATCCAAAATAGATAAAGAATTCATTCAGGGACTTCCCTTGTGGTCCAGTGGTTAAGATTCTGAGCTTCCACCACAGAGGGTATGGTTGGATCCCTGACTGGGGAGTTAAGATCTTGCATGCTCCATGGTATGGCCAAAAAATAAGAAAAAATTAAAAATAATTTTTAGAAAAAGAACTCATACAAGTCAGCAGCAAAAAAAAAAAAAAAAAAAAATACCCACACAATATGATTTTAAAATGGGAAGATCTAAATAGAGTTTTTCCCAAAGAAGACATACAAAAGGCCAATATGCACATGAAAACATCATTAATTATTAGGGAAATGTAAATCAAAACCACAATGAGATGCCATCAAACACCTATCAGAATGACTAGTATCAAAATGACAAGAAATCACAGGTGTTTGTGAGCATATGGAGAAAAGGGAGCCCTCACGCACATTGTGAGAATGGAAGTTGGTGCAGCCATGATGGAAAACAGGAAGATGGTGTGGAGGCTCCTCCAAAAATTAAAAATAGAGCTACCATATGAGCCAGCAATCCCACTGCTGGATATTATCTGAGGAAAACAAAAGCACTGACTTGAAAAGGTATCTGCACCCCAAAGGTTCACTGCCATATTATTAGAAACCACCAAGACAATGGCAACAGCCTAAATGCCTATTGACGGGTGCATGGATAGAGAGACTCTGGTGTGTATACAATGGAATATTATTCAGTCATGAGGAAGAACGCTGCTGCTGCTGCTAAGTCACTTGAGTCGTGTCTGACTCTGTGTGACCCCATAGACGGCAGCCCACCAGGCTCCCCCATCCCTGGGATTCTCCGGGCAAGAACACTAGAGTGGGTTGCCATTTCCTTCTCCAATGCATGAAAGTGAAAAGTGAAAGTGAAGTCGCTCAGTCATGTCTGACTCTTCGTGACGCCATGGACTGCAGCCCACCAGGCTCCCCTGTCCCTGGGATTCTCCAGGCAAGAACACTGGAGTGGGGTGCCATTTCCTTCTCCAATGCATGAAAGTGAAAAGGGAAAGTGAAGTCGCTCAGTCATGTCCGACTCTTAGCGACCCCATGGACTGCAGCCTACCAGGTTCCTCTGTCCATGGGATTTTCCAGGCAAGAGTACTAGAGTGGGGTGCCATCGCCTTCTCCAAAGGAAGAATGAGATCTTGCCGTTTGTGACAACACGGATGGGCCTTGAGGGCATTATGCTAAGTGGAATAAATTAGACACAGAAAGACAAATACTGTATGATCTTTCTCATATGTGGACTACTAAACAAAAACAAGCTCACAGATAAAAGGGACAGATAGTGGTTGCCAGAGGTGGGGGATGGGAGAGGGGGAAATGAATGAAGAGGGTCAACAATATAACCAAAACAGCGATTTAAAAAATAGAAAGGAAAATGAAAGAATCTCCAGAGAGCTTCTTAGAAAAACAAAACAGATTTCTGCGGGCTGCCAAGCTGGACTTTCTGAATCAGATTATCCAGGAGTGGGGCTTTGGACATTTTAACAAATTTCCCAGGGTACTCTCATGGATAGCAGTCAGGTCCAGTCACTCCACTTTCCCTGGGGAAACTTAAGCCCAAACAGGCCTTGAGCCAGTCATCAGCAGAACCAAAATCAGAATTAGGTCCTCTCACCCACAGTTAGATATCCTTTCCACACCAAGACCAGAAACCAGGACCCAAAGAACTACACAATATTTATTTGTTTTAATTATCTTAAAGTTACTAATGCCCATAGTTTAAAGAATCAAATGTAGATCATTTTACAAGGGTTATATGAAAACACGCAGTTCATTGCCTGTGCACCCCATCCGGCCGTCCTCACAAGGAACCACTTTCACCTCTTCAAGCTGCTTCCTCTGATATTGAAGGAAACTGGAATGTCATCCCAAAATATGCCTCTTTGACATAATTCTGCTCGGTTGCATCCAACTGTTTGTGGCCCCACAGACTGTAGCCCACCAGTCTCCACTGTCCACAGGAATTCTCCAGATAAGAATCCTGGAGCAGGTTGCCATTTCCTTTTCCAGGGGGTCTTCCCAAGCCAGGGGTTGAACCTGTGTCTCCTGTGTCTCCTGCATTGTCAGATGGATTCTTTACCACTGAGCCATCTGGGAAACTCTTGACATAACTGAGCTGAAGGCAATTAAGCAGAAGATGCAAGAAAAGTTCTCTCTTCCCTTCCCCGCTTTTCTGCCTTGAGGCAGGATATACATTCTTTTCTGGAGGCAGATTCTTGTCAGCCCAGCAGTGCACCAGGGAACCTGCAAAGAAATCTTACTCCATTCGTTCCCTTCATATATTTACCTCCCTACAGTTTGCAGTCCTTGGAAGCCTGAAACTGTTTTCCTTTGTCCTGTCAATTCTCTACAAATTATTTGTTGAAAATGCTATATAAAGTGGAAGTCACTTAATCATGTCCAACTCTTTGCAACCCCATGGACTATACAGTCCATGGAATTCTCCAGGCCAGAATACTAGAGTGGGTAGCCTTTCCCTTCTCCAGGGGATCTTCCCCAGCCAGAGTTCTAAACTGCTATCTTGAGTTACTTTTCATTGAAGTTTCTTGGGCACGATGCATGCCATCTGCATTAATACATTTTGGTTTTTCTCTTGTTAATCTGTCTTTTTGTTAAAGAGCCCCTGTGAAGTTCTCAGAGGTACAGTTTTGCCTCCTCTACAGTATTTACTCCCACTCTTGGCATCGTGTGCATTTTTACAATAAGCATGCACTGCTTTGTTATTTTCATGTAGTCTTCATGATACAGTCAGGAGGGATTGCCAGGTCTGGGGCAGGACCAGGATGCACAGACACTGCTAGGTGCCCTGGGGGTCACTGGGCACAGGCCACCAGCTCCTCCAGGGCTTGCTCTCGGCGGTTGCCATGGACCAGTAGCACTTCCTTGATGCGGTCCTGCTGGAAGCCCATGTCGCTGAACTGCTCCGAGAGGCGCAGGAACTCCCCTGCCTGAGGAAGAGGAGGCAGAGAGGGCATGGGGGGCTCTGGGAGGCTGGGCCTCTGGCCTGGGCAGTCCCCTCCCAAGTACCCACTCTACATACCCCCAGAAGCCGTGACCCCACAGGCCAGGTGAGCCTGGTCCTGGCCAGCACCTATGGTTCTCCTTTATCTCAATGACATGAGGTGACATGGGCTCAAACCTCACTTCCTGTGCCAAGGAAGGAGACCCCAGCCTGGCTGCTGGCCCTCTCTGTCTTGGCTTTACTTCCCCTCTCCCACTCCCTCCTGACTCCCTGTGCTCATGCCCCGCACTGGGGCAGGAAGAGAAGGCTGCACACTGGTGCCCAGAGGATGCACAGCACAGGGTCTCTGTCCAGGGCCCAAACCCTCACACAGCACAGCCTCTGCCTGCCTCCTCTGACCCCACTGCTCAAAACTTCCCTGCCTTTCCCCCGACCCCTCGGCTTCCCTCCCACCCCACCATCCCTCCCACAGCCTCCGGGAAGTCTGCTCTGCTCTGGACAGGTCACATTCACTGGGCGCTCAGGATGTCCCCCTAACTGGGGCCACAGCCTCAAGCCTTCTGGGTTTCCAGGTAAGTGGCAAACTCCCTGAAGAGAGTTCAAGCATTATCATGCTACCTGCCTGGCTCCTGTCTGGGTGTCCGACAAAGAGGAGCCAGTCAATATTTGCTGTGTTGATTCAAGCTATAAAGCTCTGCCCAGGTGGTGTTAGTGGTAAAGAACCCGCCTTGCCAATGCAAGAGATGTAAGACATGCAGGTTCAATCCCTGGGTTGGGAAGATCCCCTGGAGGAGTGCATGGCAATCTACTCTAGTGTTCTTGCCTGGAGAATCCCATGCACACAGGAGCCTGGCGGGCTGCAGTCCATGGGGTCACACAGAGTCAGACACGACTGAAGCGGCTTGGCCCAAAGCTCTACTCCCTGTTTCCTCCCCACCGCTTCCCCTTGGGTCCTCTTGCCTTCTCCATGTCTCAGCTCCCTAGGCTGTCTCCTTCTCCCTGGGGCTCAGCAAGCAGGCTATCTCCTGAGGCCCCCAGGCTGTCTCTGGTGCTGGTCGGCCCCTGCACACCAGGCCTGCATGGGCACCCCACCCACCCTTCGCTGGGGCCCGGGCAGGAGCCCCGCTGACCTGGCTCTCGGAGAACTGGAACATCTCCATGGCCTCATCCACCAGCCCCTCCTCGTAGCCCTGTCGCAGCAGCCGGTCACAGGCGCTAAGGTAGCTGAGAAACTGGGCAGGAAGGGGCACAGAGGGAAGGACAGTAAGAGCAATGCCCAGGACAGCAGGTGTGGTGGAGGAAGCACCCAAGGGCCTCAGGAGGACTGAGCTCAGGGCCAGGCTGACTGGGCAACCAGCCATACACAGCATGGCCCCAGAGATCCATGAGCCAGCAGAGAGGGTCAGAGGCCTCCCTGGGGACAGGTGGACAGCAAAGCCTCACCAACTGTCCAAGCTGGGGGCTGGAGTCCAGGAAGAGAGCTGCCGGGGTGGGTCAAGGTGTTCCCAGAACCTAAGTGGGGAACAGGCCAGGCCTCAAACACGGGTGTCTACCCACCATCCACCCAGCCTGCTCACCCTCCCTGGTGAGTACCCACCTGTGTGAGGGTGCCTCCTTTTCCACCCACCTCGTGCACCCCCACCCCGCCTCCAGACACATAATATCTTTGCGATCCAGGACTCCATGGGCCCCACCCCAGAGCAACGTTGCACCAAAGCTGGAAGGAGAGGGGACAGCCAAACGCCCACAGGGCCGTGCACCTCTTCCAGCCACTCCCTGCTTATTCACCAGGGGCTGCTTTTGCCCTCAGGATAAAGTTCTGCCTTCCAACCCCACGTTCAAAGACCTACTCGCTCTGTCAGCAGCCTTGGCTGCTTCCCTCGGCACCCTCAGACTCCTGCCCATCCAGCTCCAAGGCCAAGGCCAGCCTCACTCCTCTGCCCTGGGCAGGCTCTCCCTACCCCCATTCCCACCTCCGTCTCCACCAGGTGTCTCCACAGCACCCAAGGCTTCCTGCACCTACAGCTCTGTAACTGCCTAATATCTTCCTCAGCTTTCTCATCCACCAAGTTTCTGTCCCACAGGAGGACATCACTATGTCCCAGCCTCCAGCACGGCAGGCAGGCAGAAGGAGCTCAATAAATGTAAGCTGTGTTTATAAACTAAATTAAGAACTACCTTCCGGGAGCTCACAGCTCCTTGGGGGAGATAAACCAGATACAGGAAAACACGAGTGCCAGGCAAATCAAAGCAGGATTTACAGGGAATTGGTGCCAAATGAAGGCTCCAGACGATTAAAGGACGGGTACGAGTGGAGGAGAAGCAAGTCGGATTTCTGCAGACCTTCGGAACGGAGCAGAAAACAGACCGCATAGACTAATGGCTTTCAGACTGTTCTAGCCTGTGAACTGCCCAAGCACCAGGGGGCTTCAACAGTAACAGGGGTAGGTTGCTGTTACTCTGGGAGAACTGGGGGCAAGAGGTAGAGGGAGCCCAGAGCAGGGGCCCTCACCCCAGGAACCTTGCTCTGGGCACATTCTGAAAACCAACCAACTCAGCTCTCCTGGCATAGTTGAGGGAACTGAGGTCCAGGCAGGGTGGACCAGGGTCCCAGGACTAGGGCCCAGATCACCTGTCTTTTGGCCAGTGCCTTGTCCATGGGTCCCGCTGCTAGAGGAGGAACTTTGAGCTGGCTTGCAAGTAGACAGAGTTTCTGAAGGTCTGTTCATCTATAGCAAAAGTTCTCAGCCTCAGTGCCGACTGTAACTACCTGGGAGCTTTAAAACTGCAGTGCCTCAACAATAAATTCTGGAGAGGGTGTGGAGAAGGTAACCCTCCTACATTGTTGGTGGGAATGTAAATTGGTAGAGACACTATGGAGAACAGTATGGAGATTCCTTAAAAAACTAAAAATAGAGCTACCATATGACCCTGCAATCCCATTCTTGGGCATATATCCAGAGAAAAACGTGGTCCAAAAGGATACATGCCCTCCAATGTTCATTGCAGCACTGTTTACAATAGCCGACATGAAAGCAACCTAAATGTCCATTGACAGAGGAATGGATAAAAAAAAGATGTGGTACATATATACACTAGAATATTACTCAGCCATTAAAAAGAATGAAATCATGCCATTTGCAGCACCATGGATGGAACTAGAGATTGTCATACAGTGAAGTGAGTTAGAGAGAGAAGGAAAAACATCCTATGACATCCCTTATATGTGAAATCTAAAAAAAAGATGATAACAAATGAACTTACTCACAAAACAGACTCACAGTCTTAGAGTATGAACTTATGATTACTAAACGGGCAGAAGCATGGAGGAAGTCAGGGAGTTTGGGGATGGTCATACTGATATATTTTAAATGGATAACCAACAAAAACCTACTGTATACTCTTTCCCTCCGAGAAGACAGCGGAGGCAGACTATACAGCCACGGCCAAGATTAAGGCTCAAGACCTTCGCGGCAAGAAGGAGGAGCTGCTGAAACAGCTGGAGGACCTGAAGGTGGAGCTGTCCCAGCTTTGCGTGGCTAAAGTGACAGGAGGCGCGGCTTCCAAACTCTCCAAGATCCGAGTGGTTCGTAAATCCATCGCCCGTGTACTGACTGTCATTAACCAGACTCAGAAAGAGAACCTCAGGAAATTCTATAAGGGCAAGAAGTACAAGCCCCTGGATCTGCGGCCCAAGAAAACACGTGCCATGCGCCGCCGACTCAACAAGCATGAAGAGAACCTGAAGACCAAGAAGCAGCAGCGGAAGGAGCAGCTGTACCCCCTCCGGAAGTACGCAGTCAAGGCTTGAGCATCCAGCTGTCAATAAAACAGACAGACCACTAAAAAAAAAAAAAAAAAAAAACCTACTGTATAGCACATGGAATTTTGCTCAATGTTAGGTGGCAGCCTGGATGGGCGGGGATTAGGTGGGAGAATGGATACATGTATATGTACGACTGAGTCCCTTTGCTCTCCACCTGAAACTGTCATAACATTGATAATCAGCTATACTCCAATACAAAATAAAAAGTTAACAAAACAAAACAATAGCCACAAAACACTGGTGTCTCAGTATCACTGCCCACACCCAGCTGATGATGGTCATGTCCAAAGGCCCTGACATGACTGGTAGGGGGAAGCCCGGCACTGGGATTTTTACAGCTCTCCAGGTGATTCTTGCATGCAGCCAAGGTTAAGGGTCTCTGACTCAGCCCAACCCAGTAGACCCAAGCCAGGCTGCGTATCAGAACCATCTGCAGATCTTTTAAAATGATAGGCCCCTGGGCCCACTCCAGATCTACTGATCCTGCAGAGTAGGTTCCGAGAATCTGCATTTGTAAGGATTCTGCTGCTTGGTCAGTAACTAGGCCTAGCTCAGGCTCCAGGGTGGGTGAGGATGTCATCTTCAGACCCCAGGATGGGACCCCCAGCAGTCACTGGTCATAAACATATTCTCCTCCATTCTGTGAACGGGGAAAATGAGGCTCAGAGAGGGGCCATGATGTGTCTAGAGTCTAAGGGTAAGCCTGGGTCTGGCCAACGGACCCTTGAAAGTGCCACCCATGCCTGTCCTGCAGGCAGTCAGTGGGCACGTTGATCCTGGGGCAGGAAGGAAGGAGTGATGGACAAAGCTTAGGGTTTGTATTTCTTCCTCTCTCCCTGGTTTTTCCAAGTGCCCTGTCTCCATCACCTGATGTCCACCCTCCTAGACCATCCGCTGTTCATCTCTGACTAAAGACGATTTACTGTAGTATTTGTCTTTCATGGGGAGAAGGGCTGTGAACCCAAAAAAGATGTTCAGTTAATGGTGGAACTTCACAGAACAGAGAGGAACACTAACGTGGTCGGGGAGATGAAGATCCAGTGGCCCTCGGGCCCACACCTTAGAGCCTGGCCCCTGACTGCTCACTGGGAGAAGGCCCACCAGGCAGGTGGTCCATCTGTGTCTGGAAACAGCGTTCCTGATGCGGTGAGATTCTTCCAGCCCACTCAAAGGGAGGCCAATGCGCTGTGCTGCCCCCAGCTAATCTTCAGATCCCCACAGTGATGACCTGAGATCTCAGCCTTGTCACAGGGTCTGGAGGGGTTGGGGAGGCGTGTCAGAGTCCCCACCATGGGCCTGGCCCCTCACGGCGCTTCTGGACGCTTCTTGGCCAAGGTCCTGGCTTTCCAGCAGCAGCTGAATGTGGAGGCAACTTTAAATCTACTCTTAAATCTCAGATCAACCTACGGTGCTGCCCGGAAAGATTTTCACACAGAAAATGAGAGAAAAGCACAGTGTAACAAAATTCAGAACCACACCAGCCTGGCATCCACCCTGCTGCCACCACTGACTAATTATGTGAACCTCCCTGACCTCAGTTTCCTCATCTGCAAAGTGGGAACAGTAAAAGCAACCTTGCAGAAATGAGAAGACCTAAATGAATACTCTCAGATTGAGGGACTGGCACAAAGTTGCTTGGTAAATAGCAGCAGCACCCCTGCCATCTCCTCCATCGTGTTAGCCACCATATGTGGGGCTCACCACGTTGAAAGCTTTCCTCTAGGACTGATGAACCGAGTAGAGCGGGAGCAGGAGTGGGTGGGAAAGAGGACCCAGTGCCTTCCCACCTCCTCAACCTGCAGCAGCACATCCTGATCTGGCTCCTGTTTGAGCCACTCTCCCTCCGTCACTCCCTCACCCAGGAGCAGGCAGCTCCAGACCTCAGGGACTCAACATATGGCCACCATCAGTGTCTAGGGAGAGGGTCTCCGAGTCCTCTGATGATGGTGGGACAGAGACAGTAGAAAGAAATATGTGCCATTCAATACCTGTGGCTCAGCTTTCCCACCACAAATAACCCTGGTGTGTAGAACACAATGCAAAATGGGATGCAACATTCAGCTGGGGGAAGGGGTTCAGACGATGATATTCAATGCCCACCTCTTGCCCCTGCTCACAGTCCTTTTATGCCTGCTTTCTGCTGTGGGGTCTTTGAGAAAACTCTCAGGCCAGCCTTCAAGGCACCCTTAATCTTCCCTCTATTCCCTTTCCCTCTATCTCCCACCAGCCCACGTCATATATTCAGTGAGACTGTTGGATCAGGGCCTCCCAAGTCCTTCCTGCCACTACCTCTCAGCTGATACTGTTCCTCCTGCCTGGAAGATCATCCTTCTCTTTTCTTCAAATTCAGGTCTTATCCATCCTTAAAGTCCAGCTCAAGGCTTTATACCTTCATGAAGCCTTTCTCAATTACTGAAACCTCCCCATGGTAGATTAAGAACAGTCATATACTCTTTGCAGCTTTTCCCATCAAGAGGTAGAGTCTATTTTTCTACCCTTTTAATCTGACCTGGTCTATGACATGCTTTGGCCAACAGTATAAGGCAGAAGTGACTATACTTTTAACCTCAAGAGACTTTGCATCTTCCACTCCTGTACTCTTGGGAACAAGTAGGCTAGCTTGCTGGAGACCTGTGGTCCAGTTGACAAGTTTCACCAACCACGGGATTGTGATCAAGGTCATCCTAGACTATTCAGCTCTAGCTGGGTCACCAAACTGTAGCCACACGAGAGACCGGAGGTGAGACCTGCAAAAGAACTTCCTTGCTGACTCCACCCACACTGCCAACCCAGAGATTCATGAGCGAACACATGGTTGCAGTATTAAACCACTGTTGGGGTGACTGTCACATGGCAATAGATAACTGAAACACCCCCAAATCATTCCTGTTCCTTCTGCTCCCAGGCATCTTCTCACCACACCTCTCTTTTGGCAATTCAGGGTTCTCACTCTCCTGCAGGTGTTCTCATATTCTTAGCTTGAATGGGGGGCATCAAGACTTGCTCCCAAAGCAAGAGCAGCTTGGGGTGCTACCTACCCTTGTTATTACTGGTGTCCCCTCTTCTTCCAATAGGAGTGGAGTCCTTAAAAATGGAACCTGGTGTGGTAGACTCTGAGATACCCCTTCCAGATACACCGTCCTTGAAGGTCTTATTGCAGATGGTAGTAGCGGTGGTAGAAACCATCAGCTATCTGTCCCTTCAGGGGCTGCCTTAGCTGCAGAGATCACTTCTCTCAAGTCACCCTCTTTCTACCTCTGGTGACTCATTGAGGCAGAGGTATGAAGGCCTGACCATCTCATCCCCAATTAGGACAACTCCAAAGGGCCATATATGCTTCAGAGCTATGGGGTTGGCTGTCACTGGGTCTATAAAGTTCAACCTCTCCCTCTACTCATCCCTGCTTCTGTCCTTTCCCTTCCCTAGAAGTTGTTCCCAAGGGTCTCCTTAATAAATCTCCATATGCCAAACCCCACTGGAGTCTGCTTCCTGGAAACCCAACCCACAACACTGGTTTCCCCATAGCTCCTAGCTGCATCCAAACACCAAGGAAGCGTCCGGCAAATACTTAGGACTAGATTGATGGATGGGTAGATGGAAAGAGAGAGCGATGGATATGGTGTGGATTAACTGTTGAGGGAAGTGGTCAGAGCTGTGCCATCCAATATGGTAGCTGTATGTGGCTATTTAATTTTTAATTTCATTTCATTATCATTAATAACAATTTTCAGTCATACTAGCCACATTCAAGTAACCACATATAGCTAGTGTTTACTATATTGGACAACACAGGAATAAAACATCTCTCTTGTTGCAGAAAGTGCTATTGGGCACCTCTGGAAAGATTTGTGACTGCCCAAAGCTTCAGTCCTACTTTCGGGGCAGAGATTTGGACAGGAGTAGAATATTGAGACTCCCCAAGTAGGCATGGAGGGTCTTGCTAAACTCTCATGGAGATGGTAGCCTTAGGATCTAGAAACTTGATCACAACCCCCAATAATTAAATCAAAGCTGAAATTCTGCCTCCGAAGAAAAACACAAAATAACTTCAAGTTGAAGATAAAAACAATGTGGCCACTGACCCGACTCCAGTTCCACAGCCTCCCAGCTCTGGGTCCCCCACTCACCTGGCTCAGGCTCTGCCGCCCCGTCTTCTGCAGAGCCACGATGGCCCTGTGCAGAGGGTACCCCAGGGCAACCACCGGCCCAATGAGGTCTTGCTCCTCCTGGCTCAGGGCAGACAGCAAGTCAGCAGAATCAGGGTGCGATCTGTGGGCAGCACAAGGCTGGGGCACCCGTCCAGGAGGTGGCAGGCAGGTGTACGGGCTGAGGGACTGAAACAAAGGCAAGCTGCAAGTGTCAGTTACCCTGGAGGTGACACCTGGCAGGGCAAGACATTTTTAAAGGTGCCTTCGCTACAGAGCACAGGGGTTAATATTGTGAGGATCTTGGAGCCCTGCAGACCTGGGTTCAAATCCCAGCTTTCTACTGTTTACTCAGTTTGTTGTTTAGTCGCTTGGTTGTGTCCAACTCTTTGAGACCCCATAGACTGTAGCCCACCAGGCTCCTCTGTCCATGTGATTTCCCAGGCAAGAGTACTGGAGCGGGTTGCCATTTACTTCTCTAAGGGATCTTCCCAACCCAGGGATTGAACCTGAGTCTCCTGCATTGCAGGTGGATTCTTTACCACTAAGCCACCAGGGAAGCCAGATTATTCATGTGTAAAATGGATGCAATCATACCAGATACCTCACAGGGTTGTTACAAGGCTTAAATAAGATGAGGTGAGAAAAGTGACTAGCAAAAGGGTTTGGCATACAGAAACTGCCAGTAGATGATAATATTTATTGCTTAGAACAAGCCTGTGAGAGAAATACAATAGGCTCATTCTATATTTTATAGCTACTGAAGTCAAGGTTCAGAGAAGCTGGCAAATGACCTGACAAACAACACAGTTTTGGGACCTGTACCCTACTCAGAATCAACGCAGGGTTCTCGACCCCATAGCTTAGGGAGCACGGGAGCAGGACTGAGCTTCCTAGCCAGAACTTCCTTCTTGAGTCTGGCTGGACTAGGGCTTGGTTAGGCAAGGCGCAGGATAGGAACTGGGTACAGCTGTGGTGCTGGGGAAACCCACAGAGACCCTGGACTAAGGAGGGTGGCTTGAAGGCATTTCAATAGGTTTGGCTGGCATCATCCCTAGCCTGTTCCCCATGAAGAAGCATCCAACTGCTAACCCTGTCCCCTCCTCCAGCAGGAAAGCCTAGGTGCTGTCCTGGCTCCAGGAGCAGACTGCCTGTGACATGTGAATTCCCTACACGTCCTCATCTTCTCAGCGGTTTCCCTGCCATGGCCTCACCTTAGGATCTACTCTTTACTCCTAGAGTGAAAACCATGCAAGTCTTAGGATTTGAGTCTATGCTTGTGACCTTGAAAAAGATTCTTAGGTGCTCTCTGCCTCAGTTTCCTCCTCTACAGAATATGCGTCCCATCTGCCCCCATCTCTCCCCCACTCCGCTACAGGGTTGTTGCTAAATTTAATTGGGATCAGGGAAGAGCCCTCCTAGCATCAGCAGCTAGCCCGTGATGTGGCTGTGGCCTGTACTGTTTATATAACCTCTTCTCTGTTTGCTGTAAATAACTGTGTGCAGGGTTGCTTTACAGGTAGAGAAGGGATGGCTCAGAGAGGTTCAGTGACTTGCCTAAGTTCACACAGCATTGAGTGGGAAAAGCCAGACTTTGAGTCTGTCTTTTGGACTTACTTTCACCTTGGCCTTATTCTGTTGCATCTCCTGGCCTGACTGTGGAGTTGCTCAGGGGCAGAAAGCTGTGCCTAAATGTCACCTCCTGCTACTAATCTAACCTAACACATCTGTTCCAGACCTAGATTGTATGGAGTCTGACACTTATACAATGTATACTACTTAAAGGAAAAAGACACAGGAGCATAAACATATGCGTAAAACTGTGCACAAATCCTTGGAAGGGCTTCCAGGCTCAGTGGTGAAGAATGCTCCTGCCAATTGAGGAGCCGCAGGAGACTCAGGTTTGATCCTTGGGTCAGGAAGAGCCCCTGGAGGAGGAAATGGCAACCCACTCCAATATTCCTGTCGGGATTAAACCCACGGACAGAGGAGATTGGCGGGCTACAGTCCGTGCACGCATGCATGCTAAGAGGTGTCCAACTCTTTGCAACCCTATGAACTGTAGCCCGCCAGGCTCCTCTGTCCATGGGATTCTCCAGGCAAGAATACTGGAGCAGGTTGCTATACCTTCCTCCAGGGGATCGTCCGGAACCAGGGATAGAACCCATGTCTCTTACATCTCAGGCGTTTTCTTTACCACTAGCGCCACCTGGGAGGCCCCGGGCTACAGTCCAGGGGGGTCCCAAAGAAGGACGACTGAGCAACTGAGCACACTTGCTCAAAGCCTTGGGAGGAGCTAAGCCAGAAGCTTCAGCTTTACTGGTTTCACTGTGCGTTCACATCTGCTCCCAGTTCTTGGTGCACATCCTTTGTCCTGAAGCCGCCCCAGCCTGCAGCAGCCCTCACCTCCCCCTCAGGACCTGACCCCTCCCACCGGGCAGTGCTGCCGTATCTCACTCTTCCTTGCCAATCTCGTCTCATGCTTTTGACTTTGTCTCTTCCAATCCAGTCTCTTGCAAGAAGTAACTGCGCTGTGAATATTCCTTGATTGAACTCACCCAATCCTTGAACAGTGGGAAGCCCTAGATCTGAGCCACATTCATTGATTCAACAGACATTCACTGAGCTCCCCCTGGGGGCCAAGTGTGCTCTGGGTGCTCTGGAAGCAAATGCAATCCAATCACTGCCCTAAGAGAAGTCATATTCCATTGGAAGAGACGCATACTGGGTAATTACAATTATCCTAACAGGTGCCCTAATAGAAGCAAAGAAGGAGACGCAGCAAGAAACAAGGAAGGGGACCTCGAAGCAGGGAATACTCTAGGCACAGGGCTGCAGGAAGGACAGCATGGTACAGGGCCAGGTGAGAGCTGGTAGGGAGGAGTGTCCAACCAGGCAGGGGACCCAGATGCGGGGGCCTCGCTGCTAAGCTGTGTCCTTGGCCGAGGGGACAGGTTCCTTACCGCAACTGTGGGCTTGTGGCTCCGCAGCGGGGGCATGGCGCCGGCCGTGGAAGGCCGCGGGGGCAGCTTGAGGGTGCTGGGGGGCGACGGCTTGGGGCCCAAGGGTGGCGTGCGGGTGCTAGGGAGAGAGGCCTCGGAGACAGGGGACGGCGGGTTCTGCGTGGGAGCACTGAGGGGTGGAGGCGCCGGGCCCAGGGGCGGCGCGGGGCCGGGGCAGAGGCTCAGAGCTCGGTGGCGGAGGCGGTGAAGGAGGCTGCGGGGGTGGGAGGCGAGCCTGCCCTCGGAGAGCCGCCGCCTGGCTCCAGCCAGCTCCGACCTCACGCCGCGCAGCACGTCCAGCGAGCACCGCTGTTGGCCCACGCGGGGGCTCGCCGCGGAGCTGGGCTGGGGGCTTGGCTCCGGCTCTTCCTCCGCGGCAGACGAGGCTGCTTCCTCATCCTGATCCTCCTCTTCCTCCTCCTCCTCCTCAGGTTGCTCCTGGGATCCGGCCTCCGGACGTTCAACTGAGGCAGGCACGGGTTCCAGCCCTTGCTCGGGGCTGGCCAGCAAGAGCCAGGCCGGAGGGGCGGAAGCTGCCCCCGGAGCATCGCATTGGACTGGGCAGGGTCCCCGGATGACAGCCTCCACCCAGAAGAGTGTCCTCCTCTCCAGGCTGAAGTCGTGCTGCGGAGACAAGACCAGGGGAGGCTCTACCAGGCAAACCAGGGTCTGAGAGCACACTCCTACCTCCTGCCCCCCAGGGAACCTGTTCAGCCAGACTCTCCAGGCCTAGACAGCTTCTGATTCTAAGCCCCAGCCATTCATCGCAGGCCACCCTCACCCTCGGTTTTAGCTAGCATTGGAGTGGATGGCTGTCAATAACAATTTAATAGCAAACTCTGTAGACAGGACAACGTGAGGAATAGGTTAATAGAATGAAAGTCTAAGTCCCTTTGCCACTCAGCATATAATTGAACAACAGTGGCCTAAACAATTTCTCCAGGGGACTTCTCTGGCGGTCGAGATTGAGAATCTGCCTTCCAATGCAGGGGATGAGGGTTAGATCCCTGGTGGGAGAAGTAGGATCCCACATGCCAGTGGGGGCAACTCAGCCTCTTCACCACAACTCGAGAAACTAGGGCACCCACAACTACTGAGCCCACAGACTGCAGAGCCTGCGCCACTAGAGAGCCCATGCATGCAGCAAACAGAGAGCCCACACACGACCCAACAAAGACCCAGTGCTGCCAAAAAAAATTTTTTTTTAATTTCAACAAAACTTTTCCTTCACCAAGAAGCTTTCACTTGAGCTCAGCACCGTTTGCCACTGAGCAGCTGGCCTTGGAGGCTGGCCCAGACACACAAACCTCTGCATGGAGTAGTACTTGCCCCATCCTATGTGCTGCCTTCCAGCTTACTTGGGGGCCCAGGAAATGTAAAAATCTTCTCTTTTTTTTTTCCTGAACTCTACTTAGTTGGTCCTAATGTTATTCCCAATTCCAGATTATCAAAAGGAGGCTCAGGAAATTTAGTTTGCTCGAGGTCAGATCAGTGGTGAGTAGATGAGCTGGGATTCCTGTCCATCTGACTGATCAAGCCACCTAAAAACTAAATGTGGAGCCCACATAAATAATTTAAATTAAGCGTTTATGTGAAGCAAAAATAAAATATTCCCGTTAACTACTATTAAAATTAAGAACTGGAAATATAAAACTCCATTAAAAAATATAAATATTCTTAAAAGGCAACTTCAGTGCTCTGTGATGGCCAGGTAAGCCTGGGGGAGTGGGGGTGGGGGCGGATGTGGGAGGCAGAAAGGCAGACAGGAACTGCCTCTCCCCTCACCCAACTCCTGACATGACCCTAAGTTGGGGAGAGGAACAGAACTTAGCTGTTCTAAGTGTGGTTCCCCGACTGAGGTCAGGGAGTGTATCTTATTTCTCTCTGTTCTTGGGGCCCAGGGCAGTTCTGGTTCCAAGGGGATATTTGTAAGAGTGTACAGAATAAATGATTAGAAAAAGAGACTGGAGCAAAATGTGTGGGTTGGGAAGGAGAGAGGAGGTAAAAGGACCACTTCAGAGCTGAGGAGACCGTCATGGAGGGAAAGAGACTGAGAGATAATGAAACAGACAGTGGAACTTAGGGGATAAAAGGATCCAAAGACCCAATAAAAATACAAGCACTTGTGATTTGTGGAACCTAAGCAAGATGATTCTAAAGTTCATATGAAAAATAAACAAATAATAGCCAAGGGCTTCCATGGTGACTCAGTGGTAAAGAATCCACCTGCCAATGCAGGAGACACAGGTTCGATTCCTGGTCCAGGAAGATCCCACGTGCCATGGAGCAACGAAGCCTGTGCACCACAACTACTGAGCCCACAGGCCGCAAGTACTGAAGCTTACACACCCTAGAGCCTGTGCTCTGCAACAAGAGAAGCCGCTGCAATGAGAAGCCTGCCACGGCAACTAGAGAAAAACC
The DNA here is from genome assembly GCF_029378745.1 of Bos indicus. Lineage (NCBI taxonomy): Eukaryota > Metazoa > Chordata > Mammalia > Artiodactyla > Bovidae > Bos > Bos indicus. The sequence goes on from NC_091769.1 coordinate 12,065,387, forward strand.
TGTACAGCAACGAAGACCCAGTACAGCCCCCCCCCGCCCCCCCGCCAATGCACACCAAAAAAAAAGAATAGCCTAAAAACCTCTGGGGTCAAAAAGAGAAATAAAGGGGACTGGCTCTACCAGCTGCTAATATATATTATAAAACCTCAATAATTGAAGTAAGATACTGCACAGAGAGCCTAAAGGTAGAGAACAGAAGGTCCAGAAATGGACGTTATCTGTGGGACTTTAGTAGATAATAAGGTGGCATCTCAAGCAATGGGAAAAAAGAGGGACTGGTCAATAAATGATGTTAGTGGGAAGAAAATAAAGTTGGATCCATTCTCGCATCATACACAAGGGGAAATTCCAAAAGGATCAAAGATTCAGTTATTTGAAATGAAACTATAAAAGTACTAGCAGAAAAGAGGAGAGAAATCCTTTATAATCTCAAGTAGGGAAAACATTGCTCACTCTGAATTGAAACTGAGAAGCCGTGAGAGTACACACATGCACAAGTGAAAATCTGCATGGCAAATACACCCCACAAGCAAGGTCAAAGGCAAATAACAAACCAGCGGGAAAACAGCACTGATAGCACAGACACAGGAGTGCCTAGAAATAGGTAAGAAAGGACCGACAGCCCAACCGGGAAACAAACGAAAAGATATGAACAGTCCACAGAAAAGGAACTACAGACGGCTCTTAAACACATGAAAAGCTGCTCAGTCTCACTCACAATAAGAGAAAGGAAAATAAAACTATACTGAGATACCATTTGCCTATCCCTCAGCAAAGATGCAACATCTGATGACTCCTTTGTTGAGGATTGCAGCTAAGGTATAAGCCCATTTGTAGAGTGCTGTGCATGCTAAAGTCACTTCAGTTGTGTCCAACTCTTTCTGACCCTCTGGGCCACAGCCCACCAGGCTCCTCTGTCGATGGGATCCTCCAGGCAAGAACACTGGAGTAGGTTGCCATGCAAGATCTCCAGGGGATCTTCCTGACCCAGGGATCGAACCTGCATCTCTTATGTCTCCTGCATTGGCAGGTGGGTTCTTAACCACTAGCAGTGCCACCTGGGAAGCCCTTGTAGGGTGCTGGTTGGATGTTAAACAGTATAACCCTTATGGAGAGCAATTTGGCAATATGATTTAATTCATATAGTCTTTCCCTGCGGCATTGCTTGTAATGGCAAAAGACTGGGAAGAACCTAAGTGTCCATCAAGAGGGGATTCATTCAGTAAAGTACAATATATCCATATAATACAATACCATGCAGTGAAAAACAAACTGAAGAAGCATTCTGTGTATTGATATGGAAAGTCTTCAAATATGTTAAGTGAAAAAAATCCAGAAGAATAATGTATAGAAAATGCTACCTTTGGTGTGAAAAAGGAGGAAATAGCTGTATTTGCTTGTATGTACACATATAAGAATCTATAGAAGAATACATTTTAAAATACAAGTAACAGAAGTTACCAGGGCAGGTGGGGACAGGACAGATAAGGAAGTGTCAATGGAAGGCTTTTTACTCTCTTAAGACAGGCAAAGTGCCTGGGAGTCAAACTGACCTCAAACCTTGTTTTTTAAATAAAGTGTTATTGGAACACACTCACGTACTCACTCACTCCTTTATGTAATGTCTATGGCCCTTTCTCCCTACAATAATAGTGTGGAGTGATTGCTACTTTTTACTATCTGGCCCTTTACAGAAAATGTTTGTTGACCCTTGCTCTATACACACAAACACACACACACACACATATATATATATATATATATATTCTTTCTAAAAAATTTAACTGACAAAAAGGAAATCAACTCTAATTAAAGGAAAACTATGATGAAACAACAAAACACAGACTTGCTGAGGCTCCTCAGGAAAGCAGTAGGTGCAGGATGTGGACGTGGGCTTTAGGGACTGATGCTCATGTTGGAATCCTGGCTGTGCCACTCACAGCCACACGGCCCTGTTGGTCACATGGGTGGGAACTTTGATTTCCTGTGCCTTGGAGAGGGAACATCCATCTGCTACAAGGGTCATAAGAATGAGAGAGAAGAGTGAACCTATGAAGCGCATGTAGCCTGGCCCTGGTACATAGCAGGTGCTCCATGAATGGAAGGTATTTTTTTTTCTTTTTCAGGCCGCTACAGATTCATCTGGTAATCTAACCACTATCTATAACATTGTTGCTATGGGAAAATGTGTTTCAAGTTCCAAACACTGGGAATAAAGCCCAGTAAACTTGGAAGACTGACCAGGAAAGGCTATAAATCATATGTGGAGTCCCATGCTTCTCTATTTGATAGCTGGCCACAGCAGTAAAATAAATGGAGACTCAGGATGGGAAATAGGCTCAAGGGAGATGAGTGGGTGTGGAGTGCCCACCCTGAGAACAGGAGGCAGGGCCAGGGCCAACATGTGGGCTGGGACACAAGACATAGACTCGGCAGAAGGGTACCTATTCCTGCTTCTAGGAGAAGTAACTTTCAGAATAGCCTCCTCCCAGCTTAGCAGAGAGGGAATAGTTATGCTAGTCTGTCTACCTCCACTGGAGCTTAGTTAAGCAATTTCCTTTTCCCAGTTGGAGAAGCTCACTCGGCCCTTCCAAAAAAAGTCTTGCAAACGCACGCCGGTGGGCTGCCTCTTCTTCCCCAAAGGAGGCTCGCTTGCCCGTGTGCTGTGAACTGGGCTTCCAGGCCTGGGCGAAAAGCGCTTCCTGGAGCTCTCTGCTCAGGGGCTGGTTCCCCTGCACTGAGGCTGTGGGAGGAAGCCCAAACACACAGGGGAAGGCCCGAACCATGTCCACACGTCTCTGCTCTGGAGGAGAGCTCCAGGGAACCTAAGTCTGCCAGGCACTTTCTTGGCCCGCACGAGGAACACTCTGGGTGTGGAGCTGCATCCCCAACCCAGGGGCTTTGGGAGCCTGATTCTCTCCATGCGGCGCTGAGGCTGGGTGGCCAAGCCACAGCTTGGGAATCCATCCAGTGGCTCTTCCCTGCCCTCTGACAGAGCTCTCGTTGCTGGAGGCCTTGGCAGTTTGCACACCACCAGACCCTAAGCCCTCTGCAAGTAGGCTTAGGCCGCAAGGGAAGGCAAGAGCGAGACCAGGCAGGAGCCAGGCAGGTCTCCCACACTCCCGCAGCCTGCTCCCGCCTGGGCAGGAATGCTAGAAACTAGGAATGTCTTGGAGAGGCTCACCCAGCGCAGAGAAGCATCTCGGCCGTGACTCTGCAGTATCGGGCCTCTGAGCAGATCTGGAGCTAGAGTGAGGGCCCACAGCACAGGTTCTCTGGGGAAAGCAAGAGCTCCTGCCGCACCAAGAGGGGGCCCCTGAACACTGTACTTGGGGCTTTACAAAGCTTATTTCACTTCTGGGTCCTGAGGAACTTAAGTGCACCTGCAGGGGCTGCAGATGAAGTCTCCTGCTCCTATGCTTCCAAGCTACTCAAGCCTCTCTACCTGACCCTCTCCAGGCCTCTCCTTCCTGGACTGGTTTCTCTGCACCTAACTTCCCATAACCCTGTATTTTTTTGCCCTTGAACATTATGCGTCTGATGTCTCTCACTTTCCAATCCTTCTCTGAGCTATCATGAAATGATCTGCAATCAAGATCTAGGTTTTATTTTTTACGTAATTTTTAAAATTAATACATTTATTTTTGGCCATGCTGGGTCTCCGTTGCTATGAGCAGGGTTTCTCTAGTGGCAGCAAGTGGGGCTACTCTCTAGTTGTGGTGTGCAGGCTGCTCACTGCGGTGGCTTCTCTTGCTGTGGAGCACAGGCTCTCAGGTGCACACACTTCAGTAGTTGCTGCCCACGCGCTCAGTAATTGTGGATCTCAGGCTTAGTTGCCCCATGGCATATGGGCTCTTCCTGGACCAGGGATCCAACCAGTTTCCCTTGCATTGCAAGGCAGATTCTTAACCACTGGACCCCAGGGAAGCCCAGGACCTGGGAATTAGTCCCATCATTGCCACTATCTTTGGACAGATCATTTCCCTTTTCTGAGCCTCAGGTTCCTCATGTGCAAAGTGAGTGAGAGCTGAACTAGATCCTCAAATTTTCCTACCAAGTGGCCCACAGACAGTGCTGAATGAACACACAAGAGCCCAAGGACTCAGTCCCAAGAGATCCACCACCAGCTCCACAGCTGTTTGCAATCCTTCTCTTTCATTTGTTAAAATTCATGTGGATTTTGCCTTCTACCTCATTATATATCTGTGTTATAATACAAATGCAATAGGTTTCCTCCTAAATCTTCAAATAAATTTGACTCACTTGGAAGTTAAATAATCATGTTTATCCTGAGGGTATGTGATCTCACCGTATACATGAGGGCATACCCCAGTGTGTGAGCCATGGGGCAAGGGGTGCTTCATAGGTGCCCCATGGATAGGTGTACTTTGGGTCTGTGGAATAGTAATCCATTCTGATGTGTCCTGTGTAACTGTCTGCATTGTAATCTGAAGATAGCATCTTAGCCAAGTGGAAGGATTCTAACAGTGGAATTTTAGACTTGGCAGTAGGCTGATAGAGAAGAGAGGAATTGGAATTGGAGTATCCTTGCAAGGACTCTCAGTAACTCCATACAGGCAACCTTCTGGTTATTCTAAACGTAAGATGCACTAAATAGCCCCATGTCCAAGTCTCTAGACTTCTTCATGGAATATCTTTTCCTCTTGGGTTATTTTCACACTTCCTAGAATATATGAGAACAGGAGTGGCTGCCATTTAAAATCAAGGAACAGGGGGCCTCATGAGGCTCAGCATCAGACCCACAGACCAAAGGATGAGAAGACAGACAGAGAGAGGCACTTACCATAGAACCCAGCAAAAGTTCCCTGCAGTCTGGAATACTGAGATCTGGCCCAGGGAGGGGCTCTGTGTCTATCACAAAGCCCTTGGGCACCTTGAAGGGAACATCATCCAGGGCATTCATTCTGTCAGAGGAGTATGGAGATGGCTGAGCAGGGTTGGAAAGAACAAGTCCCTGAGGACCAGGCCCAGGCCTCAGATGGCTCACTGCTCTCCTGTGTGGTGACTTGGCCGAGTCCCACACAGCCAGGAAGGGAACGGTGAAGTGACTTGTGCTGCATACGGGAGGAAAAATGAATAAAACCAAGAGCCTTCAAACTGACAGCAACTGATATTTTCATGTTTAAGTCTTGATCTCTAGACCACTGTTTCCCAAAATGTGGTCTACAACACTAATTCTAAAGGGTTTCATCAAGAGTATTCACCCCAGTGGTGAAGAAAGAGCTCTCAAATTACACAAACTCTTCTGAAAAAGAAGGGGAAAAAAAGGAATATGTCCTAACTTGTTTTGATTTCAGCGTTGCCTTAAAACCAAACCTGACAAGAAAATGAGAGGCAGATATTTCATGAACATAAATGCAATAATCTTACCAAAAATAATTGTGGATAGAAAAAATACAACACTTCCAGGTTGAGTTTAATTTCAGGAATGAGAGACCTCTTATTCAGTGGAAATAAAGATAAATATCAATAGAATAAAAATTTTAAAGTGTATAATCATGATGCAGAAAAAGCACTTGATAAAATCAATATCCATTCATGATTTTAAGAAACAATAAACAAACTCTATTTGGCAACTTAAGAATAGAAGGGAATTTCATTAACTTAACAAAGAGTGTCTGTAAAACATCTAAAACAAACATCCCACTTAATGGTGAAATAGTAAAAGATTTCCCCAATATTGGAAATGAAATAAAGATGTCCCCTTCATCTCTTCTGCTCAACACTGCCCTGGAGGTACTAGCCTGTGCAAAAAGAGGGGGGGGGGGGAAGTATTAGGATTGGAAATAAAGAAAACTACTTCTAGAAATAGAAAACTATTTCAAGATGACATATTTATATGTAGAAAATCCAAAGGAAGAGTATGTTATGTTGTAGAGCAATTAATACAGTGTGATATTGAGAGTTTACAAAGAGACCAACAGAATAGAAAAGATAGTTTAGAAGCAGATCCACACATATACAGATCCGTGATTTATGACAAAATTGGCCCTGCAGAGCAGTAGGAAAATGAAGGTCTTTTTAAGAAATGGTTCTGGATCAATTGGATATTCTCCCCAAAAAATCTTGACCTCTACCTCATAAACAAAAATCAGTTTCAGGTAGGCTGTAAACCTAAATGTGAAAGGTTAAGAAAAAAACTTGAAGATAAAACAGGAGAATATATTTATGACCTTAGAAAAGGCAAACATTTTGTAAAATGTTACAAAAAAGACTAACCACAAAGGAAATACTGATAAATTGGGTTACATTAAAGTTAAGAACTTCCACTCATCACAGCATTCTGTTAAGAGAGTGAAAAAGCAAATCACATAGAGGAAGAAGATATTTGTAGTACACATATCTGACAAAGGACTCATATCCAAAATATGCAAAAAGTTTCTACAAATCAATAAGAAAAAGATCCCAAAGTGGGCAAGATTTTTAACAGGTACATCACAAAAGAGGACATCAAAATAGCCAATAAACATGATGATGTTTAACCTCATTAGCTCTCAGGGAACTCCAAAATGAAACAATGAGATATCACTACACACACACAGAGGAAGAGCTAAAATTTTAAAAAGCCTAACAATATCAAGTGTTGATGATGTTGTGGTACATCTGGAACTCTCAGGCACTGTTGATGAGAAAGTCAATTAATATTAGTCAACAATATCTGCTAAGCTGAAATCTAAAAATTAAAAATTCACACATAGCCACTGAGCCATTTGGTTAAGATCAAGTGCAGTATCAGTTTACTAATACAACAGCCAGGGATTTGCTTTTTTACATATTATGGACCACATTAAATGCAGTTGCATTAAAAAAAAAGCAAAATTCATTCATACAGAATTCAATTTCATGACTGCCTATAATATACACTTAAATCTAGACTCCTGACCACAGGAATTTTACAATCAGGGTTTACCAGGGAGTACCTCTGGCTCAATACATCATCCCTATCAGGATGGTTTCGAAGTCCTGCTGTTACGGGTCACTGGGGTCATCCCCACACACATAGGAGAACATCCCGTGAAGAGGAAGAGTGGATAATCTGAGGGCATAGAGGTCAAAGGAGGCCAGATGGGCAAATCCTTTAATTCCCTCGTTTCTGCTGTCTGCCCTCTCTTGTCATTGTCTTACTGTACAGAAGGCTCAAAGGCTTCTCCAGCCCATGTTGGGAAACAGTCTCCCAGCATATTGGGAGTGAGTCTTCATACTATAGGATCAGACAGCTTCCAGTGTGATCACTAAGTAATCTACCCCATCAACCCTTCCTACAGGGGACCTTTGAGATATAAGGAGTTGTAGGGAACACATGAAAGTGAGGAAGCTTTGGCAGTCTCAGGTTTGTTGTTTACATTTTTGGCCATCATTAGAATTTTTAGCTATGGGGAAGGGCCACAGTTCGTTGAGACACAAGTGTGAACTGCGCACCCAATGAGCAAATATAGAGCCCCCCTCCTGCTTCCTTCCCTCCACTCCAACATCTGTATAGTAATGATATTCTCAGCATTATACCTGCTTCTGAAGTTCTTTAAGAGTTTGAGGATTCTGGAAGCACATTTTAAGAGCAGCCAGGACTATAGTGTAAGACATGATCTAGTTAGACCATATTCTAAAATGACAGTCACTCTGCTAAATACAAAATAAGAGGCACAGATCATTAAGTGATGACATTCTTCAGAGGAAGGGGAGTATTCCAGTCCTTATGGGGATTGGGGAAACTTCAGGAAGATAGGACTTGATCTGGACCCTGGAGGGTGGGAGAAAAGCCTGTGGAGCAGGGAGAAGGTGAGGTAGAGAGAGAACATAACTCCAGGGAGTAAATAGCTTAAGCCAGGGAACAGAGGCAGGGCAGAGTGAGACAAGCTGCTTGAGTCAAGTATATGGTTTGTGTTGAGAAGCAGTCTGCAGTAAGACTGAAGGGGTGCACTGAGGTGGAGATGGGGAGGGTGCTGAACTTGAACTGAGTACTAACACCATTCAGTAAGCAGTGGAGAAAGCCCTGAAGAGATCTGAAGAGGTGGAGTGAGGGTGGGGAAAGGGGGATAATAGGAAAGCCAATCTATGCATGCTCTGACAAACTGCATAACCCAGGACCTTTCTAACATCAGTTCATGGGTCTGTGCCCACGTGGCTGTTTCTGAGCCTGGGGCTAGGGGCTGGGTGATAGGGATTGTAGTAATTGATCTACATGGAGCCCCAGCAATGATATTAGTAGTATAGGTCTCCACTATACTCTCAAAATGACTTCACCCTTGCACACAGCTTCAATAATCTATGTGCCAGTACTCACACATGAAATTCTCCAATTAGGCCCTTCTAAGATCAAACTTTGGAAAAGGCAATGGCACCCCACTCCAGTACTCTTGCCTGGAAAATCCCATGGACGGAGGAGCCTGGTAGGCTGCAGTCCATGGAGTCGCTAAGAGTCGGACATGACTGAGCGACTTCACTTTCACTTTTCACTTTCATGCATTGGAGGAGGAAATGGCACCCCACTCCAGTGTTCTTGCCTGGAGAATCCCAGGGACAGCGGGGCCTGGTGGGCTGCCGTCTATGGGGTCACACAGAGTTGGACACGACTGAATCGACTTAGCAGCAGCAGCAGCAAGATCAAACTTATAAATGCAACTGCCTACAAGGCCTCTCCTCCATAATGTCTCAAGGGTGCCTCAAACTCAACATAACCAAGGTAAACTCTGACGTTCCCCTCCCCCAAACTGCTCCTCTTCCTCCAGGATTCCTTATCTCAAGGAATGTCTAAGATACACACAAAAGCTTGGGACTCATCCCCAACACTTTCTTCCCCTTCACTGCCACCCATCTCAAATTCCCACCAGATTTTCTCTCCTAAATCTCTGGAATCTAGCCATTTCATGCTACCTCCACTGCTGCCATTGGAATCCGAGCCCCCTTCGTCTCTCACTTGGACAACTGGTGTCCATGTATCTTCTCATGCCTTATCATTCTGTTACATACAACTGGGATGAAATTGATCATTTCAAGCCATTCTGATGTTTAAAAGCCTCCAATAGTTCCCCCCTACTCTCAGAATAAAATCAGACTCCTGACAAGGAATTCCTTGTCAGGTGTCTGGCCCCTACTCCCTCACTTGCCGTCTGCATTGCCCTCTCAGCCCCACAAAGGGTCTTTACATACACTATTCCAGATACCTGCAGTGTTCCTCTTTGTCTCTTCCCACCAGTTAATTCTTCAGAGCTCTACTGGAACATCATGTCCCCAAAAAGCTTTCCCTAACCCCCAAACTTGAATTGGTCCCACTAGTACAGTGGCTTTCCAGGTTTTTTACCTACTGTGACCCATGGAATGAAATACATTTGACTTTGTAACCTGGTAAATACATATATAAACTGAATGATAATTCTTACACTTACTATGTGACGCATAGATATTTTGACTTATTTCACCTAAAAGCAATACAGAACACTCAGTTTGGTGGGGGGGGGGGGGTGGAAAGAGGGGGAAACCATAGCTCTCCTTCACAGCACTCGGCCCACTTTTTGATTGTTGGATGATTATCTATCTCCTTTAAAGCCTGTACCCGTTCGGGAGTATTTGGTATTTTGCTCACCATTATAGCCCCTGTACTTAGCAAATTATCTGAGCCTCAACAGGCACTTAAAAAAATTTGAACAATGAAAAATATAAATTTGTGACTTAATACTGTGTCTTTGTAGTGCATATCACAATTAAAACTGACTACTCTAGACTAACTGCAGGAAGGCAGGAATCCTATCTGTTTGCCCCCTTTTTATGTCTCCAGCATTTAACACTGTACCTGGAAAATGGTAAATAATAATTCCCCAAGAACACCATTCAAATCCTGGTAACCAGCTTCTGAAAAGAATAAGTTAATGAAGTTGAAAAGTGTCTGCTGCTCTTCATAGTTATCCATTCTAAGTCCAGTTGCCTCCAAGACTTCAATCTTTGCTTCAGAGACTAAGAAAAACCCAGCTTATTCCAAAAGGAAAATGGAACCTTCATTGGAAACAAATTCTTCATGGACAGTCAGGTGTGGCAAATCAGAAACTACTAATGGGTACACCCAAAAGTAAACAGTTAATTATGTGGGAATAGCTGGTTATAAGTAATTTTTTAAAAAAAATTTAGTTGGAAATGCTTCATGTAATCTCTACTCCCAAAATTATGTCACAGCTAATACTTCACAGCATTCACACTCTTTCTATATATTATTCTTATTTGAATGGAATAAGACATACTTTGCACTTACCTTGTAATTCCCAAGATAGCGTCTCTGAGGACAAAATTTATGGAAGTAAATTGCTACAACAGATGGTATAATCCCAGCTAAGCTTCTCAATAATCCTTGCACAAAAATCACGTGGACATAGGAGCATGAATGGCTTTAGAGTGATTAAATTGGTTGGCTATAGCAAATTCTTTGACGTCATAAACTCAGACACTCCCACTGAACACTCTTAGTATTTAACATACAACTAATCTCTTTTATTTCCCAATCTTCCCTGTACTTATCTAATTTCTTAAATGCTCTTATTAAGAGTTTCTCACAAATCTAGTGTCTCCTGTTAATTTGTCGAGATAAATTTCTTGTATATAGGACATGATGAATTAACACATTTCTGGTTAGTCTTTGAAGGATTTTAATTCTCTATTTTCATTTATATATGTTCAATACATAGAGAATATAGGCTATATGCTGCATGCTAAATTGCGCTGTGTGGCAAGTTGCTTGTCGTGTCCGGCTCTCTGCAACACTATGGACTGGACTGTAGCCCACCAGGCTCCTCTGTCCATGGGATTCTCCAGGCAAGAATACTGGAGTGGGCTGCCACTCCTCCTCCAGATTTTCCCAATCAAGGGATCAAACCCACATCTCTTATGTCTCTTTCATTGGCAGGCAGCTCCTTCACCACTATCACCACCTGGGAAGCCCAGTATAGGCTACACCTATGAGGTAAACTTGGAACAGGATACTGGGATAGAGTGGGAACTCAGGATCGGAGTTAAAGAGGCTCCCACTGGCCAAACAAGAAGCGATCAATAAAAAATAGTAACAATGGGTTGAAAGAAAAACCCATTTAGATCCGAATTCATAATGACACTTAAAAACAAAATTTACTAGTAACTTTTAGAGGATGCAACTCATTATTTTGAATACTAGTAAATAAAATCATGTGTTTATTTTTTGCCTTTCCTATACAAATCCTGGTCCTGTGTAATCAAATAGTTGATGAGGTGATGCTTCTCCTTTTAATATCCCAGCTGAAGTAAAGAAGGGCACAATTAAACTGTCAAGTCTTTTGCAAATCCAAATAAGTGAGTCTTGAATAACAATGGCTGCTAAAATCACAAAAGGAGACAACCGATTAGTCCTCCTGTATTTAGTACCAGGTCTACGACATACTTGCGCCAGAAAATCCTGATCTTACTGTGATCAAACCTCTAGCGTGGTCCAACAGAACTTTATGAGCCACATGTGTAATTGTACATCTCAAGTCAAACTCAGTTTCAGTTCAAACTCAATTTCAAGTGCCCAACAGCCATAGATGGCTATGGTACAGTTCTGTCTAATCATTAAATTATAAGAAATACAGGAACAGAGGAATATGTAATCACAATGATGCAGTTAGCTAAATCCAGACTGGGAACTCTTTAGAAAAAAAGATGATCTGATTTCCTCAAGTAATAAGTTGCAAGGGAGCGAAAGAGTGAAAGTGTAACAGTACATAGGAAGAAGACCTACGGGGTGTGAGAAACTTAAGAGACACATCAGCTAACACTGATGCATAGATTGCATGCAGATCTTGATTTGGAACAAAATGTAAAACACACATTTCTGAGATCATTTGAACACTGGATATTTGATGATACTAAGGAGTTATTTATTTCTTTAGGTGCAATAATAGCACTATGGTTAAATTTTTTTAATGTCTTAGAGCTATATACTGAAACACTTATGAAGTAATATGGCACCTGAGATTTGCTTCAAAATAATCCAGTGTGATTGGTAGGTGTACAGATAAAACAAGATTGGCCAGGAGTTGACCATTTTTTGAAGCCAGATGATGAAAAAAATTATACCATTCTACCTTTCAATGTTTTAAATTTTCCACAATTGAAAAAAAAAAGAAAGAAAAGAAGACCTGGGATAAGATTACAGAGATACTGTCCATATTGTCCGAAGTACAGTTTGTGAAAGACACTACTGTAAGTCTTCTTTCTGAACTCATGACGTACCAGTGGCTGCTGCCACCACCACGACACAGGGCAATAAACTAGGAAAAACTTAACAAAACAAAAAACCAAGCAAATAACAAAAATAATGCTCACTTTATTAAAACTTCGCAGAAGCCGAATGAGAGGAAAGAGGGAATTGTTTTTTCCACCTGAGACTGTGTCTTCTTTTCCCTGGGTTCCACTGCCTGAGTTTTCCTGAGTCCCTGCTCCACACTCCCTAAGCCCATCAATGCAGGTATCTTCAAAGCAAGGCTCTCTGGAACCAAATATATATTGTACAATTCATCTTTTATTTCTACTTGTCCTGCAGCTCACCAGAAAATGGTGGAGATTTATAAGAAAAGGGCACACAGACCTGTGGGGTTATGTGAGCCTGACCATGTCAGATTCTGAGGCTTATGAGCTTAGACACACTTTGGAGGAGTGGTGGCACTCACACCCTATCTGTTAACTCTGTAATGCATAATATAGAAACTCAACAGTGCGAATGAAACAAAAAAGGGACCAATATGTTAGTTAGTATCTTGTACCCAAGTGCTTCCAATTACATGAAATCACTTCCAAAGCTGAGGTGTCCTTTCCTGCTTATCCAGAGCTGGATTCCACATACAAAGTCTAGTGCTTGAGGTCTGCCTTCCTGGAGCAAATGCCTAGTTACTAAATGTGAACTTTATACTGTGTGTGTGTTACAGCCGTGAGAAAGAGTGTGCAGTGATTTGGGAGGCAACAAATTGAGGGCAAAGGCTCAAACTAAAAAATAAAAATATTATTTATTTAGCTTTTTGGAAATAACACAATGACAAAAAAGGAAAACCAAACCAAAGAAAAAAACCGGACAATGTTATATGATTGATCATCTCCAGGCACAACAGCATTTATTAATGAATATAAAAAATAAATTTTATTATTTCAATACACTTCCCCCCTGCCCCCCACTTCAACTACATGTATATTTTTGGAAGCTTAAGTTCCTAAGAAAATTCCACAATTTCCACTATCCTGGTTCCCACAGGGTGGGTGACTGAGTGAAGTTGATCAGGGTCCCAATCCCATAAGGAAATTAATTTTTATTGTTGGGGATTCTGAACAACCAGACCTTTAGGAACTTAAAAAGCAGGTGCTTTCATTAGGATCCTTCTAACACGGGGGACATGCAGCCAGCTTCCATTAAAACACAGTCCAGTTTGGATACAAGTACTCTGCAGGCTTTCCAAGTTCTCTACATGACTAGCAGTGAGGCCACCAGCTTTTCTGGCAGCCTAGCCTCTCCAGCTGCACCAAAAGTAGAATTCACAAAACTGAAGATAAAGCCTTGCTGACTTTTCTTCCTGGAAGTTAGGGGGGTCTTTGGGTAAGAAAGGTAAGGAGATTTTGCATCAGGCTTGCCTTACCAAGCAGTACTGGGGGAAGGACTGCTAACCTACCCAGAGACACCTGTGTCGAGGATATGCGTGTATAGTGTACTTACCCATTAGCACGCAAGAAAGGTACGAGTAAACTTGCGAGTCACTCTGGACGAAGCCCCTCAACACAGAGGCAAATTCGGTGAACCAAGGCCAGTGCCTGTCATGATAACCTCAGTCCACCTGGGTCTTTTCTTGAAGAATCGTATTCATCTCCCGATTTAAGAGGCACCTCTGGCTGAGACAGAGGACGGAAGGAAAGTGTACCCTCTGGGCAGGGCAATGCCACACAGAGTTTGGTCTACTGTACAAGACGGCAGCATCGCTGATACTCAGAGCTGGAAGGAGCCTTGGCTGGATGACACTCCTGCAACGTCTTTTACTAATGCAGCTTAACAGCGGTTGCCCAGATGTCGTTGCTGGGGAGCGGGGGAAGGACCCATCCTTGAGGAATGGAGCTGCCTTTGGGATGATCAGATGGCACCAGGTACTGATCCCAATCATGCCTTAATAAGAACATTGTAGAACAATTGTTTATTTCTGTTTTATTCCAAGCAAGATGCTAGCAACTAAGTATTCTATTTCAGGACTCTGCTCTCAAATGACTGATGAATCTACTAAAGAACTTCATTTATAGAAATTACGCAAAAGACTACTTCTTAATGTACATACAAATGGGGGAAAAAAACTCCAAAGAACTTGTATTTTATGGATAACCAAATAGTGAATATAGCGTCGATCCTCACTATTAACAGATTCTGTATTTCCAAATTTGCCTACTTGCTAAAATTTATGTGTAACCTCCCAAATCATTACTTGTGGTGCTTCCATGGTTACCTGCTGACACGCACAGAGCAGTGAAAAGCCTGAGTCACCAAAGGGCATGTTCCCAACTGCAGTGGGACACGGTGACACTCTGCCTTCTTGTTTTCAGCTCCCCTGCCGTAAACAAGTGTCCTTTTTGTAGTCTATTTAGTGCAACATTCTTCACATTTTTGTGCCTTTTATTGGCATTTTGTTGTTTAAAATCACTCCCAAGTATAGTGCTGGAGTGCTAAAGCTAGCATGAGAAGGCTGCGATATGCCTTATGGAGAATATATGTATGTTAGATAAGCTACCTTCAGGCATGAGTTATATGTTAATGAGTTCAGTGTTAATGGATCAAAAATGTATATTAAATAAGGTGTCTTTTAAAAAAGAAAAAATTTATATAATGATTGGTTGATGAAATGTTATGGCCAGAGGCTCACAGGAATCTAATTCTATTTTTCCTTTAGGAGCAGGAGTTCAACATTCTCTAACTCAGCATTTGCAGCTTTATAGAATACAGCTCCTATGAATAATGAGAATCAACTGTAATATATGTAAAGGCTAAAACTTGTATATTAGCCAGAAATACACTTTTCCCAGCACACTGCTGAACAGCACTGTTGGATCTTTGGAAGGATCCTCAAAGATCACTTGATTCGGCAGTTTTTCAAAGTGGGCTTTGAAGACCCTTAGATCCAAGGAGATGCTTTGAGGAGTCTAGAAAGAACGAGGCGCTTCTAGTCACTAACAGATTTAAGCTGCCTGTGGAACCCATCCATCCATTCATTCTGTTATACAAACTGAGTTCTCAAAAGACTGCATCTGGGAGGGTACTGCTGTTCACATTTGAAGGCCACAGTCTAAGCCTCCATTTGCATCTGGCAGGTAACGAAAGTGAGGCTCAGAGCTAAAACTTTACCCAGCTCATTAGTAACTGCAGATTAAGGTGAGACTCCTTGTTCCTAGCTCTCTTGGCTTTGAACTCACAAGTCAGTCTGGGTCTTAAACAGTCTCCACAGGTAAGTAAGTACACAGGGAGGGTTTCTTTTCCTTGGCCTATGTAGCCGCAGAAGAGAATTAGGAAAAGGAAGTCAATGTTTTAAATCAACATAACAGCTATAGCATGGGATAACACAGAGGGCAAGTCACAACCTGAGTTTCAGTGTCTTCACCTGTTCAAATAGGGACATGTACTTCTCAAGAGTTGATGAGGACTAAACAAGATGTAAGGGGCATCCTTCAAACTTGGAAACATTACATAAATTCATAAGAACTAAAAAAAAAAAAAAGACATAGTAATAGACCCCAACAACATAAGCACTGCCTGTTGCTACCTAAGGGAAAGAAGACGTGGACAATGCCCCTCTGACCTTATCTGGATGAGTGCTGGCAGGGAGTGCTCAGCTTGGAGGTAATACTGCCGGAAAGGCTGCAAGAGATGGGCCAGCGGGAACTCATCTGAAAAAGAAAAGGCACCATGCCACGTCATGCTTACTGTGCAGAGCGTATTTCCCAAGGCAAACCGACTTAGTCTATGATTATACAATGTGATCAAGTGTGTCTCCTCTTCAGCCCTGATTTCCAGGATATAGTTTAGAATTCAAATCCTAAAGGTGTCACTTGTCTTCGACACCTCTTAGCTTAGGTGGAGATCATCCATGAGCAAAAGAGCTGTCAATCTAGTATTTGTCTTTTCTCTACTGGCTACAGAGGAACTTACCTGGATCCCCAAATAACTTGGACTCGATTTCATGCTTCTGAAGTAAAAACTTCTCTTTTTCTTTCCTTTGTTTCTTTTCTAATTCTCTTTTTCTCTCTTCCTCTTGTTCTCCTTCTAACATAACTTGGAGGGCTCTCTCTTCAGCTTCATAGAGTTCAGAGCGCTTTTTAATGAGTTTTCTCAGTCGCTGAAGGTGATGCTCAAAAGTCTCATCTGCTGAGGCTGGAGGACAGACCCCTGGGCAACGAGATCCAAATGGTGTTTAGATACAACCTCTTCTTATCCCCAAATCCATGTTCTAAGGAGCAGACTCAAAGTCCTACTTCCAGTATGAGTTTGGTTAGAGTTTACAAAATCCAACCAATCTTCGAGGCTCAATTTGACCTTTCTGAGTCTTCAATTAATTTGAGCCTACCCTGAGTTTCACTAACTCCTCTTTCTGTATCACACCACTTAACCTTTGATTTTGTTTATTTATAACATTTTTGACCCTTCAGCTGGACAGTTCCTTTACTAAAGGGAGGAACTTTTATTTCTTCACAGTAAAAACAGCACAGACACCTAGACCCAATTAATAAATAATTCTCCCTCTGATTGAGTCTGAACTTCTGAGAGTACACACTTGAGCAGTGAGAAAGAAATACACTTAACCAACTGCAATAACCTCACAAGTTGTTAATGAGAGCAGCATGACCAACTATTCCATTTGCCCAGTTTTAGCACTGGAAACCCAGTGTCCTGGGGATGGCTGGTCACCCTGATTTGGAGGTCTGATTCTTTTCTCCCTCAACTACTGCAACTAAATGGCTGTGGAATTTGCTCTCCTATCTTCATCTCCAAGGCTAACGGTTCTTCAGATCATTTTGTTAGGATTTCTTTGCTTGAGCAAGTTTTCATCCACTCACTCCCACCTATGGAAACTCTACAACTCAAATCCATCTTCTACTAAGTTGATAATTATTTTCCAAATACACATAAAATTCTTATGTACTGAGAAATTTAAACTGTCATTTTGTTGCTCTGTAATGTTTATGGTTTTGTCTCATTTCTTTACCTAGACCAAGGATTGACAAACTTTTTCTATAAAGGGCCAGACACTGAATATTTTAGGCTTGTGGATCATACAATCTCTGCTACAAAAACTAAAATCTGCCAGTACAGCAAAAATATACAGCTAATCCATCAGCCCCAAAGTGCCTCCAGACCCATGAGAAGGTGTGGCCTGCTCCCATCTCAGTTTGCTGGGCCACACCACCCACACTCACATTCCTCAGCCTTTCATGGATCACTTCTCACTACCCAGACACGTTCCCTCTGAAACGGCACTCCCCACCAACCCTCTTCCAGACCCCCTGCACTGACATGATCTGGGTTAGATGAGATCCTTCCACTGTCTACCATTACTTCTCTAGTTCGGGCAGCTCCCAGATACCAATGCCTTCTCCTTTATTCCCCTTTATTTCCCTTGAGGCCACCCATGCCTCAGGGCCTCACTCACTCTTTTTGGACCTTGGCATAATTAGAAAAAAGATTCCACCCCTGAAGTCTTAAATCCAATTATTCTCTTCTCTGGCTTTTTACCTGAGACTCCATCAGTTTCACTAAAACCTCCGATCTGGGAATTCCTTGGTGGTCCAGTGGTTAAGACTCTCCATTTCCACTGCAGGGGACATGGGTTTAATCCCTGGTTGGGGAACTAAGATCCTGCGTGCCATGCAGTGCAGCCAAAAAAAATTAAAAACAGACAAAACAAAACCCAAACAAACAAAAACACCCCTCCAGTCTATCAGATTTCTCCAAAATGTGTGGTCACCCACAAAGCAAAGCGCCAACAGCCCTGTGCTCTGTGCTCACCTGCCAAATGCACTCCCATGACTGTGTGACCTGGTGCCAGTGTGCATGCTCGTCAGCTCTGCCCACAACAGCACCTCTCTGCAGCCAGATTCCCATGCATCTCTGGTTGGCTCCCATTCGTTCCTCACAGCAAGTATTTCAAACCTGCAACTGCTTTCCTAAAGCCTTCCTTCTCTACTCTAAGCAACCCATCTAGCCTTTTCCCTAGAGAAAAAGAGGCCATCAGGAAGGAAATTCCTTAACATTTTTTCCCCTGACTTTGCTCATTTGCCTTACTACTCATCCTTGCCCTCTTCATTTTCATTCCAGTGGAAAATGGCTCCTTCTCCACTGATGTGAATGCCTCCATCCGGGATCTGAATCTCCCTACTTCCTATAGGACCTCAAGCCATCAACTATCCCTCCTGCTTCCCTTCACAGGCAAACTTTTAGTGAGCTGGAGTCACTGTTTGCTTTTTTGATTTCCTATTTCCTCTCTGATCTTGGCTAGTCTGTCTTCTACTCATACCACCCCACTGAAATGCACCCCACACAGGTCACTAATGATCTGTTAGGGATGGTCCTTAATCTTCATATTACTTGATGGTGATGGTAATAACAATAGGAAGAAACACTTAAACATTTGCCAGGATGGTTTTAAACACTTTATGCATGTTTACTAATTTAATCATTGCAACACTCCAAGGATAGGTACTATTACTATTTCCTTCGTACAGGTGAGGAAAAATCAAGGCACAGAGAATTTCAAGTAACCTACCCATTATCACACAATCTCTTTCAGCATTTGCAGCTTTTCAGAAGAAAGTAGGGAGTCTACATGGGCGCATGCCAAGTCGCTTCAGTTGTGTCTGACTCTTTGCGACCCTATGGACTGTAGCCAGGCTCCTCTGTCCAAGGGATTCTCCAGGCAAGGATACTGGAGTGAATGCCCTCCTCCAGAGAGTCTTCCTGACCCAGGGATCGAACCTGTGTCTCTTACATCTCCTGCCTTGGCAGGCAGATTCTTTACCACTAGTACCACCTGGGAAGCCCCAGGAGGTCTACACTTTCCTCCTATCTCTCTTGATCTCTCTTGTAGTCTCCTCCTTACCCAGCTTGATTTTGACATTTCCTAGGATTTTGTGTTTGTCTCTCATCTCATACCACACAATCTGCTTAAGGTCATTCCAATTTATGGCTACATGCTGATAAACTCTTATCCAGAATGCCCCAAGGGCACCTCAAACTCAACAGGTCTTAAACCAAACTCATCAGCCCTGAGCCTGTTCCTGCTCCTGTTTTCCTGGTCATTTAGAATGGTACCATCATTCATTTAAGAGATCAAGCTAGAACCTGAAAGTCATTTTTTCCTTCAGCTCCCACATGAGCTCAAGTTATTTACTTACATGTATATACGTATTTCACGCACACTACTCACATCTCTTAAATCCATATATTTTTCTCCAACTCACCATCTGACCCTTATTTCACACTCCCATATTATCCATGCCCAGACAACAGTAGCCTATCAGTCTCTCGTTTCTCCTCCCTCCTAGAAGCCCCAAACCTCCCTCTACTTTGCCAGCACTAATCTTTGTCATCATTTCACTCTCTAGTAAAAGTCTTTCAGTGGTTCCACTCAGTTTTAAGCATAGGTGCGATATCTAGTCCTAGTCCATAAGACTCTTTACAACTTGCCCCTGCTTACATAACCAGCTTTGTTTTCTCAGTACATAATTGGAGAAGCACATGCCTTAAAGAGAGGAGTTAGAAAGTTGCACTTCTTCTTTCAAAGTATCCAACAAAACCAGTTACTAGACACTAACTTGTTTTATGGCAGGCCTGGCGTGCTGCAATTCACGGGGTCGCAGAGTCAGACACGACTGAGCGACTGAACTGAACTGAACTTGTTTTATACTCAAGGCTGCTGCTGCTGCTAAGTCGCTTCAGTCATGTCAGACTCTGTGCGACCCTATAGATGGCAGCCCACCAGGCTCCCCCGTCCCTGGGATTCTCCAGGCAAGAACACTGGAGTGGGTTGCCATTTCCTTCTCCAATGCATGAAAGTGAAAACTGAAAGTGAAGTCGCTCAGTCGTGTCCGACTCCTATCGACCTCATGGACTGTAGCCTACCAGGCTCCCTCCGTCCATGGGATTTTCCAGGCAAAAGTAACTGGAGTGGGGTGCCATTGCCTTCTCTGTATACTCAAGGCAATTAATTCCAAAGAGTCTGCTTATTTTAGATCATAATTTCTCCTAAAATTTCTCCCTTCTTTTGGAAAGTGAGGAAGGCTAACAGTGAGAAATTATGCTGGTGAATTCACTTGATGAAAGTTTACTGAACATACCTCATGGAAGACATTTTTGTCAGGAAAAGAAAGAGGAAGACACAGTAGATGCAAACTCCACTCTGACTCTTGAATGGGGTCATCTGATTCTGAGACCTGAATCTGAATCAGCCAGTCTGGAGGCCAGCATGCAGAAGCTTATCACTTAACTAGTGAATGTGTGGGCAGAATGCACATGTCCCGGAGAAATTTTATTAAGGGTCTGAGTTGTAGTTTTCAATCATATTTTTAAACCACACAGGACAAATCTTTTGCTACTGTGGTACTTGCTAATTTGTGCAAATATCCCTGGTGAATGACAATGGCCTACTAAATAAGGCAGTGTGTTGTCCCAGCCAGGTGCAAATGAAAAGGAGCAGCAGATCGCCTCAGAAAAGATCAGGGAAGGATGGATGATGCTGCATCTGTATTTACTTCTGAAGGACAGTGAGAGCTTAAATGGGAAAGATGGAATTGAGGGCCCTCCAGACAAGCAGACTGGCAAGAGCAAAGATATAGGCAAGCAAACGGAAAACAAACTGGAGAACTTCTAGAAAACCAATGCTCCCTCTAGAGTCCAGAGGAGACTACTAAGGTTTTCTAAGTCCAAAAGTGTCTTGCAGGTGAGTCAGGGACACCCATGCAATCTGCAATGCACTCCCTGCCCCGTCTAACCATTCATATGTTTTCAAACAGCAATGTTTCAGGTTTGAAATGTATTTGAAGGAGCATGATAAGTTCTGACACCTTCTGAAACACCAAGTAAAGACAGAGTAGCTTTCACCTTGGTATATGGGCAAAGTTGACCAGCCATGACAACCTCAGTCAGAAAAGTGTGGCCAGGAATGCCTGGGGTGGGAATGATGAGTCAAGAGGAACATACGGCAGTGGGTTTCCACATCCTTTTCAATTTTGGATACCCAGGCACTGGCACCCCACTCCAGTGCTCTTGCCTGGAGAAACCCATGGATGGAGAAGCCTGGTGGGCTGCAGTCCATGGGGTCTCTAAGAGTCGGACACGACTGAGCGACTTCACTTTCACTTTTCACTTTCATGCGCTGGAGAAGGAAATGGCAACCCACTCCAGTGTTCTTGCCTGGAGAAT
Organism: Bos indicus; assembly: GCF_029378745.1. NCBI lineage: Eukaryota > Metazoa > Chordata > Mammalia > Artiodactyla > Bovidae > Bos > Bos indicus. The sequence goes on from NC_091769.1 coordinate 12,086,835, forward strand.
CCCAGGGACAGGGGAGCCTGGTGGGCTGCCGTCTATGGGGTCACACGGAGTCGGACACGACTGAAGTGACTTAGCAGTAGCAGCAGCAGAGCTAAACATCTGAGGCTTCCTGCTTCAAAAGTTCTGAGGTACTGTTGATAAGCTTAAGTTAGCCTAGTGGGTGAAAATAATGAAGTATCAAGCATTTTTTTCCATCAAACGCTTTGGGGAGGGGGAGGTGCCAAGGTAAAGAAAAAGAAGAAATGCAACTTCATGCTTACCTTTCCTTGCCGCAGCCTCTTTCCTAAGCTTCCTCAGTTTCTCCAAGGCCCGAAGAATATCCACCATTCTTTTGGTGTCTGCTTGTTTTTTCCTCACTTCAGATAAGACACCATCAGCAGCAGCTTTAAGTTCCTGCTCCTGAAGGAGAAAGAAAAAGAGAAGCCATGAGACCTAGTATGGAACCTAAAGAGGAACAACCTTACAACAGAGGAAAGCTGCCTGGGCTTGAGATCTCAGAGGATTGGGCGGTCCCAGGGTTAAGAAAGACTCCACTGGATCGACATCCCAGTTTCCTGGGCCGAGCACAACTCCCCTCTACACTGCTCCAGCCCAGGGATTATCTTCTCCGCAGCGTCCACATGGGCCCTTGTCTTTGTTTCTTCCTCAGAGTTTCTCAAGTGTGGTTCAAGGAACATGTGCATCCAACTTACCTTGTCAAGCTGAGGCTCGATGGTTAAAAATGCAGACTCCTAGATGCAAAGATTCAGACTAGCAGGAGGATAAGGAACGGGGTTGGAAAGGCCCAGACTCCATGGTGTTCTCATCTAAGCACAGCCTGTGCCCCACTGCCCTAAAGTCTTTGATAGGACAGCCTTTCCAATATCTGAAAATCCACTCTTACTCTTCTTAAACTGGTTCACATGTAGACTAAATAACCCTGGTTCCTCAAGTCACTACTCACAGGACTCCCTCTCTAGTACCCGTGCAGTGGGTGGTAGGGAGGATCCTTTTGACTAACGCTCTCTTTCCCATCTGTCACATGAGCACTATAATTTCACCATTACAGATACACCATGCTGTTTCACTCTTGTGTTCCTGGAACTGTCCATGTTGCTTTGACTTAGCTTAAACATTTCCTACAAGACTCAGCTGAGATGTCACTGGATCATCTGGGACGCCTTCTTTGATACTTTCCCCCAACCTCCAGCTGAAATCCTAACACACACCATGCTATACAGACACGATCCCCCATAGTCTTCTAAGCCCCTCAAGGATAAGCTCTGTGTCCTATTCATCTCTATCTCCAGTACCAAGTAGTGGGGCAGCCCCAGTAGGTCCTCATTAAATGTCTGTTGAACTGGCTCAAATTCCCTTAGATTAAGGCACTGCCTCTCCTTTAAAGCACTGATATGTTCCTGGAGGTGTCAAGACAAAGCTTGCCATCAGTACACTTCACAGGGGAGGTGTATCAGACTCAGGGCTATGGCAGCTAGGAGGAGGCAGGAAATACTAGCTGGTTGTGGAGAGCGGAGGGAAAGGGGAAGTCCCTTGAAGACTCAAAAGTAATGAGGATGCCTTAGTTATAATATCTGACCAATTTCCAGTTTCACCCTTGCCCTCTACTTAAGAACTTGAGGTCAGTAGGCTTTGGAGTGAAACTGCCCCCAAATCAGTTGTGTGACTGTTGGCAAGTTAATCTCTCTATGCCTCAATTACCCAATCTGCAAAATTATGGTAATACTGCCTACCTCTCAGGGTTGTTACAAGATCTGGCATTTGCAAGTAAGGACTGTAGGCAGCATAGTGTCTAGTATATAGTAAGTGCTCAAAAATACCATTGTTGAACTTGAGAATACAGTTGAACTTGTAAACAAAGGAATCTGGGGCAATCATCACTATTGGCCCATCAGCCAATCAGGGTATATATGTTCCTGGAGAAACGGCCCAAAGTTCTTCTTATTTTGTTATTTTTGAAATCACCTAGAGCAATACAAGACGCAAGGCCCAGACGCTTGTTCGTCTTGAATGTTACTAAGTGGACAGAAGGATGGAGCAAGAAACAGATCTGTCATCCCCGTACGATCATTGCGTAATCCTATACTTGGTATTCATGAGACTTTGCAGCGCACCTAGAGCATTTGTATTGTGTACACTATACACCATTAACACGCAACTAGAATGGAGATATGTGGTAGGAAAGGCAAACTATCTTTTTATTTTACGGATTAGGAAAAAGAGGCTTAAAGCTGGGAAATGACAGTGCAAAGCCTCACGCTCCTTCAGGTGTCAAACACCACTATCCCGGCCCCCGCGAGCGTCCGCTGCTCTTACCCGCTTCTTCTCCTCCACCTCCTGCACGCACTGGACCCTCCAGCGGTCAATCTCCTGCTCGCGCTCTGCTGCCCGCGCGGCCTCCGCCTCCCGCTCGGCCTCGCGTTCCCGGACCCTCTCGCGAAGCCGCAGCCGGCGGCGCCGGACCCTCTCCAGCCTGCGCCGCGCCTCGCCCACGTAGGCGGCCTGGGTCAACAGCTCTAGTCGCTCGGCCAGCTCGGCGCGCAGCGGCTGTGCCTGCGCATGCAGCTGCGCCCAGGCCGCGCCGTCGGCCTCGGCCTCGCGCAGGGCCTGGCCCAAGTCGCGCAGCCGCCGCAACAGGCGCAGTGCCCCCCGTAACCGGGCGCGCACCTCGCCCAGGCTGGGCCCGGCGGGCGCGCGCGAGGGCACCGAGCCGCCGGCCCGCCGCGGGGTTCCGAACACCGCCTCTAGCCACTGCCGGTCGCGCAGGCGCTGCAGGGCCGCGTCCCCGAGCGCGTCGGACGGCGGCGGTGCCTCAGGCCAGCGCGGGCTCCAGGGCGGCCCCGGGCCTGGAGGCGGCGGCCGCGGGCGCTCACCGGCGTCGTTCCCTAGGAAGGGCCGGCACTGGGGCGGCGGCGGAGGCAGCGGCGGTGGCGGCACCGGGTAGAAGGAGCCGCCGCCGCCACCTCCACCGCCCCCGCGGGAGACTTCCCCAGGGGCCCGGGGCTGCAGAGCCAGCGGAGGCTGGAGGAAGGGGGCGGAGGCCCCCGGAAAGGAGCCAGGCCGCTGGGGAAGAGGCGGCGGGAAGGCCGGGGAGGGTAGTGGCGGTGGCGGACAGCCGAAGGGAGCGGGAGGCGGCGGCTGCGGGGGCGGCGGGCCGGGGCGACCCGGGGTGAAGAAGGGTGGCAGAGCCATGGCCACCACAGAGGGATTCTGAGAAGTGACAGGAATCTGAGTGGTTCCCGGAGAAAGTGTCTTCCGGGAGGAAGTGACGCATACCACGCGCGGCACTAGAGTGACGCTGCGGCCCAGGGACCTCCGCGCAAGGCTGGGCGTTTTCATTCAATCCTTCAAAACCACTGTCCTTACTGAGCATTCTAGGTGCGGAGTTCGCAGCTTTGCAGTGAGAACAGATACAGTTCCTCTCCTTGTAGGAACTATTTAATCAAGTAATCATTCAATCAAATGCAAAAGTGCGGCCGTGGATGTGAAGGAAAAGAAGGCAAGAACTTACAGGAAAATTTGATTTCAAGAGGTTGGGGAAGGTCGTCCTAAGGATCTGAGACTTCATCTGAGGTCTGAAGGGTAATTATGAGTTAAATAGTGGAAATCGGAGAGAAAATGAGAGGGACGCCCGGTACGGATGGGAACAGTGTTTACAAAAGCCCTCTAGTGGATTACAGGAGTAGGTCTGGTGTGGGAACTGAAAGAATGCCAGTGTTGATGGACCACAGAAAGCCTGAAGGAAACCTAGTGATCCTGGGAGGCGGACTAGATCATAGGATCCAGGATCTGATATTTTAAGAACAGTGGAAAACCACTGGAGGGTGTTAAGCAGGAGGGGCAGGGAAGCCCATATGAACTGTAGATTCGTACGTTGTAATACATAGTACAGCAAAATCCTATGTACTCTTTACCCAGTTTCTTCCAGTGGTAACATCTTGTAGAACCGTATTACAATATCACAACCGGAATGTTGATCTTGATGGTCAAGATACAGAACATTTCCATGCTTCCAGGAGCCCTCATTTGCCCTTTTATAGCTACACCCACTTCCCTTGGCAACTACTAATCCTCCATTTCTGTAACTTTTTTTCCTTTTGAGAATGTTGTATAAATGGAATCATACAGTACCTAACCTTTTTACTGTTTTCGCTTAGCATAATCCTTTAGAGATACATCCAAGTTCTTGTATCCATGTTCCTTTTTATTTCAATAAAGTTGTGCAAAATAAAAAGTTGTGGATAAAATGAGACCATACTTTGTGTAGTCAGTTACCTACTAAAGGATATTTGAGTTGTTTCCATTTGGGGACTACCATGAATAAAGTTACTATACACATATCTATACACGTTTTTGTGTGAACACAAACTATCATATCTCTGGAAAAAATGTCTAGAAGTGTAATTGCAGGGTCATAAGCCAGTTACATGTTTTGTTTTTAAAGAAATTGCCACATTGTTTTCCAGAGTAGCTGCACCATTTTACATTCCCACTAGCAATACATGAATCATCCAGTTTCTCTGCACTCTCATCAGCATTTTGTGTAGTTACTATTTTTTTTATTTTAGACAACCTGATAGGTAGATATTTCATTGTGGTTTTAATTTCCACTCCTTTAATGGCTACTTTATGTCAAGTATCTTTTCATATGCTCATTTGCCATCTGTATACCTTCATTGAAATGTCTGGTCGTGTCTTTTGCCCAATTCCTAATTGGATTTTTTACTGGTGAAATTTGAGAATTCTTTATATATTCTAGATACTATTCCTTTATATGTGGCTTGCAAATATTTTTTTCCCAGTTTGTAGCTTGCCCTTTCATCCTAACATGTTTGTTTTGTTTTTTCAGAGCAAACATTCTTAATTTTGATGAAGTCCAACTTACCTATTTTTCCTCTTAGGCTTTTGGAGTCAAGTCTAAGAACTCATAGCCCTAGATCCTGAAATCTTCTCTCTTGTGCTTTTTCTGAAAGTTCTCTAGGTTTACATTTAAGTCTGTGATCCATTTGGGGTTGATTTTTGTGTCAGATATCAAAACTTAGTTTGAGGCCCCTCACCTCACCCCTTTGGGTATCCAATTGCTCCAGTGTCACATGATTAGAACTTCACAGTTGTAAAGTGATGGATGATCCCTTGGGTAAGACTCCAGCTCTGTACCATGAGAAGAACCAATATGAACCTGACTTCACTTCCCAAGGGACCTCTAATATTTCTCAGAAACTTTGTAATGTAACATTCTACATATTTACTTGTATCTTATGTATTCAGTAATATGTAATACTGTACATGATATTTGAAGTCTTCACTTTTCATCTTAAAATTTATTAGGTAAAGTATGGATATACCTTTATATTTTCTAGATGGATGTTGTTCAGTCGCTAAGTCGTGTCTGACTGTACAATCCCACAGAGTGTAGCAGGCCAGGCTCCTCTTTCCTCCACTACCAGAGTTTGCTCAAATTCATGCCCTTGAGTCTGTGATGCTAACTAACTCATCCTTCGCCACCAATGGTAACTCAGTTGTCAATACCATTTATTGAATCTTCTTTTTCTAATTTGAAATATCACCTTTTTCAACACTAAGTAAGTAAGAGTTAGTCGCTCAGTCATGCCCGACTCTTTGGGACCCCATGGACTGCAGCCCACCAGGCTCCTCTGTTCATGAGTTTTTCCAGGCAAGGATACTAGAGTGGGTTGCCATTTCCTTCTCCAGGGGATCTTCCCAACTAGGAATCGAACCCGGGTCTCCTGTACTGTAGGCAGATTCTTTACCAAATGAGCTACAAGGGAAGCCCTTTTCAACACTAAATTCCCATATATGTTTAGGACTTATTTCTGTACTTTTACCTTCTTTTCCACTGGTCTGTCCATTCATGCACTGGTAGACTTAGATATTTAAAGGTTTATAGTATTTTTAAAATAGAAGGTGCAATCCCTCCTCATTCTTCTTTCATTTGTTGGTTAGGTCCAGAGGCTTCAGAATCAGTCTGCCTGGGGTTAATCCTGGCTGTTACTTAGTAGTTGTGTGACCTTGGTAAAGCTATCTAACTACTCTGGGCTCAAGTTTCTTCATCTAGAAGGGCTGATAAGAGTCGTACTTCACAGGGTTGTTGCATTAAATGCACAGAGTGACACAGAGTAAGCACTATGTGCATTATCATTTTACTTGTTTACCATTCTTGCTTATTTTTCCATATGAACTTTAGAATCCATTTGCCTAATTGCATTTAAAATTTTATTGGCATTTTATTGGAATATTAAATTTATAAATTAGCATAGGGATGACAGACACCCTTTTCATGTTGAGTTTTCCCATTGAAGAACAGGGGATCCCACTTTTCATTGGTGGTGGCTTAGTCACCAAATCATGTCCAACTCTTGTGACCCCATTGACTATAGCCCACCAGGCTCCTCTCCATGGGATTTTCCAGGCAAGAGTACTGGAGTGGGTTACCATTTCCTTCTCCGCTTTTCATTAGATTTGCAAAAATACCTACCCATCCACTCTTCCACTTACATTGCTATCATCTGAATCCAATCCATCATGAACTAGTAATAGCCCTGAGTGACCCTGATTTAACCACTGATCCTTTTGGGATCAAGGGTTTGGGACCCCTGGGCCATGGACCAGTACTGGTCTATGGCCTGTTAGGAACTGGCCACACAGCATGTGAGTGGCAGGCTAGCCAGCAAAGCTTCATCTGTATTTAGAGCCACTCCCCATTGTTCACATTACCGCCTGAGTGCTGCCTCCTGTCAGATCAGCAGTGGCATAATAAATTTAATGCACTTGAATCATCCCCAAACCATCCCCCTTTCCCTGGTCTGTGAAAATATTGAGGAAACTGGTCCTTGGTGCAAAAAAAGGTTGGAGACCACTGCTCTACAGTCTGGTCTCTTATACCACAGCCAGAGTGGTCTTTTAAAACTCAGAATCAAAACCTGGAATGGAACTGGAAACAGGAGGATCACCTTGTAGTTTACTGTGGAGGAGATGTGGGTTCAAGGGAGTTGTGTTTTATATGTTGATAAGAATTGACCCAGGCCAGGAGCAGTGGTGGTGGTCTGGCTGTGGGCTGGAAGCTGGCATCTGGCTCCTGTAAGCAGGACACCGCGCAGTGCCCACCACTCTCCCTGGAATCATGGAGATCGGCACAGAGATCAGCCGTACGATCCCAAGTGCCGTTAAGGGGAAATTGCAAGAATTAGGAGCTTACATTGATTGATTTTCCCCTTATATTTGTACTTCTCTTGAACTGAGAATATTTTTTTATACTTGAAACAAATGTCTGATAGTACTTCTGAAATGAAACTTCATGCCTATATAGAAATATTATGAATATTTAAGATGAAGAACTTCCTGATTACATTATGGTGATAGTGACGAACAAGAAAAGTCAGGACCAAATGACAGAGGACCTGTCCCTGTTTAAGGGAACAACACAATTTGACTCACTGTATGGCTTCATGGGGTATTATATAAACTTAGTTCTGTAACAACCGACCCCTCTAGTCTGAAGTCTTCTGATACCAACCTCTTTGATGGTAACATACCTTCAAACAAGAGCAGTTTCAGTCGAGGAGATTAGAGAAGGCACGAAGCTGCAGGGCCACCTCTTGCAGTTTCTAGCACTAGACCTGAAAAAAGAGAATCTAGAGTTTCTACAAGTTCACAGGAGCAGAAAGCCACTAATGTCGGACAGATTTATAATAACAGAGCTGCAACCTGACCAATGTCAACAGTGAAACCTTTGAGGGAGCTAGCACCCTTTGAAGACGTGATTGATATTAAGCCAGAACCAGATGATCTCATTGATGAAGACCTCAATTTTGTGCAGGAGAAACCCTTATCTCAGAAAAAAACTACAGAGACACTTATATATGGTTCTTCTTGCCCTTCTATTGAAATTTATCGACCACCTGCAAGTCGAAAGCAGACAGTGGTGCTCATTTAAACAGGCTGCAATTTCAACAGCAGAAAAACAGTATTCATGCTGCCAAGCAACTTGATATTCAGAGTAGCCAGGTGTATGAAACAGGACGTTTGTGTGAACCAGAAGTGCTTAACAGCTTAGAAGAGACTTATGGTCCTTTCCTCAGGAACAACTCAGAAAAGATGAGTATTGAGGAAGAAAACTTTCAGAAGAGAAAGTTGCCTGGGTAAGTTCAGTTGTTAAAGTAAAAAATTTCAGTCATGATGGAGAAGAGGAGGAGGAAGATGAGGATTGTGGGTCCCCTACTGGAAGCATCTCCAGCAGTGTGTTAGTGCCAGCAAAACCTGAACGGAGACCCTCACTTCCACCTTCTAAACAAGCTAACAAGAATCTAATTTTGAAGGCTCTATCCGAAGCTCAAGAATCTGTAACAAAAACAACTAACTATTCTACAGTCTCGCAGAAACGGACACTTTCAGTTGCTCCCAGAACTTGAACTCAAGAAGAATTGCTAGCAGAAATGGTCCAGGGACAAGGCAGCGTCCCCAGAATAAGCTCTCCCATTGAAGAGGAAGCAAAAGGAGATAATATATACAAAAGTCAAGGAACTCAACAGAGGCAGTTGTAACCCCTATTGCAAATTAAGCCCATGATGGCAGAAACTCTGCACATCAGTCGATTACTATGACATGGAATCCATGGTACAAGCAGACGCAAGACCCTTTATTCTGAAGAAGTCAAAGCTATCTGAGGAACTAGTATTGGCACCAAACCAGGAGTTGGGGATGAAGACTGCAGATACTCTTTGGGTATGGACACCTTATGCAAACATGAGATCTTGTACAACCAGATAAACCTTCAAGTCCCGAGTTTATAGTGACACTGGATGGTGTTCCCAGCAACCCTAACCCTAACCCACCCCCCCACCCCAGGATACATGTCAGATCAAGAGGATGACATGTGCTTTTAAGGAATGAGACCCACACACCACCTTGCAGCTTCGTATGAGGGACTCGCAGGTCTCCTCCACCCATAGCAGTTATACTTGCTGAGCAGGCTTGAGGACCCAGATGGTAGCTTTTCAAATGTTGAGATGAGTGAACTGAGCCTGGCAGAGAAACCAGAAAAGCTGTTGGAGCACTGCAAGTACTGGCCTGCCTGCAAAAATGGGGACGAGCATGCTTACCATCACTGGGTCACCTTGCAAAGCCTTTCCTGATTGTAAATTTGCTGAGAAGTGTCTGTTCATCCAAATTGTAAGTATGATACAAAATGTACTAAACCAGACAGTCCCTTCACTCACATGAGCCAAGTAACCCCAGGACTGCCTCCAAAACCAGTTAGAACACCAGCACCACCTTCCAGTAGTCAGCTCCACTGTTACTTCCCAGCTTGTAAGAAAATGGAATGTCCCTTTTATCATCCGAAACACTGTAGATTGAACACTCAGTGTACCAGACCTGACTGTAGGTTTTATCATCCGACCATTACTGTACCACCATGACATGCCTTGAAATGGATTCGACCTCAGACCAGTGAATGACACCCAGTCCTACCTGACAGAAGACTGTGGAGTTTGAAAGTTTCCATCTACTGATGAAAGACATTGTACAGAATTTGTCAAATCTTTGAAACTTGGAATATATTGCTTTCATAATATGAAGTTTATTGCCTATCTGAAGTGTCTAATTTTTCAAGTTTGTAAGTTTATTAAGTGATTTTAACATTGGGTCTTTTTTTGTTGTTTTGACTATGGAAAGACAATTTAAGGAAAAGCTGGATTCTATTAAAACATTTGAGGCGTGTTTATAAAAAAAATCGATCCAATTGACATATATACCCTACTGTATATAAAATTGATAATAAGAACCTACCGCATAGGACAGGGAACTCTATTCAATGAGCTATAATAGCCTATATAAGAAAAGGATCTAAAACAGAGTGGATATATGTATAGTATGTCCCCTACATATGAACGAGTTCCATTCTGAGAATGCATTCATAAGTCCAACAAGCTAGTGTAAGTACCCAACTAACAAAATCAGCTATATAGTACTGTACTGAATAGGTTTATGTTACTTTTCACACAAATACATTAAAAACAAACACAAAAAATAAAGAAAACATTTTTAATCTTACAGTGCAGTACTTTGAAAATACAACAGCTGGCACACAGGGGCTGGCATCAGTGGACAGGCAAAAAGAGTTACTGACTGGTAGAGGGAGAGGAGGTGTGAGATAGTAGAGCTGAAGGATTGTCAGCAACTGGAGTCAGAGGGTGAGCTGCAATCGCACTCATGCCTGACTCTGATGGCACAGGTCCTGGTTCCTTGATGGATTCAATTCTATCCACCCTCTGGAAAAACAATCCAGTGATGTCTGGGTAGTAGCTCTTTCTCTCTCGCCATAGATGACACGGTAGCATGGATTAATTTCTGAACGGCTGCTGCGAACTTTGTGTACCGTTCTACGTTCAGGTTCCATGCCTCAAAAACAGTACCTCCTCAAATAAAGAAAACCTCCTTGCCATTTCCCGTATCATCAATCTCTTGGGTTCTTCAGTTACTTCTTTTCTCTGGACCCCAATTACTGATGGGTCTTCATTAGCAAGCGTGTGTTTCACAGCAAGTTCAATGAAGATGCCCCCTTGCAGATCTAGATCCAATTTCTTGCTGAGGGACCACTAAGTTGCTGAAGACATATTTGGACTCCTCATCCACCTTCTCAAACCCATGGAAATCATGAACACACAGCCAGCAAAGGTACTTTCAAACCATTCATGGTGATAGCTGTAACCTCACAACAAGCAGTCAGTTTTTTATGTCTTGTAGAAGTGACAGTCCTTCCAAAACTGTCTCAAAGTTGTTCCTGATTCACTGCCTGATGACAAATGTGACATAAATATTTCTTCAAAGTTGCTGTAACCCCCTGGCCCATAGACTGGATGAGCAATGTAGTGTTCGGTAGCAGATGCACAACTTTGACATTGGGGTGAAAGTCACCCACAAATGGGAGATGGCCTGGAGCACTGGTGAGTAGCAAAACAATGAGTGAGATGTCCTTCTCCAAGCAACATTTCTCTAGGTCTGGGATAAAATGGTGTTAAAGCCACCTGGAAAATGGCCTGTGTGATCCAGGCTTTGACATTACTCTTCCACGTAACAGGAAGAGGACCCTTGGCTACGGTTTTAACGGCTCTTGGGTTCTCTGAATAACAAACTAAGGCAGACTTCAGTTTCATATGCCCGGAAGCACTGTCACCAGAGTTAGCCTATCCTTTCCTACTTTATTGCCAGGCAGCAACTTTCCCTCTTTACTGATGTAACTTTGGTCTGCCACCCTCTTCCAGTACAGTCCTGTCTCATCCACATTAAAAATCTGCTTGGGTAAGTGTGCACCTTCAGCCATAACTTCCCAAAATGTTTCAGGAAATTTCCAGGCAGCTACCATACCTGTAGTTGCTGCCTCACCACTTGCTTTTACATTGTGAAGGTCGGCTCCAGTCTTGATTCTGGAAACACAATCCAATTCTCTGTTTCTTCTTCAAGTCCTCATAAGGGCTTTTAGCTTTCTCTTGAATCAGCATTAAGCTGAGCAGGACTTGACGCTGATGCTGATCCTGTTTCTCCATCTCCTCCATCACTTTCCCACATTTCTTTGATATTATCAGCACAGACTTCATGTTTCATGATCTCATCCTTGTTCTTTAGAATTGTGCCAGTGGTTGAACAGTTTATATCATAAGAATGAGCGACATCTACCATCTTTTCGCCTCCCTCTGCTCTCCCGATGATTTTCACTTTTCTTTCTTTCCATCATTATCGTTTGGCACTTCACAGAAGTACCAGCTACTTTTTACCGCTTTTATGGCTGCTTCTGCACATCCTGGGCTTGAAATAAAGATACTATACTACTGTACTATACACAGTGCTGTACAGTACACAAAAGCACCACTTGTACAAGATGCACACACATGACAAGGTACGCCAGACACATGAACTAACTTTTGTAACTGGACATGTGAACGCATGTTTACATTTTTGAAAGTTTGCAACTTGAAGGTTCATATGTTGAGGACTTACTGTATAACTGATTCACCTTGCTGTACACCTGAAACTACACTGTAAATCAACTATACTCCAATTAAAAAAAAAAAGAATTTATCAGACGGAAGGAAAGCAATGAGGTAGGAGATATAGGGCAAGCACTGGAGAAATGTTTGCAAGTAGATCTCTAGTTATGTCTCCTCCAATTTACCACAGAACCTTCCCAACAATCTGAAACATGTATCTAGTGATGTTCAATTCTCATGCTTAAAATCCTTTTAATAACTCTCCATTACTTTCTGCATAAAATTACAACTTGACCTGGCATATTCTGTATTTTTAAAAAACGTTTGGAGCAGGTAATGGGCTCCCTTCATAATAACGTGGAGAAACTGAGTTTTGATAAAAGGGATTCTTCAGCTGTAACTGGAGAGAAAGGTTGGGTGTTAAAGCAGATAGATTTATAGATTTGATGGTGGGAAGATGAGTTCCATCTTGTGATGGTTCTTCAATGAAAGGCCAAGAAAGATGGAGAGGGGAGAGAATAAATCAAACAGTCATCTCAGAGGAGTAACATGTAGTCATACATGTTGGCTATTTCTCAACTCCTAAAGCTCCCTGGTTGTTTCACATTTCTGAGACTTTAATTTTCATGATTCCTTTCTGGCAAATTCCTACTTGTTTTTCCAGATTTTCCAGAAAGGAATATCAAAATTAAAATCTCTGAAATGTGAAACCAGGGAGCTTTAGGAGTTGAGAAATAGGCAATAAGTATGTCTGAGATTACTGTATAGTATATTCCCAGCTGGTACCTACCTCACTTCCATTATTATAATACACTGACATTTGCATTTGCTTTCCCTAATAGACTAAGCTTCTTTGAAAACTTGGCATGTACTACTAGTGTGGGGCCCATGCAGGATCACGTTTAATGGTAAACATTAATCAATGTTTAACATAAACAGACTTTTTGTTGGTAGAATCCACAACTAGGAGTATTAAAGGAATACCAAAGTACGAAGGGTTAACCAGTCTCTAGAATAAACCAGCTCGTGATACCTGTGTCCTTCTTAAAATGGCACTGCATTATGGACACACCACAACAAGGGCTTTCATTTAATCCTTTTGTTTTATTCAAATGCCAAAACAAGTTTCAAGATACAAATCGTAGTTGTGTTTAATTTAAAAACATCAATATGCTTTGTTAACAACTTTCAAAACCAAATGTAAGTTGTTATGACTAAAACGTCTCCCAGTCCATTTCTGGAGGACTAACTTCAATACATTTAATAGCTACTCCAATTTTCACTCTACAAAAAGGAAAATGATGAGCCTGTAAGAAAAAGATAATAAACAGTTATGATATGAAACCCTTCCTGAGAAGAACGTTAACCATTACTAGGGAGACCAAGGATACCAGTTTCTGTTCCATACTATTGCAACCAGGCTTAAACACTTTGCAGAAGTGCATTTCTGGTCCTACCCCAGCCATAAATAGGTATCTCTTATTACATCACAGAAAACCCAACTCCATCAACAAGATTTAGAATTTGCTAATAGTTTAAGGTTCTTTCCCTAAGAAAAGGGGTAGGATGTAGTTAAAAGGAAAACTCAAGCATTTATAAACCAAAAATTGAAAACAAAGGTTTAAAGGTACTCTGATTTAAACAATTTCCAATAAGGCTGAAGTGAAGGAAGAATATAGAAACTTGTATCAATATAAAGGGAAAGAAAAAAATTTTAAAGGTATCCAAGTATTTTAATATTATGGCATCAAATGAAATAATTTTCATTAAGCCCCCCAAACCTCCCCCACTGTTTCTACATAATGAAAATTAATAACTTATATTTTAGTATGAACACATTCACTTTTGCTGATAGTAAAGCATAGATTTTCTTTAATGTTCCATGAAGCCAAAGAATTAGACAAATATTCAGCACCAGAAAACAAAAAACTAGTATTTTAGGTAAGTGTACAATATTAGGATATTTTATTTAGTTCAGCATATGGCTGTTATGACTGATGCTGCATGCGACTTTTAGAATTAGATGTAGTCTTTCTCTAAAGATTTAAGGCAGACTTTTAATTTCATCTGCTCACTCATGGTACTAAAATGGATCAAAGACGGCAAATAAATCAGACAAGTTAGCAGGAGAATGGTCTTTTCTTAATAGTACCAACGGGAAGTCAGTGTCGTGCATCAGTGGATAAGACTAAGAACACAGCTAAACAAATCATCAAAGTATGGCTCTTCAGGGTACTTTTTCCATGAAATCTTTAACTACTTGGAAACTTCCGTTCCAATTTTTAAGATGGATAAAATTCTAACATTTTTCAGGAAACAAACATGAGTAGACAAAGTCAAGCTAAAGAATGGAATCCCAACTTCAATTTTAAAGAATTTATTTTCCCATTTGTAGAGTAACATTATTGTAAAATCCACAGTTATTGCAACACCTGCATTGCTTAAAAGAACTCCTAAGATTTTTTTTTTAAGTATATTTTTTAAAAACCGAAACAAAATAATGTACATATTCTCTCGGAACATTGTGTCATTAAAGTCCATGTAATGTCAGTCTGTATAAATCAATGTGATGTTACATAATATACATGATCTGATTTTTATCCTAAAAGCTTCTGACCATGTATATGATATCCAAGATAGATCCAATGCTTTTAATGTCAGACTGCAGAGACAGTTATGATCCTAAACAAAAGAAGGACACCTTTATATACACAACGGAAGTCTGACAGTTTAGCTGTTTGCAGCATCTGCTTGACGAGGCCATCCTTCTTCTTCAACTCCAGAGTCATACTCCTCTTCCGAGGATTCTTTGGTTGGAGCCCTATAATGAAAAGTCATCAGTGTTTTTATGTTTTTAGTAAGAATTAGGGGTAAATACAACTTCTCAAAAAATAAATAATAAATTAATCCACCTAGCTAGAAAAGCTGCACAAAGAAAGAAAATATTAAGAGCACTTCTAATATTGCTCTAAAGATTGCTTAATGGTAAAATATGAGAAACATTTCGAGCACACAACCAAAAACTATAAGAAATTTCCCAATTTTTTTTAACTGAAACAAATCAACAACCAGGCTTCAACAGTGAAGGCCTTTTCTCCAGCAAAAGAAGTAGAATCTATTATTTTAACTAAAATACTTGACATTTAGTATGTCAATGGAAAGAAGTTGAAAGCTTCTGATCAAACCAATATGAATCAAATTAGCCAAAATTATGATTAGACCACAATTCTTTTGTATACTAATAGTAAACAAAATGAGAGATTATACCTCTTTGAATAAGTAAAGGTTGTTCAAAACCAATCAACTGCCTCATAAGTTACCTTAGAAGCATAAAATGTAACATACCTGTGACAAAAGCCTATTTTTTGTGTAGGTAACATTCATGTCAAGCACTGCTTAATAAATATTTATTGAATAGACTGGGGTCAGTAAATGACAGCCTGCCGGCCAAATAAAGTCTGTCATTTGTTTCTGTAAATATTTATTTGAACACAGACATGGATCATTCATTTATGGACTGAACTATCATGCTGTAAGGGTAGAGTAGCTACAATACAAACTGTACGGCCCCAAGTGTTAAAAATAGCCCTGTACTGGACAGTTCACTGACCCCTAGAATAGTTAAATACAAGCAATCAAAGATATGTCAAATTTGTCAAGTGATAAGATACAACTAAGAGGAAAATTATGTCAGCCAAGTTTTGGTCTTATGAAAGACATGAAACAAGTAATAAATAAATTATAGAATTAGAAGCAAAGTTTATTTAAATCTTTTCATTTAGATTACTTTATGTCTTTTTTGATACTTCTCTTAGGAGAAAAAAGTGGAGGCTAGTTTTGAAGATCAATTTCCAAGAAGACTCAAAATATCATTTTATAAACCAAAATTAGAAAATTTTTCTACAGAATATTTGATAACTGATTCCTTTATGAATATAAAGATTTTCACACAACTGTATGACAGACCAATAAACCATAGCAATAAAGAATGATCTTAAGTTTTAGACCTGTTTTAGTTTGACAATACACTTTACCGGATGTATCCTGGTTCCTTCTTTCCTTCTACTACTTCTTTGTCAACCTCCACGCATACAATATCAGAATTAGGGACTTCGAACATTGGTTCTAGTAACAGCTTTTCCTAAAGAGTAAAAAAGTAATGAATTACATGGAAAACTGAGGTTACATACAAAATACTTGTATTCTATAGGTTATCAATCAAATTCATCAACTCAAGAAATATTATGGAGTCCCTATGATGCATCAAGAACTGAATTTTGAAAAGTCAATGTAAAAGCTTTCATATTCTTCATATTAAAACAACTTCTAACTAAATTTGGACAGAAGTCATTCTATAAGGGAAAGCTTCTTCTGCAGTTCTGCCTACTTAGGTCACCTTTTGCACCTACAAAGATTGTACTTTCACTTTGCATGTGATCAGATGTTACTCAAGAAGATTTCTGACATACTTTATCACCAAAGGAGGTCAACTGGTAGTCCTTAATTTTAAAATGACTTAATCTTAAATCATCTATACCAAGCTATGACTTCAATTATGCTTTTGTCTCAACTGCTGCAGTGGATCTAAAGTAATTTACTAAAGAAAACTAGTTTTACCTATGCGTAGCAGCTGGATTGGAGAAGACAATGGCACCCCACTCCAGTACTCTTGCCTGGAAAATCCCATGGACAAAGGAGCCTGGTGGGCTGCAGTCTATGGGGTCGCTAAGAGTCAGACACGACTGAGTGACTTCACTTTCACTTTTCACTTTCATGCATTAGAGAAGGAAATAGCAACCCACTCCAGTGTTCTTGCCTGGAGAATCCCAGGGATGGGGGAGCCTGGTGGGCTGCCATCTATGGAGTCACACAGAGTCAGACATGACTGAAGCGACTTAGCAGCAGCAGCAGCTGAATTATGTTCCATCTTAAGGAAAATACTGGTTGAATACATCAAATTTTCTAAAAATGTCAACTATATTACTTTTTCTTCTAGTTTGCTGCTGCTGCTGCTAAGTCACTTCAGTCGTGTCTGACTCTGTGCGACCCCACAGATGGCATCCCACCAGGCTTCCCCGTCCCTGGGATTCTCCAGGCAAGAACACTGGAGTGGGTTGCCATTTCCTTCTCCAATGCATGAAAGTGAAAAGTGAAAGTGAAGTCGCTCAGTCGTGTCCAACTCTTAGAGACCCCATGGACTGCAGCCTTCTTCTAGTTTACATGTTTATAAATCTGTCACAGCACCTGAAGTTGACATCTTTATTAAAGTATTATCGCAAATTGTGACAGATGTGTAGTTCTGTTCAAAAAGTCCTACTTAGATGAGAGAAGTAATACTTAGCAGTGAAATCCTCAGAGAACAGACCACGTGCTTGCTTTTGCAGCATGTAGGGAAACAGTAACCCACTGTACAGCCACACCAGGGAAGGGAAAGACCTTTAAGAAAGAGGGTGGCTGAAAAGTAGGCTGGGTCTCCAGGACTTGTAACAAAATTAAAATAGTGAGTTCATACTATACTGAATAATTTAGAAATAAAATGCTATAATATCTACAATTTAATTTCAAACATAAAACAACAATGAGAATTTCAATGGTTCTGAGGAGCCACTCTGGAGCTTAGTCAAAAGGTCTGTGTAGGGTTTTCTAAAAACCTCCTTCCCATGATCCTGATTTCCTCTATTTCATTAATCACATTAAGTGTATGTCCTTTGTTGCAAACACCTTGAAGTTCCATTTTAGAAAGAAGAAAAGGGACTTCCCTGGCAGTCCAGTGCTTCCACTGGAAGGGTTCAAACACTGGTTGGGAAACAAAGATTCTGCATGCTGCACAGTGTGGCCAAAATATACAAGAAAAAAAATCACAAAAAATATTAGACCAAATTTCTGGATGTATTTCCAAAGGAAAAACAGGGAGGTTTAATATTATTAAAATTCAGACCAAGAAATAATCTAGTTTTTGTAAATTTATGCCAACTCACCATAATGGACCGGAGGCCTCGTGCACCTGTTTTTCGTTCTAGTGCTAATCTGGCTATAGCTTTTAAAGCATCTTCAGTAACATTCAGTTCACACTACAAATACATTCAAAAGAAATAATTCAGATAATATTTGATGATGACATTTTCCCAATAAAATCATGCAGTATTTGATCTATTACCTATTACTGCCTATCACCATTATTGGTCTTTTTATAACAAGAGGTGAATGCCCTGACTTTACAGGTAAAGAAATGTTCCATAGAGTTAAGTACACTGATTCACTAATACTTAAAAACACAGAATCTTGTGTCTTGACTGATCCTATCTCCTTTCAGACTCAAGTATTTTCAGATTGTAACTTAAGCTTCTGAAAAAATACTCATTTTAAAAAGTGTTACTAACCCTCTCATCCCATAGAACAAAGGTACAATTTTAGGACAAGTCTCTCTAAATTACCACAAATACAAAAAATTACTGAGAATTTAATATACCTCCCCCTAAAAAATAAGATCTTGGTACTAAAACACTTTTGGTTATTAATTTCTACCTCCAGAAAATGTAAAACTTATACAAGGTAATTATCTCTCATGAGGCTTTAGAATCTTGCTTTCAAAAAGCACTTGTTTCTATGAATTAGCTTATGAGACAGTTAACAGCATGAATCAAAGTTTGTCCTTAGTTCCTGAAGAGGTTTTCTAAATTAACATGGATTTTCTAGGACTTTATTCAACATTTATTGAAGCCAGATGTGTTTAAATATTAGAAACTGAATGATGACCCAGACACCACCTTTACCCTCAAGAAACTGAAGCATATTGGATGGTGACAAATTAGCAAAATAGCATTTACAGCAGTGTTTGCACATGGTGCTAAGAGAACAATAAAAGTGGGGACATCTAAATAAGGCTAGGGGACCACTGAAGCATTTTAAGGAGGGGAGTAAAATAATTAGCTTTGGGTTTATTCATTCAATAAATATTTATTAAGCACTTAATATCTATTGGTTGAAACCTATGTTCAATAATTTTAAAAAGATCCATTCTGGATGTAAAGTGGGAGATGATATTTTGGCAGTGGTGGTCAGAGACAAACTTTAGGTAGGGAAACCCAATTAGGAAGCAAATGCATGGGTCAAGGTGAAGAATGATAAAGGAGACTGACTTGAGGTAGAAAGAGTGGCAATGGAGAGATGGAGACTAATGTTTTGTGACACTAAGTTCATAAAACCCAAACATTTGCTATCTGATTGGATATATGGCTCCAAGTGTCTGACTGCAGAGAAGTAGATGTGAGAGCTAACTTTAGGAAAAAATATACCTAGTATGTCATAATGAAAGGATTTAGAATATCAAGACTGAAAAGACAATTCTGTGTGCCTAGCTTGAGGGGTTAGCCGTAGGCTGCTAGCATAATTTCTCTCAATATCTATCCTTAGGCTTCAAGCTACAATGCTGACTTTAATTAAGAAAAAAAATTAAGCCAACTCCTAAGTGTCTAACACAATACAGCGTGCCTTCCCTGATTCCTAGATCCATATTTAGTGAGTAATAGGCTGGACTGTTCCTGCCAACAGAGTCTGCCTGCCAATGCAGGAGACACAGGCTCAATCCTTAGGCCTCGAAGATCCCCTGGAAGAGGAAATGGCAACCCACTCCATTATTCTTGCCTGGAAAATTCCATGGACAGAGGAGCCTGGCAGGCTACAGTCCACGGTGTGGCAAAGAGTCAGATACGACTGACCAACTGAGTACAGACGTGCACACACACAGACTGGTATTCCAGATGAGAAGTACTGCTTTTTAATTTGTTAGGCTAACATAAGCAGATTTTCCATAGCAAAAAATACACGTAAGTAAGTATAAAAAATAAAGATCTAACCTTATCCATGCTGAATAAGGCTTGGTACTGAGGAATAACAGCATTACGTGGCTCGGTTAGTATTTGTACAAGTGTTTTCTCATCTAGGCTATGCAAAGGAACTACCACAGGCAACCGTCCCACAAACTCAGGAATCATGCCAAACTCAATGAGATCTCTGGCTTCCACATGACGTAATAAACGATCTTTTTCTTCAATGTCTTGGTGAGTATTTGATTCTCCACTTCGATTGGCAAGGTCAGCAGCAGCTGCAGCCCTTCTACCTTTTCCCAGATTAGATGGTGTTCCAAATCCAAGATACTGCCAAAGAAAACACAGGTATTACAAATAACAGAATGAAGCTGCATTGTGTTCAGCATTCTGCATGCATTTCTCACATGATCTCTGCAACAGAAGAAAGTATTATCATTTATATTTTACAATGAATAAAAAAGGCTTAAAGAGGTTAAGTATCTTGACCAAGCGCTCATTTCTTCTAGTGGTTAACAACCAGGATTCAAACAGGTCTATCTGCCTTCAGAACTGAGAACCCAACCAACTCAGAAGAATGAATTCTAGTAAAAATAGGTAAGAACTGTGAAGGGAAGTCCCTTAGAACTCAGATTACGATATTGCAGGACACTTCCCAGACCTCTAGACTAGTATAACTTCCAAAATGTGCAAGAAAGTAGAGATAGTAATTATTTTGTAACCAAAGTCAGTTCTGTAATACTAACAGGAGTAGGGCCTATGGAACAAGCAGCCTTACAAGCAAATTATCCACAAGTGTCTTAAGTCATTGCTAAGCATTCTATTAAAATCATAATTTGAGGTTGCATACTATCAGATTATACGATGAGTTAGAACACTGTATGAGTTAGATTTTATAAAAGAGCATGTAAGGATGACATCAAACAAAAATGGTAACCTTGTTGCAAAAGCTTGTGTATCTACAATGTATGGACCTTGCTTTACTCAGTATAAAGAACTATACTCCAGGTAACTTTCACAGTTTGGTTTTGATATGTCATACAACTTTCGTCAAAAGTACAAGAGAAGTACATGATATATGAGAAAAGTCTAAGTTAATTAATTCTAAATATTCTGTGTATGTGGATAGTGACTCTCTCAGAAAGCAAAATGCTTTGCATTCAATAATATAAACATTAAAAAATTTTCTTTAGGATGTACCTTTCCTTTTTTAAAAAAATTATTTTTAATTGAAGGATAATTGCTATACAGGATTCTGTTGGTTTCTACCAAACATCAACATGACTCAGTCATAGGTTTACCCATGTCCCCTCCCACTTGAACATCCCTCCCACCTCCCTCCCCACACCACCAGATTTTTACCGAGCCCTAGTACGAGCCCCTGAATCGCACAGCAAATTCCTACTGGCCGTCTATTTTCCAGTGGTAATGTATGTGTGCGTGTCACCCTCTGCATACAGCCCACCCCCTCCTTCCTCCCGCTGCAGCAGTGTCCATACGCCTGTCCTCAGCGTTTGTGTCTCCACTTCTGCCCTGCAGGCGTGCCATTGTTCAGGCGCCACGTCATGGCCAACTCTTTACAACCCCGTGGACTACAGCATGCCAGGCTTCCCTGTCCTTCACCATCTCCTGGAATTTGCCCAAGTTCATGTCCACTGAGTCAGTGATTCATCTTATCCTCTGTCGCTCTTTTCTCCTTCTACCTTCCACCTTTCCCAATGTCAGGGTCTTTTCCAATGAGTCTGCTGTTCGCATCAGGTGGCCCAAATACTGGAGCTTCAGCTTCAGCATCAGTCCTTCCAACAAATATTCAGGGTTGATTTCCTTTAGGATTGACTGGCTTGATCTCCTTACAGTCCAAAGGACTCTCAAGAGTCTTCTCCAGCACCATAATTTGAAGGCATCAATTCATTGGCACTCAGCCTTCTTTATGGCCCAACTCCAACATCGGTACATGACTACTGAAAAAATCATAGCTTTGACTACACAGAACTTGTTGGCAAAGTGATGTTTCTGCTTTTTAATATGCTGTCTAGGTTGGTCAAGCTTTTCTTCCAAGGAGCAAGCATCCTTTAATTTCATGGCTACAGTCACCATTCGCAGTGATTTTGGAGCCCGAGAAAATAAACTTTGTCTCCCCTGTTTCCACATCTATTTGCCATGAAGTGATGAGACCGGATACCATGATCTTAGTTTTTTTAATACTGAGTTTTAAGCCAGCTTTTTCACTTTCCTCCTTCACTCACATCAAGAGGTTCTTTAGTTCCTCTTTAGTTCCTCTTCACTTTCTGCCATTAGAGTAGTATCATCCAACATATCTGAGGTTATTAATATCTTGATTCCAGCTTATTAACTCATCCAGCCCGGCATTTCGCATGATATGCTCTTCGTGTAAGTTAAATAAACAGGGTGACAATAAACAGCATTGTCATACTCCTTTCTCAATCCTGAGCCAGTCAGTTGTTCCATACAAGGTTCTAACTGTTGCATACAGGTTTCTGAGAAGGCAGGTAAGATGGTTCGGTATACCCATCTCTTCAAGAGTTTTCCAGTTTTTATGATCCACACAGTCAAAGGCTTTAGCGCAGTCAATGAAACAGAGGTAAATGCTTTTCTGGAATTCCCTTGCTTTTATGATCCAGTGAATGTTGGCAATTTGACCTCTGGTTTCTCTGCCTTTTCTAAATCCAGCTTGAAGATCTAAATATGCTCTCAGTTCACATAATGCTGAAGCCCAGCATGCAGGATTTTGAGCATGACCTTACTAGCATGGGAGATGCGTGCAACTGTCTGGTGGTTTAACACTCTTTAGTACTACCTTTCTTGGGAACTGGGATGAGGATGGACCTTTTCCAGTCCTGTGGCCACTGATGAGTTTTCCAAATGTGCTGACATATTGAGTGCAGAACTTTGAGAGTACCATCTTTTAGGATTTTAAATAGCTCTGCTGGAATTTCATCACCTCCACTAGCTTTGTTGGCAGCAGTGCTTTGTAAGGCCCACTTGACTATACACTCCAGGATATCTGGCTCTGAGTGAGTGACCACAGCAACACCATCATGGTTATCCGGGTCATTAAGATCTTTTTTGTACAGTTCTTCTGTGTATTCTTTCCATCTCTTCTTGAACTCTTCTGCTTCTATTACATCTTTACCTGTTTCTATCCTTTATTGTGCCTATCTTTGGATGAAATGTTCCTTTGATATTTCCAATTTTCTTAAATTTCTTAAATTTTCTTATCTCTAGTCTTTCCCCTTCAGCTATTTTTCCTCTATTTCTTTGCATTGTTCCTTGAAGAAGGCCTCTTGTCTCTCCTTGGTATTTTCTGGAACTCTGCATTTAGTTTGATGTACCTTTCCCTTTCTCCCTTGCTTTTTGCATCTCTTCTTTCTTCATCTATTTGTAAAGCCTCCTTAGACAACCACTTAGCTTTCTTTTTCTTTGGGATGGTTTTGTTTACTGTCTCCTGAACAGTATCACCAAGCTCTGTCCCTAGTTCCGCAGCCACTCTAGTTTACTAGATCTAATCCCTTGAATCTATGCGTCACCTCCACTGTTATTCATAGGAGATTTAAGTTGTACCTGACTGGCCTATTGGTTTTCCCCTCTTTCTTTAGGTTAAGCTTGAATTTTGCAGAGAAGCTAATAATCTGAGCCACAGTCAGCTCCAAGTCTTGTTTTTGCTAACTGTATACAGTTTCTCCATCTTCAGTAACAAAGAATGTAATCAATCTGATTTTGGTATTGACCATTTGGTGATGTCCATATGTAAGGTTTATATATATTATAAAGCATTATTATAAAACACTGGGGAAATAAACCTGAAGACAGTCCTTATCCTAACTTAAAGGTGTTTATTTATAATGAGAACACATAAAAATATATATTAAAAAAAATTTATTTTGTATTGGGGTATAGCCAATTTTCAATGTTGTGATAGTTTAAGGGCAACAGCAAAGGGAGTCGGCCATACATATACATCTATCCATTCTCCCCCAAGCTCCCCTCACATCCAGGCTGGCACATAACACTGAGCAGAGTTGTGTGTGCTGTATAGTAGGGTCTTGTTGGTTATCCATTTTAAACATAGCAGTGTGTACATGTCCATCCAGATGACCCGCAGATTGACACCACCCTTATGGCAGAAAGTGAAGAACTAAAGAGCCTCTTGATGAAAGTGAAAGAGGAGAGTGAAAAAGCTAGCTTAAAACTCAACAATCCAAAAACAAAGATCATGGCAACCAGTGCCATCACTTCATGGCAAATAGATGGAGAAACAATGCAAACAGTGAGAGACTTTATTTTTCTTGGTCTCTAAATCACTGCAGATGGTGACTGCAGCCATGACATTAAAAGACACTTGCTCCTTGGAAGAAAAGCTATGAGCCACCTAGACAGCACATTAAAAAGCAAAGACTACTTTGCCGACAAAGGTCCATCTAGTCAAAGCTATGGTTTTTCCAGTAGTCATGTATGGATGTGAGAGTTGGACTATACAGAAAGCTGAGCGCTAAAGAATTGATGCTTTTGAACTGTGGTGTTGGAGAAGACTCTTGAGAGTCCCTTGGAATATAAGGAGATCAAACCAGTCAATCCTAAAGGAAATCAGTCCTGAATATTCATTGGAAGGACTGATGCTGAAGCTGAAACTCTAACACTTTGGCCACCTGATCCAAAGAACTCACTCACTGGAAAAGACCCTGATGCTGGGAAAGATTGAAGGCAAAAGGAGACAGGGATGACAGATGATGGCATGGTTGGATGGTATCACTGACTCGATGGACATGAGTTTGAGCAAGCTCCGGGAGTTGATGACGGACAGGGAAGTCTGGCATGCTTCAGTCCATGGGGTCACAAAGAGTCAGACACAACTGAGCAACTGAACTGAACACGTCCATCCCAAACTCCCTAACTATTCCTTACCCCCATCTTCCCCTCCGGTTCGTTCTGAGTCTGAGAACACATGAAGATATTAAAGCATCATGTGCAGGAAACCTCAGCAGTGGAAAGGAAGAAAAGAGGCACAATCTGGGGAGGGAGGGTAGGAGGTGACCAAGAAAGTCCTCACAGAGGAATTGACTCATCATTTAACAGAATCTTAAAGAATGAACACATATCTGCCAACTGAACTGAGGTAGGGGAAAACATGAGCAAAGGCAATAGGAGTAAAACTTAGGACTGCAAGCAGTTTCATATGGTCAGGATATAGGTATATTATTTAATACTATAAGCCTGGCTTTCAATGAGGTTTGATAAAAACAATAGCCAAATGGAAGTGTTTAATCCTTCATAAAATCACTGTTGTAGACTTTCATGTCCCTGTCTGCTTTTCATAAAAATCTATCTTTTAGAATCTTTGCCTTTCATGAAGAGATTATACCCTTCCTCTTTCAGAGAATAAAAACTAGCTCATGATTTCTCCCTAATTTCATTAAGAAGTTCAAAGATAAACAAACAGTGACTTAATTTCCACTGACTTGATATAAACCTTCTATCCATTTCTGATCTCTTTACTAATGTTACTTTTAACTGTTCTTTTCTACATGTTTCTAGTTTTAATTTTATTTGAAAGTATAAATTATAAATAAATATAAGAACACGGTCCTTGCTTTTGGTTACAGAATTTCGAATATAAAGTTCTATCTCCCACCCTCCCCCATCTCTTTCATACCCACACACGTGCATGCACACATGAAGAAATAATTTCTTCTAATTTTTTTAGGCTAATTTGTGCAGAATTTCAAAAGCAAGAAAAATACAAATTGATTAATATTTAAAATAAAAATCTAACCTTATCCATGCTGAATAAGGTCTGATGCTGAGAAGTAACAGCACTACATGGCTCAGCTGGTAGCCTTACAAGAGGTTTCTCATCTAGGCTATGCAAAGGAATGACCACAGGCAACTGTTCCATTAGCAGAGCTATTTTTTTTTTTTACTACTACTAAACTGCTACTTTAGTAGCTACTAATACCAAACTAAAAAACTCAAGTAAACTGCTACTAAACATGTAAGGCCAAGAAGACAGAGCAGGCAATATACAAAAGAGGTGAAATATGATACATTCATTTAGGTATTATAGAAACCTAAACATACGATATAAAAGGTATCATTTGTGATTATGTAAAACACAAAAGCATGGAAAATAGGCATGTTTTGGGGGTTCTTGCCACTATGCTGATATTATGTTTTATCATAAGTAGGTACTGGGCATGAACCTTGAGGCTATGAAAAAAT
Source organism: Bos indicus (assembly GCF_029378745.1). Taxonomy (NCBI): domain Eukaryota; kingdom Metazoa; phylum Chordata; class Mammalia; order Artiodactyla; family Bovidae; genus Bos; species Bos indicus. Next base: position 12,112,900 of record NC_091769.1, read on the forward strand.
AAATTCCCGCTAAAATCAAGGCTTATAAGAATGTTTAAGAAATATCTATAAACTAGGTGAGATCACAACCCTCCCTCAACCTCCAAACTCCTTTCCTCCACTTGTGATTGTCAGCAGTGATCTATGAAGACTCTATGGGCAGAGGCAATGGAAACAAGCTCTTTACTGGGAAAGAGAAATGAGTAGAAATTTTACTGATTTCGCAGTTACCTCAAATAATAAAAAAAACTCAGATGAATATAAAATCAAAATCATCAAGTCACACTTTAAAAATGCCGATATAAAGATGATATTTAGAAATCTTCCAAATCACTACTCTGAAATTTAAAAAATAACTAGGAATATATTTCTGGTATACTCTAAGAACACCTAACTGGCAGAAAGCAGATACAAGATTAGAAACTGAGGGTCTATCCTCTAACTTCAAATGCTCTCCTAGTAACCATTCAGAAAAACTTACCTTTTCATTTTTCCTCCTGCTGATGATTCTGTCCAAACCATTGAAAGCACCAGATGCAACAAAGAGAATGTTTGTTGTATCCACTTGTACTGTTTCTCCACGTAGCTTACGGGAATTCTTTTCTGGAACATTGACTATCGTGCCTTCCAATAGTTTTAATAAGCCCTAAATAAAGAAAAAATGATTTATGGCATCATCTTATAAGTGTATTATTATACTTTAGATAATGGGATTCAATGGGGAAAATAATATGTGGGTATGGTCAATGAACATAACTGAAGAACACCTCCACATTCCTAAAACTAACATGAAAATCTAACATACTATCATATTTAATTATTCATAAATTTATTTGGAATAGTATAGGACTCCTGATGCATTTAGAAAACAATCAACTTCAGAGGTTGTTTCTGATGGTAAAGACATAATTCTAACATAAAGACAGAATTAGGACTCTATAAAATGCTATTTAACCACATGGGAACATTCAAAATTTGAAAATACTTGAAGCCTTGTCTTTATACTAAAATTCTACTCTACTTTTAGTGTTAAACTTTGAGAACAGTTGTATTTCGAAATGTCTTTACAAAAAAAACATTATCTAGCACATTTTATATGTGTGATTGGAGCTCTCTATGTCCTAGTCAAAAAACAAAAGCAATTTTCCTTACCCTGTAGTTTATGTCATAATTAGTTACCAAAAAAGTCAGGTTAATCAATAGATCATTATGACTTTAATTATGACTCTACAAGGAATAGAGCATTATTTTATCTTCTAACTAAGTGAAAAGAATAAAATACATGTACATAGTTCATTTATGCCTAGTTAGAACTTTCTTCAAGCATCCTTTACAAATGTTTAACTGGGTCTTTGTGGAATACGCCAACAAAAATTAAATTTCATTTACTTCTTTAAAATATCTTTAATTTCCTAACAAAGGTAATTTAGGTATTTAAAATCGCCAACAGGTTTCTCTTAGGATCTGAACTAAATAGTCTGGGGAGTTCAGAGTGGGAGAAATAAAACAGAATCTAATTGAATGTGAAACCAAACGTACAATATTTGGGAGGCTGATGTATTCCCTTCCTTTTAGTGGGCTTGAACAAAATATTCAACTGCTTACTTGCTGAACGCCTTCTCCACCTACATCCCGTAACTGATGAATGCCTGGCACACTGCCAATCTTATCTACTTCATCCAGAAAGACAATTCCTATAATTTAAGGAGGATTCTATTTATAATATGAAAACGATATATACAAGACAACCTAAGCTTTAAAAGGCTAGGTAGCTAGAGAGCAAGGTATTTAATCTTTAACACAACATATGCAATAGTTTAATATAATAAAAATATACTGCCAACTTTTCCACACATCATTTTGTGTAAACATTTTATAATTTATTCTTACATCATTTGGGTAAAAATAACACTTGGGTAAGATTACCAATTCTCTATGACTATTATAGTTAGCTATCCCACTAATGTTTTCAGGTTCTTTATTCTAAGAAGCAGAGATAGAGGTACAGGGTGAAAGCAAAAGGCTGGTACTAGCTAAACTTCAGCTTATTTTTTCCATCTATATTCTTATCCTAAAAGAATTTAGACAAGAAGCTGTCAAGCTCTTCGTGTAAACAAGGAGAGAGGATACAGAAGGAAAGGAGAAATGTAGCATCTAGGACACTCCCTAGGTAGATAAGTTAATATGTTGCTATATACATCTTGCACTCTCTTGCACTTGTCTTTTTCCCCTCCCCCAACTCATTTCAGCATCAGGAATCTGGAGGAAAGTTAGAACAGAATAGAATAAATAATTTGGCCTGTTTTCACTCTAGTAATATTGCCAACTTATGACAATAAGACAAAGCAAACTTTGTGGCCCTTAGTCAGTATGCTAGAAAACTTAAACATAGCTACTTTTATATAGTTATTGAATTTGACTCTTTGACTCAAAACAAAAAATATATTATCTCTTGCTATTAGACTGCTTCCTCAACAGACTGTATCTGAGGACAGACAAACTTGCTGAAACATACCTTGTTGTGCTTTTTCTACATTATAATTGGCATCTTGGAGCAGCTTGGCAATCACAGATTCAATATCTTCACCTACATATCCAGCCTGAGTCAAAGTGGTACAGTCACAGATAGCAAAAGGGACATCAAGGCATTTAGCTAGAGTTTGTGCCAAAAGAGTTTTACCTATAAACAGAAACAGTAACAACGGGCGTTAGGTTTTCTTCTTAAGAGTGAGAATCCCCCAGTCACAAGACACAGGTTACAGAGTCATTTATATTCTATTTTCTTAAATGAGTGGCAAATTTTTAAGTAAGTTTTTTACCTGACCCAGTTGGTCCAAGCAGCAAAATATTACTCTTTTCAAGTTTGATGTCATCGTGGGAAGAATCCAATACTTCACCTCCTCGTTTTTCCTGAGGTATTTGTTGATTTACCTGTTGCTGCACTGATGCTCCTAAAGCATTCCCATGTGGACTAATTCCAGCAATCTGAAGCAACTCTGAAAAAATGCCAAAGGTATTAGAGCTTCATTTGCTTTCACTTGAAAAAAATGCCCAATAAAACCTTACACCTAAAACCAATTACTTATTTAGAAAAAAATAATATTGACATTTTTTTGTCTTACCTAAAAGGGAAGGAAGCCTCAAATTATCTAATGACAAATATGTAATACATGATGATTATTCATAGAACCTCAAGCAAAGGAAAGTATTCTTTTTACCTTCCTTATTTATATAAACTTATATGAAGAATATCCTTTTACTGAAAAGAAGGCAGTTTAACAGAAGAAGAACAGTGTCAGGAGTCAGAAAGCTTCAGAAATTTGGTCCTTTCTTTGCCTCTGAGGAACTATATGATCCTGAGGTATATCATCATACACACTTTGTGTTTCTGTGCCCTAATCTATAAAATGGCTAACACCTTTTCTATCAATGTTAAACACATAACTGGAGGTTTAAGAACAAAATGCAATTGATTTGGAGGCACTCTGAAAGACAAAGGTGTATGTACATATATTTGTACAAATGCAAAGAAACAGTCCTGTAGAGAAAGGGTAAAACACTGTACTGAGGAATAGAAAGCTTGGGTTCCAGTCTCAGCTCTATCACAGGAATACAGCAAGTCACTTGGCTTTACTGAGCCTGCTTCCTTAGGGAATTACACTACAATCTCTCCCACACTTAAAAATGATGCTGTGAGTCTACCAGAGAAACGAAGCATGGTAAGACTCATTATCCCTGGCCCTACCTGAATTTCTGATTTTACAGGATCTCAATTGGATCACTGCATTTCCTTTAGCAGACATACAAAAATTATATGGGAATTATAGTGCTGGTGAACTAAGACTTTATCAGCTGGATCCCTTTTTTAAAAAATCTTATTCTCACCCTCTCAGCTGAAGGAAAGAATCCCAATACTCTTTTGAACTAGCTAGATTTGTAAATATCCACATTGCTCCTGGCTCTCAGCATTTAAGGTACCTGGGCTCATATCATATGTCTATATTTTCTAGATTTAGTTGTAGCTTGTTTCTAAGAATATCAGTATTTTCCAATGCTTTATTATTTTAAGCAAACCAACAGACAGATGTTCAGCAAACATACTACTTAAATCCTGTTCCATCTGGCTGTCATTTTCAAACTATCTTTACATCACATCCTTTGGTAAAGGGTTATTCTCTTCACCAAAAATAATAGGCATTAAGTAAATATTTGAATTTAATTAAACTGTACCATTTGAGAGTTAATGGTCAGTGAATAATTCACAATGATATGCCTCATTGCAATTCACATTAGGTTAAAAAAAAAGGCAGTCTTCAGTTAGCTAGCTGTCCCCTACCAAACAAAAACAAAAAGAAAAACTTTTTTATTTCAGCAAAATCTAGTTAGGAATTGTGACAGTATAAGGAGGTGCTTGGCTGAAGAACAGGTCTGCCCAGTGGGGAAAAGATGATTTAGGTAACTTGAACAAAATTTTAAGAAGCATTTTACCTACAGTGGAATCACATGACATATATTCAACTTTATGATTTAAGTTTTTTAAAAAAGAGGAATCATTTAAATAGTACAGAACAAATGATGTTTGTCATTACATTTATGAAAATATGCCCCAGCGTAAACTGGAGAAAACACTTCTGTTCTTTCAGTTAAGTCTCTGTGCACATCTCTTATTGCCTAAGCAGCCCTTTACAATGAGGACTATTGAGTAAGCAGGCTAGAATAATTAGTTGTATGGAGCAATAGGGTATAACATAGCCCTCGTACGCAAGCCAACTAGTTCACCTGGTATTTAACATCAGAAAAATTTATGTTCCAATGATGAGGGGAAGAAACCATCAGTCTTAAAATGTTAGAGACACATGTTGATCTCTAACATCTGATTTCCAAAGAAATTTCCAAGAATATTTTAATTATATATGACTCTGGCCCAATGTCCTAACATTAGAACCTAATACCCCACCTAGGAGAAGACTAAATTATACATGAAAGTAAATTCTACATAAGCTCTAAAAATATTAATTTCTAAGCCAATCAATATATGTAATTACAAATTACTTTGCTTACGTCCTTAAATACTATTACTTGTTAACATTTGTATTAAATCACTGATACTTTACTAATTCATACTAGTTTCACCAGCCATCTGCCCAAAATTATGAATATATAGTGACAGCATATTTTATTACATGTAATACATTTTATGCCAGAGTTGCTGAACTCATTATGTTCTCATGGTTCATCCTGAATATACAGTACAATATTCTGATGTTCAAATATTAGATGTATAATATTGTTTGGTTCAAAGGCAAATGTAAACTTATCAAACTTTTAAGTGAAAAATGTTCACACTGGTTTATCTATTATTTTTTGTCTTTTGTGACAACATGAATCTTCTTATGGTAACTTTGGAACCTTCACCCTTTCTTTGTGTAGCAGCTATCTTCACCTCCAAAGAAATGAGTGCAAGACATCAGAATGGCCACTATCATTGGTTTATGAGGTCATTCCATACCCTCCATCAGACCCCCTGATGCTTTTAGGGGCAGTCTAGAGCTCTCAATAGTGAGCTGGAGGTTATGCATAATTTGTAAGCCTACACTAAGTTTCATAAACACCAAAAAATAATGTAGCTTCTGGCAAAGAGCAGCTGAAAGATAATACACCTCCCTTAAAATCTGTCACTTACAGGCAGATCAACTTTTATTCTTTTTTTTAAGGAAAAAAAAAAAAGGATACAACATTCAAGGTACAAATTTTAAAAAATACAACTTCTGTTAATATGCAGATCTAGATTTATAGAGGAAAACTACATATAATACTTATTTCTTTATAAGAAATATCACAAAAGATAAAATCAAGTATCTAAAACAACCCAACATCTATTAACTACACAAATTAGCTATAAAACTGTTTCAAAGTTATATATGCCATGTATAACAAACAGGTTTAGATACTATACGATGCCTTTCTTAGTAATACACAAACAAGTACATATCTATCACAACTAGTGCTGACAAACTTCACTGAGGTAAATCTACAAAGGAAGAATGATTACAGAGGAGGACCTGAAGAGAGGTCACTTACTTGTAAATCTGTACTCATCCTCCCGTCTTCTTATTTCTAACTCTAAGAAAGAGGATGAAAATGGCAACATGAAAATATTATATATTTGCTTAATTTAGGGGAACAAACAAGGAGTATTCCACTTCTTGCCCTCTTCCAAATATAAAGAATATGTTCATTAATGTTTTTTCGGCTTTCTATAAATTATGAAAGAATTTATATGCTACCTCTTTTCTGTATTAAAAAAAAAAACAAACCCAAACATGCTTAATGATGGCTGTATAGTTGCTAATATTCACATTTATCAAATACAAAGTTGCTATCTATTTTAAGAAAAGAAATGTAGTAATTTAGGTCTTCAATAAGAATTTAAATCCCTCATTATAAAGACCATATAACCATTTGCTTTTCCAGCACCTAGAAGAGTTTAACTATTAATTTGTTGACTGAAGGAATCAGAAAAAATTATTTTGCTCCATGACCAAACAACAATATTTGGACCTTATAAGTCATAAAGGTTCCAGGTCCTTCATCAGTTAGTATGATTTATACTTTCTAAAAAAGTAATTGATCCTACTATGTAAATATTTTGCAGTAAGTTCAAACAGTGAACAAGTGTCTTCATTAAGGCAATAAATTATATATTAGTGCCTACTAAAAGTAATTTAATGCTGAAAGTACTTAGCAAAACTCCATAAAATTATAACATAGCTAAAAGAATGTAAACAATAGATATCTGTAGAACAACTCCAAAATTACAGCTCCCTAGCCAAAAAAAAAGAAACCCTTATTTACATTTTACTGTATTCATAGTTTTTTAAATAAAATCATTCTGTTAATATAACATATACATTGTCCATAATAAGTTGACATTACACAGTATATTGGTCATTAGAATCGATCATTAATAGGAATTATACTTTGAATCACTTACAAATTTGCCCTGAACCTTGCACTGTGTATTGGAGGCCAAAACGGAAAGAGTGCTGAATATGTTCTGTAAGAGGTACCATTTCCATATATCTCTAACTTAGGAAAATTAAATTCTGTGTCCTGAACCCAAAAGAGAAGAACTCAAGAGTTGTATACAGAACACTGCAATGATCTAGTGAACAGGAACTACCTGTGGTGAAGTCTACAACTCAAAAATGATGTCTCAATTTGTACACGAGAACCTAAGCACATATACCTGAAAATAAAGTTTTAAGAAATAATACTTAACAAGTTAACAGACTGGTATTTTCTACTCACACTTATTAACTCTCTTTTTTAAATGCTGGAAATGAACTGGAATGACTTCATGAACCACTAACGGGAAGCAAACTGTATTTTGAAAAATGCCGTACTGTACTAAAAGTATTTTAAGACAAAAGCAAAGAGTTGCAAATAAGGATTACCTCTAAGCACAGTAATCTCTATTTTGGTCAATTATCAAAACACTAACCTCTAGGTGTTAATGATGTCTGCTTCTCAACTTCTGCCTGCTGTCTCAGATTAGCTGGGATATTATTATATATTCTCTTGTAATGATTGTATACAGCAACTGAAAGCACCTTCTTGGCAAACGATTGGCCAACAACGTACTTGTCGAGGTAGTTATAAATCTGAAAAATGGTTAGAAATGAACAATTTACTGTGAGTCATCACAATATACACACGTTAGAGTTAAATACCAAGCACTTTTTGGCTGCACCACATGCACAAAGAACTTTGCCTACCACGGATGGAACCTGTGTGCCCTGCAGTGGAAGTGTGGAGTTAACCATGCTGAACTCACTTGCTTACAGTTTTAAATTTGAACAAAGACTCTCATTCAAAACAAAATGCCAAGGGCATGACACATTATGCAGCAATAATTTCAGAGGCCCCAAATCTTAAAGATACAACACACCATTCATTTGTTCTCTAGCTTAACAAAGTATTCCTATACTTTTCCAGTGCTATGCCAGTTTCTGTTCTATAAACAATGCCAATGATCCTAATTTTTGAAAGTTTAATATTAAAGTCAATTACAATACCTATACTTGCTACCATGGGTCTAAAGCTGTTATCATTAATGAAATCAATTAAAAAAATTTACACCTCTTTCAATCATATGAATAATATTCTTCACAAAGATTACATTATAAAACTAATTTTTTCAAAATAGGCATTCAGTTCAGTTCAGCCGCTCAGTCATGTCCAACTCTTTGCAACCCCATGGACTACAGCACACCAGGTTTCCCTGTCCGTCACCAGCTCCCGGAGCTTGCTCAAACTCATGTCCATTGAGTGGGTGATGCCATCTAATCATCTCATTCTCTGTCGTCCCCTTCTCCTCCTACCCTAAATCTTTCCCAGCATCAGGGACTTTTCCAATGAGTCAGTTCTTCAGCTTCAGCATCAGTCCTTCCAATGAATATTCAGGACTGATTTCCTTTAGGATGGACTGGTTGGATCTCCTTACAGTCCAAGGGACTCTCAAGAGTCTTCTCCAACACCACAGTTCAAAAGCATCAATTCTTCCGTCCTCAGCTTTCTTTATAGTCCAACTCTCACATCCATACATGACTAATGGAAAAACCACAGCTCTGACTAGACAGACTTTTGTCAGCAAAGTAATTCTCTGCTTTTTAATATGCTGTCTAGGTTGCTCATAGCTTTTCTTGCAAGGAGCAAGCATCTTTCAATTTCATGGCTGCAGTCACCATTCGCAGTGATTTTGGAGCCCAGGAAAATAAAGTCTGTCACTGTTTCCATTGTTTCTCCATCTATTTGCTATGAAGTGATGGGACCAGATGCCATGATCTTAGTTTTCTGAATGTTGTATTTTAAGCCAGCTTTTTCACTCTCCTCTTTCACTTTCATCAAGAGGCTCTTTAGTTCTTCTTCGCTTTCTGCCGTAAGGGTAGTATCATCTGCATATCTGAGGTTATTGATATTTCTCCCACAATCTTGATTCCAGCTTTTGTTTCATCCAGCTTGGCATTTCACATGATATACTCTGCATATAAGTTAAATAAGCAGGGTGACAATATTCAGCCGTGATGTGCTCCTTTCCCAATTTGGAACCAGTCTGTTGTTCCATGTCCAGTTCTAACTGTTGCTTCTTGATCTGCATACAGATTTCTCAGGAGGCAGGTAAGGTGGTGTGGTATTCCTATCTCTTTAAAATTTTTTAAGAATAAAATAGGCATTATATACTCAAAAATCATTATACCACCTGTATCAATGTGCTTTAATACTCACAAACATTTAGCTTTTTCTCAGATATTAACTTTAAAGCTATGCATTTATCTAAATGGCAATCTAAAACTCTTATTCTTGGTAGAAACTAAAGCTCTATATGAAATTTGGTTATTTCCAATGGCTTAGCACCTAGGGTAAATTCTTTCAGCTTTTAGTTAACAGAAGTTAATTGCTAATATTCACCAACTCCTGAAAAGAGTTATTTTCTAGAACTTTATTCTCTAGAACTCCAACTCAGATTCTGAAGTCTATACAAATTAGTGAGGAACGTAAAGCTTAACACCTGTAGTTTCCATTACTTTATTTATTTTTACATAACAAATTCTGTAATGGTTGACCATATATATGTTGTTATGGTTTTTAAAAATCATCATTCTTCATGAATTACACCCACGATTTAGCACATTTGCAGAAACAAATGCACTGGTATCTAAACAGTCAAAAAAAGCAGAGGGTGAGAAATAACAAGTGTGCAAACACCACCTGAGATGGCCAGAGATAATAACACAGCCCAGAAGCAGGGCTCCTCCTTCTCAGAAAGCACACGCCAAGCACCCAGTGAAGCTGGTGGTATACTCTGCTGTGTCTCACATGGCTAAATCACAATCCACCTGAGGCTTCAAGAAAGAGCTGACACCACAAAAGTCACAGTGTTGCACAGAAGTGCCCTGGCACATTGGTCATGAAAAAATACTTGCTTCTATTGTTAGCCTGAGGCTGTTTCACCTCTAATAAAGTAGATTAATTTAAGAGGGAAAAACTGCAGGCTGCTGTTATTTAGGGATCCAAACAAAAACAAATCCCCAGCTGTTCTATTTTAAGGATATCATTTTAGATTAACTTAGTATTAACACTAATAATCATCAGCTGTATTTCATTGCTATGAACACAGTAATCATGATATGGGAAAACAGCTGTGGACCCCATACCTAAATTTCAAGTATCAACTATCAGTAACAATTCAGCCAGACACAGCCTATATTATAAAGAACTTACAAAACTTGTTTAGATACTAGTATTAAGATTCAATATAAACTGGAGAGAGGGGAAGCAGTGAAATGTTTTCAAGATAAAATGTTTATAACACTGAGCGAGGACTTATACCTTCTTGGGGGGAGGAGGTGGTTTCTGTTGGAATGCCAATTTTACAGCTTCTGCTGCTGATTCAGGTTCTTTAATTATGCTTTTCTTTGAGTCTGCTTCTGATAACACAACAAAAAAATGATGACATTTTTCACACTTCACAAAGCGGGTGGATGCTGTAAAAGGACACAGAAAAATAATTCAAGTACTATTTAACTTTAAAGACTCGTTGAAAATTGAAACCTATGTACTTGACGAAAATCTTGTAGTTCACTCCACTAGCCTCAACAGCCAGCCTAATTTGTACTTAAAATAGATGATAAATATGAGTTCAGTAAACTACATTCTATTCATTTCAGCTAGGTGTGACAGATTTTATCTAGAGAAAAGATTGATTGAGATTCTTTCAATTTCTCCATTCACTAAAGTTTTGGATTTTTCTTTTGGGGGTGGGCTGGGGTACACTGCACAGTTCCCGAGATCTTAGTTCCCCAAAGGACTGAACCCGGACCCTTGGCAGTGAAAGCGAGGTGTCATCTAACCATTACCAGGGAATTTGCCCTCAAGTTAATTTTAAAAACTACCACTATATTAAGTAATTATTTTATTCAAATATGAGAATGAATAAACTGTGGGAAAAAAGTAAAGTACAAATAAATTAATCTGTAATAAAATTAACATTTTACTACAAAAAATTACAAATACACAAAAGTTGAAAGACAAAAATCCATTTTAATCCCTAAAAAATGTAAAATATATATATACTTAAGGTTCTTTTCAAACCTGTGAGCATTTCTAAGACCTTGACTTGGTAAATATATAAAATTATTTTATACCTTTCTTATTATCTTTATTCCACTAATTCCTATTTCTTTGACCTAAAAACCACTAAGAAACTGGGACTTCCCTCGTGGTCCAGGGGCTAAGAATCTGCCTTGCAATGCAGGGGACACAGGCTCAATCCCTGGTCAGGGAAGTAAAATCCCACAGTCATGGAGAAACTAAGCCCATGCACCACAACCGGAGAGTCCATGAACAATGCAAGATCCCATATGATGCAACACAGATCCCATATGCTGCAACTAAGACCCAACACAGTCAAATAAATAAATATTAAAAAAAAAAAAACCTAAGAAACTAACAAAATATAATCATACAGCTTTTGGAAACAGCGCAGGGCAGTTAAAGTGAAGATGAAACGGGTTTCTCAATTCCAAGGCATCAGCTATAGGTATCTTGTGTTTAAAACAAAAGTGATTTCCTCTTTTCTCTCTTTTAGGATACAGGCACATATTCTTAATCTTCTCCAAGCCTAATTCCACTAATGGTAACCAAGAACCTCAGAAAGCAGCATGGTAGAGAATCCTATACAGACTATTAACAGATTCAGAGCAAAATATACACAGGAATTAGTTACATGTTGGTAGGTCTAGTAATATATTTTTGTGTTATGTTTGTGTAACCTAACTAAACAGGTAAAAAAGGAAAGAAAAATGATTTTTAAAACTACGGGAATCTCTGCCTTTGGGAATATTATAACTGCTTATCCACATATTAAAAAAAAACTGCACTGACTGGCAAGCACACCTCAATCTTCACAAAATAATCGAAGTTTAAAAAAAATAGACAATTCCACATTTTAAAAATAAATTTAATTATTAATTCAACCAATTTAATTTTTACATATCTGCTCTTAAACAAAAAGACAATAAAAAATATACATTCTGGACAAATTCTAGCCACAAATTTTAAAGTAGATAAGGGATCACTTGTGTATTCCATTTATCAATCACCTAATAAGGCTTCCCTAAAGTAAAAGACCAAGCTATTTCAAGTACTTTTGATTAACACAAGTCAAAATTCATTATCACCAATTCCCATCAATGGAAAAGACAGTGGCTTTATGTTATGACCAGGCACCAGTTTATAATTGTTACTGATGGTAGTAAACAGGGCAAGGATTAAAGGGCAGGGAAGCCTCTAATCTAGTTCAGGCTGTGTCACCGGAAAATCTGGCCTGAGAACACAAGAACAAAATATTTCTCTGAAGAAATTAGGTCAAAGGGAAAGAGAAAAGTGACAAAAACATTCCTCTTTGCTTACTCCTCATTCCTCTTTGAAGGGTTGCTCAAATTCTACCTGAATATTTGCAGTACTGTTTCACACTGAAACACGTTCAACATATATCCAGGTTCAACTTATCAAAATGCTATTTCAGAAAAACAAGTAAACAAACATTGCAATGCGTATTTTTTATTCCTAAAAACAAGGGGCAAAATCTGATTTTGTTAAATTTTCAAGGGATAAATAAACCTCCTTACTTTAAATGATTACTACAGATATTCTATATTCCTTTACAAACAGAATACTGATGCCAATAAACATGTTTGTATAGTATATCAACAACAGAAGAAAGATTACCTTAGTAAAAACTTTTTCAGGATATGTGTTTAAATGAAAGTTCTTCATAATTCTGAAAAAGTTTCAGGGTCAAACATAAAATCTCCAAACCACTGCATAAAAGTTTATCCTCACTCTATGAGACACATAATTACAGTAAGCCTTCAAAAAGTATTATATACATAAAAATAAAAACTAAAAGCTCCATCCAAGAGCAAGGGAACATGCAGTATGATTCTGTTTAAATGAAATACAAAAACAGGCAAAACCAATCTCTTGTTAGCGACTGCGAAAGAACATGAGGGAGCCTTCTGCTGCTGCTGCTGCTGCTAAGTCGCTTCAGTCGTGTCCGACTCTGTGCGAACCCATAGACGGCAGCCCACCAGGCTCCCCCGTCCCCGGGATTCTCCAGGCAAGAACACTGGAGTGGGTTGCCATTTCCTTCTCCAATGCATGAAAGTGAAAAGTCAAAGTGAAGTCACTCAGTCGTATCCAACTCTTGGCGACACCATGGACTACAGCCTAACAGGCCCCTCCATTCGTGGGATTCTCCAGGCAAGAGTACTGGAGTGGGGTGCCATTGCCTTCTCCAGAGGGAGCCTTCTGGGGTGCTGCAAATACTGGTATGTATATCCATCACACTGTACATTCAGAATCCATGCATTTTCTTTCCTTTTCTGTATATAAATTATCCCTCAATTTCCCCCTTAAGTTAAATAAGAAAGAAATTTTTTAAAAATCCCAAGAAAAGCCCAAAATAAAAAACCCCATAACTAAAGGCTCTACCTTAAATAAAACTAGGGACACTATTCATAAAGTTATGTTTTAAAAGGGGAAAAAAAGGGCAAAGAAAAAATACATATACTTATAATCAACAATCTTAGATATTATTTTAATTTCTGATGATTTTCTAAATACTCATAATGGGACTGACAGAAATGGTATTTTATTTCAACAAAGTCAGTCAAGCAACAGTAATACCACTATAAGAAAACATAAAAATCACTATAAACATGTTTGTGAGATGAAATATGTACAGGAAGATCAAAGAGCTAAGAACAGCTTTTACATTAAAAAAAATGACAATGAAAGTTAATGAAATTCAAATTTCAGTGTCATACACAAAACTTCATTGGAACACAGCCGATTTCACTCCTTTACACTGTCTATGGCTGCTTTCTCACAGTAACAACAAAGGAGAAAAGTCACAACAGAGACCATATGGCCCATAAAGTCTAAAATATTTACTATTCGGTCTTTATAGTAAAAGTTAACTGACTCCTATATAGCATTTAAAAATAAAGAACTACCCATAGGATAAGAAAAATATTTACAAATCACGAATCTAGATAAGGGTCCAGTATTCAGAATAAATAAATCTTCCACCTCAACAATAAACAGACAACCCCCACACACAAAAAAAAGAAAAAGAAAGAAAAAGATAACTCAAGCTAAAAATGGACAGAAACTTTAGTCTTCTCCAAAGAAGACATACAAATGGTCAATAAGCACATGAAAAGATATTTAACATCTAGTCATTAAGGAAATGCAGATCACAACCATGATGAGATATTAATCCCACTTTCTATTCCTATGATGGCTATAATTTTAAAAAAGACACAAATGTTGAGGATGTAAAGAAATTAGAACCCTTATACCTACCTTGTTAGTGGGGCTATAAATGGTACAACATCTATGTGCTGCACTGTGCTTAGTTGCTCAGTCGTGTCCAACTCTTTGTGACCACACAGACTGTAGCCCATCAGGCTCCTCTGTCCATGGAGGTTCTCCAGGTAAGAATACTGGAGCGGGTTGCCATTCCCTTCTCCAGGGGATCGTCTCAACACAGGGATAAAACCTGCGTCTCCCATGTTCCAAGCCGATTCTTCTCCATCTGAACGACCAGGGAAGCCCAAGAATACAGGAGTGGGTACCCTAGCCCCTCCTCAGGGGATCTTCCTGACCCAGGAATAGAACTGGGGTCTCCCACATTGCAGGCAGATTCTTTACCAGCTGAGCTACCAGGGAAGCCCTTATACCCTGTTAGCAACATCTACAGCAGTCCCTTAAAAAGCTAAACAGTTACCACCTCACCAAGCCATTCCACTCCTAAGCATATAGCCTGCCTCTCGGGGCTCGTCTCAACACAGCTTAACCATTAAGAATTGTTTATCAATTAAAATTGCCGGGTGGCTCAGATGGTAAAGAATTACCTGCAATGCAGGAGACCCAGGTTTGATCCCTGGGTCAGGACAATCCCCTGGAGAAGGGAATGCCAACTCACTCCAGTATTCTTACCTGGAGAATTTCATGGACAGAGAAGCCTAGTGGGCTACAGTCCACAGGGTCGCAAAGAGCTGGACATGACTAAGTGACTAACACACACAAGCAAAACAAATAAGCAAAGAGTTTTCTTAAATTATCTTATACCATAATAGTTCAAAGCATTACTAGTCCAGGAGATTTTTAGTATCTGGTGACTATAAGAGAGACTATTGTAAGTTCAGGAAAACAATAATTCTGATGTATGTAAGGTATAATGTATATATTTCGGGCAATTAATGATTTACAGAAAAGGCAGGGAAAAAGAAGAACAGAAGAAGTATACTTACACACGAAGGTCTCTACGTGTGTGCATAAGTCGCCACATTTAGGACAACGAAGCTGGTTTCCACCTTTCCCAGAATTCCCAGAGCCTGATTTCTTACTGCTTCCCTCACTTGCTGATTTCTAATGTTTGTGCAAGAAAAGAAAAAGTGTCAATTATTACTTTCAGGCAACCACCATGTAACTTAAGTTTGTATTTAAATTTATGTTTATATTGTTTGTAATTAATCTTATTAAAAAAACCAGTTCTAGTAAAAACAATTACTGTTTCCCTTCTTTACATGGTATGATCCAGCATGTATAATAATTAGCTTTTTTTCAATGACAGTAAATACTAGAGGAAAAAAATATCAATAAGCATTAGTAACTACTTACTTACTAAAAAACTTACTATGAAATTGAATTGAGAGTTATTACCATGACAAGTAGTGACTCAACTTTCTTAAATCTAACTTCTGTCATCTCTAAAAAAAAGGGGGAGGGATAATTTCACCTACTTTAGAGGGGCATTGTTAGGATTAAGTGTGTATATGAAAACACCTAGCATTTTGTCTCATACATATTAATAACTCAAGTGTTAGCCAAATTTGCATAATAAAAAACATGATTATTCACTGACTTAATAAAGTTACCAATCATCTACTTCCTAGCTACAGAGTTCAGTTCAGTTCAGTCACTCAGTCGTGTCTGACTCTTTGCGACCCCATGGACTGCAGCACGCCAGGCCTCCCTGTCCATCACCAACTCCCGGAGCTTACTCAAAGTCATGTCCATTGAATCGGTAATGCCATCCAACCATCTCATCCTCTGTCGTCCCCTTCTCCCCCTGCCTTCAATCTTGCCCAGCATCAGGGTCTTTTCAAATGAGCTACAGAGTAGCCCACCATTAAGTCATACAGATATCCAAGATTTTTAGGTAGAGGATGAGGTAAGGTTTATATTATCATGAGTTTAAGAGCTGTGTAGAAACAGAAAAGGATGGCTATTCTTAATCCAACCAACCATCAGACTGACTACATAAATTATTTAATGAAGCTTCTTTACTGTGTTGGGGTGTTAGAAATTTTAATTACTGCTTACCAATGAAATGCTTATCAAATAATGTTAAGGTTCAGGCTGATACACAAAATAAAAATACATAAAATTCTTCACATCATTTTATATTTCCTACAGAAAACATGGGCTTCCCTGCTGACTCAGCAGTAAGGAATCTGCCTGCAATGCAGGAGACACAGGTTTGATCCCTGGGTAGGGCAGATCCCCTAGAGAAGAGAATGGCAACTCACTCCAGTATTCTTGCCTGGGAAATACAGGACAGAGTCACCTGGTGGGCTGCAGTCCATTGGGTCACAAAGAGTAGGATACAACTTAGCAACCAAACAATGAAAACATATAACCAATGAAATACAGAGTACTATTATATTTGTTTAAATGAGGGAACTCAAATATGTATATAAATGCCAATAAAGATAAAATACCTTATTTCCATCTCCAGAGCCATCTTTACTTATCCCATCTCTTGAGGCAAAGTATGCTGGTGTTTCTGTAAAAGCTCTAAAAGGAGCTCTTCGTAGAAGCTGAGTTTCAAAGGTCCCAAGCCTTCCTAAAACTGGTATATGAATACGACTACAAGAAATACCTGAAAATACAATGAAATTTGTTTGGTCTACACATCAAATATTAACACACCTTCAATAAATCCTCTGGAAACAAAAATCCCTAAAGCATTAAGAAAGTTGAAAAAGTTAGTTTTCACAGCAATAGTACAAACTGGTGACACCATCCTCAAAAACTGGCCAGACCTGTGCTTTGGAAGTGAGGAAAGACCAGAGACAACAATTAATGGCCCTTTCAAAGTGTGAAAGGGGAACAAGGGCATTTATGTTCTATATTGTTATATGTCTTATATCTACCAACAAAAACAAACAAAATGTAAATAAATAGGTGTCTGGATCTGTTCTATGGGATCACTGTTTGCTGACTCCTGCTTCTCTGCATATAAACACAAAATAAACTCCCAAATAAATTATAGTCATTGGCAAAAGAGCCATACTCCATATTGTGAGGCAGTATTTCCCAAGTTGGTCCTTAAAAGACTGCTCCCTACACAAGAAAATTAATGGTCATAAGTTAAACAAAATTCCACAGACCTCAATACCCTAGAGCTACTTAGAAGCTTGCAAAAGCTAATAATGTACATTGGCCATGAAGCAAGTTTCCCAGACTGCTATTAGGAGGTGATTAAACTTTGGGGGTGAGGCCGGTGGCGGTGGTGGTGGTGAACACTTAAACTTAAGAAACTGATTTTGCCTCCCTCATTTTATTCCCTGCACAATTCACAACTCAGGATTTAGTTTCTACACCTGTTAGGGCTTTTTTAAAGATATACACATGTATATGTTGTATTCAAATGCAAAAACTGGTTTAAAATTATGTAGTTAAAACAATTCCAAAACAATTGCTTAGTTATGTAACTGTTTTATTAACAACTCTCTCCCATTTTCCAACTCCTTTTATACTGAATAACTTATCACCATGCCATCTCCAGTTTCACAAAGCACAAAAATGAACCCACCAAATTACTCAGCAAAGATACAAAGAGGAAAAAAATTTTATTTCTATATAAATTCACAAAGAACACTAAAAAAGGATTATGACACCCCAGTCCCTAACCCCAAAAGTATAAACTTTTGCTTAACACTATTAAGCTTGGATATTGAGGGAAAAAAAAATTTGATGCACTCCTTATAATTAACATTTTTAAGACATTTCAAATTTTCTCAAGTGTAACATTTCCATGTTTTGCAATAAATTATGTTAGCCATTACTCTCTCGTTGGTGATGCCATTGAGTCAGTGATGACTCAAAAGACATGAGTTTGAGTAAACTCCAGGAGTTGGTGATGGACAGGGAGGCCTGGTGTGCTGCAGTCCCATGGGGTTGCAACGAATCAGACACGACTGAGTGACTGAACTGAACTGACTCTTGTTAAATACAGTTTATGAAATTTAAGCTAAACATTAATGTTTTTTCAAGGACATAGTATGATTTAAAGACTGCTGCTGCTGCTGCTAAGTTGCTTCAGTCGTATCTGACTCTGTGCGACCCCATAGACGGCAGCCCACCAGGCTCCTCTGTCCCTGGGATTCTCCAGGCGAGAATACTGGAGTGGGTTGCCATTTCCTTCTCTAGTGCATGCATGCATGCTAAGTTGCGTCAGTCGTGTCTGACTCTGCATCATCCTACAGACAGCAGCCCACCAGGCTCCTCCGTTCACAGGTTTCTATAGGCAAGAAGACTGCTGCTGCTGCTGCTAAGTCGCTTCAGTCGTGTCCGACTCTGTGCAAACCCATAGACGGCAGCCCACCAGGCTCCCCCGTCCCTGGGATTCTCCAGGCAGGAACACTGGAGTGGGTTGCCATTTCCTTCTCCAATGCATGAAAGTGAAAAGTCAAAGTGAAGTCGCTCAGTCGTGTCTGACTCTTAAAGACCCCATGGACTGCAGCCTACCAGGCTCCTCCATCCATGGGAGTTTCCAGGCAAGAGTGCTTGAGTGGGGTGCCATTGCCTTCTCCAGGCAAGAAGACTATGTCCCTCTAAAAAGCAAGTTTAGACAAAGTTGTGGGGAAGAGGGATAGATGAAATCAAGAATGCAGAAAGCTGAATGTACCTTGGGGCTGGGTGATGGGTATCTGGGGGTTCAGTGTTCTATTTTGTGTGTGCTTGAGAACATTCATTAAATGAAAGACAGCATAACACAATAATTTACTATAATCTATGCAACAAGTATAATTTTTAACTGAACTTTTATGATGTATTCACAAAGAAAACTACAATTATAACAACCTTTATATTTGTATTTGGATGTTATATTTGTACTCAGATGTTTAGAACAAAATTTATACCTGAAGTTTCACTTACAGTGTATATTTTCCACTTACATCTTTTAAAATAGCATTTAACAATGTACAGTATCTACTACTATTAGAAAATAAGCTGAAAGGAAATTATCTGTGGGAATTTAAGAGAAATAAAAAATGAACATGATTCTTTTAAAATCTACTTGAATAGAAAGAAAAATAAGTCCTTCACTTTAAATAACTTATAAGGTAACATATGAAACCAAACTACACAGTCACCACAGAAAATACAATTTAAAAAACATGTTCATGTCATTTAGACCTCTAAATTTAAGAACTTCTTTGCTGGCCCTGATAGTATGGTACTGAAGTGGTGTTTTAACATTCTATAATCTAAGGGCTACACCAACATGATGCTATAAATACTAAACCACTGGTTCCCAAACTTGGGCATGCATTAGAATCACCTGGAGGGCTTGTTAAACCATAGAGTGCAGGGGATCTTCCCTAGTTCTGATTGACAGAGTGTGAGGCGGGACCCAAGAATGCATTTCTAACAAGTTCCCAGATGATGCCTATGCTGCTGGTTTGAGGACCACACTTTTTAAAACCACTGTACAAAACAATGTAAATGACCAGTCATTCACCAATCATGTAACATCTTCACAGAAAGCACCGCAGCAAGCCAATCAGGAATTGTTAACCCTTTTTTTTGTCCTCTGGCTCACTGGTGAAGCCTATTCAGAACATTTTTAAATGTACAGAATAAAATATATAAGAACCCAATCATCCTGAAGTAGTTAATATATGTAGTAGTTAAAATATGAAGTAGTTAAAATATGCTTCTTAACAAAATTAAACAAGATCTAACAGCTTTTAAAATAACCATGATTTCAAAGTGGTGGAAAGTGTAAACAATATTTTGGGCTATCAGGAATGTAATGTGAAACGAAAACATCTGTGATTTAGAATGGTGACAATTCCACAGGTATTGCTAATACTACTACTAGTTTCTTGCCTATATTTATAACTGAAGGAAATGCTACATTTCTCTCAGAGACTACTGAAAATGAAGTTCAAAGAACCTCTGAATTTTATCCCTGGGCCTTTTGGAAGCCTGTGAACCCAGGTGAAGAACATCTAAAAGCCAAACAAGGGGAAGTATTTATGTGAAGTATATTTCAAAAGACTACTTGGCAGTAATGACAGAAGACAGTTAAAAGTTAAACCACTTACAAACTTCTGTCATAAAGATAAAGTTTTGAGTTTCAGAGCAGCTGTTTTTTAGAAACTATATATTAGAATAAGGGATAAAAATTTTAGGGCTTTTAAGAACAGGAGAATATTTTATTCAATTTCTAAATACTTCCTATATTCAATCTTAAACTAAGCATTCTCCAAAATAACACCAATGATTCAGCTTAAAAGATAAACTGATCTTTAATTTGCAATTTAGAAACAGAGCGAAAGAACTAATGAAAATTTAAAACTAGCTATTTGTAGTGACATATTTAAGTGTTTAACAACTTATGAAATGGCAAATCAAGTCAGATGCTCTCTTAAACACCTGACCCCTAACACAAATTGGAAACAAAATTCAACAAACACTCACGATGCTCACAATTTGGTAGATACTTACTGCTTTTAATAATCTCAACTTTTTACTTTATGTCCAAGTTATTACTTCAGGAATTCTGAATACTTTTTAATAGAATACTTATTAATAAAGAAAAATAACATGACTCCTATAATAGCTTTCCTCAAATTTAAAAATATTTGACAGGTTTTCACTAATGTTACTAATCTACTGGTCTGAAGGTGAACACGCCCAAGAAAAGAGAAGTGATTAGGAAATAGTGTGTAATTCCGGAAATAAAGATGTTCTATCACTTATTCATTTTGTCTTATTTAATTTGTATCGGATTTAATCACAAGATAGGGAGGGAACTAAAATCTAGCTAAAAACTATTAAGTTAGGCACATTTTGTAACTATCATGAGAATTATGGATGCCAACCAACAAGTTTGAGCATCTTCAAATCTTCATTTACCTTATGAGGTGACACCCTTTCAATGGACAAGAACAGAAAGCATCCAGAAATCAAGAGAGTTATACAGAATCACACAACTCTCACAGCCAAATTCAGACCAAGTATTGTCACTGAGGATTTTTTAAATGGAATCAAACATTTTTGAATGCACATACTTAGAACGCAAACTGACTGTTATATATGCAAGGTACATTTTAAAAACACATACACCAATAATGAAAACACCAGCAATCTAAGCAAAAAAAATATTTAAAATTTTTACTTTAATATACATTTCATATTCAAAGAGAACAGTGAAGAAAATATTAAATTGGATACATATAGCCCAACAGGAAAAGAAAACAGATCCAGTGTCTAGTACGACAATTAAGTAATTTTTCAAACTACCATGTAAAGTTTTTAAAGTATAACATGACAGATAAAGGAACAGAAACAGAGAACAGCACTGTACTTCAGAGGAGTTATGACATCTCCTTTTATTCTTAAATCACTGTACAATTTCCTGTAGAAGACTATATTGATGAGATTATTTAATTATGTTGCTGAAATTCTTAACTCTAATTGTAAGAATAACACACTAAAGTTCAATTCTAATTTTTCTTTCACTCTCTTCCTCTTTCCAGGAATTCTAAATAAAAATAACCTTGGAGGTTTTTCAGGCTTTAAAAAAAATTATATTTTTGTAGACGTATATATACAGTTTCTACCATGGAAAAGAAACATTGTATGTAATTAAGCCTTGGGAAAGTCTCAAATCCATGTGAAAGCCATTTGATGTTTCATTGTCACATAAAAATATTAAATTCTATAATGATATTGGGTAATATCTCACATTTTAATTTACTCCTTTACAGTAAAAGCTATGGTTTGGTATTTCTAAAAAGCTCTAGTAAACTTGTATTAACTGACAAACAGATAATTCCTAAATAAGCCATTAATTTTTTACTTACCTAAGAATAGATTTAATTTTTTTAATTAATTTTTATTGGGGGAGTATAGTTTCTTTACTAAATTTAATTTTTAAAAGGAGCTGTTGTTTTGAAAAGAAAAATAAACAACTGCACACTTCCTACAATTCAGTTTTCAGGGACAATTGATAGAAATGAAGACTTTTGTCAAAAGGAGCCTTCCCTACCCAAGGAGAACACCCACATATTTCATACAGGCCCAGAAACATTATTATTGTCTAGTTCTCTAAACTTGAAGGCGAGGACTTATTCAAGCACCAAAACAGGGCCTGGCACACAGGAGGCTGTCAACAAGTGTGTCTGATAAATGAATTCAACTACCTGTCACTTTCAAGTGTTTGCAACTCAAAATTCCTAGAATATGGATGTCTACTTGTTCAGGTTTAACAGTGTATGGGGACTAAATTCACTCCTTTATATTTACATACCATTTTAGGAAATGCTTCTGCCCACACAACCTCATTTAATCCCTGTGTGAAATAAACTGTCAGAAAATAAACATTTAGTAAACAGTAAGGATTTTACAATGATGCTAAATATTAGGAATAGGGGGCTTTCCCCCTCCGCCCCGAGATCACAAGCTGATAATCCAAAACAAAACGAATTTGCCTAGAACTTAGTGATTAAAACAGGATCTAGCCTGTTGTCAGCTATTCATAGATTTAGGGAAGAGAAAAATGGTTTCCCTTCCGGAATCTCTTTGCTGGGGTACCATCCCTTCGCAGCTCCTGATAAACAGAAAGGAAAAATAAACAAGCGCCACGCTTCAAAACTATTTGCGACTGTCAAGTTAGGAAACCCGGCAAACGACTGCTGAGACACCCAAGTACTTAAAAACAACTGCTGAGATAACCGGCACCTCCTCAGACGCTTTCCCGCGGCCGCCTAGAAACAGCAGGAGTCCGGTTTACGTCCCGGTGCAAGCGACCGCACAATGACTCTGACACCCCGGGCCTCGCGCGGCCTGCGCCCGGGTCGGCGCCCCGAGGCCCCAGGGGACCCCAACAGTGGCAGCCCTCCAGCCGCGCCCTTCGCGCGGCCCGCGACAGGCCCGAGGGAAACCCGGCCGGGCTCCGGAAAAGGAGCCGCAGTCAGAGCAGCCGGCAGTCCCCGGAGGAGCTCTGAGTGGGGTCTGGGGACACTTTTTAACAAACGAAGCAATTTGTCCCCCGCTTTCAGGGTTTCTGCGAAGCGGCCACATTCTAGCCCCAAAGGCCTGAAAGCCAGCGGGTTGGGGAACACAAGGGGTTCACCTCAAATGTGAGAAACAGCTGCTCCAGAGGTTGGCAGAGTCCCATGCCACGGAAGGGGTTGGGGGGGGGGGGGGAGGGTGCCAAGAGAAGCACCGAGTGGTGGGGGCGGTCTCTTGCCCTCCCCGGAGTCTCCACCGCCCGCCAGGACACTCCTCGATCAAGGGCTCAGGTGAGGGACTACTTCGTTACCTCTTTGAGCGGAGACGAGCGATGAGCTAAAGATTCGCGCGGCCGCCGCTCCGCAAGTACAAGCTCCGCAGCCCGACATCTCCGCGGGGCCTAGGCCGGGGCTTCGCCCCCAGCGGCCCTCTGGGTCTCAGCGGCCGACTCTTACTCGCAAAGTTCGCTCCCTTAGCTTCGGAATCTCTTGCCCGCTCTAGGCCCAATGCAGCGTTGACCAGCTTGGCACCAGAACCTCCGCTCTCTTCGTGCCCCACTGCCGTCTACTCAATAGACACCTAACACCCCCCCACCCTCCCCCTCCTCCTTCCCCCGCTCCCCCCTCCCCGCCCACAGGGCCCCGGGAGCGTGCGCGCGCCTGCGTCCTAGGTCTCGGGAGGGGCGTGGGCACGCGCCGCGCGTGCGTGCGTGGGACATCGATGTACGGCGAGGGGAAGGGGGCGGTGACCTGGGCTCCAATGAGCAGGCTCCTACGGCAGACGGCCGACCCGAACCGGGGAACTACAAGTCCCGACAAACGATTCTTCCGGAGGTCTCCAGAGTTGAAAAGTTTGCGATAGAAGCGGAGAGATGCATGCTGGGAGTTGTAGTCCCAAATCGTCGCAGTAAACTGGTCATTTTGGACTTTTGGCTGGAAAGGTCAAAGTGAGACCTGTGGCTTGACCGGTCTCGAGAAGTCTTGAAAGCCGCCGATTCAGTAAGAGTCGATAAGTTCCTTCTTCTGAGGGTTCCACATCCTTATCCTTAGGAACACGGAAGTGGTGGCATTTTTTTACCAAGTTCTCAAGCCACTGTTTGTTGATGACAGCTCTCTTTCCTTGTTTTTTCAAGCTTAGTGGTGACGACTTCCAGCCGTTGCTAGTCCCGGGGTTCTTTACAATCCTCTGTCCCCTTAAAGCTGAGCACACTTTGGTAAATAGTTACTTCATTCAGCTCTCTTCTGTTACCCTTCCACTCCTGCGTGTGTATGGCTGCTTTCTCTCTGGATGTCTAAAGCAAATCACCCAGCTAGCTGACAAGGTGCCGGATGGTGACGAATCTTTTCCCATCCGGGTGGGCACCAGATTACTTTGTATATAAGATTCTGATCAACTCCGAAGCTCAGAGAAATTGCCAAGTGAGCTTGGATATCTTCAGTTCTGAGCTGGGGGAGGAGAGAGTAGGGGGAGGACGACAAGCAAGCCAAAATCAGAGTTATTTAACCATCATCAGTCTTGGGTCAGAGAAATGTGACATAGTTTCCCAAGTCTGGCCATGAGAAGGGGCATTGGCCTTGGCCCAGGCCACATGTGGTTTTTGTCTTTCTGGGTGCTAACTCCTAGTACTCCTTCAGCTTAAAGTGACAGAGACCAAAAGGGAGCCCAGGTCTTAACTCAGCTGCCTTCATGAATAGAATTTTCAGAGAGTATAGACTCTAAAGTTCCTTCATCCCAGTGTTTTGAAACTGTGTTTCTAGAATTCCCCCAGAAGCCAAAGCTCTTTGTGGGTGTGAGGGGACTAAAAGAGGGGAACTCCCAAACCTTCCTTCAAGCCACTGCTGAAGTCAATCAGAGCAGCTCTGCTTTAATAAACTGTTTAATTTATTGAGGTTTTGCTTGAAAATACAGTTGTTCTGCTTTAAAACAATGTTTGAAAACCACTGATTCTGGGACAAACTTCTTTTAGCAGTAAGCTAAGTAAGTCTCCTGGAATCTTTAACACCCAATTTAATCCTTTCATTCCACTCTACCTTCTATTTCAATTATATACACATTTTCTTATTATTATATAAAGAAGTTGTTTGCTAAAATTTATAGATTGCTATAAAGCAAGATGAATAAAAGCATTAGTTAGGCCAGGTCTCATCTGGGGGCAGCCTATGAAAGCTTCCCTTTCTCTATCTGTTCTAAGGACTTGACTTATTCAGTCAGCAAATATTTATTGAGCACCAGTTACATGCCAGACACTGAGACACAAAACAAAAAAGTTTCATGAAGCTTCTAGTGGGGAAAAATAAGATGGTAAGTAAACAAAAATATCTGACATTGCTATGATGACATAGTTCAGTTCAGTCACTCAGTTGTGTCCAACCCTTAGCAACCCCATTGACTGCAGCACCCCAGGCTTCCCTGTCCATCACCAACTCCCGGAGCTTACTCAAACTCACGTCCATCAATTTGGTGATGGCATCCAACCATCTCATCCTCTATCATCCCCTTCTCCTCCTGCCTTCAATCTTTCCCCCAGCATCAGGGTCTTTTCCAATGAGCCAGTTCTTCGCATCAGGTGGCCAAAGTGTTGCAGTTTCAGCTTCAGCATCAGTCCTTCAATGAATATTCAGGACTGATTTCCCTTAGGATTGACTGCTTGAGTCTCCTTGCAGTCCAAGGGACTCTCAAGAGTCTTTTCCAACACCACAGTTCAAAAGCATCAATTGTTTGGTACTCAGCTTTCTTTATAGTCCAACTCTCATATCCATACATGACTACAGGAAAAACCATAGCTTTGACTAGATGAACTTTTGTCGGCAAAGTAATTCTCTGCTCTTTAATATGCTGTCTAGGTTGCTCATAGCCTTTCTTCCAAGGAGCATCTTTGAAATTCATGTCTGTAGTCACCATCTGCAGTGATTTTGGAGCCCCAAAAAATAAGGTCTCACTGTTTCCATTGTTTCCCCATCTATTTTCCATGAAGTGATGGGACCAGATGCCATGATCTTCGTTTTCTGAACATTGACTTTTAAGCCAACTTTTTCACTCTTCTTTCACTTTCATCAAGAGGCTCTTTAGTTCTTCTTCGCTTTCTCCCATAAGGGTGGTATCATCTGCGTATCTGAGGTTACTGATATTTCTCCCAGCAATTCTGATTCCAGCTTGTGCTTCAGCCAGCCCGGCATTTCACATGATGTACTCTGCATATAAGTTAAATAAACAGGGTGACAATATACAGCCTTGACCTACTTCTTTCCCAATTTGGAACCAGTCTGTTGTTCCATGTCCAGTTCTAACTGTTGCTTGTTGACCTGCATACAGATTTCTCAGGAGACAGGTCAGGTGATCTGGTATTCCCATCTCTTTAAGAATTTTCCACAATTTGTTGTGATCCACACAGTCAAAGGCTTTGGCATAGTCAATAAAGCAGAAGTAGATGTTTTTCTGGAACTCTCTCACTTTTTTGATGATCCAGCAGATGTTGACAATTTGATCCCTAGTTCCTCTGCCTTTTCTAAATCCAGCTTGAGCATCTGGAAGTTCTTGGTTCATATAGTGTTGAAACCTGGCTTGGAGAATTTTGAGCATTACTTTGCTAGCGTGTGAGATAAGTGCAATCATGCAATAGTTTGAACATTCTTTGGCATTGCCTTTCTTTAGGATTGGAATGAAAACTGGCCTTTTCCAGTCCCCTGGCCACTGCTAAGTTTTCTAAATTTGCTGGCGTAATGAGTGCAGCACTTTCACAGCATCATCTTTTAGGATTTGAAATAGCTCAACTGGAACTCTATCGCCTCCACTAGCTTTGTTCATGGTGATGCTTCCTGAGGCCCACTAGACTTCACATTCCAGGTTGTCTGGCTCTAGGTGAGTAATCACACCATCATGGTTATCTGGGTCATGAAGATCTTTTTTGTATAGTTCTTGTGTATATTCTTGCCACCTCTTCTTAATATCTTCTGTTTCTGTTAGGTCCATACCATTTCTGTCCTTTATTGTGTCCATCTTTGCATGAAATGGTCCCTTGGTATCTCTAATTTTCTTGAAGAGATCTCTGGTCTTTCCCATCCTATTGTTTTCCTCTATTTCTTTGCATTGATCACTGAGGAAGGCTTTCTTATCTCTCCTTGCTATTCTTTGGAACTCTGCATTCAAAGAGGTATATCTTTCCTTTTCTCTTTTGCCTTTGACTTCTCTTCTTTTCTCAGCTATTTGTAAGGCCTCCTCAGACAGCCATTTTGCCTTTTTGGATTTCTTTTTCTTGGGGATGGTCTTGATCACTGCCTCCTGTACAATGTCACAAACCTCTGTCTATAGTTCTCCAGGCAGAGACTCTGTCTATCAGATCTAATCCCTGGAATCTATTTGTCACTTCCACTGTATAATCGTAAGGGATTTGATTTAGGTCATTTCTGAATGGTTTAGTGGTTTTCCCTACTTTCAATTTAAGTCTGAATTTTGCAATAAGGAGTTCATGATCTGAGCCACAGTCAGCTCCCGGTCTTATTTTTGCTGACTGTATAGAGCTTCTCCATCTTTGGCTGCAAAGAATATAATCAGTCTGATTTCAGTATTGACCATCTGGTGATGTCCATGTGTAGTCTTCTCTTCTGTTGTTGGAAGACGATGTTTGCTATGACCACTGTGTTCTCTTGGCAAAACTCTGTTAGCCTTTGCCCTGCTTTGTTTTGTACCCCGAAGCCAAATTTGCCTGTTCCTCCAAGTATCTCTTGACTTCCTACTTTTGCATTCCAGTCCCTTATAATGAAAAGGACATCTTTCTGGGGTATTAGTTCTAGAAGATCTTCATAGATCTTGTGAATCTTCATAGAACCATTCAACTTCAGCTTCTTCAGCTGAATGTGGTGACATTCTTCATCATAGAAATAAAATCCTGTTTTGTAATGTATTCTTCTATCATTCTCAGAACAACTGAGTATTTAATTTTATTTATGGGCTGATGTTTTGTGTACTTAGCCTGTATTCCCAACTGTACTATGAATCTTCAAAGGCAGGTATTTCATTGTATACATGGGCTGAATATACAGTATAAATTCAATAAATACTTGATTAAGTAGTTATCTTCCAACTTCTTTAGCTTGGCAGAAAGCTGGGATGGTGTCTTCAGAAAATAAGACATTAAATCAGAGCAAATTATAATTGACAATAAAGATGTTAATTGATACAAATTCTACAATTTATACAATGGTTGATCCAACTGATTGAATATCCCAGAAGGAATTCTTAGAAATTAATAGAGTAGACTTTGTCCCAGAAAGTACAAAACAAGCAGAGCTGTATACAACTTAGTTTAACTTTTCCTCAAATGTGAGCAAAGGTCATGTGGCTTTGGCATCAGACTGGTAATGGTTTCATCACACAGGCCACGTTTATTTGGTAGTTTCGATACATCACCCCCAAACTATGCTCTGTGGGTCAAAATGTACCAGGATTTTTAGGATCAGCCCTCAACAAATCCACTACCTAGATTGGGACACGAACTTTGTGTTAGGTTCTTTGATGGTATAAATCTTATGAAGTGAAGTGAAAGTCATTCAGTCCCATCTGACTTTTTGTGACCCCCATGGACTATGGCCTGGCTGCCAGGCTTCCCCATCCATGGAATTCTCCAGGCCAGAATACTGGAGTGGGTAGCCGTTCCCTTCTCCAGGGGATCTTCCCTGCCCGGGGTTTGAACCCAGGTTTCCTGCACTTTACCATCTGAGCCATTATTCAAATTGGGAAACTTATACATGAGGATATACCAAAACTTCCATTTGGTACTTGAGCACAGAGGAATGTTGAGTTTAAACAAAGTATCATCTGTGCTAGAAAGGGTTCAAACCTAAAAGAACCACTTGACTATATGATAAAGGAGTCTGTTCCCAGTATTCCAAGAGTTAAAGGAGTCTGTTCCAAGTGTTCCAAGAGTCTGTTCCTAGTCACACCCTGGGGCAAAGACATTGTCCCAACCTGTGTGAGTTTCAGGTTGGGACAATATCTTTGCCCCAGGGTGTGACTAGGTAGCCATGAGATGGAGCAGAGCCATGAGAAAGAGCACAGGGGCTCTAGATCCATAGTAGGACCCTCTGTCTCACTTGGTACTTTCCAGGTATCCTCTGGTTAAGTTTCTATCAGGCCACCCTCCCAAATCCGGATTTGGAGGCACAGAGTAATTTGAGATTTTCCCTGTGGTAATACGGATATTCTGTCAGGAAAGTGATGGCAAGTACTTGTGGTCTTATCAGCTCTTTGGAACAAAATACTTTCATATCATATCAACTTTCAGCACTTTTCTGATAGGCTTATGTAGCTTTAAGTGAAAGTGAAGTTGCTCAGTCGTGTCCGACTCTTTGCGACCTCATGGACTGTAGCCTACCAGGCTCCCCAGTCCACAGAATTTTCCAGGCAAGAGTACTAAAGTGGGTTGCCATTTCCTTCTCCAGGGGATGTTCCCAACCCAGGGATTGAACCCGGGTGTCCCGCACTGCAGGCAGACGTTTTACCATCTGAGCCACCAGGGAAGCCCCATGTTGTTTTATAAAGACGGTCAAATACAAAGTAATGAATGGCTGGGAAAAGATTCATTTTGTACTTAAAGTATCTCGTGAAGTCGTGAAGTCAGTCAGTCGTGTCCAACTCTTTGTGACTCCATGGACTGTAGCCCACCAGGCTCCTCCATCCATGGAATTTTCTAGGCAAGAGTATTGGAGTGGGTTGCCATTTCCTTCTGGGAGGGGTCGAGAGGCAGGCAATAAAGAGGCAACAAACAAGTGGGCAAGAGTTAACGTGGAGAAAAGTGCTGTGCAGAAAATACCGGACAGCCCTCTGGCAGATGATGGCCCTTCAGACTGGGTGGTCAGGGAAAACAGCTTAGAAGACGCCACCTAGGAGGGAGCATCTGAGCTAAGACAGGACGAGTCTCATTCAACCCCCTCAACCCCACGAGGTGAATCAGTCCTGTGCTAGGCAGAGGGACGGCCCCCAGACACGCCCATGTCAATCCGGGGGACCTGTGACTGTTAGCTTAGGTGGTAGAAGGGACTGCAGGTGGGATTAACGTCATGGGCCCTGAGATGGGGAGATTATCCTTCATTATCTGGGTGGGCCCAAAATAACCCCAAGTGTCCTCAGAAGATTGAAGCAGAGGAGGATGTGAAGATGGAAGTAGTGGAAGGCAACGCACTGATGGAAACAATTGCAGTGACGCAGCCACCAGCCGCGGAAGGCCAGCAGCTCACAGAACCTGGGACAGGAGGCACAGGTTCTCTCCCAGGGTCTCTAAGGGGACCTGCCCTGCCTACACTTTGATTTTAGCCTGGAAGATTCATTTCTAGATTGTTCCAAAATGTGAAAGAGGATAGTGAAGGACAAACTTGAATAGGAAAGCTGTAGAAGATTTGGGAAAGGGAAATTTATTTATCTTGGACTATAATGATTGCAAATAATAGTCTTAAAGTATGCAGTGAAATACTAAAATTTTGCCGAAGCTGAAAAAAAAAGAAGTCAAATGCTATTTTCCAGCTCAAATAGTTTCACTTGAGTTGACTTCTTGAGTTATTTACCTTTTGTGAACTACATGACTAAAAGGCACAAAATATTTTATGTCTCTACATTAACTTTTTCCTTTTATACTTGATTCTACCTCACAGTATTGTGAACACTGTGACTTGCTAAGTAAAAAATATTTTACAGGTTAGAGTCAGAGTCATCCAATCTAGCACTGGATTTTCAGATAAGGAAACAGGCCTATGAAAAAGCAGGGATTTGACAAAGGGCACATACTATGTCAGAAGCACAGAGAAAAATAGAGCCCAAGTCTGCTGATTTTAAAACTGTGTTTTTCAGTCTTTTCTTTTTTTAACCCAAGGCTCCTTTTTATAAACAGAAAAAAAATCTTCTCCTCTACAAGAGATTTTCATACAGCCTCTGAGAGAGTCATCATTCAGTTGAGAATCACTGTCTATTCTGAATAATGACATTTCTTTTTCATAGCTGAACACTGATCCTTCAGACCAGCAGACATTGATCCTGCCAGGCAATAACAGGAGCTCAAAATGTATATTTTAAAAGGCAAAGACCAAAAAAAAAAAAGCTTATGTCTATAAGTTGTATGAGACTCAAAGTAATACTGCTGCTGCTGCTGCTGCTGCTGCTAAGTCGCTTCAGTCGTGTCCGAATCTGTGCAACCTCATAGACAGCAACCCACCAGGCTTCCCCGTCCCTGGGATTCTCCAGGCAAGAACACTGGAGTGGGTTGCCATTTCCTTCTCCAATGCATGAAAGTGAAAAGTGAAAGTGAAGTCGCTCAGTCGTGTCCAACTCTCATCGACCCCCACGGACTGCAGCCCACCAGGCTCCCCCATCCATGGGATTCTCCAGGCAAGAGTACTGGAGTGGGGTGCCATTGCCCTCTACAATCAAAGTAATACTAAGAACACTATATAGAACTTTACAAAGTGCTTTTACATCCACCTTCTCATCAGATTCTCACAGCAAGCCAGTAAGGTATTGTTATCTGCATTCTGGTTTTGCAGCTGAGAAAGTCAAGACATGGAGAGTTTAAGTGACTTGCCAAAGCAGAACCAGGATTTGCACCCTAATCTCCACTACTGTTTCCATTACTTCCCTATATCTTCTTCCAAAAGCTGGTAAGATTTTAGAGATTCGCAGAATCGTCACTCTTTATCTAGAAACATCTCACATCAGGGACTAAAATGCCATCATTTTATTGAGGTAGTGACCACCCCTACCCTCATCCTTCCTTCTCTTAAGAATGACCTGGAGTGTTTGTTAAAATACACCTAGGCCCTTTTCATAATGGTTTTGATAAAATACTCTGGAGTGGGGCTCAGGGATCTATTTTTATTGCTGCTGCTGCTGCTAAGTCGCTTCAGTCGTGTCCGACTCTGTGCGAACCCATAGACAGCAGCCCACCAGGCTCCCCCGTCCCTGGGATTCTCCAGGCAAGAACACTGAAGTGGGTTGCCATTTCCTTCTCTAATGCATGAAAGTGAAAAGTGAACGTGAAGTTGCGCAGTCGTGTCTGACTCTTTGCGACCCCATGGACTGCAGCCTACCAGGCTCCTCCATTCATGGGATTTTCCAGGCAAGAGTACTGGAGTGGGGTGCCATTGCCTTCTCCGATTTTTATTGCTAGAATACTAGAATCAGGAAATGCTAAGGTTTATTTGCAAAAATGAATAAGGTGTGTTTTCACTGTGGTGGTGGGAGCCTGTGCCTTTATTTCTCAAGGCCTCTAATTTACCACCACTAATTACCACCACTTTCTCCCTCTAATTACTACCACTTTCTCTCTCAGTGAATCACTGTTCAGCCTTGGCATTGTAGGGAGACCAAGGATTCTACAGGAAGATGTTCACCATCCTCCTGTGCCTGTCCTTGGAGTCTGGTGGCAACCTAAGATAGCACAATGTTCCCCCCACCCCAAGGACTGTCCTTCATCCTGATGTTGAGGGAGATGGTCAGCAGATGGCACTAACTCACCATGGCTTCCCTCTGAATTCATGGGGTAGAGAGTGGAGGGAAGACTTTTAAAGCTAATCCATTGGAACTTTTGGTATACCAAATCTTGAAGACAGTGCTAGAAGGCTTGTTTAGTATTTTATAAAGAACACAGATGTCAGGAATAGGAGGAATGATGTGTGGCTCCTAGCTGGGTCATTTACCAGCTGTGTGACTTCCAGCAAGTTACTTCATAAGCCTGTTTTTTTTGCAACTATAAATCGGGATGCTCCTGACTCCCTAGGGTTAATGTGAATAAATGATTCTGAGTCATAGTACACAGTAGGTGCTTAATAAATAATTTTTTACTGTACAAGGTCTTCCTTTTATGCCTATAAAAAGTTTCTTTTTAGTTATGGTTCAGCTTGTTGATGATCCCACCCTATTCCACTATACCTTAGCAGTATAAGAAGCTCGCTTGATTTCAAATGCAAAATTGAAGAGAAAAGATGAAAGAGAAGAGGATACAGATCCTTAGTTTACAAGTCCTTTACAATTTGCAGTTAATTTGCCTTAGCCATATAATTAGATAATAAGAGATATTTATGTTTCAGTAACAATTGTTATCATTTAGATTTTGGTCATCTGATGCAAACACACGACTCATTGGAAAAGTCCCTGATGCAGGGAAAGATTGAGGGCAGAAGGAGAAGAGGGTGTCAGAGGATGAGATGGCTGAACGGCATCACTGATGCAGTGAACATGAACTTGGGCAAAGTCCGGGAGATTGTGAGGGACAGGAAGGCCTGGTGTGCTGCAGTTCATGAGATCGCAAAGAGTCAGACACAACCGGGTGACTGAACAACAACAACAAATTACTTGCAAGCACCCATTGGGTCGTGTGTGTAAAATATGTACCTGTTGGTAAGTCAGTAAGAGAACATGCGAGAAAGCGTCTTAGCCAACAGAATATATGTTGCAATGTTGGCAATTCAAAGTTCATGTATTTTGCTCATACTCAGGCCTTCAGAATCACATTCTGTGCCTATTTACTCATTTTTTTAAAAAATATTTATTTCTTTGGCTGCACCAGATCTTAGTTGCACCGCAAGATCTTTTAGTTGCATCCTATGGCATCTAGTTCCCTGACCGGGGATTGAACCTAGGCACCCTGAATTGGAAGCGCAGAGTCTTAGCCACTGGACCACCAGGGAAGTCCTTATTTACTCATTTTAAATATTGATTTGATTACATGGAGCCTTATGACCATAAGTGGGTGAGTAAATTAGAAAGGGGAGCAGTGCTAAAAGCAGTCATATTAACCACTGCCAAAGGGTTCTCAAGAACTTGACAAAAAAGGAGGAAACAGAAAAATGGATGCATGAACTCTGTAAAACAGAGAAGGCGATGGGACCCCACTCCAGTACTCTTGCCTGGAAAATCCCATGGACGGAGGAGCCTGGTAGGCTGCAGTCCATGGGTTTTCACAGAGTCAGACACAACTGAGCGACTTCCCTTTCACTTTTCACTTTCATGCATTGGAGAAGGCGATGGCACCCCACTCCACTGTTCTTGCCTGGGGAATCCCAGGGATGGGAGAGCCTGGTGGGCTGCAGTCCATGGGGTCTCACAGAGTCGGACACGACTGAACCAACTTAGCAGCAGCAGAACACCATAAGAAGACTGTCTCATAGATGCAGAGAATAAATGGCTGGCTACCAGAAGCGAGGGGGGTTGGGGGTAGGGAAGATAGGTGAAGGGGATTAAGAGGTACAAGCCTTCAATTACTAATATACACTGTATTCATACATTTGTTCAGGTGATCTTTATAACAGTTCCATGAGATACATATTATTTTCTCAAATTTATAGTTGAGAAAACTGAAGCATGCAGAGGTTAGACAACTTGTCCGAAATTACACTGCCAGTAAGTTAAAATAAACAATATTGAATCCAGGTACTCTACTTCGGTAGTCATGCATGTAAACACTGTACTATATTCCACAGGATGCATTATTAGATTGCCTTGGATGAAATACACTTTTTATTGCACTGTTAGGCTTTTAAAAAATAAAATTTTCCAAGAACATGCATGCAAATTCTGATGTTACTATGTAAGGTGAAAATTGTCAGGCAATGTTTTAAAGAATTAAAGTAAACTCAGGAATTGTTTTTAAAATGAGCAAGCAATTAGAGGCTATCAAAAGTGACCAGAGTAGGGACTTCCTACTAATGGTTAAGACTCCATGCTCCCAATCCAGGGTACCTGGGTTCAATCCCTGGTCACAGAACTAGATCCCACATGCCACAACTAAGAGCTGGTATAACCAAATAAGGGGAAAAAAAGGAAGGGAAGAGCAGGGTGGTCCCTGGTGGTCCAGTGGTTAAGACCCCATGCTTCTACTGCAGGAGGCATGGGTTTGATCCCTGAGGGGATGGCAACCCACTCCAGTATTCTTGCCTGGAGAATCCCCATGGACAGAGGAGCCTGGCAGGTTGTAGTCCGTGGGGTTGCAAAGAGTCAGACACGACTGAGCGACTAACATACACACATACACAGGGCAACTAAGATCCCATACGATGCGTGACACAGCCAAAAACAATTTTTTTTATTTAAAAAATTAAAAAATAAGTAGGGCTTCCCTGGTGGTCTAGCAGTTAAGAATCCACCTTGCAAAGCAAGGGATGCCAGTTCGATCCCTGGTCTGGGAAGATCCCACATGCTGTGAGGCAGCTAAGTCCATGTGCCACAAATCTGAGCCCACGTGCTACAACTACTGAAGCCCGTGCACCAAGAGCCTGTGTTCCACAACAAGAGAAGTCACTGCAATGAGAAACCTGCATACCGCAACTAGAGAGCAGCCCCGGCTCGCCACAGCTAGAGAAAGCCCACGTGCAGCGACAAAGACCCAGCACAGCCAGAAAGTAAGCAATAAATCTTTTTAAAAATAAATAAGAATATATAATTGTTAAAATTATATGAATAAAATTGAATTAGTATTTGTGTAGTGGCAAAACAGTCTTCAAGCACTGAGACAAAGTTAAGACATTTTCAGATAATAAAAATTGATAGAACAAACTTATAAGACTTGCACTTCTGCTGCTCCTGCTGCTAAGTCGATTCAGTCGTGTCCAACTCTGTGCGACCCCAAAGACAGCAGCCCACCAGGCTCCGCCCTCCCTGGGATTCTCCAGGCAAGAACACTGGAGTGGGTTGCCATTTCCTTCTCCAATGCATGAAAGTGAAAAGTGAAAGTGAAGTCGCTCAGTCGGGTCCGACTCTTAGTGACCCCATGGACTGCAGCCCACCAGGCTCCTCCGTCCATGGGATTCTCCAGGCAAGAGTACTGGAGTGGGGTGCCATTGCCTTCTCTCTTGGTGTCAAAACTTACTACAAAGCTACAGTAATAAAGACAGAGAATACTGTCATAAGAATAGACAAACAGAGCAATAGAATAGAACTGAGAGTCCAGAAACAAATCCTCAATTTTACAGTCAATTGATTTTCAACGAGTGCCAAGCCTATTCAATAAGAAAGAAGAATCTTCACCAAAAAAAAAAAAAAAAAGATGTTGGTTCAACTGGATGTACACATACAAATGAAGTTGGATCTCTACCCATATCCAATATATACATTTACTCAAAATGAGTCAAAGACCTAAGTGCAAATGCTAAAACTATAAAACTGTCAGAAGAGAATAAAGGTATAAGTTTATGACTTTGAATTAGGCAACAGTTTCTTAGATAGGGCACCAAAAACATAAGCAACCAAAAACAAATAAATTGAACTCTATCAAAATTAAAAACTTTTGTGCTTCAGAAGACACTCTCATTAAAGTGAAATACAACCCATACAATGGGGAAAAATATTTGCAAATCAAGTATTGATCAGGGCCTAGTATTCAGAATATATAAAGAACTCTTACAACTCAACAGTAAAACGATAACTCAATTTTAAAAGGGGGTGAATGTCTGTGTCCTCAAAGAACTCTTAACAACTCAACAGTAAAAAGATAACTCAATTTTAAAAGGGGACGAATGTCTGTGTCCTCACAAAATTCATATGTTGAAACCTAATCCCCAGTGTGATGATATTAAGGGCTGGGGCATTTGGGAAGTAATGAGAGCCCTCATTAAGGAGATCAGTGCCCTTATAAAATAGGCCTCAGCACTCTTGCCCTTCCCACTTTATGAGCCAGGAAGTGGACCCTCACCAGATACCAAATATATCAGACCTTGATCTCGGACTTCCCAACCTCCAGAACTATAAAAAATGTGTTTCTATTGTTTATAAATCACATGGTCTTTGATATTTTTGTTATAGCAGCTCAAATAGACTAAGACAATGAGCAAAGAATTTGAATAGACATTTCTCCAGAGAAGATATACAAATGACCAATTTGTTGTCATTCAGTAACTCAGTTGTGTCCGACTCTTTGGGACCTTGTGCACTGCAGCATGCCAAGCTTCCCTGTCCATCACCATCTCCCAGAGTTTGTTCAAACTCATGTCCATTG
This sequence comes from Bos indicus, assembly GCF_029378745.1. Taxonomy (NCBI): domain Eukaryota; kingdom Metazoa; phylum Chordata; class Mammalia; order Artiodactyla; family Bovidae; genus Bos; species Bos indicus. The sequence continues at coordinate 12,150,239 of NC_091769.1, forward strand.
AGTCAGTGATGCCATCCAACCATCTTATCCTCTGTCAGCCCCTTCTCCTACCTTCAATCTTTCCCAGCATCAGGGTCTCTTACAATGAGTCAGTTCTTCGCATCAGATGGCCAAAATATTGCAGTTTCAGCTTCAGGACCAGTCCTTCCAATGAATATTCAGGACTGGTTTCCTTTAGGATTGACTGGTTGGATCTCCTTGCAGTCCAAGGGACTCTCAAGAGTCTTCTCCAACACCACAGTTCAAAAGCATCAATCCTTTGGCACTCAGCCTTCTTTATCGTCCAACTCTCACATCCATACATGACTACTGGAAAAACCATAGCTTTGACTGTACGCAACTTTGTTGGCAAAGTAATGTCTCTGCTTTTTAATATGCTGTCTAGGTTGGTAATAGCTTTTCTTCCAAGGAGCAAGCATCTTTCAATTTCACGTCTGCAGTCACCATCTGCAGTGATTTTCGAGCCTAAGAAAATAAAATCTGTCACTGTTTCCATTGTTTCCCCATCTATTTGCCATGGAGTGATGGGACCAGATGCCATGATCTTAGTTTTTTGAATGTTGAGTTTTAAGCCAGCTTTTTCACTCTTCTTTCACTTTCATCAAGAGGCTCTTTAGTTCCTCTTTGCTTTCTGCCATAAGGGTGGTGTCCTCTGCCAATAAGTATGGAAAAAGATGCTCAACATCACTAGTCATTCAGTTCAGTTCAGTTCAGTTCAGTCGCTCAGTTGTGTCCGACTTTTTGCGACCCCATGAATCGCAGCACGCCAGGCCTCCCTGTCCATCACCAACTCCCAGAGTTAGCCATTAGGAAAATGCAAATCAAAACCACAGTGAGATACCACTTCACACCCACTAGATGGCTATAACTCAAAAAAGCAGAAATCACCCAGGTGGTGGTAAGGATGTAGAGAAATTACAACCCTCCAACAGTGCTGCTGGGAATGTAAAATGATGCGGCTGCCATGGAAAACAATTTAGCAGTTCCTCAAAGATTAAACCCAGAAATATTACATGACTTAGCAATTCTACTCCTGGGTATATACCTAAGAGAATTGAAAAGATATGATCATACAAAGACTTCTACAGGGTGTTTATAGCAACATTATTCAAAATAGGCAAAAAATGGACACAACGCAAATGTTCATCAACTTATTCAGCCATAAAGAGTAATGGCATATCCTACGGCTGGTTCATGTCAATGTATGGCAGAAACCAAGACAACATTATAAAGAAATTATCCCTCAATTAAAAATAAATTTTTTTTAAGTAATGACATATCAATACATGCTACAATATAGATGAACCTCGAAGACATGCTAAGTGAAAGAGACCAGTGCCACAACTACAGAGTCTATACTCTAGAGCCCATGCTCTGCAACTAGAGAGAAGTCCACATGCCACAGAGAAGATCCCATATGCTGAAACCAAGCCCCAACACAGTCAAAAATAAATACTTTTTTAAAGTTAAAAAAAAAAAGTTTTTAATCACACATAGAAACTACAAAAACTGACCAAGTACTAGGTCACAAAGTAATACACAACAGATTTCAAAGAATTGGTATCACACAGATCTCATTTGTTGTATTTAAAACCTCCTGATGTTTGGAAATGGAAAACTCTAAACTCCCAGTAAACCCACTGTTGGGCTGAACCTGCAGGCCTAGTAAGCCTTGTAGCCTAGCCTCAAGACCAAAGAGCCAAGAGACAGTAACAGATATTAATGGTTTATCGGGCAGAGGTTCTTACACATCTACACCAAAAGGTCCTGGAGATCTGCCCCACTGTGTACAGCAGACATGTACATGGTAGCAATCTTTGTTACTTGGGGGTGAAGGGATTTGAAATCAGGTTGACTCTTCAGTTACCAGGAAAACCAGCAGCCAGGGCAGGGGGCAAGCACATAGTTACTAATTAAGCCCTATAATTAAGATGATTGGATATTCATGTGAGTGAAGCAGGGCCTGGTTAGCAGAGGCTGTACAGAGAACAAGAGAACAGCCATCTTGAGCGGCCTGACCATACACCCACAGTGATCTGCTCATTGTTCCACTGAAGTATTCACCTTTCAGGTTGCCTCCCCAGCTCTCCAAGATTCCTTGCCACTTCCCCAGCAACCATAACTGTATAATAGGACTGCCCTTTAAACTCCACTCCCCACTATGGCCACAGTTGATTGGACTAGAGGTAGAGCCCTAATTCAAAATGAACCAATCAGATTCTCCAAGGAATCTGGGCTTAGGTCACCAGTCTTCATTAGCTTGAAGAGAGATGCCCACCTCTTCTATAAGCCCTGGGGAGCAGAGAAAGCTGAGCTGCAAAGAAATTAGGGGTTCCTACATAAAGGAGAGACCACACAGTAAGAGGGAGAGACTGAAAAACAGACTGATTAGAGAGAGGAACTTAAAAAGAAACAGACAGTATTTATAGAGCATATAGAGCAAGACTGAGTTAAATTGAGGTTGATGAAATAAAATTCATATTTTATGGCAAAAAAAATTAAGCAAATTTTTTTCTCTGCCTGTTTGGGCCTCTTCCCTCCCTTTTAGTGTGTATTGTACATCAGCATTAACCAGAACTCCTTATGTGATAATATTCCTTTTTCTTTTATTTTTTGCCATGCAACATGCAGGATCTTAGTTCCCTAACCAGGGATTGAACCTGTGCCCCCTGCAGTGGGAGTGTGGAGTCTTAACCACTGGACCACCAGGGAAGTCCCTTGATCATTAATCTTTAGTGAGAAAGCATTAGTTGATCAAATATTTTGTCCCTCAATGTCAAGGGGATTTCTTAACCTGCCCTGGGTCTATCATGTCTGTCCATGTCAGGTCTTCATATCTCTGTTTTATCTTTCCAAAAAAGGGGGTTGTACTGGTAAGATGTCTGGCAAACATTAATGGTCAATTCCAGGTTTTCCAATGCAATTTATGCCTATTTTATCTTGCATGTGCATTGTGCATGCTCAATAATTTATACAGAACTATAGATGTGATCAAAATTGACAGAGTAACAATGTCATTAGTAAAGATTTAAGCCAAGATTCTCCTAAACCAAAACATTTTCACAGTATTTTTCCTAAACTAGGAAGAGAATCATTCAAAGCGGAAATTTGATTCTTCATCATGTCATAAGATGAGTTAACAAATATCTCAGTCACGTGGTCATACCATTGGAAAATTGATAGAACTCAATATGCTCACATTAAAGGCAGAGTGCAGGGGTTGTTTCCAAGACTACCCATAGGTGACCTTGAGCCAACGGAAAGCAACTGTGCATCTTTCTAACTAACCTGGGGAGAGTCAAGGCCTTAAACTTGTTCCATAAATACACTGGATCCTGTTGCTGCTGCTGCTGTTAAGTCACTTCAGTCGTGTCCAACTCTGTGTGACCCCATAGACGGCAGCCCATCAGGCTCCCCTATCCCTGGGATTCTCCAGGCAAGAACACTGGAGTGGGTTGCCATTTCCTTCTCCAGTGCAGGAAAGTGAAAAGTGAAAGTGAAGTCGTTCAGTCGTGTCCAACTCCTAGCGACCCCATGGACTGCAGCCTACCAGGCTCCTCCGTCCATGGGATTTTCCAGGCAAGAGTACTGGAGTGGGGTGCCATTGCCTTCTCCGGGATCCTGTTAGGAGCTACCCAATATTTAATATCTAGTTAAAACTATTACTTATGACAAGGTTCAGAACAGTTGTCATTAACTGGCTAAGAGGGTCCCACTTTATCATATTGGCAGTAAAATTAGCTTGCATGGTACTAGAGTTTTTTCCTTCTAAAAGAAAATTGCTAGGGGCCATTTATTTAGAGCCTTAGAGAAGAGAAATCCACCACGGTAACCTAGGAGTACTGGACAGAGGTAACTAACCACAAACCCAGAAACTGGATTGAGTTTTGAAACTTGCAAATAATTGAGCCCAAGGAAAAAAAAATATATTTGGTTCACAAGTAAAAGTATGAGTAATTGTCTAAGTAATTAGCATACAGACTTAGTCCAGCGTCTTGGGTCAGCTATCTACTTCAGACGTCACCTTCTTCTTGTCCTGGTCTGGTAATATTAATCCTAGTCAAAGTTGGGTATCAGAAATAGGAGTTGCAGTTCATTCAGAAGAATGAAAGTGGCTGTAAAGAATCCTTTATTTGATGTCTTTTCCAGTATACATAATCTGCTGGTTGCAAGTTATGGCACATATCTTCACTCAAAGATAGATAACTGTGATAAGCTTCAGAACCAAACTTTACAATAATATAGCAACAACAAGCCATCTGAGAAGTGAGTCTTTAGCAGTAAGCACAGACCTCAATTAACAAAACTAGAATTAAATATCCACTGAAACATGTATTTTTCTCTCTAAATACCCTCATTTCTACCAAATATGGCCAAATTAAGACTAATTTGTTTGTGAAATAAATCTGCTTTTCATAAATTTGGCCTGATTATCTACATAAGTGGAACTGATCACATGGGCTTCCCAGGGGGCACTAGTGGTAAAGAACCTGTCTCTTTTTTTTTTTCTTTTTTTTTTTTTTTTTTATTTTTTTTTTATTATTTTATTTTTTTTTGGTTTTAATTTTATTTTATTTTTAAACTTTACATAATTGTATTAGTTTTGCCAAACATCAAAATGAATCCACCACAGGTATACATGTGTTCCCCATCCTGAACCCTCCTCCCTCCTCCCTCCCCATACCATCCCTCTGGGTCGTCCCAGTGCACCAGCCCCAAGCATCCAGTATCGTGCATTGAACCTGGACTGGCAACTCGTTTCTTACATGATATTTTACATGTTACAATGTCATTCTCCCAAATCTTCCCACCCTCTCCCTCTCCCACAGAGTCCATAAGACTGTTCTATACATCAGTGTCTCTTTTGCTGTCTCATACACAGGGTTATTGTTACCATCTTTCTAAATTCCATATATATGCGTTAGAATACTGTATTTATGTTTTTCCTTCTGGCTTACTTCACTCTGTATAATAGGCTCCAGTTTCATCCACCTCATTAGAACTGATTCAAATGTATTCTTTTTAATGGCTGAGTAATACTCCATTGTGTATATGTACCACAGCTTTCTTATCCATTCATCTGCTGATGGACATCTAGGTTGCTTCCATGTCTTGGCTATTATAAACAGTGCTGCGATGAACATTGGGGTACACGTGTCTCTTTCCCTTCTGGTTTCCTCAGTGTGTATGCCCAGCAGTGGGGTTGCTGGATCATAAGGCAGTTCTAACCTGTCTCTTAATGCAAGAGATGCAGAAGACTTGGATTTGATCCCTGGGTTAGGAAGATCCCCTGGAGGAGAGCACAGCTACCCACTCCAGTATTCTTATCTAGAGAATCCCATGGACAAAGGAGCCTGGTGGGCTCCTGCAGCCCATAGGGTCACAAAGAATCAGACACGACTGAAGTGACTCAGCACACACCCATGCTACTGATCTCATAGGCTCTTTTTAAGTTGGATGTGCTGGAACTTTTCATAAGGAATCTCAGATTAAGCTTTTAAAAGGCCTCTCAAAGGCAGGAAAGCCATGCCAAGGCCTTGTCACAGGTTCTGCCTGTGGTATCTATAGATTTGGATGAATTCCTCTCATTTTCCCCCAAGTACCTTAAGACTTCTGTACCTATTAGGAGGTAGCCTTCCTTACTTGGGCTTCCCTCATAGCTCAGTTGGTAAAGAATCTGCCTGCAATGTAGAAGACCCCGGATCAACTCCTGGGTCGGGAAGATCTGCTGGAGAAGGGATAGTCTACCCACTCCAGTATTCTTGGACTTCCGTTGTGGCTCAGCTGGTAAAGAATCCAGCCATGATGCGGGATACCTGGGTTCGATCCCTGGGTTGGGAAGATCCCCTGGAGAAGGGAAAGGCTACCCACTCCAGTATTCTGGCCTGGAGAAGTCCATGGACTGTATAGTCCATGAGGTCTCACACAACTGAGCCACTTTCACTTTCTTTATTTGCCTGATAAAGTTACTGGCAAACTAAGAAATTACAGTTTCTGGAGGGATCAGGTAGAGAGAACAGATAGATGTTTCATTTCCATTTATAAAGGTATAATTTACCAAATTGCCGTAAGTCATAATTAACTGGAGGGGAAAACCAAAAAGTGATGGCCTAGATTCTGAAGGCTTTGCAGTCCCTGGTTCTGGCCCTTCCAGTTGTCTGCTGGCACCCCTGTTACTTCCAACCAAAAGCCTTCCAGTGTGCAGTCCCAGCACTATTCCTTGGCTCTAGCTGATATCCCTTTGCCTGAAATTCCTCCTGTCCTGCACTGCCTCCAACTTGTCTACGTTCTCTCAGTCTTTCAAGCCTCTGTTCTTATCCTGACATATTGGTGACATTTTTCTCTACCAATCTAGCTGCTGGAACTCTCCAAACTGTAGCAAGTTTTCTGCCTGCAGCTTCCTTGGTTGGGAGCAGAAACTGTCTGATCTGCCCCTCTATCTTCCTGTCTGTGCCCTTCCTCCCTGCCATCTGGCATCTGTCTTCTTACAGTTCACTCTCAGTAACTGGGTTATCCGCCAGGGTACGGCAGGCTGAGCCCAAAACCCCAGGGCTTTTCTGAAATGAACGTTTTGTCCATCCAGTCTGCAGAGTCTCCGCAGGGGAAGGGAACACCCAGTGAATCATCCGCTGTTTGTTAGGGCAAAGGCATCTCGGGAACTGTGCTCTTTAGCCTCAGTGAAGAGCATGGAAAGGACTTTGGAGATGGTTTAGAGTCAGTCTAGACAAATTCTCTATTTAATTTTTTTTCTATTTACTTATAATTTAGATATTAGTTTTAGGTGTACAACCAACCCATTTATTTATTGATTTATTTATTTTGGCTGTGTAGAGTAGTGTGTGGGTTCCTTGACAAGGGATCGAACCCAAACTCCCTGTGGTGGAAGCAGAGTTTTAACCACTAGACCACCAGGGAAGTCCTCCAACCCCTTCATTTACAGGTGAGGAAAATGACTTAACCAAAGTCAGACAGCTAGCAAGGAGCCTATCTGCCTTCAGAAGCAAAATGCTTAACAAGTAGGTGTCATGAGCTGAACTCAACAATGTTCCTTGTCTGAAGGAGAGGTATCTGCCCTCCCCTCCCAACCTCCACCTTCCTGGTTTTGCACAAACGGTTTCTGCTTGTGGCCCTTGCTCCCGACAAACCACACTTTCAGCATGCCAGGTCCTATCACTCAGACCTCAGAGTAGACATCACCTCCTCTAAGAAGCCTCTGGCCACCACCCCCTCCAAAGCTGGTGCAGCTGTGTGTAGGTTTGCTTGTTTTCTCTTTTCTTTTTGGCTGCATTGAGACTTAGTTGCGGCAAGCGGGATTCTCTAGTTGTGGTGAGCAGACTTAGTTGCCCTGTGGCATGTGGGATCTCAGTTCCTAGGCCAGGGATCAAACCCCACGTCCCCTGCATTGCAAGGCAGATTCTTAACCACTGGACCACCTGGAAAGTCCACGTAGTATACTTTATATGCTCATGAAGACCTGTCTACTTGCACACATGGCTTTGCATAGAATAGGCACTCGATAAATATTTGATGAGCAAGAAAAAAAAAATGGACTCCAGCAGCTGCTACTTGCTGGAGTCCATTTATTCAGGTCCTCAATGGAGAACAGAAAGGGAAGGTCAAGGGTTGGGAGCCCAGTCATCCCACTTTCCTTAGCAACCTCTTCTGATGAGTTTGCAGGAAACTGGACGATCAGGTTGAAGCAGTGAGGCAGCTGTGCTATAGAGAGCTGAGCACTGACTCCTTGGCAGGGGCAGTCAAAACCGCTCCCCCTGTTATCCCACCCAATGTACTCAGTGGGAGCCACTCCCTGGGAAGTATAGCCTGGAAGTAGGTTAAGGAGCAGTCACAAAGCTGCGAGGACCTAGCCCTGCGTACACTCACTCTCAGAGGTCATGGAAGTGGGGTGCTTAGCCAGAGAAATTTCTAGTCAATTATGAACCAAACCCCTGGGAACTGGGCAGAGGCTGATCCAAGATTACAAATCCAGGCCAGACCGGAGGTGGCCAAAATGAGCTGTACCAGGCCTGCCAGGGGATCAGGGAGAGCATTTTGTCCTGATTGTAAGTGATGCCCTCTCCTCCCCCCTTGGCCTCTTTTGTAATAGATTCTGGAGAGTTTAGGAAAGAAGAAATCAGTACATCTTACTCATCCCTGGCTGTTGATGCCTCCAGGATCACTCTGGCACCATCTAGGGCCTCTGATATACTATTTTAAACCAAACACCTTTTCCAAAAAAAAAAAACCTGTCCATTTGGACCAGTCATTTTACTCAAGGGACAGAGGCTATTATACACAACAGAGGTCTGGTGTCTGGAAAAGCTGGGCATCTTTAGAAGAGCTTGGAATGAAAAAAATAAAAAGCCCATCCTTCTGAGTGAGGCCAGCCAACCCAGCTGGAGAAGGCAGCACACTGAGGGGGGTTGCCAAAGGACCACTGGGCCAGCTTGCCAGACCCTGGGCCAAACCATTGTATAAGCTCCCCAGTATTGGAAGGGATGAAAAAAAAAATCAGGACATGTTTTCAGCTTTGTTCAGGGGCCCAGAACATGCTTTTAACTCCAGGAATCTCTGCTCTCCTCTGCAAATGGAAAATATGATCCATGAGAACAAACTTGACCACTGGAATATGTGCCTAGTCACCCAGCCCTGTAACTTGGGGTTAGGTGGCGCTATGCCTCGAGGCAACTTGTGACCATTTTCCAGAGACCCCTCTGTCCCTCTGAGCAGTTAGCTCACTTTAATGGTTTAAAGACAGGTCAGCGACCTCAAAATCAAGTACAAAATGTGCATTTATTGACATCTGTTCTGGGCCACACTGGGCTTCTAGCAAGAACAATAGCAAATATAAAAGGAAACACATTAAAATAGTTAGCAACCGAGTGCAGCTGTGGATACCAGGTGATGTCTTTTCCAGATTTGGCAGAGGAAATATGATTACCTTATATTCAACAGTTGAACACTGAACATGCACTAGAGTTCCAGATTCAGCAAAGAAATGTTAGTAACATTTCAAGTAACAATATAGTTTATTTCTTTATTTCACCACCTTTTATATGTATGAACTGTGATGCAGGCCTTGCTTACATTCTATGGAGCCAGGCCAAGAATTACGCTTTATATTGGTTATTAGATCTTCAACATCAGATTATCATTAGAGGTGGGCAAAACCATGCAAAAAAGAAAATGAAAGACATTTCCAGGTACGGCACTAAAGGAAGAATGCTTGAAGCCACAGAGTTTGCCCATGGCCAATTTCTTGTTTCTTGTAGAGAGAGAATAGGACAGTGGGGCTTTATTTTGACATTTTAGGGGCTTCATGCCAATCAGTATCACGGGACAAAGACAATAAGTAAGTAAAGGAATGAAGAAACAAACACGCAAGTTGCACCAGAACAGATGGGCTTAAATTAACCGAGTGACAGTTTGGGCGTCAGTCCCACAAGGCTGTCATGTGAGATGGCAGGAGAAGAGAAGTACCACAAGCCTCAGTCGCTCAGAGGCTGCTGAGCAGCCCCAGGAAACCTCAGAGAGGCCACCCCTCCACGCTGGCTACCTTGACTTGCCCGCTGCCTCCTTGAAGGCACTCTTCCCCTGACAGTGCTTGCAGGGGAGGGCTGGGCCGGGGTGTTCTGGAGGTACTGGAAGGCACTCTGACGGCCCACCTGCCTCTCTACGCAGTTAAAGGTGAGGGCCACTCCCACATTGGCCTTCATGACTCTGGAGGAGCCATCGGATGTGCCATCAAAGCACCGGCCGAGCGCAATCTCCTTGGCTGTGCGAGGGTCCTGGTCAGTGACGGTGTAGATGCCATAGTTGTGGCCCAGTGGGTCCAAGGGCGCCAGCATGGTGTACTCACTGGTGTTGTTGTTGACCGCCAGTGGTAGGTGGTTGACCAGGTACTCATGCAGCATAGAGTTTACACTGGCTCGTTGGCAACTGCCCTGGGGGATGACCTTCACCAGCGTGCGGTCCACACGGTCCTGGTCATAGAGCATCCCACTGCACTTGAACTCCAAACAGGCAGAGGAGATGTTGGGCTGGTCCCTATCCCGTGTGCTCTTCACATCCCGGATTCCGTACAGCTTTCCCACTGTCCGCCGGTGGGTGCCCCCCATGTTACGGGATCGCACATTTATCTCCAGTGGCCCCACAATCTTCACCTTGATGTAGCAAGCCCTGAACTCCATTGGCTTAGGCCACCATGCCAGGTAGTCTTCAGTCCAGCCCATGGGGTCATCATCGTTGAAAGGGACTGTGTTATAGTCATACCGATCCCCCTCAATCTGGTAGAACCGGAAATGGGCCGCACTGGGTGGTGCGTCCTCGCATTCCCGAAGGTTCTCAAATGCATAGATGGGTCCATTGCCCTCCTCAGGTGAGTTGGGCCGTGGCTTGGCCATGCTGATCTGGAAAGCTGTCTTCTTGACCCGTGGGTCCTCATGGTCTGTCCGGCGGTACTTGAGCTTGTTGAGGTAAGGCTGAGGGACACCAATTGCATTTGGGTTGAATTTAGGAGAAGACTCCACTGCTTCCAGTTCTTCCCCAGCCAGGCTGGCCAAGACATAGGCAGAGTAAGCATCGGGGGACTGGTCATCACAGAAAGCAGGCAGGCAGGCCCCATTGGGACCCGTGAGGACACTGTCAAAGCGGCCCCAGGCCCTGGGGTTGGAGGAGAAGCCAGTCCTGGGCTCCAGGTTGATCACAGAGACCACAACCCCCTGGATCTGCTCACTGGGCAAGAACCTCTCACTCCTGTAGGCCCTCACCTTGATGAAGCACCTCCTGCTTTCCGGGACATCCAGGTTAAAAAGCCTCCTCTCACGGATCTCCATGTTGCCCACCAGGAAGGTTCTGTCTTCCCTTCTGTTCCGCCTTTGGCTTTCAGGTTTGAAGTCACCTTCCTCCTCCCAGAGCCCTGTGTCTGGATTGAGCGACCAGAGTTTCATCATGGGCACATGCTCTGGCATCTTGACCTGGGTCGAGTCAAGATGAACCTTCACCTTGCCAACATTAAGGGACTCTGAGGTGGCTTCATCTCTGAAGTCCACAGAGAACATGCCATATGTCCGAAGAGGGAAAGTGTCTCCTTCATCATTGATGAAGTTCAGGTCACTCTGGGCAGCAGTAGCTGTGGAAATATTCCGGGGATCCAGGAAGGTCACACTGGCCTTTACTTTTCCCATGTAGGGCTCCCCGTTCTGCCGGTAGAAACTCTTGGATGGGATCTCCAGCTCAGCCACAGGGTCTTCACCAGCCATATCCCCCAAGGGGATAATGTTGGTCTCCGTGGCCTCCAAGGTGATGGGCTCTTTCCGCCGAAGCATCTTGATCTCATGGAACACAGCACTCCCCTTCTTATTGAAGGGCAGCACTTTGGTGGTGTTGACGAACTTCTGCATCCTGTCCACAAACGTGAGCACCAGCCTCTCTGTGTCCTGAGGGACATGCAGAGTGAATGTGCCCTTGTAGCCGGTCATGCTCACACGGGTGTTCCCCATGTACACGTGGCCGAAGCGCAGGGGTTCCCCATTGTCAGCTGCGCTGACTCGGCCCCGCACGATTCTCCGAGTCTCCGTACACCGCTGGCAGCTGCACTCCGTGGCCACCTTGGTGGGCAGCGTGTACCCGCTGCACTGGATCTCCCTGTCTTCTGTTTTGGAGATCCCACAGCAGTGCTCCACAGCATCTCGGCACCTGATCCCATTATCCTGCTTCCCTGCACAGGTCTTGACAGGGCAACGACCCACATCATAGTAGAAGGAGTTGGTGGCATTCTGGAAACAGTCATGGGGCAGCCGGATAAGGTAGCTCTCAGGGTTTGGGTTGCAAGGAATCTCATCAGAGGCTATGGAGGGAAATAGTTCAGACATTAAATGCAAGTCCTTTTCCTACACGAAGGGCACCTCAACCTCACATCTCTGACGTCTCTGTGTGCTTTCGGGTTTTCAAAGCACTGGCACGGTCCCAACTCTCACAGAACTCCTCTGAGGGAGAATGGATAGCCATTACTAATTCCATTTTATCCTTGGAGAAACAGAGTTCCTTGTGGAGACCACTACAGTAATGGTTCTCATTGGAGGGATCTTGAAAATTTGTGAGGATGTTCTGAGTTACCACCAAAACTGGGACTGCTACTGGCTTTTTGTGGGTGGGGCGGGCTTGCAGCTCTGTTTTCTGCAGTGCCTGGCACTGTGTGACATAAAGAATTTTTCTGCATTCTGCTTTCACATATTCTATAGACATTCACGTACATGGAAAGCATGTTTAAATGATCAGAACCTGGTGTTTTATACATGGTTTTACCATGCATTGAATGTTTGAAGAATGCACTACCATATAAATCGAGCTAAGATTGTACTTTGTTTAGCTTGGTCAAATACCGAGAACTGCTTCTTGTCTCAGAAAAATCACCTCCCTACAACTGCCCAAGGTCAGTACTTGTTGTTGTCACATTCATGGTGACTGGATTCAAGTGCAAGTGTCTGACTTCTTGGTGGGTGTTCTTGTGTCATTAACACTTACATATTTAAATACATATGATTTTGCATTAAGATTATTTTTTTATATTTCCGTTTTATGTCATTAGGAGCATGTTCCATATATATATATATATCTTAAAATCACATGTAGTTATTATCTATAAATTTAACTTGAATAGTAAATTACTTTTTAATTTAAAATATTAAACATATAAAGTATTAAGAATAACTGTGACAAGCAGGGAGCACTGGTATAATGAGCTGGGAACCACAGTTGACAGGGTTCCACATCTCATCTGCCAAGGTCCAAGTGCCCTGTGTCCTGTCTGTCCTGAGCTGTGTTGCTCAACTTTCTTGGAGTCTGTGAAATATTCCAGGATCCTCCCAACAAATTTCCTCCTGACTTTTGTTTGGTTTTGTTTAGGCCAATTACTAAGATATCCTCCTTCCCCCTCACTTTGCAAGTACAGGTTCCTGACTGGTCTCAGCCTCCGGTCTCCCCTCCTTCAGCTCACTTCTAGAAGCCAGCTTTAATCAGGTCACTCTTGTAAAGCCCCCTCAGTTTCCCACTTCTATAACTTTGCTCACTGTGGCCCTTGATCTGGAATGTCCCCACCTCCATACACACAGACCCTGGCCATTGTTTAACGTCAGGGGTTCACAATACTGGCCACGAATTAGAATTACTGGGGAGAGCTTTTAACCTAAGTGTTCCCAGGCCACATTCCAAACCAATAAAATCAAGCTTCCTGGAGGTAAAACACAGGCATCAATATTTTTTAAAAACTCATCAGTTGGACCTACGGTAACACAGGAAACTCTGCTCCATGTTATGTGGCAGCCGGGATGGGAAGGGAGTTTGAGGGAGAATGGATAAATGTAGATATGTGGCCGAGTCCCTTCACTGTTCACCTGAAACTACCACAACATTGTTAATCAGCTATCTGTGCACACGTGCTAAGTCACTTCAGTCGTGTCTGACTCTTTGCGACCCTGTGGACCGTAGCCTACCAGGCTCCTCTGTCCATGAGATTCTCCAGGCAAGAATACTGAGTGGGTTGCCATGCCCTCCTCCAGGGGTTCTTCCCGACCCAGGGATCGAAACTGCATCTCCTGCAACTCCTGCATTGCAGGTAGATTCTTTACCACTGAGCCACCAGGGAGGCCCTAATCAGCTGTACCCCAATACAAAATTAAAAGTTAAAAAAAAAAAAATGAAACAGTTGATCCCAGTGGGTGGCCAAAGCTAAAAACCACTGTTTACGCCTCCAGCAACCCACAACAATCATTCCCACCTGGAATTCCAGTTCTCTGTTTCTCATCTGTAAGTAACATCCACAACTCCTTATCTCCTGTTTCAGCTGCATTTTTTTCTATCTCTACTGACTTGTCTCTTATTTCTCCACACCTCCTGGAGTGGCAGATCTGTGAGGGTAGGATCAAGGTCTGTGCCATCTTTGTGTCCCAGAAAGCACAGCACTGGGCACAGCCCAGGACAGCCCAAGTTTTGTTCAGTTATGCCCACTCTGGCAGGGCTTTTCCAGGGGCCCTGCCAGGCTTACCTATGACAGTCAGCTGGGCAATGCGGGACTTTGCAGCCCCAGCATCGCTCTGGGCCTTGCAGAAGTACTCCCCGGCCTGGTCCCGCCGCAGATTCCTCAGCACCAGCTTGCTGTCGTGCTTGTAGAGGGAGGGGTCCAACAGTGTGTTGTTATGGTACCTGCAAGGGATGGAGAGGGACAGCCTGAGGGGACAGTGGAAGGGCTGCTATCCTTAAGGACAGTGTCAGGAGCCAGGCAGGTGACGGACATGTCCTGCAGATGCCAACTCTACAACTGACTCGGCTCATTCAAGATCACTGACTGCCCTGGGAGTCAGGGGACTTGCTTCTCAGTCTCAGCCCCACCGCTGACTGCCTATGGACCCTTGGACGAATCCTTTCACCTCTGAGCTTCAACTTCCTGTTCCATTCATCTGAAGTAGATGCCATGATTCCTAGCTGATCCGTAGAATTGTTGAGAGGGTCAAATAAGATAATGGCTGTAAAATGTTTGTGAAGGGTAAAGGACAGCCACTGGGGACTCTAACCTTGTTTGCCTTGGGGAAATTAGGACGGGAAACCTGGTTCTGTGTCCCAAGGATATAGAGTCAGGACCCTAAGACCACAGCTGCTCTGTAGGGACCCCAGCTTCAACAGGACAACAGGGCTTGCTGAGTGGCCTCAACCCTGTTGGCCCCCACTTTAAAAAAATTTTTGTTTAATTTTTTCTCATTTTTGCATGTTAGAATCTTAGTTCCCTGACAGGGGATCAAAACTACACCCCTTGCAGTCTTAACCACTGGACCACCAGAGAAGTCCCCATTCCCTGATGATGCACCAGGGCTGTGTGTGTGTGTGTGTGTGTGTTTGCATGTGTGCACTCAGTCATGTCCAACTCTGTGACCTCATGGACTGTAGCCTTCCAGGCTCTTCTGTCCATGGAATTTTCCAAGCAAGAATACTGGAGTATGTTGCCATCTCCTACTCCAGGGGATCTTCCTGACCCAGGGATGGAACCCACATCTCTTGCATTTCCTGCACTGACAGCAGGTTCTTCACCACTGCATCGCCTGGGAAGCCACACCAGAGCCTTACTTGTAACTTTCTTCTGCTGGTTATTGTCATGATTAACAGCTCCAGACCCAGTACAAGAAAGCTCTGGGTTTCCAAGAGGAGAATCAGGCCAGATAGGTGGCAGAATACTCACCAGAAATACTTGTCTGGTTTGGGCTTCCCTGTGGCCTTACAGCACAGGGACACGCTCTGCCCAGCTCTTCGTGCTTTTGTCTCAGGGCTCATCACAATGTACGGCGTTTCTGAGGCAGGGATGAGAAATGGTATTTGGGGTTTTTCACTGTGACAAGTTCTCCAGAGCCTTGCTCCCTCAGGTATTTTGACATGTGTTAAAATCGTACAATTTCACACACACATCCTAGACCCCTTCTAATGGTCCTAATGGAGTCCACTCCCTCCATCCACTCAGACGGGACCCGCTCCCATAGCCTCTTAGGCAGTATCTGGGTGAGGTAGTGGCGAGCCAAGGGGACCCTGTACCAGGCAAGATTCCCAAGCATTGCCATTGAGACAGAGCTGGCTGTTTTGAATAGGGCAGTACCTTCTCTTCTGATTCCAGCAGAATTTTCTGGCCATTCTGCACTGTTTCTGAATTTCCCCAGCCTCTCTCTCTGTGACCTCCAAGCCTTACACTAGGAGGCAGGAAAAGAACGTATACATCTGAGGGAGCAAGCCATGCCACTATCTGGGGGAAGAATAGTCCAAGCAGAGTATATAGCAAGTGCAAAGGCCCTGAGGCAGGAGTGTGCCTGTGTAGTTGAGGAATAGATAGGAAGCCTTTGTAACTGTAGTAGAGTGACTCAGTGGGGGTGGTGGGGACTGTAATAGGAGTGGAGAGAAGAGGAGAGAAGGTAAGTAATGGGTGGAGGGTAGGGAACCAGATGATGTTGGAACTTGTGGACTTTTTAGTTTCACTCTGGTCAAGCTGGGAAGCCAGCTCTGAGTACTAGAATCCTTTTATTTAAAAGTCCAGCCTTCCTCCGCAGCCCTACCCCCAGAGAACTTAAGTACCTGCTCTCACGAACTCCGCCCTGATGGTGGCTGCCTTCAGTCTAGTCTTAGGCACCATGAGGTGGATAGGCGCAAACTTGGTCTTTGTGATCTTCAGGATGCTTTTGCCATCGGGGCACAACCCAGGGACTCGGAACCTTCCACTGCTGTCCGTCTGGGTCAGTAGCTTAGGTGTCTTGCTCAGGAGGTAGACAGCAGCCCCTGAGGCTGGGGCACCCCCAGGGAGGGAGACAGCCCCATACAGCACGAAGTCCTGACACATGCATGCGTCACACTCAGCATTCGCCTTGCCCATGGGGCAGGTAAGGTCACAGGCTGTGGAAAAAGAGGCCACATCAGGAGGGCATGTATGGATTCTGGCCCTCCTTCAGCCATGTCCCACCTGTGGAGTCCCATATGCTCCCTCTCATCCTTAGGTCTTTGTTACCCTCCCTCAGCAGCCTGCGTAACGAATTCCTACTCATCCTTCATGACTTAGCTCAGGACACCTCCTCTAGGAAGACTTAATTGATTCCCCTAAGTGACAATAATTGACCCTGCTCTGTGCTCCCACATTATCCTCTACGTCCCCCATCAGTGCACATAATTACTTGATGAGTGGATGAACGAATGAATGAACCTGTCTCAGTCTGATCCTCTATTCAGCCCCAGCCCCATGCCCTACCTGGTACCAGGAGCAGGGGTGGTACCTGAACAGGCCTGTTCCATGCAGTGCCGGCCCTCCTCAGTGGCCTCACTGCACAGTGACACCGACTCCGCCAAGCAGGTGCGTGTTCGGGTCTGGACCCCAGGGTGACCACAAGCAGCAGAACACTTGCTCCAGGGAGACCATGGACTCCAGAGGCTGTGCTCTGTGTCTCGGCGCAAGGATCCTACAAAGAAGACCAGCAGGCGGTCTGACTTCCCTCCCAAGGGGACTCCATCAGGATGCCTGACCCTGAGGCTGCTTTTTCTCAGAGATCCAGGCCTCCATTTACATCCTAGATGTCTTTGATATTTATATTTCCTGCAAGGATTTTTCCAACAGATGGACACCAAGAGACTTGAGGAAGTGATATCTCTTAATTTTCACAATGACACCACCAAATGGGCTATAGGTGCCCTTGAAAGGGACTTACTGGCCAAGCGCTGGGACTTTGATATGCTGTCCTTGGATGTGGAGGACAGCACCATCTTTACTCTCTCCCAGTGTGAAAACAGCCCCTGCTCCTGTGGAAGGGGCCCTGGGAAGTCAAGACCTGGGGCCTCAGCAACATCAAGCCCCCTCTGCCTCATCCTTGATCTGAGACCTCTGTGCAAGGAAACGGGGGCCTCGAACCTCACCTTGAGACATTGCCCAGCCTGGGTTCCTGGTCTAGTGACTGCCACTGCCACCTGAGCCTGCAGGGCCAGGCCGTGTGCACTGCACCCCAGGAAGGGAGGATGCACAGTCATAATGGACAGGCCTGCAGCTGCCTCTGAATTACCCAGTATGGGCAGA
Source organism: Bos indicus (assembly GCF_029378745.1). NCBI lineage: Eukaryota > Metazoa > Chordata > Mammalia > Artiodactyla > Bovidae > Bos > Bos indicus. The sequence goes on from NC_091769.1 coordinate 12,167,823, forward strand.
GAGGACAGAAAGAGCATGAACTCCTGGACTCTGCAAACACAGGCCAGGGTTTAAATCCCAGCATTCCACTGACCAGCTGTGTCGTTCCAAGAAGTTCCCTAACCTCTCCGAACCTGGAATAACTTGTCAAAATAGAGATTCCTCACAGTCAGTTGTGAAAGTTGAGTAATGGAGAGAACTAGCAGCGTCTGGCACAGAGGAACTAAAATAGAAATGAAAACTTAGTGCCCACTGCACTTTTCACCTGCATTAAGCCCTCTGCACTTATTATCTAATTTAATCCTCGTAAAAACCCCCATAAAGTGAAAAGGTTAGTCGCTCAGTCACATCCAACTCTTTGCAACCCCATGAACTGTAGCCCAGCCAGGCTCCTCTATCCATGGAATTCTCCAGGCGAGAATACTGGAGTGGGTGGCCATTCCCTTCTCCAGGGGATCTTCCTGACCCAGGGATTGAGCACAGGTCTCCTGAATTACAGGCAGATTCTTCACTGTCTGAGCCACCAGGGAAGCCCAAAATCCCGCATGAAGGTATATTCATACCTTTCTTCCACATGCGAGAAACCTGAGGTTCAGAGAGTTTCAGAAAATCTGCCTAAGGAACACAGTAGAGACAGTGGGCCCAGATTCAAAGCAGTCCAGCTCCAGAGCATGTGGTCTTCCCCATCAGTAAAATGGATTGAAGGGAAACTCTCCATCAACCCAGAATACTGTTGGAAACATGGCTCTCATGAAACTAACGGGTTATTATGGAGTTGAAGTACGTGTATGTGTGCGATGTCCAGAGTTTCCATGGCCAGATGCAGGCCCTGGCCTCCCTCTGTGTGGGGGCTGGCCAGGCTCACCTGGAGGGCAGAGGAAGCGCACGGTGTAATTGGAGCAGTTCTGCCCGGGTCGCTGCTCCCTGTTGAGGCACCAGAAGCCCTCGAGGGGGCTGCCATGGACCACTTGGCCAGTGCTGCCTGCGGGTTTCCAGTTGGTGGTTCGAGCCTCTAGCCGCAGGGGCCGGGCGCACACCCGGTCCCCATAGTAGAACTGAATGGCATCCAGCCGTTCGTAGTCACCCTGCCCACCCGGGTGGTCAATGTTGAACCAGATCGTCCACTCCCCAGGACCTGAGAGAGAGCCAGAGAGAGCCAGGTGGGAGCCAACCGGGCCCCAGAGCCCCCGGTGAGCTCAACCCCTGGGAGTCATCCCCGCTACCCCTCACCCACCCCTCACTGGTCTCAGGCCCCATCGCATCCCTCTGCAGCATTTCTAGAATCTCTTACCCTTCTGCACACCCTACTGCCAAAGATTCTCAGCAGCCTGACTATACCATGTCAATAACTTCCTGCCTGGTGTCTCTACCTCCAGCTTCCCCAAACCATCCCCACCCCTCTTCAATACTACAGTCAGGGTAAGCTTTCTCCATGCAGCCTGGGCCACACCACTCCCAGCTTTAACTCCCTTAGCCAGCTATTTAGGTGCTGATGAGATAGTATGTCCACTCTCCTCTCTCTTCTCTCTCCCTGCCAGTCTGTGCTCTGGCCCCAGCAAGCCCTACAGCATTCCTGGGATCTATCAGGCAGCCTCATGCTTCTGAGCTGTCCTATATACTTGGTCCCTCTGCTTGGACAGAGACGTCGGCCAAATATTCTTTTTTTTTTTTAAGTTCCCTGACCAGGAATTGAACCCAGACTCCCTGCAAGGGAAGCACCAAGTCTTAACCACTGGACTGCCAGGGAAGTCCTCAAATGCCTTTTAAAAGTGGATTTCTATGGAAGTTCCCAAATGGCTCAGTGGGTAAAAGAATCTGCCTGCAATGCAGAAGATGGGGGTTCAATCTCTGGGTCAAGAAGATCCGCTGGAGAAGGGAATGGCAACCCACTCCACTATTCTTGCCTGAAAAATCCCATGGATAGAGGAGCCTGGTGGGCTACAGTCCAAAGGATCGCAAAGAATTGGACACAACTGATCAAAGCATTTTGTCTATGGAACCCTGACATTGTCCTCTGACTGCAGAGATTCTCTTAACAAGCTCAATAAAGACAAAGCCCCTCACCCCCATCAGTCCCTGCTCCAGCCACAACTCACTGTCCAGGAGGTTAGCAGGCTTGGCAAAGACGCCTGAGGTCCTCTTCCCAGGCTGGACTCTCCTTACTGACTGAGTGAGCATCATCTGCCTCCCTGAGGGCCAGGAGGAGAAATGAGAAGCCAAGACAGTTACAGGGGCCCAGCAGGGTCCTGCTACTAGCCTCTCGGGACGTAGGGAAGCAGGGTGATGTGGGGAATGCAACATGAGTGCTGGGCATGAGTTCAGAGTCTCACTCTGCCATTGACTGCCTGAATGACCTCAAAAGCTTTATTCTTTTAAATTTGTTTCCTCATAAAATAGAACTTTACCCTGTTTACAATAGCTAGGAAATGGAAGCAACCTACATGTCCATCGGCAGATGAATGGATAAGGAAGTTGTGGTACCTATATACAATGGAATATTACTCAGCTACAAAAAAGAACACATTTGAGCCAGTTCTAATGAGACGTATGAAACTGGAAACTATTATACAGAGTGAACTAAGTCAGAAAGAGAAACACCAATACAGTATATTAACACATATATATGAAATTTAGAAAACAGTAATGACCGACCATATATGCAAGACAGCAAAAGAGACACGGATATAAAGAACAGACTTCAAGTGTATGTGAGAGAAAGCAAGGGTGGGATGATTTGAGAGAACAGCATTGAAACATGTATATTACCATATGTAAAATAAATGAACAGTGCAAGTTTTCGATAAATGAAGCAGGGCACTCAAAGCCAGTGCTCTGGGACAACCCAGAGGGATGGGGTGGGGTGGGGTGGGAAGGAAGAGGGAATGGGGTTCACGATGAGGGGACACGTGTACATCCATGGCTGATTCATGTCAATGTATGGCAAAAAGCACCACAATATTGTAAAATAATTAGCCTCCAATGAAAAGAAATAATTTTTTTTTTAATAGAGCTGTGCCAACAATCACCGCATCACAGGGTCATGGTGCCTTTTCAGGGTGATGGTGAAGGTAAAGGGACCTGGCACGCAGTATATGCTAACCAGTGTGGTTCTCTTTTCCCTTTTGTTCTAGAAATGGACCATGGGATGCTGCAAGGCAGCTGGGGCTCCTCCTGTAAGATCTGAGCCCATCCTTGGCAGAAGGGAACCTTACTTTCCTCATCTTGTAAAATGGAGATATTAGTTCCCACTGCACATGTGGTGGTCCAGCTGGCATGAGGATTCCATAAGGAAACACAAAGTCTCTGAAGTACACGGCGATTGAGACTGTGAGCCCCAGACACTGCCACTTCCTGACTGTGTGACCTTGGGCCAGGTACTTAACTCATCTGACCCCTCATCATAAAGTAAGGATAATAATAGTCCCCATCTCAGAGGATTATAGGGATTAAATAAGCTTCATAAAATCCACTTAGAATAATGCCTAGCACAGAATGTTTGCTGAGTAAAGCATTAACAAATCCATTTAGCTCAAGACCTGGACAATAGATGTCCATTTCCCTTATCCTGGCAAAGTTTGACTTTGAGAATCCACCCTCACCCTCAGGATCTGGCTGGAGGAGTGGTCCTTTAATTTTTTTTTTTTTGGCCACATCATGCAAGCTGTGGGAGCTTAGTTCCCCAGTCAGGGATTGAGTCAGTGCCCTCTGCACTGGAAGTATGAAGTCTTAACCACTGGCCACCAGGGAAGTCTTAGTCCTTTAGTTTTCTGACCGCAGCTGGCGAAGTCTCCCTGAGGAAGGGTATAGGGATCTTTGAGCCACAGGCAGCGAGCCTCGAGGCCCAACCCACCTGAGGCTGAGTTGGAGGCTCCAAAACAGAAAGGTGAGAGGAGAGCAGAGGCCTGCAAAAGCTTCAAAAGGCAATTAACTCTCACATGAGAGAGTCAAATTAGTATTCTCTTTGCTGCTTAACTGGGGGTGATAGTAGCTCTTTTATTCAAACTAATATGATTTCCCTTCAGATTGCTGAATGTTAATTATCTTCATCAACAAGAGCTGTCAGGCAGAAAGAGCAAGGCAGGAGATGGGCCCATAGAGGGTTTGGCAAGCTGCTCGGACAGCCTCTGTTCCCGCATCTGCAGTCACAAAGCCCGCAGTGCTCATAGCTCTGAGAGAGAATTCTGAGCATTTTTTGCTTTACCTGAGTATGCAGCTAGAAATCAGGAAAAGAAAGGGAGGTGGGAGAGAGTATGCAGCCTGGTGCTGTGAGCTCTGATGCTCAGATGCCTCGGGGAGCCCACGTGGCAAATTCTCTCCACCTGTTCCCTGGTGAACTCAGAGTCACCAGAGAATGGGGTCTGAGGACAAGGAGACCAGAAGGGGTTCTAGTGTCTCTGTGAAATTCGGCTACAGGGTCGAAATGAATTTTCATGAAGCTAAAATCAGATCTCACCCTAAATCCGGATGTGAGAACTCAGGGATTCCTTTTGCTTTGGCTGTCAGGAAGCTCAGAGCTAAATTCAGCACTGAGGGGGCCGTGGTAACCCTCTTCCTCCTTCTGAGTGACATCTTATCCCTCTCCTCATTTAGAAGATTCTGTCCTGTGAGTTTTTATATTGGGACCTATCTCAAACCCTTTAGGAAAACAAGCAGGGTATAAACTATGAATAAAAAGATAAACCAGCCTCGGGTCTTAGTGCCACAGCTATAGTTTAAGGCAGGTGCAGAGTTGGGTCCCAGACCAAATGTGACTTTCCTATGGCAAGTAGCAGCTTAGAGAGACAGGAGATACTTAGCCTGTACCCAACGCTGAGGTGATCTGCAGAACTAGGAAGAAGAACGTGCAGGCCTTCGCCCCTGCCATCTTTTCCCCGGTCCTGTGGGGAACGTGGCAGGAGCTGAGTAAGGGTTCCTTCACAGAGTTGGCGTCCCTGGAATGCAATCCCTGAGAAGTTTCTCAGATCAGTGACCTGCAAAGAAACAAAGCTTATCAGGTTCCATATCTCTGAGTTGACTCAGGTTTTGAGCAGAACTATTTCTTTTCTTTCTTTAAAAAAAAATTTTTATTAATTTATTTTTTTGGCTGCACCTCACCACACGTGGGGTGTTAGTAACCCAACCAAGGATTGAACCCGCACCCCCTGCAATGCAAGCGTGGAGTCTTCACCACTGGACTGCCAGGGAAGTCCCCAGAACTATTCTATTTCTTAACCTATCAAAAGTGAAAGGCGGACAGAATGAAGTCTTGTGAGGATGATACCTGCCCACATTGCAAATGTGGGCAGCTTGGGAGAGGCAGAGAGTCAGAATCTCAGTTCACATGAGGCAGGCCTGGATTCAAACCCCGGGTCCAGGTGCTAGGACCCCACCTTGAGATGGGACATAAGGGACAGTTGGGGTGAGATGTTTCCTTGCCAGCGAGGGGTGCCTGTGCTCACCCCGAGCAGCCTCTGGGTGACTCGTAAATCACTTCCAAGACCCAGGCTTGGGGGCCTGTCTTGCTGCCCTTGGTGGGACTCACGTTCCTGCACAGCAGGGCTACATATTAAGGCTGGGCAGCCCCTGCCCCGACTACAGCAACCTCTCACAGGACAGGCAAGCTGGAGGGTGCAGATGCTTCAGACACACCAGCTCCATGAACACATTCCCAGATGTGCACAGGCTGCAGAGGGAACACATTTCTGGCCTGCTTGGGAGTCACACAGCCAGAAGCCTGCTGAAGAAGAGCAGAGCAGACCCACAGGGAGAGGCTGGGGCCCCCCAGTAACTGCTGAGTGGGGGTTAGGGGCTGCAGGAACAGGAAGAGAAGCTCCCCTGTTCTCCAAGAGGCCTGGTAATAGGGCCAGGACCCAGGCTCCCGCTCAATTTTCTCTCTCCCCAGACCTCTGGCCAACCCCGATTCTGACCAGTGCCTGGAAATTCAAGAGGGATTGACTTCAACCTCCGAAGTCCAGGGTGTGGTGAGAAAAGGGAGATTCCTCCTTTCTGGAAAAAAAGATTCAAAAGCACTTAGTTGTCCCAGAAGAAGAACAGACCAAGCCCACACTGCAGACCATCCAGCTCTAAGGCCACTAACTCCGCCACCTGAACAGAGTGCAGGGTCTCCAGGGTCCCCAGCTCTTGTGGGTCTCACCCCCAGCTCCCAGGCTCTGAGCCAAGGGCTGAGCACTCCCCAGGGCCTGCACGGCCCTCAGCCTGGGACTGCTCTGGGACTGTCTGGAGCCAAAGTGGCTTGAGGCACCTTGTGGAAAAACCATTTCCCATCTGGCAGCCCATGGAAGTTTCCTCAGCATAGACTCTGCTGGTGAGGCTCCCCAGTCCGCAGGTCTCAGAGCGCTCAGACAAAGAAGGCTGGCTGACTGCAGGAAAAAGGGAGAGTACCCAGAGGTAAGAGACCCTGACTGGGCCCTCTGAGGACCCCTATCCTCATGTCGGGGAGGGAGAAGACCTGGGGCTAGTTCCAAAGAAGAAAGGCAAGTCTTGTCTGCGGGAGGTGAGGCGGCTGGTGGGGGGTGCCCCGGGGTAGCTGAGCCAGGCTGAGCGGTGCAGGGATGGGCCAAGGAGAACAGAGAGGGGCTCACCGTGTCTTGAGCGGGACTCCTCAGCTGGGGGGTCCGAGTTTTCCTCTCTCCAGCAGGCCAGCCACCAGGCCTTATATAGCACAGCTGGAGGCTCAGCCTGTGGCACTGCGCCAGGGGAAGCAGCCGCGAAACCAGATCTGAGCCTGAGGAAGCTCAGCCTTCTCCTCCCCTCCCCACATCCCCAGCAGCTTCCAGAGGCCTGATTTCACTTCCAGATCCTCAGGGGGAGATGCCGCAGGGCCTGGGGATGGGCCAGGTGGGCAGCTGCCCGGGGCTCCATAGGCCAGAGCAGAGGGATGGGTGGGGAGGCAGGGGCTTGGGGAGCAGCCCTGGGGAGGGGCCAAGGGGAATTCTACGTGTGGGCAGCGCTTCATGGCTCAGGGGGTGGTATGCTCTTGCCTAAGCTTTGCCTGCTGATCCCCAACATTCCCCTGGCCCCGGCCCACCTATGCAGAGAAAGAACTTTGCTGCCCTTAGCACATACCCCGAGTTCTCTTAGGCACACAGATCACCTGACCTCTCATCTAGGGCTGCCTTGTCTGATTGGGCAACTACTCGGCTTCTGTGGCTCTGAGGGAGCACTCAGGGACCCTCCAAAGGGACAAGGGGCAAAGCGATTGTGGGGCCAGGAGGAGAACAGTTCTTTCCTACCCCTTCCTGCCTTCATTTGGGTGCCTGCCTATACCGAATGGATCTGAGAGGAATCCCTGCATATGGATTCTCTGAGATCGTGCCAGATGCTCATATATGTGCAAGTGTGTGTGTGTGCATGTGAGAGTACTTTGGGTATGGGCACCCACCAGCAATGAGCAGCCACCTTACCCACAGGTGGCGTAAGCAGCTGCTAGTGTTTCCAGACTTTAGCCGCCTCCCCCGCGGCATGAGCTTGCCTCTCCTCACAGGCAGCAGTTCTATAATTGTAGCATGCATTAGAACCCCCTGAAGAGCTTGTGAAAGCACAGATGCCGGACCCCACACCCAGGCTTTCTGGTTCAGTAGATCTGAAGTGAGGCCGGAGACTTTGCTTTTTTTTTTTTTTTTTGAGACTTTGCATTTCTGACAAGCTCCCAGGTGATTTTGATGGGCTGGTTAATGGACCACCCAAAGAGAGAGTCCCGGGTGGAGGCACCAGATGGGAAGGGGGTGAACCAGGGAGACAGCAAGAGTTGCCAAGGTTTGCCTTACAACCCAGGCTCATTGGGCCTAGGCTGGGCTTTCTGCCTTATGCGGGGCCTGGAGATAGAGGCCTGGCCCATGTGGCCCTCCACACCAGCGTCAGCTCCCTCTTTCCACACACTATCGACGAGCACCTGTTTGGAGCAGGCTCTAGGATCAGTACTGGGAGCACATAGGGAGAAGACATCTCCATGATTTCAGAGGAAAAAGCCCTGTATGGAAATGATCCCACAGTGCTGCAGTGCACACTTCTTCAGTTGTGCGTGTGTGCTTGTGTGTTTGTGCCTTTCTCTATAGGTATGTGCCTGTGTGAATGCGATATGTATGTATATATATATGGGCTTCCCTGGTGGCTCAGATGGTACAGAATCTGCCTGCAGTAGAGGAGACCTGGGTTTCGATCCCTGGGTCAGGAAGGTCCCCTGGAGAAGGGAATAGCCAGCCACTCCAGTATTCTTGCCTGGAGAATTCCATGGACAGAGGAGCCTGGTGGACTCCATGGGGTTGCAAAGAGTTGGACATGACTGAGTGACTAACATTCGTTCATATATATATATATATATATATATATATATATATGTCTTTCTCTCTGTGTGAATGTGTGTGGGTGTAAGCAAGGGTTTAGAAGCTCTGTTTCCCTGAGCATCATCCTGGACAGGAGCTGTTGGGGGAGAAGCGGATGGGTGGAGGAAGGATATTGAGTAAAGACAGCCCTTAAGCAGATCCAAGGCACAGACCTGGTTTGCTTTTTCTACTGGAGCCTCCTGGTTTCCCTCCTGGCCCCCAGATTTTGGCCCAGAGATTCTGTAGCTAGACCAAGTCTGGTCCAATTATAGTCAGAGCCAATCCATGAAGCAGCTTTAGTCTGAACTAAGTGAAGGCAAAGTGTGAACTGAGTGAAGACCCTAAGAACTCTGCTGGTCCGTGGACAAAAGCCGAGCCCCAATAGCCTGATCAGAGGCCAGGAGAAAAACAGGAACTTGGGAGCCAAAAGTATAGTACTGGTTCTATTGCTAATTCTGATGTGTGATCTTGGACAAGTAATGACCCACATGACTCTGGACCTCCTATGCAGCAGGAGTTCAGACTGAGAGAGCTCTGAGGCCCCCACCAGCTCTTGCAAGGTTTGATAAGATGCTGACAATGACTACAACAGAAAGGAGAGAACAGAAGAAATGACAGCTCCAAAGACTCTCACCAGAGGTTAGGCCAAAAGCCAGAAAAGTCACTTGACCACCAAGACTGGATAAGGAGAGCACGGTAGACAGGAGAGGAAGGCGCGCGGGAGGTAAACCAGAGGACAAGAGGTCAGAGTCAGGGTAATCAATCTTTCCAGGGCCTCTACTCTATGGAACCACAGAGTACATGAAAGAGGTCTCCCCAGCCTGTCTTTTCCTTCGGTAGCAGGAGGCAGGAAGCCTAGGACTCAGCAAAGGGAAGCCCTTTAGGCCATGATCCCTGCCTAGGTGTCCTTGCTTGGCCAGGAACTCACATCTCAGGCCCCATTTACCCTGCCCCAAGGGTAGGGTGGTAGGGTAAATGGCCAGAGGGTCTTGTCATGGTTGGCACAGGGCTGAGCTAGAATCCCTGGGCTCTGCTAACCTCCCTGCCATTGGTGTCCTTCTAGCTCATCTCCTCCCATCTCTCCCGTTGAAGAATCCTTTTCTGTCCCCAAGAAGGACTGAGCAGCTAACTGCACAGGGCTAGACTGGTGGAATCTGAGCCCATCCCCACACCCTGCTCCCAGGACGCCTTAGAGGGAGAGGCTTCTCTTCTCCTTGGCCAGGACCTCAGGATAGTGAGGGCTTGGGAGGCAGCCACAGACCCAGACTGTCCAGGGCCTGGCCTAGCTGGGTCAGCGCCAACCATGAGTGGCCACCTGGGGCTCCTTCAGGCCAGGCCAGTCTGCTGCAGCTCCAAGCCCTCTCCTGGAACACACGGGAAACCCATCAATCACCCCCACCCTTGTCCAGGGGATCGAGGGGCTTGGAATCCAGTTTAGCCAGGCCATCTGTGACCCAAGCCTATGTCCAGGGGTCTCCACCCTGCGGAGGGGAAAGAAACTTGGGAATACTGGGAGGGGTCTGACGTCATGCTGGCGGCTCCAGAGGAAGGGATCTGTCTCGGACTCTCTGACCACCTCTCCTATGCTCCCATCATCGCCCCCTTGTGGCCTGAGGAGGCTTTGCAGGCCTGGGTAGGGATGCGCCACTGCTGATTCCTGGGGACTGGAGGACTTCACTGCAGCTCTGGACGACCCTCAGGGGCTGCTGACCCAGTATGTATGGGAGTTGAGATACCCAGAGTCTACAGGAGTGGGAGAGTTCACTCTCTGACCCTGTTGGTCTCCTCCCTGTGCTAGATACTGTCTGTCACTTTTCCCACCCAGTGCCTTTACAGTTCTACTCCTCAGCTTCCCATCTTCCTCCCCACCCATGTGAATGTCCCCCATCTGCCAATACCCCATCTTAGTCTCCCTGCTCCTGCCCTCTCTGACCACCCAGGCCCACCTTGACTATTGCTTCTCAGATCTCAGATGATAATGTTCAGCATCCTGTAATTTACAAGGCACATTCCTGATCATCATCCCATCTTCAGCCTCACAGCTGATCTGCGAGACAGGAATGATGACACCCATTTCACAGATGGGAAACCGAGGCTCAGAAAGGTGAAATACACTCCAGCCATGTGCTCCTCAGTGAGAACATGCTAGACTACTCTGGCTCTGCCCGCCTGGTATATACATCCTTCTTCCCATACACACATTAATTTCAAAAATGTCCCTATCTAATACGATCCAGCTATCTATCATACTGTGGTGGATTAAATATGACCACAAATTCTTTTCAACTCTTCCATTATGAGGTAGAGTCTCTTTACTCACCCTTTTGACCTGGACTGACTTTGTCACTTGCTTTGAACAAAGGATTGAGAGAAATGATACTCAAGAGATCTTGCCACCTTCACTCCCTAGGAACATTCTCCTGAGATCACCATATAAAGAAGTCAATCTGTTCTCCTAGAGAACGACAGACCACATGAAGGAGAACTGAGACCCCCAGCCAACAGCCAGACATGTGAATGAGGACATCTTGAACTTTCTACCTCAGCAGTTGCATAAGCGAGCCAGGTAAGTCCAGCAAAAGAATGGCCTAGCCACCCACAGAATCACAGGGAATGATAATCATTGTTGTAAGGCACTAAGTTTTGGGTTGATTTGTTGTACTGTAACAGATAACCGATATACACACTCAGGGGCTTCCCAGGTGGCACCACAGCTAAAGAACCCGCCTGCCAATGCAGGAGACATAAGAGACGAAAGTTTGATCCCCAGGTTGGGAAAAACCCCTGGAGGAGGGTATGGCAACGCACTCCAGTATTCTTGCCTGAAGAATCCCATGGACAGAGGAGCCTGGTGGGCTACAGTCCATGGGGTTGCAAAGCATCAGACATGACTGAGGCAACTCAGCACACACGTACACATACACGCTAAGAGTAAAAGAGCTTCAAGTTACAAAAGACAAAGCACAACTCAGATTGGATTATGCAGAAAAGGGATCTAATGGTTGTGAAAATTGAAGTCCTGGGGAAAATTGGATCCAGGGACTCAAATAACATCATCAGGATTGTTCTCCATCCATGTCTCAACTGCTTTCTCTGAGATGGTTTTTTTCCCAAGGAGGCTGTAGCAGAGTCTGTATTTTCCCAAGTTGGTTCCAACAATAGCTTCCATTGCACATGTTCATGTACAAGGTGATTGCCTTCCTCTGCCATCAAGAAGTAGAATCTAATTTCCCTCCCCTTGAATCTCAGCTGGCCTATGACTGACTTGTAACCAAGAACGAGATGAACTTTTAAGGCTAGGTCAGAAAAGGTCATACAACTTCCATTTGGGATGTCTGCTCTGGGGAAAGCCAGCTAACTTCCCAGAGACCACCAAACTGGAGAGGCCTGGTGTCGGTGTTACGGTAGGAGGTCCCAGCTGAGCCCAGTCTTCCAGGCCTCACCATGAAGGCTCCAATCACGTGAGTGTAGCTGTCTTGGACCCTCCAAGTCAGACCAGCTCATCTACTAGATGAGTGCCACAAAGTGGCCTCAATCCAAGTCATAAAAAACAAGTCATTGTTTTTTGAATTGCCCAGTCAAGCCCTACATGAGACCCTGACCTATAGAATTCTGAGGCTATGAGAAAATGATCATCATTTAAGCCACTAAGATTTGGGGTAGTTTGTTATGCAACAGTAACTGAAACAGATGCTGTATCTTCCAGAAGATCCAGGCTCCTTTCTAGCATGTCTCAAATCTCCAATTGAAAAAGCATGACTTCTGTGTTGAGCAGAAGTCCTGGGAAAGGCTCTTTCTGAGCCCTTCCTGACCCTGTGCCCATAACCATGGGGGTAGAAAGCTCTGATTAGTCCACTTCTGGAGGCAGGGGTAGATCATCTCACTGGAATCACAGGGACTGACTTTTCCCAAAGAAAAATTGTGGTGCTGTCACCAGAAGTAGGAAGAATGGATGTTAGGAAGCAAAAAATGACACATACCCACCAAAAATACAACCACAAATACAAACCAAAAAGTACAACTCCTACTTCAGGTTGAGTAGGAGTCAACCTGAAATGTCTAACTACTAAACTTTTTTTTAATCCAGATTCTTTTTTAAAAAATTAATTTATTTTTGGTTTCGCTAGGTCTTTGTTGCTGTGTGTGGGCTTTCTCTAGTTATGGCAAGCAGGGGTTACTAGTCGTTGCAATGCACGGGTTTCTTGCTGCGGTGGCTTCTCTTGTTGCAGAGCACAGGCTCTAGACACACGGGCTTCAGTAGTTCTGGTGCATGGGCTTAATTGTTCTGTGATGTGTGGGATCTTCCTGGACCAGGGATCGAACCCATATCCCCTGCATTAGCAGGCAAATTCTTAACCACTAGACCGCCAGGGATTCTAACTAATCTTGATACCAGTAGTTGAATCTTGATATCAAAAACCACTTTAATAGCTGTCAACCTCAGCATTTACCCTCCCTTTGTTCTTCGGCAAACCTACCCATGAATCACTTCCTCTCACCCTGTAACCACATCAGCACTTCCCAAAAGAGCTGGGCAAAACTGAACAACTATAACAACTCCAGCTTAGAAAATGAAAGAAAAAGAAACCTTCAGAACTATGCAAATCACGCGGTAGCTGCACACACGGTGCCTGCTGGTCAACACCTGGTCTTATGAGGGTGTGCTGACTCTTCAAAGGTTGCGGGTGGGGACCAGATACCCTGAGAATGGGCACGATCTGCAGATGCCCCAAAACATGCCCAGCAGAGCCCTCCACCTTGTGTAACATGCTCACTGTGTTCATGCTCCTTAAACTTAAAAATAAAGTCACCTTAGGACTTCCCTGGTGGTCCAGTGGCTAAGACTCCACGGTCCCAATATAGTGGGCCTGGGTTCGATCCCTGGTTAGGGAACTAGATCCCAACTAAGACCACAGCTAAGAAAAACTAACACGCCACAACTAAGACCGAGAGCAGTCAAATAAACAAGTAAATATTTTTTTAAAAAAAGGTCACCTCACTGTCCTGTGGTGCACTTACCATGGTGTCAACCTTGAATTCACACATGGCATCTCTAGTGCTCCCCACACTTACCACAAGGTGCTCACACCCACAGAAGCCCCAGTGTCTTCACCACTGACTGTGAGAGTCAGCATGATGCTCCCCAAGCTGTCATGGCGGGCTCAGAGTCACCACAGTGTCTCCACCACACTTCCAGTGTCTCCCACACTGAGACATTGTTCTGTTCACTGCACAAATCAGTGAGTTCACATTCTACGTGTGGACATGAGCGTGTCCCACAGTCCCTGCCCCCCCTGTGTGTCTCAGGGACACCCCCACTCACAATTTTGTGTAGGACTAGGGGGTTCACACTTACCAGGGAGTCATGGCAAGAGTGTTCACACTCCCCTCCTGACCTGTCACACTCAGGGTGATGCGTTTGCCCCAGGTGTTCATCAAGCTCACCCTGAAGCATCTGACAGCTGCCTGTTTCCCGCCTGCAGCAGTGATGGGCATGGCCTGTATCAGGGCTGAGACGAGGCAGATGTCGGGTGGATGTCCTCTCAGACCATACATGCCCAGGACCCATGGCCGTTTAATGGGCTAGAACTGCAGAAAGTGGAGTGTGAGGAGCCTCCCTCTTTCTAAGCAGAATATTTCGCCCACACAACACCTGGGTTGTAAAGATTTGGGCCTCCAGATGGCCCTTGGAAACAGGCAGCAAGGGGAATGGAAGTTAGAAAGGCCTGGGTGGGCAGGCTTAGCCAGACAGGGAGGGACGGCAGGAGACAGCAGACATGGGCCTGCACAGATCATCCTCGGTGGGTTGACTCTTTGTTTCCAGAAATAAAGCAGTGTTCAGTGTGGCCGAATTGAGAAATTACTCCCACCCCCAGGAGAACAATAGCTTTGAGGACAGAATGTTGGCCAGTAACAGAAAAGGCAAAGAAAGGGAAGAAGAAAATTGAATCCCTCTTCTTTTTACTTTATTTTTTTTTTTTACTTTTTCTTTCTTTTTTTAAAAAAATTACTTATGTATTTGGCTGCAATAGGTCTTAGCTGTGGCACGCAGGATCTTTAGTTGCAGCCTATGGGATCTAGTTCCCTGACCAGGGATCGAACCCCAGGCACCCTGCATTGGGAGCTCGGAGTTTAGCCACTGGGCCACCAGGAAAGTCCCCTCACTTCCCATTTTTAAAAATGGAAGCATAATTTTCATTCTGTAAAATCACCCTTTTGAATAGAAAATTCTATGATTGTTTACAAATGCAGACAGTCTTGTAACCATATCACCATCAAGATACAAAATACTTCTGTCTTCTCAGAAACTCCCTTCGGAGTCAGCCCCCTTCCCTATCCGCAGCTGCTGACCACCACTGATCTGTCTCTTTTCCTATCATTTTACTTTTACGAGAATGTCCTGTAAATGGAATTCTTTGGTATGAGCCTTTTAAGTCTACCTTCTTTCACTTAGTATAATTATCCAGGTTGTTGCATGTGTCAATAACTCATTCCTTTTCACTGTTGAGTAGTATTCTATTGTATGGATATGCCACAGTTTCTTTGTTCGTTTACCAGTTGAAGGACATGTGGGTTGTCTCCCAGTTTTTAGCAATTATATTTTAGCTATGAATATTTGTGTACCAATTTTTGTATAAACATGTTTTTCACTTCTTTTGAGTAAATATCTAGTAGGAGTGTGATTGTTGGGTTATAAGTGAAGTGTATGCTTAACTTTATAAGAAACTGCCAAACTGTTTCCCAGAGTGATTATTCCATGTACTTTCCCACAAGCAACATGAGAGTTCCAACTGCTCAGCATTCTCATTAACACTTGATACTGTTAAAATCACACCTTTGGCTGTTTTTAAGCCTTTCCAATGGTCGGAGAAGGCAATGGCACCCCACTCCAGTACTCTTGCCGGGAAAATCCCATGGATGGAGGAGCCTGGTAGGCTGCGGTCCATGGGGTCACTGGGAGTCGGACACGACTGAGCGACTTCACTTTCCCTTTTCACTTTCATGCACTGGAGAAGGAAATGTCAACCCACTCCAGTGTTCTTGCCTGGAGAATCCTAGGTACGGGAAGCCTGGTGGGCTGCCGTCTATGGGGTCGCACAGAGTCGGACACGACTGAAGCGACTTAGCAGCAGCAGCAATAGTTGGGTAGTGTGTCTAGTTTTAATTCACACTTCCCTGGTAACCAGTGACGGTGAGCAGCTTTTCATACTCTTATTTGCCATTTCTATGTCTTCTTTGATGAAGTGTCTGTTCATATACTTTGCCCATTTTGTAATTAAGTTATTTGTTTCCTCATTATTGAATTCGGAGTGTACCTTATATATTATAGATACAGGTTTTTATCAGATGTATTTTGAAAGTATTTTCCCCCAGTAGCTCTGTAGCTTGTCTTTTTTTTTTTTTTTTTTTCCTGCAAACCACAGCATGCAGAACTTCCCTGACCCAGGATCAAACCCGTGCCTCCTTCAGTGGAAGTGCAGAGTCTTAACCACCAGATCGCCAGGGGAGTTCTGTCTTTTCATTTTCTTCCTATGCCTTTTGAAGAGCAGAAGTTCTTAATTTTGAAGTCTGATTTATCAATTTTTAATTTTATGGATTTGTGCTTTTGGTATTAGATCTAAACATGTTTGCCAAAACCATGGTCACAAAAATTTTCTTTTGTGTTTTCTCTAGGAGTTTTTAAAAATTTTTAGGTTTTGCCTTTAGGGTCTATTTTCACTTTTAACCAGCTTATGCACATGGTGCAAAGTCTGAGTCAAGCTTCATTTGTCGCATGTGGATATCCAATTGTTTTTGCCCTATTTGTTGAAAAGACTCTTTTCTCCATGGACCAATCCCTTCCCCCATACTGCAGCTCTTCAAGTCATTGATGCCTGCACCATAGAGCTTTCTCCATGTACAAAGGTCAGTAGCAAAGCAGGAACAAATGCCTCTTTTGCCTGATTCCAAAATAGGTCTGTTTATGCCCAGATAAGCAAACTTTTCAGTGGAACAGTTCTTTTAGCTTTCACATACAGCCCTTCTGTTCTCCCCAGGACCCAGACGTGGGTCTACTGAGAAGTGCCCAGGAGATGGCTAAGACTTTCAAGCATCGTGCTGTGTCCAGAATCATCCCTGCTCTCCAATGACTTTCAGATCTCCCTGGGGGCCCTTTGAACAGAGAGGGTTTGAATCTTCTTGTTGTTTAGTCGTTCAGGCGTGTCCAACTCTTTTACGACCCCATGGACTGTAGCCCACCAGGCTCCTCTGTCCGTGGGATTTCCCATGCAAGAATACTGGATTGGGTTGCCATTTCCTTCTCCAGGGGATCTTCCCAACCCAGGGATCAAACTCACGGCTTCACGTCTCCTGCATTGCATACGGGTTCTTTACCACTGAGCCGCCAGGGAAGCCCTTTGAATCCTCTGCACCCAACTAATCAGCTTCCATCAAACAGCAGAATACCCTGAAGAGGTAGCAGCTGCCTTTACCTTTCTGGCTGCTTTCATCTGTCATTTTCCTTGGAGCCAGATCATAACCAGTGAAGGAGAAAGCACACTGTGCAAGGGATTCCAGACTTCTGCCAATGCCTGGCTCTTGGATGCTTGGGAACTTGAGTCAGCCTCGAACCCAGGCCCGGTCTTTTAATTTCCCATCCTCTGATCTTTCTGTTTTCTCACAGCGGCCTCTCTACAGGATGCAGGACAGAGTTGGCTGCTCTTTGGCATGCCAGGGAGATGAGGGGGCTCCTTAGCTAGTTACACAGTTTAACAAGAATGATGACTCACTCAGGCCCATCTGAATAAAAAGCAAGCTTGTAAAGACAGCTGAAGTCAGAAACTGAGCTGAGGCCGGCCAGTCTCTCACATGCTGCCTGAATGTTTCTCCAGAATGCTTCTTCAGTGGAGCAACTGCTTCTCTCTGTATGGCAGCTTCTCTCTCTACCTTACTCATCACAGGTCCATCTCCTGTATTTCCTTAGTTCAAGTTCTACCAGGAACCATTCTGATTGGCTCAGCTCGTTACTATCTCCACCCCTACTGGGTGGAGCTTTTCCCAAGAAGTGCACTTCACCAGTCACCTGCCAGTGGGTGGATAGGCTGGGTTTAGGTCACCGCCTGAGCCAATCAGTGGCCATTCCCAAACACCATGTAACAAGTGCTTTCCTGAGTAGGGAGCAGTGGGCCCACAGTTACAGCTAGATGGGGATCCAGGGTGTGGTGGCACCATTAAGGTTACAAGCACAATATGAGAGTTTATCATCATACCTGAAACAGGCAGATGTGCCTGCTGAGCATTCCAGCCTACCCCCCTCTCCAGCCCCAACCTCACTATTCCCCACTTAGCCCCACTCTGAGTTGAGCTCTTTGCTCCACCTGGAAATGCTGCCTTCCTTCACCCGACTGTAAACTTCTCAAGAGGAAGGCCTGTGCCTTATCTCTGTGTCTCCAGCCCCTAGTTCAATGTGAAAATTCATAGATTTGGGACTTCCCTGGCAGTCCAGTGGTTAAGACTCTGCCTTCCAATGCAGTAGCTGCAGATTCAATCCCTGGTCAGGGAACTAAGATCCCAAATGCCTTGTGGCCAAAAAGAAAAAAAAAAAAAAAATCAAAACATAAAACAGAAACAATATTGTAACAAGTTCAATTAAAGACTTTAAAAGTGGTCCATATCATAAAATCTTTTAAATAAAATAAATTCATAGATCCTCAAGAGGGAAAGGGATTTACCCAAGGCCATTCATAGAGAGAGAGGCAAGTCACGATGGAGCCCAGGTCTCCTGTTCCTCTAGGTTCCTCTAGAAGCGTCTAGGTTCCTCTCTGCCTCCAGTAGACTCCTTGACATCTCACTGAGATGTGACGCTAGGGTCTGCAGTCCCAGTTCTGGGTCCAGTGAGGCTTTAGCTCTGTCCTGAGGCACATCTTTCCTTGAGGATGGAGGCCCAGCCTGACCCCTGAGCAGCTGAGTCCATTCTAGGGGTGAACATCCTGCACTGCTTCAGGGAACCTCCAGGGGACCTGCAGGTAGCCTGACCCGAGGTTCCCAAATATTCTGCTTCCCGCTATGGGCCCTGTGATCCGTGAGGGCTGGAGTGAGAAAAGGATGCAGACTGGCAGGCTGACCCAGCTCTCAGCTGAATGAGGGATCTGAGCAGCATCAGGTGTGATTAATGGCAGCCTCGGTTGCGTGCCTGCTCTGGGAGTGTGCACCACGACTGGCTGTGCGGGGGTTTGCAAGCTTGCCTGGGTGTGTCATGACCCCTGTGCACCCACACTCAGCGTTGACCCCCAGGTACAATGTGACCTCAGGCATTTTACTTTCCCTCTCTGGACCTCAGTTTTCTCCACAGTTAAATGAGAGGATTAGAGGGGCCCTAGAGCTCCCTCCTCTTCCTCTTCCACCACTGCTCCTTACACTCCCTCTGAACCCTCCTTCCTGTTTTCAGCAGAGCAGCAGCCTGTCCCTACAGGTCTTCAACTGTGGGGGCCTCATCTTCTACCTCCAGTTCTTATTAAAACCTTTCTCTTGGGATGTCCCAGGCGGTCCCAGTGGCTAGGACTCCACTCTCCCAAATCAGGGAGTCCAAGTTCAATCCCTGGTCAGGCAACTAGATCCCACGTGCCTCAACTAAAGACCCCACATCCCTCAACTAAGACTCAGTGCAGTCAGAGAAGCATATAAAAATAAATATTTTTAAAAACCCTTTCTTACACAAACAGCTATCTCACCGAGAAGAAGGCTGGTACATTCTCCACTACCTTGTACATGTGTATGTGTTTATATGTAACTGTTTGTGACTATGAGTGTGTCTACGCTTTAATGTGTATGCGATGGGCAGAGAGGAAGGGAGAGATGATGGGCGCCCCCTCCTCCAGGGAGAATGGATCCACTTGCTGATGTCTCTCTGTTTTCCCAACACAGAGACATAGGCTTCTAGGGCACTTACCCACACTCCAGCTTTGTGAACATTCTTCAAATATCTATTTGTAGCGAACTCAGCTAGGTACCACCTCCTCCTCTGGGAACCCTTCCTCATAGCCAAGGACTGAGATAACTGCCCTTCTTCTCTCTTCAGGAGCCCTGTGCCCTGTACACTCCTCCCACAAAGCGTTAATTGCATTCTATTGACATTGTCTGTTTCCTTGCCTGCCCCATCTCTATGGTGAAAACCCTAGAGGACAAGGACCATGTCCAGCATCCCAGCACCTGGAACCTTCAGAACCTGTGTATCCCAGTAAGATATTCCACACTCAGGGGCCCCACTTCTCTGTGCCCATCTCCGCAGGGCAGAGCAGACCAAACCCAATACACCTGTGGGGCTTTCCCCTTGGGGTCTCCACCCTAGGGCCTTCCTGTGGCCCAGGCAAGGCTTGCTCTAACCCTGAAGATGGAGGCAGCCTGGAATATAGGGTGTGGGTGACGTGACTGATCCCGCCCCACCCCAGGGTTTCCACTGCAGGGAGCCTTATTCCTTTTTTTCCTGAACTTTTTGGCCCTGGCCTGAACCTTGCTGGCGCCCATGGGCTTTTAATATTTTCCGTTCCTGGCTGTTGTACAATATTTCACCTCAAAAATGCATCCTCCCCCCCGACCAAAGGGCGCGCCTCTCCAGTGAAAGGACCTGGCTGGGTGAGTGGAAGTGACCCACCGCAGTCTGAAGCTTGGAGGAGGCCCAGCCCAGCATGCAGAGATAGAGGGGGCAGAAATGTCTCCCCACTTCTGGGGAGACAGGGCCAGTTCATGAGCCAGCCTGAGGCCTCGTGGTCCCACTGGAAGCCCCTCTGGAAGCCTGGGTGCTTCCAGCAGGGTGCAGGTCTGAAAGGGACCCTTGTCCCTTTCACTTGCCCTCTGACCCCAGGCAAGTGGTTTCATTTCTCTGAGCCCAGTGTCCCCACCTGCACGGTGGGGATGACGACAGTCCCGGCCTTTCAGGGTTCTTGTGAGGCTCAAAGGCCGCACGTTTGGATCATCTGGGAGCTTTAAAACTGGTAACTGGTGTGGCCGCGGCCCGGACAGCAGTGGTTTGTAAAGCTCTCAGGTGATTCTCATCGTATCTGAGAACCACTGCTCTGACAGGAAAGCTCTTCAGCTGTGGCTCTGAAGAGCAAGAGCGCCACTCCCCCATGTTCCCGGGAAATATGACCCCAGGGACGGCGGAGACCCACCGTCAGGTTGGAGGGGAAGCACTTGGAAAAGGCAGGCGAGGGTCCTGCAGGGGCAGGCAGGACCTTCCCAGATGGCCCTGCCCGCAGACGGAGGCCTCTGAGCCTCCAGCCCGGCCCAGCCACAGGCCGGGACGGACAAACCTGCCCTGGTGGCCCCTCTGCTGGGCAGCCGGGTCCTCCCGAGCCAGCCACCCCTCCCAGACACAGGCCCTGAGCCCAGATAGAGGGCCGGGGGTGGAGGGCACTCTGCTCTGTCACCTGTCACACCAGGGAAGGGCCGTGGTCACTGGAGAATGAAGGAGGAGAGAGCCGGAAACCCTGGGTGGGGGGGGGGGGATGTTTGGGGGCCTGGTGGGGAGAGCGACATCTGCTTTCCTCATCCTGAAGAGAGAGGATCTGCAGAAGGTTCCAGAGCCCAGAGAAAGAAAACAGCAGGAGAGCCAGGCGCCTGGGGGTGGGGGTGGCCAAGTGGAGAACAGCTTCTCCCAAGGCTGCCTGCACCCCCTAGAGCCCAGACATGGACAAAGGTAGGAGAGCAGGTTGTCTCTAAGGGCCCTACAGCCCCTGACTGGGAGCTTCACCCCGAGTCCAGTTTCCTCAGTGGAGCCCAGAGCCCTCAGCCTTCCCGGACCCCAGGTTTTCAAGGGGGCAGCAAACAGGCCGGAGCCTGGGGGGCTAGAGTCCCCATGAGAGACTACAGTCATGGGAGGAAGAGGGCAGAGGCCCTGTTGTAGGGTTTCCTCAAGGTCGGGGTCCCAGGCTTCTGGTCAGAGGGAGGGAAGGAGGGAGTGTGGTGTGGGGGCCCACACAAAAGTCAGGGAGGAGGAGAGGACAGCTTAGTGGGCAGACTGGGCCCCACCAGAAGGGAGTCCAGGAAGAGCGGAGCCCACGACCACCACCTCAGGGAGCGCTGTCCTGCCCAGGTTTGTTTTCCACCTGAAGGCACATTGCATGTAGGCATGGGGGCGCTCTAGGGCGCCTAGAGCCAGGGCTGTGGCCTCCAGGGAAGCATAGACAGCCTCAGCAAGGCCAGAGGGGACAGGGGACAGCCGAACTGGGAAGCAGCTCAGCCCCAAACGAGCCTGCCCCGACTCCCTGGTAACCAAGGTGCGAAATGCAGAGAAAGTTAGCTATGGAGCTGCCCCAAAGACCTTTTGTTGTTGTGCGTGCAGCATGCGGGATCTTAGTTTCCCCACCAGGGATCACACCTCCACCCCCTGCCACTGTGTCCCTTGCACTGGAAGCTGAGTCTTAACCAGAGAAGTCCCTCCAGTGTTCTTAATCTTGGGTCCATAGATGACTTTAGGGGGGCAAAAAGGTATATATACCATTTTGAATGTGTGTATCTGCATTTTTCTGGAGACAAGGTCCATGACTTTCATTAGATTCTCAGAGAAGATTCAATAAAGATGATTTAGTAAAGAAATGTTCCCAAGAGAAACCAGTTAGGGAGAAGGGGAAGCAGGATAGTAGGGGAAGGGGAAGAATCCAGGGAAGAGTGCAATTTTGTGTGAAAACACATCCTGACTGGCAGTGAAGTCAGGAATACATAGTAAGTCCCCTACATACAAACTTTCAAATTGCGAACTTTCAAAGTGTGAACGTGCCCCTGTGCCAGCTGTTGTACTGTACCACTGCATTTTCCAAGGTGCTGTAAGAGTAAACATATCTTCTATATTTTTTGTTTTTATGTATTATTTTCATAAAAAGTATCATAAATCTATCACAGTACAACACTGTATAGCCAATTAGTTGGGTACGTTGTTGGACTTTTGAATGTACTCTTGGGATGGACCTCTTTTGTATGTAGGGAACTTACTGTACTCAGGCCAGAAAAAACAAAAGCTAGAATTGAGAGGGCAGTGGATTCTAACCAATGAAATTAGCTGTCAGTCTGAAGACATTGTTTGAACTTAGCGAGGTTGAGCCTCAGTTTTTCAGCCTCGTGGAAATGGGACAACATTTAGAAGTCCATGCTTAGCTGGGGGGCCTAAGACCACTTTTATGGCAATAAACTAATGTTGACTCTCCCTATGAGGCCAGGCCTGGAACTACTTTCCCTAAACTAGTTCTCAGAGTAAAGTAGGTACCTGAATAAAGTCAGGGGCTCTTAGGCAAAAGGGAGGGGGAATAGCCATTGGGTAGCCATTGGGAAGCAGGGCCCGCTTCACTCTGAGAAGTCAAGTGTGTGAACTTGACCCAGAGGAAACACCTTAGTGCTTGGGGAGGCAGGGGAGTGGGAGGAGGAAGAAGAAGCTGAACTCATTTTTGAGTCTGTATTCAGATTCAGCTCCTAAATTGGCCCACTGAACTCATGTATGAGTCCTACCAAAGGAAATAGTGTGATTTTTTAAAAAAAATGTAGGATTTCAAGGAGCAGATAAATCTGCTTTGGGGACTCATAAAGCAAAGAGAAACATTTCTTCCTCCACAGCTCTTTGCCTCAATCAAGGCAGGAAAAGGTAGGCCACAGGAGATGCCCTACTGGATGCCCTGAGGCTATTTGTGAGTCCATAGGAGCATTGGCCTGTGGACCCAGAAATACATGAGTGGGCTTTGCAGAGAGCAGAGAGGGTCCTCACCCACCTCAGTGGGTAGATGCAAAGAATGGGTGAAATTTGGTGCTTATTGTTTTGTTTTTATTCATGTAGGTCCTTTTATATCCTAGGCTATTGAGGCCTGTGGAGCCCAGGTTCTAAGAATGAAAAATGTCTCTTGCACTTGGTAGTTAGTAGATTCTTGGTAGTTTTAGAAACAGACGTTTCAGTGGGGTGATAGGGGCTGAAGCCAGCCTACTAAGGATAAAGAAGGAAAGTCGGGAGGTGAGGAAGTAGAGACATTGTTAATTACTCCTTGGATGTGGAAAGAAGAGAAGTGGTTACATGGTGGCCAGAAAGGGGAGGAGAAGACTCTTTGCAGAAAGGGAGAGCCTCAGGACTTCCCTAACCATCCAGTGGTTAGGAGTCCACCTGCCGATGCAGGGGACACAGGTTCAATCCCTGGTTGCAACTACTGAGCCCATGTGCTGCAAATACCGAAGCCCCAGCTCTAGAGCCCACGCTCCACGAGAAGCCACCACTATGAGAAGCCTGAGCACTGAAATTAGAGTAGCCCCCACTCACTGTAACTAGAGAAAGCCTGCATGCAGCAACGAAGACCCAGAGCAGTCATAAATAAATAAATAAAATTTAAATAAGTAAATAAAAGACCCTGGGTTTGTTTTTTGTTTTTTTAAAAAAATAAATAAAGGAATGGAAGAGACTTGAGCAAGTTGTTGGGTTAAGGAGAAAAAGCCAAGAGAATGAGGTCTTATGGACCTGGGAGTGAACAAAGGTGATGGCCAAGATCCCAGAATTATGGGGAAAAATTTGTAGAGCTGGGCATCTTTCTCCAGCATGACCCAGCAGCTTGGCCAATCACAGGAGCAGAACAGGTGGACTCCAGGTATAATACAAGGATGGGCTGAGCCCAAGAGGATAGGAGTGCAGGGGAATCAGGAGTGCTGGGGAGAGAGAGATTCAAATGATCCTCCAGAGGTTCAGACTGGGAAAGAAGGAAGCATGATGAGAGGGGGCAAAAAGACTGGACCAAAGGTCTCCAAGAAGTTTAAAAAGGTCAAGAAGGAGATGTAGGGGGATTAAGATTGTCCACAAGTAGGAAGGTCAAGGGCTGTGTTAGGCAGTAGGATTTGACATTAAAGATTTCTGAGCAAGAGCATCTTACCCAAGTTATTTAACTTCTCCAGGCCTCTTAAGCTTCCAATTTATAAAATGGGACTAGAATTCCCACTCATAAAAATACTAAAAGCATTTTTTCTCTCTGGTAAAGCATATAATTGTGGTATCTTGGACATTCAGGCTCTCAATATTTGTAGAAGGATGAAAGGTCATCTGTCACTCCCCCTCTATGGACCCCACTTTCCTAACCCTTACTGATGGTTTGCTTGATCTATCAGTTACTGAGGGAGGTGTGTTAACATCTCCCACTGCATTATGAATTTGTTTTTATTTTTGTTTTCCTTGATTTCCCATTTTGCTTTATCTATTTTGAAGTTATTAAATACATATAAATGTAAGATTTATTCCATCTTACTGATGAATTGACTTACTGACTTCCCTGGTGGCTCAAACGGTAAAGCGTCTGTCTACAATGTGGGAGACCCGGGATCCCCTGGAGAAGGAAATGGCAATCCACTCCAGTACTATTGCCTGGGAAATCCCACGGACAGAGGAGCCTAGTAGATTGCAGTCCACGGGGTCACAAAGAGTCGGACACGACTGAGCAACTTCACTTCACTTCACGGATGAATTGGACTTTTTAATCATTATGAAGTGACTCTGTTGTCTCTCACAATGCTCTTTTTTTGGTCAAAGTCTATTTTGACTAAAAAATCTTTCTTTGCTTAGTATTTGGCAGATTTTTTCATCCTTTTACTTTTAATCTTTCTGTATTATATTTTAGATACACCTCTATAATAGCTTATAGCTGGATTTATTCACCTTGTCTAACTTGGCAATCTTTTTCTTCTTCTTTTTAAAAAATATTTATTTACTTGGCTGCCCTATGTCTTAGCTGCACCATGGGGGTTTTTGTTCCCTGACCAGGGATCATATCTGGGCCCCCTGCAATGGGAACGCAGAGTCTTAGCCACTGAACCACCAGGGAAGTCCCAGGAATATTTTTCATCTAACAGAAGCATTTAGTCCATGTACATTTATTAAAATACTGATACATACACAGACACACACATATATATATGTATGTGTGTATGTATGTAAATGTATATGTACTTTATTAATTTGTATTTTTCATGCCTTTTCTTGATTTCTTTTTCTATTGTTCTTTGATTATTTGATTTATTTTCTATTGTTTGATTATTTTTTCATATTCCATTTTTCTCCTTTACTAGTTTGCAAGTTATACTTGTTTTTGCTATTCTTAGAGGTTATACTAGAAACTTTAATGTGCATATTTTGCCTGTTGACATTAACCAATATCTTTTATTTTCTCTTAAATAAAACAAGGACCTTAGAATTAATTCTAATCACTCCCCTTTTAGCTTATATATGACTGCTTTTATATATTTGAATTTTATCTTTTTTTAAGCTCACAAGACATTGTTAGTATTATTTATACAATATTTGTTTTTACTGATACAGGTACCACTTCCTTTGCTCTGCAATCCTTCTTGTCTTTAATTCCTTCCATCTGGAATCACTTTCTTTCTGCTTGCCAGTGGCAAATATAGTTTTTGTTCATCTCACCGTATCATTGTTTTTTTCTTATTCTTAAAATATCTTTTCACTAGTTGTAGAATTCTTGTCTGACAATCATTTTCCCTCAGCACATTAAAAATACAGTTCTACTATCTTCCAGCTGTTAAGAAATCACCTGCTTTAGTCTAATTGTCACTCCTTTGAAAATAAACTCCTATTTAAGACTTCATCTTTGGCAATCTGCATTTTCACTATGATATGTCTACTTGTGGGTTTCTTTTGATTAATTCTTATGAGGATTTACCAGATTCCTGAATGCATGAATTGATGGATTTCTGGATGAATCTCATCCGCTAACTATTCGAATACTACTGTTGTCTCATAATCTCGCTGCTCTCCTTCTGAAACCTCTGATTATATGTATTTTGGACCATCTCAACCTATCCCCCATATCTTTTAACTACTGTTTCATATTTTCCATCCTTTTATTTCTCTATGCTGCATTTTAGAGAATTTCTTCAGTTCTATCTTCCAGTTATAATTTTATTGTGCCTGATATATTCAATTGTGTCTAATCTTCTATTTGACACAACCATTGAATTTGTAGATTTAGTTAAGATATCCTAAATTTCTAGAGGGACATTCTAGTTCTTGTTCAAATATACTTGGTGCTTTTTCAGGGTATCTTGCTCACTGCTCAAATTTTCAACTTTCTCTCCTACTCTTTCAGCATTTTAAACATGTCATTTTATACTATTTTTCTGATAATTCCAGTATCTAAAGACAACACAGATTTGTTTCCACCATCTGTTGTTTGGTGTTTGGTGATTTGCAGCTAGAAGCTACTATTTGGAGCTTTCTCTGTGGGAATTCTTGAGACTTGGGGTGAAGGTGGGTTTTTCCAAGAGTATTTGCATTTGATTTGCCATATTCTCACAGTGTTACCAGATTGGGCCCACTTTAAATTAAATGCTGGACTGAAACTTTTCAGATCACCCAAGTAGTGTGAATTTGGGCTTCAAAAGACATAGATATGCTTTACAGTTGTGAATTTGCAGGGGCTATTTTATTTCTCCTGAGAAGAGGGACGTTAAGATAGGCATTTTTCTTTTCAGTCTCTTGGGAGGTAGTGGTGCTTTTATCTGGTCCATTCATTCACTGAAGTCCCAATCTTATGCAAGAAAGGTCTTATCAGACTTCCCACCTTAGAGACAACTTGAGTTTCTCTCAGCAGTGTGCTGGAACTGGCTCCTACCAACTCAAAAGAACCAAATACTTAGGAATTTCGCGTGTCAGTTCCTGGTACCATTGAGAGCTTGAAACTGGCTATGGTAGGAATATTTACACCTTGGAAACCAGCAAATACTAAAAATAGGGTACTTTGTTTTGTTGGAGAGCCAGTTACTACTACAACACTTATTTCTTTCATATCACCCCATTCTATATGACCAAGTTCAAGTTTACTGAGTTAAGAAACAATAATAAAGTGTCACTTGTGCAAAATGAAAAAGCTGTAGGGATCTGCTGTACATGGTTGTGCTTATAGTTACCAATATTGTACTGTACACTTAAATTTTGGTTAAGAGGAGGGACTTCTCTGGTGGTCCAGCGGTTAAGAACTCACCTTGCAATACAAACAGGGGTTTGGGAACTAAGATCCCATGTGCCCTGGAGTAACTAAGCCCATGCACCTCAACCACTGACCCTGTGGGCCACAACTAGAGAGTCTGCGAGCCACAATGAAAGATCCCTCGTGACGCAACGAAGATTCCACACGTGCTGCAACTAAGACCCAACACGGCCAAATAAATAAATAAAATGTGTTAAGAGCGTAGATTTCATTATGTATATGGGAGAGGTGAAGTGGTC
The DNA here is from genome assembly GCF_029378745.1 of Bos indicus. Taxonomy (NCBI): domain Eukaryota; kingdom Metazoa; phylum Chordata; class Mammalia; order Artiodactyla; family Bovidae; genus Bos; species Bos indicus. The sequence continues at coordinate 12,195,354 of NC_091769.1, forward strand.
TCCACAATATAAACAAACAAATTAATTTAAAAATAGCTCAACTTACCTTTCTGGATTCTTGAATTTTAGGGGCTGAGTATTCCTCATTTTCTTGCCCGCTCATCAGTGCATTAAAAGTTTTTCTTCTCTTTTATCCAGAATTGTTTGCAGAAGGAAGCTTATTTAGGGTACTTTGTCCATCTTTTTACTAGAAAATGAGGTGTTCTCAGTTTTTTAACCTAGAAATTGAGACTGCTGTGCTAAATCAGTAGTTCTTAACACTTTGGGGACATAGGCATTTAAAAAATTTGATAAAAATGACAGCCTAGAGACCCTCCCCCTAGGAAAATACACATACAGGGGAAATGTATGTTTTTGCTCCCCTGAAACCATGCATGGCCCAAGATTAATAAACCACAGTGACATGAATGCACTTTGAGGTTCTTGCCAGAGCTCATTTTTGATGACCCCACCATGCTCTCTGCTCTGGGCAGAGTTTCTGCAAGTCTTCTCTTGGCTAAGTATGAGTACAGACTCTTAGACTGGGGCTTCCAGGATCTCCAAGGCCTCTTGGAGCAGGAAAAACTGAGAGTTACCAACCAAAATTTATACAGAGCTAAAGCAAAGGCAATATTCCCTCAGCCAGACCTCCCACATCTATTCATTCAACGCATCTATTGAGTATTTCTTGGACCCTGTTCCAATCCACTTCTAAGTAACAAATCATCCCAAAACTTATATATAATAACGATAACAACAATGATCAGTTATTTAATAACAACAGTTATTTTTTCATCTCTCATGGTTCCAGGAGTAACTGGCTTCAGCTAGGCAAGTCTCACTCAGGGTTTCTCGTGTGGTTACAGGCAGCTGAGGCTGGAATCACCACTAAGCTTCCCTCAGTACATGTCTGCCAGTTGATACTGGCTATTGGCTAAGTTCTCAGTGGGGCCTTTAGTTGAAACACCTACCTGTGCCCTCTCTATGTGGCCTGGGCATCCTCACAGCATGGCAGCTGTTTCTGAAAGGGAGCATCCAAAAAGAAATCAGGCCAGGAGGAAACCATACTACCTTTCATGACCTAGCCTTAGATGTCATACTGCATTTCTTCTGCCACATTCTGTTAACTAGAGGCAAGTCATTAGACCAGCCCATATTTAAAGGGAGGGCAATTGGACTCTTATCTCTTGATGGGAAGAGTATCATAAAATTTGCAGACATGTTTCAAAACTACCACATACTCCTTCTGTGTGCCAAGCACTGTACAAGGCACTTGTGATAAGAGTGTAAGTTATACAAACCCTCCCTTATGGTCTAGTGGTAGAGGCAAACACTAATAAAATAATATTACAAATATGTACACAACTGTATACTTTGACAGTACTATGGAAGATGAGTATGAGGAGCCATGAGAAATTATATTACACATTAGTATGACCTGGACCCAGGACTCAAGGATGAATTTCCTGAAGAAGAGACATTTGGGTTGAGATCCAAAGTATTAGTTGTTGCTAACCCCATGAAGTGAGTTGAAGAAGAAACTTCCAGGCAGAGGAAACCATAGGCATGGCCCTGCAACAGTAAGCAAGGACCTGAGAGGCAGCCAGTGTCTTTGGAGGCAGACAGCAGAGGACGAAGGTGTGAGACGAGACTGCAGAGGTGGGCTGAGACCCGGCCCCTGGACCTTGTAGGTAGGTGAGAATGTTCGTCTTTGGCCTAAAGCTGCTGGAAGCTGTTGAAGGGTCACTCACTGGAGCATGACATGAACAGATTTGTAATATAAAGGTCTCTTTGGCTACAGCATGGATGACCCCTGCCAGATGCTGAGTCAGGTCTGGAAGAGCTAGGAGATTCCTGTCCACAGTACATCCCCTCTCCATGACAGTCTCCCACACACATGCTCCGCTAACAGCAGCCTAGGTCCTATGCACCCTATACTTGACATCCTCGGTCCCTCTTCCCAGGCATAGGGAGCTCTGCTATCTTTTATTATTTAATTAGTCACTCCTTTAGTCTGTCAATCAGTTGGTACAGTGGGTTGAATAATGGCCCCCAAAAGATATGTCCATTGGCTAATCTCCTTGTTTGGGGGAAGACAATATCTTTATGAATATAATTAAGCTAAAGATCTTTAGATAAGGAGATCATCCTCGATTTTCTGGGTGGGCTCTAAAGCCTATGACAAATGTCCTTAGAAGAATGAGGCAGAGGCAGATTTGACATCAACAGGAGAGGAGGAAGTAAGTGACCATGGACACAGAGACTAGAGTGATGAAGCTCAGGTCAAGGAATACCAAGAGCTACCAGAAGCTGGAAGAGTGACAGAATACATTGTCCCCTGGACCCTCCAGAAGGAATATGGCCCTGCTGATGCCTTGATTTCAGCCCAGGGATCTGATTTTGAACTTCTGGCCCCCCAGAACTGAGATAATAAACTTTTAGTTGTTTAAAGCCACCAGTTTGCGGTAATTTGTCACAGCAGCCATAGGGAATTAATATGATTGGTAGTTCTCTAGTTCCTTCCTGAGGAGCTTTACTGGCTCCTTCAGGGAATCTCCAAGTGTTGGAATGCCCAAGGCTATTTTAAAGCTGCTTCTTCGTCTATTCTCTCAGGGGGACTAATACTCCACTCAGCCCCTTCTCTTCACAGGTAGACGAAAAGAGGACTCTGGTTCCATTCCCATCTCTACCCCCAAGTCTTCCTGACCAGGCAGCCCCAGCCACTCAGCACTCAAGTTGGAAATTTGGTAGCCATCCTACATCTCTCCATTTCTCTCACATCTTATAAGTCTGTTAGTGCATTTGTTATTAGGTCTCAAAATATTTCTCAAATATGTCTGAAAAGTGATACTTTCACAGTCGTGTCCGACTCTTTGCAACCCATGGACTGTAGCCCAACAGGCTCCTCTGTCCATGGGATTTCCTAGGGCAAGAATACAGGAGTGGGTAGCCATTCCCTTCTCTAGGGGATCTTCTCGACCCAAGGATTGAACCCAGGTCTCCTGCATCGCAGGCAGATTCTTCACTGTCTGAACCACCAGGGAAGCCCCTTCTCTTCATTTCCACTGTCATCAGTATCTCTCACCAGTATGACTGTAACAGTCTCCTAAACACCCGCAGTTCCTACTCTTACCCACTGTCCCACCCCAGCCCCTTCTCCTCATAGCAGCCAGAATGAATTTTAAAAATTAGATCAGGTTGCAGTTTTTTGAGCAACTTTTTTGAGGTATAGTTAACATACAATTACATGTACAATTGGATATGATTGGAATATCCAATTTGATAAGTTTTGACATACTGCATACACCTGTGAAATTATCAGTAATTTTTATAACCTTGAGTTGGGCAGAGTTCTCAGATATGTTACAAATAGTGCTAACAGTAAAAGACAAAACAACAAACTAGACGATTAAAATTTAACACTTTTGCTATCTAAAAGAAACCACTAGGAAAATGAAAAGATGGCCACCATTGGGAGAAAATATTTGTAAAATATATCCTACAGAGGACTTGTATCTAGAATATAGTTTTTAAAAACCTATTTATAATAGATCTAGAATACATTAAGAAAGAATAGACCCAGAATACATGAAGAATTTGTATCAGAATATATTTAAAAATACAAATGGATAAAGAAGTTGTGGTACCTATACACAATGGAATATTAACTCAGCCGTAAAAAGGAATGCATATGAGTCAGTTCTGATGAGGTGGATGAACCTAGAACCTATTGTAGAGTGAAGTGAGTCAGAAAGAGAAAGATAAATATCGTATGCTAGCACACACATACGGAATCTAGAAAAATGATTCTGAAGAATTTATTTACAGGACATCAGTGGAGAAACAGACATAGAGAATAGACTTATGGACATGGGGAGAGGGGAGGAGATGGTGAGATGTATGAAGAGAGTAACATGGAAACTTACATTACCATATATAAAATAGAGAGCCAATGGGAATTTGCTGTATGTCTCAGGAAACTCAAACAGGGGCTCTGTATCAACCTAGAGGGGTAGGATGGGGAGGGAAATGGTAGGGAGGTTCAAAAGGGAGAGGATATATGTATACCTGTGGCTGATTCATGTTGAAGTTTGACAGAAAACAACAAAATTCTGTAATGCAATTATCCTTCAATAAAAAAATAAATTAAAAAAAAAAAACAGAAAGAAAAAAATATACAGCTCAGTAAGAAGGCACAAAAAAAATATTTTATTTTTAAATGAGAAAGAGTTTTAAACAGACACTTCTCCAGAGAAGATACACAAGCAGCAAATAAGAACATGAAAAGTGCTCCTTGGCTACTCAGTTCAGTTCAGTCGCTCAGTCGTGTCCGACTCTTTGCGACCCCATGAATCGCAGCACGCCAGGCCTCCGTGTCCATCACCAACTCCCGGAGTTCACTCAGACTCAGGTCTACCAAGTCAGTGATGCCATCCAGCCATCTCATCCGCTGTCGTCCCCTTCTCCTCCTGCCCCAATCCCTCCCAGCATCACTTTCCTCACACCTACCTAAATCCTTACTGTGGCTTACAAGGCCATGTCTGGTCTGCTCTGGCCGCCTCTCCAACCTTAGCTTCATGCCACCCTCTGCTCACTCACCATGTTCCATCAAATCAGTCTTCTTATTATTCCAAGGTAACACCAAGCTCTTCCCTGCCTCAAGGCCTCAGCATTGCTTTTCACTCTATCTGGAAAGTTCTTCCACAGGCTCTCTGCATGTTTCCTTTTTTTTTTTCTCATTCTCATTCCCCAGTTCTCAGATTATGCATCTGGGAGGTCTTCCCTGACCATTATATCCAGGGTAGGGCCTGATGGCTACTCTCGCCTATAGAATCCTATGTATTTTCTTCATAAAATACATACATATATCACACCCTTGGGACTTCCCTAGCAGTCCAGTGGTTAAGACTCTGCACTTTCAATGTAGGGGGCGCAGGTTAAATCCCTGGTTGGGGAACAAGACCTCACATGCTCCATGGTGTGGCCAAAGATTTCTTTTTAAAATTTTAAACACACACACACATATATCACTCCGTCATTGTTTTATTTACTGTCAGCTCCCTAAGAGCAGGAATCTTGTCTGTCTTGTTCACTACTATATCCCGGGCACCCAGCATAACAGTGGGCACCAGAAAGGTGCTCAATTACTATTTGTTGAATAAGTAGATTTATCGGTCAGTCAGGCTGCACATCAAGCAGGCAATGAGTCTTCTGTGAGCTGGCCAGTCAGTCTGAGTTTCTCAGTCAGCCTGAGGTAAGTCAGGCTTTGAGTGGGCTGGTGGCTCTGTGGGGCAGGGCTGTGTGACTGATGAGTCCCCTGTAAGGTCAGCATTCTGGGGGACACAAAGAAATGAAAAGCTAAGGCTCACTGCCAAGAAGCTTCTGGCCACCTGTCTACTTGGAGGCTCACAGTTCCCCACCACCCAGCCGGGAGGGAAAGTGAGGATGGTACAAGGTGACTAGGGAGAAGGCTACAGAGCATGACCCAACCTCTGGCAGCTGCTCCTCAACAACTGCTGCAGGGCTTCCAAACGCCATAAAAGCCTTACCTGGCGACCGCCGTGCTTAGCAAGAGCCTGTTCAGGAGACACAGACAGAGTTTTGTGGCTTCTTCCCCACTCCACCTCCCCTGAATTGGGCCCTCTGCTCATGGAAACTCCCCCCAGTGGACCTGGCTGTCTGGCCCCAAGAGACAGGCAGTGGTGCGTGCCGCCAAAGCCCGCTGTCCACAGGGGCAGGACACGGGCCTGTACTTCCAGAGGCCACTCCCTGCAACTGAACCCAACCTAGGTGCCTCTCTCCCCAGCTCTCTGGTTGAAGAAGGGGCCTTGCACGGAAGCAAGAGACTGCACAGTGAATCCCAAGTTTCCCAGGAACACCCCCAGCTGTGAGATCATGGATGTGGCTGGAGTCCCGTCACAGACTAGCATGTGTAGGAGGGTATCAGAACTGCCTGCATGAGAAGCAGCTGTTCGCAATAACTGGACAGCCGCACTGAGACCGCTGGCGCTCACTGGGCCTCCAACCTACTCACTGACAAACTGCATGACCAGGAGTTCCTCCTCGGGTGACATCACCCTCCTCGCACACCGGTGAGGGAAATGAGCTCAGGGTGGCCATCAGAGGCAGTCTGTTTACTTACAGAGACCCTGGCCGTCAGCAGCTCTTTGACCAGACATTCCCTGTCCTAGCCAGCATGAAGCAGAAATTTCCTTAAACACATTATTTTGGGCTCAACCCACTTGTGCCCTTGTTTTCTTTCTTTTTTTTTTAAGAGGAAAATTTCCAGTTCTGGCTCCAAATAGAGCAGCCCAGTGATGATGGGGGGATATCAAAATAACTCCCAGAGGGACTTTTGCAGTTTAAGCTGCTCCCACCTGTCCAGTCACCTCTGGAGCTAAGAGATCATCAAACCAGTTCTCCATCACCCGTGTGTGTGTGTGTGGAGAGGTGGGTCAGAGGGGTGCCCAGGACGGCCTCAAGGGCAGACCCTCTCCTTGAGGGCCTCCCTCAGCACGTCAGCTACCCTGAGCTCATACTCAGCGCATTTCTCAATTCAGAATCCCTGGCTAAGCCCTAGACCCCTCCCTCATTCCCTCCAGGTCAGGGATATTTCCGGAGAGTCCAAGAGCTGCCAGTTTTCACCAGCTCCAGGGGATTCCCAAGATGGTCACTCCCACCAGCCCTGGCTGAGAGACTCTGTCACCTGCCCTCTCCCAACCCCCTCCGTGTCATTCCTGCTGGAACTTAGCCATTCTGGAAGACTTGGGGGAACAGGAGCTATGGAGGTCTCCTCAGCCTCCTCAGTGCTCCAGGATCCTAAGGCCATGTGCGCAGGAGCAGAGTGCTGCCCTCCCAGGAGTATCAATCATGGAAGACAGGTGCCCTCCGCCTAGCTGGGGCTGCCCACTACTGGAGCCGGTGTCAGACAGGCCCAGGCATGTCGGGCAGCCTGAGGCCTTACCCGACCCAGCTCCTCCCTGTGGCCTGACCCTACTTAGCTCAGCGTCCCGGAGCACCAGAGATGGGCTCAGGGCAGGATTGGGTCAGAAAAGGGCGTTGGATCTGTGTTCCATAGTGCTTTTCATAAAACTAAAGAAAATGTCAAAGGTCCAAATCAGAGAATGGAGTGGAGGGACAGGCTCACACACATTTGAGTTGGCAGCTTCTCAGAAGGCATTTAAGGGCCAGACTGTCTCATCCAACTGTGCCCCCTCAAGCAACATAGCGCCTGAGCTCCCCAAACATGAGGTTCCAATTATCTCAATTAGACATGTCTACTAACCCAGAATTTATAAGGTAAGAAAGCTGGAAAGACCCTATATGAGGACAGAAGCTAATGTTTATTGAACATCTACTGTGAGCCTGGTATGACGCTCCACCCTTTATGCACGTTTATCTTATTCAATCACCACCATCACCCTGCGGGAGAGTAACCATACAGGAGGCACAGCACATATGGCAAAGCTGGCATTCAAACCTGGTTCTATATGAACTCAGGCAGTCTACAACTAAGCATTCCCAATTTGAACTTCTAGAAAGTAATTAACTCCGGAAATCAATCTCACTCCTTCCGTAAACCAAGTAAGGCTTGTAAATTAAAGACGTGGTAATCCAACGTCGACACTCCAACAGATGAGGAAACTGAGGCCAGATCACAGAGCAGGTCCAAGCTGAGCACAGGATAGTGCCTCGGACTCAGGCCAGTGTTTCTCCCACCACCCCAGCCTGTCTGACAGTCCTAAGTCCTCACTAAGTCAGGGGAGGGAAGAGTGGGAGAAAAGCTGTGGGTTCTGCCCTCTAGAAGACACAACAAAGATGAACAGGAAAACACATCCACGGCCATGCACACACAAGCACACAGGACTGTTCTATGAGAAAACAAGCAGGAAGGGTCCTTACTCCAGGTCTACCTTTTAGATGGCCACACTCTGGCTCTATTCTGACCCCCACCATCCCACACAATGAGAAGTCCCTGGGGTCAAGAGGATGGGCCCACCAGGAACCCAGGCCCCACTCCTAGACTCAAACCAGGTATGTGAGACTGCATTAGTTCCGGTTCAGAGCCATATGGCAGACTTTGGCAGTGGTGTGGGCACCCCTAGGTGCAAAGGGTGGCCAATGGGGATATACACATGGAGTCTGGACACATGTGAAGAATTACGCACGCATGTGAGCTACAGGATGAAGCCAGGATGGGGAAGGAAAGGCTGGGGCCACTCGCTCTGTGTTGCTGAGTTTCAGCACAAAACTCAGGAGTTGGGAATTCCAAATCAAACCCAGCCCTCCAGTTATTAGGAGCCTTTTATTTAGCTGCTTGCTGTATGGACTTAGAACACTGAAATATTTAGACATGAATGTAAGCCTTCATTTGTACACTTCCCCGGGGTCTTTCAAATGTTAGGACATGAGCTAGACACCTCTCTAAATCCCCTGTGCCAGCACAGGGCCAGTCACAATGCAAGCACTTGGAAGATGTCTGTTAGTAAATGAGCAAATCACTTTATGAATGATGACTGAGTGAATGAATGCTTCTGCACAAATGTAAACAGACAAGCATCCGCGCTTTCAGAGACTCACCAACATATCAGTGACAAATATATGCCCTTGCTCTCAAAGACACATATGCCTCAACTTAATACATCAACAAAGACAAGCGCATGTTTTTACCAAACTAACCTAAATGCTCACATGTGTACTCCCACCAGTATAGACCTATTCATCTATGCAAAGACACAGAGGCCCACACTTTCCCTCGAAGATACCCCTACACACGCGCTTACACAGAGATGTGGATGTATACACACGCACACAAACACAGAAGCACACAATTTCCCCCTGAGGAATCCAAGTCCAACTAGAAATGCAGCTGCCTACACACACAAACGAGGAACAGTCACATAGATCCACACTAATACAGGCAGCCAGACAAAGACAAAAGAATAAGCCCAAGACAGACTGAAAGTTAGACAGCCGTCCACAGAGACCCCCGGGCTACCCTGGGCTCCCACACTGTCTGTGGCCAGAGGGGGCTCCTAGAGGAATTCTTTCTGCAGACAGGCTGAGGTATTCTCTCTCCTCCCCCACAGTCCCAGGCCAGAGCCCTAGGGCAGAAAAGCAGATGGTGTGTGCTGGCCGGGGCAGCCCCTTCCCAAGTAATCTGCCCTCTGGCCCTGGCTGCCTCCTATACCCTGGCCAAGCCTCAATTGGGCACTGGATCCTGGACGTGGCAGAGCCCCACTCAGGTCCTGCTGCCCCAGCTCCACTCCCAACAGGATGATTTAGGAGGGGCGGGTGAACAGTGCTTTTCCAGAGACTGCTTCCTCAGGAAATGGCTCGGCCGCAAGCCTGATCTCCAAAACAGGCGTAGGATGAAAACACCTCTGCTCCTCTCCAAAAACATGGACTGCCCCTCTCACCCAGAGCCCCTCACGTCATTCTAGCCACAACATCCCAAGGTAATGGACAGCAAAAAAATAAAAATAAAAAAACCCTGGGGTCTTGCCTTGCTTCTGCACTGACTCACAATGCCCGCACCTCTGTAAAACAAGCCTTAGGGGTGTGATGCCTTCAGATCTACCTAGAACGATGTAGGAGCTTCAAATTCCCCAGGCAGCTTTCTGGGCACGGGTGAAGGGGCTCCAAACCTAGGGACAGTGGCCTTGTCTTGACCTTGTCTGAAGTCACAAGAGTCATTAGTACAAATAAAAAGCTTGTGCCAGGAGTGGCTGAGGTGCCTGGCAGGGGGGGCGAAATGGGGACTCAGGCACAGGAATGTGCTGTGCAGTCTGAACACAGATGGTCACCTCCCCTCTCCCTTCCAGCTACTCACCAGGCCCTCCAGGCCTCTGCTGGAGGTGGACACAGGGCTGCAGCCCCACCCGGCCAAACAGGCTGGGAGACAGGAATGATGCTCAGCACAGCTGGCTGGACAGGGGAGACTGTTTATTCTCTGATGTCGGGAACATCTCAGACAATCAGGGGGATTTGGCCGCTGGCAGCCCCTGGATGCAAGGTTTAGAAGAAGTCAATTGAATCAGAGTAGGCTGATGGCCCAATCTCTGAGCAGGCAGTGGGGGTGGAAAGGAGAGGCCGTCCCTCCGTGCCCCACATGCAGTGCCATGTGCCCCTCAGAGCTCACCTACTGGGTCTGCAATGACGGGGCTGGAAAGGTGAATGAAGCTGAGCCCAAAGCTCTCATTATAGTGTGGGTGTCGGGGGAGACTTCCCCTGTGCCTGTTTCCAGCATCCAGGTGCACTGTGCTTATGAGACATGGCAGAGCTAACAGTCTTTGCCTGGGAAGTGAGCCCCCTTGGCACACCTTGAGCCTGGTGCTGCCCACTCCAGCCTCCTACCCCATCAGCCCAGATCCCTTTTGCTCAGGCAGCTCCTCTAGCTGCAGCCTCACATTTACCTGTCTTATTATTTCAGCTCTAGAGTCAGCTTGGGCTCTGCCTCTTTCGGGCTTTTTCACCTTGGGCAGTCACCTCTCCAAGCCTCTTTCTTCTCCTGTAAAGTAAAGGCAATAGTATCTGCCTTGAAAGGACATTGTGAAGATCAAATAATTCTTTCGATATGCCCACCATGCAGGAGGCACTTAATAAATGGTTGTGCCTTTCTCCCTCATTCCTTCTATTGCTACAGAGTCAACCTTTGGTTTTCTGGAGGGCCAAGATGTTCCAGTATAATTTATAACCTGGAGCCCTGGTCTCATCCCCCCTCCGCTGCTCACAGACCTCAGAGTACTCTGGGGTTCCCTAGGCCAGAAGACTTTCTGGAAGAGTGCAAGGTGACCCAAGGAAACATCCTGATGCTAAGGCTGCAGAATACCCCAGAATATGGTGCTTTGTGTGTGTGTGTTGCCCAATTCTCATTTTGCACTGGTTTGAGTGCCTTGTGGGTATAGTCCAGGGGTGAGGATTGTCAAAATTCAACAATTCAGACTCATATATCTGAAAACCACATCTTTCTATATTCAATAAAAGGTTTACACCAAAAATAACGGAGCACCAGAGATGACAATGGGTATAAGTTATGGACTCCGTCGTTGTATTCCCCACAAGGCCCAATTGAAACTCTGTTAAATAAAGAGGACTTCATTGGTCACTTGAGCTAGCATGGCTTCCCTCCTAGCTCGGTCGGTAAAGAATCTGCCTGCAGTGCAGGAGACCCACGTTCGATTCCTGGGTTGGGAAGATCCCCTGGAGAGAGAAATCGCCACCCACTCCAGTATTCTTGCCTGGAGAATCCCATGGAGAGAGGAGCCTGGTAGGCTACAGTCCATGGGGTCGCAAAGAGTAAGACACGACTTAGGGACTAAACCACCACATTGGTCACTTGTGAAAAATCCAGCTCCAGGCATAACTGCATTCAGTACTCAAACATCATCATTGTGACCCTGTTCCTTTTCCCCTCTTGGCTTTGCTTCCCGGCTGTGTTGGCATCAGCCTGAAGCTTCCCAAGGCAGCAAGATGGCAGCAGAAGGAATACAAGCCTCTTTCCTAGCAGCTTGAGAAAAACAATCTCCTTGGGGAGTCTGATTGGGTCACATGCCCATATCTGAACCAATCACTGAGGCAGAGGTGCGGGGCTGAAACTCACTGATTGGCTCGGGCCTCAGCCACTGCTCCACCCCCTTGAGCGTGTGGATGGGAGGGGCCTTCAGCTTTACCAAAATCCAGGGAGAGTGGAAATCGGTTCCCTACGGGGAAGCTGGGTTCGGTACCAGGAGAGTGATATGGACCTCAGAACAAGTATCAAACCAAAGAAATAAGTGGGTCAGAAACTAAGATGATAAATGCTTTTCAAGCATACGTAAACCCTCTAAAAATATTATTGACGTTCTAGTTTTAAATCCCTACAGACCTCTGATAGGCGATGTGTTACGGACCTCTTTGGGATAGCCTGGACATGCTTGAGAACAGTAAGAACTACACCTTTAAACGGTATGCAGTCCATACTTCCCAGGAATTTGGACCGGCCTTGTCTCCTCCTGCCCCACCAGCAGGCATTTTGACTGAAGTGACCAATGTTGCCAGGGCAGAAGGGCCTGTCAGCACCACAGGCTGATTTCACTGGGCCCAAGGGGTTTAGGTTATCAAGTACGTCTGACTCCAGTGGCCTCAGCCCTCTCCCCCTACCCCCTCACATGGTCAAAACTCCACTCACCCTTGAACTTCCAGGGATTTCTCTCTCACCACTTCCCCGCCCCTTCTAAACTCTTACTAAAACCTGTTCTTAGGAATGGCTTCCTCTTCGGTCACTTACACTTGTGTATGAATAAACATCAAATCAATAATTTAATCTCTCTTAGGACCATTTGCATTTTGAGTCTGAGCCTTTAAAAATGAAACTTTTAAAAGACTCTGTCCTCCCCACCCCAATCTACTCCCAAAAGGTATTCTTGGTGACAAAGAATGAGACTCTGAAATCAACTGAAAAATGTCCATAAAATTCTCTGAAACCCTCATCCATCTGTACTGGCTTACCAATGAATTTTTTCTTGTCTGACCTCAGTCATCTTTGCTGACATTACCCTCTACTATGGCAAAGAAATTTCATACATCCTTTCATCCATTTATTCAGTCAACAAGCTTTTATTAAGCTTCCACAATATCTTAGATACTTGATTTACACAGATGACCTGGGCCCTGCCCTCAAAGAGCTTGCAGTTAAATTTTAGTGCAGGAAACATCACTTTCACCACCAGATTTTTAATACAAGCAAAGCCTAGCCCAGTGGTTGGTATACAGTAGGCATTCAATAAATGCTTCTTCCCCTTCTCAGGGCTGTGCTATGTGGGCACTGCAGTGGAATACTGGAAATTTTCTAAAAACTCTTTCCAAGTGGATAAGAGCGCCAACAGGAGTGGGTGGAGTGGTGGTTTCTATCTTACTTCAGAATATTATGATTTATTTTGGATGTTCCAAATGTCAGGTTGGAGATTCATGCGAAGGAGAGGGGCTTATTCTAACCAGATCAGGGGTAGAGGCAGCCCAGGACACTGTCTCCATGGTGCACAGCCCCAGACAGTTTGAAAATAAACAAAAACCCATCCAGAGGTGAGAGACTGACAAAATCAAAAACAAACAAAGAGATGGAAAACTAGAGGTGGGGCGGGGTGGAGAGGAGGGGAGGGGAGGGCTGTGGAAGGGGATTAGGAAGAAGTTTGGTCCTGGTTTTTTCTAGGGAGCTGAACCCAGCCCCACCCCACCCACCCCCTACCAAGAATCACCATGGCAAATGGCAATGAGGAGGGTGAGTCGGGCTGATTCCAAGTCAGGACAAACTTCCCGGGCTTAGCAGCAGGAATGGGCTCAGATGGATAAGTTCTAAAGAAAAAGATCTGAATTGGGCTTTTAAAATCACAACCTCCCACCCACTACTGGTTTTGCTGGCAATCAGTGTTTAACGAAATAGAAACAGGAATGGGCCACATCCCTCCTCCACATCTCTCATACATACACATGTACACTTATCCAAAAGCCCAGAGTAAAATCCTTCCTTTTGTGGTGGACAGTGACAGCTCATGGGATCCTTGGCACTTCTCAGAAGCAGGGACCTAACCTGTGAAAAGTCTACTTGCCACCTCCCTTAACTGCCCCCTTCACCCCACCCTTGGCAGTGGCATTAGTGACAGAAGGCTGATGAGGTTGCTTTGACAAGACCAAGGCAGCTGGGCCTCTGATAAGAGGCAGCTCCAAATGAACCACCATCTGGTCTCATCTGCCATCAGCTGCCCAGTGGAGCTCTTGGCCGAGGGGCTTTGTTGGCAAGAAGACTGGTGCTTCCTCCTCTATGAAAGTGTCTGCAGCATGAGCACCCAAACTCTCAACTCCCAGAAGCCAATTTTGCCCTTTCCTGAGCTTGTTGGCCTACAGGGTCTGCCTTAGATGTGGAGTTGGTGCTAAACAGAATTGAGACTAGGGTTTGTTTCCTTCCTGCCTCTTTATCCCCAGGTACCCAGGGATCTCACACTATCCCCCAGGGCCCCACACTATCCCGTGACCCTCGTCCAGAGTTGACTCATCCACTAGGCACAGTAGGCACCAGGCCTAGAATCCACATCACAAAAAGGATTCAATTCCCTTTAAAAGCAGAAGAGGGACTTCCTTGATAGTCCAGTGGCTAAGACTCTGCATTCCCAATGCAGGGGTCCTGGGTTCAATCCCTGGTCAGGGAACTAGATCCCACATGCAGCAACTAAGACCCAGTACAGCCAAATTAAAGAAAAAGTAGAAGGGGGGAAAAATGAGCTTTTAAATGGAAGGAAACATTTTGGTACATAATAGTAATATATTCATCTTTATACCAACACAGTCCTAAAGTATAGTTTTAGATTTTTTTAGGTACAGGGGCCCATGAAGGCAAAAGTGCCCAGGGCTCATGAAAGTCATAAAGCGGCCCTGTCCTATCCTAGTCTTCCCTCATGTCCATTCCAACCCTCCAGGCTCCAGCGGTTTCCTTCCCTCATATAGAAACATCTCTGTCCCTGGAGCCCATTGGCTTGGAAGCTCCTGGAGGTCAGGACCATTCTTCAACCATCCTCCCCATCATAAGCCCAGTGCCTGTCCCACAGTCACATCAGGTATTGTACAACCTCTTTTTTTTTGGAAGGTGGGAAAGAACAGAAACCTCAGAAAAAGGGGGGCTGGTTTTTAAATAAATATTGTCTGACGACCCCTGGAAACTGCTCATGTCAGGTCTGTATAGTCGGGCTTTTCACATCCCCTGTGCTGCTATGCTATGCTATGCTATGCTATGCTAAGTCACTTCAGTCGTGTCTGACTCTGTGCGACCCCATGGACAGCAGCCCACCAGGCTCCCCTGTCCCTGGGATTCTCCAGGCAAGAACACTGGAGTGGGTTGCCATTTCCTTCTCCAGTGCATGAAAGTGAAAAGTGAAAGTGAAGTCGCTCAGTCGTGTCCAACTCCCAGCAACCCCATGGACTGCAGCCTACCAGGCTCCTCCATCCATGGGATTTTCCAGGCAAGAGTACTGGAGTGGGGTGCCATTGCCCTCTCCGCCCCTGTGCTGCACTCTACTGAAACTGCTCTGGCCAAGTTCACCAATGATCTCCAACTCAGTAAATCCAATAAATACTTCTCAGGTATAATCCCAATTGTTTGACAGCATTTGACACTGCTCACCAAGACTTTCTTTTCACTTCTGTGACACTTCAGTGTTCCAATGTCCCTGGACATTAGTGCTCTACTTTGCATGCTCCTCCTTATAATCTCCTCTGCTGGGCCACTGAAAACAAATAACAGTAATAATAGCAGCTGAAACATATCAGCTACTTACTCAACTGTAACTGTTAAATTCTTTTAATCCTCAAAATAATCCTAAATCCATTCTCCAACTACCAGCTAAAGTAATTTTTCTGCAAACCAAATCTGATCATGTCATTTCCTTGCTTAAAATCTAATGGCTTTCCCCAGCCCACAGCTTTTAAGGTCTTTCATGATCTGGCCCCTGCCTATCTCTCCAGCCCCACTTCTCACCATAGCCTCTCCCTTTATGACCCTCTCCTGCTTTTAGCTTCTCCAGAAAAAACTCCATGTCTCTGTATGTGTTATTCACACTGCCTGAAACACTTTTCCTCCACCTCTTAGCCTAACACTGATGGCTCTTTCAGGATTCAGTGACCATCCCCTTTCCTGGGAGCCCAGGGCAGGTGTATAGCATGGCGCTTATGAGACTGACACTGAAGCCAGGTTCCACCCTCAGCTCTGCCACTTCCTAGCCATGTAACTTTGGGCAAGCTATTCAACATTCTGGGACTTTATGTTCTTGTCTGTTGTGAGGGTTAAAGAAATCAGTACACGAAAGGTACCTTGTAGGCTCAGGGTGACCCCAGACCATGTTAAGATACCTTGCCAACTGTTTTCCAGAACTTCTTTATAATATCCTATAATGCCAACTTCACTCCTGAGAATGTCTGTTGGTCCATCTACCTTGCTAGACTGTCAGTTCCGTAAGGGCAGGGGCAGTTGGACCTGATGCTGCTCCTATTTCTAGTGCCTGGTACACAGTAGGTGCTCACATTTGCTAAATCAATGACTATAAATGTAATGCCTATGGATATCCTAGAGATACATACTCTCCAGAAAATGGCCACCCCGAACATGGAAGCAAAGAGAGGATGGAATTTTTCACAATGAATACACAGCAGCCTCGCATTAAGGCTGAAAAGCAGGCACAAAGGCAACTTGGAAATTAGGAAAATATCTTTATTATTTCTGAAATGTTCCAATATTCAATGTAGAAACCATGATAGTGGCTTTTTCACAACTTCACAAATTATAGAAAAATGACTTTCCATCTTCTTTACAGAAATCTCCCCCCAAAATCAGGGCTCCATGATGGCTGACACTGGGCAGGAAGGAGGGGCAGAGAATATAGCAGGTAGAACCAGTGCTCTCAGAGCAGCCTGAGGCTTTTCCTGAGCATTTAAAGCTCAGGCTGAGTCCCAGAGACCTGTGGGCCCCGGGAGGGAGGGAGGCGTGGCCCCACACACCTGTGGCACCCTGAGGCCAGCCACTGCTTCAAAGGCCGGCCACCCCCAGAGGGCCTGCAGTGCGGCACTTGTGGCTGATGGGCCACGGTCAAGGCAGCTTCGTGAGAACGAGGGCAGGAGGCAAGCCTGCAGCTCAGATCTTTTTTCTCTAAAGCACGGCCAGGAAAGGCCGTGGGCACTGGCCAAATGGTGCTCTAGGTTTAGAAATTTCCCCTCTTAACTCACAAAAACAAATTGTCAAATAGTTATTTTTTAAAAAAATCAGAAAACAAACATTTGGTTCCATTTAGGCTGTAATCAGCAATTGGTAATTTTTAGAAAAAGACGACTTGAGTTGCTCATCGTTTTTATCAGGTCTCTGACTCCTTCCTTTCTCATCCGAGGTTGGGTGGAGGGGTTACTGCTGTAGCAGAGGACTGTTTGTTGATGTGAGAAAACTGTGAAAAGTGTTTTGCACTCGCATACAAAGGCTGATGGAATTCAAAATGATCCCACTGAGTTTTATGAGAAACAGGACTGTTCCTCTTGGGTGTCTCAAGTCAAAACAAGGCAACTGCCTAGTGATTTATAGTCCCCACTACACATTTTCTGCCTTCCAAGAAGGCGTTAGAGAAGGGCCGATGTCCACCAGAAGCAATTGTAAACACCCCACAGACAGCCTGGACACTTTGTTTTCAAATGCAGCAGGACTTTCTCCTTTGGCCCTGGCAAAAAAGCCAACTCCCTAAGACTGTTAGGAAGGAACAGATAGGAAATCTCCCCCAAAAGCTAAGAGGGGCCAGTGCCCTCTGTTGACCAGAGTGGCGGAGAACATCGTCAAAGGCAATTGATACATTTATGGCATATGAAAATTGTCCTGTGGTCCCCAAGTGGCCCCCAGGCTCGACCTGGCTGGATGGGGGGCACAGGAGTTACAGAACGAGTTATCATAAGGCACGTGATCGAGGCGGCCCCCACACCAGGCCCAGAAAGATTATCTCTTCGCACGATTCCAAAAGTGTTGGAAAGCTGAGGAGTTGATGACACTCACTGTGAGCAGCAGCAGCAGATACAGGGTGATCATGACCATAAACCAATGGCTGGAGACCCAGGAGAGCTGGCTGGAAGCCCTGCTTCAGCGGCGAGGGTGGGGTGGGGGAATGTTGGAACAAAGAGAAAAATATTTTTTTAAGGGTATGCAACAACTTCTGGCTCAGAGAAGATGAAATGATGAATTTCGTCCTCTGAGTGAGCCATGAAATGAAGCTTCATGTGTGCTCCTTTGCTCAAAAAATCTGGAGCTGTTTGCCCTGGCACTGACATGCCTTTCACCAGAACAATTTCTAAATGTACAAAGACAGCTATGCAATGAGCTCATCCTGATCTCCTTTTATAGCTCCTCTTGTACCTTTTATAACCAGTCTTTTCTTAAGCAAGACTATGGTATCTAGATAGATGACCTCGCTAAGGCAGATGACCAGATGGCGGCAGGTGGCAGGGTATTTAGCACAAGGCTTTTCACTTTCAGACATGCACAGATATCACTCTGAGCAGGGGAAATCCTCTCTGACCCACTGGGAGATGATCTAAGCCATCCAAATGTGCAGTACAGAGACACTGCAGGAAGGAGTGGGAAAGGAATGGAATTTTCAAGTAGAAAAAGCCAGATGATTTTAAACCACAGGATACTATCCCCCAAACTTAGGAACCCTGTACATATTTCCCAGATTTAAGGGGAGATGATTTTACTAGTTTATTGAATCCTGAAGCCACTGGTATAGACAAGCAGGAGTTGGGAGTATTAACAATAACCCTTTCCCTGTCTAACCTGCTTACCTGTTGCTCATCCCCATGAGAAACTCTACCAACAATGCAACAAAATCTCAAAGTGACCCTCAACCCCAGAGAGCCCTGCCAAACCCCCAAATACACACTGCTGGAACAGCGTGAGGGATCACCACTCTCAGATTCTTATGGGCTAGGATGGCCTCATCTGCTATTGAATTCAACACTCTAATTTTAGAGATAAACATGAAGCATCTCAGGTCCAAAAAGGAGCAGGTGGTGGTTTGAGAGTCACTGTGGGAGGTGACTGAGCCGGACAGCACAGAATCAGAATTCCAGCTCAATCCTGGCCCCACCCTACCTCTCAGTTCAGCCCAGTCAGTGGATTTCAGCCTTGTGATCAGAGCCTAGGTGGCTAAGGGGCTTCATGGTTCGGCTTAATTCAGTCCTTCAAGTCATTTGTGTTAACAAAGCCATTCCTCACTAGAATATACAGTCCCCTAGGGCCAGGACCACATTTTATTCAACGTATTCCTCACTCCTTACCCCTTACATGAAGCAGAATGCTTTAGGTATTTTACACGTAGCTGAGGTTTAGGCTGAGGGAGAGGGGCCGCTGACAACCAGGAGCCCACACCTATGAACGCAGCCCTTGGCTGTCCTGGATTTCGTGCAGCAACCGTCCTTCTCACCTGTTGGGCTGCTTCTGCGAGTACACCAGCAGGTACTTCACGCGCAAAAGCTGGTTATTAGTGACCACAAAGTACTTTGGAGGGACGTCGCCCCCTTCACTGTGCTTGATTCTCGCTCTCCTGCGATCTATCTCCTTGGAATCTGAATAAGGAGAAAAAGCACAACTTTACAGGGGGAAATACAATAACAGAAGCAGACTATGAGTAGAGACGAGTCAAGCCTCCTGGTCCTGAGGGTGGAGAGGCCCCGGCAGACAGAGGAACGGCCTGTGTATGTACGGGAAGCAGGACTGAAAAACAGGAGAGTCTGACAGACAGACCACCAGGAAGAGGGAAAAGGGAATAGGAAAACAAAAAAAGATACAAGAGGGTAAAAAAGAAGAAGACTGAGTGGGGAAAGCAGAGGGAAGCAGCAGATTGCTGGCCACAACAAAAAAAATCATCTGGGGCTAGCAACAGGACTTGACCTGAAACAAGCCTTTTAACAGGCATTTTAAAGTAACCATTCTGGATTCCAGCTTCCTAGAACACTCATCTTCCACCCTTCGTACCATGACTTGTTTAAAAAAAACAAAAAACCTTTCCTTTTAGTAACATGAAAAAGCTGTATGAAAAAGAACCAAAAAAACAACAACCAAAAAAGCCCACGACAGGCCGAAGCTTCATGACAGCAGACATTACAAGGTCTTGTCCTGATGTTTAATGTCACGGTGTGCAGACTTCCTAAGAATTATACAAGCGAATATTCGTGCTGTCTGGTTTGGGAGAGTGGCGTCAGACCTGGGCCCGTTCCTCAGGATTCCAGTTGTTTTACATTAGGGGCCAGGAACAGTGTTCTCAATTCACCTTCTCTCAGTGGAACCAACAGGCCAGCTCTGGAGTCTAGAATGATAGTTCTGTGACTTCTCTGCCTTTCAGGACGAAACAGCAGGGGGCAGAGCTTTAAGGGACAGATCAGGAAAGCGGACTGAGGGGCCCACTGGTCATCAGCTCACTGGGGAGCCCAGGTTTACCCCCATGGCCTCAGTTGCCCCTCACATCCTCCTGGGGCTCCAGCACACACCAGAGCGGCCTGGAGGAACAGGGTGAGATGCATCATTAGCTTCAGTTTAGCAAATGTTTACTGAATGTCAAGTACGTACCAGGCTCCCTGCTGACACTAGGTGCCCAAGAGTGAATGAGACCCAGTTTCTGCCTTCAAGGAGCCTGTGCTCTGGCCTTGCATGTTCATTTTCCTCTTCTCTACCCCAGCTTTCCCTGAGCACTTGGACCCACCGTGACTGCCCCCTCCTCTGAGCTATCCCGTGGACGTAATCAGCACCCTCAGCTGGCACTACTGACCTACTGCCCTGTAGTAGATGATATCCTTTTCACCTTGTGTTCAGTCCTTAAGAAAACAGCTCACTCCCTGATAGCAGGCTCTATCCTACACTGCTCTGCACCCAGGCCATCCCTTGCCATGCAATGGGTATTCCACCCAACAGCTGGGCCAAAGGCAAAAGCCTGACACCCAGAGGCCTGGAGCCCAGGGCAGCGCCAAGTGCTTACTCACCCTTCTTCTTCGTTTGGCACTTGACGTCTGGATGGTCAATGACCTCACACACAGCCACGCAGCTAAGGATGGGGCCGAGGAGACTGTGCTGCCACCCGTGGCCATGGGGGCTGTAAATGAGGGCCAGGCTCAGGTCACTGGTGAGGTAGGTCCCTTCCCCAAACAAGGATGTCTGGAACAGTGGAGATCAGCAGAAAACAAACAGGGCTGGGTGAGTGCCGAGCGGGCGCAGCAAAACAAAACAGGTCTTTCTTCAGTAGAGTTGTTAACACAAAGCCTTCCAGCCTCTCCTTCCCCCAGCAAAAGACATAAGATCAAACAATCCCATGACACCATCACAGGGATATTACAAAACACATTCCTATCTGACCACAGTTTAACTGATGGTGGACGTGGCTGACTAACCTGGCAAACTAGTAGTTCTAGTGCTTAAGGCTGAGTAAGAAAAACACAGGGGTTAAGAGCCCAAACGGATCCACGTTTGAACCCTGCCTACCCCTCTAACGAGATAGCAAGTAATATAAATTCCCTGGGCCTCAGTTTCTACACTACCAAGTGGTGATGATAATCTCTTCTTCACAAGGTCATAGGCAAGGGTTCAATGAGACGATGCATGTAAAGCGCCACACAGAATACCTGGCACGAGAGAGGGGCGGGTATTCCACCACAGGCTCCTGTGTCTCAGGCAATCAGTGATTCCTGCCACAAGGCTGGACTAAGCATGGTGACACTGACAGGCTCGCAGAAGCAAAGCCATGCCCCTGTGTGCAGGGAGAGGGCCGTCACACATCAGTGACTAGGGGAAGTGATCCGAGTCATTACTTGGAAAAGAATCTCTCAGACCAGACACTGGAAGCAAACAAGGCAGAACTATATGAGAAGCAGGGTTAAGTTTTGTGTTGGTGCAGACCAAGAAAAGGTCCAAAATTCTAGGAGGCAGATCACTGGTGGTAGGTGCTAACTTGCTGTCCTCCACAAGGAAGCATGCCACGTAAAAGAGAAGGCTCTCAGGTGAAATACCTGCACGCTGAGGCCACAGCAGGCCTAGCAAACACATCCTTTGCTCATGTAGACATCAATAATCAATCACGATGCCAACTTAAAAATATCAATCATGGCACTCATACATACTGATTCAGACTCCTCAACACAACATTCCAAGTAACTGCTACCAGTGCATGGAATTTGACGTAAGCTGTCATTCAAATTCCATCTCTGGGCCTCAGTGTCAGTGTCTTAAGATGACTGAACGGCCTTACGCAGCTCAGTGAACACCCTCTACTTGAGAACTGAGAAACATCCCATTCAGTGGCACCAAGCTTCCACAATCTCAACCAATGAAGCGAAGCTTAGGGGAAACAAAACAAGCCTTCGCGTGGCCATTTTACAATGTCCCCATTATCTCAAAAGCTAGCACAGACCTCCAAGGAGGCAGTGTCTCTGATCTGACCCTGCAGCCACTTCTGCTTATGCCTCCCGTGTATACACAATTCCCTAGACTCAAGAACCACACACAGGGGAGCGCAACAGCAGGAAACTTGGGAGTATCTCTACCAAGGAGACACTCTTAGAGCTTCAGCTGGCAAGCAGGCTCCCTCAAGCAAGCCCCTCACTGAAAACCCAAACAGAGGCGGCCAGAAGAACATCCACTTCACGAAAGGGCTCTGATGAGATGCTTCTAAGCAGCAAACCCCTCAGCAAACCCCTCAACCAACCAAAGGCTTGGTTACAAGACTGGAATCAGCAGGCAACTTCTTCAGACACGCTCTAGTGTGAAGTGTAGGGCCCCTGGATTCCAGTAGCCTGGCCATAATAATAAGCTGAGAGCCAGAGTAAACAAGCCCGTCCTCCTCAACAAAACTCAACTGCGATAACCAGCTGCAGCAGTGTTGGAAAAGTCTCTCCTGCCTCGGAGCTGCGTCAGCTACAAATGAGCCCACGGCTCCTGGAGCCAGCCCCCAGACAAGGCCAATGCCGGCACAACTGAGGGAGAAGCTGCAGCCCTCCAACCACCCCCCTCCAGTCCCTCTCCTTCAGCCTCTAAAAGAAGCCACTGCTTCCTTAGTGGGTAAGTACAGGACAGCCCTTTGCATATGTGAAGTGTTTCAGTCCTGTCAGGACACCAGAAGGTGGGGAACGGCATCCTACTTTACAGATGAGGACCCCGAGGTTCTGAGAGGTTAAGTAAATTTGCCCATTTAAAAAAAGGGAAGAAAGGGACTTCCCTCATGGTACAGTGGTTAGAGTCTGCCTGCCAATGAAGGGGACACATGTTTGATCCCTGGGCTGGGAAGATTCCACATGGCGTGGGGCAATCAAGCCTGCACACCCCAATGAAGAGTGGGCCCCGCCTGCCCCAGCTAGAGAAAGCCCATGTGCAGCAACGATGACCCAGCACAGGCCCCCCACCCGGAAAAAAGAGGTGCGGGGGAGCTCAAGGAGGGAGCTCCTCTCAATTTCCTCAATGACTGACTCTCGGAGGGTCCCTGAGGCAAGTACTTCTCAAACTTCAACATGCATATGAATCACCTGGGAGTCTACTAAATTGTGATTTCTCATATGATGGGGTCTGGATGGGCCTGAGGTTCCATGTGTTCAACAAGCTCCCAGTGATGTGGTCCAGGGATCATGCTGGGAAGACCAGGCTGGCCATACAGTAGCATCACCTGGGGGGCTCTGGAAGCACACTGATGCCCAGGCCCCACCCCCAGAGATTCTGACTTAATTGGCTGGGGACATAGCCAGGCATCCAGACTCTTAATAGCTCCTCCAAGCGATTCTAAATGCGCAGCCAAGACTGAGAACCATCTTTAAAGCGACACTTCTCAAACTTTCATCAGTAGAGGAATCCCCTGGAGACCTTGTTAAAATGCAGGTTCTGACTCAGGTCTGGTGGGCCAAGGATTCTGCATTTCACAGGCTCCTAGGTGAGGCTGCTGGTCAACAGACCACACTTTGAGGGGCAAGACCTTGGTGAACCACCCACCCCCACGCTCACCAGCTCTGGCCACCCCCGTCAGTGCCCCTGACGTCAGCAGCCTCAGGCCCCACCTTGTTCAGGTGGCAGTGCAGGCCATTGTGGATGATGGAATGGAAGTTCTCTAGGCGGCTCCCGTGGAAGGCGTAGATGAGGTCGCGTTCTCCTTTGGTCTCGTAAAATTTGGCATTGGCTGGGTCGGAGTACTCGATTTCAAACAGGAAGTCCGGCACGGGGACAGGCGTGTGAGGGGTACCAGTCAGCTTTTGGATCTTTTCAAACTTGAAAACATGCAGGAAGTCGGAGTTTTATTTGGGAAGCTGGTAAAATGGCCTCCTAAAGCCTTGGGCTTAGCTCCTATGGGCTCTGCTCATGAGAACAACTGGTTTCACAGGAATAAAAACATCAGTTTATAAACAAGTTCAGAGCCTACAGCTCAAGACTGCTTTCCTCTAATGGTGTTTTCCCCTACAGTCAGTTAACTAAGAAGCATGAATTGTACCTTCTAACTAAAGATCACATCTAATTTTCATTACACTTTCACATTTATTTCCTGCATTCCATCTTTACAATACTATCAGGAGCTAGAAAGGTGTGATAAATTACAAAACTGGCCACAGATTTTTCCTCCCATCCCTGTCCATTCACCTTTCTGCAATGTGACTTTGCAGGTGGAATTCCACCAAGATTTCATAGGGAGATGGAATCAATTTCTCCACCCCTTAAATCTTCACTTCTCTTGGCTAATGGGACCTTGGTAAGCATACGGCAGAGACTTGAAAAGAGCTTCCCTTTCCCTTGTCTGCTGCTGGGAACCCTTCACAAGCCCTGCAAACCCTCTACAGGATGACAGCTTTGTAGAAGCAGGCACCAGCCACAGCAGCCTTCAGCTGGGATAGCTGAAGCCCCATACGCTTAAGTGAGGTTACCCTAGGACAGCCCCGCGTGAGCCAGCTCTGCTCAGGAGAACCACCCAACCAACCCAGAGAATCGTGAGAAGCAGTCTGTGTTGTTGCAAGCCAGTAGATTTTGGGGATGGTTTGTGATGCAGCAGAGGTCAACTGATATGCAAGGATGAACTCCTTCCTAAGGAGTAATAATGCTCTTCAGGGCAGAGACCGCATCATTTCCGTAATTTTCCAACAGTACATCCCAGACCAAAGTCAGTCTGTAGTAAAGTTTTCTCTGGGTTATGATTAAATGACAAAAATAAGGGCAATTTCACAGATATATTTACACTGATGTAAGGTTGCCATGAGCCCTTCTTTAAAAGAACTATCCTTTTAGCCGGAGGTCAGGGCCATCCTCCCTTTTTCATATTAAAATATCCTTTTGTAAAATGATATGCGGTAGACTAATGTCCTTACTTGGGCATGATAAATAAAAAGTTGATAATCCTGGATCCCAACACTTCATATTTTAATGGAATTTAACTGCTCTATAATCAAACATCAAGAAGCAATTACTTATCTACTTTGCCTATAATACCCAACAGCCAGTAAACGCCTGATGAGGAAGGAGTAAATCTAAATTTAACAGATGACAAAAGTGAAACCCAAAGAACATAACCCAGGAGTTAGCAGCCCAGCCTGGACCTGAACACAGGTATCCTGACTTCCACTCCAGGATGTTGATGTTTTCTTACCACCCAACGTGGGTGGGGGATGTCCCTAGACACCAGAAACAGATACCAAATTCTAGGCCACGTAAGGAGGATTTTTGTCTTTAGCAGGAACTTATAAAATCAAATGCTTTTAAATTAAAAATTATTAAGTGAAGAATGGTATAGACAAACCCCTGTTACCACTTAGAGGTAAGAACACCAGATCAGCGATCTGTCAGTCTACACTTTGACCCTTGTCATCCCAGCCTATCCCTGTAAGATCCTAGCCAGGCAAGGGAAGCCAAATTACAGAGTGTCTGCCCTGTGCCAGAAACTATACTTGGGGTGACACATTCTGCCATACCTCCCTTCTGAATTGTAAAATTCTCATTTTACAAATAGGGCACAGAAGACTAAATAATAGACGGGATCTGAACCCAGCCTGAGGATATCCACCACTTCAGTCTGCCTCATTGCTTCCTGAGAGCGGGAATCTTTTAAGCTGTGGTCAAGGATCCCCCCCCCCCTTGTTAGAAATGTCTGGGGTGCTTGTGATAGCCAACATTTTCTGAGCCCTTAGCATGTGTCCTTAGGCATTATTCTAAGTGAGAAAATTCATTTAATTCCCAGAGCCAGTTCACTGATAGAAGTATACTATTATTATTCCCATTTTACAGAATGAAAACCCAGGTACCGAAATGCACCCAGTAACCTGCTCAGTGTCGCACAGCTAGTAAGGAGGGAGAACACAGCTTTGCCCTGCCAATATGCAAACTCCTGGGCCCCATTCTAGACACAGAATCAGAATCTCTGGGGATAGGGTCCAGGAATCTACATTTTCAACAAGCTGCCCAGGTCACACTGGTGCACAAAGAAGTCCCACAGCTCTCCAGGCCCAGGAATCTGTGATCCTATACACCAAAGTCTCACCTCTGACTTCCCTGCACTGTGGATTGTCAGGACCTTTGACGATAAAATCCAGCTCATCAGGTCCCAGGCCCATGGGTCTTTTTCTCCTGAGGACTGGAGAAGTTCTTTCAGGTTAGGTAACTTGCTGGCATCTGCAAGCTGAAGAGGAAAACTTCTGTTAGCAAGGATCCTGGGGAAAAATGATAGTAACCAGGTGCCCTCTAGTGGTAAGGCAGGCAACTTGCACTTCTTTCATGGTCCAAGGAATTTCTTAAGAGGGCAAAATGCCTTTCCAAATACTGCCCAACTCCTAACCCTCTGAACACTGGAAGGTTATATGTAACTCAACTGGTACAAAACCTAACCTGAAGGGCTTCCCTAGTGGCTCAGTGATAAAGAATTCACCTGCCAATGTAGGAGATTTGGGTTCGATCCTTGGTCCGGAAGATACCAATGCCACTGAGCAACTAAGCCACAACCACCAAGCCTGTGCTCTAGAGCGGGGACCTGCAAATACTGCCTCACACAGCCTGGAGCCCGTGCTCCACGACAAGAAAAGTCACAGTAACGAGGAGCTCGAGCACCGCAACTAGAGAAAAGCCCATGCAGCACAGCCAAGAATAAAGAGATAAATAAAATTTTTAAAAAACTTAACCTGAGCAGATGTGAAGTTCATTTCATCGAATTATCTCATTTTGTGTTACTATTAACACAATGTCTTTTTCTGCAGGACTTTCAATACCGGATTATGGGATGCACCCTGCTGGAGATGTTACCAAATACACAGTATATACTGTGGGTAAAGGGTTAACAACGCCTTTTCCCTTCAGCATGAGTTAATTTCCTATCCACCTGTTCTCCTGGAGATCAGATAAAAGAAATATAGCAATTACATACATAACTAAGCAACACTGCTTATGGTAACTACAACCCAAATGGTAACTGCAGCTGGACTGGAAGAAACTGTGAGTGGGGAATCCATGGTTGGGGTTTCCCTGAGTGTGGTGATGTTTTGTGAGGACCCTGGTAGTTATGTTTATGATATTGTTACTAGAGGGGCCAGCCTCCGTGGTGCATGGGGCTTCATTAGACCAGAGCAGGTCCTGCAGTCACTCCATGTGAATCTCCTTAACACCTGAGTTGTCACACTTGAGGGCAAAGACCAGCTTCTGGACCCCTTTGTGGAGCACAACAAGGACTTCTGCAGAAATGGAATGCCTGTTGTGAGTTGTGATCCATCCCAGAGCCTTCTGATATAAGCTAGTACCTGGTGTGTGAGGTGGACAATATTGCCTCTGTAAAATCAGGCAGAATCTGAATTTCACAACAGATTCGGTGCCAGGATTTCTGATAAGCGACTGGGGAACCTAGACTAGCAGAGAGGTATCTGTATCTTTTGCTCAGAAATTAGAACTGACTAGAAGCCAAATCTCTCCAGAATGGGATTTAAAACACCACTGCAGACTGGTGCCACCTGTGAACATACTCCCTCCAAGCTTTGCTCACTCAGTCCCCTGGAATGCCCCTTCCCTCAACTCTACCAACCCAGGCAACCCCTCTCCTCCAAACCCCTAAAGCACTCAGCCCCAGTACTGTCTCTCCAAATTAGCCAGGACTCCCCAAGACCAAGGACTGTCCTGTGTTTTCCAAGTTCTGTTTCCCTGGATGTAGAGGAAAGAAAAGATGGATCTCAGGTTGAATCCCTACTCCTTAGACCTGGCTCCGCCACTAGACCTGGCTGAGCCTCGATCTCCTCTCTAACATGTGAACCCCACTATCTCTCTCCACGTGGGTTGTCAGGAAGATCAAAGAAGGTAACAGAATCTCAGCGCCTGGTCTATACAGTGTATGTCCATTTCTTTTCTTCTAATTTGTATTTCTCCCTGGACAACACATACCTTTCCTAGGGATGTAGTTGGTACTTCATGAATACCAGCAGTTCTTTCCTCTGTTTCTAGCTCGTTCACAGTTGCAAGCCTTGGGGGGTTTATTCCCTAACCCTGTAACATTTCAGAGTTGTTTTATTCCCATCTCTGTTTCTAAAGATGCAATCAACAGACTCAGGTTTCTGATAAAACTAAATCTGTATGCTTTGTGGGCCATCAGTGCGGATCCAATTTAAAAACAGGGATGTGTAGATGCTCCACAAGAATTGATGCTACACAGTAGGGAAGCAGAAAGAGAAATAATCATGACTTACAACTATTCACTGTCATAACAAAGAGGGGTACAAACTACAAAGGGGAACAAGAGAGACTCCTGTTGGGTAGGTGCTGGGAGAAGAGGGAGCGGTCAGAAAAGGCTTTGAAGGGGAGTGCTGTGTGACGGGCCTGACAGGCAAAGGCGCAAGCAGCACGGCAGTGCCGCCTGTAGTCAGGGGCATCGAGGGCAACAAGGGAAGTTAACCGCAAGCTCTTTTCCCGGGTGGCTCAGGTCCAAATCTGGGCCCACCCCTTACTAGTTGTATGACCTGGGGGAGTTAACTTCCTGTGTTTCAGTTTCCTCAAACATATAATTGGAATGAAATTAGACACTTCTGAAGCTTCTGCCGAAGGTTAACCAAGTTAAACTAGTACTGTGCTTAGAGCAGTAAGAAGGCAGTAAGTTAGTGGGGCTGCCGAGAGTGTTGTCATCATTAACTGCAATGATGACAATTAATGATGTTCAGTGTGGCTACAGCTTAAGAGTGTGGCGGAAGCGTCACCAGGAGGAACAGGAGTGAGAAGATGACTTGAGATCAGCCTGTGAAGGACGCTGTACCCTCCTTGGGGACTCGACTTTTGCTCTGTAGGCAACATGGAGCCACTGAGGGTACCTGAAGATGCATTCCAAATGATACACCCTCAGGTACACCGTGGTCTCCACCGGCACGCTTTCCTACTCCTGGTCCACACCTGTTATGCCCGAGTCTTACCTCCCACTGGAATGATCATACCCATCGCTGCTCTCAGATCCCACCTGCGAGCCACAGCCTTCGCCAACAGTCCAGCTCGAGTCATGGAGGCCTCACAAGAGACTGTCAGCTAGGCCAGGCCCCTTTCAGGGGTTCAGTCTGTGGACGTGGGAGAGACCCTCTCAACTCTGAGCTAGGCCCAGGCTTTTCCCACAGCTGCCTACCCACACAGGGGAGCACTGCTGTCGCATTATTCCCATTTGCAACAACACAGACGGACTTGGAGGGCATTGTGCTAAGCGAAATAAGTCTGACAGAGAAAGACAAATGCTATATGATACCACCTATATGTGGAATCAAAAAATAAAACTAGTAAATATAACAAAACAGACAAATACAGATATAGAGAACTAGTGGTTATCAGTGGGAGGAGCAAAGGGAGGACGGGTAGGAAGGGGGTAGAGGGTTTCGAAGCACAAACTACTCTGTGAAAATAGACAAGCTGCAAGGACATACTCTGCAGTGAAGGAAAGAGTTAATATTTTATATTAACCACAAAGGGAGTATAACCTTTAACAATTATGAATCCCTGTGTTATGCACCTGAAACTTAATACTGTAAATCAAGAATACTTCAATAAAAGAAATTTTTTAATTTTAAAAGATATATATGTACATACATACAAACACACATAAAAATGAGGAAACTGAGGCTTGGAGAGTTCAAGTACCTTGCCTAGGGTCACACAGCTGTTCAGTGGCAAAGCAGAGACATGAAGTTCATTCTCCATGATGCTTTCCTACCAAATCAATGGAGAAATTTAGTAGTGGACTATTTTAGTCCAAAAGAGCAATTCTGCTGCTGCTGCTGCTGCTAAGTCGCTTCAGTCGTGTCCGACTCTGTGCGACCCCATAGACGGCAGCCCACCAGGCTCCCCTGTCCCTGGGATTCTCCAGGCAAGAACAGTGGAGTGGGTTGCCATTTCCTTCTCCAATGCATGAAAGGGAAAAGTGAAAGTGAAGTCGCTCAGTTGTGTCTTACTCCTAGCGACCCCATGGACTGCAGCCCACCAGGCTCCTCCGTCCATGGGATTCTCCAGGCAAGAGTACTGGAGTGGGGTGCCATTGCCTTCTCCGAGAGCAATTCTAGAACTTTAAGAGGCTGCTTAGGAAGCCCTAGGTATGTTTCCTGAATAACACAGCCAAGACAGCTAGCTACTGTCTACGCCTAAGCCCTGTCAAAGGGCTTAAGAAGAAAGATGCATGTCATGTGTGGTATGGGGGGGTGGCGTTGGGGGGGTGGGGTCAGGAAGACAAACTCTCCATCTAGACAAGAGTAAGGAACCACAGTTGGTGACGTTAGAAAGCATTTATCAACAACTGGATTGAAGGGAAAGTGTTCAGGAGGAGGGCAGGCATTTATGGGGGCTGAGGGGAAGGCAGACGGAAGGGTTTTCAAAGCAAGTAGGGTGGGAGTGGAACCTTGAGTGAGGGTGTAGAATTCTGAGAGGAAGAGAATTCCCAGTGGGAAAGAGCATGGCAAAGAGGCAGAGAAGGGAACAGTGCCTCTCCCAAAAGATGGTCCAGGGCTCAAACGCCCCAAGGCCAGGCAGGTGATGAAAAAGAGAAAGAGGTTGTCTAGGAAAGAGCAGTGAGGACTGTGTTGCACTGGAGGCCTACCAAAGGGCCCAGCCACTGACCTCCAGCTGCTGTCTGCCTAAGGGCCACCTCTACCCAGGCTGTGGAGCCTCAGACATTTTTTTTTGCTTGTAAAAGAACAGATGAAAAACAAAACCTGTCATCCCACAGGCCATCTTTTTGCAGCCCCTGCTCTAAGGAATAAGGAAGGATTCAGTTGGAGAAGTGGCTGAAAGAGCCTGGGCAAGTCCTGAACATTGGACACTGCTAAGTGGTCAAAGGGGTCTGAGAAAGGAAGAGGTGGTCTGGGTGACTGAGAAACCAAGAGCAGGGGACAAACAGAAAAGAGAGGGGACCAATGACCTTAGGAGGAGACAACTCAGTCTCCTTGCTTTGGTCCGGGTTGGGACGGGGGAGGGAGGGAGGGAGTTGGGAGGGGCACAGGACAGCTCGGCGGACACCTGGCAACACCCCAGATCAAACTCTCCTGGGACATGGCCCAAGACACTGTGTTTACAGAAGTTGCCACAGTTGATTCTTATCACCAGGAAAAGCAGGGATACTCAGGCTTAGATGTTAAGCAATGTTGTCCTAGAAAGGCTGGCAGCAGGAAAGAACACCTGAAGAAAAAAAAAAAAACAACCTTGTCTACGAAGATGCCTGAGGCCATGATTACTAGCTGTGGGTGGAGGTGCTGGAAGGAAATGAACCAAAGGTACTGCCAAGGTCACCAGCCTCAGGGACCTGACAACAGAATGACACCTGGAAAAATGGGGTGGCCCACTGCCCTGAAGGCAGGAAAGATAAGACAGCACAGCTGCATACAGGTTCACCTTGCAAAAACCTAAGGTATAAAGACCTCCAGATGTTCAAGCTGGATTTAGAAAAGGCAAAGGAACCAGAGATCAAATTGCCAACGTCCATTGGATCATAGAAAAAGAAAGACAGTTCCAGAAAAACATCTACTTATGCTTTATTGACTACACCAAAGCCTTTGCCTGTGTGGATCACAACAAACTGGAAAATTCTTAAAGACACAGGAGGAACAGACAACCTTACCTGCCACATGAGAAATCTGTATGCAGGTAAGAAGCAACAGTTAGAACTGGACATGGAACTAGAGACTGTTTCCAAATCGGGAAAGTTCAGTTCAGTCACTCAGTCATCTCCATCTCTTTGCGACCCCAGGGACTGCAGCATGCCAGGCTTCCTTGTCCATCACCAACTCCCGGAGCTTGCTTCAACTCATGTCCATCGATGCCTCCAACCATCTCATCCTCTCTCATCCCCTTCTCCTGCCTTCAATCTTTCCCAGCATCAGGGTCTTTTCTAATGAGTGACTTCTTCGCATCAGGTGGCCAAAGTATTGGAGTTTCAGCTGTAGCATCAGTCCTTCCAATGAATATTCAGCACTGATCTCCTTTAGGATGGACTGGTTGGATCTCCTTGCAGTCCAAGAGACTCAAGAGTCTTCTCCAACATCACAGTTCAAAAGCATCAATTCTTCAGCACTCAGCTTTCTTTATAGTCTAACTCTCACATCCATACATGACTACTGGAAAAAACATAGCTTTGACTAGATGGACCTTTGCTGGCAAAGTAATGTCTTTGCTTTTTAATATGCTCTCTAGGTTGGTCATAGCCTTTCTTCCAAAGGGCAAGCATCTTTTAATTTCATGGCTGCAGTCACCATCTGCAGTGATTTTGGAGCCCCCCAAAATAAAGTCTGTCATGGTTTCCGTTGTTTCCCCAACTATTTGCCATGAAATGATGGGACCGAATGCCATGACCTTAATTTTCTGAACACTGAATTTTAAGCCAACTTTTTCACTCTCCTCTTTCATTTTCATCAAGAGGCTCTTTAGTTCTTCACTTTCTGCCATAAGGGTGGTGTCATCTGTGTATCTGAGGTTATTGATATTTCTCCTGGCAATCTTGATTCCAGCTTGTGCTTCATCCAGCCTGGCATTTCACATGATGTACTCAGCATGTTTAAGTTAAATAAGCAGGGTGACAGCATACAGCTTTGATGTATTCCTTTTCTTATTTGGAACCAGTCTCTTGTTCCAAGTCCAGTTCTAACTCCTGCTTCTTGACCTACATACAGATTTCTCAGGAGGCAGGTAAGGTGGTCTGGTATTCCCATCTCTTAAAGAAATTTCCAGTTTGTTGTGATGCACACAGTCAAAGGCTTTGGCGTAGTTAATAAAACAGAAGTTTTTCTGGAACTCTCTTGCTTTTTCAATGATCCAACAGATGTTGGCAATCTGATCTCTGGTTTCTCTGCTTTTTCTAAATGCAGCTTGAACATCCGGAAGTTCACAGTTCATGTACTGTTGAAGCCAGGCTTGAGAATTTTGAGCATTACTTTGCTCACGTGTGAGATGAGTGCAATTGTGCAGTAGTTTGAACATTCTTTGGCATTGCCTTTCTTTGGGAATAGAATGAAAACTGGCCTTTTCCAGTCCCATGGCCACTGCTGAGTTTTCCAAACTTGCTGGCATATTGAGTGCAGCACTTTCACAGCATTATCTTTCAGGATGTGAAACAGCTCAAGTGGAATTCCATCACCTCCACTAGCTTTGTTCATAGTGATGCTTCCTAGGGCCCACTTGACTTCTCGTTCCAGGATGTCTGGCTCTAGGTGAGTGATCACACCATCATGAATATCTGGGTCATGAAGATCTTTTTTGTGCAGTTCTTCTAAGTATTCTCGCCACCTCTTCTTAATATCTTCTGTTTCTGTTAGGTCCATACCATTTCTGTCCTTAATTGTGTCCATCTTTGCATGAAATGGTCCCTTGGTATCTCTAATTTTCTTGAAGAGATCTCTGGTCTTTCCCATCCTATTGTTTTCCTCTATTTCTTTGCATTGATCGCTGAGGAAGGCTTTCTTATCTCTCCTTGCTAGTCTTTGGGACTCTGCATTCAAATGAGTATATCTTTCCTTTTCTCCTTTGCCTTTACCTTCTCTTCTTTTCTCAGCTATTTGTAAGGCCGCCTAAGACAACCATTTTGCCTTTTTTGCATTTCTTTTTCTTGGGGATGGTCTTGATCACTGCCTCCTGTACAATGTCATGAACCTCCATCCATAGTTCTCCAGGCAGAGACTATCAGATCTAATCTCTGGTATCTGTTTGTCATATCCACTGTATAATCATAAGGGATTTGATTCAGGTCATGCCTAAATGGTTTAGGCATGCCTAGTGGTTTTCCTTACTTTCTTCAATTTAAGTCTGAGTTTTGCAATAAGGAGTTCATGATCTGAGTCACAGTCAGCTCCTGGTCTTGCTTTTGCTGACTGTATAGAGCTTCTCCACCTTTAACTGCAAAGAATATAATCAAACTGATTTCAGCATTGACCATCTGGTGATGTCCACGTGTAGAATCTTCTCTTGTGTTGTTGGAAAAGGATGTTTGTTCTCTTGGCAAAACTGTTAGCCTTTGCCCTGCTTAATTTTGTACTCCAAGGTCAAATTTGCCTGTTACTCCAGGTAGCTCTTGAGTTCCTACTTTTGCATTCCGGTCTCCTGTAATGAAAAGGACATCTTTTTGGGGCGTGAGTTCTAGAAGGTCTTGTCAGTCTTCATCGAAACATTCAACTTCACCTTCTTCAGCATTACTGGTTGGGGCATAGACTTGGATTGCTGTGATATTGAATGGTTTGCCTTGGAAACGAACACAGATCATTCTGTCATTTCTGAGATTGCCCCCAAGTACTGCATTTCGGACTCTTTAGTTGACTGTGAGAGCTACTCCATTTCTTCTAAGGGATCTTGCCCACAGTAGTAGATATAATGGTCATCTGAGTTAAATTCACCCATTCCAGTCCATTTTAGTTCACTGATTCCTAAAATGTCGATGTTCACTCTTGCCATCTCCTGTTTGACCACTTCCAATTTGCCTTGATTCATGGACCTGACATTCCAGGTTTCTATGCAATATTGCTCTTTACAGCATCGAACCTTGCTTCTATCACCAGTCACATCCACAACTGGGCACTGTTTTTGCTCTGGCTCCATCCCTTCATTCTTTCTGGAGTTATTTCTCCACTCTTCTCCAGTAACATATTGGGCACCTACTGACCTGGGGAGTTCGTCTTTCAGTGTCCTATCTTTTTGCCTTTTCATACCATTCATGGGGTTCTCAAGGCAAGAATACTGAAGTGGTTTGACATTCCCTTCTCTAGTTGGGAAAGGAGTACATCAAGGTTGTACATTGTTACCCTGCTTATTTAACTTATATGTAGAGTACATCGTGCGAAATGCCAGGCTGGATGAAGCTCGAGCTGGAATCAAAATTGTCAGGAGAAATGTCAATAACCTCAGATATACAGATTGACACCACCCTTATGGCAGAAAGCGAAGAACTAAAGAGTCTCTTGATAAAAGTGAAAGAGGAGAGTGAAAAAGCTGGCTTAAAACTCAACATTCAAAAAACAGAGATCATGGCATTCAGTCCCATCATTTCATGGCAAATAGTTGGGGAAACAATGGAAACCATTACAGACTTTATTTTGGGGGGCTCCAAAATCACTGCAGATGGTGACTGCAGCCATGAAATTAAAAGATGCTTGCTCCTTGGAAGAAAAGCTATGACCAACATAGCATATTAAAACGCAGAGACATTACTTCGCCAACAAAGGTCCATGTAGTCAAAGCTATGTTTTTTTCTAGTAGTCATGTATGGATGTGAGAGTTAGACCATAAAGAAAGCTGAGCACTCAAGAATTGATGTTTTTGAACTGTGGTGTTGGAGAAGACTCTTGAGAGTCACTTGGACTGCAAGGAGATCCAACCAGTCCATCCTAAAGGAGATCAGTCCTGAATATTCACTGGAAGGACTGATTCTGAAGCTGAAACTCCAATACTTTGGCCACCTGATGCGAAGAAGTCACTCATTAGAAAAGACCCTGATGCTGGGAAAGATTGAAGGCAGGAGAAGGGGATGAGAGAGGATGAGATGGTTGGATGGCATCACTGACTGGATGGACAAGAGTTTTAGCAAGCTTCGGGAGTTGATAATGGACAGGGAACCCTGGCATGCTGCAGGCCTGGGGTCAAAAAGAGTCAGACACGACTGAGTGACGAAATGAACTGAACTGAAGTTATGAAAATCCAGATTGACTAAAACAGATTAGGGTTGAGAGTCTACAAGAGTCCTCTTCATAAAAAGAGTCATCACAGGGACCCTTTAAAACGGTGGTTTTCTACCCTAACCCCACACCAGCATCACCTGGAAGCTGGAGAGTTGTCTGCCTCCACCTCATATACTGATGAGCGGATGGTGACAGAGATGGTAACAGAATCTACATCATTGAGTTATTAGGAGGATTAAATGCATTACACACAGTCTTCCTGAAAACAGAAATAAAAAAATAATCTGAGATATTGAGAGGTTTACATTGAGATACCAAGTATGTACCTAAAGGACACTTATTGACCACACTGAATCTGTTTGCTACCATTTCCTCCACTACTCAGCATATGAGTGCCCATGAAATGATCAAATCAATTGCTAGAAAAAAATTTAAACTACATATTCTCTACAAATAAACAAAAAACACAATGCCTAGGTTCCACCTCAAACCAATTAAATCAGAATATCTACGCGGTGAGACCCAGATGTCAGTAGTTTCTGAAGCTTCTCAGGTAATTCCAATTCAAGCCAAGGTTGAGGCCCTATAAGGGGGAATGATCTTCCCAGTAAATGTTAATATTCAATTTCCAATCTGGAAATAAGCAACAAAAATCTTCCTTAGAAAGGTCTGTTAGCTGATGAGCCACAATTTCAGCTTTTGGAATTTACTTCAAGAAAATAACTAGAGATATAAGCAATGATTAATGTAATAGAAGGACCTTAGTTTGCTGACCAGGGATCAAACCCGTGCCCTTGGCAACAAAAGCATGGTGTCCTAACCACTGGACCCCAGGGGAATTCCCGTCACAGCATTATTTATAAGAGCAAATTTGTTAAAATTGTGTAGGAACCCAGACGAAGGACTCCTACCTGCTAGGAAGCGGAGGCACAGAATAACAGGAGGTTCCAGCTGTATCTGAAAGGATGAAGCAGAGTTTGCATGGACAGAGAGGGGGTGGCCTGGAGAGGGCAGGCATGCCCTGGGGCAGGGAAGAAGCTTATTCACATTTTAATCCAGACATTGAGGAGTCAGTTTGTCTAGACATTATAAACCAGACCTGAACCAACAGTCACTGGAGAAGTTTGGGCCCCCGAATAGGAGATGGGAACAGTGTAGACTAGCTGCAGTGCTTCTCAGGCTTTACTAGGCACACAAACCCCCAGTGAAAGTCACTCAGTCGTGTCTGACTGTTTGTGACCCCATGGACTATACAGTCCATGGAATTCTCCAGGCCAGAATACTGAAGTGGGTAGCCTTTCCCTTCTCCAGGGAATCTTCCCAATCTTCGACCAGGGATCGAACCCAGGTCTCCCACATTGCAGGCGGATTCTTTACCAGCTGAGCCACAAGAGAAGCCCACAAACACCCAGAAACACCCATGGATCTCCTTAAAATGCATATTTTGATTGGGTAGGTCTGGGGTGCAGCCCAACAAGCTGCATTTCTAACAAGCTCCGAAGTGATGCTGATTCTGCAGGCCCTCAACCACACTTTGGGTGGTAAGGGGCTGAAATTAATACAAAAGAGCCATCCCCGCCCACCTCCCACCCCCAGCAAGGGTCTGCAGGCTAATGGAGAACCAGGGCATGGTGTTTTCTAGGGGGAAAAACAGAACAAAAAACCTTAGAGGTGTGACGCCAGAGACAAGATTCTGTGTCCGTGATTCAGGAATGTGAACTGTACAACCTGAAGTCTGAGGGGGCTGATGGTCAAGGCTATTGGACATTCCAAGAATGCTACAGATTCTCTGACCTGAAAAGAGCTTAGTCAACTCTTTTCCCAAGAAACAGAATGAAAACCCTCAGCCTGGGCAATCGGCACATACCCAGTGCGATTCCTCAAACATCTGGTAAGCACCTCCCAGGCCAGGCACTGGGAATACAAAGATCTAGTACAAAATCAAAAAGCTGACACTGACAGAAATGTTCTCAAAACAAGGCACTTGAGAGATGATTTGGAACTTGGGGGGCTATGAAATAATCAAACCCAGGTCTCCTATACTGCAGGCAGATTCTCTACCATCTGAGCCATCAGGGAAGTCCATGAAAGAACAGGCCAGAGCCATGCTAAGCCTCAGAGTGTGGCTCAGCAGGGGGCAGTCTCAGGAAGACAACTGTCAAGGAAGTAATTTAAGCCAGAGCTCTAATTTTTGGAAACTGCAACAAGTGTGTTACAGGTGTTAGGACACCTCATAGTGTAGAGAAAATTAATTTTAAATGGCTGAAAATGATACACTGTTTCACACTACTTCCAAGTGCTTTTAGCCAAACAAATTAAAATGGGAGATGTTTTTCCAGCAGCTGTGACACAGGAGCTCAGTCGCTCTGAGGCACATAGGATCTTCCCTGATCAGGGATGGAAAATGGGAGACTTTTAAAAGCTACAAACCTTCCTTCTCCAAGAAACCACAAAATGATCCAGAAGGCCGAGTCCAGATCTGACTCCCTTTTAAAGGTTAACCTTTGAGTCAGAGAGATTCAGGTCCAGATGCCAAGTTCTCTGCACCTTTTCTTTAACTCATGTAACATGTGGCAAAACGAAACCTAAAGTGTGTTTATCTAAGAACATGCGCATGCCCCCAGAGGTCGTGCCAGGCCCTGCCTGGTGAGAGGTTTCTCCTCAGAAAGAGCTTCTGAAAGCTCTTTCTGCCTAAAAGAAAACCAAGAATCTGCATGGCCTGGGCTAACTTCCCTCACTCTGGGGCCCAATAAGGAATGGTAACAGGTTGGGATGGTAAGAATCTGCGTTTTTTCAGTGGCCCCTGAGAGAAAGAGTGTACTGTCTAAAAATGGCCCCCAAATGAGCCCCATGCACAAGACAGTCTATCCCTATAGAGGCGGCGGCTATTTGGGGCTACCCAAATTGTCAATGCTCTCCTAAGGAATTACCAGTATGGGAGGAAGCATACGCCTCAAATTGAGTGCACTAGTAGCTATGGAGAGGGATGTGGGACAGGGTGAGCTCCATCAGGGGCGCTTATACTTTATCACTTGGATTTTTTATAACAAGAATATAATCAAACATTACTTGTATAAGTAAAATGAATTTTTTAAAAAGCATGAACAAATCAATGCGTGAGCAACTCCAAAGATCCCTCTGCGTTTATCCCATATCCATCAAAGTAACCTGATTCTGTTCTAGCAGAAAGAGAACATGCTGAGCATTCTAGTCCATTTGGATGTTTCTTGGAAAAAAATAATAAAGCATATTGTGGGGCATCACCTCTGGTGAGTTTGGTCCCTCTGACCCCCAGTTTTTTCTCTCTCTACTCCTGAACAGATCCCCCTGTGACCCTGCCACCACAAGGGTCTTATACATCCTGGATGTCACTACTGCCCTCCCAGACCAAGGATAAAATCTACACATCTGGGCAGATCATGCCCAGCCCTGCTTGCCCTGATCTTTTCCTGTTCCCCACAAAAGTCACACGGAAGCACAGACTTGTCCTTCTTGGTGAGATCCTGGTATTCTGCCCATCCTGCTACTCCTCCTGGAATACCTCTTTCCTTCTCTCAGCAACTCCAAATCCTCCATGTCCCTGGGGACTCAGCATGGCGTTGTAACTGTTAGTGCTCTCTGATTCCAGCCCACTGCCAAGGTGTAGAGTCCTGCTCTGGGCTTCTGCGTTGTATACAGGGCTTACCCCATAGGATAACTGATCAGACTGTTAACCTCTCCTTTATTCTTTTAATTTTGTATCCTTAGCACCTGGCCCACAGCAGGAACTCAGTATATATCCACTGACAAAACTGAAGAAAGGTTCATTCCCCAACACTCTGATAGCACAAATGCACACAATTAAATATTTGAATTTGCAGAACAAACAGTGGGGGACGTCAGTCTGCTTGCCTCTTTCTCCAACCTCCCATTCCCTGTACCCTGAAACCCCTATGCACTGTGGTCCAGATCTGAAGCCCCCTCCACACAACCCTAGCCTAAGCTGCAGTGGACAAGGCAGGGGCCAGGAAGCTGGGCCGTTGTCCCTTGACCATCTGGGAGTGAAAACAAAAAGGGTCACCCAATACTGACCACCTCATCAGAGATAATTTTAAACATCTGTTGATTCTAATCATGATCAACATTCTGTAAAAATGGCTTGTAATGTTAAGAGATTTTCTAATGTTGAACTAATTTCACATTTCTGGTAAAAACCCAACCTATTAATAAGTAATTATTCTTTTTAAATATTGCTAATTTTAGGATCCTAATAGATGATTTCTATATTTATACTCTTCAGTGACATTGGCCTATAATTTCCTTGTATCATTCTTATTAGATTTAGTATCAAGATTACACTATCCTATTTTTCTACTCTGGAAGAATTTGTGCAAGACTGCAATTACTTAGTTCCTCAGTGATTGGCAGAACTCACCAATGAAACCGGGGTAGGCCTGGAGTTTTTTCTGAGAGAAAACCTCCGAGTACAAACTCAATGTCTTTAAAGCCTATAGGCTTTTGATTTTGTATTTCTCACAGAAGCAAGTTTGGCAAGTTCGATTTTTCTAGGTAATTCCAAATATTTGGATTACAAAGATAACTAATATCTGGAAGGCTGACCCTGAGGTGAACTCTGCAAGAAATTAAGTGCCTCCTGAATCATCAGAGAAATAACAGCTTACATGTGCACTGGACATATGTTACAATTTATAAAAGTACTGGCCATATATTAGGTCATCTGAAGATGAGGTCCCGGTGGCTTTGATGACTTATGATG
Organism: Bos indicus; assembly: GCF_029378745.1. Lineage (NCBI taxonomy): Eukaryota > Metazoa > Chordata > Mammalia > Artiodactyla > Bovidae > Bos > Bos indicus. Next base: position 12,235,735 of record NC_091769.1, read on the forward strand.
TCTCATTATTTGCAAAGGGATAGATAACTTCCTATTTAGCAGAATCAGCTGATTCACTAGGAAATGCTGTGGAGGCCTATGAAACTGTTGAATTCCTCACTTCATCTCTTGGGAGTGTCAATATCTAGGGTGTTGGGAGTGTTCTGAGCTCCTGGAAACAAACCTTCCCCAAGACCAGGCTGGGGGTGTTAAGTGCGGGGCTGGCACCTTCACGAAACACGGATTCCACACACAACGCGGCCCGGACGCAGTGTCGGGGACGACGGGGCACACTCACCAGGGCCTCGAAGTCCTTGCAGTCTTGGCGGGCATAGGACGCGGGGAAGGGCCGCAGCACTGAGTCGCGCTTGTAGCTCCGCAGGGCCGAGGCGAAGAAGCTGCAGCGCAGGTCGGCGGCCAGCACGTCACGGCCTGCCGCCTCCCTGACGGCCGCCCACCCCGCGGGCTGCATCCCGGGGCGCCGCGCGTTGTCCGGGGAGACGCGCCGAGGTGCGAGGGCGGGGGGTTGGGGGATAGGTAGGGCCAAGCCTGCGGTCAGCGCGGGGCTGGGCCCGCGGACAATGGGCTGGAGGGGGCCGGGGTCTCTCGGCCGGGGACGAGCTAGGCGGAGAGAGGAGATGACAGGGTGAGAACGTGCTGACGAGTGTCTTCTGCGGGGGGCCGAGCCACTCGCCGCCCAGGGAGACGGACGGGTGAGGAGAGGGACCCGGCCGGGACCGCGGGCCAGCGCGAGGGGTGGGCCGAGGGATAATGGGGCCGGCCGGACGGGGATCCCGGACCTGGGGGAGGGGCTATGACATGGGTGAGACGACAGCGTCCCGACACGTGTCCTCTGAAGCGGCCTAGGGTGGGGGCACCCCCGGAGGGGACCGCGGCCCGATCCCGCTCCCTACGCCGGGAGAAGCTGCGGCGCGGCCCGGGCCTTCCTGTCCCGCCTTCGACCGGCGCCGCCGCAAGCCCCGGCGTTCGCCTGGCTGCCCTCGGCGTTGCCTGCGTTCCGCCAGCTGTAGGTGTCCGTTTGCCGCGCGGCGCCCCTCAGAAGGACTCCAGCGCCCCCCTGAACGCAGGGGCCTATCTGTCTTCCCAGCCGAGCCTCGGGCGCGGCCTGGCGCTCCGCCCCGCCCAGCGAGGGCCCGCCCCTTCCCGCGTCCGCCTCCGCCCACTCCCAAGTGCTGGGAGCGTCCGCGCGCCCTTGCTCGCGTGGTCCCCGGCTAACCTGTGTGCGGCCCGGGCGGCGTCGCCCACGCTGCTGCGGCCATCCTAGCTGAAGCCCCGAGTAGAAACTGACCCAGGCTCACTTTTGACCCACCGCGGGCTCAGCCTGCTGGTCTCACCTGGAGAATTGCTACTACCTCCTGCCTCCCTCTGGAATCAAATCCCTCCAAAACGGGCTGACGCAGAAAAAGTCATTTAACACCCAGAGCAACTGGGTTTCAGAGGGCTACCATGATTGCCCAAGGTTCCACAGCCAGCTGCGTGAATCCGAGATTCTAAAAACCAAAAGACCTTTCCTCTGCTTTTCAGAATTCACTGCACTGCAAAAGTCTCTGGCTTCTCAGACAAGACCTTTGAGAGCCTCCAAGAAAGGGAGCCCCCCTGGAGACAAGTAATAGGGACGGGCAGAGGGCAGATTGACCCGGTTCTGCAGGAGGGAAGGGACAGACCCTCATCCCCTCTGCCAACTCACAACTCCATTAAGATAACCCCCACATTTTGGCCTCATGGTCACATGGAAATCTAAGCACACGTGATGGCTAATTCCTACACCAAGAAGCCTCTCAACACCCTCCCCACACCTCCGCACTCAAGCATCCTCCAAGGGAGGAACTTCCCAAACCTTCTCCATCCAGACTGAGTAGCACCCTGAGCTCAGAGGAGAGGTCCTTGCTCTCATTTATGTATGACTTTGGGAGAAAGAGCAAGACTAGACCACCAGCCATCGCATGGTTTCCCAGGCTCACACTCACTTCCAATCAGTGCTGGCTGTTCCCAGGAGTCCGCATCAAACCACATCAAACCTCTGGATGCTGTGAGACCTGTACTGCTCCAGAAGCATCAAAAAGTGTCTGAGAGCCTTATGGTCTCAGAAAAAACTCTTCAGTCAGTTCAGTTGCTCAGTCATGTCCGACTCTTTACGACCCCATGGACTACAGCACACCAGGCTTCCCTGACCATCACCAACTCCCGGAGTTTGCTCAAACTCATGTCCATCCAGTTGGTGATGCCATCCAACCATCTCATCCTCTGTCATCCCCTTCTCCTCCTGCCTTCAATCTTTCCCAGCATCAGGGTCTTTTCAAATGAGTTAGTTTTTCAAATCAGGTGGCCAAAGTACTGGAGTTTCAGCTTCAGCATCAGTCCTTCAAATGAATATTCAGGACTGATATCCTTTAGGATTGACTGGTTGGATCTCCTTGCAGTCCAAGGGACTCTCAAGAGTCTTCTCCAATACCACAGTTCAAGAGCATCAATTCTTCAGTGCTTCCTTTCTTTATGGTCCAACTCTCACATCCATACATGACCACTGGAAAAACCATAGCTTTGACTAGATGGATCTTTGTCGGCAAAGTAATGTCTCTGCTTTTTAATATGCTGTCTAGGTTGGTCCTAGCTTTTCTTCCAAGAAGCAAGCGTCTTTTATTTTCATGACTGCAGTCACCATCTGCAGTGATTTTGGAGCTCCCCCAAAAATAAAGTCCGTCACAGTTTCCATTGTTTCCCCATCTATTTGCCATGAAGTGATGGGACTGGATGCCGTGATCTTACTTTTCTGAATGTTGAGTTTAAGCCAACTTTTTCACTCTCCTCTTTCACTTTCATCAAGAGGCTCTTTGCTAAGTCACTTCAGTTGTGTCCAACTCTGTGTGACCCCGTAGACAGCAGCCCACAGGCTCCCCCGTCCCTGGGATTCTCCAGGCAAGAACACTGGAGTGGGTTGCCATTTCCTTCTCCAATGCATGAAAGTGAAAAGTGAAAGTGAAGTCCCTCAGTCATGTCTGACTCTTCACGACCTCATGGACTGCAGCCTACCAGGCTCCTCCATCCATGGGATTTTCCAGGCAAGAGTACTGGAGTGGGTTGCCATTGCCTTCTCCAGTGGTTTTCCCTACTTTCTTCAATTTGAGTCTGAATTTTGCAATAAGGAGTTTATGATCTGAGCCACAGTCAGCTCCCAGTCTTGTTTTTGCTAACTGTATAGAGCTTCTCCACCTTTGTCTATGCACCTATGCAAAGAATATAATCAAACTGATTATATTATATCAAACTGATTATATTAATCAAACTGATTATCTTGTGTTGTTAGAAAAGGATGTTTGCTATGAACAGTTCGTTCTCTTGGCAAAACTCTGTTAGCCTTTGCCCTGCTTCATTTTGTACTCCAAGGCCAAATTTGCCTGTTACTCCAGGTATCTCTTGACTTCCTACTTTTGCATGCCAGTCTCCTATGATGAAAAGGACATCTTTTTTTTTTGGGGGGGGGGTGAGTTCTAGAAGGTCTTATAGGTCTTCATAGAATCATTCAACTTCAGCTTCTTCAGCATTACTGGTTTGGGCATAGACTTGAATTACTGTCATATTGAATGGTTTGCCTTGAAATGAACACAGATCATTCTGTCATTTTTGAGATTGCACCCAAGTACTGCATTTTGGACTCTTTTGTTGACCATGATGGCTACTCCATTTCTTCTAAGGGATTCCTGCCCACGGTAGTAGATATAATGGTCATCTGAGTTCAATTCGCCCATTCCAGTCCATTTTAGTTCAGTGATTCCTAATATGTCGATATTCACCCTTGGCATCTATTGTTTGACCACTTCCAATTTACCTTGATTCATGGACCTAACATTCCAGGTTTCTATGCAATATTGCTCTTTACAGCATTGGACTTTACTTCCATCACCAGTCACATCCACAACTGGGTGTTGTTTTTGCTTTGGCTCCATCTCTTCATTCTTTCTGGAGTTATTTCTCCATTGTTCTCTAGTAGCACACTGGGCACCTACTGACCTGGGGAGTTCGTCTTTCAGTGTCCTATCTTTTTGCCTTTTCATACTGTTCATGGAGTTCTCAAGGCAAGAATACTGAAGTGGTTTGCCATTCCCTTCTCCAGTGGACCATGTTTTGTCGGAACTCTCCACAATGACCCATCCATCTTTGGTGGCCCTACACGGCATGGCTCATAGTTTCATTGAGTTAGACAAGGCTGTGGGCCATGTGATTAGTTTGATTAGTTTTCTGTGATTGTGGTTTTCATTCCAAAAAGACCCTTAGTGTCCTGAAAATCCTAAGAGCCAGACGGGACTCAGGAACTCTAACATGGCTGCCAAAGGTCAGACCCAGAAAGGCAGAGCCTATGGCAGGGAGGTGGGGGATCTGGGAACTACTGCTCTTATCCACTGTGGACCCTTAGACAAGGCCACCTTACTGGCCTCAAGGAGTGTTTGTTGGATGAATACCTGAAATTTCCTTTTTGTTGAGTATGCTGTCTCACACATGAAATGAGAGTCGCACTGTTAATACCCATGTTCAAGGGGGTGTGGAAAGGTCTCTGAGGATGCCACTCTAGAGGCTGGGAGCTCTTAAGAGCAAGCTGGGTTATCTAGTTCCATATCACTGTGGTTCTTTTTATTTTTTTTTTAAAGCAGCTTTATTGAAATATAATCCACAGCCCACACAGTTCACATTTAAAGTGTAAAACAAGAGTTTTTAGTACATTTGCAGATATGTGCAACCATCACTGTCGTGAATTTAAAAACATTATCACCACATCAAAAAGAAATCCTATATACTTAGGCTATCACCACCCTATGCTCTCAAGTACGCCAGCCCTAAGCAACCATTGATCTGCTTTCTGTCTCTTTAGGCTTGCCCATTCTGGCCATTTCACATAATGGAGTCACATACCATGTGGTGTTTTGTGACTTGTTCTTTCCCTTCGAGTATGATGTTTCAAAGTCCGTCCGTGTTGTAGCATGCATCGATACTTCATTCCTTTCTAGGGCTGAATATTATTCCATTATCTGCATATACCACCTTCTGTCTATCCATTCATTACTGAGCAGTCGTTTGGATTGCCTCTCCCGTTTGGCTATTATGATTAAGTGATGAGGCATTATTCTCTTGCTGTTTTTAAGATTCCCTGCTTGTCTTTGGCTTTGGGCATTTTTATTCAATACTGTGCTGTGTCTGTGGACCTCACTGAATTGTATTTTATTTGGAATCCATTCGATTCCTGGATGTGTAAATGGTTATTTTTATAATCTGGGACGTTTTTAGCTGTTATTTCTTCAAATGTTTTTTCTCTTCCTTTCTCGTGTCTCTTCTTCTGGTACTGCCATTACACATGTGTTGATGTGTTTATGGTGTCCCGCATTTCTCTGAGGCTCTGGTAACTTGTCTTCAGTGTTTTCCTCTCTGTTCTTGGAATATGTAATCTCTCTCAGTCTATCTTCAAATTTGCTGGTTCTTTCTTCTGTCAATTTACATCTACCACTGAGCCCTCTTGTGAAATTTTCGTTTCAATTATCATACTTTTCAACTCCAGCATTTCCATTTGTTTCTTTTTGAATAATTTCTCTTTTATTTCTATCAATAAAGTAGTCTCTATTTGATGTAACATTATTCTCATTCCTTCCTTTCTTTCTTCAATCACTTCCTTTAGCTCCTTGAACATATTTATAAAGGTTACTTTGAAGGCTTTGCCTGTTAAACCCAACATCTGGTTGCTTTCACAGGCAGTTTTTGTTGACTGTTTATCCCCCAGTGTATGAGTCACACTTTCCTATTTCTTTGCATGTCTCATAATTTTCTGTTGCAATCTCAAGGCCAGGTTATCACCTGTGCTTCTGACCAACTAGCTGTAAATCGGAGGCTTCCATGTCCCTGTCCTTGGATTTGATTAATTTGCTGCAGTGGTTCACAGAATTCAGAAAAAGTTAACTTCCTAGAGTATAAAAATGTAGAATCACAGGAGGAGCCAAATGAAAGTGATGACAGGGCAAATATGTGGGAAGGGGCTTTCTCCATGCTCTTTCGGGTGGGGGGTTACCATTCCCCCAGCATCACTACGTGTTCAGCAACCCCAGAGCTCTCTGAACCCCATCCTTTTTGGACTTTTATGGAGGCCTCATTACTTAGGCATGGTTGATCCAATCATTGACCACTGGTGATTGATTCAACCCCTATCCCCATCCCCTCTCTAGAGCTGATTAATGTCATCATATCAACAGTGATACATTATGTTGATGTATGTACCTTTGAAATGAAATTATGAAAATGGAAATATACCTATGTAGACGTCCTCTCAGAAACATATTACCCTAGTCTGATCATGAGAAAGGGTTTCCCTGGTAGCTCAGTCAGTCAAGAATCCACCTGCAATGCAGGAGACACAAGTTCAGTCCCTGGGTCAGGAAGATCCCCTGGAGAAGGAAATGGCAACCCATTCTGGTATCCTTGCCTGGGAAATCCCATGGACAGAGGAGCCTGGTGGCCTATAGTCCATGGGGTTGCAAGAGTCAAACATGACTTAGCAACTAAACCACCACCACCACCAATCATGAGAAAACATCAGACAAATCCCAATGGGGGAGGAGGGCCTTCGTTGGTGGTCCAGTGGTTAAGGGTCCACACTCCGATGTAGAGGCCATCGGTTTGATCCCTGGTCAGGAAACTAAAACAGCTGTGGGGCAACTAAGACCATGCGCTTCAACTAGAGAAGCCCCACGCACTGCAAGGAACAGCCTGCACAACCCCAACAAAGACCCAGTACAGCCACACACGAAAAACACCAATACAAGGAGAGTCTATGCAATATCAGTATACCTCAAAACTCAAAGGCATCAGAACAAGGAAAGTCTACGAAACTCAGAGGCCAGAGGAACCTAAGGAGACACAACTACTAAATAAAATGTAGTATCCTGGGTAGGATCCTTGAACACAAAAAGGGCATTAGATAAAAACCAAGGAAACCTGAATAAACTATGGACTACTGATTCATCAATTATAATAAATGTACCATATTGATAACATTAGTGATTGGGATGACTGGGTGTGGGGTATACAGAAACTCTGCATTATCTTCACAATTTTTCTTTAAAATTTTAAAATGTTTGAAACTTTTCTTACAAAATTGTCTACTTAAAAATCCATTGTTGCCAAATTGAGTTTAGGTTATACATGCAGAGTTAATTTATGATACAAAATCTATGAGTATAATTTTCCATATTTATATATTAAAAGGGAAACTTACGATTAACTCAATATCCACCTACACTGCAAGAAGAAAAAAAATGCAATATACTAGGAGTACAATGCTATTAGCTTAATTAAAACAATTCCACCAAATAATTTTTGAGGTCCAGTAAAAAATGAAGATGCAGGATCATTTTTCTCTTTATATATGTGCATACTAAGTCACTTCAGTCGTGTCCAACTCTTTGCAACCCTACGGACTGTAGCCCACCAGGCTCCTCTGTCCATGGGATTCTCCAGGCAAGAATACTGGAGTGGGTTGCTATGCCCTCCTCCAGGGGATCTTCTGGACGCTGGGATCAAGCTGGCATCTCTTATGTCTCTTGTATTGGCAGGCGGGTTCTTTATCACTGGCGCCACCTCGGAAGCCCTTTTTAATATATATTTTATTTATTTATTTATTTTTGGCTGCCCTGGGTCTTCCTTGCAGTGGGCTGCTCATTGCATTGGCTTCTCTTGTTGCAGATCAGGTGCTCTAGACACACTGGCTCAGTAACTGTGGTGCATGGGCTTAACCCATGCAAGAGCAATAAATAAAATTCAACTAATACTATAATGTCAACAACAAATTCTAATTTAAAAAATCTATACTAGCCCCCCAAACTACAAAGTATTTAGGGTAAAGTAAATCTAACCAAAAAAATCTTTGTTGTAAATTTATAAAACTGTAGGAGGGACTTCCCTGATGCCTTAGTTGATAAAAATCTGCCTGCCAGTGCCTGGGGCCTGGGTTCAGTCCCTGCTGCAGGAAGATTGCACATGCCTTGGAGCAACTAAGCTTGAGCTCCAGAGCCTGTGAGCTGCAACCATTGAGCAGATGTGCCACAGCTAATGAAGCCGGCGCACCTAGAGCCTGTGCTCCGAAACCAGAGCCTGTGCTCCCACTGCAGTGGGAAGGCCAGACACCACAATGAAGAGTAGCCCCTGCTTTCCACAACTAGTGAAAGCCTGCGCAAAAGCAACAACGCAGCCCAAAAAAGGCGTTTTTTTTAATAAAATATTTAATTTAAAAAGCTAGATGAAAAGACATAAAAATAGACGTCAATGATGGGGAAGATTCACAATGCTCACGAATATGATACACGGTGTTATATGATATCTGAATATAATTGAAAAGGTAATAAAATGGGGACTTCCCTGGTGGTCCAGTGGTTAAGACTTTGGCATTCCAATGCAGGGGGTTGTAGGTTTGATTCTTGATCAAGGAACTAAAATCCCACATGTCTTGAGGTCAAAAAAACAAAAAATATAAAACAGAAGAAATATTGTAATAAATTCAATAAAGACTTTAAAAATTATCCACATCAAAATAAAGAAAAATTTTTAAAAAGGTACCTTGCTGCCTCCCTCCCAGTTTAAGAAGAAAGATAGGGCCAACACCTTTGAAACTCTCTGTGGTCCTTTCCCCAGTCACACTCCTCACTCCCTACTGTAAGTAACTACTATTCTGGACTTCATATTAACAATTACTTTGCTATCTATCCTCAAGGACCGCCCCCACCTCAACTATCAGAAAATTATTTTATTTAAAAGATACCAAAAAAAAAAGATATCAAAGTCCCAGTGTGCGAACAGATAAACTCAGAATGTCTCTAGTAGACCAACCCGGAGTTTAGATCATAGGCAGCCAAGCCATGGCGTCGGCCCTTAAAGTTGGCCCCAGAGCCGGGTTTGAATATGGTACTTTCCGAGGGGGAAGGGCGATCACTCAGGCTCATTTGCATACCCACAATGCACTGCAAAGTTTAATAGTTTTCGAGTTTAATAAAAAAATTTTACTTAGTTGAATTTTCTAAATGTGAAAATATTATTTTCAGAATTCCTTGAGTAAATTTCCTCAGGTAGTGACCTTGGGAATAAATAGTCACCATCAGTGTACTAGGAGTTGTAGTTACTGGAAACGAATTACGGGCAACAACAGGTATACTCTGGTTTCTCTTCAAAACGTATAAATCTTTCGCCTTTTACTAAAGATTTCCGTGGAGAGAAACAATTTTGAGTTTTAAACCAATTTTTTGTAAGCCTTGCTTAATGCGAGGCTGTTTGTTGTTGTCTAAAAGAAAGAACTAGTATTTTTCGTAGAGTTAATAGACTACCGCCTTGTCATATACCTGTTAATAACACATTAGTTATATGGTAGCAGTAGGTAAGCATATACAGTATGGCTTTCTGATTTTGTCGTTTGCTTTTAAAGGTTTCTTGAGGTGTTAACTGATTAAGTCAGTAAAAATATATTGATGAAACAACTTTGACTAACACAGCTTATTAGAACCAAGTAGGTTTTTCCAATATGTTGCCGAAATGTTATCATAATACATTAATTCTGGAGGTGCTTCTACAATGTTATTCACATGTGCTTTAAATGCTGTGAAAGTGAAGCCACACCGTCATGTCCGACTTTTTGTGACCCCGTAGACTGTAGTTTACTAGACTCCTTTGTCCATAGGATTTTCCAGGTAATAGTACTGGAGTTGGGTTGCCATTGCTTTCTCCAGGGGAATCTTCCCGAACCCCAGGGATCAAACCCAGGTCTCCCGCATTGAAAACAGACGCTTTACTCTCTGAGCCACCAGGGAAATCAAATCCTGTAGAGAGAAGGGGACAACGTAGAGAACAAAATGGTTCTAGAGAACACGTTGAGAACATCACCAACTCAATGGACAAGTGTTTGAGCAAGCTCCCAGACATGGTGAAATACAAGGAAGCCTGGTGTGCTGTAGCCTATGGAGTCGCAGAGTCAGACATGAGTGAGTGAGCCGCCAGGAATTGAACCTGGGGCCTCAGCAGTAAAGCACAGCGTCCGAACTTTTCGATTGCCAGGGAGTTTCCAAAGTTAATCTTATTTAAGAGTACTTTCATAAAACTATTTTTCTTTGAGCCACTATTTTGGAGTTACAGCCCTGTTATCGATTATTTTCTTTGCTTAGTGTGATTCTTTAGCATTTGATGTTAGTTATTTTGGGGTAAATTTGTAATTTTTCTGCACCTAAAGTATCTTTCCCTGCTGGCGCAGAGAATAGAGAGTCCGCCTGCAATGCGGGAGACCCATCCCTGGGTCGGGAAGATCCCCTAGAGAAGGAAATGACAACCCCCTCCAGTATTCTTGCCTGGAGGATCCCCATGGACAGAGAAGCCTGGCGGGCTACAGTCCATGGGGTCGCGAAGAGTCGGACGCGACTGAGCCACTTCACGTTTACGTTTTCAAAGCTTCTTCCCAGGTGGCGCTAGTGGTAAAGAATCCGCCTGCCAACGAGGGAGACAAGAGAGGCGGGTTGCCTCCCTAGGTCAGGAAGAGCCCCTGGAGGAGGAAATGGCAACCCACTCCAGTATTCTTGCCTGGATAATCCCATGAACAGAAAAGACTGGCGGGCTACAGTCCATGCGGTCGCCGGACAGCACGCGGGTACTTGTGGCAGAATCGAGCACTAAAAGGGGAAGCAAGCGCCCCCTTGTGGCCAACAGAGGCTGCAGCAGAAAGGAGAAAGGGACAAGAGCTGAGACCTAGAGGCCCAATTTACCTTGCACAGGAGCGTGCTTCTCCACTGCAGAATCTGGAAGGATTAGGTGTTGCTCTAAGTCTCATACCTGCCACTTGTAGCGGTAGCCTCTGGGATCCTGCCACAACAAAAAGGAACTAGAGAACAATCCATAAGAACAGGTAAGGCTGATTTAACATTAATCTCTTAATGTAGACCCTCACTGGAAGAGATTAGAGCAAAAGCATTCTATAATAATTCCACAAATGCAGAAAAAGAATAAATTCAAATACCCATTCATTATACATTTAGGTGTGATGTTGCAGAGAAGACGCTTAGAGTCCCTTGGACTGCAAGGAGATCAAACCAGTCCATCCTAAAGGAAATCGATCCTGAATATTCATTGGAAATCAATCCTGAATATTCATTGGAAACTGAAGCTCCAATACTTTGGCCACCTGATATGAAGAGCTGACTCATTAGAAAAGACCCTGATGCTGGGAAAAATTGGAGGAAGTAGAAGGGGCTGACAGAGGATGAAATGATTGCATGGCATCACCAACTTGATGGACATAACTTTGAGCAAGCTCCAGGAGATGGTGAAGATCAGGGAAGCTTGGCATACTGCCTGTCCATGGGGTTGTAAAGAGTCAAACATGACTGAGCAACTGAACAACAATATAGATAAAATTTAACATCTGCCTAAGCGACTTAACAACAATATAGGTAAAATTTAACATCTGCCTAACCTAAGGAAGAATTTTAGCAACCAAAAACCTGGAGCAAACACCACATGTAACAGAAAGTGTTATTAATGTTCCCTTTAGAGTCAGGAAGAAGACAAGAACAAATCACAATTTCAATAAAAAAAATTCCAATAAAGGTTTTTATGTTTTATATTTTTTAGTATGCCTTTTATCAATGCCTGATGATCTGACGTGGAGCTGATGTAATAATAATAGAAATAAAGTGCACAATAAGTGTAATGCACTTGAATCATCATGAAACCATCCCCCCACTCCCAACCATGGAAAAAGTGTCTTCTATGAGACTGTCCCCGGTGCCAAACAGGTTGGGGATTGCCACCTTACATTGCATACTAGTATGAATTGTTGCCAGAAATGGAAATTCCAGGCACACTATAAACAAATTGTTCCAGCCCTTCAAACCCCATATTTATAATCAGAGGTGTGTCCATGCTGTGGAGTCAGAAGTCCTGGAAACATCAATGGAGCTTGGAATGGCTAAAAAACAAGTTAACCCTCCTTGTAGTTCTCTAGCAAGTGAAAGCTGCCCAGGACCCTTTCAGAATGAAGGAGAGACCAGAGGTCCCCCCCAATCTAGGAGCAGAGAAACACTTTTCCTGTCCCCTCAGTGACTGAGCCCCTGGCCAGGCCCTGTGAGGTGTAACTACCGTCATAGGGTGAGAACGCTGCACCTCCGTGGGTCTTTAACTCCCCATCACACTGTGAAATATGGAAGAACACAAAGGAATCTCAAAACAAATGAATGAATGAATGGTGTGAATGAATCTCAGAAACAGGCTAAGTGAAGGAAGCCGGTCACGAAAAGCCAGGGAGTTGTATGTTTTCACTGGTGTGAAATGTCTAGAATAGGCACTTTAGAGACAGTATTTGGCAGAGGCTGGGGGATGGGAGAGCTGGGGAATAACTGCTAATGGGAACTATTCCTTTCTGGGGTTGATGAAAATGTTCTAAAACTAGATTGTGGGGACTTTGCTGGCAGTTCAGTGGTTAGGACTCCCTGCCTCCACTATAGGAGGTGCAGGTTTCACCCCTGGTTAGGGAGCCAAGATCCCATATGGTTCACAGGCCTGCCAAAACAAAACAAAAACACTATTGTGTGCATGCGTGTCAAGTCACTTCAGTGGTATCCGACTCTTTCTAACCCTATAGACCGTAGCCTGCTAGGCTCCTCTGTCCATGGGATTCCCCTGGCAAGAATACTGGAGTGGGTTGCCATTTGCTTTTCCAGGGGATCTTCCCGACCCAGGGATTGAACCTGAGTCTCTCAAGCCTCCGGCATTGGCAGGCAGGTTCTTTACCACTAGCGCCACCCGATTGTGGAGATGATCGCACCATTCTGAATATGCTAAAAGCCACTTGCTAAGTCACTTCAGTCGTGTCTGACTCTGTGCGACCCCATAGACGGCAGCCCACCAGGCTCCCCCGTCCCTGGGATTCTCCAGACAAGAACACTGGAGTGGGTTGCCATTTCCTTCTCCAATGCATGAAAGGGAAAAGTGAAAGTGAAGTCGCTCAGTTGTGCCCGACTCTTAACGACCCCATGGACTGCAGCCTTCCAGGCTCCTCCGTCCATGGGATTTTCCAGGCAAGAGTACTGGAGTGGGGTGCCATTTATTTACTTGTACACTTTAGATGGGTGAACTGTGTGGTAAGTGGATTATATCCCCCAAAAGCTGTTTTCGACTAATTTAAACCAAATATAATGTCAAATATATTGTGAGCAGAAAAACTAGCAAACCAAACATGACAACTGAGAGGTATCAAAGTTGGGAAGTGGAATATTGACACGGCCTCCAGAAAAGAATCAAAGAACTGCAATTTCCTTTCCCAAGACTTTCAGTTACCACAATCGTTAAGGAGTCTCTGTAGACTGTCGGAGCCCGTTCCTGAGCACTGCAGAGGAGAGTACAGCTCATGGGGGTTTTTTGGTTTGTTTTCTAAATAAGATGAGACTCGAGGTCTGAAGCTGAAATAACAAGATTTCATCGCCACAAGTAGCATCAGATCAGGAGGCAGGAAATCTGAAACCCAGCGCGGCAAGCGCCATTTTTTTTTTTTTTTTTTGCCTGCGCATTTTGAGGGATCTTAGTTCCCCTACCCTGGGTTGGGAAGATCCCCTGGAGAAGGAAATGGCAACCCACTTCAGTATTCTTGCCTGGAGAATTCCATGGACCGAGGAGCCTGGTAGGCTACAGTCCATGGGGTCGCAAAGAGACACGACTGAGCGACTTCACTCAGTTCCCATACCAGGAAAGGAACCAGCAGGGAGTGAAAGCTAGAGCCCAAACCACTGGACCCCCTGGGAATATCCAAAGCTCCAATTTTAAACAGGACACGGCTATGAATTTTTCTCAAACGGCAGAATATTCCAGAGTGTACATCTTGGACGTGCATGGTACAAACAGACAAAACACCTGTGTGCCCACCACGCAGTTCAAGAAAAAGGAAATTGTCAAACTTTGAAAACCGTCAATCCACCGAAGGGAGGAACCACGGTCATGAATTTGGTGCCAGTCACTTGCTATTTTTTTTTTTTCTTTTTCAATTTAACAGCAAAGTCTGTAACAGAAATCAAACTCAGACATACACAAAACATCTGAAACCCGGGTCTCCGCTGGGTGCGGCGTGTCCATGCCAGCCAGCCCGCCCGCCGCTTCGCCCCCTAGTGCTGACACAGGGGCGGTGCGTGGAGACAGCTTTCCCGAGCGGAGAGGCCGCCCACTTGCCTTATTTGCATACCCTCCCAGCGCTACACACCGTACACGTTTAAAATTATAAAACTTCAAATTTTCTTTTACCTATGTTTTCTGAAATTAGACCCTTGTTTACAGAGTAATCTAGAAATTTTTGTTCAGGCACTGGCTCTCGGTGTTAGCTAGTCACTCTCACTGATCTAGGAGTTTCTGTTACTGGAGCTGTGAATTACTAGGGGGTAGGTTATACTCTGGTTTCTCTTCAGATCGTATAAATCTTTCGCCTTTTACTAAAGATTTCCGTGGAGAGGAACAACTCTGAGTCTAAAACCAATTTTTTGAGGCTTTGCTTCGGCAAAGCTACTTATCTTGGTTAAAAATAAGATCTAATTCATTTAACTAGGAAGTACAACTGAAGAGTTGGGGAAAGCTTGTTAAAGTGCTAAAAAGTTCAAGTTTGTTAAGCTGTGTGTTAACTGTTGGTTTTGAGAAATTATTGTATAATCCTTAATGATTGAATTAAAGATGTGTGCGCCTTACTTTTAGTCAGTTTGTGAGTGAGTCAGTTTTTTGCTCTCAGGGGGTTCTAAGTATTGGCAATTCAGTTTCAGCACTGGTGTTTCCAATGAAAATTCAGGACTGATTTTAAGATGGGATTGGTTAGTTTCTCTTATTGTCTTTTTCCAACACTATAGTTAATAAAGCATCAATTTTTCAGTGCTAAGTCTTCTTATTTGTATAGTTCAGTTCTCACGTCTGTACCTGACTACCAGAAAAAGCATATATTTGACGAGATGGACCTTTGTTGGCAAGGTTAGTGTCTCAGCTTTGTACTATGTTGTCTAGATTGGTTATATCTTTTCTTTCAAGGAGCGAGCCTTTTAATTTCATAGCTGCAGTTACCATCTGCAGTGATTATGGAGCCCCCGCCAAAACTTCTTGGACTGCTTCCCCGTATATTTGCTCTGCAGTGATGGGACCAGATGCCATGATCTTAGTTTTCTGAATGTTGAGTTTAAGCCAACTTTTTCACTCTCCTCTTTCACTTTCAACAAGAGGCTCTTTAGTTCTTCACTTTCTGCCATAAGTGTGGTGTCATCTGCATATCTGATGTTATTGATATTTCTGCCAGCAATCTTGATTCCAGCTTGTGCTTCATCCAGTCCAGCATTTCTCATGATATACTCTGCATATAAGTTAAATAAGCAGGGTGATAATATACAGCCTTGACCTACTCCTTTCCGAATTGGAACCAGTCTGTTGCTCCATGTCTAACTGTTGCTTCTTGACCTGCATACAGATTTCTCAGGAGGCAGGTAAGGTGGTCTGGTAGTCCCGTCTCTTGAAGAATTTTTCCACAGTTTGTTGTGATCCACACAGTCAAAGGCTTTGACATAGTCAATAATGCAGAAGTAGATGTTTGTCTGGAACTCTCTTGCTTTTTCAATGATCCAACGGATGTTGGCAATTTGATCTCTGGTTCTTCTGCCTTTTTTAATCACAAGTGATTAATGTGATAGCGTATGTTTGTTTTCTTTATTTACATGGCTTAATCTTCCTTGATGAGCAGTTATGTGTGAAGTTGATGGGGGTTTTGATTATTTTAGGGGCTGGTTAGTTAGATAATTTCGGGAAAAAACGTGGTTATTGTTTTTTCTTTTGTATTAAGTTTGAAGTCCAGGGTGTATTTTATGATTGAAATGTTTTAATTGGGACTTTTGTTTTTAAAACGCTCAACCAGATTGTAACTAAAAAAAAAACCAGCTCAAAGTATAATAGACTGTAGATCTTATTCTCCCTTCATGGCTTTAGGGCTGGATTGTCTGTTTTACTTATTACAGGTTTGGTTATTAGAATAATGTTTTTCTTGTTGAGACTGTGTAAGGCTTTCTTTCCCTAAGAATGAAATGGAGTCACAGATTTCTTAGGGCAGACAGGTATAATAATTTGTCTCCAAAGCGAGTGTACCCATTTATACTTCCGCCAATGGCCTATGTATTTTCCCATCGTTTCTCAGCCTTACTGGCCCTTGGTATATTCAGGTTTTAAATTTCGCCCATCTGGTAATCATAAAGTAGTTATATCTTAGTTTTAATGTACATTTCTTTAATTACTAATGAGGTTGAACATCTTTTTAAAGACGTTTTGGCCATTCATGGTATCTCTTCCATGAAATGCATGTACTTGTCTTTTGCTGCAATGTCATTTTCTAAGTGGTTGTAGTTTTTGATACAGACTCTAGAGACTTTATTTTTTAAGTAAGACTTTGGTTTTTATTTATTTATGGCTGCACTGGGTCTTCATTGCCACTCAGGCTTTCCCTAGTTGCTGCGAGCAGGGGGCTACTCTCCTGTTGCAGCTTCTGATTGCGGTGGCTTCTCTTGTTGCGGAGCACTGACTTCAGGCACGCTGGCTTCAGATGTTGTGAATTGCAGGCTCTAGAGCACAGACTCAGTAGTTGTGGCACACAAACTTAGTTGCCCCATGGCAGGTGGGATCTTCCCAGACCAGGGATGGAACCTGAGCCCCTGCACTGGCAGGCGCATTCTTAACCACTGGGTCACCAGGGACGTCCTCCAGAGTCTAAATACATACTCTTTGCTGGTTATGTGGTGCAATTTCCTTCTCCCAGTTTAAGGCTTCCCTGTCCAATTTTTTTAGTCTCTTCTGGTGAACTGGTCTAAATTTTAATATTGTCAGATTGATCTTATTAAAAAAAATTGTATTCTGATTTTTTCCTTTGTGTGTGTGTTTAATAATTCATTGCCTCAAGTTATTAAATTCTATATATCTTTATATTTTTATTATATATATAATTATATATAATAATATATATTATATATTTTTTAATATATAATTATTATATATATATTATATATAATATATATATATATAATTTTTTTCTCTTTTCTTTTTGGCCATACTGCACAGTATGCAGAACTTCCTCTGTGTGCTGTGCTTAGTTGCTCAGTCATGTCCGGAGCCTTGTGACCCCATGGACTATAGCCCGCCAGACTCCTCTGCCCATAGAGATTCTCCAGGCAAGAATACTGGAGTGGTTTGCCGTGCCCTCCTCCAGGGGATCATCCCAACCCAGGGACTGAACCCAGGCCTACCACAGTGCAGGCAGATTCTTTACCATCTGAGCCACCAGGGCAGTACAGAACTTCCTCTACCAGGAATTAAACCTGTGCCCCCTGCAGTGGAGGTGGGGAGTCAACCGCTGGACCACCAAGGAAGTCCTGTATCTTTTAAAGTTATGCTTTTCATAATGTTATATTAAGTTATGAAATATATTAAGTATATTAGTATAATATATATACTATATATATAGTATATATAATACACTATGTATATTATATATACTATAATATATATACTATATATATAGTAAAATATATATAAGTATAAATATGAAATATATTAAGTATATTAAGTTATATCATAACATATATTTAAGTTCTTGATTCTTCTGGAACTGAATTTTTGTGCAGTAAGTCCTCTACATATGAACCTTCACATTGTGAACTTTCAAAGAGGCAAATGTGTGTTCACATGTCCAGTCACATACGTTAGCTCACGTGTCTGGCGTACATTGTCATGTGTGTGCATCCTCTACAAATGGTTGTGCTTTTGTGTACCTTACTGAGTAGTGCTATGTAGAGTACAGTAGTACAGTAGCTTTATTTCAAGCCCAGGATGTCCGGAAGCAAATGTAACAGCAGTGGTGATGTAGCCGAAACTAGCATACTTTTCATGGTACTATACTGTGAGATTAAAAATGTTTTCTTTATTTTTTGTTTTGTTATGTATTATTCATGTGAAAAATGTTATAAATCTATATGGTGCTGCTGCTGCTAAGTCACTTCAGTTGTACAGTACTATATAGCCAACTGTGTTAGTTGGGTACCTAGGCTAACTTTGCTGGACTTATGAACAAACTGGACTTAAACAACTGTGCTCTCAGAATGGAACTCATTTGTATGTAAGGGACTTATATGGTGTGAAGTGCGGGTCACTTTTATTTCCGACAATCACCCAGCACTCTTTATTTATTGCTGTCTCCCCAATGATCTGCAGTGACAGCTCTGACAGACATCAGCTTTCCTTGCAAGACTGGGAATGTTTCTGTGCTCACTGTTTTTTTCTTCAAACCACTCTACTGCGGTGTGATTGACCTACAAAAAGCTGCACATGTTTAAGGTGTACAATGTGATGAGTTTGGAGTTAAGTACAGACCCGTGACGATCCGTGATATTAATATATTATAAGATTAGATTTGAGTTTTTTTGCTGTCTCGTTAGTTGTATTTGAAGTAGCGTATTGGAGAAGGAAATGGTAACCCACTCCAGTGTTCTTGCCTGGAGAATCCCAGGGACGGGGGAGCCTGGTAGGCTGCAGGCCATGGAGTCACACAGAGTCGGACACGACTGAGTGACTTCACTTTCACTTTTCACTTTCATGCATTGGAGAAGGAAATGGCAACCCACCCCAGTGCTCTTGCCTGGAGAATCCCAGGGACGGGGGAGCCTGGTGGGCTGCTGTCTATGGGGTCGCACAGAGTCGGACACGACTGAAGCGACTTAGCAGCAGCAGCAGCGGCACAGACCCATGAAATCGTTACCACAATCAATGTCATAAACACTCTGGGCTCTCCATTCTGTTCCGTGGGTCCAACTTATCTATCCCTGAGCTAATATCACACATCTTAATTCCTGTGGATTTATAGTAAGACTTGAAAGTGGTAGGCTTAATCCCTCTCTTTGGTTTTCTTTTCAGGAGTAACTTGGCTATCCTTTGTTCTTCCAAAAATGTTTAGAATAGCCTTCTGATTTCTATGAAAATTCCTACTGGGGATTTCCCTGGTGGTCCTGTGGTTAAGACTTCTGCCAATGCAAGGAAGGGATGCAGGTTTCTATAAGATCCCACATACCTCGTGGCAAAAAAAAAAAAAAAAAAAAGTGTAAAACAGAAGCTATATTATAACAAATTCAATAAAGACAAAAAATGATCCACATTAAAAAAAAAAAGAAAATCCTATGGGATCTGAATTTATTTATTTAATATTTATTTAATTAAATAAGTTATTTACTTTTGGCCATACTGCGTGGCATGTGAGATCTTAGTTCCCCAACCGGGGATCAAACCCCAGCCCTTTGCAGTGAAAGCATGGAGTCCTAACCACTGGACTACCAAGGAGTTTTCATAATTTGAATTTACTATCTAACTACACAATTTTTAAAACTCCTTTTCTGATATTTTTTTCTCTTTTATTATTGAACAGTTAGCATATACAACGTTGATCTTATATAATATGAAGTAGAAATGATAGTGGACCTCTTTTTCTTACGCCTGATCTTAAAAGAAATGCCTTTAAATATTTCTCCATTGAATATGATGTTTAAGTTTTAGATAACTTTTATCAAGTATTTCCTTATACTCTCTGTTTACTTAAGTTTTGCTGCATCTATTAGGATGATCATGTGCTTTTTTTCTTTTAAATTATTAATGTGGTGAGTGACATTGATTTCCAAATGTTAAGCCAATTTTGCATTTCTGGGATAAATTTGTCTTAGGCTGCTGTGACAAAATACTATAAACCGGGTAACAGCGGAGACTTCTTTCTCACAGCTCCGGAGGTTGTGAGTCTGGAGTCAGGATGCCAGCACGGGGCTGGTTCTGGTAAGGGCGTCCTCCAGGTTGCAGACTGTTGACTTCTTGTATCCTCACAGGGCAGAAAAGAGAGCCAGCTAGCACTCTGGCCTCCTCTTATTTATAAGGGCACTAATCCCATCCGTGAGGGCTCTACCCTCATGGCCTAATTACTCTCAAAGTCCCTGTCTCCTAATTCATCACACTGGGTTTAGGGTTTCAACATATGAATTTGGTGGGAGGGGACACAGACTTTCAGCCCACTGGAAAACCCAACTTGGTTATATTATTAATTAATTTTAATTTTTATTGCTTTTTAAATTTTTATTTAATTTTTATTGCTTTACAATGTTGTATTAGTTTCTACCCTACAGTAAAGGGAATCACTATACATGTGTGTATATATATATTTTTGTTGTTCAGTTGCTCAGTCATGTCTGACTCTTTGTGACCCCATGGACTGCAGCCCACCAGGCTCCCCCGTCCCTGGGATTCTCCAGGCAAGAACACTGGAGTGGGTTGCCATTTCCTTCTCCAATAAGTGAAAGTGAAAGTGAAGTCGCTCAGTCATGTCCAACTCTTCGAGACCCCATGGACTGCAGCCTACCAGCCTCCTCCGTCTGGGATTTTCCAGGCAAGATTACTGGAGTGGGGTGCCATTGCCTTCTCTGCAAGGCTTCCCTGTCCTTCACCAATTCCTGGAGCTTGCTCAAACTCATGACCATTAAATTGGTGATGCTATCCAACCATCTCATCCTCTATCTTTCCCTTCTCCTCCCACCTTCAATTTTTCCCAGCATCAAGGTCTTTTCTAAAGGGTCAGCTCTTTGCATCAGGGCCAAAGTATTGGAGCTTCAGCTTCAGCATCAGTCCTTCCAGTGAATATTCAAGGTTGATTTCCTTTAGGATTGACTGGTTTGATTGCCTTGCAGTCCAGGGGCCTCTCAAAGAATCTTCTCTAGCAACACAGTTCAAAAGCTGTGATGTGTGTATATATATATCACACTGTGTTGCTGGAGAAGACGCTTGAGAATCCCCTGGACTGCTAACACCACTCTTTTGTTTGTATTTCCTTCTTGTTTAGGACACCATTTAGCATCAAGACTGGAGTTCCCTGTGCTATGCAGTCAGGTTCCCATTAGTTATCTATTATTTATTTTTTAAAATTGAGATATAGTTGATTTATAAAATTATATTAGTTTCAGGAGTATAAGATAGTGATTCACATTTTATAGATTATACTGTATTTAAAGTTACAATAAAATATTGGCTACATCCCCTGTTCTGTACAATATATCCTTGGTACTTACTTGTTCATTTTATACATAGTAGTTTGTACCTCTTAATCCTCTACCCCTGCCTTGCCCGCCTCCTTTCCCTCTCCCCATTGGTTACCGCTTCTTTATTCTCTCAGCCCTGGGTGTTCAGTGGAAGGACTGATGTTGATGCTGAAACTCCAATATTTTGGCCACCTCATGCGAAGAGCTGACTCATTTAAAAAGACCCTGATGTTGGGAAAGATTGAAGGCCGGAGGAGAAGGGGACGACAGAGGATGAGATGGCTGGATGGCATCACTGACTCGATGGACGTGAGTCTGAGTGCTCCGGGAGGGAGTTGGTGATGGACAGGGAGGCCTGGTGTGCTGCGATTCATGGGGTCGCAAAGAGTCGGACACGACTGAGTGACCGAACTGACTGACTGACTGTATTCTGTATGCTTGTGGGTCTGTTTCTGTTTTGTTGTTTCGTTTGCTTATTTTTTAGGCTCCACATATAAGTGGTAACATACAGTACTTGTCTCTCTGTCTGACTCACTGCACTTAGCGTAATACCCTCCAGGGCCACCCGTGTTGCTGCAGATAGAAAATTTTCATTTGAGGCCTAAAACTTTGCTACTGATTCCTGTTTTTATTAGTTATAGACATTTAACTCTTCTGTCTTCTTGAGTCAGTTTTTCTAAGAGAGATACATAGACAATACATTTCCTGCAGTTGTAAGATTTCTCGGCACACAGGTGTTTATAATCTCTATTATTTAGGTCTCTGCTGTCCCTTCAGTTATGTCCCCTTTTTTTATTCCCAATACTATTTACTTACTATCCTTTCGCTCCTTTTTGATCTGATAAATCTCATCAGAATCTGTCAATTTTATTAGTTTTCTTTCTCAAAGCACGAAATTTGGACATTTCTCTCCAAAGTACCTTTTGCTTTCTGACTAATCTCTGTTTACATTTTCAATGTATTTTTGTGTTTACTTTCTCTGAAATGTTTCTGTTACTTCAAGAGGCCTTGTCATGGCACTCAACAAGCTGATTTTAATACTCTTGGAAAAGGAAAAGACCTCGACTCTCCCTCTCTGAACCCTTCTTGCAGTGATATTTTAAGACAGCACAGCTGGTTTCACGTTCTGCTGGATGTCACCGCGGGCTAGACTTTCCTCCCAGGCTAGAAAGACACTCCCCTCGACAGATTCAGTCTCGTCCTTCCTGTCGTCCCTGGCCAGGACCGTGGAACCGTGAAAGGAGCCGCAGGAGAAAGACAGTCTCCCGCTAAGTGATCTCCACAGGAGGCAGTCCTCTCTGTGAGAAAATAGAGGTGTCTCCCTGCCTGCCTCGCAGGGTGTGGTGGGAAGCAGAAGAGAGAATGGATTCAAAAGGGAGATGTTTAAAAGTGATATGCCAAATAAAACATTACTCTTGTCTTTCAAAACTAGACAGTAAATCAGAGGCTTCCTGCAGAGACCCTCCCTGTGTCTTCAGAAACAGGCATATCTTGCTCCAGGCACACTGCGGCAAATAAAACCAGAAACCAGGTCACACACACACACACCATTTGCCCCAAACTCTCAAGGTCTGAGAGCCTCTGGTTCCTTCCTCACAAAAGCCCTGCAGCCAGTACTGCTCTTGGCCACGCCTCATCACCAAGCTAACAGCACCTCAAGGACGCAAAGGACAGCTTGGGTTGCACCCCTCAGGCCTGCAAGCGCTGTACTCGCCCAGCCTCAAGTCGGAAGAAAGAGCCTGGAGTCAGCAACAGAGGCCTCCATGGTTTAATGGATGAGGGGATCCTACATACTGAAGCAAGGCCCTGGAGAGACACCTCACCAGCAGTCCTTACTTCTGGGAAAGGAAGTAGGTTACCAGTTACAGAGAGAATTGACATCAGATCAGTTTGTCGGTCGCCAGAGAAACCGGCAGAGGCCCACGCCTTGCACTGCCCCTTTAATAAATCACCTTGGTGGAGCAGTTCTGATGGGAATATTACAACAAGCGCCAGCTGGGGCCGGGAGCCAGTATGTAGGCTTACCCCCGTGATTAGGCTCTATGGTTAAGAGGGAAGGTCAGTCGGGTGAGGAGGGTATAGGTGAGGCAGGGACAGGTCAGGGAGGTATAGAGAGCAAGAGAACAACCATGTTGGGTGGTCTGATCATACAGACGGGGACTTCCATTCAATGGTGGCACCTTGATTTGGGTGTCTTCGGGGCATGAAAATATCCCTTCCTTGTTTTCAGTCTGTCACATTGCTGAGGGCAGCCCCAGATACACATCTATTTCCTTGGGCCCAAATCCCAAGTGCTAGCTGCCCTTCCTTTCAAAGCCCACCCCCAGATCCACTTCCCATCCTGTCTTTCTAATGGCAGCCCCAGGATGGTCCAGAACACATAGAAATTCCAATGTCGCCCCCTTTCCAGGACAATTGGGTTGTCTAACCCTTTCTCCACCACAGAGAAGCCTCTTTATTTCCTCAAAGGTAATTTACCTCCCAAGGTGACACAGGGGACTTTCTGACCCTTTCTTTTGATGAAGAGACCAACAACCTCTCCTGTTCAATCTCTCCCAGGGCTCCTGTTACCCCATTATGCTCCATTCATTCATTCCACAAACATTCCCAGGACCTTCCTCAAAGACACAATTTCCTGTTTCTTCTCTTGAAACCCCACATAGTGAAAGAATTTGCCCACTGCATCAGGGTCTTTTCCAAAAGTCAGCTCTTCAAATTCGGTGGCCAAAATATTGGAGCTTCAGCTTCACCATCAGTCCAATGAATAATCAGGGTTAATTTCCTTTAGAATTGACTGGTTTGATCTCCTTGCTGTCCAATGGATTCTCAAGAGTCTTCTCCAGCCCCACAGTTGAGTGCTCAGCCTTCTTAATGGTCCAACTCTCACATCCTTATATGACTACTGTAGATCAGACAAAAGTCTGGGCAGTGGGGTTGTGGCAAGAGCATGAAACTGGACGGGGAGATGTGGGTTCTCATCCCAGCTCTGCCCCTAAGAAGCTGAGTACTTCCAAAAATCCAGAACTAGCTGAACTAAAAGCACCAAATCAATAAACAGTAGTTCAGTTCAGTTCAGTTCAGTCACTCAGTCGTGTCTGACTCCTTGCAACCCCATGGACTGCAGCACGCCAGGCTTCTTTGTCCTTTACCATCTCCCAGAGCTTGCTCAAACATCCATCGAGTCAGTGATACCATCCAACCATTTCATCCTCTGTGGTCCCCTTCTCCTCCTGCCTTCAATCTTTCCCAGCATCAGGGTCTTTTCCAATGAGTCAGTTCTTCAAATCAGGTGGCCAAAGTATTGGAGTTTCAGCTCAAATACTGTTACTAAACAGTGTTCAGTAGGAGTTTATTATGCCTATAAAAGCAGTTCATGAACCGGAAGGTTTGAAATTCAAAGACCGATGTGAAATGCAGGGGCATGAAGTTACAAGATGGCTTATGGTTATTACATTGGGTTTTCAGATGGCAGGGCAGTGGTTTAAAGTGATCATCTCATACCATTTTTAGGAAAATGACTGAAGTTTTCTTTTATGATTGTCAGAGGCATTAAGAAGAAATAACCTAAAATTGCACTTTACTTAGCTTCATGAAATAAGCTGGATTTTTGTTTTGCTTTCAGAGACTAGATGGTTTTATCTGCTCAGGGAATTCTCAAGTCCAGTCTTCATTTTATATTTTACTTTAACAGTATTCTCTCTGGGGCTTGGTATCTCCATTTCTCAAGGGAGGGCCTGAGTTAGATAATCTCCATGTTTTCATCCCAGCCCTGGCATTTTATAACGCTAAGGTCTGGGCTCAGGGAAGTGGAGATAAGAGTGTGACAGAAACAAACACCACTGCCCTTGGTCTGAGCAGCCTCTCTCTGCCTGCAATGACACAGGTGATCTGCCCATGCCTGCTCCCTGCGGGGATGGAAGATGCCTCTCAGCCAGCGCAGGGCTGCATGGTCATGCCAAGATGGCCATGCCCACACACGCACACCATGCATGTGCCCATGCTCGCATCCATGCATGCATGCGCACCCTTGTGCACACACTGCCCAGTGCTGCGTGCTACATGGCACCTCCAAGTTGGGGACACACCTCCTTCAGACTGGGTACCGGGCATCATGCTGGCCCTAAGCTGGGTCTTCCCTTCCATCCTAGTGTTGTTGAGAGATTCAAGTGAAACATCAGAATAAGTTTTCCAAATATTGCTTTCTGATAGAGCTTTGGAAAACAAACATATGTGCCTAGCTGCAGGCTGAGGGCTGCCCATATTAAGGCTGAGAGGCAGTGTGGTACAGTGGCTACCACCCAAGCGCTGGTGCCACCTGCCTAGGTTGTGATCCCAGCTTTTCTAACTTCCTAGCTGTGTGACCTCAAGCAAGTCATTTAACGTCTCCGCGCCTGAGATGCTTCATCCATGAGCAGGCACGATGATGGTAGTCCCTACCTCATAAGTTTAAAGTGTGTCACCATGGGTGCGTGACCTCTAGTCTGTGCTCCATAAGGGAGTCCATCATCCCTTACTAAAATTAGGCACTGACCCTCTCTGTTGATCTGAATCAAAGCAAAACGAAAAGGGACTTTCTTGGTGGTCCAGTGGCTAAGACTCCGGGCTCTCAATGCAGCGGGTGCAAGTTTGATCCCTGGTCAGGAAACTAGATCCCACTTGCTGAAACTAAGAGCTTGCACACCGAAACTAAAGATGCTGCAAGTCACAACAAAGATCGAAGATCCCTCATGCCACAGCTAAGTCTGGGTGCAGCCAAATAAATAAATGTTACTTTTTAAAAACACAGATGATAGCCTTTTTTAATAAATAATTTTTTTTTTTAAATTTTAAAAGGGAAAAAAGAGAGGATCTCAGTTAAGAGAACAGTAAGAATGTGAAAAAAGACACGTTTTATTTTTAATTAAAATTTTACCACACTAAGTATTTTAACCCATACGGGTTTTGTTTTGGGAGTGTTGTTTTTTGGCTGTACCACACAGTGTGTGGGATCTCAGTTCCCTGATGAGGGATTGAACCTGGCCCCCCTGCAATGGAAGCTTGGAGTCTTAACCACTCACTGGACTGCCAGGGAAGTCCCTATGCATGTTTTAGTTGCATTACATGACCATTTGATTATGGTGCCATTACTTGTTGCTTTGTGATTTAGTTTTAAAACATTTAATGTCCTTGAAAAAATGCTCAGTCCACAACATTTGCAGGGTTGCTGCGACACATGATGCCTGAAGCAGGCGGGAGTCCTGGTGGGGCTGGCATCCTGCGCCCTGGGCAGGAGCCAAAGTGGGCAGGGGATTTGAGTGAGGACTTGGCCGAGGGGCTGCAGGTTCATTCCTAGCACTGGTTCCAGGAGGATTGGAGGGTCAGAGAGGCAAGTGGGTGGGTGGGCTCCATCAAGGAGATGGAGAGGGGCCAGGGGACAGAGAGAAGACAGGACACCAAGAAACTGGAGAAGGAGGCCAGGTAAGAAAACAGATCATGCCAACCTGAACACAACTACAGTATTTAGAGAGTTAATCCCTTCTGAATCAGCTAAGGTGGATGGATGAGGCTTGTTGGGATTGAACTGGGCACTTACTGATGGGCAAAGTTCCCAGGATGCTCTCTGATCCTCAGAGCAGCCTTGGGAGGGGAAGGAAGTTGCCTGTGCAAGACAGAAGGAGGCTGGGTCCTCTCACAGCCTGCTGGTGGCCAGTAAGCTCACACAGACACTAAAGACGGTCATTCCACGGGCCTGTGGCCCAGGACCCAGCAAACCCTCTCATTCCTGCTGTAGAGAAACACACACTGGCGACCACAGGGAGATGGCCAAGGGCACCAAATGCAGTGCTGAAAACTGGAAACAGCAAATATAAATGTCGTTATCATGTATACCGTATATTTGACTTTAAGGCTTCCCTGGGGCTCAGCAATAAAGAATCTGCCTGCAATGCAGGAGACTCAGGTTCAATCCCTGGGTCGGGAAGATCCCCTGGAGGAAGGCATGGCAACCGACTGCAGTATTCTTGCCTGGAGAATCCCATGGGCAGAGGAGCCTGGTGGGTCCATAGCGTTGCAGAGAGTCAGACATGGCTCTTTGAAGTGACTGAGCATGCACACACACACATATTTGACTTGGGTACTTATAGAAATCTATAATTACATGGAGAAAGGCCTGGAAGGATCTTATATTACACTGAAAAGATTAATTATCCCTGGGAGGGGGACTGGGTTTGGGGTGATTGAAGTGGGATCTCTGTAATATTTTACTTTCTTTTTTGAGACTTGTGGGATCTCAGCTCCCCAATCAGGGATGGAATCAGGACCCTCAGCTGTGAGAGTGCCGTGTCCTAACCAGTGGACTGCCAGGGAATCTCCTTATTTTTTTTTTTTAACAGTGAGGACTTTTTTGTGTATTGCTTATTTGACTTTAACTTAAAAAATTAAAAGACATAGAGCAAATTGGTTAAGAGGGAGGAGGGATTTGGATAAGAATAAGAGAAAGAAGGGAGGTTGGGAAGTGAAAGTGGAGCCATGAGATGATAGGGAGAAAGGTGGGCAAAGAGAATACTCTGGACTCCTTAGCATATGGTATGTAATAAAATTGATCCTCTGACATCTCTTCCAGGCTGTTCAGCAAAGACTTAAATAGATTTTCAATTTGGTTTTGGATGTTGGGTCTTTCTCTCAAAGGTGAAATTGAGATTGACCACAAGACAGACTGATTTCATTTGGGTTACAATTTACTCCGCAAATATTTATGGGAACCTTCTCTGGTGGACCGTGGGCTGGGCCCTAGACAAAGCGGCGTTAGGAAGAGCTCCTCGGTGACCTCTACTATGTGGAGACAAGCCATGCAATGAGGCAGAAACATGAAGCTGCAGGAGCAGAAAGCAGGGAACATTGGTTCTGCTCGAGTCATGACAGCCTCACGGAGGGATGAAGCCTCGACACAAATGTAGGAACATTCCAGAGAGAAGAACTAGAGAAGTGCATCTCAGGTTGTGATGATTGTGATGGGTGGCCTTCTTCCCAAAGTTCAAGGTTGCGGTCTGTGGTCCTGGAAGAGTCCCAGAGAGCGAGCTTCTCCAGCGGCCAGTGCCGACAGCGCCCCCTGGTGGAATCATTTACTCGGCATTCTCTCCACGCTAGGAATTCCCCCAAGAGGCCGAGAACAAGCTTTGGCCTTGGAGCTGGAAATCCTGCATCCTTTGCCAAGAACAGCTGGCTTCGTGGGCCTCCAGATGTGAGGCCCTACTTACTGTAACCCAGCTGGACACTACGGGGCACCCCGACCTCTGCCTGCCCCTTGTCTGTGGAAAGACTGTAGCCTCCAGGCCTTCCCCCCGTTTCAAAGAATATATTTAATCAAGAAGTGAGGGAAATGCGGAAGCAAAGAAAAACAGTCAAAACAGTAATAGTTTAGCCCTTGAACAAAGTCGAGGACCTTTTTAGTTCCTCTTCAAGGGCTAGAGGTCATCCGCTGAGCCATGTCCTTTGCGCTATTTTGCACAGACTGAAACCCCCACCAGGTGGAAGAAGGTAACTACCTGCTGACCACAGCATAGTAGACCCCAGACTGACTGAAACCTGAAGGCTGATGATGTTCATTCCGGGTTACCTCACCACCAAGCAATCAGAAGAATGTCCACGAGCTGACCATACACCCCACAACCCTCTCCTCAGCACGTAGCCCCTTCCTCTTCTCCCTGTGTAATTTCCGAGCAAAACCCTAGGAGTTGGTGCTCTGGGACAAGAGTCCACCTTCTCCCCAGTGTTGCCAGTTTACTCAATGAAGCCGTCTTTCCTTTTTGTCTGACAAGTGTCTCTCAGTATTGGATTCTTGAGCAACGAGTGGCTGAACCTGAGTTCAAGAACAACAGAACACTCTAAATAGTCAGGAGGAAACATAAATCCACATGGGGGTTAATCTGAGAGACAACTGACCTTGCTCCTTCGGAAATGTCAGTGTCAGGAGGGACTTCCCTGGTGGCCCAGTGGCTAAGACTCCACACTCCAAATGCAGGGTGCCCAAGTTCAATCCCTGGTCAGGGAACTAGATCCTATATGCCACAACCGAGAGTTTGCAGCCACAGCTAAGACTTGACTCAACCAAATTAATAGTAAAAAAAGAAATGGCGGTGCCAGGAAAAACCAAAAGGCTGGTGCTGTTCTAGAAGAGGAGAGAAGAAAGAGACAGGATAACCAAGGGAGTGGATGAATCTTGGCTGGATCCTGGATGGGGGAAACACGGGTGAGGGGGCAACATTGTTGGTACAATTGGGGATATTTTATAATGGACTATATACTAGATGGCTCAGATGGTAAAGAATCTACCTGCAATGCAGGAGACCAGGGTTCAATCCCTGGGTCAGGACAATCCCCTGGAGAAGGAAATGGCAACCCACTCCAGTATTCTTGCCTGGAAAAGTCCATGGATAGAGGAGCCTGACCGGCTACAGTCCACAGGGTCTCGCGGAGTCTGACATGATTAAGAGACCAACACTTTATGATTTTATATATTAGATAACAGTGCTGTATCTTTTTTCTTTAAATGATGGAAATGAAAAGAACATTTACAATATTCCCCTGGGTTAGGAAAATGGGGTAGGTGGGAAGAATCCATTATTTTACAAGGAGAACAAAAGCTTGGATTCCAGTGCTGGCCTTGCCACTTCCTACCTGTGATAAGTGGGACCACCACTTATCACACCACTTGGGACCCTATCCCATCATCCGGGAAAGCGGGGTTACCGTAGTGCTCACCATGGGTGGCTGGTGAGGGCCGAAAAGCACACACAGGAGAAGCTGGGGCTGGTGCGGAACTCACTTCAACCAGCAAAGAAAGCTTAATGGAAAGGAGGCTTCTGCTGTGTCAGGCTCTATGGGGCTCCCTTCCCTCTGTGTGGGAGAGGGCCTGCACCCCTTTGCTTCCCCTCTCCCCACCCTTTTTCCTTTTCTCTCCACCCTTTTCTCTCCACCCCTTTTCCCAGCGGATCCCAGAAAATGTGCTCCCATCAAGATGTATCAACTGCAGGGTGCAGCTTTAGATCCCCTTTGTTGGTTCCCAGCAAATTAAAATTTATCTCTCAGGGAGGAAATGAGGGGGTCGGACTTTTTTTTTTTTTTTTTCTTCCTCCTTAATGGGCCCTGATGAAGGAAATGAATGTGGGGGAAGGGATCAGAAATACGATCCACCTCTCACTGGCTCAGAAAGGTCTGGGGGCTCCCTGCACCCTCAGAGGGGGCAGCTGGGCACAGTGTGTTTTATTATATAATTAACCTTGACCCTTCTGGGTTCAAAGAGAGAGGTTAGTTAGAAATAAATCAATAGTCTGGTCTGGTCACTTCAAAGGCTTCAGGACCCGCTGGAAAATTCCATGTTGGTTCAGTGTGTAAATTGGAGTAGGGTGTGCAATTCTTTTTGAAAGGTTGTGGGGTGGTTAGGTCTAAAATTGAAATGAATTGTGTATCCGCTTCCTTTAATCAAGCAATCAGGAGTCTTTATTGTGTTTCTTGGTGGGGGCGGGGGGTGGGTGGAAAGGCCTGGGAGAAAATATAGTGTGACCTCTATGTGACCACTGGGCCCAGCTCTAGGACAATGGGCACCTCTCCAAGCTTAGGAAGCCCATCTCTTCACCAGCAGGGCTCAGCCTTGGCTTCCAACAGGTCTGGGATTCTTGGAATCACTGAACCATCACCATTATAATACACAGCAATTTTTGAGTGCTTACTATGGGCCAGGTGCCAGAGATTTTCCAGTTGTTTTCTCATTTGAGTCTCATAACAACCCAATTAGATAAGTACCATTATTATCTCTATTACAAATGAAGACATTGAGCTTGCAAGGGGCTAAAGAGCAGGTCCAAAGCCACTGTGAGGTTTTCAAAATTTGTTCCAATGATATGGCTCAAGGGATGAAAAGAAAAGCCAAGGAAGGGTTGCAAATGACCCCAAAGTCTCCAGTCCCGGCATTGTTTTTTTTCCCTGAAGTTGTTGGAAGGTGAATGGAGCTGGTTTCTCTTCTAGTCTCTCTTGGCTTCATCTCTAGTTTGCCTTTCATCTCTCTTTTCCCCTTTCTCTTTGTCTTTTCTTTCTTCCTCCGTCCCTCTTTGTTTCCCAGGCGGCACAGTGTAAAGAATCTGCCTGCCCAAGCAGGAGACACAGGAGATGCGGGTTTGACCCCTGGGTTGGTAAGATCCCCTGGAGAAGGAAATGGCAACCCACTCCAGTATTCTTCTTGCCTGGGAAATCCCGTGGACAGAGGAGGCTGATGGGCTACAGTCCACGGGTTCAGACTGAGCAACTGAACACACACACCCTCGCTCTTTGCTTTCCTGCTTTCTCTCCACAAGTGTTTTTTAAGTATTTAGTGCTGCTCCATAGCAGCACCGGTGGGTCATAGAGAGATAAGAAACCACGCCTGTTCTTAGGACGCTCACATCCTAAATTCTCCGAGCAGTCACGAGCGGCACACATCATCTGCATTTTATGCTACAGAAGGAAATAGTTCTGTGTGAGAGGATGTGGAGGAAGAGCAAAGGCAGGAAAGGAGAGGATCAGGGAGGACTGGGGGGAGATCATGTTTGGAAGGATCTGGAAAGAAGAGATGGTTGAACACTGCTGCATGCTGTTCCCTCATTGCAGGCTGAGGGAACAGCGTGCAGAAAGGGCCTGGAGGCACCATGGCACGGCGTGTTTCAAAGAAGCCAGGAGCCTTTGGCCCATTTTTTGATTGGGTCGTTTATTTTTCTGGAATTGAGCTGCAGGAGTTGCTTGTATATTTTTGAGATTAATTCTTTGTCAGTTGCTTCATTTGCTATTATTTTCTCACATTCTGAAGGCTGTCTTTTCACCTTGCTTATAGTTTCCTTTGTTGTGTAGAAGCTTTTAATATTAATTAGGCCCCATTTGTTTATTTTTGCTTTTATTTCCAATATTCTGGGAGTTGGGTCATAGAGGATCCTGCTGTGATGTATGTCGAAGAGTGTTTTGCCTATATTCTCCTCTAGGAGTTTTATAGTTTCTGGTCTTACATTTAGATCTTTAATCTATTTTGAGTTTATTTTTGTGTATGGTGTTAGAAAGTGTTCTAGTTTCATTCTTTTACAAGTGGTTGACCAGTTTTCCCAGCATCACTTGTTAAAGAGATTGTCTTTTCTCCATTGTATATTCTTGCCTCCTTTGTCAAAGATAAGGTGTCCATAGGTGCGTGGATTTATCTCTGGGCTTTCTATTTTGTTCCATTGATCTGTATTTCTGTCTTTGTGCCAGTACCATACTGTCTTGATGACTGTAGCTTTGTAGTAGAGCCTGAAGTCAGGCAAGTTGATTCCTCTACTTCCATTCTTCTTTCTCAAGATTGCTTTGGCTATTCAAGGTTTTTCGTACTTCGATACAAATTGTGAAATTATTTGTTTTAGCTCTGTAAAAAATACCATTAACAGCTTGATAGGGATTGCATTGAATCTCTAGATTGCTTTGGGTAGTATACTCATTTTCACTATATTGATTCTTCCGATCCACGAACACAGTATATTTCTCCATCTATTAGTGTCCTCTTTGATTTCTTTCACCAGTGTTTTATAGTTTTCTATATATAGGTCTTTTGTTTCTTTAGGTAGACATATTCCTAAGTATTTTATTCTTTTTGTTGCAATGGTGAATGGAATTATTTCCTTAATTTCTCTTTCTGTTTTCTCATTATTACAGACATTTCTCCAAAGAAGACATACAGATGGCTAACAAACACATGAAAAGATGCTCAACATCACTCATTATCAGAGAAATGCAAATAAAAACCACAATGAGGTACCATTTCACGTCGATCAGAATGGCTGCTATCCAAAAGTCTACAAGCAATAAAT
The DNA here is from genome assembly GCF_029378745.1 of Bos indicus. NCBI lineage: Eukaryota > Metazoa > Chordata > Mammalia > Artiodactyla > Bovidae > Bos > Bos indicus. Next base: position 12,268,697 of record NC_091769.1, read on the forward strand.
GCTGGAGAGGGTGTGGAGAAAAGGGAACCCTCTTACACTGTTGGTGGAAATGCAAACTAGTATAGCCACTATGGAGAACAGTGTGGAGATTCCTTAAAAAACTGTAAATAGAACTGCCATATGACCCAGCAATCCCACTGCTGGGCATACACACCGAAGAAACCAGAATTGAAAGAGACACATGTACCCCAATGTCCATCGCAGCACTGTTTATAATAGCAAGGACATGGAAGCAACCTAGATGTCCATCAGCAGAAGAATGGATAAGAAAGCTGTGGTACATATACACAATGGAGTATTACTTGGCCATTAAAAAGAATGCATTTGAATCAGTTCTAATGAGGTGGATGAAACTAGAGCTGATTATATAGAGTGAAGTAAGTCAGAAAGAAAAACACAAATACAATATACTAACACATATAAATGGAATTTAGAAAGATGGTAATGACCCTATATGCGAGACAGCAAAAGAGACACAGATGTATAGAACAGTCTTTTGGACTCTGTGGGAGAGGGAGAGGGTGGCATGGTTTGGGAGAATGGCATTGAAACATGTATATTATCATATGTGAAATGAATCACCAGTCCAGGTTCGATGCATGATACAAGATGCTTGGGGCTGGTGCACTGGGATGACCCAGAGGGATGGGATGGGGAGGGAGGAGGGAGGGGGGTTCAGGATGGGGGACACATGTACACTCATGGCGGATTCAAATCAATGTATGGCAAAACCAATACAATATTGTAAAGTAAAATAAATAAATAAATTTCTTCAGTGATTGAAAAAAGAAGAAGCCAGGAGCCTAGCTTGGAGGACTGAAGTGGATGACAGGTAGAAAAGTAGGCTCTGTTCTGAATAATAATAGTAATAGTAAGCACAGATGGCAACCCACTCCAGTGTTCTTGCCTGGAGAGTCCCAGGGACGGGGGAGCCTGGTGGGCTGCCGTCTATGGGGTCGCACAGAGTCAGGCACGACTGAAGCGACTTAGCAGCAGCAGCAGCACAGTCCTGACTGCTTTCCATAACTGACTTCTTTCCCGCTCACAACAACCTGTGAAGTCTGTGCTGTGCTTCTCCGTGGTTCATAGAAGAGGAACCGACGGCACCAGAGCTTAAGGGATGTCCACTGGGCCACAGCCAGATAGTGGCTGAGTGGGGATCATACACTTGAGCCGATGTTCTTAAACCCTGGGTGACACTGTCTCTTGTGAGGGAGGCTTGAATGCCAGGCTAAAAGCCCTGGACTGCTCTGGGGTCAGCAGGGAGCTCGGAAGTTTCCTCACTCAACCTGCATTAGCCAACATGCCCACCTCAACCCTCCTCTTCAGGGCCTCCCATCCCTGCATGGTTCCTCAACATTCAAAAAGAAAATCTGTCTTATGGACTCTGTGGGAGAGGGAGAGGGTGGGAAGATTTGGGAGAATGGCATTGAAACATGTAAAATATCATGTATGAAACGAGATGCCAGTCCAGGTTCAATGCACGATACTGGATGCTTGGGGCTAGTGCACTGGGACTACCCAGAGGGATGGTATGGGGAGGGAGGAGGGAGGAAGGTTCAGGATGGGGAGTACATGTATACCTGTGATGGATTCATTTTGATGTTTGGCAAAACTAATACAATTATATAAAGTTTAAAAACAAAATAAAATTAAAAAAAAGAAAAAGAAAATCTTCATTTCAATCAATTTAGACCATGTCTCCCTTCAAGCCTGCCCCCACCATCTACAGATAACACCAGCACGGGCTTCGCACAAGGAGGCCCAGGTTCAGGCCCCAGTTCCACCACCTCACTTCTCTGGGCCTCGGTTTCCTTATCTGGTAAATGGGAGGATGACAGTAAGTCCAGCTCTGCTTGCTGCAAGGCTGTGAGAAGACTCCAAGGAGGTGTTCTAGAAATGTCACCACAAGTAATAACAGAGAACTCGTCCTTATCAGCGGGGCGCCAAGGACTCCGTAGCACCCCTTTCCATTTCCTGAGGAAGCTCCGGGCTCTCTGGCTTTCTCACTAGTTCCCTTCCCACCTGGAAAGCCACGTAAAGTTTTCTTCAAACACATCAACCGTGTAAAAACATATGCTCTGGAGATTTAATAGTCATTCATTAGTACGTTTGTTGACCAGCTATTAAGTGCTAGGCCTCCCGCAGCAAATGACAACCTCCTGGCTTCTCCATGATCTTACCGTGTTCGTTGCTTACCCTTTGCCTTCAGCCTTGGGTATCCCTTCCCTCTTCTCCACTTGTCTTTGAAGTCTTCCTTAATTCTGGCCTGCAGTGAGTCATGTTTTCTTCTGCTTTACCAGCTTGCCAGTGCCCATCCAAGCCAGTACCTGGATAAGTTCATTTTAATTCAAGCCCATACTGTCTGCTCACTGAGAGCTAGCTCTGTCTCTCCAGTGTGGGGCTGAGCTTAGCTGCTAGCTTCCGTCAAGCGAGGGTTGACAGCTTTCTTTCCTGTAGCTGTAATCCTCGCTATGTCCACAGGGGGGCAGCAAACCTCTCCAGTCACAGCCTTTCTCCGTGGAGCTAAGAGACTGCAGGCCGGGATGCTTCCTCCAGAGGCTCCAACGGAGGCAATGCCAGATGCAGAGGTCCTCTCTTCTTTATCTCACTCACCCTTACTCACTTTGTTCTGCCCACTTTCTCTGCCTGTAACAATGAGGTCATCTGAACACTTAAACTGAACTCTTGGCTAATATGATTTCATTGGGTGCAATCAGAATACAAACCAATCCCCGTAATACTTCTTTGTGGGAGGGCATGGATCTAGATGGCCCACTCCCTGACTCTAGCCTGAACTCAGTTCAGGACAGGTCCCTCATCGTTGGTTGCTCCCACTCCCTCATTCCTGCTGCCAGCCCAGCTTCTCCGGACCCCTGCTGCTCCACACCTGTCCTGAGCAGAAGGACTACTCTCCTCCCTGCCTGCTCCCAGGTCCATGTTCGCACATCTCCAACCCCCGTTCTCCCCAGGACCCAGTCTCCCCATCAACTGTAGCCTGACTAGGTTTAGTGCAAAGGCTCCTGGCCTCCAGCCCTGGCCCTGCCTCTAACTTCTCTGAGAACTTGAGCGCTTCCTGCTCCTCCTGGCTCTCGGTTGTCTTCTCTGTCTCATGAAGGCGTCAGTGGTCCCTCCCTGCTCGGTCATTCTGGGGTCATTCTGGGGACCACCATCCCTGGTGGGTGGTGATCTCAGGCCGGCACCAGCTCTCCCTGGCCCCTCAGCCCTCACTGCCCGGAGGGAGCTGGCCGTAGAGAAGGCCCTTGCTAGGTGTTCATAGAGGCCTGGGACTCCCTTCCTGTGACCTCAGGAATGGCCCTTCAAGACCGATCTTCACTAATCATGGGGATGAGACCTACAAACATGGCTTGGCTAGGAGTCGGGAGCACTGCTTGTCTTCCTCTAGTCCCTCCCATCATACACCAGAGCCTCGGGGAGCAGCCTTCCTGCTGCCCAGCCTCCCAGCTCACACTTGGTCTCCACCCACCCCTCCAGTGTGGACCTGTGGTCAAAGAGACCCACAACATTTCTGATTCCACTCCCATCCAAAGGTATCCCTAGAATACAATGGCCTTAGTGACCTGCTTCTCAGGAATAGTACATGGCAGTGATGCTGCAGGACGTCCAGGGCTAGGTTCTAAATTTCGTAGCAGTTTCTGCCTGGCTCTGGCTCTCAGGATGCTGATCCCTGCGTCCCAGCCAGCAGGCTGTGAGGCAGCCCAGGCACATGGAGAGGCCACATGTAGGCGCTGAGGCTGACAGCCAGCATCAGCCACCAGACGCGAGCAAGCCTTCAAATGATTCCAGCCCTGGGGCTTCAGGCTGCCACAGCTGATGCGCAATGGAGCAGAGACAGCTCTCCACGCTGGGGCCCGGCCCAAACTGCAGATGTGTGTGCAAAAGAAATGTTAGGATAAACCTCTAACATGTGGGGTGGTTTGTTACAGAGCATTAGGTAACTGAAGCAAACTTAAGCCCTGGCTGCTGCTGATTTCTACTCAAATATGCACGTGTGTGTGTCTCTATGTGTCTGTGTGTGTCTCTGTGTGTGTGTGTGTGTAGGTATTCAGCCAGAGGCCACTGGATCATTTGAGATCTCAGGACCTAGATTCCAGCTGGGCCACTCAGCTGAGAGCAATTTCTGCTAAACTTCCTAATTGGAACCCTGCTTCTCCTTTTATCTCAGTTCAAGGTCTTGTTAGAACAGACCCTTCCTTTATTTACATGTGATTTGTGTATAATTTGCATACATCTATGTGAGTCATATTAGGTGGTTTTTAAAGGTTTCCGGGACCCTCCCTGGGGGAGGTACTAGCCTCTTGGACCCTTGGAGGGACAGGAGCACTGGAGGCTGCGTGGTCTGCCCTCCTATCCTCACGTCTGCTCCTCCATATGTCCCCTCATCACCCCCCCCAGGTGGTCCTTGGATGGCTGAAGTTCAAGAATTTCTGTTTGTGGAGTTCTGTGTAAAGAAAGGCAAGGTATTATTTCTATATGTGGGCTTAGTTCTTTCCTCTGGGAAAATCAAGACAAGTCAACCACTTCTCCCCAAGACCCATGATGGTACCATGTGGCCTCAGGCTTCTCTCTCAGCTCAGCATCCACAGCACCATCACTGTCTGTGGCCTGACCTTGGCCCCAGCCACCCCTGCAGCCCTCTTCCAGAAGTGCCAGGCCAAGGGCTTTCAGATGTTTCTTTTAGAAGCGGTACCCTGTTTTCTAGTGAAAATCTCATGCAGAGTTCAACTTAGAAGACAAAAAAGTCAAGCTGCTCTAGGTGTGATGGGCAAGGAGGCTCCCCCAGACCCTCTAGCCACACCTGGAGAACTCAGCTTGCCAACCACTGTCCTTGTCTGTTCTTCTCAAAAGATACCTCTGGGTATAGAACCCAGCCCTCCAGACTTGCAGAGTCTCCCAGGGGTGAGCCTTGGCTTTCCATTTCAGCAACAGAGAGGACATTGACAGTCTAAGCAGTTGCGTTACACCATTGCTTCTTACTAAGCTTGAGGCCCACTGGACCTCCAGATCTTTTTTAATTTTTTGGCCTTGCTGTGCGGCACGTGGGATCCAGGGACCAGGGATCAAACCTGTACCCCCTGCATTGGAAGGGCCGCGTCTTAACCACTGGACCTCCAAGGAAGCCCTGAGACCTCCAGATCTTTGTCAGCAAGATACTTTCAAGGCCTGTCTCTCTTGGCCTATTCTCAGACTCAGCAGCTTCAGGAGTCTGGACTGAAGAGACCACAGGGAGGAACGGAGAGGCCTGGCCAAGGGTCTGGCTGTGTGTCCTGTAAAGACTCAGCCAGTCAGGGCCCCAGTCTCCTCAACTTTAGTCCTTTCTTATAGATAAGGCAGAAAAAAGCACGTAGCTGGGACTTCTCTGGTGGTCCAGGGGCTATGACTCATGAGCTCCCAGTGCAGGGGGCCTGGGTTCAAGCCCCGGTCAGGGAACTAGATCCCACATGCCACATCTAAAGATCTCACACGCCACCACGAAGACTGAAGATCTCGCATGCCGCAACCAAGACCTGGGGCAGCCAATGTAATTAACTGATTATTTTTAAAAGCACTTAGCCCCGCCCGGCCGCTGGCTCTGTACTGGTGGTCTGTCACCATCTGGTGGAAGGACTGGTCTCGGATCCCTTCCTGCCAGCTAGGGAGGCACGGGTCATGGTCAGAATGCAAACTCTGGAACCAGGCCACCTGGCCCGGATGCAAACTGATCTCGGCCGACCCTGCGCCGTGTGGGATATAAAAGGTTTCCTTCATTTCTCATTCTTTCTTGGTTCCATCATCTGTGAGAGGAGATGGTGATAACGAGAACATCAAACCCCCTCCCCGCCGCCCAGGGAGGCTGTGAGAACCTCCCTGGCCTCCCCACCCGCGGAGGAGACCCAGCAGGCAGAGCTCCTGTAAGGAGCACCCAGGGCTCCGCTGTTACCACCCTGGGCTCCGACCCTGTCAGGGTCCACAGGATCGCCCCATCACCCAGCACTCCCACCCCTCCCCTAGGAGGGGAGTGCCACAGGCACCCAAACACGCAAGCTTCACTTTGGCAACAGGACTTTTATTCAGTCAAAATGAGTGTGACAAACCCAAGACGGGCCAGGTGGCCCCTTCCGCCCTCCCGCATGCCCACCCTTCCCTAGGGAGAGGGGGTTCCAGGAGGAAGGGGGTGTGGAGACGACGCTGCAGGGACCACGGGGCACTGCCTGGGAGGCCTGAGGCACCTGGGCTCAGGCCCAGCACCGGGGAGAAGGGACAACGCCCTTCCCCAAATCCACATGGACGAGACTTCAGTCTTTCAGGAAAACCCCGTCAAGTGTACCTCCTTCAGCTAATCCACTAAAGTCTGGGGTGAGGAGTCCCTAGAGGGTTGGGAGTCAGGGACATTAAGGTCTAATCTCATACTTAAGGAATACAGTTTGTTTTTTTTTCTTCTTTAAAACAAAAGTTTTCTTTCTGATATTTAAAAAAATGTTTGCGTGTAACCAAAAATACGTATTTGTTTCCTTTTCCTTTTTTCTTCATCTTTAACTAAGTCTTTCGAAGAACACAACAGAAAAGAGAAACAAGAAATCACAAGAACATAAATCCTTAAACACACCTCGTATAAAAATAGTTTCCGGCCGTAGCTGCTGACAGTGGTCGGTCCACTGCCCGGGGGGTGGGTCAGGCTGGCAGTGTCCCAGGGGACAGAGGGCTGGGGACCCCCCAACATGCACACAACCGAGCACACACAGTACATTCCAGGGGCCAGTCTGCTCCAGCGGCTCTGTGGGCAGGCAGGCTGCGGGGTGACGGCCCGCCCTCCCAACGCCCAGGTACAGAGAGGGTCCTTGGGGTCCCAGTCAAGGATGAGTTGGCTGAGAGGGTCAAAATGGGAGTGGACAGGCCGAAGAGACTGAGCCCTGGTAGGGTGCTGAGAAGCGGCTAGTCTGGAGGGAGCGACGATTTACACTCCCAGGAACAAATTTTCCTCTTATTTTTGGCTTTTCTTTTTTTTTCACATTTTCTTTGACCAATTCCATCTTTATTTCTGCAGGCTCCAAGAGACCCACCCTTGGTGAGGAGCCAGGAGGGACGGTCCAGTGATACAACACAGGCCTGAGAGCCAGCGAACTTCGAGGTAGACATTTTCTTTCACACCTGGAAATGGGGAAGTGCTTTTTTTTTTTTCCTTTTTTTTTTTTTTAAACTCTGGGCAATAATGTGGGGAAAGGGGTGCCCCCAAAGGGGCTTGAGGTAGGAGTGCATTCGGGGTTCTGTGGGGCAAGGGGCTGAGGCCACGGCCCCACTCCCCCGAGGACATTCATTCCGGCTGAGGTAGGTGCTGAAAGCCAAAACAGCAAAACTCCATCCTGAGAAAACAAGGTCGCGGAGGCTGACAGTGTCAGGCGCCCAGCCACAGCAGGGGCATATTTTTGGAGTCTAATTCACCTTCTCTTTTCTCTTTCTCTCTCGCTCTCTCTCTTTTTTTTTTTTTTTTTTTAATGTTTGTTCTTTTTTTAAAGGAAAACATTAGTTCAGTTCCAAGTCATGTGGGTACAAGCAGAGGTGAAGAGGGGCCTTGGCCCAAGGCGGGGGCTCCCGCAGGAACCCCTTTGGGTCCTTGGAGGGCTCTTGCTGAGGCTACTGTAGGTCTTGAGAATCAGAGGATCGGTCAGGACAGAAGCGCCTGGGAAGCCTATGTGAATCCCACATGACAGGAGAAATCTTGCCTTTGACCTGAGAATGGGGGTTGCTCCCTGCAGAGCTTGCTGGACACCGGCTACGGTCCCGAGGGGGCAGGCTGGGCAGCCGGTCCTTCACTCGGGAGGCCAGGGCCCACGTCCTGGGGTGGCAGGGCCTCCAACGGCATCTCCTCCAGGAGGCTGAAACCCTGAAGCGGCAGCATGGAGAGCTGGGTCTCCTCACACAGGGCAGGGGCCTCGGGGTCCTGCTGGGGAGAGGGTGAGTCACACAGGCCTCAGCAAGGGGGGCCAGAGGCCCACGAGCCCCGAGTCAGAGGGTCAGGCGCTGGAGCCCATTCCACTCATGGCTTAGGTCTCCAGGCCTCCCTGCCTGACTTGGGGGCACAGAGAGATGCTCTGTGTCTTGAAGCTTGGCAGAGGCTGGTGACCAAGGCCTATGGCCAAGGTAAGGAGGGCGCAGCCTAAAGCAGGGGGCTGGCTCAGGCAGGGGCACTCACCGTGGGTCTGGGGTGAGGCTGCACAGCCCCTGCTCGGGGGAATAGCTGCTCCAGTTCCTTCACGTCCACACGTTTCCCGTCTCGGCCCAGCTGGGCCCGCTCTGCCCGTCCCGCCCCATTCAGTGCCAGGATGCCAGGGTCCCTCTGGCTCCGGGGTCCCTGAGGAGGGGAGAGCTGGTTTTCCACATCCTTGCACAAGAGGACCCTAGGGGATGAGCCAAGAGTTAGGAGGAGGGATGTGGGAGCGGCAAGAACACAAGGATGGAGACGGTGGGCCCCAAGCTGCCCTTCCCGTGTGGCTCCCCTGCCCCACGCCTGCCCACCCCACGCCGGCCCAGGCCCCACCTGCCCCTTTGGCCAAATAAGAGGAAGAGGACACAGAAGATGATGCAGGTGACCCCAATGTGGATGCCGATGACGATGCCCGTGGTGGACGTCTGGTTGGTGGCCTCCTCCTTCCGACAGTCACATGGTGGGCTCAGGGCTGGGGTGTAGAAGCAGGGGCAGGTTGGGGGCTGTGGCTCCCAGACACCCAGCCTTCGTGGGTTGCTTCTCCCGCAGCTGTTCCTACCCCCCTAGTCCACATGGCGTTTACTCTTGTCTATGGAGTCCCAGCCCAACCTTTTTGGTTCTTTTTACCAATGATTGAACACTAACTTGGTGTCAAATACTAGGAATAACAGTTTACATGGACCACTTCATCCTCCATACACTTCTATAAAGGTATTACCATCTCTGTTTTATGAAGGAGAAAATGAGGGCTCAGAGAGGTTAAGTAACTTACCCAAGGTCACGCAGTCAAGTGTCAAGCTCAGGTCTAAGCCTGTGTTCTCCAGCTCTTCCCTCCTGCTTTCCCTGGATGCCTGCTCCCCCTGCCCCCCACTCAGCTTCTGGCCTCCCTTCCTGAGGGCCAGTCTCTGGCCAGACCCCACACCCACCCCTCACCTGTCCTCTCAGCTGCTCCCCGCAGAGACACGAAGCGGACTGTAGCATTGCCATCCCCATGCTGGTTGTAGGCGAGCAGCTTCACCTCGTACACTGCAGTGGGGTCTGGGGGGAAGGGCACGTTGCTGAGAGACCACTCCAGGCCCCACGCACCGCACGCCTGCCCAGCGCCCCAAGCCCCGGGCCATGTCCGCCTCACCGAGCTGGCTGAGGTTGTAGGAGGAGACAGCTCCGGGAAGCAGGATGGGGCCAGTGAAGGAGGCCTTGCTTGCTGGGCGGTAGAACAGCTTGAAGCCGCCCTCGTGCTGGGCCAGCCGGGGCCAGGGCTCCCACAGCAGCTGCAGGGTGGAGCTGCCCAGGACCCGCACTGACAGTGGCGGCGGGGCGGGGGCTGTGGGCGGAGAAGGAGGCTGAGATGTGAGGGCCTGGTGGCCATCGAAGCGCTTCCCTCCCACCTGCCACCTATGCCCCAGACCCCACTGTCCCCAAGAGCCCAGCTGCTCCCTGACTCTACCCAGGGCCTCTGCTTGCTCAAACAGCACCTTTACATGAATTATCAACAGAAAAGGACACCCCTTCTTCCAAGCAGACCCAGCCCCGTCTCAGCCCCAGGGCAAAGCCCTATGTGCCGTTCACAGCCTGAACAAAGGTGCACGGGGGTTCTACCTACTACCCTGGGGCTTTGTGCTCCACACCCAGACCTCACCTTCGCCTAGAGTGCTGACCAGGGTCGGGGCAGAGGCTGAGCTGGCTCCCCGGGGCGTGTAGGCTTTGATGTAGAAGCTATAGGCAGTGGAAGGCTCCAGGTCGCTCACCAGATGCTGGAAGGTGCTCTTGCTAACTGCTTCCTGGTACTCCAGCTCCGGGGGGTCTGGGGAGGCCAGGGCAGGGCAGGCAGTGAAGGGGCAGGAGAGAATCCCGCCCACACTGGGGAAACGAGGGCGGCCGCCAGGGGGCAGTCCAGAGGACGAAGGGAAGGTGTCGGGTCAGGAGGGTCAGGACGCGTGGGACTGAGTGGGTGAGAGCCAGGGAGTAAGAGGAAGGCGCTGCAGAGGCAGCCTTGCCCTCCGGGACCCCACCCACCGGCAGCCTTCCTGATGTGCAGGACATAGCCGATGATCTCCCTGGTGTTCACCAGGGGCTCGGTCCAGGACACGCGGACCTCGGTGGACGATACGGAGACCGCCTGCACGTTGAGGGGGGGCCCGGGCAGCCCCTCGGCCCACAGCACTGTCAGCCTGGCGCTGGCTTGAGAGGAGCCGGCGCTGTTCTCGGCCACACACTGGTAAATGGCCTCATCTTCCGGGCCGATTCCAGAAATGGTCAGGGTGCTGCAGGGAGAGGGAGAGCCTCAGACCCCCCTCCTCCTCCCAGAGTCTCCTTGGAGGTGGGTCACATCTCCCCACAACCACAGGCTAGTCTGAGGTCTCTCAGCTAGTTAGGGGCAGACCTGGGACTCAAACACAAGTCTCCAGATCCCCAATTTAGCGTTCTTCCCCAGCAGGAGGTGCAAAGACCTGCCTGGCCCACTCATCCAAGACCCCCTTTCCCTGTTTCCTCCCCAGGCCTCACTCCCGCACACACGCCACGCACGTGCCTGTTGTTATTCTTGAGCCTAACGTGGCCTCCGGGCCCCAGGACCCGTCCATTCTTCAACCACGTCACGTGAGGAGGTGGCTCGCCCTGGGCTTGGCAGGTGAACATGGCTGTGGTCCCAACCGGCCTGGAGATGGACTGGGGGTGCTGGACAAACTCTGCGGGGGCTGGGGTCGGGGTGGGGGCACAGAGAAACGTGAGGGGTCAGGGGGAGATGCAGGGGACACCTCTGAATGAAGGGATGAGGAGGGGGAGAGGGAGGGGCCAGAGACCTGCAGGAGAGCTGGGGGTCAGGGAGGCTCCCCCAGGTGGGGCCCACCCTCCAGCCTGGTCCAGCCTCCAGGATGTGGCAGCCCTCACCTCCCTTCGCCCCAGAGAGGCAGACCCAAGAGAGGACTCCATTTCAATGACTATTTAAAAGACTGACATTTGTATCCGAAAGCAATCAAGCTGAGCTCCCTGTTCAGGAAATTGTTAAATAAATAAATGTGCTAATAGGTTTGGCTGCACCTTGAAGGCAGTAATGACGGGGAGATGGATGAGCCCTCAGTACCGGCTCCCCTCACCCCTACATTCTGTTCCGCTCTCCTCCAATCCCAAGCCTCGAGCTTCCATTAACGCCCGAGAAATGAAATGCTCCATCACTTTCATTTGGACAGATTAACGGCACATGGAATGCTAAACAAACAGGCATTTAAGTTCCTAATTCCGCTCTCTCCCATCTCCTCCCCAGCTCTCCAGGAGGGAACAACCACAGAACCGCCCCCGCCCCCGCCCCGAGATCGGCCCGCCAAGCCCAGTTCACAGAGACAGCTGAGTCCCAGGACAGGAGGATGGACAGAATGACCTGGTCAACTGCAGAGGGCCCGCACGCTTCTGGAGGGGAGTGTGTGTGTGTGTGTGTTTGCGTGTGTGGAGGGAGCTGGGGTGTGAGAGTGTGAAATGACAAGCATGCTGAGAGCGTGCGTGCAGGTGTGAGCGTGGAAGTGCCACATGTGTGAATGAGAACAGCATGTGACGGGAGGGGACCCAGGGAGGGGGATGGCACAAGTCGGGGAGACCCGCTGAGATTACACGGTGGAAAAGACTGAGGGGGTGATGGCACCTGGAAGGACCAATGACCAAAGATACCCTTCCCTTCCCAACACATACATTCCTGGGGTGGGGTGGGGCAGGTGGGGGGAGAGCTGGGGCCCTGGAGAGGGGCAGGGGAAGGTTAGGGTGAGGATAGGCACGTGGGCAAGTATCAGGCCCTGGGCTTGGGCAGGATGGGGCGGGTGGAGGGGCAGCGCGGGGCGGCGTTGGGTCGGGGGCGAGGCGGGGGTGGGGTCCGTACCTTGCACCACCAGCCGGCCCTGGGCTGTTCTCCGCACCCGGGTGCCGGGCCTGTTGGCTGCACAGACATAGACGCCTGAGTGCTGCACAGTCACGTCTGAGATGATGAGGTTCCCCGTGCCCAGCACCTGGATGCCCTCCACCCCAATGGGGCGGCCATCTAAAGAGGAACGGAGGGTCAGGGAGGGGGGTGTCCAAGAACGTCCCAACTTGACCGCCATCAGTCCTCCAGGGAGCCCCTGTCTTTGCCTCTGACTCTTCTCTCCAAGCATCGCGGCATGCTGGAGCGGGCAGGGGCAGCACAGCAAACTCCTGCCCTGGCAGGAGGGAACTGGGTCCTAATCCTAGCCTTGTCACCGCCTCTCTGGTGACTTTCAAGTCCCCTCCCCCTAGTTTCTCAAACAGGAAAGTAAGGTCTTACATGGACATTTCCCAGCCTGATTTGTCTCTCCTGAGCAAAGTTCCTTGATCAAATATCCATTCTGCTCCTTCACTATCCCAATGCCCATTAATATCAAGGCTCTGACAAGTCCCGCAGCCAAGGCATCTGGTTAACTCTGTTTCCCATACGTGCTAGACCACCAAGCCATTCCTTCCCCTTGCAGATCACGCTTTGGGAAATGCTCTCCCAGATGGTCTTTACCGGGCCTATGGGCTCCTCCTAATGGTGAGGCCACTCTTTTCAGCCTCTCCCAGGCCCTGGGCTCTCCCCCCACCCAGGATCAGATTAGCACAGTCAGAATGTGAGGAGACAGCTCCCCATTCAGCCTCTGAAGTGGTGAAATCTACTCCATTATCCCGCCTGCTGCCCCCTCCTTCCCCGTCACTCAGCTGCTACAATGCAGTGTGGTCTTCTTGTGAATGCGACCCCACCCGTCCCCTCCAGACTTTCCTTCCCCCAGTGACCTCTCCACTCAGACAATGTGGGCCCATCTGCACCCTTTCATTTCTCTCCTTCAGCTGCCTGGGGATTTAGGCTGGGGATTTAGGGGACCAGGCTAGAGACTCGGGCGCTCAGAGAGGGTGTGACAACCGGCTGAGATTATGAGAGGTTTGGGATTGCATCGCTGGGGAAGATGGCCTGGGTGTAGAGGACAGAGATGAACCGGAGAGGAAGCGACTAGGGGTGCTGAGAGCTGCAGAGAGGTTCTGGAGGCCCCAGTGGTGAGGCCAAGGGCGAGTGGAGCATGGAGGAGGGGAGCTGGCACAGGACTGGAGGAGGACTGGACGAGGTAACCCGGGGAGCTAAGCCATCTACACTGGGGGAGGGAGAATGCAGTGGGCAGGCGGACCTCCCTGGTCCTGCCAAGGAGAGGGAAACCACCCCCTCCCTAGGACTGGAGAAAGCAGACCCCCACGGAGAATAAACAGGATTCCAAGTTCCCCCCAGCACTGGGAGAAGAGACTGGCCCTCCCAGGGTTGGGAGAGGCGGGGGCTGCAGGATGGGGCTCACCCAGGCGGCTCCAGGACACAATGGGGCGCGGGTTGCCCGTGGCGACACACTCGAGCACAGCGGTCTGGTGCACAGTCAGGGTGAGGTTCTCAGGCCCCACGAGGATCGTAGGCTCCTTGTAGGCCCCAGAGCCCGAGCCTGGGAGGAAGATGCCACATTGCTCCACTGTAGCTGGGACCTTTCCCACCTCCTCACCACACTCCCCCCCCCGTACCCGCATACACAGCTCAGGCCATGGGGGGTGGGAGACAAGTTGCAGCCCCAAACCAGGTACGGTGGGTGGAGAGAGGAGATGCTGGCCGTCCCTGGACATTACCACACTCATCTCTCCGGTCATGGCCTCTCGCGGTGGGACAGCCACCCCCACCCAAACACCTAGAAGCAGAGGGTGGGCTTCCTCCGAGAGAACTGAGCTAGCGAGGGACCTCAGGGTCCCTAAACCCTCCTCGGAGTCCCTGCGCCCTCCTCGAGGTCCCTGCGCCCTCCTCAGGGTCCCTGTGCCCTCCTCAGGGTCCTATGCCCTCCTCGGGGTCCCTGCACCCTCCTCGGGAGGAGGAGCACAGAGCTAGACGCTCAGAAGGTGCTCGGTACACACTCGGCAGTCCAGGCCCTGGGGTTCCACTGAAGGGAGGGTGATGTGGTGGTGGGGGAAGAATGCAACAGGGCAGAGGCCCGCACCTGTCACGGTGAGCCTGGCCCCGTGGCTGACCCGGACACTGGCGATGTTTGAGGCCACACAGTGGAAGACACCGCTGTCCTCAGCTCGAAGGCCTGTGATCTGCAGGACTCCCTTGGGCAGCAGCGTGTACCTGTGGTGGGGGGCACGGTCAACCACCAGCACAGCACCACTGGCCCAAGGACACTCAGCATCACGGACACAGTCCACCACCCAGCCGGTCTCACTTTCGTCATCGCAGACACACTCTGGGACTCTCACTGGTGGACGCACCTGAAATTCCAGCCTCAGCAACAAACAACCACACACTCATCTTCTCACTGGCTCAAGTATTGCATCTGGGCCCACAAGCCACACCAGATACTCAGTCTCAACAAAGTTGCAGGAATACCAGCCCGGAGGCTGCAGGCAGGCCTTCTTCAAGGCCCAGACACTGGACTGGGCCTGCCTCCTGGTCATACCATGAGCCTCCCAGTCATGCCCACCCAGGGCTCACCTCTCATTGTCCGTGTCAATGGGGACCCTGTTCTTCTCCCAGGTGATGAGGGGTTTGGGGAGCCCGTGGATTTGGCACTGGAAGCGGGCCACACCGCCCTCCTCGCCCACGGTGGCCTGGGGATGCACGTGGAAGTCTGACATGGCTGGAGAAAGAAAAGGAGGTGTGCATGGGGGAGGCACCCTGCTGAGGAGCAGAGGGGACAGGAGGGGGCGTGGGGGCCTCAGATCACACAGCAGCGCTTACCCTGCCACCTACCTGTGGGAACATCTCCCCCAAAGGCACAGTATAGGCCTGGCTGGGACACTCTGAGAAAGGTATGGGCGAATTCTGAAACAGTGGACTGTGGACCCACAGAGGCCAGTCATAGAAAGCCTTGCTCCCAGGGCCTGCTCCCCACTTTTACAGCTGCTTTTAGATTTATTTTTTATAAACTCCCCCTTAGGTTGTTGTTGTTCAGTCGCAAGTCATGTCCAACTTTTTGTGACCCTCATGGACAGAGGAGCCTGGAGGGCTACAGATTTCCCAGGCAAGAATATTGGAGTGGGTTGCCATTTCCTTCTCCAGGGGATATTCCCGACCCAGGGATTGAACCCAAGTCTCCTGCATTGGCAGATGGATTCTTTACCGCTGAGCCCCCAGGGAAGCCCCCCCTCCCCCGGCTAAAGTATGCAGGTGCTAAATATTATGCTGCACATTTTACAGAATAGGAAACAGGCCCAGAGAGGGGAAGTGACTAGGCCAGTGTCACCTAGCAGGTCCTTAGACCCTGGTGACCAGAGCCCAGTGGCTTTCTTTGCCCTTCATCATCATCCCTTTATCCCCAATTCTTCTGCAGCTTCTCAACGTACCCCAAGAGGGTAGTATATCCATCGAAGGTGACAAGCCTCTCAGAAGACTGTCAGACCCACCAATCTACATTTCAATGTGTCATAAATATTCAGGGGCTGCCTCCCCACCTTTCGGGGATCTGAACTAACTGCTTGAGCGCTGATCATGAGAGGGGCTGATCATGAGAGGGGCCGTAGGCCACCCGCCTCCCCCCACTCCATTTTCAGCTGGTTAAGTGTCCCTGCTCACCCTCATTCCCAGCCATCCCCACTCCCCAACCTGTAAAGCCCCGGGAAGGGGCCCCTCCCACGCAGCTTCCCAGTTTCAGCACCAGGGCTGTGATTTCATTAAAATCCACTTTGCTTCAAGTGCGGGAAGGCGGCTCACCATCTGTCCAGGCAGGCAGCCCCTCCCCTTCAACACTCCATCAATGGGGACAGTTGTCCCCTCCCAGAAGGAGCCCTCCCCCACAGCAGCAGGGACCCTGGAGCTTGTCCCAGCTCCGGCTCCCAGCTCCCTGGTTGCAGGCGGGCACACCCCATGTCAGACCCCCTCAATCCTCCAGCCTGTGCAGGACTCCAGGGCAGCTCAGAAAGGCCAAGCCTTTGTGCCCTTCTTGCCAGAGTCTCTGGGGGCTGACTCTTTTGTGGCATGTTCTCTGTCTCATTTGCATGTGGTTCATTAAATATAAACATGCATAAAAATCCCCAGCCTTGCCTCCTCCTCTTTCAGGGCCTCCTGGGAGTGCGGCTGATGGGTGTGAGCGCCTCCTTGCACATGTGTGCAAGGCTGTGTGTGCGGGAGGACGGGGCTGTGTGTGTGTGTGTGTGTGGTGTGGTGTGAGGGTCTGAGGCTGGATGTGAATGGAGGTTTGTATCCTTCAGCTCCTGTGGCTGGTGTATGGTTCCGCTTCTGTGGCTTCTGTGTAGGTAATCCATCACACATGTCCCCAGGTAGATATAGTCCTTACAAAGGGCACCTTGGGCCCTAGGGGAGGGGGGTGGGGGCAAGTGCCCAGCTGGTGTCCCCATCAGGCTTGGTGAAATGATCCCCAGGGAGCACCGTGAGGTCAGCCTACCCTGTCTCAGGCCAAAGGCTGTGTTTGGCCAAGAGCCTGCAGGTCAGCCCAGAGGTTCAGGGGAGGGGGCAGACACACCAGTGGGACCCCTCTACTGCTTCCAGGCCTCAGCCTCCAGGAGGGCAGGGTTGGAGGCAAGCCTAGGGAGTGGAGAGGGCACCCAGTCTCCTGGGTCAGCTTTCTGTGCCCCCACAACCCGGCCCGACCCACTCAGGAGCTGGGGAGCTGGCTGCCACCCCCCTTCTCCCCCCACCCACCCCCCCACTCCAGCTGGAGAGAGCCTGCAGTCCCCCAGGGGATTGGGGCGGGGACTAATGGCTCTGCACACTACAGATGCCTCCTCATTAAGGAACCGAATCCTTTTGTGTTTCCAGCCCCCATTCTGGGCTCCCTGGAGGTACAGAGAGCTAGGAGCTGGCCTGGGGAGAGATACCAGGGAAGGGACTCCTTCTCCTCAGGGCACTGGGGATGGACAAAGTTTGGCTTCTAAGCTTCTTCTTCCCCCTAAAACTAAACAATGACAAAGCCCGGCTTGAATGCCCTGCTGGAGAGGAATGCTGGAGCAGGAAACGCGGTAGTTAAGGAGTAGTTAAGGAGTCGGTCTGCTCATCTTTTCACTGTACAAGAGTCTGAAAGGTCCCCAGGGCCCCTGGCAGGCAGCCAGGGCCCCTCCCCACCCAGGAGGGCTGCTCTGCTCCCTCAGAGCAGCCCCTTGATGAACCTCTCTATCAGCTTCACCTAACTGCCGTTCTGCCAAACATCTCCTTGGAAGGGTAGCTTTGTTTTGAAAAGTGCTTGAAAACCACTCATTGCAAGCCAACCCATTTACTTTAGGAAGGGGAAACTGAGGCCCAGGCCCAGTTGGTGGCTCTACCAGCCCCAAATCAGAAGTTCCATGCCCTAAGCCCTGTGCTGGGGTGTCCCTTAGTTCTCCAGCAACTTTTCCACTCTCCAAGGACAGGTGACCCCAGAGTGGACTGCAGGTGGGGCGAGCCTTTTCTCACTGGTTGGGAGTTACCACTGTGCTGCAAGTTGCGGTGAGCCCCAGAGACGGTTCCTAAATCCCACCCCTCGAGCCCAGTTGGCCACACGGTGTGCTCCAGGTGGTGCCATAGGAGGGCTGGCACCCTTTATCTGAGGCTCCTTCTTCCCTCCCTTTCCTCCCACCCCTATTCAACCCTTGGGTCAGCCCTGTGTATCCCTGCAGTGTCCTGAGGGACTACAGTGAGGCCCTGGGCAGGCAGTGTCAGAGGGTAATAAGGAAGAGCAAATCTGACTCCATGCTGGATCCCTTTCTTTTACTTTAACCTTTTATTCTATTGCTTTTGCTACAAGTTCATCTCTAAAGTGATGTTGCTTAAAGTATACATAATGGCCCATCTCTGGGAACCCTGTTTCCACTGCTTCAAACAGCGCCCACCCTCCCCTCCACAGATGAAGGGGTGAACAGGTGCTCCTCAGGGCCTACCATCTCTGATTCCTGCCACCTTCATAAACAGGCCTTTGCTTCCCAGTGGCTCGGACAGTAAAGAATCTGCCTGCAATGCAGGAGACCTGGATTTGATCCCTGGGTTGGGAATATCCCCTGGAGAAGGGAAAGGCAACCCACTTCAATATTCTTGCCTGGGAAATCCCACGGACAGAGGAGCCTGGCAGGCTACAGTCCATGGTGTTGCAATGAGTCCGACTCGACTGAGCAACTAACACTTTCACTTTCTTTTGTCCATTCTCAGCTGAGCTGGGGTCTCTGGGAATTGTCCACTCACTCCAAGTTCACTCCTGACTTCTTTAGGAAGTCAGGGGAGAAAGTTTCTCGGGGCCACTTAGATCTCCGATGTCTCAGAGTAGGACCTGTTGGGTTGACAAGTCTGTTCTGCATTGGCTTGTACAGCTGGCCACGGAGCTAGGGGAAGCGGTCCTTGATCGTATCTCGCTCTGGGAAAGGGTCCCTGGGCAGCCATGGCACTGAGGGGTTGAGGACTGGACCTCCGGAAACCCTAATCCCTGAGCAAGCTATCCTGCAGGCCACTGTGTGGTAGATAATGCCAGACACGGGTCACTGTGGTGGCTGGAAACACTGCACAGAGGCCAGAGTGGGTGGCAGTGCGTCCGTGGCTGGTGGATGTGAAAGTGGTGTTGTGGCTTGTGGCTGCTGATGCTTTATTCTCCTGCTGACACCTGTTGGTCAGGTAGGGGCCGTTGTGGGTTCCTTGTTTCAAGTTGGGTTATGGGAGGGGGTCGTGTTGGGATGCCCCTCCGGGGTGAGGACCAGAGAGAGTGACAGGGTGGACAGAGGTCTGCTTGTGGGGGCTGGTCACGGTGGAGAAGCAAAGAAGAAAGTACCTTTGTCCCCAAACAGTCTGCAAAGGAATCTCCCAGCCACTCCCTGTTTCCGCTATGGGTACACCCAAGCCATGAGGAAAGAGGGTTCAGAGAGAGAGCCCAGCAAGCCACCAGCCTAGAAGGGAGCAGAAACAGGCAGGATATGGCTCCTGGACACCCCTATAAATCACCCAAGGGGAGGGGAGTTCTCCTGAGAGCCAGATCTAGAGTGGCTCAGGGAGGGGAGGGGGCTTTCTTCCTGGTCCAGGACCTCTGACGAGGTCAGGCCTGGATCTGATTAGACAGGCTCCAGGGGGACGCTGCGGGGCAGGAAGGGTCAGGGCAGAGTGCTGGGAAGGAAGCCGGCCACATCCCCCTGGCCCAGCCTCTAGCTCTCGGCTATAGCCAGACTCCTGTTTGGTGTGTGATGACAAAAAGATCAGTGGGCTTGCCAGGATGGAGAGTTCAAAACACAGCCTTTGTGGAAGCCGGAGGCACTGGGGGTCTGAGGCACCGACTGCCCCCATTCATACCGCCCTTCAAGAAGAACAACCACAATCTGCAAACTCTTCCGAAGGCCATCAAGGCCAGTCCCTCTCTTTGGATCCATCCCTGCCAAGGACCAGGGATATCCTGAATGCCCTGCTGCCCCTCAAGCAGCTCAGATGTTAACACTTTTCCTTGTGCTAGAAACATGCCTGAACCCCATATGCTTCCACCCAATGCCCTAACTTTCCCCCTGAGAATTTCATTTTCCAATAGAGGAACTAGCTATTAAGCACTTGAAATGTGACCAGTCCAAATTTAGTTGGGCTGTACCTTTAAAACACACACTGGAGTTCAAAGATTTAGTACAAACTAAAAGACACTGGAGCATTAGAGAAACGCAAGTCAAAACCATAATGAGATGCCACCTCACACCCATTGGGATGGCTACGATCAAAGCAACAGCAAGAAATAACAGAAAATAACAAGTGTTGGCAAGCCTGGGAAAAAATGGAATCGTTGTGGACTGTTGGTAGGAATGCTAACTGGTGCAGCTGCTAGCGAGAACAGTGAGGGCGTTCCTCAAACACTTAAAAAGAGAGGACTTCCCTGGCGGTCCAGTGGTTAAGAATCTGTCTGCCAACGCAGGGACCCTGGTCTGGGAAGATCCCACATGCCACGGGACAACTAAGCCCGTGGGCCACAACTCCTGGGCCTGTCTGCAGGAAATACTGAACCCCCCCTGACTAGAGCCCATGCTCCACGAGAGAAGCCGCCACAACGAGAAGCCTGCCCACCACAGCTAGAGAAAGCCCAAGTGCGGCAACGAAGACCCAGCACTGCCAAAAATAAATACATAAATAGAAACTTAAAAGCAGAACCACCATATGACCCAGCAATTCCACCTCTGGGTATCTACCCCAGAGAATTACAGGTCTCAAAGAAGTATCTCTACATCCATGTTCAAAGCAGCCTTATTTACGATAGCTAAAATGTGAGAGACGTTCAGGTAATCATCAACAAATGAATGGATAAACGAAATATGTTTATACAATGGGATATCGTTGTTGTTAGTCACGAAGTCGTGCCTGACTCTTTTGCAACCCTGTGGACTGTAGCCCGCCAGAATCCTCTGTTCATGGGATTTCCCAGGCAAGAATACTGGAGTGGGTTGCCATTTCCTCCTCCATGGAATCGTCCCGACCCAGGGATAGAACCTGCGTCTCCTGCATTGGCACACAGGCAGATTCTTTACCACTGAGCCACCAGGGAAGCCCACAATGGAATGCTACTCAGCCTTAAAACAGAAGGAAATTCTGACACATGCCACAGCGTGGATGAACTTTGAGGACATTATGCTAAGTGAAATAAGCCAGTCACAAAAAGACAAGTACTGCATGATTCCACTTATATGAGGTACCTAGAGCAGTCAATTCATAGAGATAGAAAGTAGCATGGAAGTTGCCACAGGCTGATGGGGAGAGAGGTTGAAGGAATTACTGTTTAATGGGAACAGAGATTCACATTTGGGAGAGCAAAAGAATTCCAGAGATGGATGGTGGTGGTGGTTTGCATAATAATATGAAGGTACTTGGAGACTCCCAGGGACGGAGGAGCCTGGTGGGCTGCCATCTATGGGGTCGCACAGAGTCGGACACGGCTGAAGCGA
Source organism: Bos indicus (assembly GCF_029378745.1). NCBI lineage: Eukaryota > Metazoa > Chordata > Mammalia > Artiodactyla > Bovidae > Bos > Bos indicus. Next base: position 12,289,776 of record NC_091769.1, read on the forward strand.
CTTAGCAGCAGCAGCAGCAGCGGCAATGCCACTGAACTGCACGCTTAAAAATGGTTAAGGTAGGGACTTCCCTGGTGGTTCAGTGGCTAAGACTCCTGGCTCCCAATGCAGGGGGCCTGGGTTCAATCTCTGGTCAGGGAACTAGATCCCACATGCCACGACTAAGACCCAGCACAGCTAAATAAATATTTTTTTTTAAATGGTCAAGACAGTAAATTTTATGTTAAGTGTATTTTACCACAATTAAAAAGTTGGAAAAATAATAACTTTAATTGATAATAATAGCTAATAATTTTAAATACTGATAAAGTTGAAACAATAATAGTTTGGATTTTTAAAGACAGTCCAAAAATATCAAAAAGTTATAAAAAATTTAAAAGTAATGATTTTGTGCTGGAATAATAATACTTTGCATATATTAAGTAAAATAAAGTATTTTATTAAAATTAACCTCCCTGTTTCTTTTTTACTTTTTAAAAAATATATGTGACTATTAGAAAATTTAAAATTATCTATGTGGTTTCTGTTATACTCCCACTGGACATTGCTGCTCTAGAAGACACAGTTCTATTCTTCATGTAACAGACCTTCAAATACTTGAGGTCCGGGGTGTTTCCTGAGAAATACCTTCTGAGAGGAGCGAGTGAAAGTTGCTCAGTTATGTTCGATGCTTTGTGACCCCATGGACTGTAGCCCACCAGGCTCCTTTGTCCATGAGATTCTCCAGGCAAGAATACTGGAGTGGGTTTTGGTTCACTTCTCCAGGGGATCTTCCCAACGTAGGGATTGAACCCGGGTCTCCCACATGGCAGGCAGATTCTTTACCTTCTGAGCCACTGGGGAAGCCCACTGAGAGGAAATACCCTTAACTCCTTCAGTCACTTGTGATGATGAGTGACGTTCAGGTGTCTTGAGCCTGAAGACCATGGGCAACACTCTGAACCCACAGAGCCTTACACCACCGGGGACTTGGAGCAGATTTCAGCCATCATCTGTAGTGGCCATCCCTGTGCTATCCAATATGGTAGCCACTAGTCACAGTGGTCACTTAAAATTAAACTACAAATTCGGTTCCTCTGACTCATTAACTGCCTTTCAAGTGTTCAGCAGCCACAAGTGGCTCCAGGCTACCTTATGGGACAACACCAATAAAATACTTCTGTCGTCACAGAAAACCCCGCTGGACAGCACTGCCCCACACCCAAGGCAAAGCCTCAGACCCACAGCTGCCTTCTGCATCGTTTCCTCTCTCCTGCTACCCCACCGGAGAGCCCCTCCCTTTTTCTGTATCGTCATCATTAGCTCAGCTTTGCCCCTGCCAGATCCCCCCTCTCCGGGCCACATGGATTCAGAGACTGCTGACAAGGCCCACGTTTGATTGCATCTCTGCATGGCAGGAAGGCCTCACACAGCAAGATTTCTGCTCCTGGTGGGGGAATACTTGCTAAGAGCATTTTGAGGCAATGGTCCAGTGAAGAGGTTAACGGTACAGGCTCTGGAATGAGACAGAACTGGGTACAAAACTCAACACCACCACTCTCAGCTCTGTGGCATTGAGTGAGTTACTTAGTCTCTCAGAACGTCTATTTTCTCACTTATATTAATAAAAATAGGGTTGATAATAGTTCATGTCATTAGAGCCGCTGCACTGGGGGGGAATCAATGAGACCTGTTTGTAAAGTACTTGGCACAGTCCTCAGAAAATAGCAAAAGCTTGCTACCTAATGTTGAGGGAAAATAGAGGAATTGAGTTAAAAGATCCTGAGACGTTATGGGACTTCCTTGGTGAACCAGTGGTTAAGACTCTGTGCTTACAATGCAAGGGGCTTGGGTTCAATCCCTGGCTAGGGAACTAGGATTCCATATGCCGCACAGCACAGCCGAGAAAATTAAGGAAAAAAAAACAGGTATTGAGGTTATGGTAGAGCACGGTAGGATTGGGGGTTGGTAGCCATCTCCTCCAAGAGAGTAGCCATATTCTCACGGACAGGCAAAGGCTCAGAGAGTTAGCGGTAGAGGCTCTGAAAAAGTGAGTAAAGATAGAATTTGCAAGGCTTGAATGGTGAGAGGGTCACTGCAGGGGGAAGGGGGCAGCGGGGTATAAACCAACTTGGCTTCTATTTCACTTCTGCCTGGGAGCTTCACAAAGGCTCTAATAGGCGAGCTGTCAGTTGGAAGAAGCCATTGGGTAATTGAGGCCTTGACTTCTCTAGTAAAATGTTTATGAAGCCCATAAACTCATGCCTTTATTGGCCAGGCTCATTCCGGGGGATGGATGTGGCTCTCTGAGGTGCAGTTAAAGCACCTGCTGAACTCCGGCACCCTACAGCTACTCTGGGCTCCACCCAGACCCACCAGGCAGTGACCCTGGAGGGTGAGGAGGCCAGCCAAGTCCCACCCCACGTGCCCTTTAAACTCCACAAAGCACTTGTAAATGTCCTATCTCTAGCTGTGAATGGGAAGGAGGGAGGTGATGGCAGAGAGTCCTGAGTCCTGGGGAGGCTGGCAGCTTGCCACAGTCCCCATGGGATATTGGTTTTGTCATCAGGCTTCTCTGGCCCAGGTTCACCCTTCCTAACCCTCTGTCAGTCTCCCCAGTATCTGGGTCCCCGCCTTGCCCATGACTTTGGCTCTGTTAGGGAAGAGCACCCACATTGACTGGCTGTTGACATTTGGGATGGAGCAAAGTATGAACTTTGAAGACCTGTATTTACTTCCCTGGGCCTCCAAAGGGAAGTCTGAGAGTTGAATTAGGTTTTGAATCCAGGGAGTATGGTGTTTTTTGTTTTTTTTGGGGGGGTATGGGGGGGCGCTCTGTGTGGGGTTTGGGTGGATGGGTGTGGGTGGATGGTATCTGGGGCTTACAAACAGCTCCAGAAGACTGCAATGGTTCAGAGACTCTGCTCAGCTTTGCTGGGGGTGATTGATTCATCTGGGCCTTTGCCTGGTGACCCTGCTCTGAGAAGCCTCTGGATCCTTTTGTCCCCCTCCTCAAGCCCCTTACCCCCTGCCTTAGGCCCCTGAACCCCAGACCCTCCCTCCCACCCTCCCACACCACCACCAGCTCACCACTCCCCTGGCCCCAATTCTAACACAAAAGGCAACTTTGTCTTTCAAGTCAGCAGCCATAAATCCACGTCTCTCCCCTGCCTCCTGGCAGCCACCTCTGACAAATGGGAGGAGTGGAGGACAGTGGGGGGCCAGACTCAGCTTGGGAAAGTCCCTGCATCCAGTTGTCGGCCCACTGTAGGCTGGTGAGCATCGAACCTTTATGGCCTGATCTTTGATTCCAACGGACAGGAAGACCCAAGGCACAGCTGCAGGGGAGGCAGTCGGGCTCTCTGCAGTCTCTGGGCTGGGCTTTTACTGCCAAAGAGCATAAAACCTCTCAAAGCCCTCCTTTCAATTATTCAGCCCATAATTCGGAGGCTCCGGTTCTTCCTCCACATCAAGCAGTGGGCTCCCCATCCCTCCCTACCTCCAGCCCACCACGGAGGTGTAAAGGTGTCTGGTGGAGTGTGCTGTGGGACCCGGGTGAGGCCCTGCCCGACGTGGCATCCTGGGTGAGCCATTAGGTCGGTGCGTTCCCCTGCTTTCAGTGTGGCCCCTACACACGGGAAGGGAAAGGCGAAGAGAATCACTCTCCCATGAGACCACCCTACCCACTCCATGCTAGGTTCTCAAAAGCAGTCCCAACTTCAAATATTTTGCTCTATTTTTCATCCCACATATCAGGCAATGAGTCAGAGGGTGTGTCTTGGGCTGGGAAATACAGTCATCTGTCCTATATTTACATAGCACACCCACTAAATCAACTCTAAGCATTCATTCAACAGATACTTACTGATTGCTAACGTGTCAAGAGGATGTCCTGGCACCCTGGGGCAAATTCCCTCCTCCCACAGACCCTGTCTTTAGACTTTCCACCCAATCTTCTAGAAAGGTTAAAACACCAGAGCCAGAGTCTTAGGTATGATCATAGTCCAGAAACCTGCAGAAGCCACTGATGGGCAAAGCTAAGATTATATTATGTCAGAATAACCCTGAAAGGCAGGGATTATTAGCCCTTCTGATGCACAGAGAGGTTAAGTAACTTGCCCAAGGTCACATAGTCATTTAATAATGATGCTCACACATTAACATTTAATGATGCCACAGCAGGCATTTGAACTTAAAATGTTTTAACCCATGCTCTTTCCTTGCATCACAGCTGTGAGACACACACATTCAAATGGTTCTCAAACACGACTGACCATACCTTTGAACAATGGCACAGAAAATCACAGAAGTACACGACATCCTTGACCCTTAAAAGTATCACGCCAAAAAAAAAAAGTATCATGCCTACGTACAGTCAGAGACACCCATGACATAGCAGGCTTCACTTTAACTGAAGTCCCCCAGGGTTTGAGGTAGGTTTCACAGAGCATAACTAATGCAGATAAGCACCATGATACGACAGTGTTATTAGCCTCCTAATGGTCACTAGCCCACACGTGTTTCCTAAATTCTATTAACACAGGTAAATAAACAACCCAGACGCCAGTCCCCAGGTAGCCCTTCCACGGGCATTTTCGTGCTCGTGGAAATCGGCAAACCAAGAAACCAAGCTGCAAGGATGGAGCCTGCAGAGTTATTCCTGTCACTTGTCAGGCCTTACAAAACAGAGGAGTAACTTATTTTCCAGATTTTGCAGGAAGAGGACAAAGCATTGTGAGAGGCCAGTGGCTTCCATGGGGTGAGTGGGGGTGGTGGGGCAGGGAGAGGGAAGGTAAATGTGTTAAAGAGAAGGGCCGCCGTGACTGTCTCAGTCCTTTTAATAACTGGGTCTTGATAAAGCCAAAGCCCCTCTCTGGGCCTCTTATTTCCTCCTCTGTAAAATGGATGAGTTGAACTGGGCTGATTACAAAGTCTATCCGGCTACAGCCTCTGAGACACATGTGCTTGCAGGCGGCAGCCGAGGGTGCAGGGTCGGGGGCTGGGAGTCAGCTTGGGAATCCCTCTCTGCCTTAGACTTGAAACTGTCCAGGCCCAGCAGGGCCCCTCTCCACAGACTGCACGTCTCCACCTGTGTCAGGGTCACCAATCTTCCTTATGTAAACGTGCCCGGGGCCCACGACATCCTAACTTCCGTCATTCTGGTCGGGATACCGGATCTCCCTCACCTCCCGGAAGGACGTCTGGCTAGGGGGCGCAGGCTGGAGCTATTAAGTAAATTGCTTTCACGTGACCATGAGGACAACTCAACAAAAACAGACACTGCCCCCAAATTTCCAGAACCATATATTAGGATTTGTAGGGGACTAATCTAGCAGGCATTAGGTAATGGAGGGGTGACCTGATCATGTCTGACTCTCACAGATTCCTTATGTGACCTTTCCATTTCAATCTTGGTTTTCTCATCTTTAAAATGGGAGAGGAGGAGGATAGACAAGATAATCTGTAAGGTTCAGACCATGAAATGGTCTCTCTCCTCCCATGAAAGGACTCCTCTTCTCAAACCTTGATCTGATGCTGTATTTACCTCTCATGATTCTACAGAATCTCTGGCGGCTCAACTCTGAACCATGATCGTTAAAGGCCTGCAGACAATCCACCTCAGCAACAGTGCTGCTGGTGGTAAGTTGCTTCAGTCGTGTCCGACTCTGTGCGACCCCAGAGACGGCAGCCCACCAGGCTCCCCCGTCCCTGGGATTCTCCAGGCAAGAACACTGGAGTGGGGTGCCATTTCCTTCTGCAATGCATGAAAGTGAAAAGTGAAAGTGAAGTCGCTCAGTCGTCTCCGACTCTTAGCGACCCCATGGACTGCAGCCCTCCAGGCTCCTCCGTCCATGGGATTTTCCAGGCAAGAGTGCTGGAGTGGGGTGCCATTGCCTTCTCTGGGAATCTTCTATAGAAGGTTTCAAAAGCCTTCCCTTAAATTCAAAGGTTTCACCACATCCACCCCTAACCTCTTCGTTTTCTTGTGATTCTTAGTTAGAGCCTCACCATGGGCCAACTACCCAAGCTAGAACAAAACAAGGGCACTGCCACACCTGTCGCCTCTCCCCCACAGTCAACTGGTCACTAATCCCGGGCTATCCTCCCTTATCGCTCCCACTGCCTTGGCTCAGGCTCTCAACACTCTCAACTGTTTCTGTAATAGCTTCCCCTGTCCAGTCTCCCCATTTCTAGTGCTCCCTTCCTCCGCTTCTTGGGCTTCCCTTGTGGCTCAGCTGGCAAAGAATCCGCCTGCAATGCGGGAGACCTGGGTTCGATCCCTGGGTTGGGAAGACCCCTGGAGAAGGGCATAGCAACCCACTCCAGTATTCTTGCCTGGAGAATACCCATAGACAGAGGATCTTGGGGGCTACAGTCCATGGGGTCACAAAGTGTCGGACACACCTCCTCTTCTTAGTCCATCCTGAAGCCATAATCATCTTCCTGAATATCCAATTAACCATCTTCGGTGGTTCTCCATTGCCTTGAATCAAGGTAGTCTCCTTGGGATGGCATTCAAGGTCTTCATTATTAGATCCTGATTAATCTTTCCAGCTTCAAAGGCAGCTAGTTCTCTCTTCATGTAATTTGCACTCCGACTGTGTGAGACAGGCTTGTCTTTTCCAGACATCAGATGTTCATACTTCTCTTTACCTCTGCTGTCCCCATTTGCCTGGAACTCTTTTGCCATTTTCTCTACTAGCATCTCATCTTCTACAGCCCCCAAAGGAGGCAGGCAGAATTAATTCCTGCCTTGAATGTGTTGCCTTTGTGCCTCTCTCCTAGCCTTTAACAAAACATATCAGAATCCGTTGCTTACACATCAATCACCTACTAGCCTATGAGTCCCTTATGGGCCCAGAATGGTCTAACTTGCCTTTCTATCTCCAGCACCTAGAACAAATACTAGGTAAATAATAAGTCTTCATTAACTGTGTCCTGAATGCTAGCGTTAAGGGTCATATGATCTTGGGGTCATTACACATTATCTTCTCTTCCACCCAAGACCCCACCCTGCCACAACTCATTGTTTATTTGGGGCAAGTTACTTTCTCTCCTTGAGTCTCAGCTTATTCAATGAAACGAAGGACTTGGGACTAAGCACCCCAGTCCTCTTCTCAAACCTGACTGTGTATCAGAATAACCTAGGACGCTGAGTAACTGCAGATTTCCAGACTCCACTTCCTTGGTCTGGCGCGGTGCTCAGGAATCTATGAAAGCGCAGGAGGCTGTCACATGTGCACGGCCAGCATTGGGACCCCCTGGCCTGGCAGGTTCTCGAGAATCCTTATCGTCCCCCGAGCTCCAGCATCCGACAAGGGCAGATTCCCAGCCCAGCACCCATAACCCCATCCACCCATCCAACCCCTCCAGCAACAAGGCCAGTAGTTAGTCCAGGCAGTCGGACTCCAATGCCAGGAGCCGGCAGCCGGGCGGGTGGAGCATGTGGGAGCCCGGCCCCCCCGGAGCCCCCAGTGCTGGCATTCGGCTGCCGAGCGGGGTCAGGGCCCCCGAGCCTGGGGCCCTGAGAGCCGCTCGCTCGGCGGCAGGAGTAAGTGGGACCATCTGCTCCGCTCGGCAGAGGTCAGCGCTTTGTGTCAAGCTCCCATCCCCCCTCGCTCCTCCCTCCACCTTCCCCTCTTTGCCCTTTGACTCCCGGGACTCAAAAGAAAAAAAAAGCCCTTGAGGTCCTGATGAAAGTGGGAGTGTGATGGGGAGCGACACCGGAGCTCGGGGCCCGGGCAGTGCTGAGCCTGCGCCGGCGGAGAGCGCGCGGCGGGCGGCTGCGGGCCGGGGAGGAGCAGCCGCGTCCGGTCCGTCGGGCCCGGGCCGAGCCGGCGGGGCGGCTCCCGAGGGAGGCGGCGCCGGTTCCCACAGCCGGCCGGGCCGTCGGGCCCCTTTGAAGTGGCCGCAGCTGCACACCCCGAGCCGCGGCTAATCCCCGCCGACGCGGGCGTCCTCGCCCCCCCGCATAGCAATAGTGTCCGCGCTGAATGGCGCTGGCTAATTACCTCGCTCGCACCGCCGCGGGTGAATGAGAGAATCCGGCATTGTGCGCGGCGAATGGAGAAAATAAGACAACCATTGTCCTCGCACGCCAAACGAGGGTTTGATGTCGCTGGGGCGAGCGAGGCACCATTTCCCGCCACCCTCTCCCCCCAGCGGGGCAAATGCCCCAGCTGCGCCCGGGTGGACCGGGCCGGCCCAGGGAAACTGAGGAAGCAGGTCCCGCCTCCCCACGGAAGAAGCCCTCCGCGCCCCGACTACCCATGGAAGCCCGGCAGGGGCTACGAGTCTGCCCCGGGGCTCCCCTCTACACCAGTGGGTTCTTGGGGGCACCTACTGTGATAGCCCGGTTCGGAGAAAAACCAAGCGAGGCCCTGCCTTTACAGCCTAATTAGATTTCGCTGGGAACACATGAAACAATGAGAAGAGTCGAGGATTTATGTTCTTCAGTGCCCAACTGTGTGCCACCAGCTGAAAGGGCTGGAGACGTTCAGAGAATGGCTGGGAGAGATGTGAGAAGAGGAACAGGGCTCTGAAAAGAAGAGGCAGGAAGATGGGAAGCTGTGGGGGCTGAGGAATGGACTGGCATGTTCCGGGAGGAAGAGAGAAAGCTTGGAAAGGGGAGGTCCTAACAGTCAGGTCTGAGCCAGGGTTCAGGATTCGGATGTGACAACGGAAGCGCCCAGGCCGCTGCTTTGATCCAAGAAAGGTCCCCTTGATGAGAATGGTGGGTGGGAAGGAAGGACTGGAGTTTCAACCACTTGCCTGTGAAAACCGACTCTTTATCAGGAACTGGACTAGCCTGAGGCACTTCCCTTTTCTTCTTGTTTAAGGATGTGAGAGGCTTAGCTTAGAAATCAGCACTAAAGGAAAATCATGATGCAGATGGACAGGCTGACAATCACACTGTAAATCAATTCAACAGATTCTGTGCTTTATCAAGCTGCCTTCTCTCTTCACTATCACCACAGTTATGGTTGCTTCTTGACAAGGCAGGAAGAGGAGCTCGAATTCTTCAAGATCAGGAGGTGTCTTATCTTTCTGTCCCTCAGAGTCCTCAGCTTAGAGGCAGGTAGGTGTAGGAGACATGCTCTTAGAGATTGGTTGATTTGATAACTGACCTGCTTTAATATCCTTCAGTTCCAGTATCCTTTTCCTGGAAGCACATACTTCCTAATCCCTTCTGATGGGCTCTTAGATTATGTCTGCCTAAAGAAGAACATACATAAGATCCAGTGTCCTTTCAGGCTTCTCAACTGATAAAAAGGTCCATTGCTCAGATCAACAGTAGGCTGTTGGGCTGACCCAGTCACCCTTGGTTAGCATCACTTATGATGCATATTACTGGGCTCTTTCTAAGGCAGCAATCTTTTCTAATGTTCTAATGTCCATGTTACCACAACGAGATTATGAACCCTTTGTGTACAGCCGATAACTAGGCTCTGAAACAGGACCACCCATAAAGTGAAGTCGCTCAGTTGTGTCCTGTTCTTTGCAACCCCATGGACTGTAGCCTACCAGGCTCCTCCATCCACGGGATTTTCCAGGCAAGAGTACTGGAGCAGGTTGCCATTTCATCCATCCGTTTATTTGAGAATAAAATTAAAGACTGGACAACACTTGTTGAGAGACTACACAGCCGCCAAAATGGGTCCTTGTCTTGACTGATCAACCACGTCTAACACTACTGAGCGCTAATTTTAACAGTGATACGTGAAAACATATGCTTTTTAAAGGAGAGAAAAATCTAAGTACAGGTTATTATTTTTCTAACCCAATTCTCAATCAAGGTTTAATTTAACCTGGTCATAAGTGCCAATATGATCATAACGTTTTTCTTAATAATTCTCCTAAATCTTCATCTCAGAGTCATGTTTCTTCTGCCTAAGGCTCTAGAATCTTAAGCCTATTTGGTATCCCAGCACCTGCTGAACTACTCCCCTGCTTAGGCCAGTCTACCTAGTTAGCTGATCTGCTTAGTTAGGTGGTCTAAAGAACTCCAAAACAAAACAAAAAGGTAACGCAGAACTGCTGTGGATGTGGTAAATGTAAGAAGCCTGAAGCTCCACCAATCTGACTTCTCTTTCCCTCATCTGCCATCCCCGAGCCCCCTTCACAGACCCAAGGACCGTAAAGAATGATGCTGAACGTCCCTTCATCTAGAGAAAAAAAGGACCTACCCAAGGAAACAACAGTTAGTTTGTAGTAGATCAGAGATCATTCTAATGCCATACAGGCCACTAGCTTCATTTTACAGGACTAAAATGACCATTCAAGCAGAAACTATAATTGTTATTATATAGTACTATACACGTGTCTTTATAGTTTGTCCAGATTTCAACAAGAGTGCCTGAATATCTAATCCCCAGAAAATTACACTTGGGAAATGATCCACTATTCAAAAAACATGAGGCGCCTCCAGGCCCAAACTGGAGATTCAACACTTTTAACTAAAAAAGTGCTTTCTAAAGGAAGCCTATTTCTCCTCACATCTCTTCTTTCCCCAAACCCAAGACCATTAAATAACTTTAAAAATAATGCTCCATGGGTGAATATTTTCATAAGAAGATAATGAGTATAATAACGAGAATGTGTTTTTTCTCCTCTTATCCATTCCCACAGCAACATGCATTCACAGGAGGCTTTGTTATCATAGTTATGATTTTTCAAGATAATAGGAAGATAGGCATATACATATGCAAGGACAGTCCTTCCCAAGAGGATGCACATGGAGCTCAAGGGAAGAGGGACACTTCCCAGCACGGAACTAGCCTGTTAGCCATTCTGGGGATGAGGCCAAAGGTCTGGCATCCTCGGACTTTCTATAGCTTGTCTGGAAGGGTGTCCCACCCTGAGGTGACTGAGTATCAGTAGCCACCTCACCTGGTAAACCGAGGTCTGAATTCACCAGGCCACCGCCTCACCTGCAGCTTTGTCCAGTCTCCATCCTCCCCCAAGTGGCCAGCAGTGGGACCTTGGAAGAAGGCTGTTTCAAGCAAAGGAACAGAAGAGGGAGACAGGGGTGCCTCTTAAGACTAGAAGAAGCTGGTTTAGGAGACTGGTGATACAGTTAGGTGCAGACATGGCTGCTCTTGGCTCCTGACAGCAGGGGACTCAGAAGCCTGCAGAGAATGGCTTCAGGGAAAGTACACTGGAGGCTCTCGAGTGATATCCGACTCAGCCTTCCTTGCCTCCCCCAGGTCCAGGCTGTTGAACTCCAGAGGAAGAGTGTGCTGACCACAGCAGGCAGGACGTGTTTCCACCCTCCCTTGCATACGCCCGCAGCTCTCCATTCTCACCCTTCCCAGGCGTCACTCTGTGCTCAGCGCTGAGGATGCTCAGAGGAGCTAGCCCCACCCCTCAAGGAGTCTGCAAACCAGTGGGAGGAACAAGCTTCATACTCACTGTCCCAGAACAGACTGGGGTGTCTTCTGATTCTCCTCACCCCCAAAAAGCCAAGCTGGGCATTCAGTTCAATGACTCCTTCCCGAATTGATGCAATAAAAGCTATATGGCTTTATTTCAGGAAAGCCTTGATCCCATCAACCTTATACTTAGCAGCCTTGCTTGTAATGATCTTGATTTTGTCATGTTTCAGTGGGAAAATGACTGATTTGAAAAGCAAAATCAGAAACACAAGAGAGCAGGAATGTCAAACAGGCTCAATCCTAAGACTCATTCTATGATATATCATTACTGGTCTTCTGATATAGTGGAAGCAAGGATATTCTAACCCATTCTTCAAGTGGGACCAACTTAAGACAGGGTTTCTCTAAGGTATTAGAGGTTTGGCATACAATTTTCGTGGTGGTGATGGTGTTCAGTTGCTAAGTCGTATCCAACTCTTTGTGACCCCATGTACTATAGCCCATCAGGGTCCTCTGTCCATGGGATTCTCCAAGCAAGAATACTGGAGTGGGTTGCCATTTCCTTCTCCAGGGGATCTTCCCGACCCAGGGATTGAACCCATGTCTCCTGCATTGGCAAGCAGATTCTTTACCACTGAGCCACTAGGGAAGCCCAGCATACAATTTTAAGAGACCTCTAAAAAATTAGGGTAAAGGGAACTACTGCAGAAAGAGAGTGACATTCCATATAAGCTGGGATGTAAGAGGCAAAACAAAAATAACCCACGAAGAGCAGGGGAGGTGAGGGAAAAAAACAGCCAGATGTGAAGATGGCAGGAAAAGATCCAGGAATTGCTTATCACAAGCAAATACTGGGTTTCAGTGTTCTAAGATCCCGGCTCTCAAGTTAGAATCCCAAATCCCATTTGGCCAACCAGCTCATTGGAAAGAATGCCTGAATGCTTTCTGTCCCAGTTCTGTACACCAGGACTTGGGGCAAGGCCTGCTCTCTGGTCTCAGCTTCCACAGCAGTGATGTGAGAAACAAGGGCAAGAGACTGGAGGACAGGGCAAAGCAGGGTGAGGGTGCATCAGGAAAACCTGGAAAGCTCCCTTCTCCCCACTCCTGCCTGCCCCTGGGGGGAGCACACTCCCCAGCACTGTCAGGGCGACAAGCACACATCTCTGTCCCAGCTACCCTTCTGTGAAGGTTCTGGGCCCCACTCTGCTTCCTGCTCAAAGGCTGGCCTATAGACTTTTGTCTAGCCCCCACCCCTTGTCAGCAGTCCCTGGCCTGCACTCCAAGCCAATCGGGAGGAAGGCGGCTGGGGGCCCTAGACCTCCACTCTCCTGTTCTATTTTGCTCCCCAAGACCAGTAAGAGGCCTCCAGTCGGTGAGAGGTAAAGGCCAGGGAAGTAGTGGAGCATACAGGAGCTCCAAGGACAACACAAGCGCAGTCGCAGACCGCAGATACACTCACACACGCACACAGGTTCTCACATCCACAGACACACAGGGCGCGGTGACTTGACAGCCCCGCAACTGCGCGGCGCAGGTTAATTGAAGGCACATCGATTCTGCCTTGTCGGCCAACCGGCCGGGCCCCGCCTCGGCGAGAAGCAGCCCGCTTTGTGCTGACAGTTGGGGGTATCCCTCTTCGCCGATGCAAAGGAAAGGAGTCGTTTTCAGAGCGCGGTCCACTCATTTCACACCGCGCTTGCCGCGGGGCGGAGGGCCAGTCCCTGCGCAGGTGGTTGAGCGCCCCGCCACACCCCAATCCCAGGGACTCAGTAGCCTCGCTTCCGACACGTGCGTGCTGCCCCGGGCAGCAACCGCCCAGGTAGGGGCAGCGACAGAAGGTGAGGATGACAAGAGAGCTTTGCTATAGAACTGTGATCTTGACAGTTCAAAAAGGAGGAAGCCAAGCCCAGTACGGGAGAGACAGAGGAGTGGGAGAGGGAGATGGAGGAGAGAGCTAGGGCCAGCCTGGGGAGAGGTAGAGAGGAGAGTTGGGGAGGGGGGAAACTACCTTCAAGGCAAAACGAGTCAGAAGTGAGAGGGGACTTTGAGAACCTTGTAATCTGGTCCTCTCCACACTACCTTCCACCCATGGGGAAACTGAGGTCCAGGAAAGTGAACTTTGGGTTTTGTGGGTCCAAAAACCACATGGGGATGAGTTGAATATTCATATATTACAAGCAGCTCCTGGTCGAAGTGGGAGTCAAAGAGGACACAGAAGTAAGGATGACGTCTATGTCAGGTCCAGGCTCCTCCCAGTCCGCAGTCTTGGCAGGCACTTTCCCAGGTGGGAAGCGGGTAGACTGGGAGGAAAACATGCAGGCAGCTCCACGGCAGGCAGGGCCCCAGGTCAGGGCATATGCCCCAGGAAACATCAGCCCCCAAACCAAGGCTTTCAGGTAGGGATGGGGGCAGGATCCAGGACCCTCCCCAGAAGTCAGGTTGCTCAGAGTGAGGGTGAAGAAATGCAGAGCACGCAGGGCTGCCGCAGCATCCCAAGAAGGTCTGGTTGGTGCTCCCTCCCCACCCCCGTTACCGGTTCTCACTCAGAGACCCAAAGTTCACCCTGTTCTAAGGATCCCAGCCGCAACTGGCCCCTCCCCATGGCCAGTAAAGCCCCCGCCCTGTGCCCTCCCAGCAGGCACAGCCCGCCCCTCCCTGCAGTGCTGCTAGGTTGACGACGGAGCCTGCCGTCCAACACACTGCTCAGTGGGGCCAAGAGGGCAGGGGAGGAGCCGAGAGGGCAGGGGCCTCACGTCGACCACTCACCCAGGATGGGGTAGTAGCCGAATCTTCCAGCTACCACAGCGGGCAGGGACTGTGGTCAGGGGTGGGGGCCACGTAACTGCACGAGGCCTTAGGCCACCTTGCCCAGGCAAGGGGACAGCAAAAGGACAATCAGCAGCCTGGCTTCTCCATCTTCCAAGGCTGATTACGTCTCTTCCCTACCACCCAGCCCCCACCCCTGGAACCCCTAGGGAGAAGGATCCTACTCAAGCCACACCAGTTCCTTTCCTGTGATTTGTTCTGAATTTTCAAACAAAGAGTAATTATGACAGATGTGGAGCAATCAGCATCATTATGCGGGGGCAACAAGAAAGGGAAAGGGAGATGAGGGGCCCCGGGGGAGGGGAACTTGTCTTTCCTCCTTGAAACAAGCAATTCTCACACCTACAGCCCAACACCCTCCGGACTTCTCCTGCTGCTGGGAACCTGTATCAGCCACTCTGCCCAGCCTCTCAGGTAGGACAACTTTTCTCTGCAGAGCATCCCAGCAGAGCACCCAGCCTAACTGCCCTCCTGATTCTCCCCAGACCTCCAGCAGCAGCTGGGGGTGGGGACCATGTAGCCCCATCTTGCACACCCAGAAGTGGCTCCCACTTTGGCCAGGGTTCTAAGTTGTTTGCTCCCAATACTCTCACAGGAGCATGGCTCTATTAATATTTCTTAGGCAAAAATACTGATTATGTTCTCAAGGGACTCTAGCCCCCTTTAAGGACACTCAGGCCACTGAATTTTGAGTCAGGCAGACCAGGTTTAAAACCCAGCGTCTCTACTTACTGTGCACCCTTGGGCAAGTTAATAACCAGTCTGGGCTTCTGTTTGCTGCTGCTGCTAAGTCACTTCAGTCATGTCTGACTCGGTGTGACCCCAGAGATGGCAGCCCACCAGGCTCCCCCGTCCCTGAGATTCTCCAGGCAAGAATACTGGAGTGGGTTGCCATTTCCTTCTCCAGTGCATGAAAGTGAAAAGTTCTGTTTACTCATCTGTGAAATAGGACTAGTAACGCCTACTAATGGAAATCTGTGGGAATTAAGTAAATTAACATACACAGGGCTTAGGACAGTGCAGCCCCCTTAGACTAGGAAGACTCCTGCTACTACTACAGGTTCCCACCAGAGCCAGCACGTAGGTAGCCCTCACACTACTCAGCCCAGCATCCGGGGTGCTCTGGAAACTCAGGGACTCTCTGAGATGTGCCATGGATGTCAGGAGCCTATACCCACTGGCTGACACTCACATTCAGAACCACCCCCACAGACAGGGGTGGGGGTAGATCAGGAGAAAAATGGAAATGTATGTGCCAGTATGCCCTGGAGGAGATATAAAAAGATCTCCCCCATCCCCAACCAGAAAGCAGTGAGGCATTGGGCGGGGCAAGCGGCACGAGGGACTCCAGGGGCTCTCCAACCTGCCCAGGCTGGAGGACCAATCACATCCTTGGGCAGGATACCTCCTCAGGGCCTCAGTTTTCACCTCTGTAAAACGAGGAGGTGGGACCAGGCAAGGTCCAAATGGATGCAGTCTGGATGCCTGTGATCCCACTGCGGGGCTGGGCAGACTTCCAAGGTCCTAGATGGACCAGGAATTTTAGGCTTCTTTGACTGTAGCCTGCAACTCAGTGAAAAGGCTAGAACTTGGTCCTCTCTCTTGGTGGTCTGCCCCCTCCTCTCCATTTAGGTGGTCTGGTCTCCATCTGCCCACTCCAAGTCCCTGGGGCCTCTTGCTAGTCCCCCCTCACATTCCAATGGCCTTGGGGGCAGCAGCCAGACCAGAAAGTCCAGTTCCTGCCCATTATCACTGCTTGCATCTGCACTGCAACCCAACACCAGCATTCCAGAGAGTAGCCTGGGGCTGCCCCCACCACCCACGGTGGTCAGTGTCCAGGCTCAGAGACAGGGCCCAAGCAGGGGCCAGCATTCTCAGATTCCTCTCCCGGGGAAGGTGTGCCCCAGTGAGACTCTGACTTGCTGGGGAGGCCACGAACGCCTTCCTTTGGGGTCCTCTTTGCACCTCATCCTCTCTGACTCCCCTCTTCCCATCTCTTTGCTCTGTGCCGAGGCCTGAGCTCACCTACTTTTGCAGCGGTGTCTCCCTCCAAGCACAGCAGCGGAGGGTGGACACAGGAATTGCTACAATTGGAGCCAGAGGCAGGAGGAAACAGAACAATAAAGAGAGCTGGACACAGGAAGAAGGGAGGGCAGGAGAAACCAGGAGGCAGGAGGAATTCTAAGACAAAGACCCCGAACGTGACCTCACAGGAGGGGGTGGGGGCGAGGCAGAGTGTGTAGGGGGTGTCGAAGACTGAGGAGCCTAAGATCCAGGGAAGAGATGGAGAGGGTGGGCTGGGAGTCCTCTGCATCGAATTGTCCTCCATCTGCCTGAATCAGGTGGTGAGCTGGCCTGGATTAAGCCCACACTTCCATCCCCTCCGTCTGCCTGGAGTCCAGGGTCTGGCCTGGCATTCCTCCTCGCTTGCCCCTCTTCAGGCCCTTACTGGACCCCTGTCTTTGCCCTTCCATAGGTCACATCATCACCTGTCGAGGAAGCGCCCCTGGAGCTGCTCCGATTCACAGAGAACACTCTCTGCTCCTCCCTTACCTTCGAGGGCAGTCAGAAAGGGTCAGCCTTTCTTGAAACAGGGTGAACAAAGCTGGTGGGCAGGGGAAGCAAGCTCAGACATCAAAGAATGGTCCTTTGGTGGGGGTGGAGGTGGGGGGTGGTTGGCACACGAACAGCCCAGGCCAGCAGGCTCAGATTGCAGCCAGATTGCTGGCACTCGCCTAATAAATAAGAAAACCATGGTCTAGATTCCCAGATACTATGGCCAGGCCCCCAAGCCCATCATGTAAGCCCCACCCTCTGCCAGAGACCTAAGGCTAGCTTTCCCTCCTTCCTCACTTCAGCTACAGGATCTAATAAAATGACCCACCACTCCCTCTTGCCCTGTACTAGTTCTGTCCATTCTAGATCTCTAGCCTGGTCACACTGCTCAGGGAGGAGGGATTCCCACAGAAGAGTCCTTTGAAAGCTGGACCCTCATCCTGACCCCCTGCACCCTTCTTCGGCACGCAGCTGTATGCTCAGGTGCCCACAGAGGCCCACGTGGCAATATACACACACATTGCTGGTCTCCATGGGCTTCCCAGGTGGCGCTAGTGGTAAAGAACCTGCCTGCCAATGTAGGAGACGCAGGTTTGATCCCTGGGTTGGGAACATTCCCTGGAGAAGGAAATGGCAACCCACTCTGGTATTCTTGCCCTGAAAATCCCATGGACAAGGAGCCTGGCAGGCTACAGTCCATGGGGTCACAAAGAGTCAGACACGACTGAAGCGACTTAGCACTAGCACTGGTCTCTGCGTTTCTTGTTGCAACAAGGCTAGAGCCAGAGATCTTAGGGAGCCATAGGTTAGTTACACAGGCAGACGTTTTTGGAACCACTCGGTCCAGTTTAAACAAAGACAGCAGTGAGCTGTTTGGTTTTCCATCCTGGGTGCCCTTCTGTTCCATTCTACTTGTTTTTTTGAGGGCTGTGTTGAACAGCCTTCAAGCTGCTGTGAAAAGTCTCTTACATACACACACACACGCACACACACACATGCCTGCAGGGACTTTGGAGAGGCGAGGGGAAGGCAATACAAGAAGGCCAGAAGTGAAAAAGTCCTTTCTCCCGGGGGTTGGGGAGGGAATGGGGGGCTAGCGGGGGCTGGGGGCCTGTTTCATTTGCAGGCTGCAAATGCCTCCGCTATTCACCGGCCCGCATTCCCAGCCAAGGCGCCCGGCCATGGACAATGCCGGGAACGGGAACAGAGAAGATCTGCACATTGTGTTCAAGGGGCCAGCTGGCTGCCTGTGGCAGCGGAGCCAAGGTGTGGGAACCAGAAGCTTGCAACTTCCACACTCAAGTCCTGCTGCTGGGGCGAGGGGCGGTCCTCCCACTACAGTTGAGGCCAGCAGGCCTGGGGATACAGCCTTTATCCAGCCAGGGAATACAGTCCAAGGCAGGAGACCCCAAGACCCAGGCATGAGGGCTACCAAGCAATGCGGTTTCTGATTCACACGCCATCTGCCGAAGAAGAGAGTCTCAGCTCCTCTAGAGAAAAACACGCAGCCACAGCCTCCCCAAGATTTTGCCTCTAGTGTGTTAAATTCCCCATTCACCAGCTTCTGTCCCTTTGAGCTATGCTCTCAATTACGAGGTGGGGAGAAACAGAGAAAGTCAAAGAGAAGGAGAGAGCGATGGAGCTTTGCACCTACAAGGCCACATATTCATTTAGTTTTTATTGGGCTCCACAGGCAGAGGACGTGAGAGATACAAAAGAGAGAGAAGCCATTTAGGAGCTTAAAATCGAGTTAAGGAAACAGATGGAATATCCAGCCACAAAACAGTTACTTAACAATGCAGGCAGCCCCCATTGAGAGGAAGGCTGAGCCTGAATGCCACAGACCACAAGTACTCCCCGCCTTAGGAGGGCGAGGAAGAAATTACTGTGAATTAAGTGGTCTTTGGGGAGGGATTGGGTAAGGGACGAGTAGGGGCAAGAATAGACTGGGAAAAGGCTCAGAAAGGCAGGCAGTCCCAAGGACTAACTGGATGGAAAGGAAGCCTTAATATCGCAGCGCAGAGATGAACGTTGGTCCAACGACTCAATATTACAATCAGAAAAACGAAGTCCACAGAGGGTGACTGACTTGCCCAGTTATGCAGGACACCAGTGTCCAGGCAAGGGCCTTTGCACCACGCCTCACAGCTTCTCAAGAGCATCAGAAGAGGTCAGGCTGTGGAGTACTGATTTCCACCTACTTCTGCACCCTGGCATACTTACAGATGACCTGCCTGGTGTGAGAGTAGGCCTTGGCATGTCCATCACTCGTCACACAGGTGACACCTCAGCAGCAGCACCTGCGTTCTGCTCTAACAGGTAGGTGGAAGCATGTGAAGGGCAGAAGGGAGATTTCCTCATGGTTACTTTGGAGCGAGTCCCCTGGACAGCAAGGAGATCAAACCAGTCAATCCTAAAGGAAATCAGTCCTGAATATTTATTGGAAGGACTAATGCTGAAGCTGAAACTCCAATCCTCTGGCCACCTGATGCGAAGATCTGACTCATTAGAAAAGACCCTGATGCTGGGAAAGATTGAAGGCGGGAGGAGAAGGGGACGACAGAGGATGAGATGGTTGGATGGCATCACTGACTCGATGGACATGAGTTTGAGCAAGCTCTGGGAGATGGTGAAGGACAGGGAAGCCTGGAGTGCTGCAGTCCATGGGTTCACAGAAAGTTGTACACAACCGAGCGACTGAACAACATCCACTTTGGCTGAGCTGCCCCTCAAAGAGGAGAGAAAAGCTTGGGTTTCACACACCAGGCCTCCAGGTGACAAAGGCCTCCAGGGTCACCAGTCACTGTGCCAGGAACCATTTCCTTGCACAACTCACTGCCCTACACTGAGGCACTGCTGGGGTTCCCTAAATATACCGAGCCCACCACACAGGCTGTGCCACTAGGCAGCTCCAGCCCATAGTTTTCCCAACCTGCCCACCCAGACCTGGCTCCACAGATCTGTGCTGAGACCCTGTCTCCACATCCACACAGGCATAGATCTTGCTGCTGGAAGAGATTTCAGAGTAGCTGGTGAAACTGCCCTCGCTCAGGCAGGTTGAGAATGGTGCAGACTTCAGGAGCGGGTGACTGAGGGCGTGAGCAGCAGGTGATTTAGTAGGGGCCTAGACCTGGATTTCCTTCCCTCTCACCACACTCCAGTGTGTGGAGTCCAGGCTACCAGGGACCCTCCTGGAACCACCATACCTAAAGAAGCTTAGAACTTCACGTCTCACCTTGTTATCACTCCAGAATAGTAACAGTGCCTAAGGAACATTTTCTATCTGCCCTGCACTGTGCTAAGTTCTTTACACGTATTGTCGTGGGGGCTCCTCCCAGCATTCCTCCTTGCTAAGTATTATTTCCTCAAGTTTAAAGATGAGGAAACTGAGACTCAGGGATTCCAGTGACTTACCCAAGTCCATCCAGCTGGGGATGTGTTTCCCTCCACAGCCTACCCTCATAACCATCGTTGGGCACACCCAGTCAGGATGGCTCCGGGCTACGGGGGAGGCAATCCTGGCACTTCAAGAATCCTACCTGCATTGGAACAGGCTTGTCTTCATCCTAAATTAGCACTCAATACCTATCACTAGGGGTTTCCCAGGTGACTCAGGGTAAAGAATCTGCCTGCCAATGCAGGAGATGTGGGTTTGATCCCTGGGTCAGGAAGATCCCCTAGAGAGGGAAATGGCAACCCACTCCAGTATTCTTGCCTGGAGAATCCCGTGGACAGAGGAGCCTGGAGGGCTACAGTCCATGGGGTAGCAAACAGTCGGACATAACTTAGCGACTAAACAACAGCAACAGCAAACCTAATACTAACAATAATACTTAATGAGCATTTCTAGAGGCCAAGCCCTGGGCCAGATACTTTCCATCCATCATTTCATTTAATTCCCCGACAGCCCTGATAGGATGATGGGATTATGCTTTTTTTTTTTCCTTTTCAAATGAAGGCAGAGACTCATTTGACTTGAGAGTTGAAAGTAACTGTGCTAAGGACATGGCATCTGTGAGTGGCAGAGCTGGGGTTCAAACCTACCCAGATGTGACCCTGAAGCCCATGTTCTCCAAACTCACTGTCCTGCCCACAGACTCCCCTACACTAGCAACTATGATGTGGGAGGGGCTTTCCTCTCACGCCTGTGGGCCAGCACTATGGGCGTCACAAGGGATCCGTTAGACCTGCAGGACCCCCAGGCCCTGGCCTAGACCCACTGATTCAAAATCTGAATCTTATCAAGATCACGGGCACAGCAAAGTCTGACAAATTGCGTTCCAGATCATCTACCTCTTTACTCCAGTTTCCCAAAAGGCTCGAGACCAGGAACTGAGGCCAGAAAGTGAGTGGCAAGAACTAAGTATCTGCCTGAGGTGGGCTGGGGGTGGAGGGGAGCTGAGGGTGGAGGCGAGCTCAGTGTGGAGGGAACCTGGGGGTGGAGGGGGGCTGGGGGTGGAGGGGAGCTGGGGGTGGAGGGGAGCTAGGGGTGGAGGGGAGCTGGGGGTGGAGGGGGCTGGGGGTGGAGGGGAGCTGGGGGGTGGAGGGGGCTGGGGGTGGAGGGGGCTGGGGGTGGAGGGGAACTGGGGGGTGGAGGGGAGCTGGGGGGGTGGAGGGGAGCTGGGGGGTGGAGGGGATTTGGAGGTGGAGGGGGGCTGGGGGTGTAGATGAGTTGGGGGGGTGGAGGCAAGCTGAGGGTGGAGGGGACCTGGGAGTGGAGAGGGGTGGAGTGGGGCTGGGGGTGGAAGAGAGTTGGGGGTGGAGGAGACCTGGGGGTGGAGGGGAGCTGGGAGTGGAGAGGAGTTGGGGGTGGAGGGGGGTGGAAGGGAGCTGGGGGTGGAGGAGGGCTGGGGGTGTGGAGGAGAGTTAGGGGTGGAGGGGACCTGGGGGTGGAGGGGGGCTAGGGGTGTGGAGGGGAGTTGGGAGTGGAGGGGAGCTGAGGGTGGGACCCCCACTTATCTCCCCTCCTTGTAGCCAGCCCATCCCTCTTTGGAGTCATCCAGGGACACAGGTCTCAACAGGTGTGAGTCACTGCCTATTCCCACTGGATCAGGTGTCCCACATGCCCCTCCTGGAGCCTCTCCAGGGGGATGGTAGAGGGTCTCACAGGGCAGCCAAGCTTCAGCGGATGCCCAGAGGCTTGGGAGAATCCCCAGACCCTCCCAGGAAGGGGTTAAACAGAACAGGTTGCACTCAGCCTCTGAAGTGAGAGATTCACTCCCTGAGAGATGTTCCTGGAGTACTCCCTAACTGAATCCCAGTGTGGGAGAAAGTTGGGGGCTGGGAGTGGATTCAGGAGTCTGCTTTTGCTGGCAATGTCACTGGGAGTGAAAGTTGCTGGGTCGTGTCCAACTCTTTGTGACCCCATGGACTGCACAGTCCATGGAATTCTCCAGACCAGAATACTGGAGTGGGTGGCCTTTCCCTTCTCCAGGGGATCTTCCCAAGGGGATCGAACCCAGGTCTCCTGCATTGCAGGCAGATTCCAAGACTGGAATCACCTTTAAAAGAAGCAAAGAGGATTGACTCCATTACTGAGTACCACCTCTGTGCGAGGCAAAGCATGGCGTGTGCTAGTCCTTACTGCCATCCCACCAAGTAGGATTATATGTACATTTCACAGGTGAGGACACTGGGCCATGGAGAGAGTAACTTGTCTAGGATCTCTTCCTTCACGAGGGTCGCAATTTTCAGCCCCCAAACTATAAACACATGGAACAGCAAGGCAGAGAAACCAGACATGCTGGAAGCATGAGTATTCCTAGGACCCTGAGCCATTTCATCCCAGACAGGAGACACTTGCACTGAAGCCAAGGAATGGGCCTGGAGTCCAGTCCATCATGGTCAGGCCATCTTTCAGTGACAGCATCCAGGCCCACTGGATGGAAGAGGAGGCGTTCCCAGCCGTCGGCCTCTGGCTGGTGCCCCACACCGACCTGCCTCACCAGGTGCGCTGGGTGTGCACAGACACAGATTGTGTGTCTGTGAGGGGTGCTTAGCATCCTCCTGCCCTGTCAGCCCCTGTGGAGCAGGCAGGAGAAGCAGGGGCTCTGGAAGGCACCTCACACCCTTTCAGAAGGCCTCCTCCCATGTCATACGACATCTGCCCAGCCTGTGGGCACATGGGCAGGGCATTGTTACCAAAGGAGAGAACCCAGGCAGCTAATCAGCTTTGGAGGTTTCTAAAACCTCACAGGGACATGAGCCTGTGACGTGAGGAAAGGGGATCCAACCGTCCAAGCCTTCCCCGAGGGGCCACGAGCCTTGCTGGGGAGAGAGCCCGTATCAGACTGCTAGGGTTTGGAGGCAAACCCCCAGATGTCCCCAGGACCCCAGAGGCTTAACCAAGCCGACCTCACCTGCTGGCCCTCCCCGCAACCAGAGCCCACAGCTCAACTGCTTATACTGTTAGGAGTTTAAGGAGGCTGAACATCTTGAAGGTATTACCATTTATAGAAAAGCACATTTACAATTAGCTCTATATAAACACCTGGGGATTTATCTCCCAGAAGTCTAGGCTGGTGATGCAGGAGCCATCGAGCCCTCGGAGTTGACACAGGCCAGGGAGAGCTCCCTGAGAAGTCTCTTCTCTTCTGTCCGACAAGCTTCTTTGGGTCCCCACTCTCTGTCCCCACTTTCCCTCCTCACACCCAGCCATCTGCTCGGAGGACGCACCAGCCTCCCCTACACTGCCAGGAGGGCTGGAGGCTGAGGGGTTGCTGAGCCAGAAGTGATTCCGTCTCAAGGTCCAGGGCTGCGTCCCAGAGAGCTCCATATGGGGGCCTAGAGGAGCCTTCCTTAGAACAAAGGGGCATCTTAAACCCAACGAGAGGCCTCCTGCCTCAGAACAATTCATCATTCGCCAGCCGTTCAGAACAACTATGCAAATGCCCTTGGAGCCAGGAAGAAATTGGTCAGGGATCGGACAGGGAAGAGGCAGCGTGCCACAAGGGTTAAGTGGGAGGGTGCAGGATTCAGAATACCTAAACTGCAGTCCTGGCTTCTCTGCTCACCAGAAGGTCGCCGATCCCCTTAAGTCTCAGTGTTCTCATCTGTAAAATGAGGATGACGACTGCCTATATTCCAGTGTCATCACAATGACTAAATAAGATAATTCATATAAAGCACCTGGGCAGGGTGCCCAGCACGCAGCAAGTGTTTAATAAGCATTAGTTTGAATGATTACCAACCCAAATTAAAGCAGCCTTTTAAAGGGATACCACCTCAAGACGCCACCCAGAAGTACAGAGATTATGGGATGCAGAACATTTTCCACTTGGCAAAACTTTTACCCTTTCTCAAAAGCAGTGGTTCTTGGGACTTCCCTGGCAGTCCAGTGGTTAAGACTCCCTGCTTCTAATTCAGGAGATGCAGGTTTGATCCCTGGTCGGGGAACTAAGATTCCACATGCTGTGCGACATAGCCAAAAAAAAAGAAAGAACCAGAAGTCTGTGAGCAGACTTCCCACCCTCATAGCTTGCCACCTTCCCAAGATACGTAAATAATTTTGGTTTATGTGATAATACCTATGAGTGTACACAGATTAAACAGCAACAGCAGACTTTTGGCAGGACAGAGCAGTAGAGCATGACCATAATTTCATCACCACAGTGACTGCTGGTCCATCAGCTAAGCACAGCTCTAGAGATGAAACACCTCTTCTCTCCCAATCAAAAAAGCATACCAAATATCAAGTCATCATAATGTACGCTTTAAATATCTTATAATTTTATTATCAATTACATCTCAATAAAGCTGAAATTTTTTTTTAAGTATGCCAGCAGGAAGGTGAGTGAGGGGAATGTCATCACTGTGTTAACCCTGAAATTATTCTATCATATTTTTTGTAAAGCAAATCGCTGAAGCTTCTGAATGTTATCACTGGTACAGGGGGTTTATTCTACCCCAAAGGTTTGAAAGTCAGCATGTAATTAAAAACTGCATGTAATCAAAATCACCCTTCAAAATCCTCTTAAATCATCCCCAAAGTTTATCTTTAAACACAAAAATCATACTCAAAAGACTGGGATGCTCATAATATACAGGCATATGGAAGCTAAGACACACTGAACCAAGAGCTGAATAAAGCTGGCTTTCTCTCTCCCTCTTCCTACAACAGTGCTTGACTACATTCTTGTCAAATTGCATTCCAATCAGTTAAATGAGTAAATGATATAATTCCACTACTGCAAATTGCTGCTATGCTCCTCTCAGCTGACCCATGCTGAGACAGTTCTCCAGAAGCTACATAAGATGGAATGGCTCCCTTTATCCCTCCATGACCTGGAAAAAAAAAAAAAGTAAGGGCACCCACTTACTTGCAGCCTGGATTCGAGCCTTCCGACTGACCACCAGCCCAAAGCGGTTCTGAGCCACACACTCATAGTCCCCCTCATCTGAAGGGCTGCCGCCTCCATCCAGCAGGAAGTGGCGGATCATCAAGGACCCATTGGCCAGCACAGTGGAGTGGGTACTGTCCGCCAGCTCCACCCCATTCTTCCTCCAGGTGATTCGCACTGGAGGAATCCCCTCCACCTTGCAGCCCAGCATTACGGGCTGCCCAGGGACTGCAATGTCATCACTTGGCTCCACAGCAAATGCCAGTTCAGCAGAGTGGCCAAGACCTGCATCAGGAGGGGGAGAGAGAGTAAAAGGAGAAGTTAGTGTGGAATGAACTCGAAAACACAGGGCTTCCAAGTTCTCTGGATCTGAGTGTCCCATCCCCATCATTCTGCTGTATCGGAATCTCTATTAATATATAGAAATGTATGCCTTATGAAGGGTCATCTCATGCTTGGAATCTCTATTAATATATAGAAATTTCTGCATTATGAAGTGTCATCTCATGCAGTACAGTTACTTAATCAACAGACTGTCTCAGAGAGATGGATATTATTTCTACCACCTTTCTTTTATTTGTATGTTTTTAAAAAATATTTATTTACTTGGCTGCGTTGCAGCACGCAAGATCTTCCTTGTGGTGCATGGACTCTGTAATTGTGGCTCAAGGTCTTTATTCATATCTTTTACAGAAAAGGAAACTGAAGCCCAGAGATGTTAAGCAACTTGTCCGAGACCTCAGAGTTAATAGTTATAAGTCTGGGACCTAAAAGCAAGACTGATTCTAACATAGCTGCTGCCACTCTGTGCCCACCTGGTTAAACACTGAAGCCGCACAGACTTTCAGAGTGTGACCTCAGGTATTCAGTCTGCCCTGGCTTCTCCATCCTCATCTGTTTAAATAAGGAACAACAATATGGCTTGTGTTGTTCGTACATGCTAAGTCACTTCGGTCATTCAATCACTTCAGTCCGACTCTTCGCAACTCCATGACCTGTGGCCCACCAGGTTTCTCTGTCCATGGAATTCTCCAAGCAAGAATACTGGAGAGGGTTGCCGTGCCCTCCTTTAGGGGACCTTCCCAACCTGGGATCAAACCCACGTCTATTATGTCTCCTGCATTGGCAGGTGGGTTCTTTACCACTGAGCCACCAGGGAAGCCCTATGTTAAATATGACCTACAGACGTAAAGGCACTATGAAAAGTTAAAATTTCTACACAGTATAAAGTGAGATAGTAATAAACCGCTGTTTCTTTTTGCTGACAACACCATCTGAACAGGGAGAAGGGTGTGTGGGTCCAGGACTGGGTACAGGCTGGGTGATGGTCCAGCCCCACTGCCCCACCCCTAGGATGCTCTGGGGTTTGGCAGTTCCGTTTGCTTTGCTTTTCTCATAAAGAGGATGAGAGATACCAAACATCTACTCAGATTTCTCAAAATTCAGAAAGAAGGAGGCTCCTAGAACCTTTCTCCCAGCAACCTCTTCACTCCTGCAGAAGAGAAAGGAACTGGAAAAGGGGAAGACGAGGGGGAAGAAAAGAAGGGAGAAGATGAGGCTGATCAGGGAACCAGAAGTGGGAGAGGAGGGACGAGAGCTCCAAGCCCAGGCATGATGCCAAGTCTCCAACTTCTCCAGCGAGCAACTTACCAGACCAGTTACAACTTCAGTCCTGGAGAAATGAACCCGCCTGGGCTGAGAAGGCAGCCACAGACCCCCTCCACATTTCCGGGGAACTAGTGACACGGGAGCGGGCCCCTCCCTTCACAGGCCAGCGCCCTCCCTGGCTGCGAGGAGACGGGGCAGTGAGGGGGAGAAAGCAGAAGGAGGAGCGCTGCAGCTAGGGGCGTTTCCCCCACCCTCAGGGACGTGTAATTCGTATTTTAAGATATTTGAGGGTCACGCCCCTCCAGATCCCTACCCATCCTTCCCAAGACTTGCGTTTCAGCTGCCTCGGCTCCGCACCCCAACCCCAGTATTTTAATAGCAACTGGGGGATGGATAAACTTTCTACTAGATGCGCTTGCGACATCCTGCTTCTCCGGAGCTAAGAGGGGAGAGAATACTGCCCAGAGGAGTGTCTGCTGAGAACTTGGGGTGGGAGGGGAAGAGACTAGATTTTCACTGCTCTCGCGTGAAATGAGCCCGTTACAGTCCCTGAGGGAACAGGGTGGTGGTGACGGAGCTCGGGGCAGCAAAGCCGTCAGACCCCGAGCTCTGCGTGTGCACCCTCCGGGGTAGGGCGGGCACGTGGGCATCCCCGCCGCGCTCTCGCCCTCGGTCGGCTTCTCTTTCCTTTCCTCAGCTCGCAGGGTGTCTCCCCTTCCCCACGCACGGCCAGCCGGGGACCTCCCTCTTCCTCGATCTCTCCCTCGCACTCCGCGTCCTAGTCCCTCTCCAAATCCAAGACGCGATCTCTTCACCCGTCGCAGCCCGCTCAGTCCCGGACTCCGCCCCCGGGGTCGGCGGTCTCCTAACCTCGGCCACCGCGGGCCACTCTGTGCCCACCCTCGGGCTCCGCGCTCCCCAACTCGCCCCTCGGACCGGACTCAGCCCTGCAGTCTCCCAAGGCTCGTCTCTCCCTCTCCCCAACTCCAGCCTGCCCGCCGATCTCCTGCTTTGCCGCGCTCCTGGCCGCTTGGTCCGGGCTCGGACACTACTGAGTCTTGGAGCCGCAGCGGACTGAATGCGAGTCTCTCTTCTGGGGGGTCCATGCTCAGCATCGCCTGGCTCCGCGTTCCCCGCAGCCGGGCCTCAGTGCCCTCTTCCCTGCCTCCGCCCCGTCCCGCTCGTCTCCCCCTTGGGCAAGTCCCTCCAGCCCGCGGTCCGCCGGCAGGTCCGCGCCGCTCTCCCCAGGTCCGCCCCTCGCGCCCGCTTACTCCCTTCTCGCCCTTCCCGGGGCTCGGGCCCCAGCAGCCGCACCGCGGGCGCCCTAGCTCACCGTCGCTTGGCGCAGGCAACAGTAGCAACGGCAGCAGCGGCAGCAGGAGCCGGGGCCGGCGGCGCGGGGGCGCGGCGCGCGAGGCAGCCATGGGGCTCGCGGTCCGCTCGGATCGGCGACGCGCGGCTCTGGGGCCTCTCGCGGCTCACAGTGTCCCGCGGGGTCGGCGCCGGGGCCGGGGCCGGGGCTCCGGCCGGGGCCGAGCCCGGGCGGCTGGGGGCTGGGGCCACATGCCTGCCTAGGAGCGCCGGGGGCGCAGGGCGAGCGCGGCCGCTTGCGCCATCTTGCACCCACCCGGGCGATCTGTCAGCCTCGCTCGGGGTGCGCGCTCCGCACTCTCACCACCCGCCCCGCCCTCCTCCCGCCGCCCCTCTTCCTTCCCCTCCCGGTCCCCTCCCCCAGCCCCTTCTCCCCGGAGGCCGGGTCTGGGGAACAAAAGAGCCGGCGAGCGCTTTAAGCGGCCGGACATTCCCGGCTGCGCGGCGGACGCGCCCCCTGCGCTTTGAACTGGGGCCGGAGCGGCGGGCGCCATCCAGAGCTGAAGCCCCGGACCCCTTCCCGCGGGCCAGCTCCGAACTTGGGGGGCTAGGGGAGTGGAAACCCAGTGGACTGCGGAGTAGGACCGGGTTGCGGAGAAACACGCAAAGCTGCCGGATTCTCTCCTACCCACTCTTTCTGCTGCGCCCTTCTGCACCGTGTCCAAGTCTGTATTGTCGAGATAATTCCCTAAAAGCTGCACAAAGTTGTCAAAGATTCGGTTTTCCATGGGTTTCTGGTTCTTCCACCCAAAGGTTAGGACGTTTAGCTGCAAGGTTGGCCTCTTTAGACCGAAGAGTTCTGGCGCTTGGGTGGACAGGAGGGATAAAGAGTGGGAAGGCGGCTTGGTCCAGGGCCGAGAGAGAGGACCTAACAGGACAATGAGAACGCTAAAGTAGGCCGGATTCTGACCCCACTTCTCCCTGCGGTGTAGTTCAGCAGACCCAGGCGGGCACTCTCAGAGTTCAACTGAAAGATAAAGATATCCCGTCTCCCCTGCTCACTCTCAAGGAAACGGAAAGGATACAGGTCATGACAAATGACCTGTAACTGGAATAGCACCCTGAAAGTTAAAATTCCCAATAACACTTCTATGCCACAAAGACTCAGTGTTTCATGTCAGAGAACGTAAAAGGAGACATCAGTCTCAGGTAAGGATTGTTATGGTAGATAGGCATGCCTCTTAGGAGATACAGCCCCACACTGGCCTGCAGAGATCATCAGTCTTGGCCACTCGCTATTAAATGATCTTCTGTTGAGTTCAGCATGATGTGCTAGTCCATCAAAATTACTGAGCATCTTCCAAGTTCGAGGAGCAAGAGGTTTAAAGAGAGTAGTCTCTGCCTTACTTAGCTATTGGCATTGAATTGGTCAGGCAGAGGAGTAATTACATCTCTCTTTTGATACCAACTGTGAATTGCAGAGCAGGAGTGTTAACATATATAAAACTAACTCTGACGCAGATAGGTAAAGGGCCTCCAGAAATCAGGTAAGTTTACTAGTCCCTGGGTTCGTGCAGCCCAGGGACTCTGTAGTAGCAATTGGAAGATGAACAGGACTTGAGACATATGAGCAAGCAGTAGGAGCCAATGGAGAAATTCAGGGTCAGGGAACACACCGAAGTCCCAAGCCAATTTCCTTACAAGGAAGGGCAGGAAGGATGAGCCTCTATTGGCCATAGGAAAGGGAGAGGTGGGGGCCTTCCCTGGGCGGAAAGGCCTGGAAATCTCTCCTGCAGGGTTTGAATTCTCAACAACCCCTTCTTGGCTTGTCCTACACTCAGGAGAGGTCAAATTGGTGTCCTGAGTTGCTGTCATTTTAAATTCATTTTGACAAGTGTTTAATTCTTCTTTATCACAACACTTGGTCTGAGAATGATATGCAAATAATGGCTATTCTCCTGCATGCAAAATGTGCAGTATCTCCCCCTACAATGTGTCAATTAACTCAGGGCTGGCTCACCAGCCACTTTGGGGGTGGTCCTGGGCAGGAAGGCCTCTGGTTCTTGGTTCCCAGCGGTAGAAAAACACCCATGGTCCAGGCACTATAAAGATCCTAGCAGAGCAGTTGCCAAATGTAATCCTGAGATGTGTGTGGGGTAAGCGTGGAGTCTGGTGTATGACTATTGTGCCTAGGTTTGAGTTAATGGACACCAGCATGACTGTGAAGGTGAGAGTGCATGTATGGGTCTCTGAGTTCATAGGCACTGCACCCATATGTGTGAATGGGCGTCACAGGCAATTTTGGAAGCCAGATTTATACAAAGAAGATTTGTCGAACCCAATCTCTGGAGTTTGGTGGTTCACTCCTCCCTTGGGTCCAACAAAGTTAAAAAAAAAGTGTGTCCAGATGAAAAGAGATCCTTGAAGAGCCTAAAAGAATGCCATCAAAGAAAGCATCTTTCCTAAGTTCAGGTGTTTTTTCTAAGTGCCTGTTGGGGGAGGGACATGGTTCAGTTCGTTTTTTGAGGTGGGGGGGGGTTCCTATCCTAGGAGTCTGAGTAACCTATTTTTTTACTTTATTGAAATATAGTTGATGTACAATATTATATGTTACAAGTGTAGAATACAGTGATTCATAATTTTAAAGGTTATACTCCATTTATAGTTATAAAATTCTGGCTCTGTTCCCTGTGTTTCACAACATATCCGTGGAGCTTATTTTATAATAGTATGGACCTACCCCTATCTTGCTCCTTCCCCTCTCCCCACGGTAACCACTAGTCTGTTTTCTATCTCTCTGAGTCTGTTTCTTTTTTGTTATATTCACTAGTTTGTTGTATTTTTTAGATTCCACATATAAGTAATAGAGTATTTGTCTTTAACTTATTTCACTTTGATACCCTCCAAGTCCATCCATGTTGTTGCAAGTGGCAAAACTTCATTCTCTTTTATGGCTGAGTAGTATTCCATCGGAGAAGGCGATGGCACCCACTCCAGTGTTCTTGCCTGGAGAATCCCAGGGACGGGGGAGCCTGGTGGGCTGCAGTCCATGGGGTCGCTAAGAGCCGGACACGACTGAGCGACTTAGCAGCAGCAGCAGCAGCAGTATTCCATTGCTTAACCACACTGTCTTTCTCCACTCATCTGTTGATGAACATTTAGGACGCTTCCATATCTTGGCAATTGTAAATAATGCTGCTGTGAACATTGACATGCACATATCTTCTCAAATTAATGTTTTTGTTTTGTTACATACCCAGGAGTGGAAATGCTGGGTCATATGGTGGTTCCATTTTTAGTTTTTTGAGAAACTTCCATACTGTTTGCCACAGTGACTGCACCAATTTAAATTCCCATCAACAGTGTACAAAGGTTCCCTCTTCCTTAGAGAAAGTCCAGTTCTTTCTTATAACTACCTGCTCTTCTGCTCAAAACTCAACATTTCCTATCCTGGTAAGAAATACATTCTCTAGGGCAGAAAGGCTGAGGAAATTCTAGTCACTTGGTTCCAAAAACAAGAACATTTTTGGAAAATAGTTTATTAATTCATTACAGGGACAGATATATGATCAATGCATTGGCTTAACACTAAAGAATATCATAATTGTAAGGAGAAAAAAATGCTGGAAAATAATTAAATAATACAGCAAAACTACAGACAAATAAATGAGCAGGTACCGATTATACTTGTCATGCATCAATAAAAGGTTTTTAAATGAGACTCAAAAACCATAAGGCATCCATGGTAGGTGACAAAAGGATTAATACCCTGTAAAAGGCCAATGGACTCTTTTCTAATAAAAATACTGCTACAAAGACACAAACCTAACACTTCCAAATTACCCAGAGCCCAAATCATATATAATGCTAGTGAGTAATGGCCATGTTCTTATCAACTGTGAGTTATAGGCAGATACCAGATTTATTACTTATTTGCTTTTGAGAAACAATTTTCCACCCAACCTAATGGGTTATAAATTGTCTCATTTGCAGCTATTTAATTTAAACCAGAACCTCAGTGCCTGTTAAACAAGAACATGAAAAATGACTATGTGGTGTAATGCTAAGAGCCTACTGTTAAAACAGCTATTTAATTCAGGACAGGTTTTTTTTTTTTTTTCCCCCTTTAGGAAAAAAAAAAGAAAAAATCAAACCAGCCAAATAAAATGAGGCTTTTGACCTTCAGAGCAGTGATGAAACATGTACAGTAGTGTTAGCCACAGCAATGCCGAATGCTACAGAAATAGTACAAATGACAGTTCTGTCCTTAACGAGATACAAAACCAGCATTAATAATCTTTAGTGTTATCATAGGCTGCCTGAAGGGGGAGGAGGAGGAAATGTAGGTGCGGATGTCAAACCTGAGTGACACCCGAGTGTAATAAACACAGACGCTGAAAGGGTCTGAGGAAGCTGCAACTCCACTGAGAGACATTTCACCATTAAAAAAAAAGGAAAGATAGACTGGTTATTTCTAATTTGGCTCAGAAGCCAGAGTTAACCCTTGATGTGCTTGCTGCTCAGTGAAAAAAGATGAATTCAGGGAGAAGAGACCAAGTACTAAATGCTCCTATGAGAGGCTGAGGTGCAAAATCAAATAAATGAAACAAGTCAGGCTTGTCCCTGTGTGGGGGGGGCGTCAACAGAAAATGACTTCAGGATTGAATTTAAAGAAAGAGCAAAATGAGATGAGCCCATCACCCTTGTCCTGTGTGAAGACCCTACTTCCAGCACCCTAGAGGATGATTCCTCCCAGCCCCATCCTGTCAGTTCCTGGACAAGGTGCAGAGAGTGGGAGGCGAAGGGGCTGCCCAGCCCCTAATTCCCACCCCCTTCTCCCTTTCAAGCTCCAGCTGGGAAGCAAGGTGCCTCAAATGCCTCTGTCCAGCAAACCAGACTTACTGCATGGAAGGGAGGGAATAATTGTATCCCAAGCCTCTGGGTCGTGTTCCCCCTTCTGTGTCTCAAAACCCCCAAGGATGACTTGCATTCATCCTCTCTAAGGAGAACCCTCCAGTCTCAATCCCAGGGAGAAAGAAGCAAGGGAAGCTGAAAGGTCTTCTCCCAACCCACACTGGGGGTGTGCAGTCTGCCTGGGGATGGGGTCTACAGAGGCACAGAGAAGCAGGGGCAGGAGGATGATGGCTGAAGTGGACGGCGGACACAGGAGTCCCATCACGGCCCCAGACAGACATGAGGTAGTCGCGTTGTGAGGGAAGGGTGCTGAGACTGAACCCAGGCAGGAGAGCCACGTGACACAGTGTGGGAGAGGCGAGAGAGAGATAGCGGAGACAGACAGAAGCCACAGAGAGGAGAGTCCTGGGACGGAAGGGAAGGGCCCTAAGCTTGGGAGAACAGGGGCACAGGGAAACAAGACCCTAGAGGAGCGAGGGGGAGGAGAAAAGGGAGAGCAAGAGAAAGCAGATTTTCAAAACCAGGCACTTCCCCAATTACAAAATTAGGTGCAGACTCGCTCTGAGGGGAGCTGGAGTCACCCTCTCAGTTTGGACACAGGACACACGGCAGATGGGAGGTGACGCGACTAAAGTGTCAGGCATTCAGAGCCTACTTGCACTCAGCCCAGCCCAACCGGAAAGTGGGCCGGGGCTGTCTTTGTCAGACAAGGCATTGGAGACACTCTCAGAGTGTGTAATAAAAGGCTGGGTGACAGAGTAGGGGCCCGCAGGGCTGGGGACAGACCACTCTGGGGCAGTGTCCTGACCTGGAGGATCAATTAGGCCACAGTGACCACTGCCTGGCCCAGAGCTTCCCAGCTCACCAACCAGCACACACACATGTGCTTCACACATGTGCATATCACATGTAACTGTGCGTCACATGTCTCACAAACCACATGTGTCACAGAGTATAGGGGGAGCGAATAATCCAATCCTTCCTCTCCCCGAGCCAAAGCACCCCAGGAGGCTCCAAGTGGCTTGATGACTTGCAGGCAGAGACGCGTACACGTGTAGCCACACGCATCATGTCGCGTGATCCAAACCAGCCTGTCCCAAACGGTGCCCTCTAGGGGAGCTAAGTAGAGGAGGACGGGACTGGGGCTTTGGGCAGGCTTGGGCTGGCTCCTGGAGGGCAGGGGGCCTTTGGCTGGCCGTTGTTCCCAGGGGCCTCCTCCAGAGCCTCATTGGACTGGAGGTCCGAGTAGGGGCAAGCATCGCTGGCTGCCTCTGGCAGGCAAGTAAGTCTGTCTGGCCCAGGGGCTGCTTGCTCACACCCGCCTGGCTCCTGGTCCAGCCAGTCTTCCCCTTGACCAAGATCCACAACACTCGAGGTGAGGTCAGGAGCCTCTGAAGGCAGGGAATCTTCAGGTTCCAGGTCTTGGAGGTGGAGGTCAGGGGTCCCAATGGATGCACTAAAGTCCGAGTGGACGATGACTTCGGCCTCCACCTGGTTCCTGCAGGCTGGGGGAGGCTTCTTCCTCCCGTTGCCCTGGTCAGAGCAGAGAACACAAAAACCATCACTGAGCGTGACCATCAGAAGAATGACTGTCCTTCTCGGGGTGGAGAGAGGCTGACCTCCAGCCTAGAGCCCTTTATATATCATGCGGGAGTTGGTAAGGGAAGAACAGTGACTGTCCTCCAGATGATGATCAGATCCATGGGAAGGCAGGGAAACACTAAGATTTGCCCTTGTCACAGAATTTCAGAAATACCAGATATGGGCAGGGCTCTGTGAACACGAAGAAGGGCTGAATGCAGTCAGATTGGTGCACGCTCAGATTCATGGGAATTCTGCAGTGGCCCACTTATGCCTAGCTCGAGGAGGGACTGTCTTCCCAAACACTGGCCTGCCCTCCACCCACTCACCTTTAGAGGCTCCAGGGGTCTCCAGGCTCGACTTTTACCCCCAGGGACGTTACCACCAGGGGTCTCCAGAAGATTCATTACTTGCTCTTACCAAGCATGGGACGCTTCTCTCCTTCCCTCCCTCTTTCTTTCCAGGACACTGACCTTTATGGCCTCGTACACCAGAGCCTGCAGCAGCAGTGTCTGCCCAGTTCCAGCAGGGGGCAGCAGGGCCCGGGTCAGAGAGGGCATGGGGCCTGCCTGGGGCAGCTCACAGCCTGCCCAGGAACCTGCCCAGCTGGGCCCACCGGGCTGAGCCCAGGAGATCTGCACAGAGAAAGAAGCAGGAGCTGAAGGCTTGATGGGGATATACGCAGGAAACGGCTGGAGCCCCCTCCACAGACTCTTGGCCCCCTTTCTACTTCCCTCCCCAAGGCAGTGGGGACAGGCACAGAATGAGCTGAGAGTCTGGGGGTGAATTTGAGGATAGAACGATGCTCCTGCAGAACAGCCTAGGAGTTTCTGAGCCAGGCAAGGTCTCCTTCACCACACAGAGGCAGGGAGAGGGTGAGAAAGCACTCGGGTTCGCGCTGGCTGATCAGAGAATGCAGGATGAGCCGCCACTGCCAGGATGGACAGGACCCGGCCTGTGTGGATGCACCTCATCTGGATCCTGGTCCTACCTGGCCACAGCCTACCTGACCAGCCTCCTTCCCCCACGCTGGGGAGAACTGGGTCTTAGAGCTCTCCCCAGCTCCCAGGATGAGGCGTGTTCTGGCCACCTTGAGTCACCCGCCAACAGCCCCTCGGGGGCTCTCCCCTCCTTCCTGAGAACCAGGCTGACCTATTCTGCCAGAGACGGAGGCCCATCTGCTTCCCTGCCTTGCCAAACCTTTCAAAGAGGAGGGAGAGCTTTTTCTTCTGCAGCTGGTCCAGGGAGGGGAGGGGGGAGCGGGCCTCTCACAGGGTCACACAGCGTGCTCTCACGCCCCCTAGTGTCCTATTTGGGAATGAACCGCAGTGTGGGGCTCGGCCTCCCCGGCTTCAGGCTCACCTTTCTCTTGGAGTGACCCCGGCCGGCTGAAGCGCCACCACCCATAAGGCTGTGCACTTCAGCCCTGTCCTCGATGTCCGTGGGCGGTGGGGACCAGTCCTGGGGACGAGGGTGCACAAGGGACTCCAGTTCATGGACAGCTGGGGGGCTGGGGGGTGCCAGGCGGGCTCTGGAGTACAGTGCAGGGTTCCCAGCAGTGGCCGAGGAGGACAGCCCAGGGAGGGCTTCTCTGGAAGGGAAGATGGGAAACAGACAGTGTGGTCAAAGAGAGGGGCAGGGGTGGGATTGGGATTAGTCCAGCCTATGTCCCTGGGCAGGTTCCTACCCATCTTTGAGACTTAATTTCACCGTCTGTGCAATGGATAAGAAATTCTGTGACTGTTCACAACAGCTGTGACACTGTACTGAGGTCCTTCCTCCCTAGGCTCTAGGCATCTGGAGATTTGGGGGCCCTCTTTGCAAGACGCTAGCAGCTACCAAGGAAGTCCATGAGGTCGAAAAGAGTTAGACACGACTGAGTGACTGAACAACCACCACCAAGGAAGCAGGAGAGAGGCAACTATGCTACGCCAGCCCTTACTGAGGGGATACGCTGGGGGCTTCCCTAAACCCATTCCGCTTCCCATTCTCACGAGGACCTCACCCCAACCCATTCATCCCAGACAACTTTAATGGGGCCCCCAGGAGGGGCTAGAGCAAGTCACAGCCACTTTCCCTGCTCTCTCTTCTCTGCAGAGGAAGTTGCTCCTCTCTGTGGTCAGACTGGTCCTTCTACCTACCTGTGGGGGCTGCGGCGCAGGCCAGCACACATGCAGGCCAGGAGGCAGAGGAGGCCCAGGCAGACGCCCACGATGATGCCCGTGACTGAGTGCACATCCAAAGAGTCTGGCAGGGGAGAGGGAGGGAATAGAACAGATCAAGGACAGGAGAAAACCCGAGGTTCATAGACCAGGACATCCTGGGGCTTCCTCTGGAGGCCACTGGCCTGAGTCTCTTCCTTTGGACGTGTGAAATCTCTGATGCAAGGATCAGAGGGCCCCACAGACTCACAGGGACCACCACTACCTCTCTCTCCAACTGTCAGCCCCAATGGACATCCGGAAGCTGGAGCTCCTCCCCATCAACCCGGCCTTTCAGTGAAACATGCCTCTTGCCTGCCTAACAGGGTTGGTTTTGCAGGTGTGTAACACGTGCAGTGGCACGTGGCCCATGCTTAGAAGGGCTCTGCGCTTGGCTTAATGCTCTGCTGTCACCACCCTGAAATTCTTGCTCATTTTTCTTTTTAATGTATTTCCTTGGCTATGCTAGGTCTTAGTTGTGGCACACAGGGTATTTTTTTCTTCTGTGGCTGCTGTGCAGCATTTGGGATCTTAGTTCCCTGACCAGGGATTGAACCCATGCCCCCTCCAGCGGGAGTGTCGAATCTTAACCACTAGACTGCCAGGGAAGTCTGTCTTCTTCATTTTTTAATAAGGGGTCCCACATTTTCCTTTCACACTGAGCCCTGCAAATTACGGTGTAGACAGTCTCATGGCCTAAGACCTCCACTGTATAAAGCTCATCACCTCTTCAAGCCAGTTCTCCAGTGAAAGTAAGCTCCCAAAGAAACCAAGCCAGTTTCCCACAAATCTGACCTTTCGACTGAATTACCACTGAACCGCACCCATTTCCCCTTCAAATGTGTCCTCTCCACACCTGGCTTTCCTGGTGGCTCAGATGGTAAAGAATCTGCCTGCAATGCAGAAGTACTGGGTTCGATCCCTGGGTCGAGAAGATCCCCTGGAGAAGGGAATGGCTAGCCACTCCAGTACTCTTGCCTGGAGGATTCCATGGACAGAGGAGCCTACAGTCCATGACGTCACAAAAAGTCAGACGTGACTGAGCAACTAACACTTTCACACCAAATAGAGAGGGCAGCTGTCCAACAACATGTGCCTGAACGCAAGCCCTTGGAGGACATGACTTCAAGATTAGAAGTCAGCTCTGGGGACCTTTGGAGAGCTTGGGCTGCCCCAGGATGGAGCCCACCCCTTCCTCCCTTTCCACCTCTTACCTGAGAGCTTCTCCTGGAGAGTAATCACATCCTGCAGGCCAGAGAAGGGCCCAGGCCCCACCTCTGTGCGTGCCCCCATCTTGAAGAAGTACCTAGTGTCGCTCTCGAGGCCGTGGACCTCAGCACTGAAGATGTTTCCTGGGGGGCGGGGGAGCCAGGGAGAGCAGGGTTGGTGACCCGGGTAGGGGTGGCCTGCAGGGCTGGGCTGGGAAGTGGCCCTGGGAGGACCTGCTGCTCCCTCCCAGGTAGCAGCTTCTGCCTGCTCCTCCTAGAACAAACCTCCGTGGCCATCTCAGTACTAACCCAGCCACTGGGGAGGCTGGAAAGGGGTGGGGGGAAACCCCAGAGGTCCTGGGGTGCAGGCACTCACCCTCTGTGGTGAGCAGGGTCCACTGGTGCTCGGGCTGGGTGTGGTTGTTGCTGTAGAGAATCAGATACTCCACAATCTCCCCGTTGGGCTCCGTCGGGGGGCACCAGTGCAGCCGGACGGTGGAAGGTGTCAGGGGGCTCAGGCGCAGGTCAGATGGGGGTGTCGAGGGCCCTGGGTGTCAGGGGAGGAGATGGGAGAGGCAGGGTCACTGAGAGCCCCAGCCATGGGCACAGCTGGGAGCCAGGGCATGAAGGCATGGCCTCCTTGCTTCCGCCTTTACTGGAACAAACCACAAACCACGAAGCAAAATGAGGTCGGGTCTCTCACTGGGGAATTTCTGGAAAACAGTTAGGGAGGGGTCTTTGCCACCATTCTGCCCCTCTTAGAAACTCTTTTCCACTCTTTGGAGCAGAGCTCTTCAAATGTCCACACTCAAATACTTTCAAGGGCTGAAGATGGTGTCTGGTCCTCAGGGGACCTGGGGGCAGAGCTCAAAAGTTTTTGGAAGGCTCACATTTCATTTAAACTCATCTCTTCTGTGGTAACATTTAATATCTAAGTAATGTTTTAAATGATTTATTATTTAAAGTTCCTAACTCCCCTCACCACCGCAAATCTTCAAGTAAAATTGTTTGACGTCCTGTATAGCCTCCGTGTACGCCTGCCTGGGCCCAGGACCTTAGAGTCACAGGAATCCTCATGTGTGAAGTACCACCTTGAAAGGCTTTGTGTTTTGTTTTCAGAGAAGCTGATGGGGGCGCGGGAGTGGGGCAGGAGTAAATGAGGAAGGGAGGGGAGAAAAGAGGGACAAAAGGTGACTAGTGAGTTGGGAAACAACAGAAATTTGGGGGCTCAGGTTTTCAAGGCCCAACAGAGGGTGAGATGGGGACCCAGGGCTGTGAGGCTTAAAAAAGCCACAGCACCATGGGCTGTCAGAACCCTCAATGGCCCTGGGTGACTCCCCACTTCTCAGGCTCTACTCTCTCCATCTGTGAAAGGAGAAAATATTCCCCTCTCTGTAATCAGGTCAATTGAGCTGGGGATTCCATGTCATGGTCTCCCCCGAGAAAACACTGAGCCTCCCTCCATTCCACGTGCAAGACCATGGTAAGTGGAGCTCTTGGGCTTCCCTGGTGGCTCAGGCAGTAAAGAAACTGCCTGCAGTGCAGGAGATCCAGGCCCGATCTCTGGATCGGGAAGATCCCTTGGAGAAGGAATGGCAACTCATTGCAATATTCTTGCCTGGAGAATTCCATGGCCAGGCTCCTCGGTCCGCGAGGAACAAAGAGTTGGACATGGCTGAGCGACTAACAACACCACTTGAGCTGAGGTCATGGGTGTGTGAGAAACAATTTGTAAGCATTTTTTTTAAAAGTGCATTCATGAGGGTGGATGGCCTCCCCACCCTACCCTACATACGTCTTCTTATCTCAGATCAGGAACAAAGGTCTGCTGGTAGAAAGGGGAACTGTGTCAGCAGAACCTAAGAGGCTGCTGTGAGGACAAAGAGCCACTTGTCTCCAGATGCGTTTCCAGAGGGTTCCAGAGTCACAGACTTGCAGAGCTCATGGTCCCAACTTCCCTTTTTACAGATGAGGACACAGAAGCCCTGCTGGGGAAGGGGTCTGCCTAGGTCTCCCTGTGTGTCAGGGGCAGGCTGGGGACCCAAATGCAGAGTCCAGGATGCCTGCCTCCAGAGCTGGCCCTCCTCACAGCTCAGTGAGGTCTCGGCACAGCCTCTTAAAAGAAACCACTCCTCTAAATCTCATGTGATCATGTCCGTGAGTAAATGGTTAAGACCAGCACTGGACTGCCACCATAAATGCAAAGCAAGTGACCGGAACTTTTGGGGCTCTGAGGGGCATTTCAGAAGACGGCTGCTGGGGCAAGGAGTTCGGTGAAAGATGGACTTGTTGTCAAGGGGCTGAGGGGCCACTCACGGTCAGGCAGGGTGGAGCGCTCTACCACGGAGCCAAAAGGCCCGTCCATGTCCACACCATGAGACTGTACCGCAAACTCGTATTTGGTGAACGGCTTCAGGCCGCCAATGAGGATGTCTTCTCCAGAGCTGCCGAGGTAAGAAATGCAACTAGGACTCTCAGGCCCCTTCAAGTCTCCTCCCCAACCCAGCTGCAACCCCTGCCTCGGGCAGGGAACCTGCTCCCTGACACCGGGGCCACTAACATCATCCAGAGACCTGCAGAGAGATGTGGATGGATGGATGGATGTATATGATTCCAAGTCCAATCCCCAAGCCGGGCCCCCTCTTTCAAGAAATATTCCTGGGTTAATCCACATCATTCTCCACCCAAAGAATCCTCTCTGATGCATCTTCTCCTTGACTTAAAGGAAAAGATGCATAACTTTTCCTTCAGCTGTAATTGTATTAATATGTATCTATTGCTTTTTATGCTTTGTTTTGTATGCCAAACCAACAGAGACCAAGAGGTCTCTGCCTCCCCATCCAACGGGGGGCCTCTCAGGACAGCAGCTGGGCTGTCTCTTCCCCATCACCTGAGACTGAAGAAATAGGTCTGTCCTGCATGACGTCTCCCAGGGTTGAGCCCTCCGGTGAGGGGACAGGACTGGATGGGCTCTCCTTTCCCATCTGTCACCATCAGGTCATC
The DNA here is from genome assembly GCF_029378745.1 of Bos indicus. Taxonomy (NCBI): domain Eukaryota; kingdom Metazoa; phylum Chordata; class Mammalia; order Artiodactyla; family Bovidae; genus Bos; species Bos indicus. The sequence continues at coordinate 12,330,677 of NC_091769.1, forward strand.
AGACTCTCAACGTGCCCCCAGTTTAACACATGAGTCATGAAATGTCCCTGAACCTTCAGGCCCCTCTCTTCATCGCTACCTGCTGCCTCCTTCCCTTCCACTCCGCCCCTTCACAGTCCCTCTTCCCACCTGGTGTAATAGGTGACCAGGGAGGCATTCCTGAGCCCCCATGGGCTGAAGCGCACAGTGTAGTTGACAATCTTGACTGTGGTGAAGTCTGGCTTTTTCCACCGAAGCCAAATGGAGGTAGAGCTGTTTGATTCCGCATGGACGTGGGCAGGGGGCAAGGGTGGCCCCCTCTGGATGGGCAGGTCTGGAGGGTGAAAATTATAGAGTGTGGGAAGGGAGGAAGATACTCATCTGGTAATATGTACTGTGGTTTGCAGTTCCCAAGGCACTTTCTTTTACCCTTCACTTGTGATCCTGTGAGTTGGGAATAATGCTTTATTTCCACTTCACAGATAAGGAAACTGAGGCTGCCAAGGATTTAAGTGATTTTGGCCAAGGGCATACAGCGAGCAGACTATGGAACACTAGTATGTAAGAGAGAGAGACAGCAAGTCACGATAATTATGAGCATAGATTCTGGAGCCAGGCTGTCCTGGTTCAAATTCCAACTCTGCCATGTACTGGCTGTGTGACTATGGAGAAGTTAATTAACCTCTCTGTGTTTCCATTCTCTATTCCGTCAGTGAGGCTAATAATAGTACCTACATTTCATAGGGTTGTTATGAGGATTAAATTAGTTAGTATTTGTAAAGTATATAGAAGTGTCATGGAATGAATGTCTGTGTCCCCCCGCAAAGTTCCTATGTTGAAACTTGAACATATGGTGGAGTCCTGCCTGTTTGGGCCACTGTAACAACCACAGACTGGGTGGTAAACAACAGAAATTTATTTTTCACAATTTCAGAGTCTGAGATCAAGCTTTGGTGAAGGCCCTCTACTGGGTTATAGACTATCAACTTTTCATTGTATCTTCAGGGCAGAAAAGGGAAGCAAGCTCTTGTGTGACTCTTAAAAGGGTACAAACCCCCCCAGGCTTGGGATGTGGGGCCCGTCCGGCTCAAGAAGAAAGTGAAGCAGTATGAACTAATCTAATCCTAATTACCTCCTAATACATCACACTGGAGGGTAGGATTTCAACATATGGATTCTGGGGGACACAGATTTTTTGTCCATAACAGTGTCCTTATAAAAGAGACCCTAGGGAACTCTCTAGACCTCTTTCTGCCCTGTGAGGACACAGCGAGAAGATGGCCTATGGTCTATGAATCGGGAATCGGGTCTTCACCAGACACTGACTCAGCTAAAGCCTTGATCTTGGATTTCCCAGCCTCCAAAACAGTGAGAAGTAAATGTTGGCTGTGTAAGCTACTCAGTCTATGGTGTTTTGTTACAGTAACCTGAACCAACTCTGAGCCTCAGTTTCCTGGTGGGCCACATAGGGATACCCTCCCTGCCTAGAGCAGAGGAATAATCTCAGAGATAGTGTGATGAAGGTGGGTCATCTTAAAAATTGTTTAAAGGTCAAACTTGGGCCAGAAGTCACTGATGAACCACTGGGTTTCTCTATGTCCAAACCTTCCAAATTAGCACTGCTCAAGGATAATGAAAACACGGGCCTATAAGGCAGAAGCGGGAGCTTCTCTCTGTGATCTAAATGAGCCAGTAGAATAGGTTTGCAGGTGGCTGAAACTTCTAGATGGCCTGCCCACGAGGGCCGGCCCGGAGGAGAGGGAAAGGAGGCAAGGCGCAGCCCTGCTGACCGAGCCCTCCCGCTCCGCTTCCCCAGCCTCCTCACCTGGGGTGGGGGCCTTCTCTGTTTTGCCCTTCCACACTGCTGCATAGCCATCCTCGTGTTTGTTGAACGCCACGAGCTTCACCTCGTACAGCCGGCCAGGGACTGGGGAAGGCCATGGAGGGGGGTCACTCTTGCATCCCCTGAGAGACTCCATCTCCAACCACCAGCCCAGCTTGCCCAGCCCCCCGCTGGACCTGTGTCAATCCCCCCCACCCCCCGGGCGGCCCTCCTCACCTAGCTGGGTCAGTTCATACTGCTTCACTTTCTTCTTGAGCCGGACAGGCCCCACATCCCAAGCCTGGTCCCCACGGCCCCCTGGAGGGCTCTCACCATCCGTCTCCTCCTCCTCCGCTCCCACCTCTCGCCAGTACAGTTTGTAGCCAGAGATCTGGGCGGGGTGCGGGGGTGGCTGCCAGGACACGACCAGGGACTCCATCCTTGCCCGTACCTTCAGCTCTGTGGGCGCAAAAGGGACTGGGGGCAGAGGAGCCGGAAGGGAGGAGGAGAAGAGAATCAAAGAGAAGGAAGAAGGGGAGGCCGGGGAAGGGAGGCAGGAAGGAGCATGAGGAAGCAGAAAGCAGGAAGACAGCGCTGAGTGAGGCCCTTGCCAGAGTTCTCCCCATATATCTCACCACTCAGCCACCAGCCTAAGGGTCAGGCCCAGGCTGGGTCTAGAGGAGAACTCACTATTCCATAAGCCCAGAGTGCTGGGAACGCAGGGACGTTTCCCGGGGGTTTGCAAAGAGGTTGGCCAAGAGCATTTCTGGGGCAGGGCTGACAATACCTGACTTAGAGGAGGGCTCTGTAAATCTTCTGAAGGCATGAAGGCATGGGCACCAGCAGGCAAGGGGATCAGAGGGGTTGCTGAAGCCAGGAAGGAGGGATGGAGCCACCGGAGTGGGGAGACCTCCTTGGAGCCTGAGAGTGGGTTGGCTCACTGTGTGTCTGATGCTGTCCTAAGCACTTCATAGCATGTATTTTAACTTTATTCTCACAACCCTACAAAATAACAAACCTACTAGTGTCCCTGTTTTACAGATAAGGAAACTGAGGCTCAGAGAAGTCCAGTAACTTGCCCAAGATGACACAGATTGTATGTGTGCCAGGCTTTGTCCTCATGGGAGGCTTGGTGTGCTGCGATTCATGGGGTTGCAAAGAGTCGGACACGACTGAGCAACTGAACTGAACTGAACCACTCTACTATTGGGCCTCTCAACAAAACCCACAACAGTCATAATCACAGAAGCAGCTATTATTTATTTATTTTTTCCCAGCTGTGCTGTGCGGCACATGGGAATCTTAGTTCCCCAGCCAGAGATCAAACCTGTGCTTCCTGCTGTGGAAGCATGGCTTCTTAACCACTGGACTGCTAGGGAAGGCCCCTGTTTGCTACTACTTGCTGCTGCTGCTGCTAAGTCGCTTCAGTCGTGTCTGACTCTGTGTGACCCCATAGATGGCAGCCTACGAGGCTCCCGTCCCTGGGATTCTCCAGGCAAGAACATTGGAGTGGATTGCCATTTCCTTCTCCAATGCATGAAAGTGAAAAGTGAAAGTGAAGTCGCTCAGTCATGTCCGACTCTTAGCACCCCCATGGACTGCAGCCCACCAGGCTCCTCCACCCATGGGATTTTATCAAACCTTTGTTTACATTAATTAATCTTCATGATACACCTGGCAGTAGTAAGTGAAGTCTTAGAGTTGTGAATGGTCTGTCCAAGGTCACACAGCAGATGGAAGGGATACATGAGCCCAGGGGTGTCTGCAAACACCAGCCCTTCGTCTCTTCACCCATTGAGCAGGGGCAGCCGTGGTAGATCTCTCATGGAGGGAGTGGTTCGGTCTGGGTTCCAAGGGCTCCCAAACACCCACACAGTCACTCACATCACCCCACCTGTCCCCTCTGGCCCCGTACCATGGCTCTGGTTGTGCACACTGGGCGTCCTGTGCTGCATCCACTGGGAGGGGGCCCCGTAGCCAGCCCCTGTGCCAGCTGAAATCCGCACTCGATACACCTTGCTGGGCTGAAGTGAGTTCAGCGTAAACTGTGTCTCATTCCCCGGCACCTCGGTGGAGAAAATCTGATCTGCTGGGACAGAAGACACTGGCTCTTGGTGGCCCCCTTAAGAACTCCTAAACCCCCCCTACACTGACTCTTCCACCTCAGGCCGTGACCCCTCAGTGCCTGGATGGACTCCACGCTTCAGTGAATGCCCAGGCCTCTGACCCTGGCTGATGCCAGCCATGAGCCTGGGCTCACAGTGGGGAGAATCAGGGCACACGCTCCCCACTGCCCCAGGAGCCGGCCCACACACACCAGGGCATGGGCCCGAGGGGCTGACTGTGAAGCCACCAAGCACCGCCTCTTCCAGAGCCCTGTCGACCGCCCACGCCCCCTTCCTCACCCTTCCCTGCCTTCTCGCCCTGGCCCCCTGGCCCCCAGCCAATCGCCTTCTCCTATGTCTTCATCAATTTCATTCCTCCTCCCCGAGATTCTTGACATCTGTCCTAACACCCCACCCATGCCTCATTTCCCTCAATCCCACAAGCAAACCCTGCACCTCTCTACCCCTTCTGAGCTGGAAGGGACCCCAGGATTACCTAGGTCACCTGCCTCACTTCACAGACAAGGAGCCTGAAGTAGGGACTGTCGGACTACGCACCGCAGCTGTACAGAAGGTGGGGCTAGCCCCCAGCCCTACCTCTGTCTCGAGCGAGCCCTCTAGTTGAGCCTTCCCTTCCACTCCTGCCCTCCCAACCCCCAGCCCACCTTCCCCTTTTCTAGGTTCACCTTGCCCTACTCCACCAGCCGCTCTGATGGAACCCTCACCTCACTGATTCCTGCCCCCACTCACCTTCCTTTCCCAAACCGTACTCTATCTTGTACTTCACCACCTGCCCATTGCTCAGGCTGGGAGGCAGGGGCAGCCACGCCACCCTGATGTCCGAGGGGTTGGGGCTGGACAGGGAGAGCTGGGGCGCTGCACTGGGGACTGAGACAGAAGAACATCAACGTGAGCTCGGCTCCACCGACGTGGAAGGTGAGGCTCAGGAGCGGTCAGAGACTTGCCCAGGTCACACAGCAAGTCAGAAGTAGGCCCAGGACCAGGATCTGAGGGAGGAAAGGGAGCCTCTCAGGGGAGCCCCAAGCTGGAGAGGATGGGACAGCCTTCCCAGGACATTCCCCCAGCACAATCTTCTACATCCAGCGGACTGTCACTGGCTCCTGTCTGACTGGATGGTACCTGGGTGCAGCGGAGAAGGAGCCACCTGATTACAGGCAGTCATGAAACCTGGGCTCAAGTCCCAGCTACATTATTGACCTTGGGCAAGTCACTCACTTTCTGGGCCTCAGTTTCTCCAACTGCAAATTAGGGAGATGAACCCTTGCCCACTCCTTTACAGGGCACAAAAGATGGCACAAGGCAAGTAAAAGCACCTTGGCGTACAGGAGTTAAGAGAAACTAAGCTACCATCTCCAGGGAATTCCCTGGGGCCCAAGGTGCCCACGGCAGGTGCAGAGGCCCTACCATCATCCAGCGTGTGGACCAGAGCCGGGGAGGAGGTGCGGCTGGCCCCCAGCTGCGAGTAGGCCACCACGTAGAACTCGTAGTCTGTGTTGGGTTCCAGGTCGCGAACCTGTAGCTCAGTGGTGTCATTGTTCACCGCAAACTGGTATTCCACATTGTCCACGCCTGAGTGGGTTAGGGGACAAAGTGTCTGTCACAGGGCCACCGCCAGAGGCTTCCCTGCTCAAAGCTGTCTAGGGAATCCTTCATGTTGTCCAGTCCCTGGAATAGCCTCTTTCTAGCTAAATCATTCCAGATAATCTGAGACTATAAACTCCCCTGACATCTAGTCCCACTGTATTAGTTCCTCCCACTGGTTAGAAGTCTTTTCTAGCGTGTAACTGAAGTGACTCCTGCTGCAATTAACAAGCTGGCTCCAGGAATGCCAAGGCATTTTCCCTGGGAGCGGCATCCTCTCGCTGCCCTTTTAAACTGTGGCTGAAGGGGAAATGCGCTAACCCATATCTACACACAGGTCTCTCACCCCATCCCATCCTATCCCCAAAGGCAACCCTTCAATCATCCACCCTGTGCCGCGTCCCTTCCCCCCACCCACCCCCGTAGGCACCCCCTGCAGTAGGTCTTTGCTGGGGTGTCTTAGCGCCGGGCAGACGCACCCCGTGCCTTCTGGTAGTGGAGGGAGAAGCCAATGATCTGCTCGCTGTGGAGCTCGGGCCGCTCCCAGGCCACCAGCACGGCGGAGCTGCTCAGCGGCGTGGCGGTGACCCGCGTGGGGGCGCTGGGGAGCCCCTCGCGCACCACGACCGCCAGCGGCGCAGCGGCGCACGCCGTTCCCGCGCCGTTCTCGGCCACGCACTGGTAGTAGCCGGCGTCCTGCAGGCGGATCTGGGTGATGACCAGGCTGCCGCCGCCGCCCTGCACCTTGACGCGCCCGTTGGGCCTCAGCGGCGCCCCGTCGTGCAGCCAGCGCAGCCACGGCCGCGGCTCGCCGGACGCGCGGCACACGAAGCGCGCGGTGCTGGCCCGCGTCCGCGACAGCGCCTCCGGCGCCTGCGAGATGACTGGAGCGGCTGGGGGACCGGAGGGGAACGCTGACTGTGCCTCCCGCCGCTAGAGGCCTGCCCCGGCCTCCAAATACCCAAGGGACTCCCGCAGCCCCTCACTCATTCTCACCTCTCCCCGATTCACCCGTCCCCCCAAAATACCCTCAGCAGCGCAGCTCTAGTTCTCTTCCTCCTTCTATCCCGGCCCTACACTAACCATTCTCTCCAGGCTTCCTCGGCCTCCCCAAATACCCTGGCTTCTCCAGGATCTAACCCTTCTCCCGCACTTATTCCGTCTCCCCTACCTCCCAGGACCCCACACCTATCAGATGTACCCCCCAGTAACCTCACTCTCATCCTTCCCCACATTACCCGGGTCCCACCCAGACCACCTCTCCAATAACCCAAGCAATGCCCTTTATCACCCCTCTCCTCTTCCTCAACTCCATCCTCCAATCTCCTCCCACACTTGTTTCCTCTAATTACCTAGTCTGTCTCCTCCAAGGCACCCCACCCCCTCACGAAGGACTCCTCCCCAGGTGCTGGGGCCCCGCCCCCCTCAACCTTATCTTCCCTTTTCATTCTCCACCGTGGCACGCCCACCTGTCCGTTTTCCCACTTCCTATTCCTCCTGCGCTCAGCCCCCGCTAATCCGCCCCAAGGCAGTCTCCCCCTACACCTGCTCCCCGGTCCTTTGACCCATCTCACCCTCCGCCCCTCCTCACCCAGCACGCGGAGCTCGGCGGCTGCGGTGGCGAAGTCCCGCGTGCGGGGCTTGTTAGCTCTGCAGACGTAGACGCCAGAGTGGCGGGGCTGCGCGCTGGTGATGAGTAGGTTGGTGCGGCCCAGGACGATGACATCGGTGGAGATGGGCTTCCCGTCTGCGGGAGGAGGGAGAGTGCTGGAGCGGGTAGCTGACCGCTGCCCCTCCATCCACTCTCCGGACCTCCGACCTCGAGTGGGCGCGCCATCTCCACCAGGGTTAAGAGAACCTAACAGTCTCTGGTTGGGATCTCAGTTCCTCCACTTGCTAGACCAATGATCCCCTCTGAGCCCTAGGGTCTCTCTCTGTAAAATGGGGAGATAGTCCCTCGCAGGAAGGGCTGTTCTGAGGGTGGAACCAATAAGGTCTGTGAGGCTGGCCCACACAATGCAGGCACATTAATAGGTGCTCTGAACACGACTCAGTTACAACCATTACCATTACTGTTAAATTCATTTCTCTCAAGGACACACTCCTGCCATATGACCTCAGCCCAGGGCTACGATGAAGAAATGGCTGGAAAGGTCTGCACCATAACCAGAGACCTAAATACGGGAGACTTATTTTGATGTGAAGTGACAATCATTTTGAAAGCCCTTGCCTTACACTCAGGAGCTGAAATGCAAACCGCCAGGAAACAAAAAAACTATTCTACTTCACAAAACCAAAGAAATGCATGTCAAAACACAGATGTTCATTTTCACCTATTAAAGTGGGAAAGTTTTTAAAGACAGTATGTTGCAATGCCTGAGCAAGGGTAAATGCGGATAGGGCTATACAGGGGCTCCAGCTTGACCTTGAAGCCAGGATTCCACTTGTGGGCACCCTGTGGTGGGGAGCTGTTAACAATGCTGATCACCTCAGCGTTAACTGTAACAGTGGACAACTGGGAAGGACTTCAAAAATTAAATCATGGCTATACTCAAATGATGGACTATCAGTTATTAAAATTATTTTTTGAAAAAGCTTTAAAGATGGAGAGGGAATTCCCCTGGCAGTCCAGTAGTTAGGACTCTGAACTTCCACTGCAGGAGATACGGGTTCAATCCCTGGTCAGGGAACTAAGATCCCACAATCAGCATGGTGTGGCCAAAAATAAATAAAAAATAAAGATGGGGAGATGCTTATGATATACGGTTGAATAAAAACAAGACTTGGAACTGTAAATACAGCATGCTTTTATTTGAGGGGGGGAAATATACATGTGCATAGAAAAAACTCTGGAAGAAAACACATTCATATGTTAGCAATTTAGTCTCTGAGTGGTGGGATGTTTACTGTTTCTGGTTTTCCTTAGTTTTCTACAATGAATATGTACAACTTTTGCCATCAGAAGAAAACAACACAAAACAAAAAAGCCATGCCCTTCCCCTGACTTAGTGGAGTTGTTGTTGTGTTGTGTTACTCGCTTAGCCGTGTCCGACTCTTTGCGATCCCATGGACTGTAACCCAACAGGCTCCTCTGTCCATGGGATTCTCCAGGCACCAATACTGGAGTGGGTTGCTATTTCCTTCTCCAGACTTAGTGGAGTAAATTCCTGGAAAAGGAACAGCACCCAGGGACAGGAGTGAAGCCAGTCTCTGTCTTCTAAGTTTGCTATTAGCAGAGTTTCAAGTGAGACCCCAGAACCACAGTGTCTGGACCCTCTAGGACAGCAATTCTCAAATCCCCACTGTGCAAACAAATCACAGAATCGCAAGAGACCTGGTTAAGATGCAGAGGCGTCAGGCACCCTAGATTCTGCATTTCTAACTTCGCCCAGGAGGTAGGTAAAGACCACACTTTCGGTAGAAGGACCTTAGGAACTTGTTAAACATTAAGAATCCGGGGTCATGATCTTTCAGGCGTGAAGGGAAGGAGTCTGCAATTTGAAGAAGCTCCCTGGGTCATCCTGATGCCTGGTCAGGATTTGAGAAGCACTGATGATGGAAGTAGGCGACATCACAGGCTTACCCCAATAATACTATGAGGGTCCTGCTGGCCTAAGGTTCCCCTAACTAGGCAGGTGTCACGAGTCCAGTGAGGTCAGGTAGGTCAGGGAGGCACAGATAACCAGCACTGTTCTTTCTCATCAGCTCGGTGGGGGTACGCAGTCATCTTGGGTTATTATTTTTCTTTAAATTCTATGTATTCATCATTATCTAGTCTTGAATGTGAGATACAAACTTACAAAAGGGAGTGTGGGGTCATGGACTGAACCAGGGAAGAGGTGTAAAGAGAGCTGGATTTAAGACTTACTTCTGCCATCGACTTGGGACAAGACACTTCTTATTGACAAATGGAAACAAGTAATCCTTGCTTTTCTTCCATACAGAGCTGTAGGGGGTGGTGTACCAGAAAAGGAACAGGCTCTAAAGTTTGGGTCCTGGCTTTCCACCTGCCTTTCTGAGCTTTAGTTTCCTCATCTGCCCACCAGGAATAACAGCCCTGGCCCTTAACCTCTTCGAACAGCTCTAGGAGGCTCTGGCAGGAAAGTGGGTTTCATGCTTAGTAGGCTACGAGGTCACGTTGGCCCGGCGCTCTCATTACCCTACAGCATCTTCTGTAATGCAGCCCGCTCGGCACTCATCACTTGCTGCCTGATACCACCAAGTCTCCTCATGGATATATCTCCCTTACACAGACTGTGAGATCAAAGGGCAGGGGCCCCATCTCTTTCACCTGGGTCTTTCACTCACTGTGCCCAGCATGAAGCCGGGCACACAAAAGCAGCAGCAGACTGGGTGGACCAGGAGGGGCTATGTAGTTAGACCAGCAGAGCGTCCAAGTGCTACCTGACTCACTGGCCCCACACGCACTGTTTTAAGGACTGGAAACATAGAAAGTGGAGAACAAAGCCCAGCGGCCACCCCTAAGAAAGGTCTCAAGAGTGATTTGTGAGTGGCAGACTGAGTGGGCTTCATAAAAGAAACTTGCTAGACAGATTGATTCATTTGGTCCAGGCTCCTCTACCCACACTCCACCCTGGGACAGAAGTTAGTTCCTGCCACACCAAAGGTTGGTGACCATACTGTGGTCACGCTTATAGATCCCTGACTTGGGGGTGTGTGCAACGCCACCCCCTTCCTCTCCCATACCCTCAAGTCCTCTCCCTCCACTTACCCTGTCGAACCCAGGACACAAAAGGGGTGGGGTCAGCCGAGGCCACACACTCCATCACCACACTCTGGCCAGACACCACGGTGGTGTTCTCCGGGGCTGCCACGATGACCACGTCCTGCCCCCCAGCGGATGCCAGGGACCCTGGAGAGAGGGAGCCTTACCATCAGGCGTCTTCACATTCAGCCCTTTACCTGATGCTCACAGTCACTTGGTAAGACAGGTGGGGCAGCCAGGGTTCCATCGGACAGATGGGAAAGCAGCTGCGTACTTCAACAGAGCTGGGACTGGAACTCAGAGGTCTTTCTCTGGGAGCCAGAGAGGAAAAACCGGGCCTCCGACACAGCGCCCCCATTCTTCCTACTGGATGGAACCCCCCCTCAAGGCAGAGAACCAGCAGAGTCAAGAGTAGACTTGCAGTCTGGACTTGAAGTCAACAGTTGGAGTTTCTAGTTCTGGCAAGTCCCTTCCCTGGAGTGCCTCAGCTCCCATGTGGGGAAGGCAGGGGATGAGCTCGAGTTTCTGCCAGCTTGGTGGCGCCCGGAGCACCCGTTCCCTGCCAAGTTCTCAGCATGACCCTGGGTCCCTGGGTCAGCATGGTAAATACCTGGTTTGTCCAACAGGTGGAGGCAGAGACCCCGGGCACTGAACGGGCAGCAAACCAAACTCCGCTCATCAGCTAAGCCCCCGGAAGTAGGGTGGGAGTGAAAGTGGATGGGATGAGAGGGGGATGGAGAGATGAGCGGAGGGGTCGGAGTCGAGGGGAGCTGCCTTGGCAAAGGAAGGCAAGATAGAGGCCTTTGCAGGGGGCCTGAAGTGAGATCTATTGAACACCTGCCAGGCACCAGGCACTTCCCATTCCTATCTCGGCGATTCTCACCACCTCCCTGGGCTGGACATTTGATAAGGAGCCCAGGGTCACACAGATGGTTAGTAGAGAAGCCAGGATTCAAACCAGGTCATTCTGACCCCAAAGCCTGTGTCCTTTCTACCGCGTCACTCTGGGACGGGAGGTTTTCAGAGAAATGGAAAGAACAGTCCCAGACCATTAGGAGCCAGATCCACAGCAAGCAGCAGGGGGCGGCTCCCCCAGGGCAGGGACGGGCACCTACCCTCTCCATAGACACCTCATCTCCCTGCACCTGTCCCCAGCCCTGGACACTCCATCCACCCATGGAAACAGTCTCAGCAGGAAGGGAACCCTGGACCAGAAAGAAGTCTTGGGTTCCTGCCCTGAGTGCTATCTCTGACTTGGGTGGCACTGCCTTCTTTGGGCTTCATGGCCTCATCTGTCACCTATTTGAAGGCAGGTCTTGGACGACTTGAGGTCCCTCCCAGCTCCAAGATGGCTGATTGCCCCACCCGGCCAGCCCCCTTACCTCTGTGGGCCACGCGGAGTAGGGCCTCCTGGCTGAAGCGCTGTTGTGCTGAGTTGGTGGCCACACAGCGGTAGGAGCCTGCATCGCCTTCCTGTACATCCAGGATCTGGAGGACCCCGTTGGGAAGGGTAATGAGCCTTGGGAAGGGACAGAGGGCACCTGTGAGGTGGACAGGAGCTCTACAGGGAGGGTGGCAGTGCCCCAGCTGTCCTGAACCCACCACCCCTCCTTCCTGAAATACCTACTGTGGCTTACTAAGCTCACTCGTAATAAATGCAAATTAAAACTAAAAGATACTGGAACTTCCCTGCTGGTCCAGAGGTTAAGAATCCGCCTTCCAACGCAGGGGACCTGGGTTCTATGCCTGGTCAGGGAACTAAGATCCCACGTGTCACAGGTAACTAAGCCTGTGCTCTCCAACTACTGAGCCCACACTCTCAAGCCTGTGAGCCACAACTATGCCTCAGCTAAGACGCGACACAGCCAAATAAGCATTTTATCAAACCTGCATGCACCTTTTAGACCCAGCAACGTCACTTCAAGGACTTCATCCCAAGATATTCTCATACACATACACAAAATGTATGTTTAACAATATTCACTCCAACTCTGTCTGCCATAGCAAAAGACTGGCAACAATCCAAGCGTCCATCTGTAGGGTGGGAACTAGCTAAATTTGTTCGGGTACATTCATAGAATGGAATGCTAGGCAGCTGTTAAAAGGATGCAGCTCCTTGTGTGCTGATACAAGGCCATCTCCAAAATATGTATGGTACAGAACAGTGCGTGGAGGACATGTACTTATATGCTTTTGCACGGAATGTTCCTGGTCATAGTGGTTGTCTTAGGGAACCTGTGATCTGGGGAGCTCTCAGGAGCAGACTTTATTTTCATTAAAAAACCTTCTGTAAAGTTTGAATTTGTTTACCTCCTGCCTGTATTACCTTCTCTCTCCTCTGATAAAATCCCTTCTAGTCACATGATCTCAATTTGAACCTTGAAACAAGCCTAAGAGATAGAGGGGATCATAGCTTTCATTTTATTGGTGAGAAAACCAAATCTTGGAGGGAGGAGGGTATTTTTCCAGGGTCCCACAGTTAAAGCAGAGTTATGACTGGAACCCACATCTCCTGGTGCCAAATCCCACATTCTTCCCATCTGCCTGTCTTAGCAGCTATTAGATGGCTAACAATGCCAGTGGGAAGGGATGTAGTCCCAGCAAGTGCCCCCACCCGCCAGTCAACATGTACATTACGGAGGAGGGGCAGGATGGATGAGGGTGGTGTTGTCTGCCCTTTTGGTGAGGGTTGGAAAGCAGTTTGGGCTGGAAGAACCCAGAGATCTTGCTTAGAGACAGTGCAATCCCAGGCAGAGAAGTGTCCACGGGGGCCTGGGTGGTGGGAAGCAGAATGGGCTCTGGCCCCAGCAGGGAGGGAGTGAGTCTTCCTGAATTTTCTAGCTGTGATCTCTGCAGGGTCAGCTTGAGGGTGAGACTTCTAGTTTCTCACTGTGGATGCAGGCTAGGCCAAGGTCAAGGAGGGAATGGGGCAGCTGTGTACGCGAAGTGAAGATCCCTTGGCTCGTGGGGAAAGCAAGGTATGAGAAAATCTAAACACAGGAGAAAAGCACTAGCAGAAGGGTGTTGGGACAGAATTCTGGCCATAAGCCTAGAAATCTGCTGTGGCCCAAAGACTTAGAACAAACACATAAACCTTCATCACTCCTTCCCTCACCCCACAGGCAAACTCAACTCTGCCCCCGGAGTCTTATCCTCAGCTCCAAGAGCTGCCTGCAGCAGTGCTGGGGCCAGCAGGGGAGAGGTGATGAGGAGGTGCAGGGTGTCTAGAGCTAAATCCTGGGCCAGGACCCAGCCTGTCGCCACGAATTTGATGGGAAAGACAAGGACCCATCTTGGAAACAAGGCCCCCACCCCCATCCTGGTCTCCTCCACCTTATATTCTCTAAGACCTTTCCTCCCTCCTCAGTCTCAAGAGCTGGCTGCACTTCCTGACCCCAAAGGTTCCCTGTCTTTCCAGGGAAATGTTGCTCCAGGTATCCAAGAGTTTCCCTGGTGGCTCAGTGATAAAGAATGCGCCCGCCAATGCAGAAGACATGGATTTGGCCTCTGGGTCGGGAATATCCCCAGGAGAAGGAAATGGCAACCCAGTCCAGGATTCTTGCCTGGGAAACCCCATAGACAGAGGAGCCTGGAGGGCTACAGTCCGTGGGGTTGCAAAAAACACGACTTAGCAACTAAACAACAAAAACAACAATCCAAGAGCTAATACCTCCTTTGACAAGTAATATTGCCTAAATTGTGTGTGTTGAATGAACGAACAAAGGAATGGATGCCTTTCCTTGGGTGTGGTGCTGTTGCTGCGTTTGCTACAGCCAAAGAAGTGAGATGGCACCACTTTTAATGTTCATTTAATATCTTTGCTGCTTTGTTAAAAATGTGGTTTCAAAAGCTCTGTCCTTGGAAGGATGTCCAAGACACATTGGTTAGTGGGGGGGAAAATCACAAAACAGTATTTGCGAAGCAATGCTATTTTTGGAAAATAGATAAATGATATGCTAGGATGTGCCCAGAAAAAGTCAAGGGTGGTAAAGCTCACGTCAGTCGTGGAGGTTTTCTCAGCAAGGGGGATTACTGGTGGGGGCGCTCTTCTTTGTTCTGCTTTTAAATTTCTTGGTTACAGTGAACATTTATTAGTTTGGGAATATAAAACTTAAATGGAAAAATGCACGTGCCCTTGTACACTTTGTTTTGTGACTCCTGGCTCTGGAATAAAAGCAGCTGTGGCATAGTGAGGAGAATTGATTCCAATAAATGTGATTTTTAGCAAGTGACATCCAATGTCCAGGCCTCAGGTTTCTCCTTTGAAAAACGGGCTTCATAAATTCCTATGTATTTCACACCCCTGACCCTGTTAATGTGTTATAAGCCCACATAAGATCGTGGTAATAGCTATCTGTGGTCAGTTTGTAGGTGACTTTTTCTTCTTTAAGTTAGTATATTTTATCGTTTTAAAATGACTTCAAATAAAATAGCTACTTATAGAATGAAAGCAACCTCTATCTAAAAGGGAGGAACCATTCTCTTCCCAAGCCTGAGCCTGCTTCCTGTACCTGCAAAAGGACACTTGAACCCCGGGATTCAAGAGCAGAGAAGAAATGGCAGAGCTGCTCTGAATGTCCTGAGGGCCAAGGCGCCCCACCTTGGGGCGGATTCAGAGATCCACCCCAGGAAAAGGGACACGAGCCGAGGGTCACATGAGGCTGACACAAGATGGACCCTGGGAGATGGGCAGGGCAGAGGACTGGACCAGGGATCCTGCAGGAATTAAATCCATTCATTTTAAAGTGTGAGTACGGGAAGATCCTCTGGAGAAGGAAATGGCAACCCACTCCAATATTCTTACCTGGTGAATGCTATGGACAGAGGAGCCTGGCAGGCTCCATGGGGTCCATGGGGTCGCAAGAGTCAGACACAACTTAGCGACTAAACCACCACCACCACCAAAGTGACAAAGCAGACTTCCCCGGTGGCTCAGCGGTAAAGAATCTGCCTGTAATGTGAGAGACCTGGGTTCGATCCCTGGGTCAGGAAATCCCCTAGAGAAGGAAATAGCAACCCACTCCAGTATTCTTGCCTGGAGAATCCCATGGACAGGTGAGCCTGGCAGGCTACAGTCCATAGGGTCACAAAGAGTCGGACACGACTGAAGCAACTTAGCACGCAGACACAAAAGTTACAAAAGAGAGAGTTGATTTGAAGAAATGTATAAAGTGAGTGATTATATAAATGTCTTAGGGGTGGCCAAGATTATGACAGGAGTTTGTGAATGCCTGTGATTTGGGAAACGTTGCTCTTGGTGATTATTGGTTCCTGTGGAAGAAAAATGATCCCCTCTCATTAGAAATTAGTGTAAGTATCAGGCAATTGCCTTAGGGTCTAGACTTTGCCGTCAGTGCCCAAAATATGCATACAGACCCTGACGGCGTGTGCTTATTAACTGCACATGTGCACAGCCTACACCTGGGCATATGGTCTCCTTCAAACCTCTGAGTCGAGTTTATGAATAGCATATTTGTACATGAACTCTATCCGGGCATGTGTAAAAATACATACCTTGGGCATAATCAAGTTGCTGTTTTAGGTATTTCTTTATCCCCCACCCCACACACAATGTGCTGGGACATATGAGCCTGGCTTATTTATAGATGAGGATCAATTTTCAGAGGACTTGGGGGCAAACACTTCCAGAGTCCAGGAACTGACAGCTCCAGCCTCCTGGGAGAGGCCTAACTAGATGCTGGGAGGTGCGGGAACTCCTCTATTTGTGGAGAAACACTGAGGCAGTAACCTATCCTCTGAGCATAACTGGATCCATCTCTAAGCCCACCTACAACAGGAGCTTCTTCAGACCCTGCGGTTTCCCCACCCCAACCACCAAATCATCCACCCCAGGGCTCCAACGCCAGATACTCTCGGCAGCAGCTGTGTGACTTGAGGCAAGTGACTAGTGTCTCTGATCCTCAGTTCCCTCGTTTCACAGTTCAGAGAAAAGCATCTGCCACAGCCACACAGACAGACCTGGAAGGGGGTTCTGTATGCATGAAGTGAAAAAAAAAAAAAAAGCAGGAATTGCAATATAATCCCATTTTTGTTTTCTATAAAAAAGACTGAATAGAAATACCCAGCATATATCATCCAAAATGTTTAATATTTATAAACATACAGGGGAAAAGTCCTGAAGGTAGACATCAAAACTAACAGAGGCTTCCCATGTGGCAAGAAGATGAGTCATTTTTGTTTCTTCTTCTCTGTTTATACGAATTTGAAAAATAGATCCAATAGGAATATAAACAAAGTAAATAGAGGAAAATGTGAAAAATAGGAAACCCTTAGCTTGCAGGATGACGGGAGGGATTAAGTGAGAACACACCGCTCGCATTAAGCAGGGCCTCTTGTGACTTTTAACGCAGGGAGAGTTTTCTGCTCTCTCCCACCTCGCACTTGACCCTCACCCAGCAACTCCCTGGAAGCGTCCACCCCCAGCAGTGAGGGGTGCCACACGCGGAGGCACAGAACTTAACATGCCGGTGCTGGGAAACTGGGTTGGCAATCCCAAGGCCCCGCCCTAGAATGCTCATTCTGGGGATAGTAGAAGGGCATGGCAACCCACTCCTGTATTCTTGCCTAGAGAATCCCATGGACAGAGGAACCTGGCGGGCTACAGTCCATGGATTCGCAAAGAGTCGGACACAGCTGAGCGACTGACACTATGGAGCAAATGACTCTAAGAGGTGGTTAAACAAGTTGAACAGGTTCTCAGCACAGGGCTGCTCAGGGGACTTGTCAACTCCAAGAGGGAGATTTATAGGCACTTTCCTGGTCTTATTTGACCATGGAAAAAAAATTTTTTTTCCAAGAATCATCTTTAGGGACTAATATTCTCAAAAAAACCTCACTTTGGAAACCACGATCTAGTCCAACCCATTGGACCACTGGGGCTCACTGATCACCAGAATCACAGGATCACTTACATCTTGGCTTCTCACCCTTCTTCCTCCCTTCCAACTGTTGCAGAGATGTGGCCTGTGGCTTTTCTATCTAGAAGTTTCTCTCACACTTTCACCCCTACCAAGACATGGACAAAAGTCAGAGGAGCTGGGCCAACTCAATACTCTAAAGACAGGTTAGTTCCAGGGCAGAGAGATCTGGAAACCAGTATTTCTGAGCCTGAGGAATCTCACCTCAACTGGGAGAGGAGAGAGTGGGCTGGTAACTACAGCCAGAGAGATGCACGGAAAGGAGGGCAGGGTGGCTGGGAAAGGCTTTTGGAGAAACCTTTTCAAAATGTAAGAATCCACGGGGTGGGACTTCCCTGGTGGCACAGTGGTTAAGAATCCGCCTGCCAATGCAGGGGATACAGGTTTGATCCCTGGTCCAGGAAGATTCCACGTGCCTCAGAGCAACTAAGCTCATGTGCTGCAGCTCCTGAGCCTGGGAGCCGCAGCTGCTGTAACCAGAGTGCTAAAGAGCCTGTGCTCTCAGCCACAAAAGAAGCCACCGAAATAAGAAACCCACGTGCGGCAACCAGACAGCAGCCCTGGCTCATCTCAAATAGAGAAAGCCCACATGCAGCAACAAGACCCAGCGCATCAATTAAAAAAGAATCTATGGGGTGGCGGCCAAGTCACGAGACCAATTCCAAGACCAGGGATGCAAATGAGCCTCATGCCTTCTGGACATGCTCTGTGTACGTTTGGGCTCTCCCAGGAAGCCATAGGAGTGATCAGGTCCTGGGTCTAGCCTCTGCTTCTCCTCTGCCCTAGAAACCATTCCCTGGGATTGCTCCATTGCCTTTATGGGGAGAAAGGAGGGTGAAACAGAAAAGCTCTCCACAACCCAGTTATCAGATGCTGCACCCCACTGGATGGAACTGAGGGAAGAAGAGAAGTTATGTATCTAGGGTAGAAATTTCAGAGGAACCTGCAAAGAGAAAGCCTCCCAGCAGCCTCCTGGCCCTGAGCAAACTACAAACATCCAGCCAATGCCTCACTGTGTGGCCTTGGATAAAACACAGCTCCTCTCTGGCCCTTGGTCTCCTCCTCGATAAAACAAGTGGTTGGGCTACATATGCTCTGAAGTACTAGATCACTGCTCTTAACCCAAGCCCCATAGCTTGGTAGGTGGCTTTTCTCCTAGGGAGCAAAAACCTCTGGCCCAATTTCTCTTTGGGACCAGAAATGAGCTGAGCATCTGGTAGTGGTTGGCTCCTAAGTCAGTTTGGGCAAATGGAGCCACCTTGACTCTAAGGATCCCAGTTTCCAAGAACGTCCCAGAGCCCAACCTATCTGCCCTCTGGGAACCACTCCCCACTCCATTATAGGACACTCACCGAGGCTCCTCAGGCACTGTCACCTGGTCCTTCTCCCAAGTAATGACGGGTGTTGGCAGTCCTTCGATTTGGCACTGAAAGCGAGCGGTCCCGTTCTCCTCCACAGTCTGAGATTCTGGGTGCAGGGAGAAGCCTGCAAGGGCTGGGGATGAGGACAGTGAGAAAATACAGCGACAGGAGAGGGACACGAGAAAGGAGGCCACAGTGAGCACAGATGGTGAAACACACGTGCACACAGACACGGAGGGACACCGGCGACAGAAACACGCGCAGAGAAAATTCAACCCGACGCAGACAGGCAGGCAGAGGGTAAGTGGTGATGACTGGTCAGATGAGTCCCCCTGCCTTACTCATGTCAGACTACAGTGTCTCCTCTGGCCTCAAAATTATGTCATGGTGATCTGTGCCTCCTAAGAGCCCCCCCAAGGGGTGGCTGGACGATGCAGCTCAGCGCCACACACTATGGGCGTGGGGAGCACCGCTGTGCTCCTGACACTCAAGTCTCTCTGGTGGGCTTCCTGGAGGAAAGCACAGGTCTAGACTCTCGAAGTCACAGGGAAGGAAAAAGAGGAGCAGCAGAAGAGTGGGGAAGATGTGAGACTATTGAACGGTGAGACAGATAGTAGCAGGAAGGGACCCACTGGGCAGGACAGGAGGCAGGGAAAGGGAGGTGGCTCAGGGACAAGCCTTAATGCAAGTAACTAACAGCGGATCCCAGTTCCCACACCCCACGTCGTGCGGATCTCAGCTCAGCCCCAGATGTAGCACTTACTGGCGAGCTTGACCACTGCAGCCTGGCTGGCCATCACCCCAAGGGGGCCATGGGCCAGGCAGGAATAGCTGCCTTCAATGACCTCTGAAGCCCCAGGGTCTGCCTCGTCAGTGCCATCTACTGTTGGCAGCTGGGACAGCCATAGGGAGCCATTGGGTAGCAGGCGAAGGTGCTTGTGCTCAGGGAGGGCGCCTCCATCCTTGCTCCACGTGACGCTGGTGGGGGGTCCGGTGGCAGCCACCCCCAGACTGCAGTCCAGCACCAGGGCTTGTTCTGGGCCCAGGATTACTTGCAGCGGCCCTGCTCCACAGCTCAGCGACACGGTCGTCTCCTGGGGCAATGGCTGCTCCCCTGCGTAGAGGAGGGACACCAGGGCCATCAGAGTGTGTCCTCCTACATCCCACAGCCTCCAGCTCCTGAGCCACTTGCACCAGGGTTGGGGACAAGCCTCGGAGAAAGAGGGCTCATGAGGAAACCTGTGTCTGGATCCCAGCTCTACCTCTGACTAACTGTGATCTTGGGTCAACGGCTGCGCTTCGTGCCCATCGTGCCCACCCCTCAGCCCCACTCAACTTCCTCATCCACAAAATAACACAGTTCTTAGCAAAATGTGAAAGCAACTCAAATGCCCAATCACCTGTGCGTGCGTGCGTGCTAAGTCGCTTCAGTCGTGTTCAACTCTGTGCGACCCTATGGTGCACCAGGCTCCTCTGTCCATGGGGATTCTCCAGGCAAGAAAACTGGGATGGGTTGCCATGCCCTCCTCTAGGGGGATCTTCCCAACCCAGGGATCAAACCTGAGTCTCATGCCTCCTGCACTGGCAGGCAGATTCTTTACCTCTAGCACCACCTGGGAAACCCAATCACTTGATGAATGGATAAATATATTACTCAGCTATCAAAAGAAATGAAGTACTGACATTTGCCTCAGAGGGAATAAACCTTGAAAACTTTATGCAAAGGGAAAGAAGCCAGTTATGAAACGCCACATATTGTATAATGTGATCTCATTTCTATGAAATGTCCAGAATAGGCACATCCATAGAGACAAGACCATAAATTCATGGTTGCCAGGGACTGGGGAGAGGGAAGAATGAAGAGAGATGGCTAAGGGATCTAAGGTTTCTTTTTTGGGTGCTGAAAATGTTTCTAGAATTAGATAGTGGTGATGGTTGCACAACCTCGTGAATAAACTTAACCCACTGATTTGTAGCCTTTAAATGGTGAATTTTGTGGCTTGTGAATTGCCTCTCAATTTAAAAAGACTTAGTCATTTGTTCTTCAAAAGGCTGCCATGAGTGGTCAGTGAGATGCTGTGTGCTAAGGGAGAGCGGCACAGTGGCTGACCTGGCTCAGTAATGTCATTCCCTCTCCTGGAATCCTGCAGATCATCTCAACCATGATTGTCCAACTCACTTCTGCTGCAGCGACTGCAAGAGTTAAGCTCTCCTCCCTGCAGCTGATTCCTCCAGAGCCGCACAATGAGCCAGCACAGAACCCAGGCCTCCAACCCTCTGCAGATGCCCCAGAAGAGCCCGCAGCTCCAACACCACCCTGGCCACAAAGGTGGACAGCAGAGGAAGGGAGCAGGAGGTGAAGGAGGAGGACAACAGAGGCAGGGAATGCCATCCCAGGGTCAAGGCAAAACACCCAAATGACAATGTTTATCATTTTAAGCAACATCTCAGCCAGGCCCAGTAACCATTATTCACAGGGAAATGGTGTGTTCTTCCCGTTGTATCTCCCACAAGGTTGGCCTGCTGCCTCCTTGTCCCATAGACGCTCCAAGGCTGAAGGCCCCCTTCTATCCTCTGGCCTGACACCTTGCTTAAAGGCACCATGGTGTGTCTGAGAGTGAGTCAGGGACAGAGGTGAAGACAATGGCCCATACTCATTACCAGGCAGGCCAGGGCTGACAGCGTCCCGTCAGGGGCATGCGGAAAGCACAGCGGTGGGGGACTCAGGCAACCCTCAGTTCTGGACCTGGACCTGTCACAGTCTAGCTGTGTGGCCTTGGGACTTTCTTGCCCCCACCCCCGCCCTGCTCTTGTTTACTCAAACACAGCAGGTGATGTCTGAGATTCTATGACGGCAGGATTGTCCAGTGAACTGGACACACCTATTCCTAAACTGATTTAGAGTATCATCTAGCTGTGCAGTGCTCAGTCACTTCAGTCATGTCCGACTCTTTGCAACCCCATGGACTGTAGCCCAGCAGGCTCCTCTGTCCATGGGATTTTTCAGACAACACTGGAGCGGGTTTTCAAGACGTCCTCCAGGGCATCTTCTCAACCCAGGGATCGAACCTGTGCCTTCTGCATCTCCTGCATTGTAGGCGGGTTCTTTACCCATTGAGCCATCTGGGAAGCCTGTATCATCTAGATACACACAAAAAACTATAGATACCTTCCACATCTAAACATGTGCACCCGAATCTCTGCTACACCTACACACATATTTGCCAACACTTTAGGATCAAGACGGAGGGGAGAAGTCCTGACAAGTTGAGATACAGAGGCCAGTGCAGAAGCCAGGACACCGCTGTGGGAAGACAGACAGACAGAGGGGGTCTGAATGGGCCTCTCTGCCTTTCTTAAAGGCTCTGCAGGCACCTTCAATGACACAGCTGGTTTCAGCAGTACTAGACGGTGCAGCCAGGAGAAGGCAGCACTTGCCCTCACCTGGCTTCCAGCCAAACTGGGGAAGGAAGCCACGAAGAGCACCTGATCCCAGGGCAGAAGATCAAGCTTCCAATCATGCTGTTCCATCTACCAGCTATGTGACAAGCCACTTCACCTCTCTGGGCCTCAGTTTCCACATCTGTAAAATGAAGGTGATACTATGGAGCCTGTGAGGATTACACCAGATGATGGAGGGCAGGGCTCCAGTTCAAAGCCTAACAGGCATCAATCAAGGAATGGGAACTCATTCTTTAGAGGCACTTCATAAACTGGAGATCTCACTGGTGGCTCAGATGATAAAGAATCTGCCTGCAGTGCAGGAAACCCGGGTTCGATCCCTGGGTTGGGAAGATCCCCTGGAGAAGGGAATGGCAGCCCACTCCAGTATTCTTGCCTGGAGAATCCCAGGGACAGAGGAGCCTGGTGGGCAACAGTCCATGGGGTTGCAAAGAGTTGGACACGGCTGAACGACTAATACTTTGACTTCATAAACTGGAAAGGGATGTACAAATGCAAATCACTATTCTCAACATCCAGTCCCTTGTCTATCTGCGGCCCTAGATTCGGATGCAAACGCGGTCGGGGCAAGGCCAGCCTGGGCTGTCAGCCCAGCGGCTTCCAAATGCCCCATTCCAGCTGCCACTGAGCAGTCGGTTTGAGTTTCAGGGAAGAAAAGCCCCACATGACTCGAATCCCTGAGCCCTCTGGCAGCCTCCCTGCCCCCCAAAGCATGTCGGAGGCTTGGAAAATCCCCCGCCGTGGTGAACAAACAATGTGAACAGTTGGGGCCCCGAGCAGCTGCTGGGTCTGTCAGCAGCCTGGGCTCGGACAGGCAGGATGGCGGCCAGAGGGGCCGTGGCTGGCTGGGGAGCCCAGAGAAGGCTCCAATTCCTTTCTGAATATTCATGGATCAGCAGATGTCTGGCTGCCCCACCTCAGAGGAGCTCAGCACCCAGCAAGACCAGGCGGCAGTGGAAACCAACAGGGATGTAGATGTGGGGAGAACTCGGGGTCCCGGGGGGTACAGGGCTGTGCCAGGAGTCCAGATCAGCTCACGTTAATGAAAATATGTGCAGAGCCTGAGACTGCTCATTTTATAGATGGGGAGGAGCCCAACTGAGGCCCAACAGGGGAGGGGCTCGCCTCTCTGGGAGATAGTCTGGGGAAATTGTCCTTCTTGGATATCCCAGGGGTGAACCCAGCATCAAGGAGAGAGCTGCTCCCGAATAAGAGGAGGTTCTCTCTGCCTCAGGGCCCAGCCCAACTTCTGTGCCCAGGACATGTGGATCCTTAGGCGCTCAGCTCAGCTGCCACATCCTTCCATGAAGTTGCCCCTGTTCCCCTCCAAGGAAGGTCTTTCCTGGGTCTCACAGAATGGAGCCACTCAGAGGTCCCCTACCCATCCTTCCTCTTGCCTAAGACAGACCATGGGATGTGGTGGGACCAGCCTTGGCCTAGAGTCAGAGTCCTAGGCGCATCATGTGTTGTATGACCTTGGTCCGTTTTCCTCCTTTCAGGTTCCATTTCCCTAGTTTTAAAATGAAGACCTGCCACGGTTCTCGTTTTCACCAAAATTCTCCCAGCAGTAGAGGAGATCAGACTCAGGAGGCTTACTGACCACCTGAAATGCTTTTATTTTGAAACCTCTGGCCCATTTTGCATCCTATTCTGCTACACAGCAGTGTTGGCTTTCATGTACATGTGGCTCCTACACCACCAAATCTTTTTGCATAAAGTGATGCTCCGGAGAGTGGGCAGTGTTTGCCCAGTGGTTTCATGGCCCCCCCCCTTTCCCACCACCCCCAGCCCCTCCCATGAGCACTTCTCAGCCCTCCCTCTCAGGCCAGGGCGGACAAAGCGGACACGCTGTGGCCAGCTTTCTGCTCAAGGGGTTCTCCCTCCCCCACAAGCCCTTCTCCTCACTCTCCTGGGTGGGGAGGGGGGGACCCTGCTGGAGATACAGAGCTTCTATGCTCAGGAGCCCCAGGACCATCTCTCAGTCTCCTTTTTCTGGCATTATTTTACCCACTTGCAGGATAAATTAGATTTTATGAGGCCAATTAGGACCCAGACAGAAAGGAGATTCGCTGCTGAGCCCTGGGGCCAGCTCAGTGCTGTTCTGCAGGACTTGTGGGGGCCTGGCATAAGCCAGGGTTCCGTTCCTCAGTGAACTTTCAGAAAAGAGGATGGGGGAGTGGGGGGAAGAAGGGGGACAAAGCTGAGATGCTGCCTTTGTTAAGGCAAGAACTTGCCACAAACATCAATGCCTTGTCATTTTTGAATTTCAGGGCCCAACAGATTTATAACTTGTTTTCAGTCTACAAGGGCAATTCTCCATGACACCAACACCACTCTCTTTCCCAGGAGACACAAGTCAGTTTCTTCCAGAAACCTCCTTCCCCACTCCCCACCTTGGCCACCTCCCATACCACACGCTAAGCCCCTCCCACAACAGCTAAACCCCTCCCACAGCAGCTAAGCCCCTCCCACAACAGCTGGAAGGAGAGCTTGGGACTGTTGCCTGGGATGCGAGGAAGACAGCATTCCCTTCATCTGTGATCCTGTGGAGTCAGGCTCGGCCCCAGCAGACTTGACAGCAAAGCCACGCTCAGCTTGACTGGCCTACCTCCTGCTTCCTGTCACGCGGAGCCCCCACCAGACCAAACCACTTTCTGTTCTCGGAAAGCACTGCTGCTCCATCTTCCTCAGTAGCTGTGCCATCCTGGGGTCTGACTTCGACGGCGCTCCTTTTTCTGCCCCATAGGACCCTGGGTACCTGAGCCATTGCAGTTAGCACGGCAGATTTCTGACTTGCCTATCTCCCCAGCAAGGCAACAAGTTTGAGATTATTGTCCTGGTCAGCGTTCCCTAGGACCTAAAACACTGTCTGGCACACAGCAGGTGCTCAGTAAATAGTCCTTGAACAGATGAGAGGACAGGCTGAGAGACACGCAACAGGACAAGACACAGAGCCCCTTGTGCTTTTCCAAACATCCATTTCCTTATCTGGAAAAATTATAGGAACTCCCTTCAGGGCTGGGGATGATGTGAATAATACATGCGGGAAAATGCCTAGCATAGTATGTGCCTCCTATGAGATATCCAGCAAAATGCTGAAAATGCACCAAGGCAGGGAATTCCCTGTTAGGAATTCCCTGGTTAGGACTCTGTGCGTTCACTGCCGTGGGCGAGTTTCACCCCTGATCAAGGAAATAAGGACTTAAGATCGTGCAAGCTGTCCGGCGCAGCCAAAAAAAAAAACAAACAAAAAAAGCCCAGAGACAAAACAGCAAACTCACATTCAAAGAAATTCTGTACTTAAACATTACCAGGACTGGGGAACTCATTACCTCACCTCTGCTGCTATATGGAAGGTCCAATTAAAAATACCTTTCTTGTGTGCCCACCTTTGTCTCTCTTATGCTCCATTCATTTGCTAGAGCTCCAAGCTATGTGCAAGGTAAGTGAGCCCCTTATGAAGCCATCTGGAAGTCTTGACTCTGCACCAGCTTGTGTGTTCAGGTTTGCACCTGAGAGACGGCTTCCTGAGCCTCTGCTTCTCAACCTCAGGGACCCCACAGCCCCTCAAATCCAGACAATGCCTCAGCAGTGAGGCAGTAGTAGCTGGCAGCCCAGCCAGTCCCAAGCACGAGGATTCCATTTCTTTGCATGTCAGGCCCAGATCATCCTCTCTGGTTTTCTTCTCTCCCCCCAGCTGCCATCCCCCATCCCTGACCAGGCTGGGGCTGGGGTCTTCCCCCATCAGAGCCACTCTTTCTCTTCCTCCCCTGTGACCCAGGGAGCTGGGAGCCCCTAGGCCTGCTTGGCAATAACATCTGTTCTGCATCTGGAATTCTGTGTCAAGTCTGGTTCCTGTATCTCAGAAAGAGTGGAGGCAAAACAGGAGGCAGTGGGTGGGGGTGGGTGGGGAACAGTGGATTCCAGGGCCCAGGCCCAGACACACGAAGTGAGGGGGCTAAGCCCCAAGTTGTTGGTAACTTCTCATGTGATGGGGAGGGGTGAAGAGAGACTGAACTCGGGTTTAATGTGTACCAAATCCCGGGAAGGCATGGCTACTCCAATATCCAGGAGATTGGTTACGGTCCCAGTTCAGTCTCCATCCATGTAACTCTGGGAAGTCACTCAATTTTCTCATCTGCAAAATGAGTTCATGCTAAAAGTATTTCTAAGTTCTCCTTAGTGCCGACCTTTGAAGACTCATTGTGAGATTAATCAACTTGAAACTCATGATTAACTGAAGTGAAGTGAAGTCGCTCAGTCATGTCCGACTCTTTGTGACCCCATGGACTGTAGCCTACCAGGCTCCTCAGTCCACGGAATTTTCCAGGCAAGAGTACTGGAGTGGGTTGCCATTTCCTTCTCCAGGGGATCTTCCCAACCCAGGGATCGAACCCAGGTCTCCCACACTGCAGGCAGATGCTTTACTGTCTGAGCCACCAGGGAAGCCTGAGCCATGACTAACTGAGCCATGAAAAAACATACAAGATCAGTGAAGGTTTAACTGGATTGTTTAGATTCACTATTAATAGAGATTATGTTCGGGACTTGCTGGCAGTCCAGTGGTTAAGATGTCCCATTCCAACATCAGTGGTATGGGAACTAAGATTCCACATGCCTCTTGGCCAAAAGGCCAAAACATAGAACAGAAACAATACTGTAACAAACTCAATAAAGACATTTTTCAAAAATGGTCCACATCAAAATAAAAAAATCTTGAAAAAAAATAGAGATTGTGTTTGACCTAGTTCCTAACCCCCAAGATGAGGTTAGAAATGGCCACCCCAACACTCCAACTGATGGAGGTTGGCCTCCAAGCCTCTGGGATGAGAAAGGGATGGGAGGTGGGAGTTTCCTGGTGAGAAGAAAGCAGCTCACCTATTCTTAGAGCCCTCCTCCTGCTGACCTCTTGCATCACCACCCCCTAAATTCTGCTTGTGGTGAAAACAGAGCACTGGGCATCCCACCACCACTCCCAGGTAGGATCCCATTCACATCAACACTTCCCCAGTTCCCAATCCCTGACCAGAAGTGTGCTGGGGAGACAGGCAGTCAGTCTTGACTCCAACATGTCAAGGTGGCTGAAGTGTCTATTATTTTTCACTTCTCCCTCCCTCACTCTCTACAAACTCCCTGAAACTATCATGCTAATTCTACTCTAGAATCCAGCTACTTGGCCATTCCAATTGCCACTACTTTAGTTACCACCACCCTCTCCTCTGGATTACTACCACAGCCTCCCAAGAAGAGGCAGCTTCCTGCCTCCATCCCATGCAATCATTCTCTACCTCGGTTGGAGTAAGCTTATGCAAAACAGATCTCAAAACCCTCCAGGGTTTCCCTGGTGCTCCGGTGGTGGTTAACAATCCTCCCCGCAATGCAGGGGACACCATTTCGATCCCTGGTCCAGAAAGATCCCACATGCTGAGGGGGCAACTAAGCCCCTGAGCCACAACTACTGAGTGTGCGCTCTGGAGCCAGCGAGCTGCAACTACTGAGCCCACGTGCCTAGAGCTTGTGCTCCATAACAAGGGAGGCCCCGGCAGTGAGAAGCCCACACACAACTAGAGAGGAGCCCCCAGTCTCCGGAACTAGGGAAAGCCCACAAGCAGCAAGGAAGACCCAGAGCATACAAAAACAAGTAAATATTTTAAAAGAAAAACAAAAAACAAACAAAAAAACCCCCAAGGACTCATTTGGGTTCTCAGGCCAGAAACCCTGGTGGGGCTTATAAGCCCCTTCATGAGTTGGATCCAGCTCCATTTTCAGCCTTCTCTTTTTGACACTCTGTGGCCCCTGGCCCATTCTTCCTTAACCTGCCTCATGCCTTGCACTCTAAACTCCAGCCAGATTTAGTTTCATCCGGTGGTCTAAAGAAAGTCACTTCTGAGCGTTTGCATGTGCAGTTCTCTGTGCAAAACTCCCTACCATCGCTCTCCTTCCGTGCTAACTGACCCTCTGCACAGAGCTCTAGTTTTCACTACTTCCTGAAGGAAGCCTTTGCTGACTACCTGTCAGTCTCCTCCTTATTTACTATATCCAGGCACCGGTCACATGCTAGCCAAAACGAGTACTCAGTAAATATTTGTTGAATAAATGACCTCCATCCAGATGGGGCTGGCTAGTCAAACTCTAGCCTGGGGAATGTCCCCAGGACTGAGAAGATTTGCACACTCAGAGGATTTAGCACTGAGGACCGGCAGCGCAGTAGCTTCAGCCAAGCACACTGCTGCCAAGGGAGCCCCAGCTCGGCCTTGTGCACTCGGAGTCCGGAGAGGCCAGGTCTCCGAGGCAAACTGAGCCCCTGGCGGGAGGCCCCACCGCTACTCCATAATGCTCGATTGAGTGCAGTTCCCAACCCTGACTCCGCTTGGCTGGATGATCCCGACCCCGGTCTGGAGCTCTGAGAAGAGGGTGGGTACAACTCTTCGTTAATCCCTAGGTTCCCCGCACCCCACCTGACAACCCCAGACCCCCCACTACCCTGGCCCAGAGGCCGGGACCCCGCCCCTAGGCGGCCTCCTGCCGGGTCCGCAGTCGGGTCTGAAAAGGGGCGTGTCTTTGTAGGCAGCTAGGGGGTCCCAGTAGTTCCTGATACTTTCCCACCCGCTGTTTGGGTTTCCTGGAGAAGGGCCGGGGCGGGCCAGGCGGAGGCTCCTTCCCCCCTCCGCCGTCCCTGCCTCCCTCCCACGTGGCCTGGCTGAGTCTCTCTGGAAAGCCGCAGCAGCTGGAGAGAAATCCCCCTCCCCACCCCCACCTCCAAGTCCCTCCCCGACTAGCCCCGGACACATCCTCAACTCCCCGCTAGGCAGAGAAGGCAAGGACTAGGCGAACAAAGCGGGCAGCCCATCCCCCTCCCCAGCGCTCCCAACCACCTTCCCCCTGGGCCGCCCCCCAAACGCACACGGGGCCGAAAGGGAGCGGGCCGGGGTAGAAAAAGGCTCCCTTAAGCATAGACACTTGGGACTTCGTCACCCCATCCCCAGCCCTTTCTCCATCTAGAACAACTCTGGAGAGTTACCCACCCCCAATGCGCACTGTGCTGGGGGGCTGGAGCAGGCCTTGCTGACCTCGTCAACCCTTTTCAGATGTGTCCCTCGGGGGTGGGGCAGAAGTGACACGCGTCCCAGCCCGACAGCGAGTATTGGACTCGTCCACGAAAGCAACTGGTTCCTGCCCCCTCCCCCAGCCCACTCCGGGCCTCGGGTTTTGGGGGGAGGCAACAGTCCCCCGCTCCCCCCCGCAACCAGCCTCAGGGACACACCCACTGGACAAAGTTGAGTATTTTATCACAACTATCCCCAGTTAATCCGGAATCTCCTACTCCTGTCCCCCCACCAAGGGCAAGGACACTCCCCAAAAGCCAAGGCCAAATATTAGCTCAGTGCCATGAACACAATTACACACAATCTCAACACACACCCCTCCTCTTTCACACTCCCAACACGGAGACGCGCGAGTACAAGGCAGTACCCGCCCCGCACAAACCACCGGCACCGCTGCCACTGCCCGCGATGCCACGCAGCGATCGGCCACGCACTGCGGACCTGTGCGCCAGGCAGAAGCCCCCTCCCCACCCTCCGCGCGCGCGCGCGCGCACACACACACACACACACACACACACACTCGTACACTCACTCCGGACTCCACAAACCAAGGACATACACACCCCCTACGGACAAGTACGCGCCGCGAACGCCGCCCGCCGCGGCTCGCGGACCCCGGAGCGCAGGCATCACCGGCACAAGGGCGCGCAGCCGGCGCCCCACGGTCCCCATTCGCTCGGGACTCGGGGCGCGGCGGCCCCACAGCCTCACGCAGTCCGGGGCGCACAGTCACCCCGCAGGCGCTCCCGCCGCTGCCTGGGCGCCCGCCCTTACCGCGCGCGGTCAGCAGGCAGAAGGTCAGAGCGATGAGCCCGCTGCCGCGGCCAGCGTCCCCCCGCGACAT
The DNA here is from genome assembly GCF_029378745.1 of Bos indicus. NCBI lineage: Eukaryota > Metazoa > Chordata > Mammalia > Artiodactyla > Bovidae > Bos > Bos indicus. The sequence goes on from NC_091769.1 coordinate 12,360,622, forward strand.
GGGGCCGGGCCCGGGCTGCCGCCGCCGCCGCCTCCCCGCGCCTCGGCCGCCGCCGCCGCCGCCGCCGGGGGAGGGCGCGCCGGGCGTCAGTGGCCCGGGGAGGCGCGGCGCCGCGGGCGGGGGCGCGGCCTCGGGGGCCCGGGCCTGAGCGGGGGCCGGCGCGGGGGCCGGGGCTGCTGCCGCCTCGCCCGCCCCTCCATCGCCATCTTGGGCGAGCCGCCCAGGCGGGGGCGCCAGGCGAGCGCGGCAGGTCGAGCCCCGCCGGCGACCCTGGCCCCGTGCTGTGACCTGCGCCTCGCGGGTGCTCCGCCCTGCTGGGGTCTGCGCGCGTGTGCCTCGCCGGCTCCGGGTCGCCATGCCCCCCCCCCCGCCCCCCATTTGGGCAGTTGGTTTCTGGGTCTGTTTGTCTCTTCGTCTCTGCCTCGGGATCTCTTTCTGCCTCGATGTCTCTATTTCTTTTCTCTGCAGCTGCCTCAGGGTCTCCAGCGTCTGGGTTCCAGGCTCAGTGGAGGCAGATTCAAGGCCTTGGTTTCTGTCCTGATAACCCCATCTTGCCATTTGAGCCAGTCCATTCCAGCCCAGGTCCTGGCCTGAATCCTCCTTAGTTTCTCCACCGACAGACCCTCTGGGGACTCGACGGTTCCTCCTCATCTCCATTTCCACTGCCATGACAAACTGATGACTTCTGTTGACCTTTTGGTCTTGGAATAACCAGCCCCAGCAGGGCATTTACTCTACTCCAAGCACTGCCACAGGCTTCCCAGGCGGCTCAGGGGGTAAAGAATCCTCCTGCAGTGCAAGAGATGCCGGTTCAATCCCTGGGTCAGGAAGATCCCCTGGAGGAGGGCATGGCAACCCACTCCAGTTTTCTTGCCTGGAGAATCCCATGGACAAAGGAGCCTGGTGGGCTACAGTCCATAGGATCGCTAAGAGTTCGACAAGACTTAGTACCCATGAACATGCAAGCACTGCCATATTTGCACCTCTCTGCAGCCCTGGGAGAGACAAGGAAGGTTTGATTGCTCTCATCTTACATGTAGGGAAACTGAGGCTGGAGGAGGCAAAGTGACTTGCCTAAGGAAACGAGGCCAGGGAGTAGCCGATACAAGACCTGAACTCTGGTTTTCTGACTCCAGGAGGTCATTTCCCACTCACAATTTCAACTGTGCGTTCTGTGTCCTAGCTAGACTGGTTGTCTTAGTATCCCAGTCACTTCTTTCTCTAAAGCCAGGGATTCAGTGGTCAGGCTAAGGTAGGGAGTGAAGTACAGACAGAATTTAAGGTCATCATTAGAAATGACCTATTTAAGGTCATTTCTAAGACCAAGATGCCATGGTTCTTTATCTCCTCTGTCTCCATGACAGAGCTATTTTGTCTCTGTACCCAGTGTGTACCGTACCCATCTGTTGCTAATTAACCCTTAATAATGACCAGCACTTTGCAGGTCCAGTGGAATTTAGCATTTATTCATTCATTGCCAAGCGCATCAGTAGCATTTGACTTAGCCGATCACTCCTACTTGTTTCTCTTAGTGATCTCATCTGGTCATCAAAGCTGTAAATTAAATCTTTATGCTGAAGATGCCTACATTTATATCTCAGCCTGCACCATCTCCCTTGAACTTCAGACTTGTGTATCCAGCTACCTGCTCAACATTTCCGTTGGCCAATGTGCATCTCACCTTTAACGTGTCCAGGGAATTCCCTGGTGGTCTAGTGGTTAGGATTCTGTGCTTTCACTGCCAGGAGCACAGATCAAATCCCTGGTGAGGGGGACTAAGATCCATGTAAACTGCAAGGATTAAAACAAAAACAGCAACAAATTTAACATGCCTAAAACTGAGCTCTGACCTTCCCTATTAAATCTGCTTCTCCCCCAGTCTCCCCATCTCAGTTCCTAGCAGCTTCATCATTCCTGATGCTCAGGTCAAAAGCCTTGGAGCCATCCTTGACTCTTCACCATCCCATCTTTCACACTTCACTTTCCTGCTACTACCTTCAACCAAGCACCATCATCTCTCACTAAATTGTCACAATTGCCCTCTCACTCGTCCCCCTTCAGTCCTTGTCCCCCTTCAGTCTTTTTTCACTATAGCATCCAGAGTGATCTTATTAAAACAGGGATGAGATCATGTCGCTTCTCTGCTCAAAACCCACCAGGGCCTCCTAGCTCAGAGCAAAAGCTGGAGTCCTTCATATGACAGGAAAGCCTATCTGATCTGGAAGGCCGTTCTATCTCTCTGACCTCTTCTCCAATGCCATTCTCCCCAGCTCACTGCCTCTCCAGTCACATCAGCCTCCTTGCTGTAACTTGATGGCAGCCAGTCCCCTACTTCCAGCCTCTAGACCTTTACTCAGCTGGTGCCGGTCTGGAGCTCTGTCCCCCACATCTCATGTCCTCACAAGCCCCCCCACTCTGCCTGTGTGCCCATTTTTCTAACATGCTCTGTACATGCTAAGTTGCTTCAGTTGTGTCCGACTCTTTGCGATCCTATGGACTGTAGCCCACCAGGCTCCTCTGTCCATGGGATTCTCCAGACAAGAATACTGGAGTGGGTTGCCATGCCCTCCTCCAGGGATCTTATCTCCATGCCCTGCATCTCCTGTATTGCAGGCAGATACTTTATCCCTGACCCACTTGGGAAGCCCCTCTAACATCCTCTGTTTTACTGATTTCATTTATAATCTGTCCTCCTAACCAGAATGTGGGCTTTGTGAGGACAAGGATTTTCACTGGCTGGGTTCACTGCTGAATTCTAAGCAGTGAACCGGTATCGGACACTGTGTAGATGCCAGGGGGCCAGGATAAGATACAAGTCACTGCCTAGGGAGACAGCTGTGTCCTAAGTGGCATGGGGTGGCTGGGAGAATGGGAATACGAGAAGGAGGGACCAACCGTGTGTGGTGAGGGGCTGGGGAGTAGTTGAGGAAAAAGCCTTCACAGAACTGTTAATTGTTACAAATGTTTGACCTAGGTCTTGACAGTCTAAGGAGGGTACAGCCTTGTTGGGGGAGGAACAGCCATGGTGGGGGAGGAAATGCCCTAATGCAGAGGCCCTGTTGCATGAGGGCACGAGAAGGCACGTGGATTTTATCTATGTTATTTGGGGAGAAGTACTTCCCAATAGATCCTAACATCTTTTCTTTCACATTTCAGGAATAAAACTCAAAATTTGTTTTTTTCACTTTAGCACAAAATGCAATCACTAAATGAAGGCAATATTTATCTATTTATCTATTTTCGATCCTATAACATATGATTAAATTTCAATGTACATTTGGTCCCCAAATTTTATATATCATCTTGTTTGTTGACAGATCATATGTTTTTGCAATTAATTTAAAACTAGTGCCCATCACTTCGTTGATAGGGAAGAGTGTTTTTTTAATCATCAGTTTGCTGTTGCTAAGTCGCTTCAGTCGTGTTCGCCTCTGTGCGACCCCATAGACGGCAGCCCACCAGGCTCCCCCGTCCCTGGGATTCTCCAGGCAAGAACACTGGAGTGGGTTGCCATTTCCTTCTCCAGTGCATGAAAGTGAAAAGTGAAAGTGAAGTCACTCAGTCGTGTCCAACCCTCAGCGACCCCATGGACTGCAGCCTACCAGGCTCCTCCATCCATGGGATTTTCCAGGCAACAGTACTGGAGTGGGGTGCCATTGCATGACTTAGCAGCATGCAAAAATGACCAGAGTTTTAAATCACTAAGGAAGTTGTCAAGAGAGCATATTACTGTGAAAGGGATTTGAGCATCAAAAAGCATTGGCAAGCATTTGCCTGAGTAATCTCTAAGATCTCAGTAGGTTCTATGATCCTAAATTAATCATTTATGGAACACTTGCTCTGTAGGACCAGCAGTGGGAGTCTGTGGCTTTCACATCATTCTAGAATAAATGCCAGAATCGATGACTGTAGTGAGTTTTAAAGTACAGTCGTCCCTTGTCTCTCAGTATCTGTGGGGGATTAGTTCCAGAACCCTCCATGGATACCAAAGTCCATGGATGCTCAAGTCTTTTATATACAGTGGGGAAGGATTTGCATATAATCTACATATAACATCCCATACACTGTAAATCATTTCTAGATAACTTGTAATGTCTAGTACAATATAAATGCTATATAAATAGTTTTAAATACAATGTAAATGCTATGTGAATAGTTGGCATTGGGTGGAAAATTGAAGTTTTGTTTCTTGGATCTTTCTGGAACTTTTTTTTTTTTAATTTTCGTCTGTGGTTTTTTGAATCTGCAGATATGGAACCCACAGGTATGGAGAGTTATACCAGTTCTTTGACATCCCTCCCTTCAGGTAATCTCCTTCCCCTGCCTTTGAATATAGTGACCTTAGTGACTCATTTCTAAAGCACTGAATGTGGTGAAGGTGGTACTACATGGCTTCTGAGATGTGTCAAAAAAAGATGCAGCTCCCACCTGGCTTTCTCCAGACGACATGTGCCTTTGGATCCCTGAGCCATCAGGTAGGAAGTCTGGCCACCCTGAAGTTGCCACGCTGGAGAGTCCATGTGGGGAGACCTTATGGAGATGGAGATGCGGGAGGAGCCCCAGTTGTTCCAGCCCAGGAGCCAAAGGTGTGAGGAAACCTTCCCATGTCCACCCCCAGCTCCTGTCTGACCGACCGTACCACATAGGAGATCCTGAGACCAGTTAACCCCCAGCACTGTGAGAAATAGTAATAGTAACACGTGGTTGTTGTCGGTGTTCTGCACCGTTAATTTTGGGATGGTTTGATTTGTATTACCAGATAGCCAGAACACACGCTAGAGTCTTTACTGGGTTGGGTTCACTACTAGAACCACTCTCTGCTTCTTTCATTCATCCCCCTTTGAGGAAGATACTAAAGATAAATATGTTTAGAATATCTTCACTCTTCACATTTAAAACCATCTCCCACAGGATGCTTCTGCTCATGTCCTCTGAGCCAGGGAGATGGGTGGGTCTTCTCACCCTAAGATATCTTTTCATTTCTTTCTTATCAACAGATGCTAATAGATTTGTGAAATTATGGGATATTTTCATTTTTCCTTTGTGCTTTTCTGTTTTTTTTTTGTTTTTTGCCAAATTGTCTACATTGAACACATATTATTTTTGTAAACAGAAATAGTAAATGTAACTAAGGAAAAAATACATCAGTTAAGGAAGATGAGAAAGTTCTGAAGTTAAATAGTGGTGATGGTTGAACAACAGTGTGAACGTATGGAAGGCCGCTGAGCTGTACACTCAAAATGTCTGAAATGGTGAAGTTTGTTATGTATAGTTTACCAAAATGGAAAAATATATACAATTCTGTAAAACTCGACTTGAGTCTCAGCTCCTTCAAGGTTACCTTCCAGATCTCACCAATCCAAACCTATTAAACTCATTAAATATCTGAAATGCTGTATATTGGCAATGAAAGTGTACTTTAAAAAGAAAACATTGGAAATGTTAGCAATTAAAACAAAAAATATCAGTGGAAAGGTGTCTAGTTTGGGATTGAATTTGTAATAAAAACACACTTTAAAAAAATTACTATTTAAAAAAATCATTTTATTTACTTATTTTTGGCAGTGCTAGATCTTCGTTCAGCGAAGGCAATGGCACCCCACTCCAGTACTCTTGCCTAGAAAATCCCATGGATGGAGGAGCCTGGTAGGCTGCAGTCCATGGGGTCACTAAGAGTCAGACACGACTGAATTACTTCACTTTCACTTTTCACTTTCATGCATTGGAGAAAGAAATGGCAACCCACTCCAGTGTTCTTGCCTGGAGAATCCCAGGGACGGGGAAGCCTGGTGGGCTGCCGTCTATGGGGTCGCACAGAGTCGGACACGACGGAAGTGACTTAGCAGCAGCAGCAGGTCTTCATTGCTGCATAGACTTTTCTTTAGTTATGTTGAGCAGAGGCTACTCTCTGGTTGCTGTGAACAGGCTTCTCATTGCAGTGGCCTCTCTTGCAGAGCACAGGCTCTAAGCTGAGTGGGCTTCAGTAGTTGCGGCTCCCAGGCTCCAGAGCACAGGCTCAGTAGTTGTGGCTCACAGGCTTAGTTGCTCCATGCCATGTAGGATCTTCCCAGATCAGGGATCGAATCCATGTCTCCTGCACTGACAGGCAGATTCTTTACCACTGAGCCACCAGGGAAGCCCATACATACACTTTAAAAAAAAAAAAAGATAATTATATAGATAAAACAAAGTTCTGCATGAATGAAAATGATTCAAAGTTTATTACAATACATGATTCATCTCTGAGTATATTTACGTAGTTATAATGATGTAAACACTGAATATTGATCTAAGTAAAACTGCAGTAGAACTGCTCTATTGAAAAGATGAGGAGGGGGGTAAGCGGTGTGTGTGCTTGGTGGATATGGGAGGGAAAACAGCTAAATTCTAATCTTTTGTAGTGGGATACCACTAGATAATGAAATAAAACTGGAAAAAAGAATCACAGAGTAACGTTACAAACATGTTATTTAGAGATTTTAGAACTTGACTCCTTAAGCTATGTGGCTATGTAACTATGATAGAATTAAAACTTAAAAAAAAAGAGATGATACAAGTACTGTTCACACGGTGGCCCCCCTGCCCTGAGCCATCCTTCCTCCACAGCTTTCTACACCACCTTGCTGAGCCCAGCAGCTGATTCCTGCTGGAATCACTGCTCTTGGACACCCACTTGTGCCTAAGGCCAGCTTGCCCCTGCAGGCCTGGGTTTGGAGTGGCTCTTTCTGTCCCCTTGTGTGGGGCCTCTGTACACCCAACACAGTGGGCTGAGACCAGCTCTCTCCCAAGGTCTCTGGAAGCTCCGCCTGTAGCTGGATATACTGACTGTGGCAGGATGCTAGCCCTGCCTTCTGCGGAACTGAAGGTAGGTGATGCTGGTCACACTGTCCACCCATCTTTGGAAGCTGCACCCTCCATGCTGGAGACTGTGACCTCCCTCAGCCCCTGGGGGCCCGAGTCCTCCCCGGGCCCTGTCCTACCTAATAGCCTTTTTCCTCTTCACTTTCCCCATTAAAGTATATATGTCTTAGGGGCTTCCCCAGTGGCTCAGTGGTAAAGAGTTCGCCTGCCATTGCAGAGTCTGCCTGCAATGCAGGAGACACAAGTTCCATCCCTGACCTGCGAAGATCCAATATGCCTCAGAGCAGATAAGCCTGTGCACCACAACTGTCGAACCTGTTCTCTAGAGCCCAGAAACGGCAGCTACTGAGCCCACGGGCCGTAATTACCAAAACTTGTGCAACCTAGAACTCGTGCCGTAATTACCAAAGCTTGCGCACTCTAGAGCTCGTGCTCTGTGACCTGAGAAGCCATGCACAGCAAACAAGGGTAGCCCTCACTCTCCGCAAGTAGAAAAAAGCTTGCACAGCCTAACAAAGACCCAGCAAGGGCAAAAGTCAGTCAATAAAGTTTAAGTATATATGCTCATGACCCACCTTCTCTTCTGGTCTCTCAGACAAACTGAATCTGTGGAGGTGCAGCCACCAGGAGAGGGGCAGGGGGAAGATGCACAACCCCATGGGCTCTCACTGTTCAAGGCCCTTACAGCCCATCCCAGCACTCCCCTTCCCTATCGTAGCCCTCCCCAGCCACACTCAGCTTCCCGCCTTCCAGAGTGCCAGCTCCCAAACTTTACCCGCTTCATGCCTGTGAGGAAAGGATTCTTTGCCTAGAATGACTTACTCTCACCTGGAGAAACTCACTCCTTGACACCTAATCCAAATGCCACCTCCTCTGTGCAGCCCTATTGACCATCCTCTTTTCTTGTAAAAAATTTTTTTTATTTATGTATTTCTTTTTGGCTGCTCTGGGCCTTCGTTGCTGTGCATGGGCTTTCTCTAGTTGTGGTGAGTGGGGGCTCCTCTTCATTGTGGAGTGTGGACTTCTCATTGTTGTGGCTTCTCTTGTTGCAGCTCCTGGGCTCTAGGGTGCACAGGCTTATTTGTTCCAAGGCATGTGAGATCTTCCCAGATCAGGGATTGAACCAGTGTCCCCTGTACGGCAAGGTGGATTCTTAACCGCTGGGAAGCCCTGACCATCCTCTTTGCCACTGCCCAGAGAAAACAGTCACTCATATTTGTTGAGTGCTGTGTGTCAGATACTGGGAATTCTGTATGCATTTTTTTCATACTGAAGTTCACAGCAACTCCATGAAGTAGTACCATTAATAACTCTATGTTATAGAAGAGGTGGCTGAAGCACAGAGAGGTTAAGTAACTTGCCCAAGGTCACACAGTAGGAAGTGATTCAGTGGGAGACAGGAAGATAGACTCTCTAGGTCAAAGCCCCTTGTTCTAACTGCCATTCTTCCCTGCCTCCTGGGGGTGGGGGGGCTCACACAAGACTCAGCACTCGACATCTCTCTTTGTACTGACCCTCTTTTATTTATACATCTATGTCCACTTCTGGACTGAGAACCCTTGGAGAGTAGACTGACTCCTCTGAGCATTCCCAGATCCCTGAATCCTTCAGCATGAGCCAGGTCATGGCAGCTGCTCAACTCATGTTGCTTGCTCAAGGATGAGTGAAGCCAGGAATAGCATTCTGCTTCTGCACTGTGACCTTGGACAAGGCACACAACCTCCCTGAGCTCTCATTTCTTTCTCTGGAGGAAGAAAATAAAAAAGCAACCTGGTGGACGGAGGGTATTAATACTGCATAACTAATCTTAGCTTACTATGAAGATCAAATTGAACATGATGCTGTCATGAGGAAATATAGTGTAAGCAGTGGGGCACTCACCATATAGGTGCTAGCAGTTGATATTCAGGGTTTCCTTGGTGGCCCTAAAGAACCAGGGTGCCAGTGCAGGAGACATAAGGGATATGGGTCTGATCCCTGAGTCAGGAAGATCCCCTGGAGAAGGACGTGGCAACCCCCTCCAGTATTCTTGCCTGGAGAACCTCCATGGACAGAGGAGCCTGGCGGGCTACAGTCCGTACAATCACAGAGTCAGACATGACTGAAGCAACTTAGCACACAGCTGGTATTCAGAGGGAAATGTGTCAACTGCTCACAGGTAAAACATGTTATGCTAACAGGGGTCTTACAGTTAATGATACCTTCATCCAAGTTAATGTGTAATTCTGGAAGATCAGCCTTCAGTCAGGCCAATGAGAAGTATCTGAGGTCAAGGCAGAGCCTGGTCACCCCCATGGGAGGCTTCTGTCCCCACCCTCCTTACTCGTCCTGGAACCTGGTCTTCTCCCAAGGTCTCTGGGGCTGGCTCATGTTCCCCTCCCCACCCAGCATCTAACTTCTCCCCATGGCTTGAGTCTGACAGCTCAGGTCTTGGAAAGCAGACTGCTCCCCTTGGCAGCCCTTCACTCCTTGGAGGAGATGAGGTCAGATCAATGGCAGGAATGCCAACTTCATAAATCACTTCCAACATGTTGACCTCACCGCAACTCCGTGAAGAAGGTATTAGAACCCCACTGTAGAGTCCAAGGTTACAGAAGCCAAGGGCTTGCTCAAGAGCACAACTGCTGGACTTGAACACAAGTCTATCAGATTTCAAATATGCTAGTCTTTCTCATGCTCCCCCTTCTTTCTCTGGGCAAGTTCAGGGAGATTCATATCCAAGACCCACCCAGTACAGGCTTTCTGAGCTCAGCATGAGTCCCCAGAGGAACTCAGATTTCAGGCAAATTCCATATTTCCTTGATTCTAAGATGTATTCTTATTCAGTTTTATGTTTCTGATATGGAGATCATAAAAATGATAACAGTTGAGATTTTAGGAAATTTAGAAGGACTCCTGGGACCGCAGTCAAGTGTCTCTTTCAGTTACCAACTGGTTCTGTGCCTTTGTCATTTTACATGCCTGTACCTCAGGGAGTTGGCCTGATTTTTGGCACTGGCTCTGCCACTTGACAGCCATGTGGCTCTGTGGTCCTCTCCGGGATTTAGTTTCCTCATCTCTAAAATGATTGGAGGGGTCACTGATTTTATTTATTTATTTAAATTTTTGGCTGTGCTGGGTCTTCACTGCTGTGCATGGACTTTCTCTAGTTGCAGTAGGCGGTCTTTTCACTGTGATGGCTTCTCTCGTTGTGGAGCACAGGCTCTAAGGCACGCAGGCTCAGTGGTTGTGGCACACAGGATTAGTGGCTCCATGGCATGTGGCATCTTCCCAGACCAGGGATCAAACCCATGTCCCTGCACTGGCAGGCGAATTCTTAACCACTGGACCACCAGGGAAGTCCAAGATGATTTCTGTTCTGGCTCTGACATTCCATGAATGCGGTCTTCCAATGCTCTGTCTCAAAGGTTCTACATTACTCTGGCTGTACATTAGTATCATCTAGGGAGCTTATCAAAAATTATTAAAATACGGCTGACATCCTCCCCCACTGACCCCAGGAAAGACTCAGACATCCACCTTTTTATAAGCTCCCTTGGCAATTGTGACTGCAAGCAGGGCTCAGAAGTACCACTCTTCCAGACCTAAAGCCTCAGTGGGGGACAAAGGATAGAAATTCCAATGACATTTCAGAGGAGCCTTAAAAGCTTAAATCTGGGCAGAATTTTCTTTTGCAGTCTTACAAATAGATTGGTGGATGGGTATTCAGGAACCTATAACCTATCAATTTAGTTCAGTTCAATTCAGTCGCTCAGTCGTGTCCGACTCTTTGCAACCCCATGAATCGCAGCACGCCAGGCCTCCCTGTCCATCACCAACACCCAGAGTTCACTGAGACTCACGTCCATCAAGTCAGTGATGCCATCCAGCCATCTCATCCTCTGTCGTCCCCTTCTCCTCCTGCCCCCAATCCCTCCCAGCATCAGAGTCTTTTCCAATGAGTCAACTCTTCACATGAGGTGGCCAATGTACTGGAGTTTCAGCTTTAGCATCATTCCGTCCAAAGAAATCCCAGGGCTGATCTCCTTCAGAATGGACTGGTTGGATCTCCTTGCAGTCCAAGGGACTCTCAAGAGTCTTCTCCAACACCACAGTTAAAAGCATCAATTCTCGGTTCAGCTTTCTTCACAGTCCAACTCTCACATCCATACATGACCACTGGAAAAACCATAGCCTTGGCTAGATGGGCCTTTGTTGGCAAAGTAATGTCTTTGCTTTTCAATATGCTATCTAGGTTGGCCATAACTTTTCTCCCATTAGATGATCCCATATAGGGGAGGTCAAAATTTTTCATTAAAAATTTTTTGATATTCAAATATCTAATAAGTGATTCCTACCTGGCTATAGTAGGTATGATGGGGAGAGTTAACCAAGTATAATACAGTGCCTAGTCTAACAGTCTCCAATCTAAGTGCAGAAACAAAATCAGAGGCAAACAGTATGGTATAAAATTAAGTGCTAAATCTAAGATAATTTTTATTGAGCACTTTTATTGCATGCCAGGCACCAAGTGCCTTCTAGTATATTAGACGAATTTAATCCTCACAATAACCCACTGAGGAGCGTTCTGCTACTATTCCTACTTCTCACTTAAGGAAACCAAGGATCAGAGTGTTGTGTAAACATACACAAGCCCATAAAGATAGCAAGTAGCAGAGGCAAGGGTTGAAGCCAGGCTCCAAAGCTGACGCTGGTACCATTGTGCAATACCACCTATGTTGGCTGGGAGACTCTCATATAAGCTCTGTAGGGTACCAAGAGGAGCCTGGGTCTGGCCTCAAAGCATGTGTTCTACTAATTAAAAGAAGAGAGGAAACTTTCCAGATGCTTGTGGGTGAGAGAAGAGACCATGTGAGGGAACGTGAGGTGACAAGGGCTTTGAGTGTCGAGTGGATTTGACTAGGGACAGGAGTGAGACAGTGAATTTATCATGCCGTTAAGGAGGTGGCAGTGCTCTGCCGAGTGCACTAGTGAGGTGGGAGGTGAAGTCGGTCCTGAGGACCTGCTGAGGGCAAGGTCCTCTCCATCTTCGTTTCCTCATGGTCTACACAGGCCTGGCACATGATTGCTACTGTATTTGGTCAGTGAAGTTGGCAACTGCTTCTTTGAAGTCATTTGGAATTCTTTTTAACCTTTTATTTTGTATTGGGGTATAACCAATTAACAATGTTGTGCCAGTTTCAGTTTCAGAACATGGAAGGGACTCAGCCATACATATACATGTATCCACTCTCCTCCAAACTCCCCTCCCATCCAGGCTGCCACATAACACTGAGTGGAGTTTCGTGTGCTATACTGTAGGTCCTTGCTGGTTATCCATTTTAAATACAGCCGTGGGTAAATGTCAATCCCAAACTCCCTAACTATTCCTTTCCCCTGGCAACCATAAGATCATTTTCAAAGTCTGTGGGTCTCTGTCTTGTAAGTAGGTTCTTTGTATCATTTCTTTTTAGACTCCACATATAAGGGATGTCATACGATATTTCTCCTTCTCTGAAGAAAGTCACCTGGAAATCTTTTTTAAGTAGAAAACAAAACTTTAATGAAAACTTGAAAGCTCCAGTATGAAGTAACAAAATCAACAACCTACAAATCTTTCAGTCCTTTGCCTTTCAAGCAAAATATTCTGTTAAAAAAAATGCCCATTTCATAATAAATATCCCCATCTATAGGCTAGGCATGTCTGAGCTGATACATGGATATAAAATTCAAAAGAGAAGGGAACGAAAATATTTTAAAAATAAAAATCTGAATCCTTTCTTTGAGGTATATAACAATATGGTTACCAACATATTCAGCACCTTGTAATAATCAAGTTACTAATTGGAGCCCTGGAACAGCCCCTGAAATGAAAGAACAAGAGATCCTAGTTGTTCATGAGTCACAAGTTGGCAGCAGAAGAAAAACTGACAGCAACTGGACAGGAACTCAAATACATGAAATCCACATGTTCTGAACAATTACACACTCACTTCAAATAGCTAATAGTCTATAGGGTTTTACAAAAGGAGCTCAGAGCCTGGAATACGAATCGTTGCCCTCTGAGTGATGGGCATTCCTAAAGCATCCTTAATGCTTTTTTTTTTTTTAATCAACACAGGACTCCATATGAGGGGACCAAACATCACATCTCATCTCACAGATTACCTTGGGTGTAGAAACTTCAGATGCCACTTGTTATTTTGTTGTTTTCGTTGCTAAGTCATGTCCGACTCTGCGACCCCATGGACTACAGACCGCCAGGCTCCTCTGTCCATGGGATTTCCCAGGCAAGAATACTGGAGTGGGTTGCCATTTCCAGCTCCAGGTGGAATTTTTTATCTTCACTTTCTACTCCAACCCAGCATGACATTGAAGGTTCTGGACTGAGGAGGTAGGAGCAGAGACAGGAATGAGGATGGACAGTTGAGACAACGAAAAACAATGACATGGCTCAGCAACACACCATTAAGTGCCCAAGTACGTTAAGTACAGAGGGTGGCATTCACATGCCTGCTGAGGGATGGCACTGTGGCCATACATGTGCCCAGAAACCGAGCCAACATGGAAAATCCATTTCACAGAAGAGCACCGTGGTTTCCAGAACCCACCTGGCCGGAGGACCTTCCTGCAAATAACTGTCACTTGTGAGAAGAATGCTAGAAGTGAAGGTATTAGTCACTCAGTCGCATCAAACTCTGTGACCCCAGGGACTGTAGCCCGCCAGGCTCCTCTGTCCCTGGGATTCTCCAGGCAAGAATACTGGAGTGGGTTGCCACTTCCTTTTCCAGGGGATCTTTCCGACCCAGGGATCGAACTGCATTGTAGGCAGACTCTTTACCATCTGAGCCACCAGGGAAGTCTGAGAAGAACGCTTAACCATGTCCTTCCGCAGAGCGCTTTTCCAGTGAAGATGTGCAGGTGTGGGCAGTGGCAGGGAGTGGGTTCCTGACACTGGCTAAGGACACTGTCCTGTTCCCAAACTTCTATTTCAAGAACTCAAGTAGGGAGCCAATTTAGGTGTATCTTTCAGCAAGGTGCACACAAACTCAGAAATCTCATTCCCTGTGTCAGAGCTGATCCCATGTAATCCATTTCAGTGAGAGCTCACCCCCATCCAGGGTGGCATGGCCAGGGCACCAGATCTGTGGACAGAACTAGGCTGATTATTTAAATCCTGCTAATTCCCCAAATTGCTCCAAGCTCCAAATAAAATTATGGTTATGGATCCTTATACTGCAATTGTTTTAATTCTGCTCCCTCCAAAGCACCAAGGGATCAATCCTTATTTCTCATAACCACTGCGTGGGTGAGGTCAGGCCAGAGGGCCGTCGGAGGCCTTGAGGTCATACACTTGCTCTGACAGGACCCTGGAGCCCAGGAGCCACTGGCAAGTCTGCACTGCCAGCCAGCTTTGTGGGATGATTATGGCCAGTTTGAAAGCTGATTTTTGATTAGCAATAATCCTGGGTAAATTAAAGAGATCATAGTCTATAAAAGTTTCTCACCTGGAGTGCCATAAATTATATGTGCGCTGAGGCACTAAATTTCTTTAGTTTGGGTGGGTCTGGCTGATCATTTCTGGCTAAAAGTAACCTCAACAGGTTAACCTAGTGCACCTTAGTTTATCCCAGAGTCATTTAAATGTCTTTTTTTCCTTTTTTTAAATATGTCATGAGGGAAAAAGGATAGGTCTATGGCAGTAGGATGTTTAATCTTTTATTTCTAAATTTTTATATATAAAGTTTAAAGACCATAATATAGAACACAGCATTTTTTTTTTTTTAAACATTATCCCTTTGAGTATCTGATGTGAAAGCCCTGCTCCCCGGAATGCACCCCCACTCATTCATGGAGTATTTTGCATACAACTTCAGAGGGCTATAGAATCCAAACTGAAGGTCTGTTCTGGAAGAATTATGAGACAAATATAAATTTACTATTTTTAGAGGGGTTCATCTGCTTCTTTCCTCCACCTTTTCTCTAGTTCTGCCCTTAAAGACCAGAGAATTGCCAAAGAAATCTCTGAGGAAAGTATTACTCTGAACTCCCTTGTAACTTCCTAGGGAGCATGCAGAAACCACTGTCAACTCCAAGAGGTATTCCAGAGAAACTGCCAGCTGCTCAGGGAGGAGATGCTAATCACTGGCTCCAAGCATCGCCCACCCTTGGAGTACCAGCTCTGGGTGCTGGGAACCACTTACACATACAAAACACATCACCCTCTGTGTCTGGATGCATCTTTTAAAGTGAAAGATGCTCAGCTGTATCCGACTCTTTGCAACCCCATGGAATATTCAGTCCATAGAATTCTCCAGGCCAGAATACTGGAGCGGGTAGCCTCTCCCTTCTCCAGGGGATCGTCCCAACCCAGGGATCGAACCCAGGTCTCCTGCATTGCAGGCGGATTCTTTACCAGCTGAGCCACAGGGGAAGCCCAAGAATACTGGAGTGGGTAGCCTATCCCTTCTCCAGGGGATCTTCCTGACCCAGCAATCGAACCAGGGTCTCCTGCATTGCAGGCAGATTCTTTACTAACTGAACTATCAAGGAAGCCTGGATGTATCTTTGGTTAGTACCTATACTAGAAACCACATGTAATCAATCACCTTGCAGTCTCCATTCTCCACTGCAAGCACAGGACCTTGTTTGTGTGTTTTAACCAGTCACGGTTGCCACTAGTCAAAGCAAGAGTGTACAAATGCGGAATGGGGGAAAAAGGGACATTTACATCAATTAATTTTAGCAGCATCTTTATTGCAACAAAGAACCTGTAATAAAATGCAACAAAACTAAGGTTTCACTTTACATGATTAAAAGCCATGTAGCTGAAAATGAGAAAACCCATAAACTTACTGGAGTGAGACATGCAGTTCTTTCTATACAAGTCAACGCTTAAAACAGCAGGCACTTTATGTTCTAAAATTAAAGACCTGAACTCCAATTGTGCTGAATACAACATAAACTTGTATTTGGGTTATTTAAAAACAAACATACAAACACTACTTCTCTCTCTCTGTGAGGGACTTCTTAAATGATTACCTAGAATTGTCTTTTGACAAAGTAAGAAAAAACTGGAGCCAGCACCTTGCACTAACATGCCTTCATATTTTAGGCTGCAAGATGGATAGGTGAGGTTGGGCTGTGGAAAGGTGAGAGTCAGGAAAGTTTCCTACGTCTGCTGGGAATGGACACTCAGCTTCCATATCTTAGTTTAGATATGGCTATGTCTTTTTGCTTACTTTAAATAGCTCTAATTTGGGTTCCTAGGCTTAAACAAGCACTTTATATCCCAAGCCCCAAACCTCCCACTACACCAAGGAAGACACGTTGAGTTTAACAATTTTAATTAACTTCAGAATGTCATATACTAATTAGAAGTACTGCTTCATTAATAAGCATGCTTAGCATTTACTTCAGAATGGAAAAATTAACCATTTTATGTTATCTTTAAAATGTTTCATAGGAATATATTAATAAATACTTCTTTAAAAATTTGCCTTTTCTACATATCATTTAACTACCATGAGCTGGGATATCTGGATGGAGTCTAGCACTGACAAAGCACTAAGGGGCTGTGTGGCCACGGGTATATTTTCTCCTCTCTATATGGAGGTTCCTCCTCTAAAAAATGAGAACATCAGATTATATCAAAGATATAATAGCTTGAAAGTTCTGTAATTCTATAATAATGAGAGATCTCATAGGAATCATTCCACCTAAAGAGAGACAATGTTACAGAGAGGTGGGATACACTTTTCTTCAAGAAATAAAACAAGTAAAAGTAAGCATCAGTTACCTATTACCTCATTCTTTTGAAAAATCATGCACGCATTGTGACTTCTTCCTCTTATGTGTGAGGCATTGGAAACAAGCCAGGAACAGCAAGAGGGAAAAACCTTCATTCCAAAATTAATCTCCAGACCAAGGGGAGATACAGTTAATGATACCTTCTGCTTTTTTCACAGTGAAAAAACAGCCAATAATTACTATATGAGGAGCTATCTTGACTATTGTTTTACGTTCTTGAAAATCAGTCCAGTGTAAAAATCACCTATTATTTTCTTAATCCAACTCAGTCCTATAGGAGAGTTTCTTAAAGTAGCTCCACAAATGACTTGCTTTAGAGACACCTGGAAAGCTTGTTAGAAATGCAGATTCCTGGTCTCCACTTAATCAACCAAATCCAAATTTCTAAGAGTGAGGTTCAAGAGTGCATTTCTTTTCAAAAGCATCCAGATGAATGAGATCTTGAGTCTCCCTGCTCAACACACAAGCAACCATACCTACCTGATGGCTGTTCAAGTGCACTCAATTATCAAACCTGCAAAACTCCCCCTTGATGTTTAACCTAGAGCTTTTTGGTTCTCACTAAAAATGTTGCTATACTCTTGCCTTTTAGTTTGTTGCCCATACATAGGGTACAAATAGTTTTAGTGAGGTTTCTACAGATTGCCTGAATTGACTATGCTTTTCCCATTGATTTTAAAAATCAAATTCAGTCAAGTTGTCTTTCTGCATGCAAATTCAGTCAGGTATTTTCCCTCTCTATAGAAGGAGAGTGGCCTTTAACTGACTGACAGGGAATGATAACAGAAGCATTCCTTGTGATGGGAGGAAAGCAGATGGCAAGATGCAAAAGGAAAATATCTGTGAATTTGAGAGTCCATGAGGTTCCTTTAAGGTTTGTTTTGGTAAAATACGAGATGCCATTTTGAAAACACAGCCATATTGGGTAAGAGGTTTCAAATGAACGGCTGTCTAAAAGCTACTGTATACCATTTCTACTTTGCATATTATATAAGGATATATCCTCGGAGGCCAACGAGGTCCACAAACAAAAATGGTCTTCAGTAATCAGATACAAACTTAAGTCATGGGGGAAAGTACTTTCTTGGGGAAGAATATTACCCAAATCAATTTAATTTAACATTGAAAAGAATATAAACATATCTCAGCATGGGAAAATATCATAAACAAGAAAATCCATACATATACAGTCATAGGGAAAAGTGTGGTACCTATAATACAGTATAAATACAAAAACAGCAAAACCCAATCCCCCTCCGTGGACAGAACCACCTGCCACCTCTGGACCTCTCCCACCTCCCATGTGGCCCTCAAAGATGAGGTCCACGTCTCAAGCACAGTTATCTTTACTAACGGAGGCTGTGCTCTCTAGGATTAGGAATCTATTCACTCTGTAATGGTGAGAGAGAGTAAAATTTTTTTCTTTTGGAATATTGTTTAGAAGTACTGATAACGACTTTCCGAACATTGAGGCTTGTGATAAAAAGGGTCAAACTCTTGGGTGCCTTCTCTGACATTGGCTCCAATGTGACCCAGCTAGCACCCTAAGATGCTAAGATGACAGATCCCAATCAGCACTATGAGCTCCCTTAATAGTCAAGCTCTAGGGCTAAATCAGGAACATGTCATGACCACTCAAGAAATCGCTTATAAGCTTTGAACACTGAAAAAGAGAGTCATGGCTGGCTGGGGATCAGTTTATGGTTAAGAGGTTGTCTGGAAACCTCTGTATTTTAAGATCACAATATTTAAATGATGCTCAAATAATTTATAAAGGTTCAAGAAAGTTTCAATTTGCAAGGCTTCCAAAATTAAGAAGAAAATAACAAAAAATTAGAATTGAAATGTAAAAGTAACTGTAAGGAGCTTTTCTTCCCCTGAATAATGTTAGTCTGTAACTGTTGGCAAGAGAGTGATTTCTTAATTCTGGTTTCCTTAGCTAATATTCTAGGAGTTTAAATTTCAATTCTGAAACTTTTTCATGAGTATTTTTGGTCAGATTATACTTCTGCTTAGTTCTTAAGCAGACCCTTGCCTTCTCCTCTCCTTGCCATTCTCCACACCCTGGTCTCCCCGACTCCACCAAAATTCCCTTCCATTGCCCTAAAACTCTGGAACATTTCAGTGAGGAAAATACCCAATGGAAAATGGCACCATTAAGTTTTCTGAAGAATACGAGTGAATGTGTACTTTTTTCTTTTCCCAAAGGGAAAGGAACTGCCTGCAAATATTTAAGCTCTAATTATCTGATTAAAATTTTCCTGCCTGTAATTATCAATATTATAATCATGCTACATATACAGTTACTTGCCTTTATGTGAAAAGAAAAACCCACTCGGTCATATCATTAAAGAGAACCATTTATACTAGATACAATTTAAATTGGCTAAAAACTGGTCAGAGTTTGAATGAAACAAAGTAAGTGTCTTTAGGAGGCCACTAACTTAACCCTGAACAATCGTTAATGATTGGTTAAGTCATAGGTTTAATAGTGATTACTTTATAACATGCTGGATAACACCCCAAGCAACGAAGCAGAAGCTATTCAATTACATTTAAGTGCTATCAAATCTGTAACTAGTCAGAGATTCTGGAATTGAACCAAGCCAATCACTAATATCATCATATTTTAACAAATTCCGAAGTATACTGTAAAAATACACTAAGTCCATGAGGTTTCATAATGCTATTAAAAATGAAAATAAGGTAGTATGAATACATAGTGCTAATGTCTTATTTCTTTCAGTGATTCTCAAGGTATTGCTGGGTCCCTTAGAAATACGTGTCATTTAATTTTGTGTGTGTATGTTTAAGGTATGAGATTACTATCCACAAGCTGTAAACACCTGCGTGGCACCAGATGTACTTTCAGAAGTAGATGTTATGTGGCAAGTACCAAAATGTGATGATCAATTCTCTATTGATTAAATTTAAACTTCCTCATTTGGTTAAACAGCCAGTGTACACCAGAGTTCTACACAGGTCAAAATTATATCACTTTCAGAGCAGCAATACGTGATCCAAGGTTTTCTTGAAGGTAGTGCAAAAGATGCAGTTCATAATGTTCTCCAGATTCAGGAACTCTTATGCTGTGTCTCTCCTGAGGATAGATCTTAAAAAACAACAACCAAATCAAAATACAAAAAATAAGAACTTAGAATCTCCTTCCAAAGCTTTCCAGAGATTCTCAACAGGAATAATAACATGGAGCAGAGCTTCTCCAAGATATTGCATACACACCTCCAATGTAAAGGCTCCCCTCCTTTTATTTTTTTATTATTATTAAAAAAATTTTTTGGCCATGCCCCACGATGTGTAGGCTCTTAGTTCCTGTCCAAGGTAGGAACCCACGCCCCCTGCACTGGAAGTGTGGCATCTCACTGGGGAAGCCCCTCTTCCTTTTGTAATTCCCTATGTATCACTAAGCTTACAGAAGGATCAATGGTTCTCCAAGTGTGGTTTGCAGACTTCTGGAGTCTTCAGAAACCCTTTCAAGGGATACACAGGGTCAAAACTACTTTCAGGACAAAACTAAGACAAAACTAAGACATTAAGGAATAAGCGTTTATTCACTGTGTTGGCATCTGCACTGATAATGAAAGGCAACGGTGGGTAAAACTGCTGGTGCCTTAGCATGAATCAAATCAGTGACGTACACTTTAGTAAATAAGAAAAAATGCCAGCTTCATTTAAGCAGAAGTTAGAATTTTATTAAATTGCAACCCTTGAGCAGAGGTCTTTTTATATTCTGTGGTGATAAAACGGGCAGAATGCATAAAGCACTTCTGCTACAGGATGTCTGAAGGGAAAGACTTGTACAACTGAGTTTTCTTTCTTTTATCTGTGCCTCGAGGCATGCAAGCTCTTAAGTCCCCAACCAGGGATCGAACCCATGCCCCCTGCACTGGAAGTGTGGCATCTTAACCACTGGATTGCCAGGGTCTCTCAAACTGAGCTTATAAATGGAACTCCATTTTCTCACTTGAAAGAAAGACATCTACGGTGATTTAGACTTGGCTATTTGGCAAACATTTTCTCAAAAATAATAGCTGGCTACTTCAAAGACAACATTGACAGTATTTGCTGCTAGTGATAAATGGTGAGATTTTAAGTGAAAATTAGAATTTTGGAAAACTTGCATTCTATCAACTACTATTTCATGAGTTTCCAATACCTGGAAGACTTTTCTCTTGGCATTAGTGGTAGTATTAATGTATGTGATTTAAAAAATATTGTATGATAAAATGAGTCAACAATTAGAAGTGAACCAGTGTTTTCCAGATGACCAATGCATGGATAAAAGATGCATCTGAAGTACAAGATCCACCCAACAGACTATAACAGAGCATGAGAAGTTTACAGATATGGCTTCGGATTCTACACTAAAACTAACCTTTAAGAACTACCATTTGTCCAGTTTTAGTGCAGCAACAAAGAACAGCTATTATTATCTGAAAAAGCTAAAATATTACTCCCATTTCTTAGCTAGGTATTTTGTGAGGCTGAAATTTCTTCATTTACTTTAGCCAAAACAACATTTCACAACAGAAGTAGATATGAGCATTGAGGTGTTATTTCTTATTAAGTCAGATATTAAAGGGATTTATAAATATGTAAAACAGTACTAACTTTCTCACTAAACTTTAAATTGTTTTTCCCCCATTAAAAAAATGTGATCTGTGCTAACATGTAATAATAGTTTATCATTGGTAAATAAATAAATATTTTAAGATTTTCTTAGTCAATGTAAGAGCAATACCCACTGACATAATTCACATAAAGAAAAACGGTTTGGTATATAGAAGGGCCCCGAGACCCTTGGAAACTGATGCTACAGCAAATATCTCAGAGTTTACCCAAAGAAATGCCAACTGAAACATAAAAGAAGGAAAGTAATATTTTTCATTTCTTACGAGCATATAATCCATGCAAGGAGCAGAAACAAGGAAGAAAAGGAAGAACGGTTTCTCTTAAAAGTTTTTTTTTTTTAATAATGGAGCAATGGAGGTGGGTAACTTGGTTTCTGCCCCAGTGTCAATATAAAATAGAAGAAAATTAAAAGACCATATATTCAGGTCCTAAAAATCCTTTACAATGAAATCAAGTAGCATTTCCTCACCCTTCCAAGGGGAAGAAGAAAAGCAAAGGAGGATAGTGAATGGACTCCTGTCATCTTGTCCACGACTACAAACTGAAAGCAGATACAGACACACAAGTCATGTAATCGGACAGGCCAATTTTCATCCTGACTTCAACAGAACAGAATCTTAACTTTTACCAACTAGAGGCACTGCTAACTATGCCTAGTATTTCAGTTCTCTTAAGCAGACAGTGGCCACAGCTGAAAATTCAACCTCACTCCATAGTTTATTATATTTCAAAGTAACCAATCATGAATCATGACTATATTAATCAGAAAATTAAAATAACTCACCTGTAAATCATATGGCTTTCCAGCCCTCACTAAAAAACTCAGTAATATACTGGTGTGTGCAAAATGAACATTCTCATCCAAGAACCCATGTAAGAGCAGTAAACGATTTGGTCTGGAGAAATGGAAATATCAGAAGATGAGGTAAAATAGAGTATTTGCGAAAACTACTTAACTTGTTAAAACTAACCATAACCTACTACAATAACTTCCTTATACTGTAATGTTAGAATAAGGATTCAACATTTCAATATTAAATTAGTAATATATTAACCAGATGCTACATGTAATGAAAAAAATCAAACGTGTTCAATTTCCTATTAAGATATTATCATACATCAATAATTACAGCATGTCCCTAGAAAAGGAATAATCATATATGCTATTTGTAAAATATACGTAAGCAGAAATGGGATTTTTTCCACTCTGAAACAGTGGTGTTGTGCTGTGCTTAGTTGCTCAGTTGTGTCCAACTCTTTGAGACCCCATGGACTGTAGCCTGCCAGGCTCCTCTGTCCATGGACATTCTCTAGGCAAGAATACTGGAGTGGGTTGCCATGCCCTCCTCCAGGGAAACAGTGGTATACTTAATTAATAAAGATTCTTTTAGCACTTAAGCAATTGCTTCAAATATAACTCACTGCTGCTGCTAAGTCACTTCAGTCGTGTCCGACTCTGTGCGACCTCAGAGACGGCAGCCCACCAGGCTCCCCCATCCCTTGGATTCTCCAGGTAAGAACACTGGAGTGGGTTGCCATTGCCTTCTCCAATGCATGAAAGTGAAAAGTGAAAGTGAAGTCGCTCAGTCATGCCCGACTCTTAGCGACCCCATGGACTGCAGCCTACCAGGCTCCTCCGTCCATGGGATTTTCCAGGCAAGAGTACTGGAATGGGTTGCCATTGCCTTCTCCTAAAAAACCAAAATTATATGAACTGGCCTATAATTCAGCTTTAAGAAAACAGCCATGCTTTCTAGTAATCCATATAATATTAGTTTTATTTTTGTCATATTTGTAGCTTTCCTTACTATTAAAGACAATCTTAAAAAATACAATTTAAAATTTTAGTTTTAAAGCTTGAACTTACTCAGAGGGGAATTTTTCTGCTTGCATGGCTACAGATCCTAAGTAATAGCCCTGTTCATTCTGGTCAGGGTGACCCATATAACGTTCCGTGTAGCCTGTATCATAGAAGATCCACAGAGTGACTGGGGCCCCGGCAATAGCAACCTACAGAAGATAACAGTGACAGTCAAGTGTGGTTCAGAAAAGAATGGTTAACACTGACAGTCTGTAACTGCAAATTTATAGGCTAAAATTATCTTTAGGCTTTAGCCTCACAACTGTGGTCTCAGGCAACTGAGAAAATCAAAGGGGAATGCCAAGGTCAAGAACTTGATACTTAATGAGTCAGATAGCTTCATGTTCCACAGAGGTGGCACACGCTAAATCCTTAACCTGGGCTGGATGAAACATAAACATGAGTCTCCATTAGAAGAGGAGGCTGAACTAGAACATATGAATGCCTCAGTGTAAGCTGAGGAAAAAAATATGGGACACGTGTCAGCTTTACATAGGAAGAGCAGTCATTTTCTTCTTTTTTGTTTTTTTAGCTTCTGTTGGCAGTACAGAATTTAAAACAATGAATGAAATATATTTACGTACTAAACACTTGTCTCATTTTAAGGCTCCCACAGTTTTATATTTAAATATCGTAATTACTTTCTTGACAGCTGCAAGCCTGGGAAAATTATGGCAGTATTCAGACTTCATTTTGTTGTTATTATAAATAAAGATTATCTGAATATACAAAAACCTTGTCACTTTTATTCCTAAAAATAAATAATTTCCACTGTAAAATAAAATGTTAATGAAATATTAAAAAAAGAAAAATGCTACTCATTATTTCCATGTGCTTAACAGTTTTTAGCATCTTTTTTCTAACATATTTTTCTACAACCTCTAACATAAGAGGTTGTTTATAAAGTTGTAATCACTGCTTATATATTTAGTAGTTTATTCATTTGGTACAGACTTACTTAGGACCTACTATGTGCCAAGCTTTGTGCTTGGCTGCTGAGGATACAGCATAAGGCAGATAGATCCCTGCCCTCAGACGCTGTAGCCCAATAATTAAAAAAATAAGAACAATCCAATACGAATGTGGGTTTTACTAATCAAGACTATCTCCCATAATATTTGGCATATGTCTGTTAATAGCTAATACCTGATCAAGCTGACAAGTATTTCATACAGATATATACAGATAAAGAAATATAAATATATATCCCACAAGTTGACAAGATAAATCTATTATTTCTCATGGCTGTTAAACACTCAAACCCTAATATTTCATAATACTGTCAACTTCAGAAAATTGGTTCTTTTCT
Organism: Bos indicus; assembly: GCF_029378745.1. Classification (NCBI taxonomy): domain Eukaryota; kingdom Metazoa; phylum Chordata; class Mammalia; order Artiodactyla; family Bovidae; genus Bos; species Bos indicus. The sequence continues at coordinate 12,385,092 of NC_091769.1, forward strand.
TGTATCTCAATTTATAGAAAATTCTACCCTTATTGCAAAAGAAATACCATAGGAAATCACATACCCTGAAGATATCTGACCTCTGCATTAACGCCATTAGGGACAGGTATCCTCCATAGGACCAGCCATGGATGCCCACACGATCTAAGTCAATGAAATCATATTGAGAGGCTAGATACTGGAGTCCTTCCACTTGATCGTCAATTTCTATTTGACCCTGTCAAAAAAGGGAGAACATTTCACTGATTCTGATAAATAAAAATCTCATTATAGAGTGTTTTGAAAGCTGGCAGATGTTCTTACTAAAAACACCTGTGTTTTTTTTTTTTTTTTATAGAAAAGAACTTATTATTGATTGAGATTCTGTGGCTTGGAAAAAAAATTTTTAACTCTATTTAGAGATAGGAGCCTATAGCTTCTGTTGCTAGCCTGTCCTAGAGTTTAGTTACCCCTTAGTCACAAAGTTCTTTCCTACTGCAAGCCCAAATGTCCTTTGTCATATGGGTATTTCCCATTTCCATTTGTTCTGTTGTCTGCTAAGAGGTCAGCATCTTCCTTGTAACAAGCCTTCCTATACCCAAAGATGAAAAATTAGCCCCCTTAAGTGGATGACTAATTTTACTTCTCTTTAAAACTTCATGCAATAAAGTGGAAGGAATCACTCTTGAGGTCTTGTTCTCCTCTTTGCCCATTATCTATCTCTAGGAATTGAACATACAATTTCTTTAAAGTCCTATATAGTCCTGATTCCTATCACCACCACCCTATCTGTATTACTAGGCCTGCCAGTGCACACAATCTCACTTCACTGAGCCAAAAACAAAAATAAAAACAAAAACTTACATGAGAATACAACATAAGGTCAAAGAACTGGCTGTGGGAGAAAATCCCCATGTCTTACTCAGCATGTCCAATACACTGGCAAACACAGTAACTGCCTTACTGTGCAAAAGGAACATCGGATTCTCATCATTTCCCAAAGCAGCAGAAAGGACATGGGGCATCTCTAAAAGGTAGCATTTAAAGCTTCCTGTAGAGAGAAAGAGGCTTGTCACAAGGAAGGCACTAACCAGTTGGTTTCTCTCTTCACAGAGGACAGAACAAATCTCAGTTATTCCTCTTACTAGTGTACAGGATGCTGAAAACTAAATGTGATGCCTTCTGGCTACACTGGACATAAAAAATAGAAAGAGAGGGGGTTTCTATGTAAAAGTGGTTCTATCTCAGCTCCACAAAGCTACTTACAGGTAGACTGGAATAGCCTAGTGAGGATCGGCTGGCACCTTCCTTCCCGCCCCAAGCACATGCTCACACATGTGCACACACACACTCACTCACGGTCCCTGCCCCATTTCTGTCTCTGGGATTTCACACCAAACAAAGCACCAAAAACTGCAAATGTCTTTAAAAGAGAAATGCTGGTATGCTCACACACCATTTTATACTTAAAGGCGCCTTCAAATTTAAGCCCCCGGTGGCAGGACCCCCTGTTGTCTATCACCACAACCACATAGCCCAGAGAGGCCAGGGTGTTCAGTCGGAAGTACTTCACTCCTTTAAACCGATTATTCACCAACTGCACCTGAGGAAGAAAGACAGCTTCAGTGAAATGTATTCTATGGTAACATACAAAAGCAAATTAGAGAGGAAGGATGCTGCAAAAAATAGAAAGCTTACATTTTTAATATTATTTTGCCTATAAAATGAAATTATTTTCTTGTGGCAAGAACACATAAAATGGACCCTCTTAAAAATTTAAGCGTACAATACCGTATTGTTAATCATAGGACAGTTTTGCACAGCAGATCTCGAGAACTTATTCATCTTGCATAATTCAGGTTTTTTTTTTTATGGTCACTGTTTAGTAACTCTCTCTTTCCCCTTGCCTGATATATTTTTGCTGCTGCTGCTGCTGCTAAGTCGCTTCAGTTGTGTCCGACTCTGTGTGACCCCATAGACGGCAGCCCACCAGGCTACCCCATCCCTGGGATTCTCCAGGCAATAACAGTGGAGTGGGTTGCCATTTCCTTCTCCAATGCATGAAAGTGAAAAGTGAAAGTGAAGTCACTCAGCCGTGTCCGACTCTTCGTGACCCCATGGACTGCAGTTTACCAGGCTCCTCCATCCATGGGATTTTCCAGGCAAGAGTACTGGAATGGGGTGTTACTGCCTTCTCCATGATATATTTTTAAATTAACTTAAATCTTTTCATGTTTATGTTATTTCTTTTCTTTCTTAACTTCACATGCAAAGTTCAGAGGATTAATGAACAATTACAGACTTCAAAATTATAAGATATTAACTACTATAAGATATATGATTTAGTCTATTCCATAAAAAAAGTTACTAAAATGATTACTTCTACCCTGAGAAAGAAATGCATCCTTCAAATGATGGAACAGGACCATTTTTTTTCTCCCTACCTGTATCTTCTGGGATTGTCTCTGACCAGTAGAGGGAAAACTTCAGTACTTTAATAAAATACTGTGACCAGTCAGCTTACTTTTTCCTGTTACACAGATTAGTGCAAAAGGTAAGATAATTCTTAAAAAACTTTAGCACCCTAGAAACTATACTTCAAAATGACTGCGAAATTAAATGCAGTTTAGTGCTTCACCAGAAGTAAATTCTCCAGTGAAAAGAAGACTTTAACTAATGGGCAAAAAGCTACAGAAGTTCAAGGTTTTGGTGGACACTAAGAGCAAAGAGGAACTAAAGAGCCTCTTGATGAGGTGAAGGAGGAGAGGGTAAGAGCTGGCTTAAGACTAAATATTTTAAAAACTAAGACAATGGCATCCAGCCCCATTGCTGCATGGCAAATAGAAGGGAAAAGGTGGAAGTAGTGACAGATTTCCTCTTCTTGGGCTCCAAAATCACTGCAGACAGTGACTGCAGCCATGAAATCAGAAGACGACTGCTTCTTGGCAGGAAAGCGATGACAAACCTAGACAGTATGTTGAAAAGCAGGGACATTATTCGGCCGACAAAGGTCCGTATAGTCAAGGCTATGGTCTTCCCAGGGGTCACATATGATTGTGAGAGCTGGACCATAAAGAAGGTAGAACGCCAAAGAACTGATGCCTTCAACTGTGGTGCTGGAGAAGACTCCTGAAAGTCCCTTGGACAGCAAGAGATCAAACCAATCTTTTGTTTTGTTTTGTTCCATTTCTTGGTGCCAGAACCTGGGACAAACCAGTCAATCTTAAGAAAGATCAACCCTGAATATTCACTGGAAGGACTGAAGCTGAAGCTCCAGTATCCTGGGCATCTGACACGAACAGACAACTCATTGGAAAAGTCCCTGATGCTGGGAAAGACTGAGGGCAGGAGGAGAAGAGGGCGTCAGAGGAAGAGATGGCTGGAAGGCATCACCGATGCAATGAACATGAACTTGGGCAAACTCCAGGAGACGGTGACGGCCAGGGAGGCCTGGCGTGCTGCAATCCATGGGGTTGCAAAGAGTCAGACACAACTGGGGGACTGAACAACAACAACAAAGACAGATAATAAACAAAAAATGGATTCTGGCAAAATTGAGAAAGCGTTCTCTGGTGTAAACCATTGGGAAAACCAAGTTAGTCAGGAATTAAAATAAGAATTGGTGCTATCTTCACTCAGTCAACATCTACTGATCATTTACTGAGCTAGACTGGAGGTGGGCATGTAAAAAAATCTTCCTTTTGAACTTCTGGATGTTTAGTTACCACTGTAACAACTGCCAAACAGGTCTTTCTGTTTCTATACTTGTCCTCCATACAATCTATTCTCATAGTAACAGAACGATGTTTTAAAAATGCAAACCAGGTATGACTTTATGGCTTGGCTCCTTCTAATGGTAGGGCATTTAGATCAGAGTAAGATCTAAACTTCTTACCACTGCCTTCGAGACCCTACAATATTTGGTCCTTGGCTATTTTCTCTCACCTCATCTCATCCCATTTCTCCCCCTTGAGCACTGTATTCTAGTCTTACTATCAATTATACTGAGTTGGTTCTAACCCCAGGACCTTGACATTTATTTTCCCCTCAGTCTGGAATGCTCTTCCCTCAGATCTTTAACATGGCTCATCCCTTCTCATCCTCTGCAACCTCAGAGAGCTTCTTTGCCCTTCCAATCAGAACCCTCATTTTAGTCACTTTGTTATCTTCCTTCTCAACAATTATTCATAACACTGCCATTATATGAAGTTATATAATTTATCTTATTTTCCTCATTAATCTTCATGAGGGTGGGACATTAGTCTGACTTGTTCATTGTGGTATCCTCACTGCCTAGAATACTGCTTGGTACATAACAGGCACTCAGTAACTATTTGCTGAATGAATGAATGAAAAATAGAGAATGATGGTTTTCCTTTCTACCTTGGGAAGAGGTGTTTGGTGGGCAAAGGTGCTTGTTTTTAAAGGAAAGGAGCTGCAAAAAGAAGTAGTAAGCCTAGAAGAACACAAATACAAACATATAAGAAAATTAACTCACTTCTTTGCCTGCTGTAAATCACTGAAGACGGCCTCAGTTGCCTGATAGGAACATTTTCCCCCAGAGCCAGTGTTTTTGCCTTTGTAGCCTCAAGGCCTGCTTCTTCTTAGAAGAAGGTACTCAAACATAATGCCCTTGAGCACCAAGAATTCAAAGGTTTTCTTCAGTATCAATTCTTCAAAACCTGTACTCTGCTATTTTAACCTCTCTTATGCATTTATGTTTGCAGAAGTGTCCGACACATAGGAAGCATCATAAGTATTTGTTAAACATTTTTAAACAATACTACTGTTATCAATAAAAGGTTTAAAGCAATCAGCCTTAACAACTTCAAATAGAATTATTTGTTGCTTTCCTTGGTTTCACTTATGTCCTATGGCAGGCACTGCTACATTTAATCAGGAAGTAATTCCTTTCATGTTATGAATTGAGACACTGTTCCTTATTCAAAAAGACTTCCACTTTGACCTGAATACCCACCAAGGGAAGGAAAAAAAAAAGGCTTGGATCACTTTTAGGATTTAATCAAATTTTGCAAGGTTACTGTGTGCTAGTAGAAAGATCTGGTCTTACCTTAAGGAGTCTCTTCATAACTAATCAAAATGATTATCAAATACAAGGATGAATGATCTCCCAATGGGTTGAAGTGCTAACCGATTCTATCACTCAAAGTCTTAAGGTGAAATCTCCCTGCAGACTGAACACCAGCTTTTCCTGTGGCCTCACCAAATTTGAATGCATCCAAAGAACACTTTGAGAAACAAACACCTCTATTTCAGTGGTATTAAGTACATTCACACTGCTGTACAACCACCACCACTACTGATTTCCAGAGCCTTTTCATCATCTCAAACAGAAACTTCAACTCTTTAAACAATAATTCCCTATCCCTCCCCCAGTCCCTGACAAGCTCTATTCTACTTTCTATCTCTATGAATTTGCTTCTTCTGGGTATCTCACACAAGTGGAATAATACAATATTTATCCTTTTGTGCCTGGCTTATTTCACTTACACAATGTCCTCAAGGTTTATCCACGTAGCATAAGTCAGAATTTCCTCCTTTTTTTAAGGCTGCATAATATTCCTTTATATATCACATTTTGTTTACCCATTCGTCTATCAATGGACACTGGGGTTGCTTCCACATTTTGGCTATTGTGAATGATGTTGCAATTGACACTGCATACTTGTAACTCAAACAAGTATCTGAGTCTCTGCTTTCAATTCTTTTGGGTATACAGCCTGAAACGGAATTGCTGGGTCAGATTATAATTCTATGTATAAATTTTTGAAGTACTGCTATATTGTTTTTCATAGCGGCTGCATCATTTTACATTCCCATCAGCAAAGTAGAGTTCCAATTTTTCTACACCCTTACCAACATTTATTATTTTCTTTTTCATTAAAAAAAGAGCTATTCTAAAGGGTGTGAAGTGCTATCTCATTGTGGTTTTGATTTGCATTTCCCTATTGGATTAGTGACACTATCTTTTCATATGGCTTAGACTTTTTAAACTTAATTACTAATATAAGGAGGCTTCCCTGGTAGCTCAGATGGTAAAGCATCTGCCTACAATTTGGGAGACCCAGGTTCGATCCCTGAGTCGGGAAGATCCCCTGGAGAAAGAAATGGCAACCCACTCCAGTACTCTTGCCTGGAAAATCCCATGGACTGAGGAGCCTGGCTACAGTCCATGGGGTCACAAAGAGTCGGGCATGTCTGAGCGACTTCACTTCACTTCATTAATATAAGGAGTCCTTTAGTCTTAAATATCTAGATAACCAGCTAGTTTTTATAGTATGTTTTTCACATATCTCATATATCATTTCTTCATTGGGAAGAAGAAACATCCTTCTTATTTAAATAATAGAACATGTAAAGCTTTTAAGAGTGCCCTGTAATTTCTCTCTTGAATTCCTTATATTACACCTTTAAGTTCACAAAGATCTGGCTTCCAAGTTTTTAAGAGAAGTCTCATTTAACTCTTTCATAATTTATGTGTAGATAACTACAATGAAAATCATGTTTTGTTTGTAAAACACGTCAAACAATGGCAAAGTGACTTAAGTTGATGTATGATCATCACTACTGAGATGTTATAGCTTATGTAGCTACCTTTTATGTTTTTGATAACTTGACACCTAGATATACTTCCAGATCTGAATAACTGGATATAACTATAAAATAGGATATTTACTGAATTCTAGAGAGTTGTAATTGGACCTCCCTGATGGTACAGTACATAAGAATCCATCTGCCAGTGCAGGAGACACAGGTTCAATCCCTGGTCTGGGAAGATCCCACACTCCACAGTGCAACTAAGTCCAAGTGGCACAACTCCTGAGCCTGTGCTCTAGAGCCCAGGAGCCACAACTGCTGAGCTGGGAAGCCCATGCTCCTAGAGCTTGTGCTTTGCAACAAGAGAAGCCATCACAGTGAGAAACCTGCGCAGCTGCAACAGAGCAGCCCCTGCTGGCCAAACCTACAGAACGCCTGAGGACAGTAACAGAGACCTAGCACAATCCAAAATGCATTAATTTTAAAAGAGAAAGAGTTATATTAGGAAAAAACATATATATATGTATAATTCTAACTTCTTTAGGGGCTCAGTGTAAGATATGTAAACAAGATTAAACTTTAAAAAAAATTACCAGTTAACCAACTAACCTACCCAAAACACTTTACTCTGATAGTAAAATTTCCTTAATACTCACATGCTACTATTTAACACAGAAAAAAAAGAAAATCAATGTGCAAACTTCTGGCAGTGCTGAAGAATAGTATGTGCTGTACTAAGCTGCTTCAGTCATGACTCTGCGACCCTGTGGACTGTAGCCCACCAGGTTCCTCTGTCCACGGGGTTCTCCAGGCAAGAATACTGGAGTGGGTTGCCATGTCCTCTTCCAGGGGATCTTCCCAACCCAGGGATCAAAACTGCATGTCTTGGGTTTCCTGCATTGGCAGGCAGATTCTTTACCACTAACGCCACTTCGGAAGCCCCGGGTTTAAATTTTACTGTCTCTATTTAAAAGCTGTGTGACACGTGTGGACTAGTGCCATTTAGCAACTGCCTTGCCGCTGCTGTTGCCGCTAAGTCCCTCCAGTCGTGTCTGACTCTGTGTGACCCCATGGACAGCAGCCCACCAGGCTCCTCTGTCCCAGGGATTCTCCAGGCAAGAATACTGGAGTGGGTTGCCGTTTCCTTCTCCAATGCATGCATGTATGCCAAGTTGCTTCAGTCGTGTCCGACTCTGTGCGACCCTATGGACAGCAGCCCACCAGGCTCCTCTGTCCACGGGATTCTCTAGGCAAGAATACTAGAATGGGTTGCCATTTCCTTCTCCAGCAGCTGCCTTAACTAGCTGATAAAAGTATTATAGCTTGCTTGAGAGATCTGGCCTTAGAATGAAGAGGGGGAATTCATTAGGATACCAAAGGTTTCAAAAATATCTGTTAAGACTCTTTATTAACCAAGACATTTAATTATTTAGTATCATTTTCCAAACAAGTGGAAACTATAACTACCTAGAATACAACATATTTACTAACTGACATGACTATTACATTCCCCATGACAGTTACAGTCCTCACTGTGAATTAAGAAATTGACATTGAGGAAATTCCCTGGCAGTCCAGTGGTTAAGACTCTGCACTTTCACTGCCAAGGGCCCTGGTTCAATCCCTGGTTGGGGAACTAAGATCCCACAAGCAAAGCAGCACGGCCAAAAAAAAGAAAGTGACACTGATTTTCAAATTCGCTACCTAACAAAACCCAGCTTCCTAAACTCCTAAACTGGGTAATGAGAGCATAAGCCAGAGTCAGTAACAGCAGAGGCTCAGCAATGCTCAAATCTTAAACAACTGACCAGACATTTAAATAACAAATTACCTAAAAAAAAAAAGAAAATGAAAACACATACACATATGTACAGAAATATGCCTACCTGAGGACCACCATATATAAACAGCACAGTGGGGTATTTCTTTCCAGGTTGTAGATCATGAGGTTTGTACAGCATCCCATACAATGTAAATCCAGTAGTGCTTTCAAAAGAAAAAATTTCTGGAGGGGTATAGTCAGGAAGAGGACCTGGGAGGAGGTAATACATTCTGTAAAGTTCTTATGCGAGCTTGACAATCTGAGAGCAAGGAAAAAATACCATAAACCCACTACCCTAATAACTAACTATCCCTCCTTTAGATGACAAGCAAGAAATTAAGCACAAATAGTTATATTTAAAAAAGGAAATCTAATGAACACATCAAATTATCCATTTCAGAAGCAGACACAAAGTATTATCAATAATCATTGCAGCCCAGGAGGTATTTACATGCAGAACACAAATACTTTGCACTCAGCTTGTATAACTTATTGATGGTTAAGCCATATACCTGATGAGAAACTGAAAGCACAAATTAACTTAACTTGCTCACAGCAGGTGCTCAAAAAACATTTCTTTATGATCATTAGAGAATAAGCCTAATCAGAACCCAGAAAAAAAACTCATGATCAGTGTTTGGTTTTACAAAGCTACACAGACCTCCCCCAAGTCTGTGTATACCGGATGATGTTCCAGTTGAAGCAGAGATTGGCGTATTACAAATTCTAATTGTGGACATCAGAATATACCTATACCTTGTGGTTTTGCACTAATTTCTTAACCCCTTAGGAGATATTTATGAGTGAAAATACCTAACAGAAAAAAGGATTGGGGTATAAAATGAATTAAAAGATATAACATATTAGTCCATTATTTATATTTAAGAAATAAAGCATTTTAAATTCAGGTAATCACAGTGCTCTTCACTCCTATACAAAATGAGGATTTATCTTTTATTAAGGTGGCCATTGCAAGTGCTGGTAGAAGTTAAAGAAAGCTACCAGGTGGGTATTCCTTAAAGCTGCAGCTTCCCTGCTCAAGAGTTCAGTCCATATGACGTTCGAGTTCCGTTGTTTACCTGGGAACTCATCCAAACATGTGAATAAATCACTTCCTAGCTGTTATCTTGATTATGTTAATCTTATTTTCAAAAAGGCCGTCCAGTCTTGCTCCTGCCTGGAGCAGGAGGTAACCAGCCTTATTTGATAACTGATAGACTAGGCGGGATGGGATCAGCCAGCAGCCGAAGGACAGGCAGTGGTGAGGGACGGGAAGGCTCTGTCAGGAAACGTGGACCTACGACACGGGTTTAGAGCACTAATGTACTAATCTCGCTTAAGATCGGGTTTAGGAGAATGAGTACCTGCTGAATCCAAGAGCGTGGCCCAGAATTCTTTTGTCTTGCAGGTTGGGTCGTCGTCAGGACTTGACAGCTTGTAAAGGGACACACAGTGTGGGCTCTTCTGGTTACTATACTTACTTATAAAGAAGTCACAATGCTAGAGAAAGGAAAAACAATTATTTTTTCCCCCCAGGGAAAACTAAAAAAAGGTTATCTGTTGCTATATCTGCATTGATGCTATAGCAGGAGTATGGTAACACTCTGACCATTTATGTGAATATACAATGCTAAAGTTAAGGCTAAGGTTTTTATAGGCTGTTTCAGTTTTCACGTTACTAAAAAGGAGTATTATATGAGCAGAGGTTTTTTTATATGACAGGAAACCCTTTGCAAACAGGGACTTAATACCCGGCTGATGCAGCAAGAGTGCGAATAACCACGGTCAGTCAGCCTCGTCACCTCTCCAGGATTTACATAACTGACCACATATAGGTGATGTTCTAAAGGAGAGTCTTTGGTGCCTTCAAAATATACCAGCTTTCTGACTTCATCAACCTGGATCTGTCAAAATAACAACATAAAAATCAGTGCTAGTATGACCTTGGCAAGACCAGTCAATTTCACTCAGAATAATTTGAGTCACACACTGACTTTAATTTGTCACTGATGTTAATAAGCTTGAGTGGTTTTGTTCATGTCTTAATAGATCCTGTTCAGAAAGTTAAAAGGACACCCGAGCTGCATGCTGCTGATAATTTCCTATGATAAAATGTGTGCTTTTCTTAAAATACAAAAATTATTTCATTAAAACGACTACGCTTTACAAAGAAAAAATATCTGTATCACAGCTCAGGTCAACCAATCATGCACACCTAAAAGAGTCTAATTTTAGCATCCTGTCTATTTCTCAGTGCAGCAGTAGCTCCTATTTCTCAGTTAGTGCAGCAGTATGTTAGGCAGTGTTTTTTTTTTTTTTTTCTTTTTTTTGGTCTTTTGTAAAAATTTGCAAAAATGTTTTAACTATTGGGTTGGGGAGTAACTCTACTCAATCACTCCATCAGTTTCAATACTGGCATAGTTTACAAATAAGTATGAAGGATCTTTTAAGTCTTCATTCAGAACACAAAAAAACTGCCAGTACACTCACAGATGAATTCATTTAATATTCCTCCCAAATTACAGTGAGATTCTAAATAAATGGCTTTTATTGTTCCTTTTCAAAATCTTCCAGCAGCCTACTCAAATAACGTTTAATAAAATCCAAACTTTTATACAGAAAACAAAGGTGTATTTCTAAAAGCAAATATTTTTAGATGCCACATTTTCTTCAAAAAGCTTCTTAATCATTGCAAACATATTTTAGCATGCATGGATACAGAAATAAACACAGTTGACATTAAGTAAGGCCTATATGACACAGACAGAAAGGATACAAAGGATAAGAGATGGCAGAACAAACTTTCATGAAGCTTCACAGGTTATGTGTTAATCTGTGTAAAAGGTCAGGACTGGTTCTGCTCTTGATTTAGCAGTTAGAAGTCAGGCCTTTCAAAACTAAATAAATAGTTAATTCCTTATTCCTTTTTTCTTTGTTTCCTGTAACAACTTTACATCAGAATCACCTGAGGGGTTTGTAAAACAGATCGCTGAATCCTACCCCCAGACAACTTTCTCCATTCAAGAGGTCTAGGGTGGGCCTAGTAGTTCTAAAGTTTCCAGGTGGTATTGATACTTTGTGGTCTAGAGACCACACTTTGAGAACCCTAAGTGGCTAACAGACTTAAAAGCCTCAAAGATTTATTCAATTACTGGCATTAAAAATCTCTGGGTGAACAGGTCACCTGCAAAAGTAGAAAATGGAAAGATAACTTAAAAAAAAAATAAAGCAAGAATAGAGGGAAAATAGAAGAGTAAGAAAGCGAGATAAATATATCACCTAAATAGGCATGATAGAAAAGAACTGATGCACGTTATAGCAAGTAACAGAAAGACATTTAGTTACCCAAATAAGGTTCAGCTCTGTATAATTTTGGGGTTTCCCTCAGTATTATCCAACCATTACACAGCATGAAGTTTATATCAGTGTAAATTTTTATTATCAGAACTTAAGAATTCCACTAACATCTGACAGTAACATTTAAAGGTCCCTAAACAGAAAAAAATATATTGAGTATATAACCAGAGGCCAATTGACACTACCAGTGGAAATGAGACTTTAAAGGTCACCTATTACATTCTAAAGTCATTACCAACAAAAACAAACCTGGGGCCTGTATCTTCATTCTTTCTCCTTAATCACCTAAGGAAGTGTGAGTGACTTCTATAGTGGCCAGTATACATAATTCTTCAATAAATTTCTGAATCAATTTGAGGAAATCATAGGCCTTCACTAAATCCTGGTAGCACACCTCAACTTAACTTTATGTATCACACATATAAAGGATGGACTTCTGGACATCTCATGAAACTGACCATCTAACTGAAAGTTGAAACAAACACAAGGTACTATGAAAGGCAAAAGAAAAAAATTAGAATTCATTGAATTGCTACAGCAAGCCATATGCCAACAGGAAAACAGAGGGTGGACTTCCTCCCTTTCCTTATCAATCTATGCTCTGTATAAATGTCCATTATAATTTGCAAGTGGTATATGAAACTTTACATCTGTGAGATAAGATAAACAGGTGAATGAAAGAGCATCACTACCTCAGGAACTGTAAATGCACCAATGCAGAAATGACACAAGTAGTCTATAAGAGATTCAGAAATAATTTTCAAACTATATCCTCAATCACTTTTGAGAGACTTGGAAAGTATGGACCAGCCCTTTCCTTACTAAGATGCAACACTGCATCTGCAAATGGTGACCTTTGGTAACCAGAACACTTCTAATATCAGCATTATTAAACGGGTGAGATTTAGAATTCAAACTAAGATTCTCCCTTTCCAACAACTTGGGTTTTCTGAGGCCCTAGCAGTATTTTCAAAATACTGGGGTCATATGAAGTTGCACTACTGATTTTCAGTACAGCATACACACAGCTGATGTTGACTAAACATATCAGTAGAATAAAAGAACATACATTAGATCCATGCCGGCCAAGAACTTCCCATTCACCACTGGTAATTGCTATTTCCTCTTTAATAGGACACTTGAAATCACCTAAAGATAAATATAATTATAATTCAGTACTTTGCATCAGACTATAAGCAAACAAAACAATGAAAAATAGTATTCTAAACTCTTTTTTTCAAAAAGGGAACACTGAAAAATTCAAAGTTATGTCTAGAATAATGAAAATCCTTTGGAACTAAAGAGAGGTGGTAGCTAGCTGCACAACACTGAATGTACCAAATGCCTCCCTTCATTCTAAACGTTCCTTTTAAAACGGTTAATGTCATGTGAATTCCACCTCAACATAAAGTCTACAGTTAAAAAAACTCCAAGTTATGAGTCTTCTCAATAGTAATGGAATGATCCATGTAACTAAAGTTAAAACAGCAAAATAGACTCTTATGGTAAAGACAGAAAAGAACTCAAAAGCACTTGTATTCTTAGACCTTTGGTTAGACAGACAAAAACAATCTAATGTGTCAACGAGGCATTTCTTCTAGAAATGCAACAAACTACTTAAGCCAGAGAAGGAAAATTTTAATACAACTGTTTATTATTTGCAAAAAACAAATTGAATATTACCATAGTAAATAACAACATGTTCCATTTATCTTTGTAAGATTCTGTCTTGGTAGATAAGGCTCTCTCAGTGGCCTAAGGAGAAGGTTAAAATAAAAAAAGAAACCCCTGCTTCTGCCTAGCTGCTGCCAGCTCTGGCTCTCAAAGTGATAGCTGAGAAGACGCTGAGATGATATAGGATCTTAAGTAGGGTCCTACTCAAGTTAAAAAAATAGACTCACTTTATTTTTCTTAGATACAAAAATTCAACTTAGTACTTTAAATTTTATCACCAGAAAATAAGTATTATTTAATATATAACAATACTAATTGTTACACATTATAGCCACTTATGGAAGAAAAAAGAGGAGGGAAGAGGAAAATAAAATGGACATCAAGGAAAAGGATGAAGATTTGGAGCAAGAAAGTCTAACGAAAAAGGAGGGAAATGGAAAGAGGTAGACAAGCTCAAGGGCCCAGAAGCAGACACTAAGAGGGAACAGGGGCTAAGTGTTCTGAAAAGAATGTCAGCTGAGGTGACAGTGCTTCTTATTCTTCAATACGAGTATAAAATTTTAAGTTATCTTTTAATCCCTGTCCCAAGAATGCTGTTTTAGTGAATTACTATTCATAGCTCTTTGACCAGTCTTCATCACTAAACTTTCTGGAATCTGTAAGTAGATTTAATTTCTGAACAACAGAGGAACAAGTAAGGGCAATTCCACACCAAGGGTCAAATTAAACTAAGGCTCTTAGGGGAAAAAACTCCATCTTGGATATATAAGATCTAGTCTGATTTTTAAAAAAATTCATGCTAAGGGAAGGAGCAAGTCATAGGTAGTATTTACTACTGTCCTAAATTGTAGGTCAGTGTTTCCCAAATAAGAATGATGTTAAAGGGCATGTTGAAAAAACAAATAATCCAATTAAAAAGTCCACAAAGGATTCAAATAGACATTTCTCTAAAGAGATACAAACTGGCTAAATAATATGATGTTACTAAACACTAAGAAAATGCAAATCAAAAGCACAACGATATACCATTGCATATCCATTAGCATGGCTCTTACCAAAACCCCGCCAAAAAACCAAAACAAAACAAACAAAAAAAAGAACTATACCCAGAAAACAACAAGTGTTATTAGCAAGGATGTAGAGAAATTGGGACTTCTGTGCACTTTCTAATGGGAATGTATTAAGGTGTATTAAGGTGCAGCTGCTATTGAAAGTGTATGGTGGTTCCTCAAAAAACTTTAAAGAATTAAAATACTAAGCAATTTCACTTCTGGATATATACCCAAAAGAACTGAAAGCAGGGTTTCAAACTGGTATTTGTCTACCCACGCTCATTACAGCATTACTTAAAATGGTCAAAAGAAGTAACCTCACTGTTAATAGACAGATGAATGGGTAAACAAAATGTGTTTACACGTACAATGGAATATTATTCAACCTTAAAAAGGCAGGACATCTGACACATTCTACAATCCGGACGAACCTTGAAGACACTATACTAAATGAAATAAGCCTGTCATTAAAGGACACATACTGTGTGATTCCATGTATATGAGGTAGCTAGAGCAGTCAAATTCATAAACATAGAAAGTGGCTGCCAGGGGCTGAGAGGAGGAAGGAATGGGAAGCTATTAATTATTTACCACTAAATTGGATATTACTTATTGGACAGAATCAGTTCTGGAAGACGAAAAAGAATCCTGGAGATGGATGGTGGTGATGATTGCAGAACAGTAGGAAATATACTTAATGTCATGAAACCACACACTTAAAATGGTAAATTTTGTTATGCATATTTTACCACAATTTAAAAAAAATGGCTATGTTGAGTCTGTTAAGTTATAAATGGCAGTAAAGCATACAACATAACATCATTAAATGTCTAGTATTTTAAAACAAACTCTGTATTATTAAAGTAGAAAACCGTAGCTCAGTCTTTTTAAAAACACAGAAGTATCGAATGCACTATTTCATCTTTTCTAGGCTTACACATTCTCCTTTCAGTCCCCGGCAGCCACTTTCTATGTTTATGAATTTGACTGCTCTAGCTACCTCATACGGAGAAGGCAATGGCAACCGACTCCAGTACTCTTGCCTGGAGAATCCCATGGACAGAGGAGCCTGGTAGGCTGCAGTCCATGGGGTCGCTAAGAGTCGGACACGACTGAGCGACTTCTCTTTTACCTTTCACTTTCATGCATTGGAGAAGGAAATGGCAACCCACTCCAGTGTGCTTGCCTGGAGAATCCCAGGGACGGGGGAGCCTGGTGGGCTGCCGTCTATGGGGTCGCACAGGGTCGGACACGACTGAAGCGACTTAGCAGCAGCAGCAGCAGCTACCTCATATACATAGAATCACACAGTATGTGTCCTTTAATGACAGGCTTATTTCATTTAGTATAGTGTCTTCAAGGTTCATTCGGATTGTAGAATGTGTCAGATGTCCTGCCTGTTTAAGGTTGAATAATATTCCATTGTATGTGTAAACACATTTTGTTTACCTATTTATCTGTATTACATTTCCCAGAAGGAAACCCAACACTTTAAAAAAAGAAATTAATTTCAGCTGACATAATATTTAATTTCACTTTGGAAAACAATTATATCAATATGAAGAGCTATACCTATAAATCAACTTCAGCATACGTGCAGACAGTATAAAAAAATCTAGTACATACAAATATCTAATAACTTTGTAACATTTTAAAAGTAGCTTTTTCAATCTAAAAATTACATGAGCTCACTTGAAACAAAAAGTATAGGCAAGGCAAAAACAGAAAGTAACAATAAGTAATTTCAACACCCAAATATTACCCAGTATTAATAGTTTATTATGTATCCTTCAAAAACTTTGTCTTATGCTTATAAAGTACACAAAAGAGACTTTACATTGTCCTGACCCTCCCACCTTCTGCCTCTTTTTAAATAGAAAATAACTTCTTACTTGGGGCAGGCAGCCCACCACTGGATCGCTTATACTTGCTCTCCTTTAAAATGGATGTGATTTTATATAAATGACGGAAACCTGTTTTGCATTCAGAGGCAAAAATAAATTCAATTTCATCTTCATGACTTTGGGGAAAAACATGAAAGATGTCATGGATCTGTAAAATAGATAGATTAATTTACTATATACATTAATGAGAATACTATGCAAACAATTTGACTAAGCCAGAGAGAAAGAATTACTTGATAAACATTTTCTGAAATGTAAGTAACTGCCAGATTTCAGGGTATGGTATATGTACAATTACAGATTTTGCCTGGGCCTTTCATATTTATCTTACTTTAGTCAAAGATGTCATCTACTGAGAAATAAATGTTTCCAAATGGAGAAAAATGAAAAATACAACCAAAAGCTGTTTCTTACTCACCATCTCTGGAATTCTTTGAAAAATGGCATGAAGTTTATTTAATGATATAAATCTTATTACAAGAATTATGAGAAAAAATTTTTTTTACTTTTCTTTTCCAGAGAGAAATATTCTAACAATTCAAGGGAAAACAGATGTCATCTGTTAGGTGAATCAAATGAAGCCTATATGCAGCCAGAGGAGAGTGAACTGGCTTTATTTATTTTGTATCTTGTGTAAGTTTTTTCCATTAAACTGGAAAATGAAAAATTCAATCCCAAATTGGTATATTTTGGGATAGTTTACCAACTTAAAAGAGAAAGTCTTTTCTAGTCAGGACTCTCGTGGGCCTCCCAGAGGCCCTGGTGAGGTTGTGTTTTCAATATCTGACGTGTCCAGAAACAAGAGCAATTCCGCATCCAGGGAGATGTCACTGGAACGGCATCGACCTTTCATCTACAAACCATTCCCCACTCTGGAACCAACATTCCCATTTGAAATGTTCAAACTAAGCAAATAACATTCAAAATTACTGTGAACTTAAAAAATTCCTTTTGATAGTTTGCTATCAAGATTCATTTACTTTAGCATTCTGAGAAAATATTTAAACCAAGTATTACAAGAAAACATGTATACATTTATCCAGATGTCTGTCGTTTCTTCATAGATAATCAGTGGTGTCACAGAGTCAGGCACTGACTCGATGAATCTCTGTCTTTCCATGGCATCATCTTCTACTGGGATAAATAATTCAGGTGAGATCAACACTATCTGTAGGCGAGTCTGGGAGCGATCTAGTAGGATGGCCCACGCACTATTCACATAAACAAAAGAAAAGCACAAAATAAAGCTCTCTTTCGGAAAATGAATATTCCACTAATCTTTCCTTTAGCACTCATCAGTTATTTCTGTAATCACAGTGACAGTATTGCTTTAGTATATGTTAAATTATCACTAACAGCTAATGAAAAGTATTAGTTCATTCTACACTTATTTTTTTAAGTTTACTTTTAATTGAAGGATAATTAAAATATAGTGTTGGTTTCTGCCTTACATCAACATGGATCAGCCATAGGTACACATATTCCACTCATTTTTTTTAAAGTTAAGCTTGAGTAGAGGTTTTAAAAGTAGTTTTCTTTAAATTTCCAAAATCACAGATGGCCTTTGAAATTATTTTCTCCCTTTAATGTCAACAAATGCTAGCCCCATGAAAACTCCTGTTGTCCACATGAGACACAGGAAATACATGTAATCATCTTCACATAAGGCTGTACAAATATTTCTGCTTAAGTTATACAATTAAAAAAATACATATACTTACATATGAGCCTGAAAGTCCTACTTTAACCACAAATACCACTGTGAAACTGTCACTGGCTAAGTAAGAGACAGAAATAAAATGCAATGCACCTATGCTTATAGGATTACAAGTCTACTTAGTTCAGGAAAAATTCTTTGTGTAGAACTAACTACCTTGCAAATTTACATGTGAAAACAGCTCCAAAGGAAAGGAAGAGCCTAATAGCACAGACAGTTCTGGGTCCTAAATTATTTGTAAAGAAGTGACAATTTAACATACGCACTATTTTCCCTCTGGAGTCCATCCAGCTCTGGCAATATATTCAACTCCTTCAAACAGAATCTCAAAAGGCTGAATTAGTTCCTTATCTATGACATCTATAATCTATTGAAAAAGAAAAAAGGAACCTAGTTATAGAAGACTGATACTGGTCTACGTAAAGCACTATTTTTAACAGCATGACACGTGTTCAGTCTTAGGTACAAAGGATATGGCAAAACCAGCAGTAAGTCATGGGTTACCTTTATTGGTATTCTTTATGTCTAAAAAAGTTCTAACTAAAAGACTTAGCATAGTCTAAAAGTTTTTTTTCCAAGAGTGTATACTAATAGAACTCTTGATAGTAACTGGTAAAATCAGATTTTAATCACTTTATAGACTTTAGTATCTAAGAAAAATAGTCTCTAGTTCCTTACATTTTAGTTTAAAATACTGTATGTATAATATATTAGTGAAATGGTCTTGAGTAAGCAAACTTTTTTCCCTAGTCTGGCTAACACACTTTAAAATATAAATTTTTAAAAATGAACAAAAGGATCTGAATAGACTGCTCTCCAAAGAAGATATACAAATGGCCAATAAGCACACGAAAAGATGCTCAACATCATTAGTCATTAGAAAAATGTAAATCAAAACCACAATAAGATGCAATTTCAAATCCCCTAGGATGGCTATAAGACAAATAATAACAAGAGCTGATGAAGATGTGGAGAAGCTGAAAACCTCATACACTGCTGGTAGGAATATAAAGTAGTGCAGCCACTGCGGACACCGTTTGGAAGTTCCTCAAAAGGGTAAAACACAGAATTATAATATGACCCAACAACTCCACTCCTAGGTATCTAACCAAGAGAAATGAAAATGTATGACTGTACAAAAACCTGTACACCCACATTATTGGTAGCATTACATTTAGTAACCAAAATTTGGAAGAACCCAACTGTCTAAAACTGCTGAGTGGATAAATAAAATGTGGTATATATCCACACAATAGAGTATTTTTAGGTGATAAAAAGTAGTGAAGTGCTGTTACTTGGTGCCACAGGATTAGTGCTTGAAAATAAGATGTTAAGTGAAAGAACAGACTAGATACTGTACGATTCCATTTATATGAAATGTCCAGAACAGGCAGATCCATAGACAGATTAGTGGCCGCCTAGGGCTGGGGGGCATGGAGAGGTTTTGGGGTGATGACTAAGGGATGTGAATTTCCTTTAGGAGTAAGGAAAATGTTCTATAATTGACTGTGGTGATAGCTGCACAAATCTTGAGAATATACTAAAAGCCATTTTACACTTTAAATGAGTGAATTATATTGTATGTGAAATATACTTCAATAAAGCTGTTTTTAAAAAGTCTAGCAGAGAAGATTGTTTTTTTAATCAATTATGTGTACATTAAGCTTATAGGCATCTGACTGTGGAAAGCAGCAGTATAAAAGACATGAGGGATATTTAACCTAAGACAGACAACTATTCAACACAGAGGGTAACTCAACAGTCAATAACCACTATCTAAGAAATATTGATCTGGAGAATTAACAAAGGCAAAGAGGAAAAACTACTGGAAAGGAATGGTAAATATGCATCTCCCCATACTCCTAACTTGGGAACCAGTAAGAAAGTTTTCAAAGTAGAAAATGAGGTCAACCTGAAATCATGATCTACAGATGTCTCAGCAAGTTCTACAAGTCCAAAATATAAGAAAGCATATCTACAATCTCTGTTGACAGACGAAATGATACAAAAAGTTAACTCAGCATTTTATACTTACCCTTCCTTCAGCGTCAATCAGTATTTCTGACATCTTAAAAGTGACTTTTGGATTTGCTGTGCCTTTAAGAAGAGATATAAACAAATAGTAATACAAAGCTATTCAAACTAATTTTACCAGATGAATCCTTTTTAGTCAAATCAGGAATATTGCATTTAGTCAGGGCTTTATTATATAAAAAACTCAAAATTCTATCTCAAATTCATAATTTTCAATATGACTATAAAAGAAGGAGCCAAAGAACATTAGGAATTAGTAGGTAATGAAGGGGAATCCTATATCATTTCACAATTGAAATGCTGTAAATAGCAATATGGGGAAAAATTGCTAATTAAGAACATAATCCCTTAAAAATCTTTATTTTGTAGCAAAGATACTTCTTTATCCATTCCTTGAAATAATCAGTTTTGTGCACTTCCCTACCTTTGAAATAATTTAAAAGGATCAGCCTATAATTAAAATAATTTACTTCAGAGACACTTAACAATCTATCCTTCGGTCTGTAAACTTTTGAATGAATGCAGAAGAATCTTGTTTTAAAAGTAGGAATGAGTGTATATAAACATCAATGGAAAGCAGTACCTGTTTTAGGATAACGGAATGAATCTGCTCTCCTTGTTTCCAACATAGGGGATGTAACATGAATAATTTCCACCTCAGATTCATCATTTTCTTCATACAGAATTCTAAGAATTCTACTGCCACTGGGTGCTTAAAAGGAAATTAAATATTGAAAATTTGGGAGTATTATGCCAGAAAATCATCACAATTGACCATTCCCTCTAGTATTCTATTTCCCATAGTAAAAAATAGTTTATGTATAAAATATACGCCTTTCATGTATGAAAATACTATTAATCTTTGCAGTAGCAAGGTGAGTTACTGCTAAGCCACTGTTATTGGTTAAAGGCTACTATTCTTGGAGATAAAAACTGAAGATCATCATACACACACACACACACACACACACACACACACACACACACACACACAATGGAAGAAACAGATTTGTGAAGTATTTCAGTTCCTGCACACCTTAAAATGCATTCCTTTCAGGAATTATTACACTTACAATATTTTCTATAACAAAATAAACCCCACTTTAAAAGAGTCCAGGTTTTTTTTAATGGCTTCTCTAATTCATGTCATAATCTTGTTCTAACAGCATAGTTATGGCAAAACATTTTACATCTTAAAATGTCCAAATCTAAGATATGGCTTAAATATTATAAATATTTTTCATGGTCCCTTAGAGATGTGTTCAGAATACTACGTGCAATCCATTAGTGGGTCATGAAATCTTTTAGCTGGTCATAATCAGCATTTTAAGAATAAGACAAGCAAAAAAAATATATGAGTGCATCACGTGTAAGATTAAGCATTGCTTCATGAAATTTGTTTTCAGTTTTATGTGGAATATATGTACAATGTATTAGGCTAGAATGTAAAGCAAATTTCTAACCAGATCACAGTCAAAAAGTTTGAAAGCTTCTGCTTTAGAGAGCTGTTTCTCAGCTAGTGAAATACTTGTAAATTCACAAAGAAAAAAGGAATTTTTGCCTTTTTTTCCTGATCCATTCATATACTAATTTGGCCATCTGTTCATGCAGACTCTCTAGGCAATCCTATATTTATAGCAACTCCCACTAAAGGGTGGCATTTTTTATTTTGCTACCAATGTTGCCACCAATCAGCTTCTGGATGAAAAACTGGCGGGACTTCCGTGGTGGTCCAGTGGTTGAGACTCTGTGCTTCCAAGGCAGGGGGCACAGGTTCGATCCCTGATCGAGGAGCTAAGATCCCATAAGCTGCACGGTGCAGCCAAAAAATTAAAAATGAAAAAAAGAAAGAAAAAAAAAAAGAAAAACTGGCAAGGAGAGTTGAAGGACCTGGGGCACAGAACCATAATACAACTAATTGTTTTTTATGAGAATTCATTATGGTGGTATACAGCCTGAATATTCACAGTAACTACTAGTAAGATCCAATCTTCATCACTTAAGAATTTACTATTCAGAATTAAGAATCTGTGCAGTTACCTAACCGGTAGTTGAATCTCATAATGCTTTAACTGACTTATAGTATATTATTTTGAACCCTCTTACTTGTTTCAGCTTCTGGACACCACCAATAACCAGAGTATCTATCAAATTCTTCTTGAAGAACAAAGGTAGCAACTCCAGCTGATCTGGGATCCTCTTCCATGTTGGCTAGCTCTAAATAAACATAAAGGCAAAATTTTCACAGAAGTTCTCATCTTTTCACAGGTACAAAGCAGAACGATCCATTTATTTTGAAAGGCAGCTCTAGTATCATGGTGAACTGTGAAGCCAAATGGACTGAATTCAAATCTGGATTCCATTATCCACCAAATGACTGATCCTGGGCAAATCACCTGATCACATTCCGTTGCAGAGTCCCATTTGTAAATGGGAATAAGAACCTACCTTATATGGTTGTTATGAGGATTAAATGAGCTATTTTACATAAAGTACTTACAACAAAGCCTGAACCATCATAGTATGTGCTCCATAAATGTCAGTTTTTATTTTCCCATTTAGCTAGGACCATGGGGAAAAGAATACATGAGAAGGGTCATGGTGCCTTGTAACTCTCCTAACCCTACCAAGACACTGAATACTTCCATTCTCATGTCCCTTCCCAGTCAATGTCCATTCCTGCCTCAGAAAGCACCACTGATCTGATTTCTATCACCAAAGGTTGGTTTTACATATTCCAGACTTTCATGTAAGAGAAATCATACAGTACATACTTTATGTTTGTTGCTGAGTGATAATCCATTGTATATCACAATTTTTTTATCCATTCATCTGTTAATGGACATCTGAATAGCTTCTAGTTGCTATTATGAATAAAGATGCTAAAATCATTCTTTTATTTTTCTGAAACTAATCACATTTATTGGGGTGTTCACAGAATTCAAGTTATCTCTCCATCTCAAAAACTTCACATTCCACAGTGAGTTTGTGTACAAGTAAATATATTCTTGTATAGTTTCTATGAGACTTGATCTTACAACAAAACAGAAGTCTGATACATCAGTTTCAGCTAAGAACTTTATTTTCAATTCTGAAACTCACACATTCGCTCAGAAAAAAATTTTTGTGTTTTTCCCTGAGACTTCTCATTTTCATTCAAGTTTTCTGATCAATCAGGATACTGACAGAAGTTTGAATTATCCCCGTGGAAACTCTGATATACAATGACAGGTTAAATACTTATAGGTCTTCTGACATTTATTATATTCATAGGTTTCATCCAATCCTAACAGTTAGCTAAGCCATGTGCATTTAGCCAACAGACCAAAATCTGTACTAGCTCAACAGAAATCATTCTTGTATAAAAATCTCTGTGAACATGTGTTTTCATTTCTTTGAATAAAAACCTAGGACTGGAATGGCTGGGTAAGAATGTGTAATATGAACCAATTGTTCCTTACCAAAAAATTTTGAGAAGGAAATGGCAAAAGAGTTGGACACCACTAGTGACTAAACAACAAATATTGGTTTCTATCAGATCAGATCAGATCAGTCACTCAGCCGTGTCCGACTCTGCGACCCCATGAATCGCAGCACGCCAGAAAAGAAACTGGCACTCTTACCATAAATAAACTACTATATACAAAATTAGATAACCCAAAAGGACTTACTGTAAATCACAGGGAACTCTACTCAATATTCTGCAACACTCTAAATGGGAAAATCATTTGAAAAAGAATAGATATAACTGAATCTATACACCTAATAGATATAACTGAATGCTATACACCTAAAACTAACACAACACTGTAGACCAACTATACTGTAATATAAAATAAAAATCAAGTAAAAAAACAACAACAAAATTTTGAGTCCAGAAGTGTTCAGAACACAGAATCTGGGGAATTCTTTTCATGTTTATATATCAACACATAATTATGTCATATCTCCAGCAGGGTAATCAAATACCTTGTAATCAAATACACTAATATTCCTGCAGCAAATTTAGGAATAAGCAAACTAAGTAGGATTAAGACTATAAATAACCTCAGGTCAGTTCAGGTCACATCTTGCCACCAAAGAGGTTTTCGCACCAACTTAATCAACACTAAGCTCTGTTTTCCAGGTTTCTGGATTTTGTAATTAATGATGCAGCCATCAGTGCTCCGCTTTCTTGGATCATTCAACGACTCCAAAGTTATACCTCCCATACTGTTTTATGTTTTGTTCTCCTGTAGATGTGATAATATGTATCACTCATTTATATCTCTCTATCATTTATTACGGGCGTCCCTGGTGATGACCTCAATTACTAAGATTAATTAGATGAATAAATGGTATCACCTTGTTCTCGCAATAAGATATGTCCTTTGAGAATAGAGGTTGGTATGACATTACTTTTAAGTTTCTCTATTATGCAAGGCAGAGAATAAGCAAATGCAGATGCTGAGTGATTAATAAACCCATGTAAAAGAAGACTTTCATTTGGAAATTTGTTGTGATAAGAGAAATAAAAGTGATAATGCTTACTCTCTACCTACTTTTCTAAATAAACAAATTAAACAGTACTTACTGTGTTTCAGACCCTGTCTAAAACACTTCCCAAATATTAAAACTTCAATAACAACCTCATGATGACATGCTCTTCATTAACCTTTTTACAGATATGAAAACAAAGATAGGTTAAACAACTTACTCAAAAGAACAGAAGTAAAAAAGAGTAGATGAGACTCAAATCTAGATACTCCAGTTCTAGATTGTATTTTTAACTACTACACTAACCCTGAAAATAAAAAATATACCATATACCTACATGCACAGAAAAGAAATTAATAAAAACACTATTATAGTGGGCTTCCCTGGTGGCTCAGTGGCAAAGAATCTGCCTCCCAATGCAGGAGACACAGGTTCAATCCCGGGTCTGGGAAGATCCCATATGCCACAGAGCAACTAGGCCTGTGCACCATGACTACTGAGTCTGTGCTTTAGAGCCTGTGAGCCGCAAATACCAAGCCCACATGCATCAACTACCGAAGCCCACGTGCCTGCAGCCCTTGCTCTGCAACAAAAGAAGCTACCATGATAAGCATGGCAACGAAGAGTAGCCCCCACTCACCGCAACTACAGAAAAGCCTACGCGTCAGCGAAGACGCAGCACAGCCAAATATAAAAAAAATTGTTAAAAAAAGTCACACAAGAGAATCACTTCTCAGATTTATAAAATAAATTCCAACACACACACACACATCCAGCAGGATTTCAGTGGTTTCTACTTTAAATTCTGCCAATTTTCACAATAATCCTGTATGGAAAACAATCCTACCGAAGGAAAAAATGTACAGACTAAAAACATGCCTTATTTCTAACAGTCACTGTCAAAGCAGTCCCAGCCTCAACAACAATAACTAGTACATAGTGAGTCTCTAATGTTTGCTGAAACCATGAACAAATGGCTAGGATTTCCAACCCAGATTTACTAACTACTAACCTAAACTTTGTTTTGCCAGTGGTAGCTGTCCTGATTTCCTGACTCCAGATGAAGACTCATTAAACACCAAAATATGGACATTTTACTTAAAGTTTCCCTACTCCATCCCCTTTTCTCTATTCTACACCCTAGTTTTAGGTTGTTAAGACCTGGGTATTTACAGTATTTACACTAGTTAAGCTTTGCCCTCTCTCTAGACTTGCACCTCTCAAATATAACTTTCACGAAGTATTCAGAACAATTTATCTACAATAGGACTCTGACCACACTACTCAACTGCTAAAAGCTTTTTCCAATGAACCCCCATATCATGATAAAGGCCATGTTCATTTACATAAGAAATTGTCCACCCTTCTCCTTGCCCTTATGTGCCAGCCTCATCTTTCTCTATATCTTGACTCACACCTCATGCTTTAGGAGCGTAGGACTGCTTCTAATTCTTACAAACTATGGTGCCTTCCGCATCAAGGCCTTTCCAGGCTGTCCTCTTGCCTGGAGTGTACTGGCTAATGTACAGTCACTATTTGAGAGCAGTTTAAGTGTCATCTCTTCAGGTAAGCCTTCTGGGACCACTACCCTGGCTTGTACTCTTATAACACCCAATGTTTGCTGTTTATCATTCTGTTCTGTTATTTATTTGTTATTTATTTGTTATTTCCTTTAGGGCCGGGAACTTGATATATCTTGATTGACAATGGTTAGAACAGATTTCTTGACTTCTAATTCAGTGCTTTTTTAAATCAATATAAGTCGTTCAGAAAAAGACTTCTTCTCTAACACTATCTTAATGATGAAAAAACTGTTGCCAATACACTATCATATTCTAAAATAATTTATTAAGGAAGATGCCCATGCCCAATAAATCAGTTTTATGACCATCAAATTACGGGAAAGTTGGACAATAAATTTTTAGAGGACTGTCCTTCATCATGGAGCTTAACCTTAAGGTGTACTTCCATGTTTAAAAAAAAAAAAAAAAAAAACTATTTCCCTTCTTTCATTTGCATAAAAGCTTTAGAGGAAAAAGGAAAAAATCCATATCATTTCTGTGCTTTTAGTGAAAGTGGCTCAGTCATGTCTGACTCTTTGAGACCCCATGGACTATATATATAGCCCAAGGAATTCCCTAGGCCAGAATACTGGAATAGGTGGCCTTTCCCTTCTCCAGGGGATCGTCCTAACCAGAGATCGAACCCAGGTCTCCTGTATTACAGGCGGATTCTTTACCAGCTGAGACACAAGGGAAGCCCTTTTAGTAGTGCTTAGTATTATTAAAGTCATTTCAATAAAAATTAAATATTTCCACAACACAGAAAGTTTTATTTTTCCTTTTATGACAAAATAACTAAGCAGGCTCTCCAAAAAGGGAAAATAAAATTTTAAGTAGTTCTTACAGTGTGTACTGAGTTTTTCTGTTTTCCTAAAAACAAGATTTTTTAAATTAAATTTTATTTCAATCAGATAAGTGCTACGGTTGTGCTGTCTGAAAATAACCATTAAAACAAGGTAGCATTACAATGATTCTTTTTGTTTGTTATTTCATTTTTGGTGGTGGTAGAGGTAGTTCTTTCTTTTACCCCATAGGAAATTTTATGTAATCTAGTGTTCTCAGAAACTTGTATTCTTTTTGTTGTTTAAGCTTCACTATCATCTTTTCTAAGGTTTACTGAGGTATAACTGACATTAAAAGTGCATGCATTGAATACATACTTGATTATTTTGGACATGTGAAGACACCTATAATATCAGCAAAATCAAGACATTAAACATAGCCATCAACTACAAAAAAAAACAAGTAGCATTCTATAGGTGATACATACAAGTTTATAAAAAAAAGTTGCATTTGTTTTCTAATTTTAAAGATTTAAATTTAAAATATAAAGATCAGCATGCTTTGATTTCAAAATGTAAGCAAAACAAAATTAAATTTTAAAAATATTTTTTAGGAAAATTGATTTGAAGAACCTGAATTACCATTGTGCACATAAGTGAGCCTCCTTTCTTCTCTCGTTACAATGTTTGATATCCAAATATCATTGCTATGTATAAAAGCAATCCAGTCTGGATCAGCTGGGCATAGTTTTGGATCCATCCGAATGTTGGGACAACTAGTCTCCACTAAATTGGGCCGTAAGGGTTGTTGCTAGAAAAGTAAACAACATTTAAAGGCAAGTATCAGGCTTATACATACCTATTTACATACATACAATACAGGGTGTTGTACCAGCACCCTTCCTATAAAATGAATAATAATCCTAAGTATAATATCAACTGTGATAACTGCTCTCCAGAAAAATGTACTTATGTGCCTTATAAGAAATGAATCATTTTTTTCCTATGAATTAATAAGCTAAGCCTAATAGGAACGGAAATAAAGACAATATAACAGCACCTCATAAATTCTGTTGACCAAACCTGTTAAATAGAGTAATTATTGTTTGTTGCATACTTTTATTAAACTTATATGCCTATTTCACTTATTAAATGTTTCCATTTAATTTTACCAGTATAAAATAATTTGTTCATAACATTGTAATGAAAGCTAGAAGCATCACAATTCTATCAGAAGAATAGTTCTAATATCACATGAAAAACTGCTTGGAATAAAATCAAAATTTTAAACTATTTATTGAGATGAATTAAGCTTTTAGAAGAACCAAAAAGGGATTGTCTTGTGATATCATTATCTTTGAAAATCCAACTCAGCAATTACACAAAAAATGGCACACTGATTCCCTTTGTTAACTCTTCCTACATAACAAGTGTTTTCAGTATTTTAAAATTATATAACTAATGTCACTGAAAAATTATTAACTAAAAATTAATACCCATATGGGAAATTAATACCCATATTTCCTATTTTCTTTACTACTAAGTTAGTGGTAAATAACTGGTAAGCAGAATTTCTTAGTTTAACTATCTTTCTGATTTGGACACAAATAATTTTAGGACACCTAGCAGTTTATCAAGCAGTAAAATCAACTTACAGTAAATCCTTGTGGCCCTCCATCTTTTACATGGTAAATTCCACTACCAGCTTGAAATAGAAATGTTCCACTTCCCTGGTGATAATCATAAGAAGCAATTCCAACTGTTCCAATGCGTTTTCTTTCCCGTAATAGTTCTTCTTCTCGAGAATACATGCCATAGTCCAGTGTCGCCTAATGCAGAAAGAGAGAGGTCTCCTATTCCAGTTTTCTGAAAGCCAGCTTTTTGCTTTTATTAATAGCACTGAAATTCTAGCATCTACAGTATTACTGAGTTTACATTTTGCGTGATCCCAAAATTTGTTACAACTTTAAACAGATTAATTTTGGGAAGTCTGCTGAAAAATTTGGTAAAAGGTCCCTATATGAATACTGCATTCATTAGAGAGCAAGCATTAAGCTCCATTACTTTGACTTGGCATTCAAGATCTCCTACAACTTAAATGTAATACAGCAGCTCTGCATGCATTTAAGAGGAGACTCTAGAGTAGTTTAATTTCTTCAAAAGTAGTTTTCTTCACTTTCAGAGTAGTAATAAACCATTTACTTCAGCACTGTGAAGATTAACTTAGATAAAAATATGTAAAATGTTTATTAGCACAATGATTGGCACAGAGTAAAGTTCTCAAACATCAGCTGTCATTAGTTCCTTTCCACTACATCCGCTAATACTACTCTAATAAAACCCCAGGTCAGGCCCATCACATTACTGTGGTGTTCTGGCTCCTGGCCTTTGTTCCATTTCCCTTCACACTGAGAGGCCATTTTTCTTTCTATCCATCTGAGTTCTACTGCTATCCCAAAACCTTAGCCCTAAATCAACGCTGGCCAGGAAAGTTTCCCGATATTTCTATAAGAGTTACTATCTCTTTTACTCATTTGGCTATAGTTTTGTTTTTCACTTTCTTTCAGTAAATGAATTAAAAAAAATGTGAGAGCAGAATCTGTCTCATTTTGTTTTCCCACTTAAAGCAACAGCTAAAATCTCCGTCAAAGAATATTTGTAATTAATGATTGATGATGATGAGGGGCCTTCCCAAACTAAAAGTATTATCTGATACATATATATAAAATTTCACATGTATAAGAAGAAACATAAAGAAAACAAATCTAGTAAGTGCTAGTTTTAAGAATTTATATCCACATCTTCCCTAAGAGCTCTTTATGATAAATAAAGGAATAAATAAGGGAAACAGATATGGTTTCTGCTATCAAGGACTAATTATTTTATTTTATTTTATTTAGCCAAGCCGCAGCTTGCAGGATTTTAGTTTCCCAATCAAACTTTGGTCTCCCACAGTGGAAGCATGGAGTCCCAATCACTGGACCATCAGGGACGTCTCAAGGACTAGTACTTTAAAAGTAGTCAAGTTTATATATCTGGAAAAACACATAATTTAAAAAGATACATGGACCCCAACATGCACTGCAGCACTATTTACAATAGCCAGGACATGGAAGCAACCTAAACGTCCATCAGCAGAGGAATAAACAAAAAAGGTATGGTACATATGTATGTACAAATGAATATCACTCAGCCACAAAAAAGGACAAAACAATGCCATCTGCAGCAATATGGATGGACCAGAGACTGCCACATCGAGTGAAGTCAAAGACGTGATACTGCTTATGTGTGGATCTAAAAATAAATATAGATACCAAGTAAGTGGGAGGAGGGATAAATTGGGAGATTGGGACTGACATATACAGACTATTATGTATAAAATAGATAACTGATAAGGACCTACTCTATACCACAGGAAACTCACTCAGTATTCTGTAATGGCCTATATGAGACAATAAGCTAAAAAAGCGTGTATATGTAAATGTATAACTGATTCACTGTTGTATACCTGAAACTAAGATAACACTGTAAGCCAACTATACTCTAATAAAAATTTAATAAATAAAATAATCATATGGATTGAAATCTTTGTATTTTCCTCTCAACTTTATGGTAAGCCTAAAATTGCTTTAAAAAATCATTTTTAATGAAAAAAAAATAAATAAAAGTAGGTATGTATATCCAAATCTATTAAACCGAATACTTGCAATTTTTATATGTTAATTATACCTCAATAAACCTTTAAAAAGTGAAACCATATAAAGCACTAGATAAAAACATGGGTAAATTCTTTTATAACCCGAGTGTAGAAAAACTGTCCTATGATAAAAGACAAATTCTAGAAGCGATATCAGAAGGATACATTTTATCATACAAAAGTCTTTCATGTGGTGTGTGAGCACATGCACACACACACACACACACACAAATACAAATTACAACTTCATGAAAACATCTGAAACTATATCACAGACAAAGGGTTAATATCTCCAGGAAATAAAAGGCTTCTAAAAATGAAAAAAGGACCATGTTACATAAAAATGGTTTATAGATAAAAAGATGATCAACTCTGCCTATAAAAGAATAGCAAATTAAACTACAATTGGGATAGCATTTCTATCAGATTTGCAAAAAATCCAAATGTCTGACTACAAACTGTGTTGGAGAATCTATGGGAAAACAGGTACAATTATTCCTTGCTGATGGAAATTCATAATGGCACAGCTCCTATGGAAGGAAATTTGATACCTAGCAAAATTACAAAACCATGTACTGTTTGGTCCAATAATTTCAGCTCTAGGAATCTAGTTTAAAGATACACTGGCAAAATGTAAAAAGTTGTATGCCCAAGCTATTTTAATGCAGTACTATTTATAATACAAAGATTGAAAATAACTAAAATGTCCATCAAGAGGGAACTGGTTGAATATGATTCGTCTGTACAACACAACACAGATGTAAAAACAAATAAAGATTATGTATACGGCTTGTCCCTCAGTAACTAGTACTCAGATCAAAGTCTCTTAATACCACTTTCCTCTAAAGGAAGCAGACAGATATGGCTGATTCCAAGCATGGAAAAAGCAGTGTGAAAGATGATCATGAAACATCTCCATACCACCAAATACCAATTACTACCAGGATCATGTCAAAACGATTTGATATGTCAAGTTGACGGGGATTCTAACAGTCAAAAATAAGATAATTTGTACAATAAGAATAACAACTGTCAATGGATCAAAAGATACCAAACAGGCTACACTGTAAATTAATAAAGATATAAAAATGAAAACCAAATACTCTCCAAAACTCCTAATTTATCACACATAGAAGACTGTGTTTGAAAAATGGGAAAGAAAGGCAAGAAACATCCTGCCTTTCTATCGTGAACTTCTCCTCAGGATAACTGAATAATTGTTGAATAGCAGTTTTCTCTTTATAGAAGTTTCTCAGTTAATAAATGAAGAAGGAATGATAAAAACTCACTGTTTTATAATAGATCTAGGTAATGATCAAACGACGCTATCATCACAAGCAACTAAAGTTCTATATGACTTTTGATGGGGGCATATAACATTATTGATGAAGTATTCTTTACCTTTTAAATTGTACAAAAAACATATATAATATAAATAATATATATAACATAAAATTTGCCACCTTAACAACTTTTTCAGTATACCACTCAGTACTGTTAATTATACTCACATTGTTGTGCAACCCATCTCCAGAACTTTGCCATTTTGCAAAACTGAAACTCTATATCCATTAAACTTATTAAACAGCATCTCCTCACTTTTCTCTCCCTCAGTCCCTGGCAACTACCATTCTGGTAGTCTATCTGACTACTTTAGGCATCCCATATAAGTGGAGTCATGTAGCATTTGTCCTTTCGTGATTGGCTTATTTCACTTATCATAATGTCTTCACGGTTCCTTGATGTTGTAGCATGTCACAATTTCCTTCCTTTTTAAGGCTGAATGATATTCTGTCACATATATATGCCAGACTTTGTTTATTCGTTCTTCTGTCCATGGACACTTTGGCTATTATGAATTATGCTGCTATGGACATGGTGTAGAGTTATTTGTTCAAGACCTTGCTTTCAATTTTTTTGATCTGTAAAGTAGTCTTGGGTGGGGAGGGGAAGCAAACCTGTGTCTAATCAAGCTTCTAGATCTGACTACCTATTTCTATTTATAGAAAATATAGGAAACTGAAGAACGTATCAAATAACACCATAGGAATACAATCAGCAGAACAGACCCTCTTTCTTCAATAGATAAACCGTAATGGGGAGAAAAGGACAGAAAGAAAATCAGGGGATTAAAAGGAAAAGAAACTTAAGAAACCTATCAATAAAATGTAACATATCAAACTTATTTCAATCCTATTTAACAAATCAAGTGTAAAAAAAAGAGAACATTTATCTAAAAATCAAGAAAATTTGAATATTTCATATGAAGAAATGATTAATGACTTTTTAAGATATGATGATACTGTGGTAATGTCTAAAAAGAATATATATTCTTTAGAGATACGATCTATTTAGGAGTGAAATGATATATTTGGGAGCTGTTTCAAAATATTCTGAAAAGGGGGGTGGGGACTGGAAAGGCTGTAATGAAACACTGATGGCCAAGATGTGATCATTGTTAAAACCAGTTCACATGGGATTCTGCTTTTGCACGGTTTGAAATTTTCCATGATAGACCTCAAAAAAAACCACACAAAAACCTCTGACTCACTAATTTACAACCTATTCTATGTGAAAACGACCATTATTTTAGTTCAACACACTGTTCTTAGAATAAGAAATGTTTCTGCTTTAAAGAAAAGTCACAAAGCAATGTGAAAAACATCCTTGATAAACAGTTATAGTCAAAATGGTTAGCTGTCATGGAAGCTATTTTTTTTTTTTTTACTTCTTAAGAGAAATATCACATTTTGGTTCATTTAGCACAAATATGCCATTCAATAATATTCAATGTAAAAATATTAAGTGAGAACCTAAAAGGCAAACAACTGTACCCAAACTATAATCTTGTTCTTTTGATGTTTTCGACCATTTACATTTTGTCTAAAGACAAAATATTGAAGGAAAAAACTTAACCTTTGATTTTCCCTAAATTGAATCTTGCTATTTAGAAACAAAAACTGAACTTAGTACCTTTATTTAATCCCTATATTAGTACTGTTACTAAATATTAGAACTACAATTTAAAGATTTAAATAAAAGCTTTCTGGAAATATATATTACTTCTTTTATGTGAACAATTCTCTCCCAAAATGTGAGAACCATGTAACTAGCAAGTTTACAGAGGGAAAGGTGGTTAAACAGGGAGAAGGTAGTTAAAAAAAAAATCTGGGAACTTCCCTGGTGGTCTAGAAGTTAAGAGTCCATGCTTCCTCTGCAGCAGGTGTAGTTTGATCCCTGGTAGTACTCTTGCCTGGAAAACCCCATGGACAGAGGAGCCTGGTGGGCTGCAGTCCATGGGGTTGTTGAGGGTCGGACACGACTGAGCGACTTCACTTTCACTTTTCACTTTCATGCACTGGAGAAGGAAATGGCAACCCACTCCAGTGGTCTTGCCTGGAGAATCCCAGGGACGGGGGAGCCTGGTGGTCTGCTGTCTATGGGTCGCACAGAGTCAGACACTGTGACTTAGCAGCAGGGGAACTAAGATCCTACATGCCACACCACACTGGGTAGCCAAAAAAAAACTGAATTGTATTAATAACATCTAATATCCCTAGTCTCAGATATTGAGAATTAAATCAAATTTCAGGGTCATACACAGAAAAACATAAAAATGTTTTAATTCTTTTTTTATATTATGACTTATTGGTCTTTTAAAATTGTTTTTATTATTACTTTATTAACATATATCTTAATTCCTTTTGATTCATATCTACTTCAAGTATAAGATCCCAATTGAATTTCTGCCCCTAAATAAATGCAATATTAAAACCATACAGAAAATCATAATAACAACAACATTTAATCCTACCTGAAAAAGATCCAAAAGAGGCTTCCAAGAGAGCATTAAGACTGCTGCTCTGTTGATGGTTTTGGGAATTTCAGAATAAAACAGTGTATTTTCTCTGTTCTCGCCAGACATAGCTATAAAAGAAAACAATCATTTTTTGTTACTTTAAAAAATGGCAATCTATTTACAACAATCACAGCAGTAAGTACACAACACCTCTTACATACTGCAGGATGCTGTACTCTGTGGGACCTATAATGCATGTTAACAAAGCAGAGATGCGCACGCCATACGCCATGCTAATTTTCTTCAGTAAAACCCAGGCTCCCAGAAAATATTCAAATTTTAGTCCTTCTCAAAGCAAACATAAAAAGTATATAAGATGTTGTAAGGGTTATGTGTCATTTTTAGTTTTTTAAAAAATTGTTAGTGTCTTACAAATTGGCAACAGACTTATCAGATTTCAAATGGGGGTGCTTTGTGACAACTTCAGATGATTAAGCTTCTTTTTCTGAATCATTTACAGTATTCATTTAGAAATATACATAGGTCTAACTGAATTTGAGTTTTTCTTCAATATAAATATTCTATCACTATAATCACTAATAAGCTTCAAATGAAAGGACATTCACATTAAAACAACACAGAATCTGATATCTGATTTGCTAAAAGTCTCTTTATCCTTTACTCAGGAACTGTGAAAGAAAGAGGTCCACATTAAATAGAAGATGGGTCTATTCTGTGAAATCATAGGATAACTGAACGGGAAGATCACAGCAGTGTAGAATAAACTACATAACAGAGAGAAGTAACAGAAATACAACATGGTTATGAAGAGGTGAACCAAAGAAAACTCATAGTAAAATAAAGTCCTTTTACTCTACCATAAAGGTACCAGAAAGGTTATCACTTCCAAAAAAAACTAGGGGGGAGAGAAAGAGAAAGTAAATAACACAGGAAGAACAAAAACTCTCTCCTGGCAGAATAAATCTTCAGCCTTGTGTTTCTGATAACGGCAGAGAAGGTAGTCTGTGGAAGGACATGCTAACTTCCATGCTAACCCTTGCAAAGATTGGGGATGAGTCCCCAAAGATTCACAGCTTCCTGTATCCCTTTATTATCCTAAATTTTACTTAAACCTTTCTTAGTCTGTCTTGCCTTTTGGAGTAAAAAGTTAGTTATCAGCTGATACTTATTTCAGCATTTGTGGGAGTATTAGTTGCTCAGTTGTGTCTTGACTCTTTTGTGACACCATGGACTGTAACCTGCCAGGCTCCTCTGACCATGGGACTCTTCAGGCAAGAAGACTGGAGTGGGTTGCCATTTCCTTCTCCAGAGGATCTCCCCAACCCAGCACTTAGTTTTGCCTTAGATCTACTTTGCACATTCCAGAGTTACTTTGTTACGTATTTCTTAAGACAGTAGCCACTTATCCATACTATTCATAATCGTACAAAATACGATCATATCCTCCTTAAGCCTTTCCCTTCTAAGAGCTTTCAGCATGCAACTAGGATAAAGCTGGTTCTCATCTATTCTCAGTGAGTCATTTCCCACAATCCCTTCACATTCCCCTCTTGAAACTGCTACTGTTCCATGTCTTCCAGGATTCAACCGTGACCAATAAAAATTTCTATCATACACACTCTCCAGCTCTGTGTAACACAGAATGACCTTTTCCCATTGTTTCTTTCTTGCTGACACAACAGTATTTACTGGTGTCTGAAGTATATTACTGCAGATGGTGACTGCAGCCATGAAATTAAAAGACACCTACTCCTTGGAAGAAAAGTTATGACCAACCTAGATAGCATACTCAAAAGCAGAGACATTACTTTGCCAACAAAGGTCTGTCTAGTCAAGGCTATGGTTTTTCCTGTGGTCATGTATGGATGTGAGAGTTGGACTCTGAAGAAAGCTGAGCGCTGAAGAATTGATGCTCTTGAACTGTGGTGTTGGAGAAGACTCTTGAGAGTCCCTTGGACTGCAAGGAGATCTAACCAGTCCATCCTAAAGGAGATCAGCCCTGGGATTTCTTTGGAAGGAATGATGCTAAACCTGAAACTCCAGTACTTTGGCCACCTCATGCAAAGAGTTGACTCATTGGAAAAGACTCTGATGTTGGGAGGGATTGGGGGCAGGAGGAGAAGGGGACGACAGAGGATGAGATGGCTGGATGGCATCACTGACTCGATGGACGTGAGTCTAAGTGAACTCCAGGAGATGGTGATGGACAGGAAGGCCTGGCGTGCTGCGATTCATGGGGTGGCAAAGAGTCAGACACGACTGAGCGACTGAACTGACCTGAAGTATATTAATTTTTTTGAAACAAACTTATATGGAAAAAATTAATATTCAGGTAGATATAAAACACTTGAGCAAATAAAATGGCATACAACTTTCTTGAAAAGCTCGTTATTTTAAAGAGGACTTCTCTGGTGGTCCAGTGGTTAAGAAGCAGCCTGCCAATGCAGAGGACACGGTTTCGACCCTTGGTCCAGGAAGATTCCACATTTCACAGGGCAACTGCACACGTGCATCGCCACCGCGGAGCCCACGCGCTGCAGCTCCTGAAGCCCCGAGCACTAGCGTCTGTGCTCCACAGCAAGAGCAGTCACTGCAGTGAGAAGCCCGAGCACAGCAACAAAGAGTAATAACTCCTGCTCACTGCAACTAGAGAAAGCCCTTGTGCAGAAACGATGACCCAGCACAGCCAAAAATAAATAAATATTTTAAAGACTGTCAATTTTCCTAACTTCATCTGTAAATATAATGCAA
The DNA here is from genome assembly GCF_029378745.1 of Bos indicus. Classification (NCBI taxonomy): domain Eukaryota; kingdom Metazoa; phylum Chordata; class Mammalia; order Artiodactyla; family Bovidae; genus Bos; species Bos indicus. The sequence goes on from NC_091769.1 coordinate 12,422,277, forward strand.
TCCTAACATAACACAGTTTAAGTAGGATTGGGAGAAAGGAGCTTTAAGCTAATTAAAGTTCTCACAGAAAAACAAGCAAACAAAAATAATCAGGAAAAGTATGAAAAAGAGTAATGAAAAGTACTGTTTGTTTACTATCAAACAGTAAAACATCTAAAGTTATAGTAATAATAGTAAGAGCAGCACAGTATTGGCCCTTGATTTGACAGACAGATCAATGGAGCAAAACAAAGTCCAAAGTACATAAGGATTTCAAAAAAATACAATCTGGAGTTGAGATAACCTTTCTAGATGTCTAGATGGGATACAAAACTACATAAAAAGTAAAAATTTAACTACCCAAAAAAAAAAACCAACCCACAGATTTCTACAAAAGGACCAAAGGCAAAAAACATTCAACATTCAGGGAAAAAATTCAACATTCAGGGAAAAAATTCAACATTCAGGGAAAAAATTCAACATTCAGGGAAAAAATATCACAATGGATTAATTCCCTTACTGTACAAAAAAATGCTTTAAGTTGACAAGAAAAGTACCCACAACCCAATAAAAAATAGACAGTGATTACAAACAGATCAGTCACAGAAAAAAACACACAAATGCCTTGTAAATATGTGAAAGGATGCTCAACTTCACTCATAGGAGAAATACGAATTAAAACTACAATGAAGCATGGCGATATAATGAACAGCACGATGCCTGTAATTAATAATACTATAGTGCATATTTGAAAGTAGCTAAGAGAATAAGTCTTAATAGTTCTCATCACAAGGAAAAAAATTTTTTTATTAACTATGGTGACAGATGTTAATTCGACTTACTGTAATGGTCATTTCACAATGTACAAAAATATTGAATCATTATGTTGTACACATGAAACTAATATGTCAATTACACTTCAATTAAAAAAACAATAATAAAAAAATCACAGTGAGGGATTGCTGTTCACCAATTAGATTGGGAAGGATAAAAAGTTTGCTCACTCACTATTGGTACAGGTACAGAGAAATACATACTCTGAGACAATGCTGACAGGGATGTAAACTCTGTAACCTCCATGGAGGGGTAGTTTGACAATATCAATAAGAATTCAGAAAGTGTACACCTTTTGTCCTAGTAATTCCACTCTTTGCAATTAGTCCTATTAAGTAAATTCACACATGTATAAAATGATATATAGTGATATTTGCTCCCTCATTTTTTGTAATACCAAAATAGAAAGACCTAAATGGCCATTAGTAGGGGCCTGGTAAAGTAAAATATGGGGCTTCCCTGGTGGCTCAGAGGGTAAAGCGTCTGCCTACAAGGCAGGAGACCTGGGTTCGATCCCTGGGTCAGGAAGATCCCCTGGAGAAAGAAATGGCAACCTACTCCAGTACACTTGCCTGGAAAATCCCATGGCCAGAGAAGCCTGGATATGGCATAATTATATAATGGAATACTCTGAAATTGCTTTAAAAAAATCTATAATTACTAATGTGGACTCATGCAGAGACTATCAAAAAAAAAAAAAAAAACACTTTTGGAGGAGGGCAGGAGACCTATTTTTAAAAACTTGGTAAACAAAGGCACATCAGGAGGTCAGTGCCCTCAAACTCATCTCAGCCCGTCCTTTTCCACCCAACTCTCAGCTGTGGGAGTTTACTCGGGCCTCAGCTCCTTCAGTGTTCTCATCTCTCACATTCTTTTCTTTCTTACTCTACCAACCAATACCAACCAAACATTCATTCCCTCAGGCTGTGGGTTAGGAAAATAAAATAGCATAGCATGACTACATGAAGGAACTCCAAAATTTATGGGCTTGGGATCCCATTTCAACTACTGTATTAGGGGTGAAATCCCTTTTGAAATTACCACTTTTAATGGTAATTAATAAACATTTTTGTGAGACATTTGTTTACAGTTAAGAACTACAGACAGTATGGCTATAAGTTTAAAATACTATACAAAATATAAGGCCTTTCCCCCCTAATTTTGCCCAAACTCTCTTCCAACCAAATTGCCTGATTTAGCAATTATGAATGAGCTTTTCTTACAATGCTTCTCCAATCAAAGGAAAGTCTGACTTTCTGCTTCCAACAAAGCCACAGCATAAGTTTCTTGAGAAAGATATATATGTATTCCAAGATGACTTGGGCTTCCCTGGTGGCTCAGATGGTAAAGAATCTGCCTGCAATGCAGGAGACCTGGGTTCGATCCCCAAGCTGGGAAAATTCCCTGGAGAAAGGAATGGCTACCCACACCAGTATTCTTGCCTGGAGAATTCTATGGAGAGGAGTCTGGCGGGCTATAGCCCATGGGATCACAAACAGCAGGCATGACTGAAAGACTCACTTTCACTCAGACAACTTACCTAAATATTTCAGCACCATCTCTCAATAAATGTATTCAATGAGTGACAATGAATGAATAAATGGGCCTTTGGGACTTAAGCTAATAACTGTACAAATAATAATTACCAGTTGGTGAATACTAGGTAGCATACTGTAATTTACAACTATTATTTGGTGTTTTTTTCCGGTATTTTTTACAACTATTATTTCTAATCCTAAAAAATAATACTGTAGTGCAGACAATTGTTTGGGAGATCGCATAACCAAATTTTTTTTTCTTTTCTTTTTTAGTTTTCTTCTTCAGACTAGCTGTAGTAAAATTTGTTTTGGTTGTACAAGAACAGTATTGTGTTTATTAACATTTGTTTAAATTTGGGTTGGCCAAAAAGTTTGTTCAAGTTTTTCCATACGAGCATACAAAAACCCGAACAAACTTTTTGGTCAACTCAACACTTAAGACAATCCTGTGAGATAGATATTAATCCTTGTTTGATAGATGAGGAAACTGAGACTCACAGGGTTAGTAAGTCAGCCATGGAGTTGATGCCAGAGCCTAGGCTTCTGACTCCAAGACCACCTCTTTATCTACCGCCCTGTGTCTATGTATGTGACAGATTAGTCATTTCTTTCAATGCTGTTCTGTGCTTAGTCGCTCAGTTGTATCCGATCCTTTGCAACCCCATGGACTACAGCCCACCAGGCTCCTCTGTCCTTGAGGATTCTCCAGGCAAGAATACTGGAGTGGGCAGCCTATCCCTTCTCCAGGGGGATGTTTCCAACCCAGGAATCGAACCAGGGTCCCCTGCATTGCAGGCGGATTCTTTACCAGCTGAGCTATCAGCTGTGCCTAAGCATCCTTGGTGCTCAGTCTTTACTACCTATTCCTTTTACCACAACATCTTAGCAAAACATTTAAGGTTTATAAACAAAAAAGAAACAAAAAAAGTCAATCAGTGATATAATAGACTTAAGGTCAACATATCTTAAATCTGGACTGAATGGGCTCAGGAAGAAGAGACCAAGACCAGCCTTGATTAAAAAAATGAAAGCAGCAGCTGTTGAGAATGGCAACAAACTACTGGTTTTATTATGTGTGTTCCTCATCCACCATTCCTAAAGAAACTGACCATACTGAAGGAAAATCATTTACAATTAGCTTTAGGAAGAAGTAATATCTGGCATCTTTACTTTGAAAGTAAGATCATGATCAACTGATTTGTTATCTGCAAATAAAAACAAAATTAATGGGACAAAAAGTTAAAACAGTACCAAAACTGAAGTTCTTCAAATTATTTTTTTCTCTTTAGTGGAGCCATCACTGATTCACTTATTTATTCAACAAAATTTGAGTGCCCATTGCATCTAGCCTCTAATTCTGAATTAAGAAAGCATTTCCTTTCAGAAACTATGACTTCACACTCACCAAGGTAATAGATCCTGTCCGAATGAGGCCCATCTGGGTCATTCCTCTTCACAAACATAAAATCATGTGGTGCCTTAGCCATCATGTAGCCATGGTATTTTCTGGTATCAGCAAGCAGCTTTTTAAGCTGACTCCAGGAATATCGCTCGACATAAAATGGCTCCAATTTAGGCCGATCCTGTGATTCAATATTCTCCTCACACTCTGCAGTTTCAAAGATCTCAACACCCAGCTGTTCTGTTTCCATCGCTGCTGCCATGTTGCATTTTCCTAAAATAAATAAATAAGCCACATGAAGTTCACAGATCTGTCCTCTCTTACATTAATCAGAATGACAGCCTGATTAGGGTCCCCCTTCCCCCCCAAAAAAAGGGGGAAAAGTGCTTTTCAGTACAGTTGCAATGAAACTTAGTAAGAAAAGCAATAGCTCCCCCTTCTCTGTGTTCAGTGTGAAACAGATTTAAAAAAAAATTGAGGTCATGTCTATTTCACAGTGACTATAAATCTCTTTGGCAACTTTTATAAAAGGCTCTCCTTAGGTATCTCTTGCCAAAATTCCTTCTTCTTTCCCACACTGGAAGGAAACAGGCCATATGCCAGTTGGCTGCTATGTTCCTTCAAAGAGCATGTCAATAGTGAAGCTAAATGTGCCAAGGGAGTTGAGTGTTTTTGCACTTTAAAAAAGTAATACATTTGATACATTGTGGACTTCTTCAGCTAACAGAAATAATCACAACCAATCAGAACACTAATAAAATTGTTGCCAAAAAAAAATGTAATAATCATCCTGGAGCATTTACCCAAGATAACACAAATACCATTTCCTTTTAAATAGGACCTCCAAACACCAAAAGACCTAACTGGTTGATACGTTTTTCTTGTCTTTGCTCTTGCTAGATAGCACTATTTGACCATCCCTTGTGTGCCTTTATACTTTTATTACTGATTACGCAACTTTTACTCTCATGATCAAATGAGAAGAGAAGAAAGTGGCTTTAGTTGTAATTTATGCTGAAAACATTTAATGTTTGTATTATCAATATTTTGACAAAAGTCTGAACCCAATTTACTAGTTCAACCCCAAAACAATATTAACATTTTATCTACTAACGATGTTTCTTTCATTTTACAAATCTGGAAGATGATGATTTTTTTTCCTCTATCCAGTTCAATATTTAAATATTAACAGGTGCAAAGTATCAGAAAAAAACAACAAGTGTTATTATAAGCCACTGTAAGATATTCTGACATGCATTATTTATAACACTACCAAAAAGGAACAACATAAAAATTTGGGGCAACCTGCTCTTTTGGAACTAATAAATGCCAAAAACATGAGGACCTGGGAGATAAACTACACTGCCTTTGTATAACCAGTTCACATAATTATTAACCACTTCTACAACAAAAATCAATACACGGCTGTAAATTTAACATGTCTTTTTTAAGGTTTAATTTCACAGGTTAATAGGAGCTCAGGGTAAAAAACTACGGCCCACAGAGAAAAAGACTAGCAAGTGTAGGCTGTGAATTACTCCATCAGGTATGCTGTGTGATGAAATAAACAAAACTGAATGGCTAGGATACTGTGCCTTTTTTCAAGTTACCGTGAATTACACTGCCATTTTCAATGTAACAGTAGCAAGAGCGTCGGAGAGTTTTACAGGTATACAACTTGCAACATTATTACAACTGGGCATTTACCTCCCATGATTAAAATCCACACAGCTCAATAGAAAAGTCATTCAGCTCAACTGATACTCAGCACACTGATGTCAAGTAGCAGTATATGACAGTCGTGGTTGTTTGCCCATCTAAAAGCTGGTGGAGGTCTGTTTTCTATCAAATATATAAGTGGATCTAGTTTAATTCCTAAGAGAGTGAGGGACAGGTTAAACAAGGAGATACACAAACCGGGCTCATTCTTGTCCACTCCTTGTGTTAATTTGGAACTTCATCTCCAAATCACTGCTTGAAACAACAGAGAACAGGGATGGAACAGGGAAGCCTAGCAGACAAGACTTCCCAAGCTCACTGCCCAGCTTCTTGAGCTACTGATGTCTCTTGTATGTAAACCTTGCATTACCTTGCACTTAAGCATGTATCAGATATTCCTAAATTGTACTAGATGCCCACACTCACCATTTCTCTTTCTCCACTCTCTCTCTCTCACACACACATTCTACAGTTCAAATGACACTACTCCTCTGTATTTTATGGTAAATGTATATTCTGCATTTCCTTGCACAGACCTGATATTACATAATTTTAGTAATATACACAAATGTGTAACTAATTTCCATATTTCCATAACACCTTATATATACATCCTCAAAACACGTGACCAGAGTTTTCTCATTTCAACAATGAGAAAATAGGCCAGTACACATTCTCAGTACCGTGCATTTATTTCACTGCCCCACCTACCTCTTCACTTGAGGCCCTTCCCTGGTGCCTACCTGATTGTATTTTCATCTGTTCAGATCTCTTCCACATTCAAAGAGATCTTTTTTCAAGTGACTCAACTTCAAGCATAGATCCCTCTGCTCATCCTGCTCTCTTCTCACAGGAGTCTTTCCTTTTCTCACCATCCAATCCTGCTCACCAGGATAATGAAATAAGATATAAGCCTGTTGATCATTATTAAAATGGATCATATGTGCCCCCAAAATATCAAACCTAAAGTCTCAATTAGTACTTAGAACTGACACATATTCTTTTTGAAATAATATACAATGCCTGGATTATTTTGTATCTGCATTTTCTAAAAATTATAAAATGACTTTATTTCAGAAATGTACAGCTGAATTTACTCCAAAGACTATCTACACAGTGGTCTAGTCCTGACATTTGGATACATATTAAAAGGTAAGTTATAGAAATTCTTTTAAAAGTATAAAAGGCATACAGATGTGAGATTACTCAGTGGCTATTACAAATTCTCAAAATGATAGATAATGGATAATAAAATTTATTTCTCTGTGCCTGGTCCTGTTTTTCTTTTACATAATAATCAATTTGTATTATTTTACAGAATTCATATTTAGCAGATTGAAGACAGAACAGATTCAGTGTAATAACCAGTAAGAACTATTAATACAAAACAGGCCATTTCTGTGGAAAGAGAACATGCTGTTAACATTAAGATTTTCACAAGATAAAGAATGTACTATCCATTTTCAGTGCACTCCATTTTTGCTTCTTTCCTTTCCATGTTACTTCGAAAATATTGATAACTGAATTAGGTAACTTCTCTGAAAAATGGAAGTGTTAAGTTTGTTGAAATTCTGGCTTAGTAAAAGAAAAAAGCAGAGTCTGTGATTACACCCGTTATTTGGTTATCGGTTTTAATCAGAGGCTTTCATAGCCCTGACAGGTGATGGAGAGACATGCGGGTCACCGGCAAATGGAGGGGAAAAAGTGAAGTTGTGCTAACACAGCCAACAACAGGACTAAGAGGTCAAGACACCTTCTCATGCACTAAGACTCTCATTCAGAGAAGAGTATGTCGGGTTAGAAAACAGGACTCTTGAATCTGGACCCACTCAGACATCATTCCTTAATTTTTAATCCAGGCGCCAGTTTGTCCACTTAAACATCCCAAGCCTCACTGAAGCCTAGTTATTTCACTCGCCAGGATCCACACAGCTAGTTGAGAGGTTTATTATCACAAAGTGGGCAAAGACCTTGAGAGCTAGAATGAAGAGCAGAAGTGTAGCAGAGAATATTAAGGGGACTTGGGAAGATGCCGAGACTTAAGAAAAATGTGTGTGAGGACAGGTTTGAAATAGGAAAGTAAAGAACCTATCCTGCCCTGGTGGGTGAAATAGAATGAGAAGGGGCCAGTGAACAAGGAGGGAAGGAATCGACCTAGAAATGGGGCAGTAGGAAGAACACCAGCTAGGAAACCAGAAAATCTCAGTCCGAATCCGGTCTGCCACAGTCGGACTTTAGGCAAATCCCTTTGCCTCTGTGGACTTCCGCTTCTCATCTGTAAGCCTGGACAACACCCGGCTCCCAACCCCAGCAAGGCTCAATTAAGATAACGGACGTGGAAGTCCGGCGGCCAGCACCCAGCGCTCAGGGGGCGCCCAGTGAACGGTGGCTGACTCGGAATCTGAGAGCCTCGGCTTCCTGTTCCGGCAACTGGGGCTCTACCACCGGCTGTGGCCCGCGCAGAGCGGCGCGCCGGGTAAATCGCAGAGCTAGCTAACCGGGAGAATGCGCCGGGCAGCTCCTCCGAGAGGCGGAGAGGCCTGAGTGGGCAGGGGCGCAGGCCTCGCGGGCGAAGGGGAAGGAGAGAGGGCGGATACTGCACCTTCCCCCCTCCCCGGCCCCGCCCGGACCGTCCTGACGCGCGCTAAGGAGCGGGCCTGCGCCGCTTCATGCCGCGCCGCCTCCACTCCAGACCCGGCTGCAGCGGCTTCCTTGGCGACGGCGCCGGCGGTAACCGAAGGGGCGAACACGGCACTTAAAGACGGCGGCGGCGGCGGCGGCTCCGGCACTTCCGGTTTCTTGCGCGCTGCCCTCCGACCGTAGAAGGCGCAACGGGGCCAAGAAGGGCGCCGCTCTCTGTTAGGTGGGGTTCACTTTTGACAGTGCCGTCTAGTGGCCAGAGGGGCGAACGAGGAGCGGGAAAGAAACCGCGAGAGTGGGGGACAGAACAAATCCAGAAAACGGCAGTAACTTGCTGGAAATTACAGGAAGAATTGTGGCACGTCTCATCTTTTTTTTTTTTTCCTTCGACAAATACATATTGACTGCCTCTTATGTGCGAGGAGGAATTGTAAACGCTGAGATTAGAACAGGGGCCAAGTCGGGCAAAAATCCCTGTCCCTTCATAGAGGAGACATGGAGAGGGAGGGGACCTCCGCCTGGGGATTTCTAGGTGTCTCACTGATATGGTGCAAAGAACCCTGAAAGGACGTCCCAGGTGGCTCAGATGGTAAAGAATCTGCCTGCAATGTGAGAGACCTGGGTTCGATCCCTGGGTTAGAAAGATTCCCCTGGAGAAGGAAATGGCAACCCACTCTGGTATTCTTGCCTGGAGAATTCCATGGACACAGGAGCCCCGTGGGCTACAGCCCATGGCATCGCAAAGAGTCAGACACGACTGAGCAACTGACACACAAAGAAATGTGAACTTGGAGTCAGAAAGCTTGGCTTTGGTACTAATTAATGACCTTCAGCGGGTTAGTCTCTGAGCTCACATGGTTTCTTGATCTATGAAAGTGCTATACTAACATCACTTAGTTACAATTAAGGAAAACCATGTGTGTCATACAGATACAGAAAGATGGAGAAACTGGGGCTCAGGGCAAGGAAGGGAGTGATCTTGCTTTTAGCAGAACCAGAGGCAGGTCTCTTGACGGGTAATTTATTTTCTACTCTGCACTACACACTGTCTGAGAGAAAGAGGAAAAAGGAGCCTTGGGAGATGACTGGGAAGGTGCTAGGTGTAGAATCAAACAGTGGACAAGCTGGGCCTTCCCTATTTTCTATTATTGCAAGGAACCATTTGGCAGAGGTGTCATGAGGGTTTATTTATGTAATTATTCACCCTGAACTTAAATGTGTCTTCACTCAGAATTTTGTTTTTCAGTTGTTCCCCTAAAAGAATAGTCATTTTTTCACTGGGACTCCTCTATGAATTTTGTGCAAAAAACTAAAACAAACACAAAACACCTGAAAGGACTTTGAATGCACATGCTAACAAAATAAGCAAAACATCTTCATTTCATTAGTGAAAAAGCTGGCTTTAAACTAAACATTCAAATAACTAAGATATCATGGCATCCAGTCCCATCACTTCATGGTAAATAGATGGGGGAGAAATGGAAACAGTGACAGACTTTATTTTTGGGGGCTCAAAAATCACTTTGGACAGTGACTGCAGCCATGAAATTAAAAGATGCTTGCTCCTTGGAAGAAAAGCTGTGATGAACCTAGACAGCATACTGAAAATCAGAGACATCACAAAGGTCCATTTGGTCAAAGCTATGGTTTTTGCAGTGGTCGTGGGATGTGAGAATTGGACCATAAAGAAGACTGAGTGCCAAAGAATTGATGCTTTTGAACTGTGGTCCTGGGGAAGACTCTAGAGAGTTCCTTGGACAGCAAAGAGATCAAACCAGTCAATCCTAAAGGAAATCAACCCTGAATATTCACTAGAAGGACTGATGCTGAAGCTCCAGTCCTTTGGCCACCTGCTGCGAAGAGCCTACTCAATGGAAAACACCTTGATGCTGGGGAAGACAGGTCAGGAGAAGAAGGGGGCGACAGAGGATGAGATGGTTGGATGGCATCATCAACGCAATGGACATGAGTTTGAGCAAACTCCAGAAGATCGTGAAGGACAGGGAAGCTGCCTGTAGTCCATGGGGTCACAAAGAGTCAGACATGACTGAGCGACTGAACAACAACAAAAATGTTTACTGAATCTCTGCCATGTGCCTGCCACTGTTCCAAGCACTGGGGCTATAATAGTAAACAGTAGGCAAAATCCCTGACTTTGTGCAGTTTACATTCAAATAAGAGGAAAGAGACCTCCTCAAAAGCAAACAAAAACTATATAATTTTATTGATTAAAAAAACAAGCTCCAATAGATAACCAACAAGGACCTACTGTGTAGCACAGGAAATACTGCTTAATAGTGTTTAATAATCTATATTGGAAAATGACTTGAAAACAAATAGAAACATGTATGTGTATAACTGAATCACTTTGCTGTAGACCTGAAAGTAACACAATGTTGTTAATCAACTATATCAATATAAAGTAAAAAAAAGAAATTAACAGTAAAGCTCAGGGGAAAAGAAAAACACCAACCCCCTCAAGACAAACGAACACACTCCAGAGAGGTAAAAGATTTTCTGAAGTCATGTGGCTAATGATGGACTGAACTAGATTTGAATTCATATTTCTTGTTTTCAGTCTTATTTTCTCTTTCTGTGGCAGGGTTAAGGCTCCCCTGATGGCTCAGTGGGTAAAGAATCCTGCAATGCAGGAGACATAGGAGACAAGGGTTCAGTCCCTGGGTCAGGAATACCCTTGGAGCAAGGAATAGCAACCCATTCCAGTATTCTTGCCTGGAAAATTCCATGGACAGAGAAGCCTAGTGGGATACAGTCCAAAGGGTCGCAAAGAAGAGTTGGACACGACTGAGCGACTAAGCACACACACACACATAGCAGGCTGGCAGGCTTAAAAAGCCTCTAACCCTGAGAAAGCTGTGGGAGAACATCTTCATGAACCCTGGCCACCTTGTATGTAACCACAAAGGCCTCCCTCCCAGGTAAAAGGGTCAAACCGATACTTACCTGAGTTGTAGCAGAATGCGTTGTGACTTTTCTGAAACTGGAGAGGACCAGAAGCCTCTGAAGACCTTGTCCCCTTGCAGGTCTGATGAGCTGGAGACTTTCTGCCCCATCCCCTCCTACCCCCCCAGAATAGAGCTGAGAATATAAAAACCTCTTAGCTGCAGCCTAGAACTGGCTCCTCAGCAGGCAGTTATCCCAGAACTTACATTGCAGTCACCTGGCCCCTTTTGCTTCAGGAGTGTCCTTTTTCATAAGTGGGATAAGGATCACTGGCAGCTGGCATCTTGATACATTCTTCCCTTTGTGGTATATGTAAGTAATGCACTTTCTGAGGCTAAACTGGCTCCTTGCTTTTCTTTTTATTTTGACCATGCCATGTGGCATGTGGGATATTAGTTTCCCGGCCAGGAATTGAACCCACACCCCCTTGAGTTGGAAGGGTGGACTCTTAACCATTGGACTGCCAGGGAAGTCCCTAAACTGGCTCCTTGTATATTTACTGGCTGAATCAGTCAGGTCTGGGCCTTGCCAAACTTGTATATGTGTGCTTGACAAAACCTACTTAACTGTATCATATTAGGCTACACTCTAGGAACTCCTCAGGAAAAGGCAAGTTATCTAGCACACATGGTCTGAATAAATAGCATGGTGGGGATGATACAAATCCACCCTTGCTAATCAAAACAAAAAGCATCATAAAACAATCATATTCTGACATAATGGACAGCAGGCAGGTAAGTGTGAGTGAAAGCCAGAGTGGTAAGGCCAAGTGAGAACCCTTTCCAGGGAACCCTGGCTGCGACTTAAAAAAAAATTTTTTTTTAATTTAAATTTGGCTGCATCAGCTATCAGTTGGTTAGGTATTAGCTGCAGCCTGGAGGATTTTTTTTTTTCCCCTTGTGGCCTGTAGCCTTCTTTCTAGTTGTGGTTCAGGAGCACAGGGGTTCAGTAGCCCCTCTTGCCTCTTTTATAGGATCTTAGTCCCAGAAGAGGGATAGAACCTATGTCCCCTACATTGGAAAGTGGATTCTTAACCACTGGGCCACTAGGGAAGTCTCTGGACTGCATCTTGAAATCCATGCCTGTTTGAGCTAATCAGATCCTCATACAGTTCTGGGCTTCCCAGGCAGCTCAGTGGTGAAGAATCTGCTGGCAATGCAGGAGACAAGGGTTCAATTCCTGGAAGGACCCTGAAGTAGGTAATAAACTATTTCCCCTGAAGTAGATTCTTCCCTGAGTCAGGAAGAGCCCCTGAAATAGCAGCCCACTCCAGTATTCTTGCCTGGAAAATTCCATAGACAGAGAAACCGGGCAGGCTGCAGTCAAGGGGGTCACAAAGAGTCAGATACACCAGCAGTTCTGACCTCATTTTTAGAAAATCTGACACCTTTTCACACTGGGCCTCATCAGAGACCAACCTGTCTCCCAGTTCTTCTGCATCTACCAGTCCATGATCTTCAGGCAGTGGTACTTTTGCTCAGGTATTCATGGGTCAGAGCCCGAATTTCTGGAGTCAGGCAGTCTTGGGTTCCCATCCTGGATCCTTTCCTTACTAACAGATTAATATCAGGCCTCTCTTTTTATTTCTCTCATCTGTAAACATTCTCCTCCCTCTTATACTTGGAAATTTTAAAATAAAGTATAAAAGAGATAGAGAAAGCTTCTGACATAGACATTAGAAGGGGGCAGAAAGAGTGCCTGGACAATTTTTATTTAGTCTGCATATTGCTCCAAATATTTTCTGTCTTGAATACTCAACTGAGGTTAAAAGAGAAGAATCTGTCTTTGTTTTCTAACCCCAAAGTCACAACTCCCAGAAAACAATGGTTGCCTCATGCTGCTGCTGCTGCTGCTGCTGCTAAGTCGCTTCAGTCGTATCCGACTCTGTGTCCCTCTATTGGGAAGGATCAAGGGTTAAAAAGGAAGAAAAGAAAAATACAAGTTACTCCCTAGTATCTTACCACTATATAAAGTTATAATCAAAATTTTTGTATCTTTTATCATAAATATTTTCAATACTGCTAGTGTCTTATTATTTTGCACAGCTGTATAGTTTTTCTACTGAATTCTCATACCACAATTCATTTGGTCATTCTTAAGTCCCAGTGTTTTTCTATGTAACATTGTAAACATCTTCATATATACATCTTTCTTCCTTGAAATTATTGTCTTAGAATAAAATCTCCAAAGGGGAATTACAAAGCCAACCAGCATAAACATCTCCATTTTTCTTGCTACTTCTTGCAAAATTGCTTTTCAAAATGATGCCACGAATTCACACTGCCCTTAGCTACACTCAGCATGAGTGTGGCAATTTCACTGAAACTTTTCTAGCACTGGGCATTATCATCAACATGCACATTTTAAGCATTTACTTTTTAAAACATTGTACTAGATGCTGTAGGATACCAAGAGGAGACAATCTGTGCTGCAGGGAGGCTTACAACCTAGTTCAGGGGTTCCCCAACCTCTGGACCATGGACTGGTACCTCCTGTCAAATCAGCAGCATCAGATTAGAAATAAAGGGCACAATAAATGTAATGCAATCGAATCATCCCCAAACCATCTGCCCTGTCTGTGGAAAAACTGTCTTCCATGAAATCCATCCCTGGTACCAAAAAGGCTGGGGACTTCTGATCTAGTTGAGGAAACAGATCATAAGCAGGTAATAGCAGCTGACTACATCATATCCCATGGGTTAGAGTTTGTTTTTCCACTTCCTCTATATTTTGCACCTTTTTGGAGACAGTACAAACCAAGCTGCCATAACAAAAAGGAGCCTTTTCAGTTAATTTTCATATTTAGTTTTTTGAATAAAAGCATATATAGTAGAAATATCCTCCTATGCTGGTCTTTCAGTCACTGTTTCCCTCCCCACAAGAAACTGAGGTTATTAGATTCTTGCATTTACTTTTTATGTAATATTTTAACGAGTGTGTATTAGTCACTAAGTCAGGCACGACTCTTTTTTGCGACCCCATGGACTGTAGCCCACCAGGCTCCCCTATCCATGAGATTTCCCAGGCAAGGATACTGGGGCCAGTTGCCATTTTCTTCTCCAGGGTATCTTCCTGATCCAGGGATTGGTCTCGTGTCTCTTGCATTGCAGGCAGATTCTTTACCACTGGGTCACCTGGGAAGCCCATTTTATGATATTGACTTGGCCAAAAATTCTTTTGTAACAGCTTACAGAAAAGCCCAAACAAACTTTTTGGCCAACACAATACATAAATTTATTGTCGTTCAGTCGCAAGTTGGGTCCGACTCTGCAACCCCCATAGACTGCAGCATGCCAGGCCTCCCTGTCTCTCACCATCTCTTGGAGTTTGCCCAAGTTTGCCCATAAACAAATGCCTATATGTAAATGTAGTATTCTTCTCTCCACTCCACTATTTTTTCCATAAATGGTAGCACACCAACTGTCTTCCTGGCAACCGTATGGGCAGCCCAGAAAGCCAAGACTTATCAGGTAGGTCAAATTGAACAGGGTGGAAAGGCCACTCCCCACACTCAAGGAAAGGGGCATCTCTGCACAGTCATCCAAACTGGGGATTGACAGGTTGAGGGGATGGTTTTTACAGCAATGATTGGCTGCAATGCTCACCACCCTCTTGGCATTGTTAAGAGGTTACAGGGATATGAACTGGTTGGGCACAGATTCCCCAGTAGATGCCTGGGCTGATCTCTCAGTCTCTCTCCACTCTCAACTTTGTGCCATCTAGATAGAGTAACTTGATTTCAGTTAAGGATATCTGGTTGGGTGATCCTGGGTGAGACACAGCACAGCCAAATTCAATAGTTCATTTTCCAAAGTTTCTTATAGATATAAAAAACTTCTGTAAAATGCTGGACAAGGAGAATGTGGATGATGACTTGCCAAAGGCAGGAGTACAGATTTATGTACTGAGCCTGTGCTTCAGCCCCAGGAGAAGGAAAAGGCAACCCACTCCAGTATTCTGCCTTGGGAATCCCATGGACAGAGGACCCTGGCAGGCTACAGTCCATGGAGTCACACGAGTCGGACATGACTTACACCACCACCACCATGTGCTTCAGCCACAGAAAGCACTCAGCAAATGCTTCTGGTGGCCAGAGGAGGGAGGGGTGACCCTGGGCCAAAGAGGGCTGGGGAGGCTTACCTGGAAAGTCGAATACAAAAACAGTGCTCGTTTGCATTTTCATTTGACTGGTATCATAAAACCCTCAGCCCTTCCTAATTCAGCTTGGCAGGGCTACTTCTGCTCTGCCTTTTTACCCCCTCTGCTATCTTTTATAATTTACCTGGATGCTACTCTTTCCCTTCCCCATTTCTATTTTTTTTTTTTTTTTTTTACTGTATTTCCCATGGAGAGAGGGGCCCACAATAGTGGTCCTCACAGGAAACTTTAGGAATAGCTGAGAAGAATATTGGCAGGCACTGACTCTAACTCTCTCATTCGATGGATATGGAAGCTCAGGCCCAGAGAAGTCATCCAATGGGTTAGTGGTGGTGGAACCAATCTGGATAAGTCCCCTTCCACTGGACTTTTCTTATGGAGCATCTGAGGCAGAATGTCAACATTCAGTCTCCTTGCTTACCAAGAGCCCTGAATTCAATTCACCTTGGACAGAGGTCAGTTGATAAACCTCAGGGTTCAGATATGCTGGACTAAAATTACTTTTATTATACAGCCTCCAGGATGACCAGGGCTTTCCTGATAGCTCAGCTGGTAAAGAACCCACCTGCAAAGCAGGAGACTTTGGTTTGATTCCTGGGTTGGGAAGATCCACTGAAGAAGGGAACGGTTACTCACTCCAGTACTCTGACCTGGAGAATTCCATGGACTGTATAATCCATGGGTTCGAAAAGAGTCAGACACGACTGAGTGACTTTTACTATCACTATCAGAATGACTAAAATTTAAAAGACTGAAAATACCAAGGAAATAGAGCAACTAGAAAAAGCAAGAGAGTTTCAGAACAACATCTATTTCTGCTTTATTGACTATGCCAAAGCCTTTGACTCTGTGGATCACAACAAACTGTAGAAAATTCTTCAGGAGATGGGATTACCAAACCACCTTACCTGCCTCCTGAGAAATCTGTATGCAGGTCAAAAAGCAACAGTTAGAACTGGACATGGAACAACAGACTGGTTCTAAATTGGGAAAGGAGTATGTCAAGGCTGTATATTGTCACCCTGCCTATTTAACTTACATGCAGAGTTCATCATGCGAAATGCTGGGCTGGAGGAAGCACAAGCTGGAATCAAGATTGCCGGGAGAAATATCAATAACCTCAGATATGCAGATGACACCACCCTTATGGCAGAAAGTGAAGAAGAACTAAAGAGCCTCTTGTCGAAAGTGAAAGAGGAGAGTGAAAAAGCTGGCTTAAAACTCAACATTCAAAAAATTAATAACATGGCATCCAGTCCCATCACTTCATGGCAAATAGATGGGGAAACAATGGAAACAGTGAGAGACTTTATTTTCTTGGGCTGCACAATCACTGCAGATGGTGGTGACTGCAGCCATGAAATTAAGACACTTGCTCCTTGGAAGAAAATCTATGACCAACATAGACAGCATATTAAAAAGCAGAGACATTACTTTGCCGACAAAGGCTCATCTAGTCAAAGCTATGGTTTTTCCAGTAGTCATGAATGGATGTGACAGTTGGCCTGTAAAGAAAGCTGAGTGCCAAAAAATTAATGCTTTTGAACTGTGGTGTTGGAGAAGACTCTTGAGAGTTCCTTGGACTGCAACAGATCAAACCAGTCAATCCTAAAAGAAATCAGTCCTGAGTATTCATTGGAAGGACTGATGCTGATGCTGAAGCTCCAATACTTTGGCCACCTCATGCGAAGAGGTGACTCATTGGAAAAGACCCTAACACAGGGAAAGACTGAAGGAAGGAAGAGAAGAGGACAACAGAAGATGAGATAGTTGGATGGCATCACCGACTTGATGGACATGAGTTTGAGCAAGCTCCAGGAGTTGGTGGTGGACAGGGAAGCCTGGTGTGATGAGGTCCATGGGGTCACAAAGAGTTGGACATGACTGAGCGAATGAACTGACTGACTGAGAGCAACTAGAACTTTCAAACTTTGCTTGTGCAAGTGTAAATTGATCAAAACTCTTTGCAAAACTGCCTAATAGTATCTACAAAAGCTCAACATACATAGTCTATGACCTAGCAATTCCATTCCCAGGTATTTACCCAAGAGAACTGAGTAGTATATCCACAAAAAACAAGTACATAAATATTCATGGCTAAAAATGGAAAACAATGCAATGTCCATCATCAGAAGAACGGGCAATTTGTGAAAACTTTATACAGTTAAATGCTATACAAAAACCAAAAAAGTATGAACTGTTGATTCGTACAACACAGATAAATCTCAAATACATTATGTTGAATGAAAGAAACCAGACACAAAGTGTACATATGTCGATCCTATTTACACGAGATTCAAGAACAGACAAAAACTACGCTACGGTGATCCAAGTCATGATAGTAATTATTGGGGTGTAGGGAAGGGTAGGCAAATGTTTATTGACATGAAAGACCATGTAGTATGTTAGAAATGTTCCAGACCTTGATCTGGATAGTAATTAATTATACAGGTATAAACATGCAAAAATTCAGCTGAAGTCGAATATTTAAAATTTGCCTGGTTCCTATACCTCAGTTTTTAAAATGTGCCCTATATTGTGTCTACACTGTAGTAAAAGCAATGCAATAAAAGTACTTTCATAATTAAAAAAATATTTTATTTTTAAAATTCAAGGCTATCAAAGGTTGCTGTTTTCATTATGTCATAACAGGAAGATTATATCACCTCCAATTGGTTTGCCTCCTACTAATTCCTCCTCACTGACTGTTTTTTTTTTTTTTTTTTTTTTGCCCAGTGCATATATGATTTTGCTAATCTCCTGTAACAAACTTCCTTGACTCCTCCGTGTCTGTAGGATAAAGTACAAACAGCTATTAAAACAGACTTCCCTGATGCAATACCTGGGTCTTTCGAGACCCAGGGCAACTTCTCTTCTCCATGCCCTTCACCCCCAGTATGTGTGCGTGTGCTCAGTCCCCCAGTCACCTTTGACTCTGCAACCCCACGGACTGCAGCCCACCAGGCTCTGTCCACAGGATTTTCCAGGCAAGAATGATGGGATCTGTTACCATTTCTCCCTCCAGGGGATCTTCTCCACCCAGGGATGCAACCCAAGTCTCCTGCATCTCCTGCACTAGCAGGCGAACTCTACCACTGAGCCACCTGGGAAGCCCCCACCGCCCAATATGCAGAACCTTCCATCTCTCTTCAACTTTGGACTCCCGCCCTGTGGGTCTACTGCCCTACCTCCGCTTCTTCCTCTATCAAATTCCTCCTCACATTTCACAGCCCAGCTCTCAAGGATTTGCTCTCAAATGTCTGCTACTGGTTTCTACAACCCTCAGCTCCTACCTTCCTGCCTTTTTTAGAGCTCAGCATATTTCTCATATTGAAACCCTCTATATTTTATATGACCTACTCCCTGAGCTAAATGTTTTCTGAGAACTGGCATCATTTCATCTTTGGATCCCTGTGCTCAGGACTTTGCTAAATAAATGGGTACTAACAGATTGAATTATAAAAGTTCAATTTTGTCCCAGATTTCTGGTTTTCGTTGTCATGTTGCTTCCTATCGAATTCTTCTCTCCAAGCCGACTTGGGGCTGAAAGTGGATACAGACGCGATAGTTTAAATTAGATATAAATTGGTATTCTCTCTAGTTTGGGTTTCCGATTTAGATATACAGTCTCCTGCGCTGTCCCATAGAATAGCCATTAATTTGTGACGTTAATTAATAGCCATTAATTTAAATTAATTAGAAGTAAAGGAAATAAAAAATTCAGTTTATCAGTCTCTTTAGCCACATTTCGAGTAGTCAAAAAGCCCCATGTGGGCAGTGGCTACCGTTATGGACAGCGCAGAATGGAATATTTCCATAATCTACGTGTAAAGTTCTATGGGATAGCGTTGGAAATCTTTGGCCTTTAAGGCTACTCTCCTCTCTTAGAACACTCTTCCGATCTCTTCTTCGCTTTCCCACTGCTTCCCTTATAACCATCATCATACTTATTATGTCTATAATTCCTTGCGGCTTTTTTTTTTTTTTTAATAGACTGAGGGTTTCAAGACGTCAGGTACTGTGACTTACTCCTGAAGCTTCGGTGTTTTATCTTTGCAGCTCAGGCACATAGCAGACGCTCAACAAATGTTGAATTAATGAGTGACAAATGGGAGGAACCTTCCAGATACACCAATCCCAAGTCCTTTCTCTATGCTAATCGGTTCTTCATGAGTCTCCAGCGTTTTTCAGTTTTTACTCTTATTTTTTAACCGTCCTCCAGCAGGTAAGAGGAACGACAACACACCAGCCAACTCCCGAGGCGTTCGCAGCGAGCGGCGGCGCCACTCGCTCCTGTGGCCCACCCCATCCCGCCTCCGCCCCGCCCCCACCCGGCTAGCGGCAAGGCGGGAGCCGGCGCCGCGGCCCCTCGCTCACCACTGCGCAGGCGCGGCCCGCGAGCGTGGGTCGTCTGGAGGCTGCGGACTGCCGGCACTTCGGAGCTCGGGGGTTTGCGGCCTTCGTCTGACCAGTTCCAGCCGCGCACTACCTGAGACAGCGAGGCGCAGCGAGCCGCTCTGGGCAGTGTGGTTATGGAGAATCAGGTGCTGACGCCTCACGTCTATTGGGCTCAGCGGCACCACGAGCTGTATCTGCGCGTGGAGCTGAGTGATGTGCAGGTAAAGGCCGGGCGGCGGGACGTGCGCCGGGTCTCGGCTCTGGGGACCCGCTGGGACCCCCGTCCCCTTTTTCCGGAGAGCCAGCAGCGCGTCAACGGGATCCAGGACACGGTGCGCTCTGGGCTGCCAGGCCAGAGCACGGGCTGCCCCTCATCAAGGCAGACCCCGGGCGCGACCCCCTGAAGGCTCAGGTTCCTTGGGTGCTGCGTGAGCCCCGCGCAACAGAGGCTGCCCCAGCAGTCTCTTTGTTCGCAGTTTGCGGCCTGGTGGAGCCCGAGCCTGGCCCTGGAGGCCTGGCTGTCTGGATTCGGGTTTGCCGAGGCCCCTCGAGGCGTGGGATGAGCTCTTTGGGTCGGAGATACAGTGTGACAGTGGCTTGCCGGGCCGTGGCTGGACGTCCAGCGCTGGTCTTAGAGGTCCCGCGGTCCCCTCGGGCCTTCAAGAGGCCCGCCGCTGCCTCGGGCGGGGGGAGGGGGGCACACCCACCTCCTAGCCATTCAGTGATGGAAATCATTCTTGTTCATTTTAAAATCCAGAAGACCCCGAAGGAGTGATTTCCCCCCTCTTCTGAAGACTGTGGGCTCACGTTTGCTGAGTTGCATGCAGAACTTCAAAATTATCTTAACTCACATTGAGCATTTATGCTTGATCTCATTGACTTGCATGTGAACAAGCTGAGGCTTCTTAATTGGTGGCCATCTCAGGACCTATGTACCCCCCTGTCTCTGTGAAAACCATCCAGGATTCCCATCGTTGAGGAGCTGAAGTTTGTAGTCTGGAATGTTCTTTCTATAGTCATTCTTACTGCCTACTCTCCTTGACATCTATGGCACTGTATAACCTCCTTCACTCCGGCTTAACTCTCTCTGCCTCTGAGTCAGGCGTTTATATTCAGTCTGTCAGCCCATCTGGCATATTGTCTTGCAAGGTATAGGTGATCTTTGATTGTAGACTTGAGTTTGTCGAATTCAGTCTTTGCTTCTGGAATATAAACCTGTTTTCCTATTGAAAGATAGTACTGGCCAGAATGCTTTAGGCTGTGACACTGCACGCTGTGTCGTTTAATATGTTAAACCCGGCTGAATTGTACTTTTACCTCAGAGGATGAATAAATGTTTTGTACAGTGTTCCTCTACTCTGCTTCAGGGTGTTTTAATAAAAAAGGAAAAAAGCAAAATCTTTGTAGATGGGCATCAAAGTCTCTTTCTAGAGAGAATTCTAACAGTAATCAATAAGAAAAGTATGGACCTTGTGTCGTGGCAATGTCTCTTAGATATTGTTAAACATTTTGTAGACCAGTTAAACTCAGAGACCCTCTCTAGTTGTAATAAGGATGTGATATCCTGGCGTACTTCTGAAACACAAACAGAAAAGCTGTTTTTAGGGGAGGTAGGGTGGTGGTGGTGGGGGAAAAAATGTAAATTTGTTGGGCAAATGAAAGCATCACACTTAAATTTTTCCTGAAAGTTATAAACCTTTTAGTTAAGAAACATGAACATATGTGTTAATTGTATTTGGTGTATTTTCAAATATGAACGTATGCGTTTGGAATATCTTATAGTTAAAGAAATGTAAAGGTGGAGGAAAAAAATGGGATTTTCTTTTGGAAAGAGAAATCCTTTTTTATTTTTAGGGAAAAAAATAAATATTTTGTCCCCAGTTGAGTTTTTTTTTTACCTAGATTTCTTGTCTGTAATTCTGAGGCATCCATTGGTGCTACCATTAGTTTTAAAGTAACATGTCAGTATCATTCATAAAAGAAATCCCCTACCATGTGTGAAATACTACAGATTTACAAAGATGAGTCAGACAGACTCAGCTTTCCAAGGGTATTCTATCTAGGAGGAAGGATATTATATACAAACAAAAAATTCTGTGCATGAGTATGTTTATTTATAGATTTGGGGTTGAGTATTAAACCAGGTCCCTGGTGTTAAAGGAATTTGTTACCTCTCTTTTATTAATTACCTGGTGGCGTTTATTAATTCTTTTATTGCTTCGCTGGTGGCTCAGACAGTAAAGCGTCTGTCTGCAATGCAGGAAATCCGGGTTCGATCCCTGGGTTGGGAAGATCCCCTGGAGAAGGAAATGGCAGCCCACTCCAGTACTCTTGCCTGGAAAATCCCCATGGGTGAAGGAGCCTGGTAGGCTACGGTCCATGGGGTTGCAAAGAGTCGGACCTGAGTGACTTCACTTTCACTTTACAGAAATAAGATGAAGTATTCTTGTCAGACTGAAACTGGGAGAACTTTCTGGAAAGAGGACGGCATAGACTTTCAGATCATCTGATTTGTTGTAGGAGTCAATGCCCTATAACCAGAGACTGCCAGGAACACACCTCTAGTTAAACAAGTTGTGTTTATTGCTCATAACAGCAAGGGAGAGCATACCCTGTGGGGCTAGCTCATTAGAACGTTAGAGCTGATTATAGAATTTGGACTTTGGAGACTGGGGGATAGACTAAGGAAGCAAGGATTCACTTTAGATTAGATGCTGTGAGAAAACAGGACCAATGCTATGGTTGAGCATCTGAATAAATCATATATAGGGAAGAGAGATTAGAACAAGAATAAAACTAATTGGTAGAGGAGTGGCAGTCACATATTTTGGCGTAGGGGCAGGGTAACATGTTTTGTGAGTGGCAGTGTGGCCATGTTTTTGTCTGTGCTTGCACAGAATTATGAAATGGCTTTATCTCATTTTATCAAGGTATTCTGTTCTTGTGTAATAGCAGAGTAACGTGTCCTAGCTGTGAATGCCAGGCCAGCTTTTGAATGTCAGGGGCTGCTCCTTTTTAAAAACTTCCCAATTAATTGCTCCACGCATGGCCTGTGGAACTGGTGATTCTGGCTTGGGATGAAGCGTTCCGTTTATTTGCTTAATGAAGACCATTTGTGGAGTACCTGCATTAAGCTGGGTTCTGGGTTTTCGGACAGTTCTCTATCGCCCCCTGCTTTCTGTAGCTTATGTGTAAGTGAGTTTCAGTATTGCCAGTTTGAGGGCATCAGACATGCTCCCTTCCCGAGATACAGAGAGCTGTCAGGGTTTCATATCTCTCCTCCGTCTTTGGAGCTGTAGAGCTAGAGCCTGATGAGAAACCACCACTGAGGTGAGAAGAAAAAGGCTTCGTCAGCAGCTGTTTTCTGTGTTTGAGGTGAGCAGTAGCAAAGACACCAGTGAAAGTCCATTGGGGCTAAGGCATGGTTGCTTTCAGAATAAAGTTGGTTTACAGGATAAGCATGAAGGACAGATTTGTGCCAACAACCATAGTTGTTAAAGCATTTGTTCATTTTTCGAGGTTTTTGTTCATTTCAGTTGTATGAGGGCTGTGTGTTTAGCTTTGTTTGGGAGCTGTTGGAAAGATGCTGTTCTTGACCTTACCTAATAGAGTCTGGTGGAAAGAGTTGGTTCCTTACTCTTCCACTTAATATCTGGTGTCCGTGGATTATTAACTTAACCTTTATGAGCCTCAGTCTCTTCATACAAATAAATGTGAATAACACCTAATTCACGGGATTGTTTTGAGGCTTGCCTTGGATAATAGATTTGAAAGTGCTTTGTGAATTCTGGTGTGCTACTCAGGTGTAAAACATTATTATTGTGATACTAAACCTTAGATGAGAAACACAAAGAGCAATAGAACAGAATAGACTTACCCATGTGTGAAAACTTATTGAACCGCAGTGGTGGCTTTACAAATTAATGGAGGAAAGGGTGAACCATTCAGGAGATTGTGTTGGGACAATTGGTAATCCAAGTGGCAAAAAGATAAAATAAGATCTTGTCTTATGCCATACACAAAAGTCAATGCCTCCATTTCTGAGTCCTTCAGAAAAGACTCAGCTGGGTGTTGTGGCTTGGGATCTCTCATGTGGTTGTTCGGATGTCATTTGTGGTTGACAGGTTGAAGAGTCTGAAGTAGACTCTTCAAGGATGTGCCGCTCACCTTATTGGCAAGTTATCCATGAGTTAATCCTTCACAGAGGATACGTGGGGCTACTTGAGTGTTCTCATGCCCCGGTGTCTGAGTTTTCCCAGAGCGAGCTCAGAAGGAAGCTGCAGTGCCCTTTATGACCTAGCGTGAGAAGTCACATGGTTCATTTCCACTGTGTTCTATCGGTTACACAGATTCCTGATGTCATTTGGAAGGCGATTACACAAGAGTATAAATACCAGGGGCAGAAGATCATGGGGGGGCATCTTGCAGGTGGCAACCACGGCACTTATACTTGCATTTCCAGAAAAGAGAAAGAGAGAACATTCTCCAGTTCATTTGGTGATGCAGTTATAAGAAAGGGAAATTATAGGCCAATCTCATTTATAGACATAGATGTTAATTTTTTTTTTTATCACTTCCGTGTCTCTTCCTTCCCAGTTTTGAGCTTGTTTCTGGCATTTTTTTTTTTTAATTGAAATATCTTCCTTAATTACCAACACCTTTGGAGAAGCTGAACCTGACGTGCCCATGTACTGCTGGGTAGGAGTTGATGGTGGTTCAGTTGCTAAGTTGTGTCCGACTCTTGCGACCCCATGGACTGTAGCCCACCAGGTTCCTCTGTCGATGGGGTTCTCCAAGCAAGAATACTGGAGTAGGTTGCCACTTCTTTCTCCAGGGGATCTTCCTGACCCAAGGATTGAACCCTGGTCTCCTGCTCTGCAGGCAGTTTCTTTACTGACTGAGCTACCAGGGAAAGAGTTAGCATCTAAAATCTGACTCAGAATGCTTAATAAACTGCAGGCCTTGGGCTGTGTCTAGAGCTTAAACCTTGGCTGCTCACATCTTGTGTCTGAGGAGAATAAACTGAGCCCCCCGCAGACTCCTTTTTCCTTCCAGGTGAATTAGGATATGGGGAACACAGAGTAAGCAAAGAAGTGACCTAAATAGGAAATGTACCACTGAGACATCCCAGAACGCAGGCTTTCATGATGATACTCACACTAAAACCCTGCTTCCCTTATAGAGGAACCATGCCCCTGAACGTATAACTTTTTTTGGTGAAGTTCCTTAATTCCCTCTCCCTGGCACAGAGATCATCTGGCTTATTAGCCCCTGTGGGTGAGCTTCTCAGCCTCAAGTCTATACTCTCACTGGGGAGGTTCTTGGCTTAAAAGCTCCCTCACCCAGCCTTCATGCTCCCCCTTTTCCTAACACTTGGCTATGAGTGAAGCATTTAGGCTCCCATTGTTAGAATAAACATACCCTTCACCTTCTCTCTGTCTTGTTTGTTTTCTTTGATGCAAGATGGAAAACAGAGCAGAGCCTACAGAAGAAGAGTAAATGAACTAGTTATGGCACTGGAAATATGCTGCTGCTTGCTTGTTAATTTTGATCTGGGAGTTAGGATGCAAACTGTTTCTCATCCCCTGAAAAAAAAAAAAAGAGTTAAGTTGCTAAAAGGCACATAGCAACTTCTGGGAATAAATGAACAATTTAGAGAATTTCCATCTCTTCTAGTCTTGGTTTGGATAGAGGTTAAGAGAGCGTGGAGCCTAAGACTCAGGGACTGCACGTTTTCATTTTCATCCAACTGCCTGTAATCTACAGCCCTTCACTTAACATACAGGAATTAATTTGTTTTTCATGATGCGGTATGGGTGTCCCTCCTGGTAAGGCTGTCCCTAACCGTTCTGTTCTTGTTGTACTCACTCTCTTCTTAAACTCCCGTAACACTTAACTGTTTTTTTCTACTCTTTTGGTCTTGAGCATATGTTACTTGATACTATATTGTTTCTTCTCACAGGATATGACTCATCTGTCCTACCAGATTCCCTGCCTCCACAGCTCAGGGACTGAGTCTTAGAGATCCGTGTATTTCCCCATGGCACCTCACACGGCACCATCTACCACTGACCATGAGCAGAATGGACTGATTCAGTATATGATTGCTCTTCACGGCAGAGCAGTTTAGGGTCCTTCTTGCGGGAGCCTGCAATCTGCCATGTGTACAGATAGATACAGAGAAACCCTCCACAGAGATGGGAGTAAATGACCAAATATATTCTCTGGAGGAAGCACAGGGCAGGAAGGTCGAGTCCCCAGGGTGGAACAATGTAGGGAGGGAAGTAAGCCACTGGTTTTAATTTGATTTTTCTCTTCATTAAAATGTCCTTCTTGCTTTCTTGGTCTTTTTCCACAGAATCCTGCCATCAGCATCACTGAAAATGTGCTACATTTCAAAGGTCAGTATCTGGGCAAAAGGTTCCTAGGCCTCTACACAGTTAAAGAGACATTGTGATGGTTGCTTTTTATCTTTATCTGTTTATTTTACTCACTCTCTATTGATGTTTACCTTTCTCATACTCGTGGGGTAAATTATATTATTTTGAGGTATGATCAGAGAGCTCAGTAATTTAACATCCCACTTTCCGCTGGGAAAGGCAGGAGATATAGCAAAATGGTATCCTAGGTTAGAAATCAGGAGATTTAGCTTAAAATTCTGCTACTACTTTGGACAACTTATTGATTTCTGTGGGCCTATAGGGTGTTGGGTTATAATCTGTGTTTCTTAAACTTGAAGATCCAAGGACACCTGAACGTATATCTACAGGATCCTCTAGGGCCACAGACCCTAGGTTGAAAAGCATGTTAAGAGTTAAGTATGGTCACTGTAAGTGATATTTGACTCCATTACACTTGTGAATGCAGTGGCAAACAGCCGCTGAACTCGTACAAGTATTACTTGATTATAAGGTAGCTATCTAGATGACTCAAAATATGCTTCTTTTTAAAAATATTAGAACAAAACCCAACAATAGAAATTTTCTTAACAAGACTTTGTGGCTCCCTGATGTTATACTTACAGACCAATTTAATAAGCACTGTACTTTAGATGATATCTGAAGCCTTTCCAGCTCTGAGAGTCTTTAATTCTGTGAATTCACCTCCATCTCCTTCTTAGTTCATCAGCAGATTTTCTGCTGAGCCTGAGAGGGTAGGTCGGGATTCACTGATACCCAGTGGAGTGGGATTCTCCCTGCTGTCTTTCTATTCTGGTTCCTTGGAATGTCATTAGTAAGTGACTGGGGTTATGGGAGATTGAAGAGTTTCTGCCTTATATGAGACTCCATCTACCTTAATATACTTATGTGAAAGCACAGCCTGGCTTTTGAATCTACTTTGCCAAGTGAGAGCCATGGTGGTAATGGCTCAGACTTTGGAGGGAGCTCAGCATTTGGAAGGAAATTAAAATGATAAACGTGTATGTTGCCATGTGGAGCTTTCTAGACTGTCCTACCCTAAGGAATTTGTGGTCTTAGAGAATAGCTACCTATAACACATAATAGGCAAGTCCTTCCACACATGGTCAGATGAGGAAAGATAATCCCAAGAGTTAGAGGGCAGGGACATCCTGTAGTCACTGGCTTTTAGGCATGGCAACTGCTGCCTTTGGGGGAAAATGCCATGTCAGGGCACAGGAATGGCATGATGGTCAACCTGAGGTCTTTCTTCCTAGTTCCATTTGTCCTCTTGGGAATGAGGTGAAAAAATGTTATTTCTCTTTTTTATTCCATTTGGCATGTGCTAAAGGAGCAGTCACCTGCTCCATTGTCTACCCCTGGTTGTGTGTGCAAGTTGCTCCAGTCGTGTCCAACTCTTTGTGACTCCATGGACTCTGGCTCCCTAGGCTCCTCTGTCCATGGGACTTCCCAGGCAAGAATACTGGAGTGGGTTACCACGCCCTCCTCCAGGGATCTTCCTGACCCAGAGATCAAACCCATGTCTTATGTTTCCTGCACTGGCCGGCAGGTTCTTTATCACTGGTGTCACCTGGAAAGTCTCCCATCTCTGGTTGGAAGATGTTAAATTTAGAATTTTCTTTGAGACGGTACATTAGAGGGTCCATGTACCCTGCAGCTTTGCTTAACTGCAGTCAAGAGAATACGCCTACTTGACTTTTCTCTGCTGTGGATTCAGAGCCAAAGTAAATGTGAACGTTAAATTTATATAGAGTTTATATAATGTTATCTTTGGCTTTGCTTTCCGTATTCTTTTTGCTTATCTGTTATTTATACCAGCCATCATTGAGGCCTCATTAGAAGATTAAATATTCTGGAACTGATCACCAAAAAGTCATAAGGAGATCAACTTTTGTCGAGGATTTAGCTTTCATCTAGCTGTTGAGTAGCTCTGCTCACAAGCCCCCACTCACTTGGCAGGACCCATTAATATTTTCATACTTCTGAAAGAACTGCACCAAGCTAACATTTGAATGGCATTGTTCTGCTCAAATTCACAGCAACCCACATTTCTTTATAGCTCAGGGGCATGGTGCCAAAGGAGACAATGTTTATGAATTTCACCTGGAGTTCTTAGACCTTGTGAAGCCAGAGGTATGTTCTTTCCTTCCTTCCCTTTCTATTTTAAGAAATAAATACTTATAGTTTTGTGAAATGGGGGGCAAGCCTTATGGGGAAGAAGAAGATAAACCTAAGCAGAATATACTTTTGTTTGGAACAGAGCCCAGGTGTTAGCCACAGAGTAAGAGGAAAATTGGAGAACCTGAGTTGAATCTGGGCTTTGTCATTATTAGTGGTGTGAAGAAGTCTCCTCACTTCTTTGCATTTCAGTTTTCTCATATGTTACATGGAGGATTGGGTTAAGTGGATCTCTAAGGTTCTTTCCAGCTGTGAGTTTCTTAATAGTCAGCAGTGGTTTAAGGGTTTCTTAATAGTCAGCAGTCTGGGACTTCATTTGGAGGAAAAGAGAGAGGCCATACAAAGAAATAATGAGCTGGAGCACCCCTAAGAATTTGAGTTTAGTTGAGAAGGCTCTGTAGTGAAAGACTGCTTTTAAAAAAGCTGTAACTGATACAGTACAGTTCTGGCCTTGATGCAGGCCTTTCTAAATGCTGGAAACCACTGACCATTTGAATTGAATCATCTTCATGGGAAGATTTGGAAGGCAGTAGTGCCCTTGAGAAGGCGGTTGGATGTAGAGCCTGGCATGATGTAGATCCAGTAGGGAGTTCATGCTAATTTCTAATTAGTAGGGAGTTCATGCTAATTACCAAGATAATCAAGACTATCTGCCTTTCTTGTCTGGCTTTCCTCCTGTGTCCCCAGTGGGGCAGCGGGTGGGGAGGGAACCGGAGCAAGATATTGCTGTTCTTGGCGTTCTTCCTTGTGCCAGCCCTTGGTCTAGATGTTCTCTTTGCCCCAGGACTTTTAGGAACTGAGAAGGAACAGCAGTAAGTACCATGCAGCTTCTTTGATGGGAAAGGGCATTCTCATGTTCTTGCTTTCTCTCCTAGCCGGTTTACAAGCTGACCCAGAGGCAGGTAAACATCACCGTGCAGAAGAAGGAGAGTCAATGGTGGGAGAGACTCACCAAGCAGGAGAAGCGCCCACTGTTCTTGGCCCCTGACTTTGATCGTTGGCTGGACGAGTCTGATGCTGAAATGGAGCTCAGAGCCAAGGTCAGTAAGGATCTGGGATCTAGACAGAAGTCATGAGGAACCCAAGTTATTTGGGCCACCTCAGATATCTATCAGGATCTGATAGAATAAGGACAAAAATATAAATTCACTGAATGACCTGGAGACGTGGTTTTATAGAAGTATTGGGCATGTATTTTGTAGACTGTTCCTCAGTTGGGTTTTGTTTGATGTTTTTCTCATGATTAGCTTAGGGTGATGGGTTTTGGGTAGGAAGGCCACAGAGGTAAAGTGCCATTCTTATCATGTCATATCAAGCTTTTAATACTCTCAACATGACCTACAGCTCTTGATGTTAATCTAGCTCACCTGGATGTGGTTAATCTTTGGTAGGTTTCTCCACTGTATGGTTTCTCTACTATAATGTTACTCTTCTCCTTTCTTTACTGTTTTCTTTGGAAGGAAGTCACTATGCACAGTTCACACTTAACAAGCCAGAAGTTATGCTTCCCATTCTTAGGGTGGAGTATCTGTATACTTTATTTGGAATTCTGCATGGGAGATTTTTCTTTTCTCCTTTATTTATTGTCATTTATTTATATCAGTATGGATATTGTCATTTATTTATATCAGAACAGATTTGGTTTATAGTTGGGCTGTAATCCAATACTGGGTAATATATCTTGTTGCTCATATTGTTCTATCTTTGGCCACTGGAAGCTCTTGCGGTTGGCTCTTGTGTCCCTTTGACACAGCTCCATCATCATGGGCCTTTTTTTTTTTAAAGTGCATCCTTAATTTCTGGCACTGTAAGCTGCTCCAGGTTTATCTTGTATATTCCCAGGCCTGTTGTTTTTATTGCAGGATGATAGTGGAAACCAGGATCTGGGTGATCTGCGTGCTAAGTGTGCTCATTGCTACTGAGATATTACTTTTAGGTTCTCTCAGCTGACAGCACAAGGAAATATATGTGTGTATACCAGCCCATGTATATACATGTACCTCTAAGTATTTCCATATATATCCATCTATATCTATATTATCCTAATATAAGTTCACACTAATGTTGGAGATTTGATTTTAGCTTATAGAAAATTATCGAAGTCTTAAAAAATGAAATAGCAATCTATTTCCTGTCTTAAATTTCTGTTTTGTTTCTACAACCATGACAGATTTTCTAGATGTCTTTTCCAGCTCTAAGATCTTAAGGCTGCCCACTTTGTAGTTTGGAAGCCAGCTGATTGGTTTAATTCTGTGAGCCCTGGATGGGTCATTCTGTAGTGCCAGTGCTACCCAGTAAGGAGTCAGGCTCCTTAGTACCGTGAGTTCAGACATTTTTCCCAAGGAAGTGAGAACACAATTGGAGGAGGAGGTGGCTTTGAAGGACTCAGATCATTTATCTCTCATGTGGGCTTCTGCAAGCATCTGGGAATTTTAACTTGTGTTTTTTTTGTTTTTTCAATTTATTTTTTTACTGAAGTATAATTAAAATACAATGTTAAATACATTATTGTTGTACAGCAGAGTGCCTAATTTATACACATATATACACATCCTTTTTCATATTCTTTTCCCTTATGGTTTATCACAGGATATTGAATATAGTTCCCTGTACCATACAGTAGTCTAACTTGTGTTCTTGGAAAACTTCTGTCCAAATTCTAGGAAGAAGAACAATTAAATAAACTCAGACTCGAAAGCCAAGGCTCCCCTGAAAGTAAGTTGCCCCTACTGCTATGGTGGTTACCAGTTAACTTGTGACAGAGATGGGAGTGTGGATGAGTGTGAAGCAGCAGGAGGGCTTGTATTGGGTGGATGAGTTTCTGAGAAATCCTTAATGCCCAATGCTTAAGCTGTGCAAACCCGCATCTAAAGTGTTACTTACTTTTAATGTTTCCCTGCTGTTGGGGGCCTGACATCATCTGAGTACACCAAGGTTGGTGTAGCAGAATGGAAGAACCTCAGCCTCCTGGACTGGCCTAGTAGGGTGCTAGGTGGCAGCAAGTCCTTCAGAGACCTGGAAAGTACTGCATAGGTCCATGACTACAGTTCTTCCAGTCTGGTGGTGTTTTCCTAACCGAGATCATAAGGGCTGTTGTTGTCAGCCTTAAAGATGGAAAGTATTCTGTACAGTCCTGCTGTTCATTAACCTTTTAAAAATTCAGTTCTACTTCTATGTCTGTCCAAGTGTGTCTGTCTCTAAGTGTGTTACCTTCTGGGTATCATAGATTAAATTCAGCAGCTCTTAAATTCATGCTTTATGGAAAGCATTGTCCTAGGCCTTTGAGCTTTGGAGCCAGTGATCCGTCAGAGCACTGTGCTCGAAGAGCTTATCCATTCTAGTTGGAGGACCATGCAGGTCTATACAAAACTAATGCTGAAAAGCAGAATGAATAAGTGTTCCTCATGTGTCCAAAATCAAAAACTTTTCAAGTTTTAGTGGCACTTATTTGGCATGCCATAAGTAGGGAAACAGAGAAGGCAATGGCACCCCACTCCAGTACTCTTGCCTGGAAAATCCCATAGATGGAGGAGCCTGGTAGGCTGCAGTCCATGGGGTCGTGAAGAGTCGGACACGACTGAGCGACTTCACTTTCACTTTTTACTTTCATGCATTGGAGAAGGAAATGGCAACCCACTCCAGTGTTCTTGCCTGGAGAATCCCAGGGACGGGGGAGCCTGGTGGGCTGCCATCTGTGGGGTCGCACAGAGTCGGACACAACTGAAGTGACTTAGCAGCAGCAGCAGCAGCAAGTAGGGAAAGAGCTTCCCTGATATAGACAAACTGCCTGCAATGCAGGAGACGCTGGTTTGATTCCTAGGTTGGGAAGATCCTCTGGAGAAGGGTTAGGCTACCCTTTCCAGTATCTTGGGCTTCCCTTATGGCTCAGTTGGTAAAGAATCCACCTGCAATGCGGCAGACCTGGGTTCGACCCTTGGGTTGGGAAGATCCCCTGGAGAAGGGAAAGGCTACCCACTCCAGTATTCTGGCCTAAAGAATTCCATGGACTGTATAGTCCATGGGGTTGCAGAGTCAGGCACGACTGAAGGGGAAATTTTAGAGCAGTTGTTTTCAAGCTATGTACCATGGTACCCCAGGGATTCCCAGAGATGCTTTGGAGAGGTAGGCCAAGCAGGCAGGTCCACTTCAATTAGAGCAGCTTGGCTTTTGTGTTTTATGTATTAGCGTCCCGAATAACACTTCTTATGGAAGTGTTTATGGAAGTCCATAACATTTCTTATGGAAAAGACAATTTGTTGCTTTAAAAAATTTTTGAATAACCACTAATTTAGAGGAATTTTCTGCTTTAGAAAAGCCGAAGGGAGAGGACTAGTGGAGATGAAGGATAATGACATAAAAAGGCCACCTTTGGTGTCCAGAGGGATAAACTTCTGAAATATGTAAAAATTCTTATGTATGGATTACTTTATGATCTTAGAAAAAGCTTTAGCAGTTTTATCTAAATTCATAAAATCTCCTAATAAAGTTCTTTAAATGGGGAAATGTAATACATTTTTGTAGTTTTGAAGAAAAAAATTTTAATTTGTTAAATGTTGCTACAAGTATGACTTTTTTCACCCCTTGAGATAAGGCTGTTTTTGATTGGACATACCAAGTATGATTATTTGAGCATCAACCAAGTTTCTATGCTGGATATCTCTATAGAAACACTGATATGTGGCTATAAAAATATGTAGGTAGGAATAAATGTGTAGCAGCAAAACCTGAACTCCAAAGCTCTTCTTAAGAATTATCCTTTCCTGTGCCCTACTCCTTTGACTCAACCATGACTCTGTCTAAGCTCCTTACTCTTCCCTTAATTCTATTATTGGCTATGTCTTCGAAAACCCTTAGGCTGCAAAGTTAATGACCTTTATTCTCCTTCCTTCTTCTTGGTTTGCAGTTTTCCGCCTTTGGTTATATCCTCATTCTTCCATCTTCCAAAGCCCTGATTAGATAACCATCTCATCCATGCAGACTTGGCCTGATACATGCTTCTCCAGCCTAAAGTCATTTTCTCACCTAGAAATTCTCACAGGATATTACCTGTCACTCTCAATCTTGAAATATGGATCTTAGATTGTAAACTCTCTGAGGGGAGCATCATGTCTTAACCATCTTTGAAGCTCAGTGATGCCACTCACAGTATCTTGCATGTTGTAGGTGTTCACTTAATGTTTGGTTGAATGGATACATGGTCAAATATTAGATTTTTTTAATTCAGTTTCTGTTTCTTTGAGGTAGTTTGACCTATATGCCCTAAAAAAATTCTAAAAAAGAAGAAACTGTAGATTATATTAAGATGACAGGAGCAAGGACTGAATATAGCTTTATTTCCTTTCCTTATAATGCCTCCTTAGCTAGTCAGTTATTCTTTGCCAGATGTAACTTTTCCTTTTCCTTCTTGGATTTGTTAAGTCTGTGTACTTAACCCTTCAAGACTGTGAGGGAAAAGACCACCGAAGATATGCCTTGGACTACAGTGTTCCTTATAATTTTGCTTATCTGTTTTCTATGGGACCAAGAGCCTGGTTGGTGCAGGCCTGGGCCAGGTATTTGTTGAGAAGCTTAGGGCACCCATGTACGAAAGAGGGATGCAGTCATCCAGGTAAACCCCACATACCTGTCTCCTGCTGTGACTACTATTTTTAACATCTTTCTGCCTTTCTTTGCTTTTCAGCTCTTACAAGCTTGAAGAAAGGATACCTGTTCATGTATAATCTAGTGCAGTTCTTGGGATTCTCCTGGATATTTGTGAACATGACCGTGAGATTCTTTATCTTGGGAAAAGGCAAGTACACAGTTTCAAAGCTTGCTTTCTTTTTTGAGTGGTTTGGCCCACTGTTCAGAAGTGACACTTTCTGCCTTTCAGCCTGCCACACCAACCCCTTCCACCCCCACCATGTTTATGTAGCGCTTCAGGCCTCTCACTGGATGCTCGCAGCTCTCACTTCCCATGACCTTGTGAAACAGGCTGCCTGGATGTTCTGTTCATTTAATAGGTGAGGAAACAGATTTGGAGATGGTCAAAGAAATGGTCCACATCCACCCAGCTAGCCAGAGGTACATCTTGGACTAAAATCCCTTTCTTATTCACTGCTTGATAATTCATTTATAACTAACTAAATTGATGAGATACTCCCAGTGTCAAAGTTACACAAAGTCCTAAAGGGATCCCACTCCTTTGGAGCCTAAATAGACTAAATGGACTGTTGTGAAACTGAATGAAAAGACTATCATAAAGGTATTAGTTCTTGCTAAGTTAATTTATATGTTTAGCAGAATTCTGGCCAAAGTAATGACAATAGAACATTTTTGAGAATGTGATCTAAAGTATTCTGAAATTTTATTGTGAACCATAAATAGTAAGATTTGAGGGAAAAAACAGTAATGGGAGAGGATTTTCTCTGTCTGCTATGAAAAAATATTATTAAAATAGTATAGTATTAGTATAAGGATAGACTAATTAATAGAGCAGATTAAGTAGCTCAAAAATAGCTTACATTATATATTATTATTATTACAATATTACATTATGTAATAGATAATATATATCCAAATTATGTATATGGTAAAAAGGAATTTTGAATCAATGGAAAGGAAAATATTATCCAGTCATTTTTTCTATTAGATGGGAAATCTATCTAATAATGTTCCCAAGGAAAATTGGCTTGATTTGTGAGGCAGATAATCTCTTTCACTCTTCTTACACTGTATATAAAGGAAAAAAAAAATCCCCCCAAAAAGACTTAGGAGTCATATATCAAAAAGTTAAGTCATAATAGAAGATATAAATAAATGTTTATGAAAATCACATGTGGAGGGTTAGGATTTTCTAACTTTAAAAATAATAGAAGAAATCATAAAGAAAAAGGTCAATGTATTTGACCACATAAAATGCCTAAATTTCTATATATTTAAAAATATCCATGCAAAACAACATGAAAGATGAAAAGCATATTGAGATGAGCAAAATGGGGATGGAGGGTTGGTGAAAAATTGTAACAAATATTGGCAACTTTTTTTTTACATATAAACAACTTGTAAAATTGATTTTAAAATGTGAAAACTCTACCCAGTAGATAAAGATCACATACAGGCAGTTCATAAGAGGAAATAAAACTAATTTAACATACAACAAAATGTTTAACTCAGTAATGGTGAAGGAAATGAAAGATACTATTTTTTATATATCAGTTTTGCAAAGTTCTGAAAGAGCCTAATTGAAAACAACATGTGCTAAAATAAACACAACAGTGGCTACTGGGGAGGGTGCATAAGTACAGCTCTTTGGGAAAATCATTTTGTAAGATACTTAAGAACCTCAATGACCCAGATAACCACGATGGTGTGATCACTCATCTAGATCCAGACATCCTGGAGTGCACAGTCAAATGGGCCTTAAGAAGCATCACTACAAACAAAGCTAGTGGAGGTGATGGAATTCCAGCTGAGCTATTTCAAATCCGTAAAAGATGATACTGTTAAAATGCTTCACTCAGTATGCCACCAAATTTGGAAAACTCAACAGTGGTCACAGGACTGGAAAAGGTCAGTTTTTCATTCCAGTCCCAAAAAAAGGCAATGCCAAAGAATGCTCAAACTACCGCACAATTGCACTTATCTCACACGCTAGCAAAGTAATGCTCAAAATTCTCCAAGCCAGGCTTCAACGTGAACCGAGAACTTCCAGATGTTCAAGCTGGTTTTAGAAAAATCAGAGGAACCAGAGATCAAATTGCCAACATCTGTTGGCTCATAGAAAAAGCAAGAGAGTTCTGGAAAAGCATCTACTTCTGTTTCATTGACTTTGCCAAAACCTTTGACTGTGTGGATCACAACACACTGTGGAAAATTCTTCAAGAGATGGGAGGACCAGACCACCTTACCTGCCTCCTGAGAAATCTATATGCAGGTCAAGAAGCAACAGTTAGAACCAGACATGGAACAA
Organism: Bos indicus; assembly: GCF_029378745.1. Lineage (NCBI taxonomy): Eukaryota > Metazoa > Chordata > Mammalia > Artiodactyla > Bovidae > Bos > Bos indicus. Next base: position 12,458,457 of record NC_091769.1, read on the forward strand.
CAGACTGGTTTCAAATTGGGAAAGGAGTACATCAGGGCTGTATATTGTCACCCTGCTGGTTCAACTTATATGCAGAGGACATCAAGTGAAATGCTGAGCTGGATGAAGCTCAAGCTCAAGCTCAAGCTCAAGCTGGGAGAAATATCAATAACCTCAGATACACAGATGACACCACTCTTAATGGCAGAAAACACAGAGGAACTAAGAGCCTCTTAATGAAAGGGAAAGAGGAGAGTGAAAAGTCTGGCTTAAAACTCAACATTCAAAAAATTAAGATCATGGCATCCAGTCCCATCACTTCCTGTAGATAACAGATGGGGAAACAACGGAAACAGTGACAGACTTTTCTTTCTTGGGCTCCGAAATCACTGCAGATAGTGACTGCAGCCATGAAATTTAAAGACGCTTGCTCCTTGGAAGAAAAGCTATGACCAACACCACAGCATATTAAAAAGCAGAGACATTACTTTGCTGGCAAAGGTCCATATAATCAAAGCTATGGTTTTTTGAGTGTGAGAATTGGACCATAAAGAAGTCTGAGCACCAAAGAATTGATGCTTTTGAACTGTGGTGTTGGAGAGGACTCTTGAGAGTCCCTTGGACTGCAAGGAGATCAAATCAGTCAATCCTAAGGAAATCAATCCTGAATATTCATTGGAAGGACTGATGCTGAAGCTGACACTCCAATACTTTGGCCACCTGATGGGAAGAGCTGACTTACTAGAAAAGACCCTGATACTGGGAAAGATTAAAGGTAGGAGGAGAAGGGGATGACAGAGGATGAAATGGTTGGATGGCATCACCGACTCAATGGACATGAGTTTGAGCAAGCTCTGGGAGGCGGTGAAGGACAGGGAAGCCTGTTGTGCTGTATAGTCCATGCTGTCGGAAAGAGTTGGACATAACTGAATGACTGAATAGCGACAACAATAGCAACATCAAGAACCTTAATTATTCATATCCAAAAAGTAATTATAAAAAATAAACATTATGGCATTATTTATATTAGTGACAAATTAGACACTATGTAAATGTCCATGAGTGAAGGATTGCTATAGATTGTTCACTCAGTGGAATGTTGTGAAGCAAATGTTAAGTATTTAGAGAGGTGGTAAAATCTGGAAAAATACGATAGACTAAAAAGGTAACATACAAACTTGTTCTTCCAGTTTGTTCACACCAATATAAAAAGGAGAAAGAAAACAACCAATAAATGTGGAATGATTGGAAGAAAAGGCACCATTTTCAAATGGCTTGAATGGATCATTTAAAATTTTTCTTTATTTTGTAAAGTAAATATGAGGGAAAATATGAGCATAGTGGAAAAAAAGAAAGTATTTAAAAAGAGAAAAAGTCCTGTAGACTATTTTATTCTTCAGTCCTAAATTTTCCCACCTGAGGTTTGTAAAGATGAATTGTAGTTAGCTCCAGAATCTTTAGAATGAAGTGCACAGTGTTTTTCCAGTCTTTACTTGGATTTCTGCAAAGCACAGTAGTAGGCTAGTGAAAAATTTCCCAAATGCCTAGCATCTTATAGTCGTATGTAACCAGAAGTCCACTGATTGGTTATTTAAAGAAGCAAAGGAAGTCTCGGACAGTTGTTAGATCTGTAGCTCTTACTAGTATGGATTTAACACAAGTTTCATAGAATGAGTAGGGACTTTCCAATTCATAAATTATTTATTTAACTTAGCATAGTTGTATTGGTTCTGAATGTTCCTGTGCGAGCCTGCTAGCCATTAGGTGATCCACTCCAAAAGCTGCTAAATTATCTGGGTCATGTGTTTAAAGTTAGCTGCCTGGATCTGTAATTTCTGTTTTGGCTCTGAGCCCCTTCCTAACCACCTATTGGAATGGAGCTGCTGTTGAAATTCTTCTCTTATCAGTCCTCAGAAGTATAGTAAGGACCTGGGCCTGGTACCAAGGGTCATAGTTTGTCCTTTGCAGTTACCTCTTTTTGAATAAAAGGTGGTGGTGAATGGCAAATTCTACACATGTACTTGTTTTATTTACATAAACATGTATAGCTGAACTCATGTTAAGGAAATAGCAAACTTGTAGAAACTCATGTCTGTCTCTCTATTAATACTTTTTTTTTAATTAAATAAAGTTTTTTTCTAATTATAAAAATGTGTTAATTACTTAAATACTTAAACTCTGCTGTAATTCCATCTATCAGAGTGATGGATTCTTGGCACTTTGTTAGATATCTTTCTAATAAACCCATGTACCTTTCTTAGGAAAAGTTCTTGAAGAAGAATTATGAGACTAAAGGGCAGATTACTTTTAAGGATTCTGATGTATACTGCCCAGAAAGAGTGTACTGTTTTATACTACCATTATTTAAATCCTTGTCCATTAACACGAGTGCCTTGTGTTAGTACTTTCAAAAAATTTTTTTCAGATCATAAAAGTAAATGGGCTGGAGCTTCCCTTGGTGGTCCAGTAGTTAAGAATCTGCCTGCTAATGCAGGGGATGTGGGTTCAATCCCTCGTCTGGGAAGATCCCACATGCCACAGGGCAACTAAGCCCATGCGCCACAGCTACTGAGCCTGTGCACCTAGAGCCCGTGCTCCTCAGCAAGAGAAGCCACTGCAGTGAGAAGCCTGCGCACGACAAGGAGAGTCGCCCCACTCACTGCAGCTAGAGAAAGCTCGCGGGCAGCAATGAAGACCCGGCACAACCATAAATAAATAAATACAAAATTTTAAAAAGTAAATGGAGCAATTTAAGAAAGTTTGGAAAATGGGAGAAAACTGGGGAGGAGGTGTGGGGGCCTGGAAGGGGAGGTGAATAAGCCATTGTCCATCACTTTAAATATTTCCATACATTTCCTTTTAGTCTTTATTTTTTCTCCTGCAGTTAAAAACTATCATCATGCTGTGTATACAGTTTTGCATCTTGTTTTTAAAACAGTATTATAAGCATGTTAGTGTTATTAATATTCTTTATAACAGTCATTTTAGAAATCAGATTTTTATTCCTGAATTGAAACAAGGATGAATTTCCCATAAAATCAGATACAAAGCAACAAGATCTACTTTTATTTACCATATTCCAAATCTTAAGTCACAATTTTCTAGTTCAAAATAATGGAGAACCTCATTTGTCAAAGATAATTTGTCCAAAAAATTAAGAAGTGAATCTCTTGAAGAAAGATACCAGAATTTCACTGTAAATGGTGAAAAAAAAATTGTGATTTTTGTCTTCACAAGGGGCATTTAAAATTATGAATAAATTTTTTATATTATAGCAAAATTTAAATTGTAATTTTGCATTACTTCTTCAAAGAAAATAATCAAATTTTGAACTTACTCATTGGTGTATTCCGGAGAAGGCAATGGCACCCCACTCCAGTACTCTTGCCTGGAAAATCCCATGGACGGAGGAGCCTGCTAGGCTGCGGTCCATGGGGCCGCGGAGAGTCGGACACGACTGAGCGACTTCACTTTCGATTTTCACGTTCATGCATTGGAGAAGGAAATGGCAACCTGCTCCAGTGTTCTTGCCTGGAGAATCCCAGGGACGGGGGAGCCTGGTGGGCTGCCGTCTATGGGGTCGCACAGAGTCGGACACGACTGAAGTGACTTAGCATAGTATAGCATTGGTGTATTCACATTTGACTTTGTAGCAGGATTGTATAGTAGATCATTTTTGCGATTAGAGAGTGTTTTCAGTCTTGCCAGGACCTGTTTTATTCATTTGATATTTAAACTGTATTCTTTTGAGGAGCCTGCAGTGTCATCTTTACTGGTAACTTGCCCAACTCTGCCATTTCTTAAAGACTCTAATAGGCAGGGAGACAAGAATCCTAAACCTTTACAATATGCAGGACTAAGAACTATCTTGCTCAAAACGTCAGTGGTACCCTGCTTGAGAAACACTGCAAAGAGGAATGTAAGAATTCGGGATGTCAAGTGAGGATCAGTATGAAAAATGAAGGATATTAAATTATGGACCACTCCAAATTGATACCACAGTTGTTGACCTCATATAAGCAATAACTCATTTTAATTTATTATATAATATTCCATGAAATAGATATACTGTAGTTTACTCAAACTTTCCATAATTGTAAGTTTAGACCATTTCTGTTTTAGTGCACTTAGAAATATGTAACATTTCAGAGAACAATCTCCTTGCTGAAGCTTTTATTCTTTTTCATTTTAGATTTTTTAGTTAGGACATGTTCTAAGAATGAGAATTAATAGGATTAAATATATAAATACAATTAAGGTTTTTGGTAGTTAATTTTATTCAGTACTTTTGTACCTCTGCATGTATTTATGATTATATAGTTTTGATATTTTAAAAAGCTGGGTTTCATTCTATATATGTAATACAGTTTTACCTTTAAATTAAATGAGATAATGGATCTGAAAAGAATTACCAATGTGCCTGATACATAGATTTTTCAGCATATAATAAGTGAGTGAAATCTAGGTATGCTTTTTTTCTTGCCTTTTAAAATTGAGAAGGGCATACAAGGTTTATATGTTAACTTACTGGTAACTAATAAAATTTACTAATTAGGCTCATGGAGGCCTGCTCCCCTCCAGCTTAGTTGAGTAGTAAACTTGAATCTGACTGAATGTTTATTATACTTTTCCTAAAATTCATTTCATGTAAAGGCTTGTCTAGATTGCAAAATACTTCTGTGTTGGCATTTACCAATTGATTTACCTTTAATATGTATTTGTCCCATAGAGTCCTTCTATGACACATTCCACACTGTGGCTGACATGATGTATTTTTGCCAGATGCTGGCAGCCGTGGAATCTATCAATGCAGCAATTGGAGTCACTAAGTCACCAGTGGTACCTTCTCTTTTCCAGGTATTGAACAGTCGAGCTCAAGGGTGGGGAATGCAGGGTTTCGATGTTTATTTACTAGGTATCCACACTTTGCTGAGACGTTTCAATGAGTAAAAATACCTGTTGGCAGAGAAATAGCATTGTTTTCTCTGAATACACACACACAAAATCTGTCCAGAAATACTGGTACTGGCTTGGGTACTTTTAACTTTTCTACCTGTTGCAGAGAAATAGCAGTGTTTTATCTGAACACACACACACACACACACAGTCTGTAATACTGGTACTGACTTGGTACTTAAACTTGTTCTAAGTTGTTCTCAGTCTTTTTCTATTTACCTTGAATTTAATGGGGTTATGTTTCAGATAACACATTTATGTGTTGTCTTTTAAGAATGTATTTTAAAACTTGTTTTTCTCTTTTGGGTCTTTTTAATAGCTTCTTGGAAGAAACTTCATTTTGTTTATCATCTTTGGTACCATGGAAGAGATGCAAAACAAAGCTGTGGTTTTCTTTGTGTTTTATATATGGAGCACAGTTGAAATTTTCAGGTGGGTACAAATGCCAGGATGGTGTTTGAGTGCTCCTTCTACTATGGATAAGACTGTCTTATCCAGAGTCTCATTTTATTTGAGATTAAAGTTTCATGTGTGGAGTTCTGCCTGCATCTATGTGCTCTGCAAAGTTGAGACAGTGTTTTTTTTTAAATTAAAACATTAAAGATACTTTTTGAATTAAAAGTTTTTTTAATTAATTAATTTATTGTAATTGGAGGATCATTACTTTACAATATTGTGATGGTTTTTGCCATACTTCAGCATGAATTGGCCACAGGTATACATGTATCCCCCTATCCTGAACCCCGCGCCTTCTTCCCTCCCTACCCTGTCCCTCTGGGTTGTCCCAGACCACTGACTTTGGATACCCTCCTTCATATATTGAACTTGCACTGGTCACCTGTTTTACGTATGGTAATGTACATGTCTCAATGCTGTTCTCTCAAATCACCCCACCCTCACCTGCTCCCCCCGAGTCTAAAAGTCAGTTCTTTACATCTGTGTGTCCTTTACTACCCTGCATGTAGGATCATCAGTACTGTCTTTCTAAATTCCATATATATACGTTAATATACAATATTTGTTTTTCTCTTTCTGACTTACTTCACTCTGTATAATAGGCTCCAGGTTTATCCACCTCATTAGAACTGACTCAAATGTGTTCCTTTTTTATAGCTGAGTAATAGTCCATTGTGCATATGCACCACAACTTCCTTATCCGTTCATCTGCCGATGGACATCTAGGCTGCTTTCATAAAAGACTAGTCAAGTGCAGTAGTGAGACGGGGGAAAGAGTAGGATGAGGAGTTCGATCTATAACTGTGAACAATCAATTGAGATAATGCACTACTTTCAGACAAGCCTATTTATTTTTAAAAAATTTTATGTTTTGGCCTCACGCCATGCGGGATCTTAGTTCCCTGACCAGGGATCAGACCCATGTCCCCTGCAGTGGAAACACAGAGTTGGACTGCCAGGAAGTCTGAGGCTTTTTTTTTTAAAGCACTCAGTGGATCATAATACCAGCCTGGACACTGGGGAGGAGAAGGAGAGATCCAGAGAAACCAAAGGCCTATCTTACCCTTTAGGATCTTGCTGTCTTATTGGAAAGAAAGGACTCATTCACATGGAAAAATTCTTGAAAAGGATGAAGAAACATGTGACTGAAGAAGCATCCCAGGCTGGATGAAGTACTGAAGACCAGCCTTCGAGAAGGGATGATAGAATAAATCTTTGGCTATAAGATTACTGAAGTTTGAATTGATCTCTTATTTGATTCTTCAATTTTTGATTGTCAGTAGAAGAAATCTCTTAAAAAAATAACTTTGTGTTTGGCTGTGCCGGGTCTTCACTGTTGTGTGCGAGCTTTCTCTATTTGTGGCGAGTGGGGGCTACTCGCTAGTTGTGTGTTGTCTCTAAACCGCAGGCTCAGCCGATGTGGCGCATAGGCTTTACTTGCCCCGAGGCATGTAGACTCTTCCCAGACCAGGGATTGAACCCGTGTCCCCCGCATTGGCAGGTGAATTCTTTATCACTGGACCACCAGGGAAATCCAGAAATTATCCTTTTCTTAAAAAAAAATCTGATTAAAGTAGATGTGTTCTGTACCAGACCATACATATTCCATACTTCTTCCCTTTTCAGCCAAGTGGAGCATTGGTTTTGCAAACTGACTCTTCAGTTCTAGGTTTGGTGATATTTTGGGAAAGTTGACAGTTAAGAGGGAGAAAAGACATTAGCAGCCCTAGATTATGTCTTAACTGTAGTCTGTACCCCATGGCATCCTGTATACCCTCTAGTCTACTTAACACAAAAGTGAAAGAGATTATAGGTTCTTAATAGTAACTTTTACTGTTTGGGAGAAACAAATTTATGTTAGCTCTTTTTAAGTAGAGTATGCCTGATTATAGATTAGAGGTCTTTTTTTATACTTTAATTTTGGTAAATGTTCATTTAGGCAGAGATAAAGTGTCAAAGTATCTGTCCTAACCTACATGGGACATAGATCAGAACCAGGAATAAAGCCAAAATGCTTCTGAGGATCTGTTCCATGTACAGAACTTTTTCATAGAGGATTCCTTTCAGACCTAAACTTACTTTGCCATTATCGAGAATTCATATCCTTTTGGATAAGGAAATGGCAGCCCACTCCAGTATTCTTGCCTGGAAAATCCCATGGATGGTGGAGCCTGCCTGGTAGGCTACCGTCCATGGGGTCGCAAAGAGTCAGACACGACTGAATGACTTCACTTTCACTTTCATATCCTTTGAAGATTGGACGAAGAGCACGATGGGAGTTCATTAATTCTGCTAAAAAGAAGCCATGTGTGACTGATTGTGAAATTACTCTTCAATGATGTTCTAGAGTTGCATTCAGTGGTTTTTAACATGTGAATGCCTTATTTCCAATAGGTACCCCTTCTACATGCTCTCCTGCATTGACATGGATTGGAAGGTGCTCACATGGCTTCGTTACACTGTGTGGATTCCCCTATATCCTATGGGATGTTTGGCAGAAGGTACTTTAAAGAACTCTAGGACTTATATCTTACCTCCACTGAGTAGCCAGACCTCTCTTCCTCCCTCTGCTAGCTTTAGTCTGATACATGGGTGTTGAACTTTTACAAGAATTTCTTTCTAGTGGTTTCCTTCCACAATACTACTGCTGTCCAGACTGTTCCAAGGAAGTAGTTAGTTCATTTTGTTAAGGTTTGGAAGCTGGTGGTCATGCATGCTTCCTATTTATATGGTAGTTTTAATCTTCCAAAGCAAGTTCATATTGATGACTTCATTTTATTATGACAAACACCTAATGAGTGAATCAGATAGGCACTTTTCTCTCCATTTTATAGAATAGGAAGCTCAGTGCTATCAAATGACTGTTCCTTATTTACCTTTGCTGTCAGCTTGAAGGCTTATTTCCTAGGAAAGCTAGTGGGGAAAAAAGAAGAGGCGTGAGCCTATTGTACAAAGGGAGGAGGAAGCATTTTCAACAAACCTAGAACTGAAACTTGGAGGAGTTAGAAGGTTCTATCAGTAAATTTAATTGTATTTCATTTGCTTCTAAAAAGTTACTGTTTCTGCTTTCAGCTGTCTCAGTGATTCAGTCCATTCCAGTATTTAATGAAACAGGAAGATTCAGCTTCACATTGCCATATCCAGTGAAAATCAAAGTTAGATTTTCCTTTTTTCTTCAGATTTATCTTATATTACTATTTTTAGGTAAGTATTGGCTCCATAATAGATTCTTTCTGTTGCTTCTTAGAAGGTAGTTAAATGATTCAAAGTTTTAGAAATCCTTATTAATATTCTTGCTTTCAAAAGAGTGGAAATAAGTTTAAGAACAAATTACATTGCAGAACAGACCCACTGGAGAATATGCCACGTAGAAATATTTCTTCTCACATCTTGATTGGATGAGTTCTTTTCTTGAAATGCTCTTGGTCATTCAGACTTTCCCATATTTCATGTTTAAAATAATGTAAGAAGCGCTTTTAAAACTGAATAAAAAGCTCATTTTACTTTTGCTGATTTCAGTAGCAGATTCCTTATCCAGAGGAATTGTTACAGAGGTGGTAATACAGCTGGCAGCAAGGAAGAAGGCAATAAAGGCCTCCGTTCAAGGACCCGCAAGACGTCAGAAAGCCTTCTACCTGACAATAGGAAAGCCCCCTATTCCTCATGTAAAACCTTGCTTGCTTATCAACTTCTATATAAAATCATAAATTCTTGTCTTAATTCATAAAAACTAGGGACCTCCTAAGAACTAAAAGAAGGGATAGAGAAGTAAACCTAAATTATTGCAAGTTTGAAAGATAAAAGCCTAATTAGGAGGACTGTTTACTTTGGATAAAGTTCTGACACATTTTAATATAATTTATATGTATTTCTCCCTGTTGTATTTCACAAAAGTCATGAGGTGGCCTTAAGTATGGCTATTTGGTCTCCTGGCAACAGAAGGATGTGACACAGATAGTGTACTAGTTATCTTTTTCTGTGTAACAAATTAGCCCAAAATGTAGCAGCTTAAGACAACATACAATTATTATCGGGCATGTTTTCCTGGTCAGGAAGCAGGCAAGCTGAGTGGGCCTGGCTCGGGGACCCTCACGAGGTTTCAGTCAAGCTGTTGGCTCAGTTGGGGCTATAGTTTCTGCAGACTTGACCGGGGCTGGAGGATCTACTGCAAGCTCGCTTGTGTAGCTGTGGGCAGGAAGGCTTCGGTGTCCCGCCACAGTACTCCATGTGGATGCTCATAACATGGCTTCTCGCCAAAGCAAGTGATCTGGAAGAAAGCCAGAAGTCAAACTCCCTTTTTTTTCCCTTTAAAAAATTTATGTATTATTGAAATATATTTGACATAAAACATTGTGTAACTTTAAGGTATATAACACTGATTTGATACATCAGGTGTAATAAGATTGCCATTGTAGTGATAATTAGCACTTCTGTCACGTCCACCCTTTTTATAACCTAAACTCAGATTTACTGTTACTTTTACTGTGTTCTCTGTTACACAGATCAACCTTGTACAGTGTGGGAGGGGACTACACAAGGGTATGGGATACCAGGAAGTAGGGATTACTGGGGACCAGCTCGGAGGCTGGCTTCCCCATACCGAGAGGGAGACCACAAAAAGTGAACCCAAGAAGTTGGAAAGCCCAGTGATCTTACTTATTTGGTTGTGCCATGCATTTTTGGGATCTTAGTACCCCGACCAGAGACTGAACCTGGGCCCTTGGCAGCGAAAGCTCAGAGTCCTAACCACTGGACCACGAGGGGATTCCTGATTTTGGCCATTTAGAAGTGGGGGAGAAGAGAACTACATCCTTTTGGAGCCCTTCAGGGAATCAGCGCATGGCAGAAGCACAGTTAAACGAGACACATTATGAGTACCCTCATAACAAAGGTTACCTTTTGTTCCATGTCTTCTTTTCCATTTCATAAAGGATATTACCCATTTCAGAAAGGTTTCAAACCAAAAATGTTACAGTCTTTGGTGCTTGAAGAGAGCAAGCATCAATTTGGAAAATGCACTCATTAAAAGAGCTTTTTACTTCTATTCCTGCATAAGTCTAGTACTGCTGTAATTAAGCTGCAACCAATGGACCTACTGAGAGTAGGAATAAGTACTGGAAAGACCCTTAAAATATTTTACTAAAAAATGAATATTAATGTTCACTAACCCTAGTGGCGGAGAAGGCAATGGCACCCCACTCCAGTACTCTTGCCTAGAAAATCCCATGGATGGAGGAGCCTGGTAGGCTGCAGTCCATGGGGTTGCTAGAGTCGGACACGACTAAGAGACTTCACTTTCACTTTTCACTTTCATACATTGGAGAAGGAAATGGCAACCCACTCCAGTGTTCTTGCCTGGAGAATCCCAGGGATGGCGGAGCCTGGTGGGCTGCCATCTATGGGCTCGCACAGAGTCGGACACGACTGAAGCAACTTAGCAGCAGCAGCAGCAGCAACCCTAGTGGCTTTTCCTTGTGTTGCATATTCTAACTTACAAGGTTCTATACTCATATTTAGCTTGCCTACAATGAGTGTGTAGTTGTTCTTGAGAATGATACCCTAAATCTGCATAATTTAGGAGCAGTATAACAATTATATTTGTGTACAGATCAAACGTTCCTTCTCTCACAGTAAGTCTATAAAATAAGTGTTTTTAACTCTATTGTACAATGGAAAAAATGGAAGTGAGGTTTCGCTATAGAGCTCCTCAGTGATCACGTGGGATTGAAATTTTTTTCTGGCTCTGAAATCCTTTGTTTTCTAGTTCACTGAATTTTGTTTCCTAGAAAAGTGTCTCATACCTTTTAGGCTATTGCTTAATATATATTATTGCCTAGCCTTGAATTAAAAATTAGGTTCTCTTTCTGTTTCAAATTTGTATATTTCAGTTTGTGTAAATCCTACCTTAAAAGAAAGGAAAAAGAGTATTGAATTCTAATTAATGAATTTTTTAGGGGTGAAGTGTACTGATGTCTTCAACTTACATTGAAATACATAAAAAATGAGATGGGAATGGGTATGTGATAAAGTAAGTGTAATAAACAGTTAAAGTTTAAATTTAGGTGTTCACTGTACAATGATTTAATTTGTATATTTGAAAATTTTCATAATGAAGCATGAGAGAAAATTAAATTGTAAAACCCACTGGGGGAAAACTGAATGTCTCTAGTGCATTGTTAATATGTGTTCTAGGTTGTGCTTCTTGAGGAACTGCAGGAAGCACAGGGCTGTGGGATATGAAAAACAGACAGCTAGGGACTGTTCTACCCCAAGAACTTCTGCTTATAAACAGAGACAAAGATTCTAATTGGCCTCTTTTCTTTTCCAGGGTTATACGTAAATTTCCGCTATCTTTATAAACAGCGCAGGCGGCGCTTTGGACAAAAAAAGAAAAAGATCCACTAAACGGAAGAGATTTAGATGACTTTTTGCCAGTTTGAGCCTAATCTATAGTTCTTACAGTTTTACCTTCTTGTACTGATGTAAAAGTTTTTTTAAAGTTAAATGATTCAATTCTCAGTGGAGCTATCTTCTTTTTTTCCCAGTAACATTCCTGAATTTACTGTATTACCTTAGTGTAGTCCTCGCATGACATGGGTTCCTGATACCCGATGACAGGTTCATTCTTGTGTATTCTGTTAGTGACAGCAAAAGACTCAGCCATACCCCCACCCACTCCATCTCTAGTCAGTCTGTTTCACAGGCCCCAGATATTTCTTCAGTGCCCTGAGGCTACCAGCTACTGGCCGTGTGTATAGCTGAGATGTGTTCTTTGCAGCTATTGCTTGTGGGGAAAAAAAACCAAAAAGACTATGTAGCTGTATAGGAGGCTCCAAAAGTGACTCAGAAAAAGACCTAATATATTCTGTACCCAAGGGGCTACTTGTTAAGTGGGTTGGCATTGATTTTTTTTTTTTTTTGAAAATTAAGTTTGACTCAGTTACTGATAAAAACATTTCTGAGTCCAGGTAGGGCTGGAGGACACATATTACCTGTGAAACTTTTGGTCTCTCTAGCGACATCTTAACCTGCATAGGCACTGGAGAGCCACAGGGTGATTTGAGAGAAACCAGTCAGAACCTTGGAACACCATGATCACTTACTTCGTTTGTAGCTAAATCACAGCTGTTTTCAACATGAAAGCTGGAAACCTTAGTTAGGAAACAGACTGTAAACGAGTTCCAAACCCAGACGGCACTATAGGGATCAAAAAGGTAGTCTGGCAATGCAGCTTGTGGCACGCTGGAAACCTCAGAGTAGACCACACTAAAAGTAGCTACAGAACTGTCTTAGGCTGTGCACAGACATAAAGACACTCAGCCTTCCTTCCCCTGCACTGACCGAGTTCATGTGCTTGTGTACCTGTCAGAGTCAGCTGGTGAGACTGTCTGTTTTTGAACATGCCTCAAAAACACCAGGTTTTTATTTTGCTGCTGTTTCACCTGTTTGCAGCAGGCCAGTGAAAACAGAGTGAGAACTCTGGCTGAAGAACCACCATCTGAGCCTTAACGAAGATTCCTTACAGGAAGTTCACCAACAGAGGAACTGAGAAAAATCTTTTAAGATATGGCCACCATCAAAAACATTAGTTTTCCCTAGTACATTCCAAGTAAACCAAGTAAAATAAGTAATGTTTGTCTATAAGAATTTAAGGTATGATAGCTCTTTCTGTTCTGCCATTCCCACTATTCCTGGGGGAAGGGGGACTTGGATTATGCCATTTCTCTGAGCCCAAGATAGAAACTTGGTTTGACCTAAAGACATCTGGTTAGTATAGGCCTATACTAACCAGACGTCAAGTTCACTGCATTGAAGGATATCTTGCATGTCTGCAACTTCTGTCAGCATTTGTTTGTATTAATTTCTGGTGTCTTCTCAACTGACTTTCTATGTGTAATTGGGCAGATCAGCTTTACAGTAGATTATGCTGTAAAGAATCTTGTATTCTTAGTGATTGTTAAAAACCTCACTGCTGTCTAAAAAAGCTAAAGATTGTGTATTTCTATTAAAACATTTACAATCAAAATCCTAGTAACTTGTGTTTAAAGATCATTTAGTCTAATGGTTTCAAAATTATTAGTGATAAATCCTTTCATTTAGACAAAATATTATATAGGCATACTTTGATTTATTACACTTCACAGATACTTGCATTTTTCAGAAATTGAAGATCCCTGTGTTGTCAGAGGATGTTTGGCTTTTCCTTTTTTAACCAATAAACTAGTTTTTACTCAAGGTATGTACATTTTATCTTAGACATAATGCTATTGCACACTTAACAGACTATAGTATAAACTATAACATTTTTATATACTGGGAAACCAAGAAATTTGTGTGGTTCACCTTATTACAATACCTGCTTTATCATGGTGGCCTGGAGGTGAACCTTCGAAATCTCTGAGGTATGCCTCTATAGCAGTTCAGCATGTTATTAATAAGTAAAACATGGTTGCTTGGCCTGGATGGCAGGGGAGCTTGGTGGAGAATGGATACACGAATATGTATGGCTGAGTCCTTGTGCTGTTCACCTAACACTATCACAACATTTTTAATTGGCTATACCTCAATACAAAATGAAAAGTTTAAAACAATATGGTTGCCTGGGCTGAAGCCTATGGGAATAATTCCTTAGGATGTTTACAGAGCAATCTGAAAAGCACTACTGATGTAAATAAATCCCAGGGAAGTTTAATGACTTGCCCAAGGTCATGAAGCTAGCTGATGGACTAGAACCATAACTGACTACAGTGATGTCAGAACCTGGCTTAGGCAGTGAGGCCTAACCAGTGTCAGAAATAAGGAAGTCAATATGGAATCCAAGGAACCTTCAAGAATCTATGCCACTTAGGAAGCTGAAATTATATTTATGTTGTAGGAGAGACCCAAGGCAAAGACCTACTGGTTTCCCAGTGAAACCATTTTATAGAAAACCAAATATTTTATTTTCATTAAAAAATTTGAATAAATGAGGATCATACATTTATGGTTGCTGTTTAAGTTTGTATCTCAAGATATACCAAAAGCACCCTAAGGGTTGCCACTGACTTTTTTGCCCAAGTTTTAAGGAAATTCTGAAACTTAGGGATGTCGGGATTGTGTTTAACAAGTCTCCTCTCCCAACCACAGGTACTTGAAAATGTCCCTATGGTTGGGAGAGGAAAAGAATGGAGAGGTCTTTCAGAAACAGAACCCAAGCTGTTGGGTTTCCTGAGGATGGTGGAGAGGGCTCTACACTTGTCAGTCTTTCAAGCGTTTCAGGAGATGTTCTCGTTGTGGGAGCAACAGCTGTCTTTGGGATTTAAAAGACTCTGAGCTCCAGAAAGCAGCTGCCCACCCTGCAGAACCTTCTCGGAATAGCAGAGTCAAACCTGTGAGGAGTGTGTCTCAGGCAGTCTCGGAAGGTCTTCGGGCAGCCGCTGCAGAGGTGAACAGACTGAAAAGGTTTTACCCGAAATCATTCTCACTTGAAAAAAAGAAGGAAGGCTTCCAAAGTCAGCGTCATATTCTCTCTGCGCTGCTCCCAGAGAAGTCTGTCTGCAGAGGTGTGATGTTGTGGTCATACCCAGCGTACTCAGAAGTGCCAGTACTGGCCAGCTTGAGCTGCTGGGCAGCGTGGGTCAGCTGGAACGCAGCGTCGGGGTGAGCCGTGTCGGGCAGCAGCGTGCACTCCCTTTCTAGCATGTCTGCCACCCCTTTGAGCAGGTCCAGGAAACCAAAGGCCAAGGCAGCCTTTCGTAAACGGTTCAGCTCCTGAAACAAACAAAACACCAGTGTTCCTAAAATGCATTCTCCTCATCACAAACTTCCTAAGTGCTCAGTGTGACATATATTCCCCTTGACCCCCAAACTTAAATGAGTGTTTTTGTATCAGAACAAATATTTGTACAGTGACACCCATAATAAGAGGGTGTGAAGACATGCCTGGGAAGTAGTTCCTCTACAGGTGGTCAGCAGGCAAAGGACAACAGGCTTCTGAAACTGAGGTTATCCTCACCACAGTTCATGACCACTTAGGCCAAACATGGTGAGGTGCTTTGCGTACATCATTTCATGTACAGTACTCGTAACTCTGGGCTTCCTGGTGGCACAGTGGTAAAGAATCTGCCTACCAATGCAGGAGATGTGGGTTAGATCTCTGGGTCAGGAAGATTCCCTGGAGAAGGCAATGGCAACCTGCTCAGTACTCTTGCCTGGAGAATAATCCCATGGACAGAGGAGCCTGTCGGGCTATAGTCCATGGGGTCACAAAGAGTTGGACACGACTTGGCGATTAAACAACAACTCATAACTCTGAGGATACTTCATCTCTGTTACTCAGGTATGGAAAAGGCTTGCCCAAACCTCAGAGGGCTCTTAACCCTTTGGTGCCTCTCTGGCTGGAGCCTTAGACTGAATGACAATGAGTATGTCTGGAGGAGTCAGGAAGTCAGACCCCAAAGACTGCCTCAAAAAGAGAAGTCAAATACTGGATGGAAGCAGAGAAACATGAAATGCCCCATCCATCACTTAGCAGTGTGATCTGGGCAAGTTGTGCAGCCTCTCTGGGTGTCAGTGGCCTCATTTACAAAACGAGGCTCACCTCTGCTGTGCCCACTGGAGGGGTAGACACAGCCATCTGGTAGAGGCCCCTTCCCACTCTGTTATGTAGGTTATATAAAACCAGAAGAAAGAAACAGACTTTCTGATCACCTTTCTACGATCATCTGTTTACAGATGAAAAGTTCAGAAGAAGGCCAAAGTATAGACGAATAGACAGCTCTGCAGGCAGGCAGGGGCTGCAATCACGGGGTGGTCATCTAGGGCCAATATGGATTAAGGGCTTCGGTTAGGGGGAGGCATGGTGGGCTGAACCACTCTCTGGTTGAACTCTTGCCTGATTTCACCAGCTCGCTACATAATTAGGGTTGAAGACATAAAGGTAATGAGATAACACCCAAAGCACCTATGTTCTCTGGAAGAGATGCTAGCTACCCTGGGGTTGACTGTGTGCACGATATTTTAAGATTAGCAAGCTAGGACACAACTGACAATACTGCATACCTCACACTGCCACTTAATTTAATTTAAGCCAAATATCAGAAGGACAGGAGAAGCAAGAGTGAACTTAAATGCCACCCCCAACCCCCACCCCATCTCTTGAAGCTTGACTCCACCAATGGTTCTGCATTAGTGAGATATGATTCTGGAGGGCCATTCTTTTGCAATTTATAAATGTATATATTTTTTAAAACACTCACTATCTTTTGGCTGCACCACATGGCAGGTGAAATCCTATTTCTCCAACCACAAATTGAGCCTGTGCCCGCGGCATGGGAAGCATGGAGTCTGAACCACTGGCCCGCCAGGGAAGTCTCGTAAGTGGGCCATTTTAGAAGTCATTACCAGAAGCAGCTCCTCTGGCAAAGTATGAATGTTCTGAGCAGACACGTCCTGGAAAAACGTCCACTGGTTGCCTGGAGTTAGATCGGATACCCATTTGGGAACAGGGAGGAGCGTTAAGGGCTATGACTCCCAGGTCCTTTCAGCTCCTTCCCTCAGCCATTCGCAGCAGCACCAAGACAGAGAAGACCTGCCAGAGGGCCCACCACACAGAACCAGCCACTTAGACACTCCTGACTCCTGGAGTTTAGGGCAGGTACAGACCTATCGCTTCTACTGACTTTACTGATGAAAAATTGGAGGCACAAACAAGTATTTCTAATTCCTGTCCATGTTCAGTGTTTACACTACTGTGAAGCAGTTTATTTCTGGCACGCAACATGGAGCCCACCTTCAACTACCATAATTCCGTAGTCTCACCTTATAGAATGTCTGTGTTTTTTCAGGTAGTTTCCTTGCATTTCTTAAAATCTTCTGTACATCAGTCTATAGAGGGTAAAACGAATTCAATGTTAGAATTCTGTGGTAAAAAGGGAAAGAATACAAAAGGACACCTTTAAATGGAAAAAAATGAAAATGAGAAGAGTTATAGTGTAAAGATGAGGCTCCCTTCTAAGTTAATGTTACTGTTCAGCATTAGGAAATCATCTCTCTCCTTCAAAAGGCTTGATGATACTAAAGCCCATGGCGAAAAAAATGAACTTGTCTCACAAAAACACCCCCAGTAAACCCATACATCTATGGCCAGAGGCTTTTAGACAAGGATGCCAAGACCATTCAATGGGGGGAAGAAGTCTCTTTAACAAATGGTGCCTGGATAACTGGATAGCCACCTGCAAAAGAATGAGGTTGGACCCTTACTTCATACCATACCCACAAAATTGACTCAAAATGGATCAGAGGCCTAAATGTTAAGAGCTAAAACTATAAAACTCTTACCATAAAACTTACTTATAAAACTCTTAAAACAACACAGCAACAAAAGAAAAAAACTTGGCAAATGATCATAGCAGCATTATTCACAATAGCCAAAAGGTAGAAATAATCCAAAAGTTCATCAACTGAATGAATGGACAAATATGGACTTTATACATTGGACCATTATTTATTCAATGGACTATTATTACTCAGCCATCAAAAGGAATGAAGGACTGATACATGCTACAACATGAATGACTGTTGAAAACATTACGCTAAGAGAAGTCAAACACAAAAAGGCACATATATGATGCAGTTTACATGAAATATCCAGAACAGACAAATCCTTACAGACGATAGAAAGCAGGTAAGTGGTTGCCTAGAGCTGGGGCAAGAGTGACTTGTTTAGCGGGTAAAGGATTTCCTTTTGGGGTGATGAACATGTTTTTGAACTAGACAGTGGTGATGGTCATGTAACACTGTGATTATATTAATGTCACTGAATTGAATGCTTTAAAATGTCTGAAATGGTAACTTCTGTTATGTGCACCTCACCATAATAAAACAACACATCCAGACCAAAACAAAATTTAAAAAACAGTTTTAGAAAAATTCAGCTCTCCTTCAGACAGGGAAGTGCTGGGGTCAGCGATGGCAAGAAAGAGGGAGAACTTTAATTTCCAACAAAGGGAAGAGGCCCCTTAGTCAGGGCAGGATGTGTCTGTCTAGTCTCCCTGAAAAGGGGGCTAGAAGAGACTATGCGTCAATAGAGGTTACTTCTGTGGTCAGGTGGCCTGACTGCCTCTTCTCATTTGGCTTGGACTGGACTCATGGGAGAAACAAAGGAAAAAAGAAAAGGCATTCAAGTGAGAAAAAAAGTTCAAAAACTGATTTTTAAAAATAGGTATGAATGACTTTGCCAATGGGAGGAGAAAGTCACTGAGCCCCTTGACTAAAGGCAGCACACCTTGATAATAGGATAATTTCATAGGAGTCTTCCATAAAGCGTTTCTGTGGTATTACATGGTAATGCTTTGACTTACATTGTGCCGATGGGAGAAATAATCACATGAAGGTTTTTATGTCTTCCTCAAAACTGGTACTAAAGATAACACCTATAATATTATTCAATGACTCACCATGTCAAAACTTTTACATTAAAATTTAATGCTGGAAAAAATGTGTCTCTCTAGAAGAACTGACATGCTTCCTTTTATCAGACAAGGAGAACCATATAACCAACATGTTTTTTTTTGACCTTGGTAGCAGGAAGCTCAAGAGCCAAATTGCTCAAACACAATTATCATTCTGCCTTGGCTTCCTGGAACACCGTCTTTCTTCTTCCTCTAGGTCTTATATTGCTCCAAATTTTGTAAAAAATGATTCTGCTACGTACGTGTTTTACTGTAGGCCACCTCAAATCCTTTTTGGAAATAATGACAAATATAAGAAGTAAATGAATTACGAAGTATCAGAGGAAAAGAAAATCAAATCAAATGTCCTCCTGCCTGCAGGAACCCCTCCTCCTGTCCCCAGTGGAGAGCAGCGTGGATGGTAATATTACCTGCAGGCCACTGGGTTTGATCCACACCGTCACATTCTGGGCATAACTGCGCTTGTTTTTGGGCTGCAGGGGGAACGGGCTCTTATTATCATCCTCACCATAAGGGTTTTCTTTAGCATCTTAAAAGAAAAAAACAAGCTTGAAATGACATCTGGCAAAACACAGTCAAGCACATTTCCAATTAGGTTAGAAGCTCTTTGAATCATTCGATCTCCTATATCCTATTACCTCCCTAATTAAGAAAATCCATTAACTTCCGTCAGGTTGGGGAACCTGTTCTCAGCACTAACGTTGGACACTGAACAATCAACTGAGGCCCAGGCAAGTGAAAAACAGCTTACTGTCTTTAAATATACAAGTTTTACTTATCTGCTTTATAAATTAAGGTCATAAGAGGATAAAAATACATAAAATAATACTAAAGTGTATATAAAAATATATGTATACCTACATACTGCAATTCTACATAGTCTAGCCCAGCACTCTCCAACAGAACTTTCTGTGATAAGGAAAGGTAGCCACACCCCATGAGACCACTGAACCCTTGACACCTGGCTAGTGTAGCAGAGGAACTGGATTTTATTTAATTAAATTTGAATAGCCTCCTGTGGTGAGTGGCTACTGGATCAGACAGCATAGGTAGAGACATTGAGAAAATTTAAAAGTGAAATTACATATAGCCAATTTAAGGAAAAGAGCAGGGAAGAAATACCTTCTTGGTGAAACATACCCATCTTACGGGTTACTGGTTTACTGCTTCCACAGACATAAAGCCATGTTGAGTTTATAGCCACGTGGATAAACAAAGATTTCTATTTTTCCACCTGCTTCCTGAGTCAATGATATTTTGTCACAAACTTACAAAGCATACTTATTACCTCTTGGCTCATTTTATCCGTGTCATCTTTCAGGGTAGACAGAGCAGGAATCATTTTCCCAACAAGACTGGGGAGCTTAAATCCCTTGCCCACGTTTCTGTTGAAAACTGGAATTAGCTCAGCTTCTCTAACTGACCCAGAGGTGCTCTAACCCCAATCTGGTCATTAATTTGGGTGCCTTGTACTGGCCCCATTCTACCTCTGTCACTGCCCTCTCCTCCTACCCCCTCCAAAAATTTATTGGTTCAGCTTTCCAGATGTTTCCATGAAGACTTGTCACTCCATAAGCCTTTCTAAGTCAGGCCAAGATCCCAACTGTCATTTCCCAGGCAACATGCTTATTTCCAACTTTTTGGCCACTGTTTCCGTTCTTCCCCTGTCTGCAATGCTCTCTTTTCCTCATTTATTTATTCCCTCCCTCACGTACTCATTCGTCGTCTATATTAAGACCTCACTATGTAGGAAGCACCATGCTAGGAAGTATGGCTAGAGAAGATATTTTTTTCTGGCCTCAATGAAGAATATGAGTATTTATGAAGGGTATTTATTAAATTACAACTGTGTGCAAAATACTTAACATATACAACTTATCTCCTTTTAGCAACTCAAGAGGGTAGATATTATTAGTCTCATTAAACATGAGAAAATTGAGGCTCAGATTTCACAGGGACAGCTGGGCCTGGTTTCAAAGGCAATACTTCTTCCCCCATTCAACACTGCTATTCCTCACCTACCCAAATGTACTTAAATTCCAGGTCCGGATCCTATCCTACATTCTCCATGGAGTTGTCCCAGTGTTTTCTGGTAGACGATTTGTCTAGTCCCGTTTATCCTACAGCACTCAGTGTTAGTACCCAACATTTCGGCATCTTATTACAGCCTACCTTATATTGTCTCTAATTGCTTGGAGCCTCTATGTGGAAACTGGCTTAGTAGACATTAATGAAAAAAGAACAGGAAATCTTAGAAATAATAAATATGATAATGGAAAATTTTTTTAAATATTGGTTGCAAGATAAAATTGAAGATATCTTACAGAAGGTAGAACAAAAAATTTCAAAACTGAAAAATATGGGTAGGATAAGAAAATTACACACATGCACACAAATACTATAAACACATCTAGAAAAGGAGAACAAAGAATACACGGAGGAAACCAAAGACATATTCGTGCTTCCAGGACTTGAATTGCGAGATGGAAGCATTGAGTCCAGCACAATGATGAAGAGACCGAAACCAAGGAATGTGATTCGGAACATCTAGAACGCTAGGGACACTAGAAGAGCCTCAAGGTGCACAGAGAAACAGAGACCAGGGTCAAAGCTCGGACGGTCAGCATGGCACTAGACT
Organism: Bos indicus; assembly: GCF_029378745.1. Lineage (NCBI taxonomy): Eukaryota > Metazoa > Chordata > Mammalia > Artiodactyla > Bovidae > Bos > Bos indicus. The sequence continues at coordinate 12,479,937 of NC_091769.1, forward strand.
CTCAGGAGCAACACTGGAAGCCAGAAGAGACAACAGAATGATGCTTCAATACTCTAAGGGAAAATGATTCCTGACCTAGAACTCAATATTCAACCATACCATCCGTAGAGTGTAAGGGATGAAATACGGACATTTCCACAAATATGAGACTTCAAATGCTTACTTCCCATGTGCCCTTTTCTCAGGAGGATTCATCAACCAGGAGAGTCACGGGAGAGATGTGAAGGGAAGACGTGGGATGACAGCTATGCAATGTGCCTAGAGAATAACCAGTCCATTCATGAAACAAAAGGAAGGAAGATGACTCTCAGGAAAAAAAGAAAGTGACAACAAAATACGTAAAGGATGTCTTTTGCTTAGGCAGGAATTGGTGATAGGTACGTGGAAAAGAGCAAAGAAAAACAAGGGGGAAGAAAAGGCAGGGGAAGGCCATGAGGGCCCAGAGTGATGGCTGCACTCATCTGTTGCTGGCTTCCCCCCAGCCTGGCTGCCAGGCTCTTTCCTGGATTCTAAGAGGAATGTCGGTGTCTTCCCTACAGAGCTCTCCTGTTAATTACAGTCAGTCAGAATACATTTAGCTTACCTGCTAGAAAAAAGAAATATCTAATTAAAAACAACAGTAGTATCTGGGGTAGGACACAAAGAGTTGCAAAACAAAGGAAACATCGCACTGTGCAGCACGTGGCTTAGCAGCGAGTAGCACTGACTTTGCTCAGCAAGGACCAAAAACTGGCTGAACGGTCAAGAACACCATAACCACACTGCAACGGTTGAGCAAGGGAAAAATGTGCTTCTTGGGTGAACAGGTGGGCAAGGATGGCAGTAGTAAGAGAAGAGCTAAGCAGTTTTCCTTGAAAAGTAAAAAAATGGCATTAAAATAACAGTCAAGAAATAGCTATATATGTAAATTATTTAGAAATGTAAGTAAAATATCAGAAGAAAAAATTAAAATTTGAGAATGGTTATCTGTAAGAACAGAATTAGGAGTAGAAGGGGGTAGGTATAAATAGTAGTATTTTGCAAGCTTCCCTTTAATTAAAAAATCATAATTAAAATAGCAAGCTCTACCATTCAAATGCGCCTACTGTGTGTCAGGTACTCATTTCCTTAGAAACTTCTCTCACCAACTAGCTAAGACAGGTTTTATTGTTACTGGTGGCTCAGAGGTTAAAGCGTATGCCTGCAATGCGGGAGACCTGGGTTCAATCCCTGGGTTGGGAAGATCCCCTGGAGAAAGAAATGGCAACCCACTCCAGTACTCTTGCCTGGAAAATCCCATGGAGGGAAGAGCCTGGTAGGCTACAGTCCAGGGTCGCAAAGAGTCAGACACGACTGAGCAACTTCACTTTCACTTTTACTACTTGTTACCATGACAATCCCAATCTCCTAGGACTGTTGTGAGAGTTAAATGAGATGACCCATTTCATTTTGTCTAGCACAGTGCCTGGCACAAAGTTAAATTCAATAGATGTTAGTTCTTACTACCCTCATTGAAAAGAACAGAGGGAGAGAAAAAAAAAACAAACCATGAATATAGGGCTGAGAAAAAAGCAGTTCCATCTGATTTAAGAATATGCACAATGAGCCACGCATTGCTAGGCTGGCAGCCGGATCAGAAAGGAATATGAACACTACTACCTTAGATTATGGACAGGCGCTGTGGTAAAAACGATCACAATAGTTTAGGTTAAGTATCAGATGTAAGTATTTTAGGCTTTGGGGATTATATGGTCTCTGTTGTAACTGCTCAATTTTGCCACTGAAGCAGGACAGCCATAGGTATGTAAACGAATGGGAGAGATTCTGTAATAAAACTTAACAATAAAACTATATTTACAAAACAAGCAGTGGGTTAATTTGGCCTGCAGGCCATTGTTAGCTGACCTCTGATCTAAGTGATCTGCTTTCTGAGAAATCTGTATGCAGGTCAAGAAGCAACAGTTAGAACCAGAGGTAGAACAACAAACTGGTTCCAAATTCCGAAAGGAGTATGTCAAGGCTGTATATTGTCACCCTGCTTATTTAACTTATATGCAGAGTACATCATGTGAGATGCCAGGCTGGATGAAGCACAAGCTGGAATCAAGATCACTGGGAGAAATATCAATAACCTCAGATATGCAGATGATACCACCCTTATCCAAGAAAGCGAAGAGGAACTACAGAGCCTCTTGATGAATGTGAAAGAGAAGAGAGAAAAAGTTGGCTTAAAACTCAACATTCAAAAAACGAAGATCATGGCATTCAGTCCCATCACTTCGTGGCAAACAGATGGGGAAACAATGGAAACAGTGACAGATGTTACTTTTTTGGGCTCCAAAATCACTGCAGATGGTGACTTGCAGCCATGAAATTAAAAGACGCTTGCTCCTTGGAAGAAAAGCTATGACCAACATAAGGACAGCATATTAAAAAGCAGAGACATTACTTTGCCAACAAAGGTCCATCTAGTCAAAGCTATAGTTGTTCATGTACGGATGTGAGAGTTGGACTATAAAGAAAGCTGAGTGCAGAAGAATTGATGCCTTTGAACTGTGGTGTTGGAGAAGACTCTTGAGAGTCCCTTGGACTGCAAGGAGATCCAACCAGTCCATCCTAAAGAAAATCAGTCCTGAATATTCATTGGAAGGACTGATGCTGAAGCTAAAGCTCCAGTATTTTGGCCACCTGATGTGAAGAACTGACTTATTGGAAAAGACCCTGATGCTGGGAAAGATTGCAGGTGGGAGGAGAAGGGGACGACAGAGGATGAGATGGTTGGATGGCATCACTGACTCAATGGACATGGGTTTGGGTGAACTCCGGGAGTTGGTGATGGACAGGGAAGCCTGGTGTGCTGCCAGGCTTGGGGTCGCAAAGAGTTGGACATGACTGAGCAACTGAACTGAACTGAACTGATCTAAGTGAAAGGTAAAGAATCCCAGTACAATGCAAAAGCCCTGAGAATCAAAGGTCAGAATGAATGTAGGAATGCTGCAGAGTGAATAAAGGGGGTGAGGAATCCCTTTACACACACACACACACACACACCCAGGTTCTCTTCCAATTACTGTCCTCTTTCTGTCCTCTTGTGGTCAAACTCTTAATTCATTCCTCAGCCTGTCTCCTGGCTAATCATTTGCCAAAACTGATTCTTACAAAGCCACCAAGAATCTCTTATCTGTCAAGATCAAATGACTCTTGATTCACAGTGTCCTCTTCTTTCTTCTTGGTTTCTATTCTTCCCTAAAACTATTTAATCATTTAAAATACTCATTCTACATCTTTTAGATTAACTCCTCAAGGCGCTAATCCTCCTATCGTTCTTCCTTCAAATCAAAGACCTTCATATGATTTTACAACTTTTTTTTTTTCAAATCAAACACATCTCCAGGGAGGACTGTTTTTTCTGCAGTAGGGCTTCCCTTGTGGCTCAGCTGGTAAAGAATCCACCTGCAATGCAGGAGACCTGGGTTTGATCCCTGGGGTGGGAAGATCCCCTGGAGAAGAGAAAGGCTACCCACTTCAGTATCCTGGCCTGGAGAATTCCATGGACTGTATAGTTCATGGGGTCACAAAGAGTTGGACACAATTGAGTGACTTTCACTTTCACTTTCCCCCTGGGTTGTAGAGGAGTTTCCACAGAGCCATTACATTAGCTTCTGGAGGACGCACCACGGGTTTCGCTGCTTCAGCTCCAGGGTTTACACTGTTGGTTAGGGAACGGGCAGGGTTGAGCCACATGGTGCAGGACTTGGGCTTCCACATCTCACAGGAGACGTTTAGGTTTCTTTATATGTAAAAAGTAGGTAGAAACAATGAATAGAATTTTTTTTGTCGTCCTCTCACCGAGAGGGTAGAACTTCCACACTCCATGCTTTACTCGGGAGATTTCAGTTCAGTCTTGTCTCCTGTTCCTGTGTGACCTTTAAAATCCCAGCCCCTGGAATCTAGCTCAAGAGTTGGCACACTATGGTTGGCTGTGTGTTTCTGAGTTAAGAATGGTTTTTTATATTTTAAATGGTTTATGTATTGTGCTATGATGTCAGAGTTTAGTAGCTGTGACAAAAACCATGCTGCTGCTGCTGCTGCTAAGTCACTTCAGTTGTGTCCGACTGTGTGACCCCATAGATGGCAGCCCACCAGGCTCCCCCGTCCCTGGGATTCTCCAGGCAAGAACACTGGAGTGGGTTGCCATTTCCTTCTCTAATGCATGAAAGTGAAAAGTGAAAGGGAAGTCGCTCAGTCGTGTCCAACTCTTAGCGACCCCATGGACTGCAGCCTACCAGGCTCCTCCGTCCATGGGATTTGCCAGGCAGGAGTACTGGAGTGGGGTGCCATCGCCTTCCCCGGACAAAAACCATAATTACCTATAAAATGTAAAATATTTATTATATATGGCCCTTTGCTGGAAAAGTTTGCTGACCCTTGGCCTAGCTTCTAGGGCCGATATTCCATCAAAATCTCTAGGCTTCGATGGCAAAAGGTATCCTTTGAACCTGAATGGACATGCATGCACATGTGTGTAAGACACTGCAGGCCTGACTTACATGTGCTCATGAGACACTCTACTTCCTTCTTGAATCTCTTTATTCTCTTGGCTTCTGTGACTTCCTTTTTCTTGTACTTTTTCTCTTCTCTGCCTCTTCCTTCTCATTTTCCTTTACTGGTGCCATTTCCACTGCCTCTAGTAGTCGGTCCTTTCTAGGGGTCTGGTCCTTTTCCCCTGAGGTATATACTTTCCTGAGGCTAGGGCTTCTTAAAGTGTGGTTATTGACCTAGATTGTAATCAATTAGGTAATATTAAAACTGCAAATTCTTGATTTTGAATCCAGACCTACTGAATCAGAATCTCTGTAAGTGGGGACCAGGAAACAGAATTTTAAAACAAGTTCTCCAGGTTTACTTTTGTATACCAAAACTCAAATTTGTAAACTATTGCCCTAGCAATCTCCCTCATCTCTCCATTTTAAAGATCACCAATATGTTTTGCTGGGAGCCAGAGTGAGGAACTCCGCCCGTGGCAAAGGTCGTGAGGAAGGAAGCTCAACATACGCAAAGGCGGGATCGAGCCTCAGGAGTCCCCCTGGAAATTCTTGAGCATCTACCCCCAAAACCAGAGTCTGCCTACTTTACTACTTTGTGCTCTCACCTACACCTCTGACTTTACGGGGGGCTGTCCCCCACCACCTCTTTCGGAGAAGGAGTTAACTTAGAGCTCCAGTTAATAATAATTCCTGGGCGTGATAGGAGTATTCCAACTTACAAACTCCTCTGAAGGTTCTCTAGCCTGCCTGACAGGCTTGTCCGGCCACATGTGATTGTTCACAGCCTCCCAACCGTGAGAAGCACGAGATGCTTTAAACCTTCTAAAAACAGGTTCTTTAGAGAAGTTAGAAAACTATTAGTATAGTATAGTGGGCTGATTAGAAATTGTATTGGTGAAGGGTTTTTCATTTGTTGAGCCAATGTTTGCTGCTAAGTCTCCACATCCCCTGCCCTTATACACATTAATGAATATATAGAAGAAATAAGTATTAACCTTTGATATTAATCACGTTAGACCTTAGGCTAAGTAAATTCTTTCCTTAATTAAAACCCACTACACCCTCACCCTATAGGAATGTAACTTTATCTGGTACCTTTGGAAGGTAGCGTCTGTTTTAAGAATAATCACCTCTGGAGAAATAAGTGTTCTGGTTGACTGACCACTGTCACAAGGAGAGGGTCATAAATTGTCAGCAGGCCCCCTGGTCAGAAGATGATGTAACGCCCCTAAGACCTCTGTATACATTTGTATGAAGCACCTGACTTCAATAAAAGTCAGGACTGCTGACCCCGCATGACTTTTGTATAACATCTCAGTGTATAAAAACAGACCCTGGAAAAATAAAAAATGGGATCAGTTCCTTGAAAGACTGGTCTCCTCATGTCGTTCTTTCTCTCACCTTCTGGCTGAATCCCCATCTGGAACGTGGAGGCTCGTCAAGCCTACTAATCATGCCTGGGCTTCTAAGATCTGACCGGGAAGGCCTTAGTGTCTCCTCTCCTTCGGGAGAACGGGAGGACGCCTGCGGCCTACGTAGGTGACATAAATTCCTTGCCCTGGAATTCTATTAGCTTTCCACGTAAACCAAGTTATTCAGCCTCTTTTCTCCACTGAATTTTCCTACTGAGCTATCCCCATTCTATTACTCTTTATATTTCTAATTAATATTTAATTAAAGCTATTGTATCCAGTTCGCTGAAGCCGTCTCCCCTTCGAATTTCCCTGGATCCACCAGGGCTGGACCCCGGCAATGTTTGTAACTAAAAATTGTACTTTCAACTCTGTCCTCTCTCCTGAACTCCAGATTCTTACAGGAATTGTCTATAGGTACCTTCACCTAAATCTCACAGGCATAAGCGTGCACAAGAGAAGTTCTTCCCAAATCTACTATTCTGTTTCAATTATTAGTACCACCTTTGACCCTGCAGCCCGTCAGAAACCTGGGATCATTCTCAACTCTTCTGTTTCCTTTATTCTTTTATCTAAAAACTGCTCTTTCCACCTTCAAAATACCTTTGCATGGATCACATCCTCTCTGTTCCCAGCCAATGGCCTTGTTCTGCGTCTCATCTTGACATCTCCAGGACTGTCACCGGGGACTTCTAACAGCAAGATGCCCATACCTTTTCAAATCCATACTCCACAGAGTTTTCTTTCTAAATGCAAAATTTATTATCTCTCACTTGGATATCAGCCACACTGCACAACTGCAGAAGTTACCAGTACTTAGAATACATAATCACCTAACTGGTATCTCCACTGTTCTCATCATAGCCAGAAGGATCTGATCATATTACTCTCCTTCAGCGGCTCCCCTGTATCTGTAGAATAAAGTCTCAGATGAGGCCTGCCCTGCTGTCCCACTGCCAAACTCTAACCTACCATCTGGCCTTCCCACCCTCACCCTCCCACTTTGTGGTCTAGCTTCTTTCTTTTTTAGAGGTGCTCTATTTAGAACAAATTTCTCTTTTTCTTCAAACTCAGTAATGGTCTCTCTCCTCTCTGGAGATATGCCCAAGTCCTCAAGGAAGAGCTGACCATCCCCTACTTCAGGCCAACTGTGATCTCATGCCAGTTTAGGTTTATTATTCCACTTTCCACTAGTCTTTGAGTAACTTCTGCTGACTCTTTTAGCCTGCAGACCTGGCACAGAATAGGCTGCTTGGCAGATGTTCCTAAAATTGAAATGGGCCCAAATGAGCTCAGGGAGACACTACAGTTGGAGCCTGAGTACCTAGGAGTACAAAGGCCTTAATCAGAAGGAGTAGAAAAATCTGAAGAAATGGCTTATGGGAGAGAGGGAGAGATGATGGTTTCTGCCACAAACACGCTGATCTGAGGACTGTGACAGAATATCCAGGTGGAGAGGTCCAAGTGGCAACCGGGAAATACAGGTGCAAGATTTAGGGAGAGATCAAGCAGGATGAGAGTTAGAGGCATGTTGAGAGTCTGAAGCCAAAACAGCTGATGAAATAAACAAGAGAGAGTAATAACCCAAGAGTAGAAGGCAAAGAACAATACCCTGGGAAATCATGAGGCAAGGGGAAGAAAAGACAGGATTACAAGTGAAAAAAGTTGCCAAGGAAAAAGATAAGCGCCAGGTGAATGCAATGTGAGGAAAACTAAGGGAAAACAGTCTCAAGAAGGAATGGGATTAAATTAACTAAGAATGTCTAGGGGTAGCTGGGTTAAAAATAGTACACTAAAGAAAGTTTGTTTCCCCTGAGCTGTAATGTTAAAAGTCCAAAGGTTAAATTCTCTTGGGGCTGTCCACCTACATATCCAGCATCAGAAACCACAGGGCACTCATAAGGGAAATCACGCGCTCTCTGACTCACAGAGAGAGCCATTCAGAACAGTAGAGAGAAAACAAAGTCAGGATAAATAAAGTCTGATCTGGGGTATACCTGAAATTGGACCCAACTGCACCATTTTCCCTAGCCATGGGAGAGGTTCTGGGCCAGGCTCAAAGAGAGACATCATGAGGTTTGATTTCTTCTTGCTGTCAGCTTGAGAGTAGAGCATCCCATGCCATTCAGGACTAGATGGAGAGAAGACGGACGGTGAGAACAGCTTTACGCCTGGGACTGTCAAGCTAAATAACTCTACCCTGTGTTTTTCTCTCGAGAGATATGGCTTTCAGCTTTGAAATTAAAGCCAAATCCTAAACCTACAAATGCATACTATTGCCCCCTAATATTAGCATTCTTTGGAGATATGTATTACTAGTTATGTAGATACAGAAATAAAAAACAGTCTTATAAGAGAAAAAGAGAATCACAAGGGCAGCAGATAGCTGCAGGTGTGGTGAGGAGTAAGAGCTGTGACCTATAGGTCTCTTCAGCCACCTCCAAATCATTCACAGAAATACCACACAGAGAAGCCCTTCTAACACAGTGCGCAAAGTCATCACCCAGCTCTGTTCACACTTCTCAAAGGGCCTCAGGTGATTCTTGTATTCAGAATTAGTACAAGTAACTTGAGTACCAAGAATCTAGCACACCAATATCTAATAAGAATTGCATTTGTCTTTTTGGATTAGCTAATTTTAACTCCAGCAGAAATGGAGCCATGCTTCCTCTAGGTATCCTTAACAACTCTTGATCTTCTCTACCAATCAATCCCAGTTGATGGCCAGAGGATGACCAGTCACCTCTTCTTCTCTAACAAACAGGTATTTTCGAAAAGGAAGCAGGCAGTTCTGCAGATTTTGAGACTATATCCAAAGTCAAAGCTAGAAGGGCATTCCTTATAGAGAAGGAATATAGCACAGTGGTTATGAGCATGGGCTACAGAGTCACACGCATGGATAAAAATCCTGACTCTTTCATTCAATATCTTGAGCAAGTACCATGACTTTGCTCTCTAAGTCTCAGTTTCCTTGTCTAAGGCAACAGGGGGTAATACTGATACCTCTTGGATAGTGTTATGAGGGATTAAATGAGTTAACATATGTAAAGTGCCTAGAGCAGTATCTGGCACATGGTTAAATGTTCAATATTATCAGCATCTTTTTTTCATTTTATAGCTGAGAAGTCTGTCTAAGATCCTATAACAAGTTGGCAGCATTGCTTTAACTGACTCCGGGTTTCCTAGATAGGACAGAAAAGAGGAAAACTGAGAAGAGATATAATATAAAGGCAATATAAAGATCTACTGCTCAACGCTACATGGCAGCCTGGGCAGCAGCGGAGCTCAGGAGAGAGTGGATACATGTAATGTGTGGTTGAGTTCCTCTGTTGTTCACCTGAAACTATCACAACACTGTTAATCAGCTTACTCCAATACAAAATAAAAAGGAAAAAAAAAAAAACAATGTAAAAAATACTTTATTAAGGAGGCAACATATGTATACACCTATGAGTGATTCATGGTGATGAATTATCCTCCAATTAAAAATAAATAAATTTAAAAAAAGAAATAAAAAATGCTCATCATCTAAAAAATATAAAGGCAGTATAATGAAAAGACTCACTCTGTACTTACTCTAGTGGATGCTTTAAAGAGAAGTAGACACGGTGACAGTAGGTGGGGAAGATATGGCAGGAAGAGAAAAAGACTGATGAGATTCTTTCTATTCTTTCAGAAAAATCTGGGAAATACTTCACTTTGTAAATTGATTCTCCCTTTCACTCAACAAATGGTAAAAAAGTTTCTTACCCTAGCTGAACTATCGCCACCATTCCTTCCACTTTTAGGCTGCCATGAAGCAGGACACAGAAGTTGGGTATCTTGCCTGCAATCTGATTGGCTGAATTTTCATCTTCATTGTCATCAGTTATACCAGTACCCACCTCATCACCTTCTGTGAAAAGAGAGAAAACCAATCAGACTGATATTAGCTAGAAAAGCCCCAAGCTCCAATTGCACTCTTGGTTGCTTCTAACCTTGGAAGGAGAGTACATGGAATTATAAAGGAATATTATAACGAGGAAGAAAAACTCATATTCTGGCTTTCCTATGTCCATTTAAAAATCAGTTTCTACATATTATAGGAATTCCATTTATAGGAAACATCTAGAATAAGCAAATCTATACAGATAGAAAGGATATCAGTGGTTACCTGAAGCTAAGAGAGATGGAAGGTTAGGGATTGACAGCTAAAAGGTTTCTTTTTGAGGTAGTGAAAATTCTAAAATTCTGATTCAAAAACTATGGTTATGGTTGCATAACTGTAAATACACTAAATACGACTACTGAATTGTACACTTTAAATGAGTGAAGTATTTGGTATATGATTTATATTTCAGCAAAACTGTTACATAAAAAATCAGCTTTCCTTAGTTTTTACTAGAACACTAAGCTAGATGCTCTCTCGGAATTTTAGGCACCACTGAAACAGAAACAGAGGTTCAAAGATGTCAAGAGTGTTCTCAACTGACAGCCCTTAGGCAGCAAGTGGATGGGATACCCCAAAGAACAGTGACTTCTCCACAAGCCTCTTAACTCGCTTCTCCAACTCCAGGTTCTCTCCAACAGATGAATGCATCTTCCTTCAGGTAACCTCCTTCTGGAACTATCCGTTTACTCAAGCTGATTCAAAGACTTTCTAATTCAATAGGAAGACTCTGCCTGGCTTGATATTCAATACCCCTTACAACACGGCTCCATTTTGCCTTCCCATACTTTCCTTTCCACTGTTCTCCTACATGAACTCTTTATTTTGCCCACTTTCTTTCTTGGCAATTTATATGGGTGTGCAGAATCCCCCCAGGACCTTAAAAATAAGGGAAACCTGGTTGTTATCAATATCAAGAACAATAAGGTAAAGTGTAAACACAATGATCACAAACAGTCATCTGTGAGAACATATCAAAGATTTGGTCTATGTGATGGATGATTATGGAATACCCAAAACTCCAAATGAAATAACCGTGAGTAAATGAAACGTGATCATAACTCAGTAGGGGGAAACCTGATTGACTGTATACATTTCTTGGAGAAAGTTGGTGAACATAAAGGAGATGGTCAGCCTAAAACAGAGAAAAGAGAAGTTTAAAGTGCTAAAGACTAACATTCTCCAGAGAGATGCTGAATTCAGGAGCTGTAACTATAGTTGCTGGAGAAGTATATTCTGAGATAATGTGGCCTCACAAGGGCCTGGATTCATTCATTCATTCAACAGTATTTACTGAGTATGTGCTATGTGCTAAGCACCAGTAGAGAACAGGTGCAGTTTCTCCTGTTATAAAGCTACATTCCACGTTCATCAGGCAACTTTCTAAGAACTACTTTGGTTTCCCCAGCATGATCCCACAGGGAAAGACAGAGCCCTAGATGAGGAACTAAGCAAGCATTCTCATCTCTAAAGAGGACTTCCACTGTAAATTAACAAAGCAGCACACAGTAAATCGTGTCACATGCTTTCCACAGTTATAAAGCAGCAGAATTAGTTTTTAATATATTAGGCAACACTCCATTTTTAAAAAAATCCAACCCAGTAAATACTCCTTTCCCCAAAACTCTTCAAAATGGGCTATTCTACTACCCAACATTTAAGAATAACTTTAGATAATAAGATACTTCATATGTATCACTGGAATAAGAAGAGAACTCACCTTTGTTAAGTGCTATAGGTAGGACCAGATGTCTGGACAGAACTGGGGGACTTGAAATATCTGCTATATCAATAAATCCCACTATTTCCAAATCTGAAAAGAAGGAATCAACATAGAATTAATTCATGACAAACAATAACTGTTGGAGATGATGTGGAAAGAAGGAAACCCTTGCTTCTCTGGAGCCCAGAGCTGTGGTGTGTGGAGTTGGCTGAGCTGTGAAGACTTTTCAAAGTTTCTGCCACCAGCAGTGGAGCATCTAAATCCTGAACTGAATTTGAGATTTACCCACTGAAAAGGAGTGGAAACATCATTAACTACAACCAAAGGTGAGTTCTGATCAAGGTACAATGAAATTCTGATATGTTCAGTTAGAAATAAAACTTTAATGGCAGTCCTGGACACAAAAGCTAGTTGTATTTATTCTGTTAGTACTATCTATGTTTGAGCACTTCCTTAAGCATTGATTCCATGTGGGATTTGCAGATAAATAACTTATTTTTGCCTACACGATATCAAGTAACCTCCTTATCAAATGTGGGAAAAAAAAAAGAAGGAAACCCTCCTACATTGTTGGTGGGAACGTAAATTGGTACAGCCAATACTGTTCTCTATGGACGACAGTACGGAAGTTCCTTAAAACCTGAAAATAGAGCTACCACATGACCCAGCAACCCCAATCCTGGGCATATATCCGGAGGAAACCACAATTTGAAAGGTTGCATGCACCCTGATGTTTACTGCAGCATTACTTAGCCAGGACATGGAAATGTCCATTGACAGAGGAATGGATAAAGAAGATGTGGTACATAAATGCAATGGAATATCACTCAGCCATAAAAAGGAATGGAATAATGCCATCCATAGCAATATGGATGGACCTAGAGATTGTTGCACAGAGTGAAGTAAGTCAGAAAGAGAAAGACAAATATCATATAATGTTGCTCATATGTGGAATCTAGAAAAATGTCATAGATGAACTTACTTGCAAGCAGAAATAGAATCACAGATGTACAAAACAAACTTATGGTTCCCAAAGGGGGAATTGGTGGTGGGATGAACTGGGAGACTGGGATTGATATATACACACATTGAGACTGTACACAAAATAGGTAACTAATGAGAAGCTACTGTACAGCACAGGGAACTCTACTCAATGCTCTGTGGTGACCTAAATGGAAAGGAAATCTAAAATAGAGGAGTGTTTATATATATTATATATATATATGTGTGTGTGTGTGTGTGTGTGTGTGTGTGTATATCTGATTCACTTTGCTGTACAGCAGAAACTAACACAACATTGTAAAGCAATTATACTCCAATAAAAATTAATTCATCTTATGGGAAGGTACATTATTTTCTATGTACTGGATTTCATAAACACTGTGTGTTTAGTTGGGGAATTCAAATATAATGACTAGGAAGGTTATTAGAAGTTTTTCTGAATGACTCTAGCACTTTGCATTTCAAGTAACTAAGAAAATAAGGATATCTGTCTATTTAATGGACTTAAGTTTTATGACAAATCAGCTAAACTTTTTATGAGGCTAGGTCCTCAGCCAAGGCAAAAGCTTAATGGCTGTCTTTGTAAAGGATGTTCTGGTCACCAGGGGGCGATATACACAAATATTTCCACGACAACTGAAAGCAGCCTGTATTTGGAGAGCAAGGCTATTGCATTAAAAATGCTTTCCCTGAGAGAAAGAAATACATGTTCTACAAAACCAGGATTGCAGTCTATATATGACAATGATTTCCTTGCTTTATAGAAACTGTATTAAAGATCAAAAGTATGTTTTGAAAATTTAAAATTAGTAAAAAAAAAAAAAGTTGAAACCCAAAGTACATTCTAAAAGTTTCTTTCTGATTATATAGATATTAGTATAAAAACTTAGAAAACACTAAAAACTGTAAAGAGAAAAACAAAGTCACCCATTATTTTTAATTGGAAGAAGCGTTCATATTTCACTCATTCTCAAAACAATTTTTTTAAAAAGTCAGGATCATGGTGAGTATACCGTACTTCTTATATTGAATAATCAGGAAATCTGATTCTCTGGACTTTTGGTGTCATTACTTTCTTTAGCTGATTAACAAATGAATTAGCATAAGCAGTTATATATATTTTTTCATTTGAGTAGAAAAAGGCCTATGTTTTAAAGTGGTTTAAATATAAGCTTTAACAAAAATCCTGGACTAAAAGTTTATATAACTTAGTCCATTAAATAAAAGACAATTATCCTTATTATCTTAGTGACTTAAAATGCAAAGTATTAGAGCCATTCAGAGAAATTTCCAGTAACATTCTCAGTCATCGTATTTGATTTCCCCATGTAAACACTGCTTATGAAATCTGATACATAGAAAGTAAAGTGCTTCTTGAAAGAAAAGATCTATTGAAAGTTACTCATCCAAAAAAAGATGGGAGTCTAACGGGTTTGAAGGCAACAAAACATTTGGCACATTGCAGTCTAGTTGCAATGAAAGAGACGGATGCCCTACTTTCAGAGAGCTGGGAACAGAAAATAAAGGCCCAGAAAAGAAAAGAGCTTGTGCACAGCTTTTCCTTCAAAAACTCCTTAAAATCTATACATTTAAGAATGCAATGAATCTCCAGTTGTATTTAATTTTAATCATTTGGTGACTGAACAGCTACCTAGTGAATGTCTACTGAGCATGAGACAGTATGCCAGGCACAGAGGGCGATCTGGTGACTAAAATAGTTGATGGTTCAACATGTACCCACCACTCAAGGAGTCCATCTGCCAATATCAGACAATTCTCTTCTCTACTACCCTAGTTACTTTAGATTCTTGGCTTTGCCAATCTAACCTAAGTATAGCACCGGCAACACGAGCCAGGTAGAAGTCATATACTTTGCTTTCTTTTAGTCATAAGCAGCAGGATTAGAGTGGTACGGTATATCAGAGCTGAGACCTGAGAGATTCCACTCACCTAGCCAATAAGAACTAGAGGAAGTGACTTGTCCAGGGTCACAGAGGAAGACTCACACAGACAAGTCTAGAAGCTAGCTCTTCATACATGACCTTAATAATGATGCTAGTCAGCCTCTGGTGGCTCAGAGGTTAAAGTGTCTGCCTCCCAGGTTCGATCCCTGGGTCGGGAAAATCCCCTGGAGAAGGAAATGGCAACCCACTCCAGTATTCTTGCCTGGAGAATCCCATCGACGGAGGAGCCTGGTAGGCTATAGTCCATGGGGTCGCAAAGAGTCAGACACGACTGAGCGACTTCAATTTCAAGCTTCTACAAAGCTTTCCATGCTTCTCTCCATGTGTGTCAAGTCAGTCTTACTATCTCTATTAAAGGACTACCTCAAGGATTTCAATGCTAGTGAATTTGGCTCTGGTTTTCAATCTCTAGTAATTTGTGGTTATAACCCTCTAGGATTGGAGATTAATTCATGACGTCACCATGGAAGACCACTCATCTGCCAACCCTTAGGCAATGCACCCTCCCATCCAAAGTATACTGAGTATGTATTTCTCTTCAGCCCTCCTGGAGAGAGGAGAAGAAAATCAGAAGTTAGAAGAAAGTAAGGATAACAGAAGTACTAAGGAGGAAGTTTAAAAAAAAAAAGTTACCTGTATTAATGACTTTAGGGATAGGATCAATTTCCTCATCTATTACAAAAGGTTCTGGCCTGGGGAAGACTTGCACGTCAGCGGTGAGGTGGCCGCACTTGAGGACAGCATGGAAGGGTGTATATGCCAGATCTATCAGCTTTCTAGAATATGATGGTTATTTGTTATAGGAACAGTAGTATGACACATGTACTTTTTTCCAAGGAAATTTTTTTTAAGATGTCAAGTTTGTTTTCCCTTCAAGTTTATTCCAAAGCTATGATCTATCTGACCATTTGTGAAACAACAAAATCTGATATTTTTGGTGAGGAAATTTCAATTCTGAAAAGCCCAAAAGCAAGTTCATCTTTGTCAATGTAAGGAAGTTGGTAACTATAGGCATTATAGATTTAGATATGCTTAATTTAAAAGGGAGTAAACTTTTAAAAGTCACTGCTATCAGTCATAATATCTGAAAAATGTGCAACTTGGGGAAAATGAAATGACACAATTAGAAATAGTAAACTAGATATTATTGTTTGCTATCAAATTATAATAATAGATTGTAAGAAGGCAATAAAGTTCAATGTGTATACTCACCCAAACATAGACTGTACATTTTTCAAGCACAGGGGACCATCAATAGTAAAAATCTGCCCTTCACCATTGTTTAAATCTATAAGACGTTCAAGGCAATCCAAGGAATCAGTGCTCTGAAGCTAGAAAGCAAAACGACCCTTTTCAGTTCAGTCGCTCAGTCGTGTCCGACTCTTTGCGACCCCATGAATTGCAGCACGCCAGCCCTCCCTGTCCATCACAAACTCCCGGAGTTCACTCAGACTAAAGTGGCATAAAATGAGACATTATTATCAACACACCAAGGTCACATAAGGGAGATGATTTTTTTTCTTTAATCAATGTGAGAAGGAAAACAATTTTGACTCAAAGTTGCCAAAGAGGAATGTTATAGAAAATTATACCAGTAGAGCTATTTCATTTCAAGTAGCTTTGCAATGATTCAGAGGTGACTGCAGCTAGTATTCACAGACCATCTTCCATTCCAAATGTTTCTAACATCTTTTGGTAAAAACCATCATTATCTATATTTTACAGATAGAAAAACTGAGATGAAGAAAAATTAAATAACTTTCCAAACTAAATGGAAAATCAGGAAGTGGAGTTTAATAAAACATTCATCAGAGTAATGTTACTTTACAAAAAAAAAAAAAAAAAAAGCATATACTTCTGTCAACATTCCTAGCTTAATGGATGTTAAGAATTCCTAACTGAGGAAAACACTGACCACCAAAAAGAACATTTTGACTCTTCAGCATGTGAAGGATCTTTGTGGGAAGTAGGATGGATAACAACTCCTGCTATGTCTCTTGAGATAACACTGTGCTTTCAAAGAGCATTTGAGACAGAAAGTCTTTTCAAATATAATTAGTAATCAGTCTCAGCTGAAACAATGCAGGTCGGTGTGATAGTACAGGCATACCTCATTTATTGAGCTTCGCAGATACTGCTTTTTTTTAAAACAAATTGAAGGTTTGTGACAAACCAGTGTCAAGCAATTTTATTGGCCCCATCTTTCCAACAGCATTTACTCACTTTGTCTCTGTGTCACATTCTGGTAATTCTCCCAATATTTCAAACCCTCCACAAGCAGAAAGATTACAACTCGCTGAAGGCTCAGATGATGGTTACCATTCTTTGGCAATAAAATATTTTAAAAATAAGGTATGTAGATTTTTTTTAGACTTAATGCTATTGTACACTTAACAGACTACAGTAAAGTATAAACAAAACTTTTATATGCACCTGGAAAGAAAGAAATTAATGCAAATCGCTTTATTGTGATTCCCGCTTCACTGCAATTCCCACTTTGTGGTGGTGGTCTGGAACATCCTGCAATATCTCTGAGGCATGCCTGTATACATAATGCAATATTACTGGAATATATTAAAAATTAAACTGAGTCCCAAAACATATCTAATCAAACTAAAAAGAATTTAGTACAAAGCATTACCTCCTCCAGATTCGCCATGCACATGATGTACAACTTAGATGGAAAAGGAAAAGGTAGTGGAAACCTGTTGCTCTCACCGCGTTGGTTGTGAGTAGCCAAGGAGTGCCGCAGAGACCCTCTACCGATGCCAAGACAGCCATCTGTCACCAGAACCACCTGTTTTCAAAGAGTGAGAGCAGCTTTGTCCATGAAATAACATATTTATTTAAGGCAGTCTCATTTGGCAATGTTTGCATTTCTCCCGAATTACATTTGCACTGAAAAATGTACCTTTGCAGGGATACAAGGAAAGATGTGAATAAATCTCAGTAACATTTTGTCGAGTGAAAGATTACACACATTTTATGATTCTATACATATATATATGTGAAGTTCTAGAACAGGTGAAACAAAACTAAGATAAATCAAATAGGGAATGTAGGGAGATACTGGGTAGGAAGGGGCATGAGGAAACTGCAGGGTAATGGAAATGTTCTATAGCTTGACTGGAAGAGCAGTTACATAGGTGTATACATTTGTTAAAACTCAATAAACTGTACACTTAAGATCTATGGATTTTACTATCTTTTACCTAATTAAACCTTTAAAGAAAAGCACCTACCTGTGAACACTTAAAAAAAGGACAAAACCACTCATAACCAATTCTTACTTAACTGTATTAAAACTAGAATCCTACTTCTCAGACGAGGAGTTGGCACCTAAGGCGCTGCTGTCAAAAATGGAATAAGGATTTACATGTGTCCTTAGGAGGTATCAGCACAGATCTGAAGACTGATTCATGACACTTTATTTTCAAAGATGACAAACTTTATCTACCCCTGGTCAACTAAAATGACAACTCCTTTAAACATGTATTTATTTACCATTTTGCTCAATGGCATGTGGGATGTTCCCAGACCAGGGATTGAACCGGTGTCCCCTGCACTGGCAGGGGAATTCTTATCCACTGTACTACCAGTGTGTATGTGCGCTCAGTCGTGTTAGACTCTGTGACCCCATGGACTGTAACCTGCCAGGCTCCTCTGTCCATGCAGTTTTCCAGGCAAGAACACTGGAGTGGGTTGCCATTCCCTCTTCCAGGGGATCTTTCAAACCTAGGGATTGAACCCACATCTCTTATGTCTCCTACATTGGCAGGTGGATTCTTCACCAACTGCACCACCTGGGAAGTCCTGAAATGCATTCTTAATCAACCTATAATGTTTAAAAGACTTCAAAACATACTAACAATGAAGGTTAGTTACAGATCATTTTCATTTTTCTCATTGCTTCCAAGTGATCTCGTGCAGGGTGGACTTTGCAAGCAATCCAGAGGAGGATTGTTTTTGCTCTCTAACCTAGTCTAGTAACTTGACAATAATAGGCCAGTAAGGCAGTATTAGGTGGTTGTACCATGTGAAGCACCAAGATTCACATGTGCATGCATGCACATTCACTTATGTCTGACTCTTTACGACACCAAGGACTGTAGCCTGCCAAGCTCCCCTGTCCATGGGATTCTCCAGGCAAGAATACTGAAGTGAGTTGCCATTTCCTCCTCCAGGGGATCTTCCCTACCCAGGGATCGAACCCAGGTCTTCTGCATTGGCAGGATTCTTTACCACTGAGGCACCTGGGAAGCCCCTCAAGACTGGCACTTACTTCTAAAGCCCAAAAATGCTTAATAGAGGTCCCCTGGAGAGATGTCATCTCTTGGGAAGGCAGGCAACGCATATCCCTCTTTCAAGTACCAACAGCTGCTACCTAATTATTTACTTCCGCCACTAGCTTTTTCAGATGCTGTGTGATAATGAAATATTTTTTGTAATGTCCAAATGAAACAGACTTTACTCTAATGGACTATGTCTAACGAAGACATAGTCCAGCTTTCTAAAAATTTGGCTAAAAATATTCCATATTAAAACAAATCCATTTGATAGTAACTGATTATAAAAAACAATCACTAATAACTTCCACTGTGTTTTGGACCTGGTTCACCCCAAAACTCACCAAGCAAGTCTAAGTGGATCCAGGCCCAGCTCCTTGCCCTCAGGGTACAGTATATCTCAAATTCAGATTCCTCCTTTTTGCAAAGGAAGAAGAAAACATTAAAAGGCAGAAGTCTGCATGGTGCATAAGGTCTGGCTCTTACATACTTTCTGAGTTTCTTCAAACACTGAAGAAGTAGCAAATGAAACTGTGTTATCCGCTAGCTTTCAGTTCGGAGGGTATTAACAACAAAACGTTACTTTTCATTATAGTTAGGAAGTTAGATAGTCTGTAATGTACCAAATAATTATGAAGTAAGGTGCCAAAGATTTTTATTTCTGAAAAGAAATAAAACGTATTTATTGGCTTTTTTAGCAAGTGTCCACTAAAGTGCTCTGATTTTAACCTTATTGTAGTAGGTCAGGGTCTTCACCAACTCATGACATCATACTCTATCAACAGGATGGTTTTACAGCAAGAAAAGAGAAAAAAGCTTAAAAAAAAAAAGCTGGGTTTACTGAGATACAATTTACATGCAGTAAAATTCACCCTTATTTGTATATAGTTCTACGAGTTCCAACAAGTGCATTCAGCGATGTAACCACTTTTACGATCAAGATACAGACCGGTTCCATCACTTCTCATATTCCTTCATGCTTTACTTAGGTCAACCCCTAATCTTTCCAATTGTAGATTGGGGTAGATTGTACACTATAGGCAGCTACAATCTTATATTTATTTAAAAAACAAATATCACTGATGCTGCTGACACTACTGAGGAATTCTGTATTTGACCCTATAGAAAAAATCATATACTATGGGCCACTGACTATTTCTATAAGCAAAGTTTACTGGAACAGAAACACATTCATTTATTTACTTAATATATATGGCTGTTTCTATGCTACAACAGAGCTGAGGAGCTGCCACAGACCTGCAAAGGCTAAAATACAGAAAGTTTCCTGACTCCTGTTGTAGACTATTATGATTTTCCTTGTGGCAACTTTACTGTTTTCTCCTTTAAAATAAACCACTTCTCAAAGTACCTCTTTATGGCAAATGTTCAATTGCTACAACTCTGCTCTGATTTGATGCTAACGTAGACCTAATGTGGACTCACGGGAAAGGGCAACCGATTTTATAACATTGATACACCTCACTTTTTAGACGAGTCAATAGTTGAGAAGGTTAAAAGTGTGCTGAATAAATGCTACACTGGAATAATGCAGACAGACTATATTGTACAGATGTTTACAATTCTATCACTCAGAATTATAATCATCCCTTCCAGAGAGTGTTCTAAAATTCCACTGCGAGCCCTCTATATTTTATACAAATACCAGCTTTCAATAAGTCAATTTACTAGGAAGATGCTTTCCTTAACGCATAATTGTGCTGCTTTCTGAGTATACTGGTGTCGATTTGGTGTCTTCTTTTAAAAGATACCAATAGCATATAAGATAGTTTGTGGGAATTACAATGCATGCTGTGTTACAGCCTGAAGAAAACTGAAGCACCTCAGTGGTTAATGCTTTTAACTTAAGGCAAAGAAAAGAATTAAGCTTTTACCTGACAAGGAATTGCACCACCCCATTCTTGCTGAACGATATTGCAAACACCAACTAATGCAGACTCCAAGCAGGTTTTATCATAATCATCCATATTACTTAGTGCTTCCTGATTGAATGAAAGATAAAATTGTTCATTATTCTTTATTGTTTTCATTTGTTACTAGAAAAAAACATAAACTGTTCAAAGCATGAATGTCACACAGGGGGACATTGCATTTCCGAGAGCCCAAAGTACACTTTCTTAAAGAAAATTGGTAAAACAGACTTCCTCAACTGTAAAGGATGGTAAAAAAGAGCTTCCCTTTATTTTGTTCTCTCATCAGGTGAGACTGAATAGCCCATCAAGTTCATATTTTTGTAAATGATCTTGACAGAATAGTTAAAATGAAAAATGTTTAAGCACATCAACAAAAATAATGCAAAACTTACTGAATACTATCACCACCTTAGGCATTTTACATGCATTTAATCATGATAACATCCTATAAGGTGTAGATGATTAACCTATTTTTAAAGTAAGGAAACTAAGGTACAAAATGAGTAGTAATTTTCCCAGGTCTTATGCCCACGTGGCAGAATCTAGATCTGAACCCAGTCAGTCAGACTCTAAGACTCCTGGTCTTAATCATCACTCTGCACTATCTATATAGCAACTCTTGACATTTCACACTACTAAACATCCAAGGTCCTCAGTTTACTTACTTATAAGAAATTCGGTGCAATGAAAAAAAAACAAACAAACTTTGAGTCACTTTTTAAAAAAGTGAGATAATAAGTGATTTAACAAAATTTTATTACTTATATTTAAAAAGCAAACTACACTGATCCTGATTTTCTAAACTGCCTAGCAATTATTAAATTGTTCATTTTAATTCCACAAACACTGACTGCTGCTCCCTATCCGCAAGGAACTGTGCGAGGCATTGTTGGAAATATTAATAATTTAGAGATGCTGCCAGAAAGTAAATTCTTTGGCATATCACAGACAAACCTTTGGAAGATAACACCGATCAATCAAAGTTTTAAAATGAGGATTTCTTGGCATCTGTAAATCAAAGGCTATTTGTTGGGGAGGAAATATACTCCTGAATTACTCTAGAATGAAGGCTTTTGTAAGGGCTATTTTTCATCTCAAGTTTATAGAAAAGTAGAAAATAGTAGTGTTGAACCTAAAGATCTTGAACCTCAGGGAACAAGGCACTACATTCTGAGATGCTCCCCTCCCACAGAGAATTTCAGAAAACCAAGAGAGGTGACTATGGCAACAACTCACAGCTCTAACTCAGAGCTCTAACAAAGGCTGAGGGCCTACTGGTTATAATCCTTGTTTTATAGTTATATTCAAAATAGTATACTCAGAGACTTATCATTAAGCAATTCCAGTTATAAATATTCAGTGCAGTATGATAACACTGCTTTCCTTCCTATAAATTTGGGCCCTGTACATATAATAACTCATTTCTTTTAGTACCTGTAGGGTGTTATAATCTCTTGTGAAGGGAACCATCAACTCCCAGAGGGATGAAAAAACCACCAGAGCTGTAAACTCAAGCTTGTAATTTGTGGCCATGTGCTCAAACAGCATTGTCAAACCATGGGCTGCCAGGTGCTTGCGCTGATATTCCTCAGACCCCTCGACAGACACAGGTCGGGTCATGGAAAGAGATACGTCCATTACCACCACTGTAGGCATGATGAAAGCGATCCCGGTATTCCCAATCCGAATAGAGAAGCTATAGAGAAATGCTTCAGAAAACAAACATGATTAGGTCTTTCATGTCATGGAAAAAAATGTGTTTTTTTCATCACGTGTGTGTGTGTGTTAGTCACTCAGTCATGTCTGACTATTTGCAACTTTGTGGACCTGTCAGGCTCCTCTGTCCATGGAATTCTCCAGGCAATAATCTGGAGTGGGTTGCCATTTTCTTCTCCAGGGGATCTTCCCAATATAGGGATCGAAACTGGGTCTCCTGTGTTGCAGGCAGATTCTTTACTTTTCATCATAATTTTAACCAAACTTGCTAGAAATAATTGAAGGCAAACCCCATTAAGTTGAGGTAAGGGCAAATCTGCAGGGATGTCAGAGTAAGGGAAGCAAGCAGCTTCCCTGCTCTAGGTCCTCTGTATGAGGACCACTCCCAGAATCACCCATTAAATGGCCATAAATCAAGGAACATCTTAAGTTTCCTCTAGTAAAAATAAAATAAACAAAATATTAAATTCAAGTAGCCCCTGAGTTGAAGATTTTCAAATGTCATACAACTTAAAATAACAAACATTTCTACATGACCTCTCCAACACTTAATTTACTAAAGAACCTTTCTAGTCATTCTAGACATTTCTAGACGTTTCTAGAACATTTCCAGTTGTGGTGTTTTTTGACAATCAACCATTTTTGGGGGCACCATCACTATCCTACTCAATACAGCAGTATTTGGGCAAGTGTTTTCTGAATTATCTCGTTGCTTGATGTCCTCATTAAAAAAACTGAATGCAAAATATACAGTGAAAGGGCTAGAAAAGTTATAGTCCAAACTAGACAAAGCAGGAAATCATTAAGCATGGCAGAAGCAACCAATTGCCTCAGCAGTACTCATTATAGACACACCAGCAATGGTGTTTTAAATATGAAAGAAAAGAACAAAATGAAAGAATACGTATGACAGGGGGCTTCCCTGGTGGTTCTAGTGTTAAAGAATCCTCCTGCCAATGCAGGGGGACATGGGTTTGATCCCTGGTCTGGGAAGATGCCACATGCCCAGGGGCGACTAAGCCCATGCACTGCAGCTACTGAGCTGCAACTGCTGAGCCCATCGCAACTAGAGAAAGCCTGTGTACTGCAACAAAGACCCGGGACAGCCAACAATAAAGAAATAAAATAATAATAATAAAAAAGGATATGTGAGACATCTGGCATTATCTCAGGAAACTGTATGAAAGCCAAAATGGAAAAAGGGAAAACAAAAAGCTCTTTAAAGTTATGAATTGAGAATCAGTATGAAGAAAACATTTCTGTACTCAGAAGTAGAAAAGTTTACAGATATATAGACCTGCTCTTGATGCTGCTACTCTATTATTAAGAAAACTACAGTCCAGTCACACAGTGAAATATCATATAGTTATAAATAAATGACACATGTCAAAATCAGACATATTTATATAAAGTATCAGCAACTGAGAAAAGCAGGTCATAGGACTATATGTATACACTGATTACAACTTCATAAAAATCATACTGCATATATTCAATTAGAAAAGTCTCAAGATGGACATAAATAAGTTAGAAATTTAATGTTCACTAATTTCTTTTTTTGGAACTTACTTCAAAACACTGCGTGTTTTAGTACAGTGTCCAAATGCAAATATGTGATATTCTCAAATTCTATTTGTAAAAAGGCTGTTGGGAATTCAGGGCTCACAAAATTAGGGCTCACAAAAACAATGTTATAAAGGGGGATCAGGGGCTCAGGTTAAGTAGGGAAAGCCTTTTTACCACATAATGGCCTAGATACATTTCAAATACAGTGACGCCTCATGCATTCAATATCAATAAAGACTAAAAGAGATTACTCCTTCAGACTCAGAATTCCAAAATGTGTAACCATTTTGGTAGAAAAAATTAAAATGTGCATCCATAATCTGTGCCTCATTAAATAGTGTGCTAAACATAATTCATTCTGATTTAGCATCACAACTATAAACATGAATACTGCCCAGCGCATTGCTGCCCTGATGTTTTAATCTACACTACCATTCTTCCAAGTGTGTGCTGCAAAACACTGTCCTGGACGGATGCTCCAAGACAAATGAGTTCAGGGCTTATTAAAGATACTGAGGGCTTCCCTGGTGGCTCAGTGGTAAAGAATCCACCTGCCAAAGTGAGAGACATGGGTGCAAGCTCTGGTCTGGGCAGATCCCACACAACACGGAGCAACTAAGCTCGTGTGCTACAACTATTGAGCCTGTGCCCTAAAGCCAGGAACCGCAACTACTGAAGCCCATGTGCCCCAGAGTCTTGCTCTGCAACAAGAGAAGCCACCGCAATGAGAAGCCCCGGCACTGCAACAAAGGGGGCCCCCACTTGCTGCAACTAGAAAAAAGCCCACACAGTAACAAAGACCTAGCACAGCCAAAAATAAATAAGACACAGAAACTCTACAGCAAAGAATCCAGTTTAAGTTGCTAACTCTATATTTCCCATTTAATCCTTCTCTGATCATCAGTTAAGGTCCCATGGAACAAGTATTATGTAGAACAGACCCCGAAACATTGCCTTTTACTCAAGGGATCCATCCAGGCTGTTGTGTTTTGATGCCTCCTCTTTATAACTAATTTTTGGACCATCAATTTGCATTCTACTTGTCTCTGTAATCATCCTTCTTTTCAATTTTGGGCTTTTGGCGACTATGAGCTAGAAAGCCAGGTAATCCAGCTTGTTAAAACTGTGTCCAAAGTTAACAGGCTCAGAGTTTCTTTGAGAGTCAAATGCATGCACTGAGGTTTATCAACTGAGTACTATTTCATCTACTCATCTTTCCAGACCCTTTTTGGATCTCAGCTGTGTTATTCAAGAAGTGAGGTTCTGTGCAATCCTGGTTCAACTACACTACATTAGACCACAAGCTCAACAGGAGCAGGGGCAGTGTGAATTTTTGCCCATCAGTGTCTCTGAAGAACCTATCACATCAGAACCTCCCTCGTGGTCCAGTGGTTAAGATTCCCAGCTTCCACTGCAGGGGACCTGGGTTCAATCTCTGGTCAGGGAATTAAGATTCCACAGGCAATGTGGCAAAAAAAAAGGAACAAAAGACTTTCCCACAATTGCCACATTGTATGTACTGGACAAAACTTGATAATTACTAGAGAACTACCTCTCAGCACCAGCTATAACATTAATTTTTGGCAAAACACATTACAAATTTTAACTCTGCACACCAGAAACACACTTCCTCCTCTCCTCCTTCATGCAGAGGTATCAGGAACTTCTATGCCTCTGCCTACACAGAGTTTATCCACCTCCTATGGTATTCCCACTCAAGCATAGAGGCCTTCATGAAAGTTACTGAAAGTTGGGGATGAGCAGTACCGACCTCATCTCTTAGAATGAGAATGAGAATCAGGGGACACAGATTTAGATCATATATAAGAAAGCATTTCCATCCAGCTCATGAAATCTGCTGTAAATCTGCTGTAATGGGTGACCACAGCCTGCAGTCTTGCCTTCTAGAAGGCACCTCTGGAGCTGGCTCTTTCTTCTGACTGATGCGCATGTGTCCACCCCCAAACACACCTCCTTAACAAGAGCAGAGTCACAGGAAATCCATTCAGAACTCAGGTTGTAAGCACAGAAGTAAAAGATGGAAGTGAATATTCTTGAAGAATGGTTCACTCAAGCAGCCTAATCCTGATTAAAAGGAAAAAAATCCCTCCCCACAAAGTCCAGCAATTCTGTAAAAACACGTTCTCTCTCTCGGGTTGATTCTTACCTTTCACCCCACCCCCACACTTGTCGTAAGTACTGTTTACCAACAATGCTTAAGACAACTGGTAGCCTTCTTTTCTCCAGAACAGTCTACTCTTGAGAAAAGCTCTTAGCCCCTTGATGTGGCCATCTCCATCAGCTACATATTTTTAATTCTTACCAGAAGGAGGCAATTAGTTTATTCATAAAGAACTGATTCTTACCGCTCTTAAGGCGTGATTCCACTCGAATTTCTAGGGATCCACTAACCTACTCTTAAGTTTCTCTGTTGGCCTGGCATCCCTTGCCCGGTTGAGTCCCCTCCACCTTTCTCAGTTACAACTTCACCTCTCAAGTGCCAACCTGGAAATACAGAACTCCTGCATTTGGATCGCGTCTGCTTCTGGTTGTGTTTTTACCTTAAAAATCACTCAAAATATTTTGAGATCTAGAAGTCTCTCTTATGAGAAGAGGAGGCGAAGGGGGCCTGGGCAGGGGGCCGAAATGGTGTGCTTGTACGGAGCTCCAGCGCCGCACAACGAAGAGAGGCGCAGAACTGGCACCCAGGCAGTAGAAAAGCCGGGCGTTGGCCCCGCGCTGTTCCCCGCCGCGGACCCCTTCTCCTGCAGCTCTAACAAGCAATCAAAAGCAGCCTAGGGACTCCGGCCTCCTCCACTGACCCCGTGCCCATCACCGACACAGTCCGTCCACAAAAACTTTCCGCCCGCTCGCAGCACCCGGAACTACAGGGCCGCGCGACGAAATGGAACTCAGCGCCCGGGATGCGCGAGGCGCTTGGGGCGGGGCTTTAAGGACTTTGTGGGCGGGGCGCTGATTCAGCCAGAAGCTACCCAGCGTCTCTCATCACAAAGATTTTGCGACGACCGCCACCGACCCCTCTCCCCACAGGACCTCGACTTCGCCGGGCCCTGGGCTGTGACCGCCTCTTCTCTCTTTCCCCGTTCTCGGGCTGTTCCTTTTTTGTTTCTGGCCTTCTGCCCACCTGCCTCTCGTTGACGCGTGGGCCTCAGTTATCTGGGTAATCCCATGACCTGTTCACAGTCTGTCTCCTCACTCATGTGGGCCCGTTGGTGCACCAGCATGACCCTCACTGGTATTTGCCCCTCTTCCCCGTCCCTCTTCAGACCCCTCACTCATATCCTCTGTACCAGGTGACAAACCCCTCTTCCTACTCTTTTTAAAGTAATCCCTGCTTGAGTAGTGCCCATACTAAGCATACTGTGTATTTTTCGTAGTTGACGTGAGCCAATTTCCATATCAAGACTTTCCCTCTTGGTCTCCTCAGCCTAGATGCTCACTTTGTCCCTCGCACAGAGTCGGACACGACTGAAGCGACTTAGCAGCAGCAGCTTTTGAGGGAAGCAGGGAGAGGGTTCAGTCAGTTCCCTTGCCCTGGCCAAGGTCACTGCTGAGGATTTGCACTTAGGCTTTTCTGTGAGGCATCATGGGTCCTTGCCTACCTCACCTCTGGCAACCTGGTGTCCCTATAGCAGCCTTTGCCTCAGCGAGGTCTTTGAGGGGACAAGAAGAGACTTTCTTTCTAACCTCTTGGGAGCCAGGAAATGTCAGCTAGAGATATGCCTGAATGAATGCCAGCAAGCCCCTGGCTAGTTATGGTTCAAAGAACAATTCTGTACCACATAGGTTGCAAGTGGGAACAGAAAGGCATCTAGAAGGCTTTAGGCCTTTGCCTCCTTTTCTTCCGCTCTTCCCTGATGGGGTGTGGTAGGGGGTGGGTCACGGAGGGAGGATGTTTTGAACCAAACAACTGAGTCTGACTAGTCACAGTTTGTTCTGTGGGAGAGTGTGGGCTCCAGTTGCTGTAGTTCTTTCCTGTCTCCTCCTTATATCAGAGGAGGCAGAGGACGGCACATCAGTCCATGGGCATGTCCCTGGCAGCATCAGGGGCCAGGGACAGACTGCCTTATTTGCTTCAGAACTCCTCTACCAGCTTGGCTGGTCCCACTATCTCAAGACTCAGTGCTTGAGCAGGCACTGGACTCTAGGTAAGTAAGGCTGCATCCTGATTACTTTGTTATAATTTAAAATTCTTTCCCTAGTTGGAGGCATGTGGCCAAGAACGTGTGGGTAAGGGAGTTGCTGAGTTACCCCTAATGTGTGACGACAGCCCTGTGCTCAGTTCCAGCTCAGTTCCATGGACTGATTCCTTACCTTACCCGGTACTAAAGATTGAATTTATTAGTTTGCTGTTGGGTAATCACATCTTCTGAATACAGGCTTTCAGAAAACCTGGGAAGCAAAAGGACAGTTGATTAAAATTGATGATGAAAGGTAGAACTATCAAGAGAACCATATCACTTGAGGCAACTGGTAAGGGCTTTTGTTTTTGTTTTTTAATTCTTAGTAGAATTCCATTAAACATCAAAACGTTGTTCAGTGAATATAAAATCAGAGAACGTTAGCACAAAGAGTTAGAAGGTCGTAAAGGATATGTCTTTCAAGTCAGAGCAGGCTAATGAATTTGTTTTTCCCACTCAGGAGACCTTTAGCATTTGCATGTTTCCACACATACGTTAAAGGAAATCAATAAACAACTTCTTTTTGCATAATCTGTCATCCCCTTTATTTTTTCCTGCTTTGAAACAGTGGACCACTGTCACAGAGGCTTTGAAAGGCAGAGTGATTTGGTCCCCAGTCTGGCAGAGTAAAGGTTAGTGACAGAAATAACATGCTGCTCACAGAAGCCAGATATTGGGACTCAAGGGAGGTTCAGACATCCAATCTCCTACAACACATGTTGAAATGTAGATTCTAAGGGCATGCTGACTGAATTGAAATTTCATGGATTCGTGCCTGAAATGTTCACTATTAAGTTCCCAATATGATTTTTTCATCTACAGAGAGGAAAGGTAAGGAGTGAGTGAGGAAAAGGGGAAGAGAGAAAGTGAAGGGAAGGCAGTGAGTCCACATTCCTTTTCTGCTCTTCCCTCCCTTTCCATCTCCTATACTGTCCTTTGCCCTATGTCTTCCTCCCTGCCTTCTCTAGTCTAGACCTTGTCCAGTGACAAATCATACTTCTAAGCTCCAGGCTATCTGCTTTCCCTCATCATCCAACCCTATTCCTCTATTTTCACCAAAGTAGAAGTCCGAAGAAATTCTAGATATGTCCCATTTGTCTTAATAATACTGAAGATGTTCAAACATAGACAAAGATGGGGAGCAGCATAATAAACCCCCACATACCCTTCACCCCGTTTCTACTATCAGCTCAATTCTCAGTCTTCTTTCATTTATACCCTACCCACTTCTCTCCAACATTTTGTTTTGATACAGATCACAGATTGCATAACATCTTATCCATAAATACTTTATTATGTATCCCTAAAAGAGAAGGCTTTTTTGATGAATAAACTTTATTTTTAGAGCACTTTTAGGTTCACAGCAAAATGGAGTGAAAGAACAGAGAGTTCTCATATCCTCTGTCTAGCACACACAGCCTCCACCACTGTCAACGTCCCGGCACCAGAGTGATACATTTGTTATACTCTATGAACCTACACTGACACAGCATTATCACCCAAAGTCCGTAGTTTATTACAGGGTTCACTCTTGGTGCTGTACTTTCTGTGGGTTTTGACAAATGTATGGTGACATGTATCCAGCATTGTAGCATCATACAGAATAGTTTCACTGCTCTAAAAATCTTCTCTGCTCTTTTTATCCCTCCCTCTCCCATGACTTCCAGGAACCACTGATCCTTTTACTGTCTTCATGGTTTTGCTTTTCCAGAATGTCATTTAGTTGGAATCATACAGTAAGTAGTCCTTTCAGTTTGGCTTCTTTTGCTTGATGATACACATTTAAAGTTCTTTCATGTCTGTTCATGGCTTGATAGCTCATTTCTTTTTTGTGCTATATGTTAATATTCCATTGTTTGGGTAAACCACAGTTTACTGAAGAATATCTTGGTTATTTCCAAGTTTTGGCAATGATCAGTAAAATTACTATAAACATCCTTGTGCGTGTTTTTCTGTGGGCAGAGGTTTTTTCAACTCAACTAGATAAATATCATGGAGAGAGATTGCTGGCTTGTATGGTAAACATATGTTTAGTTTTGTAAGAAACTGCCAAACTGTCCTTTGAAGTGATTGTACTATTATATATTCCTAGCAGCATTGGTGTGGAGAAGGCAATGGCACCCCACTCCAGAACTCTTGCCTGGAAAATCCCATGGACGGAGGAGCCTGGTGGGCTGCAGTCCATGGGGTCGCTGAGGGTCGGACACGACTGAGCGACTTCACTTTCACTTCCATGCATTGAAGAAGGAAATGGCAACCCACTCTAGTGTTTTTGCCTGGAGAATCCCAGGGATGGGGGAGCCTGGTGGGCTGCCGTCTATGGGGTCGCACAGAGTCAGACAAGACTGAAGTGACTTAGCTTAGCTTAGCAGCATTGGTGGTGGTTCTGTTATATATTCCTGATGCTCTACCTTCTCACCAGCATTTGATGTTGTCAGTGTTCTGGATTTTGACTATAGTAATAGGTAAATAGTAGTATATCATTGTTGTTTTAATTTGTAGTTCCCTAGTGACATATGATGTTGAACATCTTGTCATGTGCTTACTTGCCATCTGTATATCTAATTTGGTAAAGTGTTCAGGGGTTTTGCCCATTTTTTAATAAAATCATTTGCTTTCTTCTTGTTAAGTTTTAAGTGTTGTTTGTATATTTTGGATATATGTGTATGTGTTTGTGTGTGTGCTTAGTCGCTCAGTTGTGTCCAACTCTTTGTGACCCACTGGACTGTAGGATTCTCAAGAAGAATACTGGAGTGGGTTGCTGTGCCCTCCCCCAGGGAATCTTTCCAACCCAGGGATCGAACCCAAGTCTCCCGCATTGCAGGCAGATTCTTTACCATCTGAGCCACCAGGGAAGCCCTTATTTTGGATAATGGTCCCTTATCAGATATGTATTTTGCAGATATTTTCTCCCAATCTGACTTGTCTTCTCATTCTCTTGAAAGGGAGAGACTTAAGTCCATAACAATTACAGTACCATTATCACATTTAAAATAAGTAGCAGTAAACCCCTATTTTCATCAAATACCTAGTCAACTTTCAAATATCCAGTTGACTCATAAATATCATAAGTTTTACTTTTTTACACTTTGGTTGTTTGAATTAGGATCCAAGTAACATCCAGACATTGCAATTTCTTCATATATGTCTAAAGTTTCTTAATCTGTAGGTTTATTCCTACATATCTTTCTTCCTTTGCAGTATATTTCATAAAGAAACTCGGATCTCCCTCTCAGTCCTCCTTCAGTCTTTTCTACAGCATTTGAGAAAACCACAAAGCTTTCTCAGTCTAAAATAATGGACTCATTGAAAAAACAAACAATTTTATACAATTGCAGTTTCAATTAACTTCATCTCTGCTCTGTAAATAGGGGTGAATCTTATCCACAATTGGATCCCCAGGGTCTGGAATGTGACACTCAATATATATTTGTGGAAAGAAGATAGGAAGAAGGAAGAGAGGATGTTAGGAAAAAGTTCAAAGAGAGAAAACAGAAAATTTGGTGGATACTACATTTGCTGAGAAAATAGAACTGAATGTTTTAATTTAGAACACCCTCTCCTTTGAAAAATGATATAAAGTCTAAATTTTTAAAGGCTTCTCATAATATAGGCCTACATCTCTCTTTCCAGGCTCTCCCCTCACCCGCTTAAAACTTTGGTAATATCTTTCACTGAAAAAGCAGATAAAGCAAAACAAAGCTATTTTTTCAGTCAGTTCAGTTCAGTCGCTCAGTCATGTCTGACTCTGTGTGACCCCATGGACTGCAACATGCCAGGCTTCCCTGTCCATCACCAATTCCTGGAGCTTGCTCAAACTCATGTCCATCAAGTCAGTGATGCCATCCAACCATCTCATCCTCTGTCATCCCCTTCTCTTCCTGCTTTCAATCTTTCCCAATATCAGGATCTTTTCCAATGAGTCCGTTCTTCGCATCAGGTGGCCAAAGTATTGCAGTTAGCTTCAGCATCAGTCCTTCCAATGAATATTCAGAACTGATTTCCTTTAGGATGGAATGCTTTGATCTCCTTGCAGTCCAAGGGGAGTCCAGCGTCTTCTCCAACACCACAGTTCAAAAGCATCAGTTCTTCTGCACTCAGCTTTCTTTATGGTCCAACAGTCACATCCATACATGACTGTTGGAAAAGCCATAGCTTTGATTAGACGGACCTTTGTTGGCAAAGAAATGTCTCTGTTTTTCAATATGCTTTCTATGTTGGTCATAGCTTTTTTTCCAAGGAGAATGTGTCTTTTAATTTCATGGGTGCAGTCACCATCTACAGTGATTGTGCAGCCCAAGAAAATAAAGTCTCTCACTGTTTCCACTGTTTCCCCATCTGTTTGCCATGAAGTTATGGGACTGGATGCCATGATCTTCGTTTTTTGAATGTTGAGTTTTAAGACAGCCTTTTCACTCTCCTCTTTCACTTTCATCAAGAGGCTCTTTAGTTCTTCTTCGCTTTCTGCTGTAAGGATGGTGTCATCTGCATATCTGAGGTTATTGATATTTCTCCCAGCAGTCTGGATTCCAGCTTGTGCTTCATCTACATTTCACATGATGTACTCTGCATATAGGTTAAATAAGCAGGGTGACAATATACAGCCTTGACATACTCCTTTCCCAATTTGGAACCAGTCTGTTGCTCCATGTCCAGTTCTAACTGTTGCTTCTTGACCTGCAAACAGATTTCTCAGGAGGCAGGTAAGGTGGTCTCATATTTCCATCTCTTTTACAAATTTTCCACAGTTTGTTGTTATCCACATAGTCAAAGGCTATGGAGTAGTAAATAAAATAGAAGTAGATGTTTTTCTGGAATTCTCTTGCATTTTCTATGACCCAGCAGATGTTGGCAATTTGATCTCTAGTTCCTCTCCCTTTTCTAAATCCAGCTTGAACATTTGGACGTTCTCTGTTCAGTTCATGTACTGTTGAAGCCTGGCTTGGAGAATTTTGAGCATTTGCTAGCGTGTGAGATGAGTGCAATTGTGCGGTAGTTTGAACGTTATTTGGCATTGCCTTTCTTTGGGATTAGAATGAAAACTGACCTTTTCCAGTCCTGTGGCCACTGCTGAGTTTTCCAAATTTGCTGACATGTTGAGTGCAGCACTTTAACAGCGTCATCTTTTAGGATTTGAAATAGTTCAACTGGAATTCCATCACTTTGACTAGCTTTGTTTGTAGTGATGCTTCCTAAGGCCCACTTGAGTTTACATTGCAGGATGTCTGGCTCAAGGTGAGTGATCATAGCACTGTGGTTGTCTGGGTCATTAAGATCTTTTTTGTATAGTTCTCATGTGTATTCTTGCCACCTCTACTTAATATTTTCTGCTTCTTAAAGAGATGGGTATACCAGACCACCTCCTAAGAAATCTGTATGCAGGTCAGGAAGCAACAGTTAGAACCGAACATGGAACAACAGACTGGTTTCAAATAGGGAAAGGAGTATGTCAAGGCTGTGTATTGTCACCCTACTTATTTAACTTATATGCAGAGTACATTGTGCAAAATGTTGGGGTGGATGAAGCACAAGCTGGAATCCAGACTGCTGGGAGAAATATCAATAACCTCAGATATGCAGATGACACCATCCTTACAGCAGAAAGCGAAGAAGAACTAAAGAGCCTCTTGATGAAAGTGAAAGAGGAGAGTGAAAAGGCTGTCTTAAAACTCAACATTCAAAAAACGAAGATCATGGCATCCAGTCCCATAACTTCATGGCAAATAGATGCGGAAACAGTGGAAACAGTGAGAGACTTTATTTTCTTGGGCTGCAAATTACTGCAGATGGTGACTGCACCCATGAAATTAAAAAACACATGCCTCTTGGAAGAAAAGCTATGACCAACCTAGACAGTGTATTAAAAAGCAGAGACGTCACTTTGCCAACAAAGGTCCATCTAGTCAAAGCTATGGTTTTTACAGAAGTCATATGTGGATGTGAGAATTGGACCATAAAGAAGGCTTAAGTGCAGAAGAATTGATGCTTTTGAACTGTGGTGTTGGAGAAGACTCTGGAGAGTCCCTTGGACTGCAAGGAGATCAAAGCATTCCATCCTAAAGGAAATCAGTTCTGAATATTCATTGGAAGGACTGATGCTGAAGCTGAACTGTAATACTTTGGCCACCTGATGCGAAGAATGGACTCATTGGAAAAGACCCTGATGCTGGGAACGATTGAAGGCAGGAGGAGAAGGGGATGACAGAGGATGAGATGGTTGGATGGCATCACTGACTTGATGGACATGAGTTTGAGCAAGCTCCAGGAATTGGTGATGGACAGGGAAGCCTGGCATGCTGCAGTCCATGGGGTCACAAAGATTCAGACATGACTGAACGACTGAACTGAACTGATTTCCTTTAACTGCTATATGATTGACTACTGGAAAGATGAGAAATCCTTTATGTAACCAGTAGTTCATCTCTGTTTAGGCAGATTTCAGTTTTTGCTCTTCGAGCAATGCTGGCAGACTATCATTGGCTTTTCCTCTGACTGAGGTGGGAAGCCACTGGAATGTGTGGAGTGTGGAGAGACTTGATCTGACTTACAGTTTAGCAGGGTCATTTGTGCTGCTATATCACATTTACCCGCTATCACCAGTGTCTTCACCAGCATTGGATATTACACTTTTTAGTCTTTTTCAATTGATAAGCAGAAAAAAAAAAACAACAAACCCTCTCTATTGCTTCAGTTGACATTCCTTTGTAAAATCAGATTTGATGGTGAGTTTTACTCAGTGGGCTGTTTCACACTTATTTAGAGAGCAGTTGTTAATTGTACTGATACTGTGTGGATTTCTGAGTGGCCACACTGAAGCCCTCTAATAAGGACTGTTTGACCTCTCCTCTAGACCCCAGGCCCTTCTGGATAGGTACCAGACTGTGAAGCTAAAATCCTGTCTCTGAAGTGATACCACCCTGAAATGTCACCTCCTGTTGCAGGTATGGCTCCAGTCACTGGCTTGGAGAGATGAAGTGTCATGGGATGTTTGGGGGCTTATTTCGCTCATTTCCACCACTGACAATTGCATAGTCAAAACAAATTCTATAAATGATATAACATAAAGAATCAAAACAATATAAACAAAAGGTCTTGGACAGTAACACAGTTCAATATCTGATGAATCCAAGTACTTCCCCACAAGTTCTCACTGTACCTCTTATAGCAGCCCCAGGAGGAAGTTTGTCTTTCTTGGTTTTATAAATGAGGAACCTGAGTATAAGAGACCTTCAAAGACTTGCTCCTGATCAGGCTTGTTACTTTATTAGAGGTTGTGAAGTAGTAGTAGGTCAAATCAGCCCTTTGCCTCATTTTGTTTGTCTTTAATATTTTAAAATTATTTTACATTGGAATGCTTATTAATGGATCATTCATTCTCTGACCAGACACAGCCCTTGTTACTCTCCACTGATTCTGAATAGAGCTGATTTAGCTTAATTTTATCTGTCCAGGCCCTGAAGGCATTTGATTTTTGCAACCCCTGCCAAATCTTGTCTGCTCTCCACTGTGTAACTGTGGGGTCAATATTAACTCCTAAGGTAGGCCCAGAAATAAACAAGCCTCAGCCACAAACCCTCTATGTCAGGTGCAAAGCCTAATTCCTTCTCCCTCCTGTTCTAACAGAACCATGCATAAAAAAGGCCTTGAGCTGTAGAGGAGGGAGAGGAAAGACCTACCTGCCATCCTGCGCAGCCTCTGATGTTATTAGTGAAGGTCAGAGCTAGATTAACCTCACCTGTCCTGCCACCTTGTTCCAGGCAGAGGATAAAATAAAGTGTGTGTGTATGCTCAGTTGAACCCTCACCTCTGGTGTCTCCTGCAGTGCAGGCGGATTCTTTAACATTGAGCCAGCTGGAAGCCCCAAAATAAGGTAAGTCTGTAGAAAAAGTACATTAGCTTCCCCTCTTTAGTGGTGCTGGTCTTTCTCTAGCAGTTTGATCTCTGAAAGGCCATGAGCTTCTATGAGTGGGATCTCCCCACCCTACACATATGTAGTTCAGGTGCCCCACCTCTGAGCATCTCCTCACTGGGATGTACATCTCCAGTCCATCAACAAATGTATTTATTAAGTGCCAGACACTGTTCTAGACTCTGGGATTCAGCTGTGATTAAGACAGATACGGTCCCCGTCCTCTTGGAGCTCACCTGCTAGTAAGAGATTAATGCAAACATTAATTAGTGTTTATTAATGCAAGCATTAATTAGTGTTTATTACACTAATAAACACACAGTAAAGCATCACAAAGAACTCACTCACTGAAAAAGAGCCTGATGCTGGGAAAGATTGAAGGCAGGAGGAGAAGGGGACAACAGAGGATGAGATGTTTGGATGGCATCACCAACCTGATGGACATGACTTTGAGCAAGCTCCAGGAGTTGGTGATGGACAGGGAAGCCTGGCTTGTTGCAGTCCTTGGGGTCACAGAGAATCAGACACGACTAAGCAACTGAACTGAAAGCATTGTCACAATGGAATGCGTGGAGATCTGCTGTACCCTAACAGTCTATGATCTCCAAAAGCAGAATAACAACAGTATCAGGCACTTTTAATATGTTTTACATATTAATATTTATGTTGTGTGTATGTGCTAAGTTGCTTCAGTTGTGTCTGATTCTTTGTGACACTATGGCCTGTAGCCTGCCAGGCTCCTCTGTCCATGGGATTCTCCAGGCAAGTATACTGGAGTGGGTGGCTATGCCCTCATCCTGGGGGTCTTCTCAATCCAGGGATCAAACCCTCGTCTCTTACTTGCCCTGCAATGGCGGTGGGTTCTTTACCACTAGTGCCACCTGGGAAGCCTAACATTTATGTTACTATTACTTAATTCTTATAAATTTACCAAGCAAGTGGTATCATTATCACTCCCCTTTTACAGCATAAGTTTACAGTCATTGAGAAGTTAAATTCTTGCCTAAATCACACTAGTACAGACAAGGCTTCCACTCTTGGTTGAGCAGCACACTTTTCTACAGCCTGTTGATGTTCAAGTGTGCCACAATCCCATAGGAACAAGACAGAAGAACCAGGTTTACCCCCAATAGTTGGGCTGGAGATACTAGAAAGAACTCCTTGGTAACAGTTAAGAGTGTGTAAGAGAAAGGAATTATTTTTGAGTATTTGTTTCTCTCCTTAATTTTCCTTCTTTTATTCCCACGCCTTGTGGTGGCCACCAGGATCTTAGTTGCCTGACCAGGGATCAACCCGTGCCCCCTGCAGTGGAAGCACAGAGTCTTAACCACTGGACTGCCAATGAAGTCTTGTCCTGAATTTTCTATACTGCACAAATAACACTGTAAAAATAGAGGCATTATTCTAGAAGAAAAAAGATCACTCACAATTCCACCTCATGAATTGGGTTCCTTTTTTCCCAGCTTTTTGAGTCAAACTGTGACTGTATTTGTTAGTATGAGAAGGGAAGTAACTAGACCTGGTTTTGCTTGTAGCATCTAAGAGGCAACAGTGTGGTAACAAGCAGAGGTCAGCCTCTCTACTCATGCTTCCAACATCCAGAATGACCCCTGGACACCCAGAGATGAAGTGAGCTGTGTGTTGCAGCAGAGGGAGCTGGGTACCTTCGCTCAGGGTGAAGTAGGACAGGGATGAGGCTGTGAGGGATTACCTGCTATTTCAGATGGAAGTAATCAAAGTATCATTTCCTCCTGTGTCTTGTGGGGAAAGGGATGGGAGAGAGGAATAGTCAGTCAGTATCAGGCAGTTACTGGAATGATTGAAATGGTCTCCAGGTGAGTGGTTAGGATCATAAAACACCCCCTCCCTCCCATTTCTTTGCTCCACTCCCACTTCAGCCAGCTCCAACCATGAGCTGGATGCACAACTTAAGTATTTTTGGGACCGTGGACAAAGAATGTTGCCTGCTGTATCAATAAGCAAAAGATGTTGTGGTCATCAAACCATTAGCCGCCACAGCTGCCCTCCCCAACTCCCACCCAATGATGCGTCCCGAGGGGAACTCAGAATGGAGATAAACAGGCTACTGCCCCTAGACAGTTAAGGTGCGTATCAAGGAATACTTTCATTAAGCTCAAACGCTTGCATCTTTCCATACCTAGAAAAGCACTGAACTCATTAGCTTGAGATGTCTGGTTTTCTTTTAACTAGCAGTAATTGTTTGATGTTCAATTCTCTGGGTTTTTTACAAACACTTCTATATATCCTGACTCCTCCCTTACCTCTTCAGAACAGTCCCTCAAAACTATCTGAGAGATTGTATCCTGGGCTTCAGTGCTTAGTAATTCCCCAAATAAAATATAATTCTCAACTTTTAGGTTGTGCTTTTTTTTTTTTCCTTCAGTCAACACTTTGGATGACCATAAAGGGACCCAGACTTCCCTCCTTTGCCTGAACTTTGTGAGGAACCAGAGCCTTGGCACCAACAGAGGCCTCTTGGGCCCATTCACCTCCTTGGAGGGTCCGTATGAATTTGGGAGAGTCTCTTTTTGGTTCTTGGATCTCCTGATTGTTGGTTGATACTCCTGAGCTTTAATTGGCAGTGTGCAACAGGTACAACCTAGCTACCCATTTGAAAAAATACAGGGGGAGCCTTGTTGAAAGATACTAGGAGTTGCTTAGTTGAGAGACACTGATTTATCTAGATGGGCTTTCCAGGTGGTAAAGAACCCACCTGTCAACACAGGAGACATAAGAGACATGGGTTTGGTCCCTGGGTCAGGAAGATCCCCTGGAGGAGGGCATGGCAACTCACTTCAGTGTTCTTGCTAGGTGGCCTAACATGTTTCCTAAACGAGGGGAGTCAGAAAGCCAGCTTCCAGTAATACTCAAGCCAGGTTTATGTATATATAAACTTATGAATATGCAAACAAGTACTCACATAATTGGGAATTAAAAGAAATCTCTCTGAAAATGGCCACTATGGGGCTCTTTATTGTATACGCAATTAAGTTAGAGACATCCAGCTTGATAAATTTTTTTCTTTTTTCAGAATTCTGACCTTAAAGAAACAAAAACCCTTCTAGGGAGAATTTGCAGTTCTCTCTTTGTGTCTTTGAGATGTGAATGTGCTGCCTGATATTCTTAGTGGAGGGTGTGTATGTTGAGAGCTTGGTCTCTGTCATCTGGAAGGTACACATATGGTTTTCATTTGACAGCTGGTTGAATAGACTGGAATTCTGAGCAGTTTGCTTGTTGTTTGGTCTTTTTAGTCTGACTGTGCCAACTCTCAGGGAAATATGTCATAAGGGGCCCAGCCCAGAAGGGGCCTTTGTCACCTCAACCTTCATGGCATCCACCTGTGCAGTGGCTGTACAGGCCCTTTACTTCTTAGACTGTTTTGGGGACTAAACTTTCTAGATTTTGTGGAGTCTACATCTTTTGCACTCTGTTATGGGGATGCCTCTTGGCGTCTTACTGGTTTGAGTCACTGTTAAGACACTACTCATCAGTAGCCAGACAGTGGATCTTCTCAACTGAAAAAGCTTCTCAATTGGCAAAATTTTTAGAGAACTCTCATTATAACCAGCTGTTTTATTGGTACCTATGAAAAAAACAGATTATAAGGTGGAAAAAAAAACATATATATAATGGTTAATCTAATGCTCCCTTATTTAAAACAAATAAACCAGTTTCGGAAGCCTTATTTGTGGTTTCTGCTTCCCCTCAATGGGTTTTGCTGCTGCTGCTGCTGCTAAGTCATTTCAGTCGTGTCCGACTCTGTGCGACCCCATAGACGGCAGCCCACCAGGCTCCCCCGTCCCTGGGATTCTCCAGGCAAGAACACTGGAGTGGGTTGCCATTTCCTTCTCCAGTGCATGAAAGTGAAAAGTGAAAGGGAAGTCGCTCAGTTGTGTCCGACTCTTTGCGACCCCATGGACTACAGCCCACCAGGTCCTCTGTCCATGGGATTCTCCAGGCAAGGGTACTGGAGTGGGGTGCCACTGACTTCTCCATAATGGGTCTTACAGGTCCTAATAATAAACATTATGATAATTAATGCTAATTAGGTTGATTAATAGGGAAATAAGGAAAAACTGAAGGGAAAGTCTAGAGACTTCTTTCCAACAAGGTGGAATTTTTAAATGAACTCATCCCAAAAGGATAAAGAAATCTTTAGATGGTTATTAAGAAATGGGGTAAATAAAATGGACATTAATAGGATTAAAACAGAAGGTTTTGATACAATACTACCTAGGGTTGGATGGGCCAGAGCAACCTCATATTGGTCCCTAATGTTAGAAGGCCCCATCCCAGCTTAAATACTGGGAGATATATGTACTGAATATGTATATATTTGCTGGCTCTTGATTTTCAATATATATTTATTTAAAAGTCTGGAAGAAGATTATACTGAGCTACCTGGCCAACAATTACTTGGGGCAATAGGCGAATTAATAAAGTTAAAAGATTGGCGAAAGGGCCTGGTCCCTCAGTCCCTCCATGGGGACCCCAGAGTCTTTTATACAAAAATATATAAAATGATTAGGGGATAAAAAGACAGGAAAGTTCCTAGGACTCCTTGTAACGCCAAGGCTCATTGATGGGGTCCTAATGGGAACTAAAGTTGATTTGAAATAAAGCTTATAAAAATTGGTATATTTAAATAAGCTTTCAGTTCAATTCAGTTCAGTTCAGTCACTCAGTCATGTCCAACTCTTTTCGACCCCATGAATTGCACCACGCCAGGCCTCCCTGTCCATCACCAACTCCCGGAGTTCACTCAGACTCACATCCATCGAGTCAGTGATGCCATCCAGCCATCTCATCCTCTGTCGTCCCCTTCTCCTCCTGCCCCCAATCCCTCCCAGCATCAGAGTCTTTTCCAATGAGTCAACTCTTCACATGAGGTGGCCAAAGTACTGGAGTTTCAGCTTTAGCATCATTCCTTCCAAAGAAATCCCAGGGCTGATCTCCTTCAGAATGGACTGGTTGGACCTCTTTGTAGTCCAAGAGACTCTCAAGAGTCTTCTCCAACACCACAGTTCAAAAGCATCAATTCTTCAGTGCTCAGCCTTCTTCAGAGTCCAACTCTCACATCCATACATGACCACAGGAAAAGCCATAGCCTTGACTAGACGGACCTTTGTTGGCAAAGTAATGTCTCTGCTTTTGAATATGCTATCTAGGTTGGTCATAACTTTCCTTAGACTATGCCAAAGCCTTTGACTGTGTGGATCACAATAAACTGTGGAAAATTCTGAAAGAGATGGGAATACCAGACCACCTGACCTGCCTCTTGAGAAATTTGTATGCAGGTCAGGAAGCAACAGTTAGAACTGGACAGGGAACAACAGACTGGTTCCAAATAGGAAAAGGAGTACGTCAAGGCTGTACATTGTCACCCTGCTTATTTAACTTCTATGCAGAGTACATCATGAGAAATGCTGGGCTGGAAGAAGCACAAGCTGGAATCAAGATTGCCGGGAGAAATATCAATAACCTCAGATATGCAGATGACACCACCCTTATGGCAGAAAGTGAAGAGGAACTAAAAAGCCTCTTGATGAAAGTAAAAGTGGAGAGTGAAAAAGTTGGCTTAAAGCTCAACATTCAGAAAATGAAGATCATGGCATCTGGTCCCATCACTTCATGGGAAATAGATGGGGAAACAGTGGAAACAGTGTCAGACTTTATTTTGGGGGGCTCCAAAATCACTACAGATGCTGACTGCAGCCATGAAATTAAAAGACGCTTACTCCTTGGAAGGAAAGTTATGACCAACCTAGATAGCATATTCAAAAGCAGAGACATTACTTTGCCAGCAAAGGTTCGTCTAGTCAAGGCTATGGTTTTTCCTGTGGTCATGTATGGATGTGAGAGTTGGACTGTGAAGAAGGCTGAGTGCCGAAGAATTGATGCTTTTGAACTGTGGTGTTGGAGAAGACTCTTGAGAGTCCCTTGGACTGCAAGGAGATCCAACCAGTCCATTTTGAAGGAGATCAGCTCTGGGATTTCTTTGGAAGGAATGATGCTAAAGCTGAAACTCCAATACTTTGGCCACCTCATGTGAAGAGTTGACTCATTGGAAAAGACTCTGATGCTGGGAGGGATTGGGGGCAGGAGGAGAAGGGGACGACAGAGGATGAGATGGCTGGATGGCATCGCTGACTCGATGGACGTGAGTCTGAGTGAACTCTGGGAGTTGGTGATGGACAGGGAGGCCTGGCATGGTGCGATTCATGGGGTCGCAAAGAGTCAGACGTGACTGAACAGAACTGAACTGAAGATGCTTATATCTCTTTTGCCTAATTATGTTGTGGGGTAGACATTGTATCTTACTGGGGAATGCTTCCCCTGCCTGGTATTATAAGATAGGGCATATAAATCTGCTTGTCAGACAATATTAACTAAATATGCTAAAGGAAACAAATAGGATTACCTGAGTTTGCACTATATAAAGTAGAAGCTGGGAGTTGATATTCAGGGGCTATTAAAAATAATAATAGAGATTTGTTTTTTTGCTCTGGGTTTAACCTGTACACTCAGATAGAAGACCTTTGTTAAATGCCTTGTACAAACTTTTGAAGGCATGATAAATTGAGCTAAGTTCTAGAACATAGCACTTTTGATTTTCAGTTTAGTTGGAAATCTTCTTGATATACAGTATATACATATATATATAGAAAGAAATTAAAGAGAATATAGTTGGGCAAATTAATATTTTAATATCACTTAGGTGGCAGACCACTTCTTTGGGGGAATTAGAAGCAACTGTCTTTCCCTTGCAGATCTCTACAAAGCACAAATGTAAATACAGCCTCAAAGACTGAGGAGCCTAATTAGCTCAATGAGGTAGGATCTGAAACCAAAAGGAAAAAGATTTTTTAAAACTCAAACCACTGGAAAGACTCCATTACCCAAAATCTAATTTATAGCTTCTCTAAGAGTTTGTTGAGCACAAATACAAATCTTAAAAATCTGTTCCACAAATAGCAAAGCCTTAGTCATTTAAGCGAGCAAATTTAACTCATTCCAACTGTTATTTATAAACTAGAAAGTTTATATTGTAGTGCCTGATTTGTATTTGTTAAAGTGAAGCTATGAGGTGAATTTCCTGGAGGTCAAATGGTTAGGACTCTGAGCTTCCTCTGCAGGGGGCCTGGGTTCAATCCCACGTCTGGGAACTAAGATCCTGCAAGTCGTGTGACACAGCCAAAAAGAAGAAAAAAAGAAAAAGTGAAGCTATGAGATCTCTGGTTTTGTCTGTTTATATGTCTGTGTGTACATTATACATGAGAAATGTCTCTACC
The DNA here is from genome assembly GCF_029378745.1 of Bos indicus. NCBI lineage: Eukaryota > Metazoa > Chordata > Mammalia > Artiodactyla > Bovidae > Bos > Bos indicus. The sequence continues at coordinate 12,523,415 of NC_091769.1, forward strand.
TCTGGAGAATATTATAAAAATAAAATTATGAGCGTTCTATTTAATTGACTTTAAAGTAAGCACTTACAAATTAAATATTTCTAAATAAAAAGGAATCTGGCCAGAATAAATTTCAGGTTCACATAATTTAGGAAATAGTCAATATTAAATTCAGTCAGTTCAGTCGCTCAGTGGTGTCTGACTGTTTGTGATCCGTGGACTGCAGCATTTCTGGCTTCCCTGTCCATCCGCAACTCCCAGAGCTTGCTCAAACTCACGTCCATTGAGTCAGTGATGTCATACAACGATATCATCTTCTGTCTTCCCCTTCTCCTCCTGCTTTCTGTCTTTCCCAGCTTCAGGATCTTTTCCATTGAGTCAGTTCTTCACATCAGGTGGCCAAAGTATTAGAGCTTTAGCTTCAGCATCAGTCCTTCCAGTGAACATTCAGGACTGATCTCCTTTAGGATTGACTCGTTTGATCTTGCAGTCCAAGGGACTCTCAAGAGTCTTATCCCAATATCACAGTTCAAAAGCACCAATTCTGTGGTACTCAGCTTTCTTTATGGTCCAACTCTTACATCCATACATGACTACTGTAAAAACCATAGGTTTGACTAGATGGACCTTTGTCAGCAAAGTAATGTCTCTGCTTTTTAATATGCTGTCTATGTTGGTCATAGCTTTTCTTCCAAGGAGCAAGTGTCTTTTAATTTCATGGCTGCAGTCACCATCTGCAGTTTTTGGAGCCCTCCAAAATAGTCTCTCACTGTTTCCATTGTTTCCCCATCTATTTGTCATGAAGTGATGGGACTGAATGCCATGATCTTTGTTTTTTGAGCATTCTTTGGCATTGCCTTTCTTTGGGATTGTTTTCCCTAAAGATCAAGGTTCTTAAGGGTTAAAATTGTAATATGTAATTAAAGTTACTAGAAATAATAATGGAAATGTTTCAGTATTTCCTTCAAGGAAAATAGGGTGTGTATTTTTAGCAAAAGGTATGGAGAATGGAAGTGCATTTTGTTAAGGGGAAAGTGGTTTTGTGCTAAAGCTGATTATTTCTAAATGGAAAAATAAAAGATAAACTAATATAAAAGTTGTGGAAGGTTTTTGAAAAGGAAGCCCTGAGAAAAAAGTTTTGTACATGCTAGGCTGGGATTGGATTAAATTAATTAGGTAAGAAATTTTGCTATTGAGAGTGGGCTAGTGCAGGATTAGTGTTTCGTTTTCTCTCTGTTAAGAGAGCAAAGGTTTCCTGGAATGTTGAGCTATTTTTGACAACAGATTATGAAGTTTTTTGTTTCATAATAATCTGTATTTGTTTAAAAAATCTTTTCTTGTCACTTTGGGTGGAAAGTAAGTATTGTTTCACAGTGACCTATGATCCTGTTTGATCAAGTGCTTTTAAGACCTTTTGATATTTTGACAAACTTCCTGTAGTCAAATTCTAAATAAAGTTCCTTTGACTTCCAGCTAACTTTGAGATGCTTCAGAGGGCCTCTGAAACATCCCAAAGAGAGGAATATTAAACTAATTGGGCTTATTTGGTGTGTTAAATTATTTGAGAAGTATTGTTAAGTGATTGGAAATAAATGTTCTTGGATTATATTGTGTGGGTAAATGTCATTAATATAGATATTTCAGTTTATATGGAATTCCTAAAAGTTTGACATATCCTGGTAGTATCAGTCATATCTAGTTATTATCTTAACATGTTGTATGCTGCAGAAATATCCAAGTTTCTTCTTGTGTTGTAATCCAATCTTTAAACATGCCATTTTAAGTCTTTTGTCATTTGTAGACAATTGTTTTACTCTGATGCAGCTGTAAAAGGAAGGTTTCCAAGAAAATTCATAAAAAAGACTTTTTGACAAATATAAATTTCTGATGACTTTTGGATTATATTACTGAACTGGGTAAGAAATTACAAAACTCCAATGGAAAACCTGGGGACTTCATCCAGATGAACAAGAATTAATTGCATGGGATTGAATCAACTGATAAGTATGATTTATAATTTTATAACTTTTTCATGAAGTATACTGGCTTTTAAATCTTTTTTTCCAGAGAACCTTTCTTCTTACACTGTGACCTATAACGAGTTGATAAAGTATCCCTTTGTAAACAAAGATAAAACATTATCTTTTTCGTTTTACCTTATCCCTCCAGAATTTGGCTTCTCTAGCTGGCTCTCCATGGACTTAATTGCTTATTACAACCAGATTACAACTAGTTCTACCACTCATTATTTTAATTTTTTATCTCCTGTTGTTTTCAAATTATTTATTCCTTGTGCTTCTCTCTGCTATATTATGATTTTATTAACATCCTAGCTGTATTTTTATATCCTATCTATTTTTTGAGATTGTTGTCTCTTACATAAACCAATATGTAACTAGGCCTCCAATAAAATTAGTGGTGACTAAAGAACTTCCCTGTAGCTTAGACTACAAATCTGCCTGCAATGCAGGAGATCTGGGTTTGATCCCTGGGTTGGAAAGATCCTCTGGAGAAGGAAATGGTAAGCCACTGCAGTATTCTTGCCTGGAAAATCCCATGAACAGAGGAGTCTGACGGGCTACAGTCCATGGGGTTGTAAAAAGTTGGACATGACTGAGCGATTATCACTATGACTACTATGAAATGTCATGAGGCAGCTGATCATATATATAACTCTGCATAGAATAATTGTAATAGTGCAACTCGAGGTATGAGAAGAAGCAGCAAGGGAAAATATTTCCTGGATCATAATAGACTAGTAAGATAGACGATCCAGAGAATGTTTAAAAACAATTATTTATTTATTTACTTTGGCCATGCCATGTGGCTTATGGGATCTTAGTTCCCTGATCAGGGATTGAACCCAGGCCCTGGGCAGTGAAAGCACCAAGTCCTAACCACTGGGATGCAAGGGTAATCCAGAGAATTTTAGATTATCAATAGGGCTTGATCCAAAATTAGCACATTAACCTATCAACAGAATCTTTGCCTGATCCGAAGAATTGATGCTTTTGAACTGTGGTGTTGGAGAAGATGCTGGAAAGTCTCTTGGACTGCAAGGAAATCAAACCAGTCAATCCTAAAGGAAATCAGTCCTGAATATTCACTGGAAGGACTGATGCTGAAGCTGAAGCTCCAATACTTTGGCCATTTGATGTGAAGAGCCAACTCACTGGAAAAGACCCTGATGCTGGGAAGGATTGAAAGCAGGAGGAGAAGGGGATGACAGAGGATGAGATGGTTGGATGGCATCACCAACTTGATGAACATGAGTTTCAGCAAGCTCTGGGAGTTGGTGATGGACAGGGAAGCCTGGCTTGGTGCAGTCCATGGGGTTGCAAAGAGTTGGATATGACTGAGTGACTGAACTGACCTTATAGGCCTAGTGCCATGGGACAAACTTGGTCATAAAATGCCTCCTAAATGTTGGTCAGATTTATGACCTAGAGGAGGTGCTAAGGGCAAAAAATAACACTTGCCATATCAGTAAACAAAGTATGTTATAGCCATCGAGCCATCGGCCTCTGCCGCTGCCCTCACCACCATAGGTAAGGTGCATATCATAGGAATAATTTCATTAAGCCCAGATTCTTGCACTATTCCATACATAGAAAACTGGTAAACTCAACTTGAGATGTCTGTTTTTCTTTAACTGGCAGTAATCTTTTGATTTTGACTACCTGTTTTTTTTTTTTTTGTTTGTTTGTTTGTTTGTTTTGCAAAAGCTCCTGTATTATTCTGGCATTTCCCATAGCTCTTTGGAACAGTCCCTCAGAGCTATCTCAGAGGTTGTATTCTGGGCTTAAGTCCTCAGTAATGCCCCAAATAAAACCTAATTCTCCACTTAAAAATTATTTATTTATTTTTTATGGCTGTATTGGGTGTTCATTGCTGTGTGCAGGCTTTCTCTTGTTGCAGCAAGCAGGGTCTACTCTCTGGTAGACCTCGCAGGCTTCTCACTGCGGTGGCTTCTCTTGTTGAGAAGTGCAAGCTCTAGGCACATGGGCTCAGTGGTTTGTGGTGCTTAGGCTTAGTTGCCCCTTGGCATGTGGGATCTTCCAGGACCAGGGATCGAACCTGTGTTCTGTGCATTGGCAGGCAGATTCTTAACCACCAGACCTCCAAGGAAGTACCAATTTTCCACCTTTAGGTTGTGCATTTTTTTTCAGTCGACAACATGTGCCAGCCTGCACTGGGGTGATGTGTCAGTGCCCTCTCCTCCAAGAATTTCCCTTAGACCTGATAAAATATTTTTATGTGTGAAATGCTTTAAAGCTTATAAAGTATTTCCTCCACATTCCCTGACTTTTAAAAATAGATTTTATTTCTTAAAGCAGTTTTAGATTCACAGCAAAATTGAGTGGGTACCCCCTTATTTTTAACTTTGATTCTCACATCCACCCTACAGATAGGTAGGACAGGTGTTATTATCTCTGTATTTACATTTAAATTACATTTAGAATCACGTGGTAGCAAACAGAGCCTGGTGCTAACTGAGGTCGTCTGATCTTTTAAGCCTTAGACATTTTCGCTTGGTTCCCAGAGTGCCTTCTAAGTCTTTTCAAATCTGTCTCTCCCCTAAGCATGGGAACCGTGGATACCTGCTCATTCTCAGAGCTTAGAAATAAGTTTGAGATGTTCCCACCATTTCCCACTTGAATGCAGGGGCCCACAGAGAACCCACCTATGTCTCTGGTGGAAGGTCTACTCTCGCAGGCTCTGGTAGAGGCAGTGGGACTGAGAACTTGTACAATGCCCTGATAAGCTTCTTAGAAGCGGGTATTAGCTGGGATTGGATATCCTTCCCCTGAGACGCCCTTCACACCTGACCCTGCCTTGAATTAGGATTCCATAGGGTCAGGGGACAGGAGAATGGGGTGTTTTCTGCTGTACAGCTTCAGACCCACTCTTTGAGACCTTGATTCTGACAAGTTTCCAGAACTGAGAAGACACCCAGATGTCCAGGTTTGAAGGTAAATGATGTGATTAGGTAGGAGGGACCAGCTGGGGTGCCAGCTCATCTCTGTTACATAACATCAGAAAGAGATACTCTCCAAAGTTTCTTTAGCAGATTCAGAGTGTTGAATATATGGCAAAGGATAGGGTGGACAGGGAGGTGGTGGAAAGACAATTATAGGAATCAAGGACAAAGAAGGAAATTCATTTATTCCATAATTCTCCTTTTGCTTTTTAAGACAGCTGTATTTGCATTGCTAATTAGTGTGGTATGTCCGGAAAGACTGGTTCCTTAGAAAGCTCATCTGCACTGTTGCTCACTAGCTGTGTGATGTTGAGCAAGTCACATCTCTCTGGACCTCAGTTTCTTCATGTCTCAAATGGGGAGTTGTATTAAACAATGTAATTCATTCCACCTTTAATGACCTAAGATTCTATGTGTTATTCATTTAATTTTGAATATATTACTTCATATACAAAACTGATCATTTCTAGTTATTGTTTTGTAATAATCTGTGGACATTGATTAGAGATTTAATATTTACTTTGACTGGGCCTTAAATATGCTTCCCTTCTGAGTCCTTATATAAAATTAACCCATATGGGGCATCGATTCTGTACAATGCTTTTCATAGACCTTATGTGTTTTTGCTATCTCAACATTCCCGTGACATAGGTATTGTTATTGCTATTTACCTTTATAGGTATTGTTATTACTATTATTATTTCTATGAAATTAAATTTAAAAAGTTGTAATACACACATGATAAAAAGGTTAAACAGACTAAACAATAGAATTTACTGAAAAGTAAGTCTCCCTCTCATCCCGGATCCTTAGTTTCTCTTTTCCAGATGTCCTTTCAGAGATAATATTTGCATAATCAAAGTATATGTTAGCATGCCCATTTTACAGATGAGGTGCTGAAGTTCAGCCTGTCCAGGGTGACGCAGCTAGTAAGCAGCAGGTCTGGGAACCCAATCTTTGACTCTATTCCCCGTATTCCTCCCATGACACCACGCTGTCTGGGAAGCTTTATGACATTGACTTTTAGGCTTTGTCCCCTCTGAATGATGGTGGAATCATTTTAAGTCAGTCCAGTAAAAACACATAGAGCCTCGATGTCTCTGGAACTGCTTTCCATTACTGTCTCTTTCTGTCTAAAGCTTAAAATTATATCTCCTTACTTCCTTTTTGCCTTTGATAAATTAAGATCTGTGGCCTGGGGCACCAGCTACAGATGACTGAGCTCTCAGCAACTCTGGCTGGACCTGAAAAGTGTGGGCAGACCTTTTGCAAGGATCCCAAGGAGGGCTGGGTAGACCCAGCTTAGGAACCTGGGCTGCTGGCGTGCCTACACAGCATGAGGACCTCGAGATGCTCTTTTTCCCATGAGGAAGCATTGTCTCCTGGAACAGAGGATAGTTTTTTTTTTTTTTCTTCCCAGCAGAAACAATTACTTTCACAACAAAGGCTCCTGTGTGAATAGTCTCTCTTCCAGATAAGGGTTTGGTGGATCCCAGCTGTCCTTTTAGGAGCAAATAACCTTGTCTTTTTTTTTTTTTTTTCTTTCTAGGTTTGTGGTTACCCCCTGGCTGGACTTCATGGAGGAATCTTCTCTGATATCTAATCTGAATCCCAGAGCATCCCCCATTTTTCTGTGGAAAAAATGAGAGGCCTTCTATAGCCAGGGATAACTGGCCATCATGGGGAAACTGATCAGGATGGGGGCACAGGAGAGGCGGTCACTCTGGCCAAAGCGACTTCATTGGAGTCGCCCCCTCTTCCTATTGGGAATGTTGATCATAGGTTCCACCTACCAGTACCTGACGAGCCCTCAGGGCCTCCCCACACTGTGGGCAGCAGTCTCTTCCCAACACCCTGTAAAAGTAGCCAGCCGGGACCTTTCCAACAAGGAGATGATGATGGTGAGCAGTGAGACTTCAAAATCTAGCTCTGAAATGGAGGTTGAGGCATGGGCACCAGAAGCCACAGCAGGCAGAGATGGAACACCACCTGGCATAGCAAGGAAGAACACCCCCAGTACACCTAGAGGAACAGCCAGCATCACTCCAGCGATACCCAATAACTACAGCCCAACACCAACAGGCACAGGAAAAGTTAAGGAAGACACCTCAGCCACACCCAGTGGAGTACTGAATCACTACACTCAAAGCAGACCAATGGTAAATAGTTATACCCGCTTGACAGCCAGGGGAGAAGTAAAGAGCTCCCGCCCAACTCAATCCAGGGGAAAGGAGGAGAAATACTCCCCATCCCCACTTGGTAGAATGGTAAACAGTTATGCCCCATCCACACTCATGACAATGCCAAGGAGCCATGGCATCACCCCCAGAACAACAGTGAAAGACAGAGAAATTATGGCAACCAAGAAAATGTTGGCGACCAACCCATCCAAGAGACTAGTGGAGAAAACCACCCCAACTCCTCTCAAGGGAATAACTGATAACACCCCAACCTTCCTGTTAAGTGACTTAGAAACAGACACCTTGACTTCTCCAAGAAATGTGGTAGAAAAGAAGACCCTAACTACCCCCAGAAGAGTGGACAGTAATAGCTCAACCAACCACCAGGGGTTGGTGGGGAAAAACAATCTGACAACACCCCAAGGAATGGTCCTGGAGCACACTGCGGCCGTCTCTGAGGGGCAAGTGACAATAAGCACCATGACACGCAGCAGCCCAACAGAAACCAAAGCTTCTACTGATGCTTGGAAAGTCAGGAATCCCTTGTCCAGAACCAGTGCACCGATCATCAGAATATCCTCAGCCACCTTCAGGGGGCTTTTGAAAAACCCTTCCAAAGCACCCAGCACCCCAGCAGCTCCCAGGGTTAGGGCAAATCCGACCATTCAGGTCCGCCACTGCCTGGTGGTAGAGCCAGCCCCAGTTGCACCCACTGCCCCCTCCCCTAGTTGGACAACAGCTGTGATCCCAGGGATTCCTAGTCCCTCAGGACAGCCAGACCTGCACCCCAAGGCAGAGTACCCCCGAGACCTGTTCAGTGTGGAGGAGCGGAGGCAGGGCTGGGTGGTCCTGCACATCTTTGGCATGATGTATGTGTTTGTAGCCTTGGCCATCGTTTGTGACGAGTACTTTGTGCCTGCCCTGGGCGTCATCACAGACAAGCTGCAGATCTCTGAGGATGTGGCAGGCGCTACATTCATGGCTGCTGGAGGCTCTGCCCCTGAGCTCTTCACCTCCCTCATCGGTGTCTTCATCTCCCATAGCAACGTGGGCATTGGCACCATAGTGGGCTCTGCGGTGTTCAACATCCTCTTTGTCATTGGCACTTGTGCCCTCTTCTCCCGGGAGATCCTCAACCTCACCTGGTGGCCCTTGTTCCGAGACATCACCTTCTACATCTTTGACCTAATGATGCTCATCCTCTTCTTCCTGGATAGCCTCATTGCGTGGTGGGAGAGTGTGCTCCTGCTGCTGGCTTATGCCTTCTATGTGTTCACCATGAAGTGGAACCAACAGCTCGAGCTCTGGGTGAAAGAGCAGCTCAACAAGAGGCCAGTGGCCAAGGTCATGGCCCTAGGGGACCTCAGCAAGGTAAGAACAGGTTGGTTCAGGCTTGTTTAGCTCCTTTTGGGCAAAAGAACAGGGTCGGGGGGAAGACAGGGACTGAAGAATGAACAAAGCTGGATCAGACCTCAAGAGATGAGTGAGTGTTCTGGTTCCCTTGCAATTCATTCAATATTTATAGAGTCCTATTCTCTGCCAGTTGCCATGCTGGGCCTTTTGCAAGAATGACCTTGGGTCAACACCTAGTCATCCCATAAAATGGTTATTATTATGATCCCCCATTGGCAGGGGAAGAAACTGAGGCCTAATGAAGTTAAAGCACTTGTTCAATGTCACAGAGAAAATAGGTGGTGGAGCCAGGATGAACCCAGGTTGGTTGGATTGGGTCTTCAGAAATGACATTTGAGCTGGGCTTTGGGGAATGTCCAGGGAGATATCAGGCAGGGAAAAATGATAATCTTTTCCATGTGTGTGGTGTTTAGGGTTTATCTAGCACCCTTACTTTCAATTAATCCTGTTTGTTCACATTCCAGACCTGGGGGGGCGGGGCTGGTAGCTTGGTTAGGATCTGAGAAGGAGGAGGTTATTTGAGCTTTGTTTGGTTTTTAAAATATTGGAGGTGGGTGCTCCTCTCATCCACTGACAGGCCAGCCTTGAGTGTAGAGCTCTGTTTCAGTGCTCACTGGAGATCAGATATTGAGAGCTCCAACTCTGGGGCTTTCTTCTGACTCCACAGTTCTGTTCCAAGAATTTCTCTGCCTCCGTGAGGGACCTTCTTGCTAAATTCATTGCTTGAGTCAATAATCTGGACAGTGAGATTTAACTGGGGAAGTGATCTCTAAACATCCATCCCAAAGTTTTTTGTTCCTTGAGACTCAAAAGTGAGAGGACCCTAGGGAACACAGACCTCATTTCTCTCATGCTCCTAAAGGTGAGTTTGGGCAAAGGTTGGCTCATAGCCTGCCTGTTTCAGATCTCAGAGAAGCCAGTAGTGTGAGCAGAATTTTGCGTGCAAAGAGTAGAAGGACTTAGCTGCTTAATCCAGCACAATTTTGATGAGTGGGCAGGATGGAGACCAAACTCAGCAATACATCTCAGAGCTACGTGGTACAAAAGAAATGAAATGTAATTCCTTTAGGACTTCTGAGATAACATGCAGTGTTCAGAGCATGGAACTGAGTTGGGAAATGTGGGTTCTAATCCAAGGCCCCCTCTAACTATGTGACCTTGGACAGACCCCTTCCCGTCTCTGGGGGAAATGACAGAGTCCAACTAATCATGAAAATGTTCTGTTTAGCTCTAACATTCATTGTTAATGTCCTGTGTCTAAGTGAGTTCAGTTCTGGCAGGCCCAACACAGCGGTTATCTGTCTGATCAACTGACCTTCAATTAGCGTATTTGTGTGGTGGCCCCAAAAGGAGAAATATCCTGCCCAAGGTTGGATAGCTGGAAAGTTTCCAAACTGGAATGGGAACGTGGTATCCTAACTTCCCATTCAGTGCTATCTTCCCAGATGACTGCTCTAAGAAGCCAGAGGCTTCAAAAAGAAAGGGAGACTCAGAGCATTACCTCTTTTAAACAAACAGGGGCCTCTCTCCTAACAAAGCTGTCAGGGCAGGCTTCACTGAAGGTGGCTGTGAAACCTGATACTCTTTTCTGGGAAAGCATCTGTGGTTTGGTGTATGTTAGACCAGCAGTTTTCAAAATGCCTCTGACTTTCCTCCCAGTCTTTCACAGTAATTCTGTTTTCATTTAAACTCTGCAAATTCTCAATTTTCCATTTTATCAGAACTAGAGAAAGCTTGCCAAGCAAGTCAAGTATACTTGTGATTTCAAAAGAGAATTTGTAACTTACTTAAAAGACTGTTCAAGGTCTTTAGTAGCAGCTCTTTGCCAAGCAGTGAGAGCAGTGCTAATTACAACTGTTCTTATCTATTTATTAAAACGGATCCAGTATGAATTTTAATTAACAGCATTATTTAAAAAAAAAAAACAGGTTGAAATACTGGCTGTCCTTGACAGTAAATTTGTATTTATTTAAAATTGAAAACCTATACTCAGGACTTTCTGGCACGAACAGCTGCCTTCTGAAAATTAGTTCAAATAACTAAAAAGCTATAACTATTTAGAAATGGTTTTTGAAAACATGTGAATTTTCAGTTTCACCCCAGGTTTCTTATAGCCAGAGAGAGGGGTAACTGCCTTTGCTTATATCATTATGTATGTGTTTGGCTGCCCAAGACCTGTGATCATGTTAGAGGGAGATAAATTAACCTGCCCTTCACTAACAGACTGAGGCAAGCCATTCTGTTTGAATTCTTCAAGGATTCTCTGAAAATCCAATCTTTGATCTGTGTTTTTCTTTTCTGTTCTTTTTTGGCCATGCCGAGCAACATTAGGATCTCAGTTCCCCAACCAGGGTCTGAACCTGGGTCATGGCAGTGAAAGCCCAGAATCCTAACCACTAGGCTACCAGAGAACTCCTGTCTTGCAGGGTTTTACTGAAAAGTTGTTGAGATGATGTACATATGTCACAGGCCCTCCACCAGTGTGGATTCCTTTCCCTACTCCCTTTTCTGTGTTGGTACTCATTTTTGTGATTTATGCAAGAGTGTGTACTCACCCCTGCAAATTGCCTTACTTTACCTACGAAACTTTAACTCATAAAATGAGCATGCCTTGTATGTCATTCACACAGACCTATCAGTTCACACCTCTTCCCTGACTAATGGGTCCCTTTGAGCATCACTTGGAGAAGGCAGGGAAACTAGGCTTAACAAGTCAGCCATGCCCCAAAGGTAAGGAAGTCAGAAGTAGGGAAAGGGCAGACAGAGTGGTCAGGAGTCAAGGAGGAGGAGGGTTGGGGAGAAGTCAGAGCCACAACTGCTCAGGAAGTTTAAGCAGGGGAAAGAGAAGTAGAGGGCAGTGGGAGCCAGCTCCCAGGAACAGGAAAGACACTTGGGCCTCTCCCTTCCTCTCTTGGCAGCCAGGGGTGAGGTGTGGCCATGGGATTAGGCTCATCATTGCTATTAAATAGGGGAAATAATCTTTGTATCTCCCTAAGGGCTAAGCTCAATGCCTCATCCCTAGCAGAAGCTCTGCAAGTATTTGGTTGTTTCCTCACGGAAACAGCCTGTTCCTCTAACAGGTCAGGGTCTCCGGTTTACAGAGAAAAGGGAGTAGGGAAAGGCATCCACACTTGTGGAGGGCCTGTGACATACGTACATCACCTCAACGACTTTTCAGTAGAACCCTGCAACACGGGAGTTCTCTGGTGGCCTAGTGGATAGGATTCTGGGCTTTCACTGCCATGGCCCAGGTTCAGACTCTGGTTGGGGAACTGAGATCCTGCATGTTGCTTGGCATGGCCAAAAAAGAAAAGAAAAAAAACCTCTGCGAGAATAGATTGTGATTGCCATTTTGCAGCTCAGAGGCTTGGAGAAGATAAGTAACTCAGCCAGAGTTGCATAACTAGCTGGTGGTCCTTGTCACCAGTTCATGAGCCCATTATTTGGGTTTTAACCCAGTCTCCTCTGATAACTTTCCCTGTTACCCTGGGCAAGTCAGGGCAACTTCATAAACCTATATTACTGAGCACTTAAATGAAAAGCAGTAAAAGGGACAGGCATAGACCGAAGTGACTATAAAGGGGACATTGTGCAAAGTGCTACAAAGGCATTTTGCTTTTCTTCCAGATCTCACGCTGTTCATCTGTAAAGTGAATAGGATGAACTAGGGCAGGGTTTGGCAGACTTTTACTGAGAAGGGCCAGACAGTAAATATTTTAGGCTTTTGCAGGCCTTATAGTCTCTATCACAACTACTCAACTCTGTCCTGGTAGCCTGACAGCAGCCACAGACGATAAGTAAACAAATAGGAATGCCCTGTGGTGTTTTCCTGAGAGTTCTCCTACCTGAACAATTTGAAGATGTAATATCAGCATAGAACAATTCATTTTTTAAATAAAATACTCACCCAGCTGCTATCTGTGGAGTTTCTCAGCTAGAGGAGCTTTCACTTTTTATTCTGCTCTGATAATCTAGAATCAGAATAAAGTGGGTTTTTTTGTGTGTGTGTGTGAATGATTCTAGTCAGAGTTCACACTTGAAAATATTTCCAGGAAAAAAAAAAATGATGTAGTATCAAACACAGACACATAGTAACTAGAGTCTTTCTTTTAACACTGGCTGCAAAAAAAAAAAAAAAAAAAAATCAAAGCTAAGAATATTTCAGACAACATTGTCTTGGTTTGAGAGTGCCTTTTATGAACCCGGTAAAGAAATGGTAAATGTTTGTATAGTTATCAACACAGTCTAACTTAGCTTGCTCTGAAACTTTTGTACCTGGGTTTGAAGCTATCAGTGTTATTTGTTCTGGTCCCAAATGATAAATATCTGACCTTTCTTGACCATGCATAGTTGCAGAAAGCTGGAGTTGAGGCTCTAACCTGGCTAAAATGCCTTATTGTACTTGAAGGATGTTGGGCTCTTCTTTGTAGAGAGAGCTGCAGGCTTAGGTAGAAAGAACGGGCTGTCTGCATGAGATGCTGGTTGGCGAGACAGCCCTTTGCCACAGAGCACCAGTGGTGAAAAGATCTGCAAGGTGGGGAATGAGACGGCTCTTTTGGAACCCATAGCCACATTCTGCCCCGAGCATAACCCCCAGGAAGAGGTCTGTCAGTCTTTCTTCAGTGTGCTACAGGCTATTTTCTTCCTGGCAGGAAGAAACCAACAGGAGCCCTAAGCAGACAAACCTGGTGTCTCTTTAGGAACCAGTCTTCCCTTTCTTGTCAGGTTTAGCATTTATTCCGCTGCCTGCGCTGCCAGCCAGCCAGCTGTCTGCTGTGAACAAGCAGCAGCCACCAGCGCCCTTCCTGCCCCTGTGGGCCTGCCTTTGCTAGCTTGCAGGTAGTTCACTGTGCCCCCGAAGCGCTCACCCTAGTTAGTCTGAGGGGTTCCCTCCTCTGTTTCTCTCTCTGTCTCTCATTTTTTGGCTGCAGCATGCGGCTTGTGGGATCTTAGTTCCCCAACCAGGGATCAAACCCAGGCCCTTGGCAGTGAGAGCATGGAGTCCTAACCACTGGACCACCAAGAGTTCCCTAAACTCTTAAATAATAGTCGACTTCCCCCTAGTTATCAGGGAAATATGGCAAGAATCAAATCCTCAGTGTTAAGGCTTCTTTTCCTCATAAAATTCTCTTAAGCTTTCAGCATTCATCTGCTGCTGGGTGCTAGCAGAGGACAAAATGAATCATAAGAAACAAGCAGATATTAACAGAAAAACTCAAACATCTGATCACACATTTAGAATGACTTATTTTTTTCTATAGATGTGTGTCTACTCATACAACAGGGTAATCTTTTTTTCCCTAGTGTATGTGATGGGATTAAATATGAATTTAGGTAATCATGGTGTTCTACAAAAAACAGCATGACTTCTAGATGCTCTGCCACCTGAATAAACTGGAAATATAAAACTGACAGAAAATACTTTAATGTGGGGGAGTGGGCATATGGATGATAGACAAGTAAAATAAGTTAACATATTTCCGAGTATGAAAAGTGCTGTGAAGACAATAAGCAGTGCATGTGATGGAGAGTGAAGGTAGTGGGCCCCCGTCAGCCAGGGAGAGCAAGGGAGGCCTCCTGGAGGAGAAGTCCAAGTAGACATGAGCAGAATGAGGATTCTTCTGGATTTCTTCCCCATGCTCCATAGGGGAAGACGAGGGAACATTTGCAAAGACTCAGAGCAGGGACAGACGTTGATGCATTAGAGGAAAGAATGAGAGGTCAGGATTCTTGCCTGGGGATTCCCATGGAAGGAGGAGCCTGCAGGCCACAGTCCATTGAGTTGCAAAGAGCTGGGATACAGTTTAGCAACTAAATAGCAACAACAGATACTTAGTGAGTAAGGGGAGAGTTGCTTCATCAGGGCCCTGTGGTTCACATATGGAGTTTGGGTTTTATCTGAAGTTCAGTGGGAAATGATGTAATGAGGAATCGTAGTTAAAAGGTCACTACCTAACTGCTGTGTACAAAGTGAATGGTGGGTGTGTGAGGGTGGAAGCAGGGAGTCCAGTTAGGAGGTTATTGTAGGTACCCAGCATATATTTGTGTGTGTATCTTTGAGAGGTATTTTGAAGACAGAATCACCTGGACTTGGTGGTACTGTGGATGTGGAGGGCCAGTGAGAGGGAGGCAAGGAGTTTGGCTTGAGCAGCCGGGTGGATGGTGGCGCCATCTGGTGAGAAAAGGACGAGTATGGGAAGAGCGGGTTCCGGGGAGACAAGTTCCCACCCTGGAATGAGTTTGAGGGTTTATGTCACCTCCGAGTGGATGCCTCTGAGAGGCAGTTGCACAAATGGACTTAAAGCTTATGAACAAGGTCAGGGCTGGAAGTAGAAATTTGTCAATTACCAACAAAGGTATGGTTATTAAAATCAAGGACCAGCTGATGCTACTCTGAAAGAGAGGGAGAGGGGGAGAGAGAGTTTAGGATTAAGCCCTAAAGAACTCCAATGTTTGTTTATTTGGCAAACATTTATGAACTCTCTTTGTCAGAGACCTGTGTAGGAACTAGGGATACAGTCAGAAATAAGGCACAGTTCCAGCCCACAAGCGGCTCAGCCTGTCAGAGGAACAGGAGTTGATCCAGGTTTTGTGGGGTCTGACACTTTAAGAAAAGGAATATAAAGCCATTGCTACAAAATTAAACATGAGGCCTTGGAATGGTTTGTGTAGGGGGCAGAGGGACCCTGAGGTTTAAGGTTTATCAGTTCTGTGGTAAACTCCCCTTAGTGGGGAAGACAGAAAAGTAAGACTAAACTTTACTGTATCTTGTGTAATGATATAGTTAAGTGCTGAGAGATTTAGCACTGCTGAGAGTGGACATCTCAACAGAAAGTCAAGGAAGGCTTCGTAGGTGAGGTGATGCTTAGCTGAATCTTGAAGGACAAGCAGGGGTTGGCTGACGGAAGAAGGGATAGGAGTCTCTTGCTGCTGCTGCTATTAAGTCGCTTCAGTCATGGCCGACTCTGTGCGACCCCATAGATGGCAGCCCACCAGGCTCCTCCGTCCATGGGATTTGCCAGGCAAGAGTACTGGAGTGGGGTGCCTTCTCCGATAGGCATCTCCTAGGCGTGTGTAAAGGCCAGTGCAGCTTCACCCTCTCTCCTTCCCCTGGCCTTTATGCATGTCAAGGCATGTTTTTAAACAGTTTAAAAAAAAAGCAGGTGAAACTAATTTTAATAATGCACTTCTAGCTACTGAGTTCTTAAAGTGAGGCTAGTCTGAATTGAGATTTGCTATAAGTATGAAAGGGTTTCAGAGGGTTACTTTGAAAAAAAGGGGCTTCCCAGGTGGTACAGTGGTAAAGAATCTGCCTGCCAGTGCAGGAGATGTGGGTTCAGTCTCTGGGTTGGGATGATCCCCTGGAGGAGGAAATGGCAACCCACTCCAGTAATTCTTGCCTGAGAAATCCCCTGGGCAGAGGAGCCTGGCAGGCTGTAGTCCATGTAGTCTCAAAGAGTTGGACATGATTGAGCAACTGAGCATGCATGTATGAGAAAAAAGGTAAAATTTTTTGTTAACATTTAAAAATTAATTACAAGTTGAACTATAATTTTGATATATTGAGTTAAAGTACATTATTAAAATTAATTTCACCTGTTTATTTTACTGTTTAAAAATGTGACCACTAAAAAAATTAAAATTACAAATGTGGCTTGCATTCTGTTGCTATCAGCAAGGACTGGACTGTAGGTAAGAGGAGGCTAGAATATGCTTAGCTAAGGAGAGTCCCCCCTGAGGACACTGAGCCCCCAAGGTGCAGGGAAGGGACATGATGTCCTTCTCTCAGAAAATCACTCTGGCTGAGGGGTGAACAATGAACCAGAAGAACAGACCAGGAGTCAGGAGGCTGTTATGGGATTGTAGGCAGGAATGAGGCCACACTGGAGGACTTTGAGGAGCTACGCCTGACAGTTGTACACAAGTTGTGAGGGGAGGAATTTGGGTAGACTTTCAGGTTTCCAGCCTAGAAAAATGAGTGGATCAGGGTGCTAGACTGTATTCAGTGACGTTATGGCTCAGACCAGGGATTTAGAAAATCTTTATTGGATGAATGTCTAAAAGAATATCACATGCACAGTTTAGGAACTGTGTCTCTGATGATCTAGAAAGGGAGAGGTGTGATCACCCGCTGTGTCGGTGGGAGATAGGAACTGGAGGTCAGGGGGACAGGCCCCCTGAGGGGTTGCCCTGTTCACCACTGGTCAATGAGCGGCTGCAAGGGACCCTGTCGCTCATCCTCATCAAGATGCCTCACAGGTGTTGGGGGCTTGGCTGGTATGAGAGAAGTCTTTAGTTTCCTCAGCCTCTTGGTTAATTTTCATGAGGAGATGGTGGGGTGGGGGGCGCTGAAGAAAGAGGGGGATGATTGGTGTGTTGTGAGAGTTTCATGGGGGAATGTGTGTGTAATAAGGGGATACTCTGAAAGCACCTCATTGCCGGTACCAGTACCCACATACGGACCCATCTGTCACACTGAAATGTAGGCAGACGTTTACATCCATTTACCTGAAATGTCAATAGTTTGAAACAGAGCCACTAGGAAATATAAATTTGACTTCATGTGAGTTAGTAAAAGTAACAACAAAAACAAACCTCTGAAAAGAGATTAGGAGACGGGGAATTCTGGCACTATTGTTGTGAGTGCGGACGGGTCACAGACCCCTTCTGCATCTCCGTCTTGTTATCTGCCAAGATAGCATCAATACTAGTCTTGTCTGTTTCATAGAGTTAGTATCAAGTGAGAAAATGCATGTGAAGGGCTTCAGAAAGTTAGAAGTGCCTACTGAGGGTAGAAGACGTTGATATGTACAATGAAGAGGAAACCATAGAGAAGTACTTTGATTTAAATAAGTCTGAATGGAAGAGAAATCACGAAGCATGTGCTTCATGGGGCGAAAGTCAGTCTCTCCTTTGCTTTTGTGAACAGAACCACTCATCCCAAAGGGTAGCTTGGCTGCTCATATTTCTCCGAACTCACTGGTGAGAATCGGACATAATAAATAGTGAGGTGGCTGGGTTGTGGGGTTTGGTGCTGTAACCTCCTGTATTCCAGTGAAAGAGCGGATTTGTCCAAAAAATGCACAGTGCCCCCTTCATAGTCATACTGGTTGTTTCTGTTTTGTTTCATTCCTTGTATGTTCGTTCATCCATTCGACAGTGTGTGTCCAAGCAGTCAAACCTCTACCCCCTTCAAAGATGACCTAGATTTCACCTACTTTTCAGAGGCCTCCATGTCCATCCTAGCACAGTACCTTTATCTGTGTCTCTCATTTCTTCAGGCACATTCTGCCTTGTCATGTGGTGATGTTATCGTTGGTCTTGATTCTTTTCTGTAGAAAAGAATCCATGCCCTGGACACCTTTGTATCCCCACAACACTAGCACAGTTCCAGGTAGACAGCAGGTGCTCAGAAAATAAGAACTGAATGAATGAGCAAATTGGGTGGATGAATGTTGGGTAGCCCCTAATTGGGCAGCATTTTCTACATTTTCTGATCAGGCAGAGATGGGAGTGTAGTAAGTCCAGTTCTGCTTCTTGCCATGGAGGTTGATGGGATGGTGGAGGCAATGCTAAGGTAAAGACGATTACCGGAGGAGGCCATTGCTGACTGTTCACTCATTCAGCCAGTATTCACTGCTGCTAAGTCGCTTCAGTGGTGTCCGACTCTGTGCGACCCCATAGACGGCAGCCCACCAGGCTCCCCTGTCCCTGGGATTCTCCAGGCAAGAACACTGGAGTGGGCTGCCATTTCCTTTTCAAATGCATGAAAGTGAAAAGTAAAGTGAAGTTGCTCAGTCGTGTCCAACTCTTCGCGACCCCATGGACTGCAGCCTACCAGGCTCCTCCGTCCATGGGATTTTCCAGGCAAGAGTACTGGAGTGGGGTGCCATTGCCTTCTCCACTGAACCCTTGCTAAATGCCAGGCAGCGTTCTTATGCTTGGCATATAAGCAGGTATCATAAATGAAATAGATAGTCTATCTTTAAGGTTCTAGTGGGACAGTCAATTTATTTGTGTTTGCCAGCATACAAATGAAAGTGAAGTGTTAGTTGCTCAGTCATGCCTGACTCTTTGGGACCCCATGGACTGTAGCCTGCCAGGCTCCTCTGTCCATAGAATTCTCTAGGCAAGAATACTGGAGTGGGTTGCCATTTCCTTCTCCAGGGGATCTTCCTGATCCAGGGATTGAACCCAGGTCTCCTGCATTGCAGACAGATTGTTTACTGTCTGAGCCACCAGGGTATCCCATACAAATAGCATATAAATAAATTGGGGAAAGTGCTATGAAGGAAAAGAACAGGTGTCCATAAAAGAGAATTAGATGCACACCTTAGCTTCCCAGAGGAAGGTGACATATAAATGCAGACCTGAACCATGCGGGGTGGGGGAAGAGGGTTCCAAACAGAGGAGGAGGGACCGTGTGATGCGGGTTTTGAGGTGGGTGAAGAGGGTGGTGCTGAGGGACTGAAGGACAGTGTCGCTGGGTTACTGCGCCTCAGTGAGTGGACACACTTGACTGGGACTGCTGCATGCAGACTGAAGCCAGACTGTGGAAGGCAGGCTGGGACGTGTTAGAAACATTTTCTGGGGCCGCGTTATGTCTGGGTGTGTTTCTGTGTTCCCACATGAGGGCTCCCTGGAGAGAGAGGGAAGTAGGGAGGAGGGGGGAGGGTCTCTCTAAACATCTTGTGATTCCTGTCCCTGTTTGCAGCCGGGCGATGGGACAGTTGTGGTGGATGAGCAGCAGGATAACAAGAAGCTGAAGGTGGGTGCCATGTGGAGTCTGCCCAGGGGGCCACTGCAGGGTTTCAGAGGATGACCACAGACCCGGGGCACTGTGGCCCAGAAGCTGGGGATCCTGGGCTGGGCTCAAGCCTGGGAAGCTCCTGGGAACTCTGTCAGGGTGAGCAGGGAGGGAGCCAGAGGGACTGTCACCTCCAGGTGGCCTTGGAGGGGGCACTAGCTTGGGAGCTAAGCCCAGAATGTCACTGCTCACTGCCTGTGTGAGCATGGGCCTCAGATTCTGCATCAGTAAAATGTCTGGACTAGACAAACTCAAGTCCCACTTTGTAGCCCCAACACTCTGATTGGTCTAAAAGCACACTTACCTGTGGCTTTGGAATGCCCTAGAACTAAGAGAAACATACAAAGGGCGGGCCAAGGGGATCTGAGGTTTCTGAAAATCTATGTCTTAGCTGCCTTTGGTCTGTGGGGCATTTGGGAAGAAGAATGAGGACCTTAGAAGAGGCTGGGTCCTGAATGAAACTTCCCCCATCCTACGAAAATTCCTAGGACTGTTGTGAAGTATTGTGTGACCATAGCCACTAGATGGCAGAAGAGTTCAGATCCAGAGGGTTGGCTGGGAAAGGAAGACGACTGAGCAAGTCTGTCTTTGGGTGTTTCCTTGTAAATCAGATGGTGTTTCTACGTGTGTCACTAGTGTAAAAAATGAACAAAAAATCCAACTGAGTCAATGTAAAGATCGGATTGGCTTTATTCAATCATTCCTGACTTGGGCAGCATCCCATTTAGCAAATAGAAAGGAGTTCCTGGTTGCTTCAGGCAAGGTCACCTTCCTTTGGGGGATAGGAAGGGTCTATCAGTAGATCACCTCACTAGTGTGCTAACCAGCTCATTCCAGGCTAACTGGTTAAGAGTACGTTCCTGGGAGGGGCTGAAACTGCAGTTAGGTTAGGTATCTTATGTTTCAGTTTGGTGATGTGAGCAGAGCACAAGTGACTCCATTTTGGGCCTTTGGTCTCTCTTAACGCTACGAATGAGTATGTGTCACATCTGTGTGTCTGCATATACAGATGTGTGTATGTGTGTACCTGTGAAGGTCTCTTGAGCACATGGATAGAAAAGAAAGGGCTGGATTCCGAAGACCTGGGTCGTTGTCTTAACTCTTTCACTGACACCCCAAAGACGGATAAGCACGCGGCCTTGTTGACTTTTCGGTTTTTTCCTGTAGGTGGATATCATAGCCTTGCTTGTCTCCGGGGGTGGGGCAGTGACAGAGCACCAGGATGTTCTCTGTGGACTGTCAGGGGCTGTGCGCATGCACAGTGGGGCTGTCTGTGAGGTGTGTGGGTGAAACTGTTTCTTAGAGGGTGGACTTGCGGGGATGGACACCCTCAGGAATGTGGTGTCCTTAATATACATCGTCTGCTCCCTGTCAAGAGCTTGGGGAATGACTGGGAATGTAGAATTAACCAGTCGTAGAAGAGTTGAGGGGAGGCTGAGAAGGGAAGCACCGTAACTCTCCTGTTGAGGTGAAGGGAGAGGGGACGCCAAGATAAGGCTCTGATCTTTACTTTTCATGAGGCCCCCCCGTGTGGCGCCTCCCCTGGCTTGGACGGGGGCCCACTGAGGCCTGTGCGGCTCTTTCCTGCTCAGCTTTCATCCATGCTGACCCGAGGGAGCAGCTCGGCCTCTCTGCACAACAGCACCATCCGCAGCACCATCTACCAGCTCATGCTCCACAGCCTGGACCCTCTGGGGGAAGGTAAGCAAGGCCTGCCCAGACCTGCGTGGTCTCCCTGTCCACTCCTTCCCTTCTGAGCTGGGCAGAACCGGGGCTTGTGAAGCGCAGAGGCAGTGGAGCGAGGGCGGGAGTCGGAGGATGGCAAGGGCAGCCAGTCGGGGAAGCCTCACCCAGAGGACCCTGTGGAGCTGCCCTTACTTATGCACACCCCTCCCTCCCTGTCTCTTTGTCCCTCCTGTGAAACGAAAGGGGTTATCTGCAGTGAGTGGGGCCCTGAGGGTCGCGTGCCCTGCGCTGGTTTTTGTGGGGGCTGCCCTCAGTGACTTTCTGCAAAGCCCACTCCCATGAGTCAGCCCCGATGTCCCACAGAGTCTCCAGCCGGATAGTGTGGCCAAGGTTGCTTCTGGGGGCACCTCCTGTGGGGCCCCATGGCTGGAAGTTCTGGCTGGTACCTTCCTTTGCTCTGTATTCAGCTCTGGAGTCCCAGGAAGCTGGCTGACCCCTCCCCCAGCCAGGAATCCCAAAGGACACCTCGAGAGCCAGCAGGACCACTTCTGGGAGTCTGAGGGTCCAAAGTGCAGTGGAGGCTAAAGTCCAACTTGACAAATGATAGAAACAGCTGAGAGTCTCACCATCCTCCTTCCACATCTTGCCTATTGCCCCGCTTCCTCAGAGCGCCGTCTCGGACACGCTTTGCAGGCCCCGAGGGGCGCTCTCAGGTACACTCCTATTCTCTTGGGGCGCCTCTGTCTCTGGGATGCTGGTGCAGAACTGGAGCCAGGCAGGAGGCCCATCAGAGAAAGCTGACTTTGGGGCAGAAGCCAAGGAATTGGAGTGCAGTTGGGCAGGAGGCCGAGGCCTGAGGTGAATGTGACACCAGAGACTGACCCGTGAGGCCCAGGGACAGATTTTAGGGGCTTCAGAATTTCTCAGACCCTGAAGCGTCTTCTTCACATAATATACTGGGTGTTTAAGACAAGCATATTGTACTGTGAAAAGTAGAGTCAAAGATAAGGTGATCAAACTTTATGTACAAAATCTTGAAGGTGAGTCTCCACAGACATTGGGAGAGGCCACCCCCATGTCAGCTCCAAAAAAACAGCACCCCTGGGGTTTCAGGGTGCAGTCTGCAGCATCGGCAGCCTGTGGGTGGTCAGTGCTGGGCGTGTATCTGGCCAGGGCACCGTGAAGGAAGCTGTATCCCTGGGTTAGGCCTGGCTCTCCTTGTGGAACTGCCGTCTCTAGTAAAGTCCTAAAGATAAAGACCTTTTCCTGAATGGGCCTCCAGGGCCCCCTGCCTGATCCTCTTCCATGACCAGTAGCTGCCCGCTGGCCTACTTGTCCTAACAGGATTATGTGAAGTCCAGGCCGTGTCCAGGCCAGGCCGAGGTCAGAGGAGATTGATACTAAGGAGATGATCCGGCCATGCTGAGAGCTGAGGAGCCACGTGAGGAAACAAGCGCTGGGGGAGCCAGTGACCGTCATCCCCAGGAAGACAAGCACGTCTTGTGTGGGCGTGTGGCGGGCGTGCAGTGGCCCTCCCGGGGGAGGCTTGCTGACGTTGCTGGCGTGCAGTCCTGCTCAGAGAAGCCAGCCCTGATCCTGCACCCCGAGATTCTACCCAGGAGGGGCTGGGATGAAGACCTTTGTTCCCAGCACTTTCCAGACACGTTTGTGTTTCCGTATGCTATATTCAGATGACTGTCCAGATGTTTCTACCCTTTCCAAGTATTCCAGCTCTTTCCACAGAGCTGATCCGTGGTCTGAACTCTTACCCTGGGCAGGGGCTCTACCTCTCTAGTACCTCATGCTTCTTCTGGTGATTTCACATGGATGTGTGCGTGTGTATATGAAAGAGATGAAGAAACAGAGAAAGGCCCTGAAGCTGACCTGCGTTCCTTAGGGCATGGGAAATGAGAGGTTAGGGCGTGTAATGAAGAAGAAGAAGAAAGAGGGAAACTTGATTTTCTTGCCAGCCCCTCCAGGCAACAGTCTACAGGTATTCTTGGCACCAGGATTGGGGCCAGGGGAGCCCTTGGAAAAGTTATGTGTTGTTCAGCAGAAGACTGCAGTGCTTGATCAGTGTCCGTGGGGCACTGGAGCTGTCTGCATGAGGGAGGCAGTGGAGTACTCACTTTCTGACATCTCAGTTCTGATGGGACCTGCTGAGCAGGCCCACCAGGACAGGATGCTTCAAGGGATCACACGTGCCAGAGTGATGGCTGTGTGGGGTGGAGCCAGTTGCCAGAGGCAGCTGCAGCTGAACCACCCTGATTGTTCAGGAGACAGGTTGAGAGAAGGAAACTCTGGACCTGTTTCTGCTTCTGGACCCGTTCTGGACCCAGGCAGAGTTTGATTCCCAAATCTTCACAGTGTGCCGGTGTTCTGGACTAGAGGATCTTTGGGGTCCATTCTAACTCAGACCCTCTGGAATGCTGGGCCTCAAAGGTGCAGAATTGCTTCCTGGGTGGAACAGCTGCTCTCAGCGAGTGTTGTCAGCTCATCATGGTTGTCATAGCTAACACTTACGTAGTATCTTGTAGCTGCCAGGCGCTGATTTAAGCATATTCGTATATAAATTCATGTATTCCTTCAACAACTCTGTTAAGATTTTATAGGTGAGGAATCTGAGGTACAGAGGATCACCCTGCTGGATCCACAGCTAGCACTTGGCAGAACTAGGATTCAAACCCAGGCATCTGGCTCCAAAATCGAAGCTAACATAGCAATATTTAATGCAGCAGTTAAAGTACTTTTGTTTATTTTGTCCCTTAGACCCCCATATCAGTGTTCCAAGTGTATCATATTGTTGCTTCTTTAGAGGGGGGACGCTGAGGTGTAGCGAGGGTGCACAGGCTTCCCCAGGCCACCCGGCACTCACGGGTGGAGCCAGCCTGGACCCCAGATAGACCCACGGCTTTGTTCTGCCGCCCGTGCCCTCGTCCTCACCCCACGGCCTGCACAGCTGTGAGGAGGGCCCTCCTGAGCCCCTGCAGCTCAGTCTTGTGCCTCTCAGCTGAAACTATAGCACTTTGCATGTTGCCTGGAACATAGTCATATCGAAAGAGAGCTGCTGTCCCCATTTTTCTTTTCTGGCAATCAGGACAGTGCTATTCTGTGCATGATGCTCTGAGGACCACCAGCAGAGCATGAGGCGTGCACAGGGGTTTGGAAGGAGGCTCTGCTTGGGTTCCAGGTGTCTGAGGTCCAAAGGAGTGTGACAGGAGCTTGATGATCCGTCATTTCCCTTTCCCACTGGAGAGGGGAGGCTTATGAACATGGCCATCAGTATGGCCCTGGAAGAGCAAAGCTTCTAGTAAATTCATAGACGGTAAACTGCAGACCTTACAGTCTAGTCTAAGGGTTGCAGGAACACCTCCCTAACACCTCCCTGTCATTATTTCCCCATTCCCTGCCCATTTCAGACATCACCAGTGAATCATGGTGCTCTGCAGCCAAGCTTGGAGCAGAATTCTCAATTCAGCACTCAGGCAGCCATCACTTGAGTTCTAAAGGACATAAATACTATTTGTTGCCCCCAAGTCTAACCATGTCATTTTATCAGAAAGGAAATAGGCCTAGAGTGGAAAGTGACTAGCTGAAGGTCATAGCTAGTTAGTGACAGTGTAGGGAATTTAAGGCAGAAGTTTGGGAATTGGGCACTGTGAATAGGCCGAGGAGGACCAGAGTCTGCATGTTGCAACTTCCAGGCCAGACTCTTTCCACCCACTTCAGCTGCTCTGGCTGTCAGCTGACCAGGCTAGCTGAAGGGTGTGGCAGGGACCCTGCAGTCCTGGATGAGACGTGTTTCCTTTCTCATTCACAGCCCGGCCCTCCAAGGACAAGGAGGAGGAGACCTTGATTCAGGAGGCAAAAGCCACGCCTCAGGCCAAAGCAGAGAGCAAACCAGGTGAGACCAGCTGGTTTTCTCCTGCCACCTTCCTGCTCCTGTCACCCAGGGTCTGGGCGTGCCTTCCGCCCCCTCTGGGCCAGTCAGCTGGAGTGATGAGCTAGCGCTGCCCTGTGCCCCCTGTCGTCCGGCCTCCTCCTTCCACTGCGCTCCCTTCCTGACGTGGCTGCAGGCCCAAGGGCCTGTACAGCTCCCTCTGTACTCTCCTCACATAGGGTAGGCAAGGCCTGGAGAGGGGGTTGAACTTCTTTGCTAAATCTTGTCCCAGATGAGAGTCTGCTGGACTCTGCTTCTTCTTCCTGTTGCTTCTACACAAGGACTCTGCTTCTAGGGAATTGGTCTGAGACCAGCAACCCTAGTAATGGAGGGCCATCAGGGGTCTGCTGACACAGAAGTCCAGCATCCGTGTGGCAGCCGGGACAAGGGACTGAGACAGCTCCGCACAGCACCCCAGGCCTGCCTCATCCACCCAGCAGGCAGGTACAGCAGCATTGTTCCCACTCTGTAGACAAGGAAACTAAAGCTCAGAGAGATCAAGTGGCTTGCCCAGAGCCAGGTAGCCAAGAAGTGAGAGGGCGTGTTCCAAACCCAGATCTCCAGACTGCGATTCTCTTTCCCGCCATCCTATTCCAAGGCTCCCTGGCTGCTGCCTTGGAAAGCATCGGGCTCCTCTCCACGCAGCTGGTTACAGGGAAGGGCCAGGCACTGAGGGCTGGGGCTTTACCCTCTCCCCCAAGCTGTTCATAGTATCCTGGGCCACAGTGCCAGGATGTGAATGCCTGGAAATCCAGGAGAGTGAGGAGAGCTGCTGCCAGCTGTCCTCACGTGCAGATATCTCTGTGGACAGGACGGGAACGACTCACGTCACATCATTTTCCTTCTCCGGTTGATGGGGAGTGCCCCAAACAGACCTTCTGAGACCCTGAAGTGGACAACTCCAATAGCCCTGTAGCCAACCATCTCTGCCAACTGCCCTCAGCACCCAGCACACTCTTCTGACCTATCCCATGTTTATCCTTTAAAGAGGAGGAGCCGGCCAAGCTCCCTGAGGTCACGGTCACACCAGCCCCTGCTCCAGACGTCAAGGGAGATCAGGAGGAGGATCCTGGCAGTCAGGTAGGCACAAGCCTCTTCCCAGGTGGTGGAATTTGAGAGGCCCAGGGAAGCACTTGCCACCCAAAAGTCAGTCCTTCCTTGAAGGTCAGAAATGGCTGTTGGAGGTTCCTTCCTTTGGGGTAAGCATTGCCCTTTCTTTGAAGATCGAATACCTTATGCGGCCAGTTAATTCACTGTAATACCTTAGTATGAGTGAGATACTATGTATGAGAATATGTTGCCAGCTGTCGCATGCTGTAAAAATGTGAGAATAACTGTTGGGGTGTGGGGGGTTTCTGTTGGCCGCTAGGGTACAGTGAAACCAGGCAGTGTGAAGCACAGTGGAAGGATTGCTGGGCAGAGGCCTTGGGACCTTCCAAGGTGCCTCAGCCTGGCTCGCAGGCTTCCTGAGTTCTGACATTGCTGCCTTTACAGTCTCACAGCCTCTCTTCCATCTTGCTGCAACCAAACTGAACTTCTTGTCTCCATGCTTTTTACCTCCAGGCCTTGGTTCACATGGCCTTCTCCCTCCAGAATGCCCCTTTCCCCTACATCTTCATATATCCTAATCTCACCCATTCCTCCAAGCTAGTGTAAATGCCTCTTTTGCCACAAAGCTTCCTTGACCCCGCAGTGTGAATGCCCATGGTGCTCTCTTCCTCTCTTAGGGCCCTTAGCACTGCCTTCCCTGTACTCTGTTTGTGAGTCTCTCTGAGTGCCCCTGCGAGGTGGTGAGCTTCCGGAAGGCAGGATCCGAGTCTGAGTGGTCTCTGTCCCCCACTGCTCCCCTCCCCTCCCGCCCCAGAAACACAGTGCTGCATGCGCTCAGTGGGGGCTCAGTGACTGACAGGAAGT
The DNA here is from genome assembly GCF_029378745.1 of Bos indicus. Lineage (NCBI taxonomy): Eukaryota > Metazoa > Chordata > Mammalia > Artiodactyla > Bovidae > Bos > Bos indicus. The sequence goes on from NC_091769.1 coordinate 12,550,315, forward strand.
GTGCGTTTAGTTTACAGATTCCAGCCCTGACATTCTCTTCTACTGGATACCCAGAAGCACTCAATTATATCTCATCCTAAGTCAGCAACTTTGGGTTCAGTGTCTAAGACATCTTCAGTGGCAGCATGAGTGTCCTGAGTAGGCCAGTTACAGCTGGCTTAAGTAAAAGGGATTGAGAGGATACAGAGGTGTCTCCCAGGACCCCAGGTCAGGAAGTGAAACTTGGTCCCACAGTGAGTTGGACCTAGGCCTGGGAAGGCGCCCGTGGCCCTGCTGGCCTCCCTGCATGTCCCGCTCTCCCTCTGTCCTCCGTGTGCAGGCTTTAGCACTCCTGGCAGCTGACTCCCTTGCTTCCTTATTAGCACACGGAGACCTAAGTTACTACCCCAGTCCTCCAGTCCACAATGTGATCAACCAGTGACTGGCTCCCTGTTTCAGAAGACAGCGAATCCATTCAAACCGGGGCACAGGTCAGGGGTCAAACCTATGTCTAGTCAACTGTGGCAGGGAGAGTGGGGTGCTTTGACTGCAACGTGGGTGAAGGAGCCACCTGTCAGGGGCTTTTGGGGTTGACAGTTCTCAGAAAAGAGGGTGCTGTTAATTTAAATGACTTGTCATTTTCTCCAGATTAGCTTGGGGATGGGAGGGCAGGAATTATTCATTCTCATCTGAAAGCACAGGCCTCATGGAATTAATATTTGGCTTCTTCTTTGGGTGGTCTGAACCCTGGCTGCATGTTACAATAATTGGGGGAAACTAGGGCCCACTCTCAACCAGTGAAGTCAGGATATCTGGGGTGGGTCCTTGAGTCTTTAAATCCTCGAGGTGATTTTAATATGCAGCAGAGTTTAGAATCACTGAGCACCCCCTGGGGATTGGCAGCGTCATGAAATTTGTTATGGATGATGTACTTCATGAGCACAGAGCCCGGGTCATTTACTCAAGGGATTGGATCAGCACATTGTTATAGGTTATTGGGAGCCTAATCTGAAGACCCTAAGAATCAATGGCTTTTAGAGCATGTGGAGTCAGTCCATGGTACCCAAACACATCTACAGATGCACTTATTAGATGTACCTGGCAGCATATAAAAATAGATTCCTGGTTTTCAGTCCTAGAGATTCTACTTCAGTTGGTTCAGTGGGGCAAGGAAATCTGTGTTTCTAATAAGCTACAGGGTTTGGGAACCAAATATCTCATTCAGTCCTGGCATTTGGGGAGCAGGGTAGCTTGATGGTGAAGAGGCTAAGCGTTGGATGGTTCACATTCAAATCCCAGCTTCATTACTGACAAACTGTGTGGACCACAAGCAAGCTTTTAACTACTCTGTACCCTTCTTCATCTGTCAGATGGGTTTAGTTCTATCTGTATGATAAATTAATTGACTCAGGAAACCTACTAAGTGTGAGTTGTTGTTATTATTATACTACTTAGCATGATGCCTGGCACATAAAAACCGTCCATGAATTGGTATCATCATCATTTTACACATATAATATAGCAGTTGAGTTTTAGATGGATTCAGAATGTGATGTAACCACCAAAACATATCATGCCATTTTAGGCAACATTAATGGAAGCATCGTATCTAAAATAAGGGGCATGATAATCCTGTTGGATTCTGTGAGGTGTTATTTTAGAAACCTCCTCATGGGATATAAGCTAACTAGAATGAGTTCATCAAGAAGGGGAGGAGGCTGTAGCATGGGGAACCACAGAAGGACCTGGGAATCTTCAGCCCAGGGAAGAGAGGCTGTCTCTGTGCGGAGAGTGTTCTTTGTGGCTCCAAAAAGCAAACCTATACACAGAGGGTGGAACTTTGGTATAAATTTTGGACTTCAAACCAGTCAGAGTTGTCAGGAACTGCTTTACGTGGTGCGTTCTCCATCCCTACAAATGATCAAAGACAGGACTGGGCAGGAGTGCTGTAAAGGGAATTTTGCTGAATGACTGCACTTGTTTCTTCCTCATACTAAAGCTTTTAGATACATTCTGAGAACAACAACAAAAAAATGGTGGGGAGAAACGGGAAAGGGAACAGACAGACCATCATCTCCCATTAATCTGTTGGTTTTGGATTGCAGGGAGTCGGGGCCGAAGCTGAGAACACAGGTGAAAGGACAGGTGGCGAGGCGGAAGCTCCTGCTGAAGGTGAAAACGGAGAGCGAAGTGGAGGCCACGCTGCATTAGGAGGTGAAAGTGAAGGAAAAGCAGAGAATGAAAGTGAAGGTGACATCCCGGCAGAAAGGAGAGGAGATGATGAACACGAAGGTGAAATCCAGGCAGAAGGTGGTGAAGTGGAAGGTGATGAAGACGAAGGTGAAATCCAGGCAGGAGAAGGTGGGGAAGTGGAAGGTGATGAAGACGAAGGTGAAATCCAGGCAGGAGAAGGTGGGGAAGTGGAAGGTGATGAAGACGAAGGTGAAATCCAGGCAGGAGAAGGTGGGGAAGTGGAAGGTGATGAAGACGAAGGTGAAATCCAGGCAGGAGAAGCTGGGGAAGTGGAAGGTGATGAAGACGAAGGTGAAATCCAGGCAGGAGAAGGTGGTGAAGTGAAAGGTGATGAAGGTGAAATCCAGGCAGGAGAAGCTGGGGAAGTGGAAAGAGAGGATGGTGAAGTGGAAGGTGGTGAAGATGAAGGTGAAATCCAGGCAAGAGAAGGTGGTGAAGGCGAAACTGGAGAGCAGGAATTGAATGCTGAAATTCAAGGTGAAGCCAAAGATGACGAGGAAGGTGTGGATGCTGAAGGGGGAGGTGATGGAGGTGACAGTGAAGATGAAGAAGAGGAAGATGAAGAAGAGGAAGACGAAGAAGAGGAAGAGGAGGAAGAGGAGGAGGAAGAGGAGGAAAAGGAACAGCCTTTGTCCCTGGAATGGCCTGAGACCAGGCGGAAGCAAGCCATTTACCTCTTTCTCCTGCCCATTGTGTTCCCGCTGTGGCTGACGGTTCCCGACGTCCGGAGGCTGGTGGGTTTGCCCAGCTGTCCCCAAGTCGCCTATCCTTAGGGAAGCTCTGGGGCCTCTCTGCATGCCCACTCAGAGGAGGGAGGTGATAGGGCAAACCAGCTTGTCGGGGCTCAACCACAGAGGGTCTGGGATGGAACCTGCAGCTCTCGAGGGGACCATGCACCTAAGGGACATTCTGATGGACTTGGGAGGCCCTGGAGTGTGTTTGTTTCCACCACCATAAGCAGCGTGAAATCATCTCTCCTTAAATTCTCAGTTTCTTGATTTGAATATGGGAATGATGCCACTGCACACCCTCTGTATTTCATAGCAACACTGTGAAGACCTAGGGTTATAAATGCTATTTCTACCCTGTATTCCTGTTTATAGGGAAAGGTCTGACTAACGTACTCCACCCAAAGGGGAACCATATTCTGTCTCTGGGTCCAGAGAGGGGCAGAGTGGGGAAAAGTTGAAGTCAAACCAAATAACTAGATTGGCTGGTCCTAGTGCAAGCAAATAGCTCTCTTCATTTTGTCAGTGCTGAACCCCCCGTCTCGTCTCATCTAGAGTGGGCCACTAAGCCCATCCTTTTCTAGGTCCTCACTGGAGACAGAGGTCAGACATCTCCACATCATCTCCATCATTCCTCCCGCAGATCTCCTGGGGCTCTCTCAGAAGCGCCAGAGCCCTTTAGCCTCTGCAACTTATTTCTCTTCCTTTTCAAACTTTCAAACAGGAGGCTAAGAAGTTTTTTGTTATCACCTTCCTGGGATCCATCCTGTGGATAGCCATGTTCTCATACCTCATGGTTTGGTGGGCTCACCAGGTGAGTGTGGGGCAGGAACCAAACCCTGCATCCGTGGGCCAAAAGGACTTTTTTCCTTCTGGGTGAATTTCTGGCGCCCAGGGAATGGCGAGCACCAAGTGAATTTGTAGTTCATGTATTGTTTGTAAAGGCTTAAAAGTAGACTTTATAGTCCAAGGGATGCAGTACTTTTCAAGCAGGGCTCTTCTGTCCTCTGTTCACACTGCCATCTGACAGAAGGCCCTTCTCAACCTGATCCAGCTGACCATTCCTTATTAGCCTTATTCCCTGCTTTCTGTCCTGCCTTGGCCACTTCTCTCCACCTGGTAAGACCGTACACACTTAAGAGCAAGCTAAGTTTTGCCTCCTTCCTGGCATTAATTAGTGTTCTTGAGTGTGCATGGCTTTTCTCCTCTACCTGGAATACTGCACTCAGCGCAGTTTTATCACTGTTTACATGCTTTTCTCTTTTCTTCCCAGCTGTTAGTTTTGCATGACCCCTACCTCACTCAGGCCAAGGGAACATTAACTCTGAGCAAGGTGATGGTTTTGCACAAAATAGTATATGGTTGGTGCTTCAAAGAGTAGGGTCAGTGTTGCACTGTCCATACTTCTGCCTCCAGCCTCTAAAAAGTTCCTGGCACATGGCAGGTGTCTGTGGGTCTGGAAATGGAAACATACATGAACAGGCCTTTGGAGGAGCAGTTCTTCTGGGAAGGTAGAGTTGTTATGGTTGGAATAACAGTAAGTGGTAATCATAGATGGACTTCAGTCAGGTTAGAAAAGAGCATCATCATCCTCTGAAGCCTTGAGCAGAGGCCCTGTTCTTTCTCTCCATGGCCCATCTCCCCAGCTGTTAGTTTTGCATGACCCTACCTCACTCAGGCCAAGGGAACATTAACTCTGAGGAAGGTGATGGTTTTGCACAAAGTAGTATATGGTTGGCACTTCAAAGAGCCTCAGATTTTTCACCTGCTGTTGCCATGGTTTCTCTATTTACCAGGTTGGCGAAACAATAGGGATTTCTGAAGAGATCATGGGTTTGACGATCCTAGCAGCAGGCACATCAATTCCTGACCTCATCACCAGTGTGATTGTCGCTCGGAAAGGCCTGGGTGACATGGCTGTGTCAAGCTCCGTGGGCAGTAACATATTTGATATCACCGTGGGGTGAGTGGCAGACTGGCTTTTCTAAGGCATATCATGGCTGGAAAACACTGTGTTGGCTCTGTCCATTCATTATACATGGAATAAAATGGTGTTTATGTTATTAGTTTCCACAAGGTAACAAAGTATCCTCCTTTCATTCATCACAGCCAGAAGGATAATAGAACTAAAATGCTGCCTGAAATCTGACTGGAATTTATGGATAAATTGAAAACTGAAGTCCATTAAATTCCATTACCACATACAGTCAAATGCTTGGCTCACTGACCCCCAAGGTGGTGGAGGTGGGGTTGGAAGGAGCAATGACTTCCTGTCTTACTTCCTGGTACTCCTGCTCCTTTGCATTTGGACTCCTGCCTGCTCAGAGGTTCTAAAAAGCATTTTGTATAAACAAGTAAATGTTGCGTCTTCCTGTAGGGATTTGCCTACCGGCTCCTCTCAGCTCCGTAGCAGCACCACGCCTGTTTTCACTTCCCTGGTCACCTTCAGGATTTGGGTGTGGCTGTGATTTTTTTCATTTGAATTTGTTTGTGTGTGTGTTTGCAGGGTGGAGCAGGTTAAAGGGCTGAGGAGAGCCCGAACCACTAACAAGTGTCAGGAAATGTCCCGAGCTAGGCCTTATCGTAAGGATTTAGAGGTTTAGATTAGTCATACAGAAGCCACAAAGTATGAAGAAAACAACTCAGACCCAGAAAACCTGTTTTAATCTAGGCTTTCCAGTTACTATCTGTGAGTAATGGGTACATAATTTTAATTTCCCTGGACCTGAGTTTTCTATGGCACCCCACTCCAGTACCCCTGCCTGGAAAACCCCATGGACGGAGGAGCCTGATAGGCTACAGTCCATGGGGTCACAGAGTCAGACGACTGAGCGACTTCACTTTCGTTTTCTAACCTTTGACATGAATATTTTGTTTCTTACGTTTGTGTAAAAATGCGTGCTTTGTAAATTGTGCAGTACTGTTGTGTACATGGGGCTGTTATCAACATAAAGAACACTCACACTGTCTCTTCTGTCTTGCAGCCTGCCCCTTCCTTGGATGCTTTTCTCTCTCATCAATGGATTGCAGCCTGTTGCTGTCAGTAGCAATGGCTTGTTCTGTGCAATTGTTTTGCTTTTTCTCATGCTCCTGTTTGTGATCTCGTCAATTGCATTATGCAAGTGGAGAATGAACAAGATCCTGGGCTTCACCATGTTCCTCCTGTACTTTGTATTCCTGATAATCAGTGTGATGCTGGAAGATCGAATCATATCCTGCCCTGTATCTGTCTGAGTCAGAGTCACTATTGCTCAAAATGGACATGGATCAGAAACCCATGCCAGAAGTTACTGCACCTCTCGTCACATTAAAGAAAGAATGAACCTGATCTGGGAGAGGGAAGTGAGTGGCCAAGAACCTCTGATGTGGGTGTGATGGGGGCTGAAGTTTATCCTTGGAAGCACCTGCAGTTCATTGCGGATTAGGACTCTGGAGGGGTGGTGTTCCTACCACCCCTTCACGGAGGCCAAGAAGGGCCTGAGTCAGAGGCTTTTCTAAAATGAGATAACTGGGAGTGAGCGTTGGGACAGGCATCACAGCAGTAAGACAAGCACCCGCGTGACAGTTCCCTGATTATTCCTGAAGGGCTGCTGATCCAAGACAGGCAGGTGTGGTCTCGCCCTCCTGGCCCTTGCCCCCAGCACAGGCTGCAATTTGCTGTCTCCTCTTGTACTGTTCAAAGTGTGTGCTTCTATCAGGGTTGTACTCCTTACAGTTTAGTTACTGGTGAGTTTAAGGGGACGAAATCTATAGATTAAAAAAAGTATAACAAGAATCAATTATCATTACACATCGTAGTCCGGTAAAATGTGTATCAATGTTTTACAGCTTTTTCAAAGGAGGACATTTGCTCTCATTGTTGGATTTCTGAAAAGTAAGCAGCCCAAGAAATTATAATTTGCCATTCAGTTGGAAGGTGTGGCTATTAGGGGAGGAAAACTATTCTGAGGGCCATTTAAAAATACGTACTTACCCAAGTTTGTGTGGTCTCCATCAGGTGGGCACCTTGAGCAATCAGACATTCTAACAAAGCTGTCCTGGCTGGGCTCCACCCTCTCATATTCTCACCTAACATGGGAGCTGTACCGGTGAGGGAGGAACAAAGTAATTTTTAAAAAGAGTCTAAAGTCAGTATACCCAAATCTGGTTTACAAAGCAAGAGATCCAGTGGGGCAATGCTATTTTTGTATGTCATCTGAGACAGGATTATAAAGCAGGAAGATTGATTTCTTGTGTGGATTACAAGTGGATATTAAGGCGATTACAAAGGAGAAACGCTTAACACAGTGCCAAGATGGAGAGGAAAAAAAGTGTTACTATCTTCAAGGTAGCTAGTGCAAAGGACACCTGTGTTTTTAAAAAATTGTGCGGTTAAACATTTCACGTGGAAGCTGAAATGCTTGTATATTAAATATTGCTGCTTGCTGCCTTTTACTGGCATCAAGTCAAGGGGCACATTAAAAATGAAACAGTGCTATGCCACCGGTTATGAAGCAGGAGGAGCTCAGGTGAACGCAGTTTATGACAGTAAATACGGCTTTAATTACAAACATGAGAGGATTCACCGAAGACTAGAAGATAGCTGGACAGATGCGAAATGGGAAAAAACTGAACATTTTGGTGTTGAAGGGCTGTTTTCAAAGTACTTTAGTCCCTAATCCATCTTCTAAGATGGGCTGGTTAATTTAATTCATGGCCTCACTACTCCCAAGATCCACGTTGTTTGGAAATGGAAATGACATTTACTAAATTTCAATAAATTGTGAGTCCCAATGATCTTTTATTTTACAAAAATGGATGTGTTCATGGCTCCAGAGAAGACTGATGAATACAGGATCGTATTCAAATTCCACATTCTTAAATTGGTCATCTCACTCCTAACGCTGCCGCACTGCCTGGTCTCCATACGCTGTGGCCTAGGAGCGAGACAGGGCAGTGGCCACGGAAGGGAGCTCCCGGTGCCAGCACCCTGGGCCGCAGCCTGGTCTCTGCCCCCAGTCTCAGCCAGCCTCAGGGATGGCTCCTCCTCACAAACAGCCTGGGAGCCGATGATCTTCCCCAGTACAACTGAGTGAGGAGTGATGGACAGTGAAACGTTCTGTAATGAGAAAGTGCTGGACCACCAGTTAATGATTAAAATCAACTAATAATCGAATATCCTTTTCCTGATCAGTTTGCTAAGTTTCTGGCATTTATCTTTGCTGAGAAAGGAAGTTCTGACTTCACACTCTGAAGAAAAGGGTTAAGACATAAAGTGAAAGTTGTGTCTTGATGGATGAGCACCTGGTGGGGAGGAGGAGGAGATTGCAAGGAGATGGAAAACTTGTATAACTTTTAAAAGATCAATTTGTTACACTTGAAATTAAGATTATTGTCATACATTACAAATCGATAATTTATTAAAATTGTACTCATTTAGAGGTTAAGTACCATCTTAAAATGTCAAGATAATGGTTAGATGGTCCTTTCATTTGATGGGTAAAATGACCTATGTAGCTAGTTATATTCAGCCTGGAAAGTCAGACCTGTCATACATGAGTATCTAAATTGGGAGAAAGTGGCTGAATAGATAGATGATTTCTCCTTCATCCCTGTTGAGGTTGCATTTCCTTGATGGCCCTGGTAACAGGTTTGGGCCATATTTATAAAAATGTAAAACTCCGCCTAATTTAATGGGTAAGATTCTGTATAGTGACAAAAAAAAGGATATATTCCAAATGTTTTAAAATTAGTATATTTTTAAACAGTTACTATACATTTTGAACATTATATTCTCATATAGATCTGAAAATGTTTCTATCAAATTAGAAGCATGGCCTTTTATGATACTATAAAGTATCATAAAAATTCTATATCCCAATTACTGTTTAAAGATTGAGTACCAAAAGAGGCAAGAATTGGAATTTAATATTTAAGACATAGCTTGGTAGATGCATTTGTAAAACAAGTTGGCCTTATGGCTCACAGAATATCCTTAGCTCTGGCCCCCTTTTTGTAGGAAAGTCCCGCTGCAGATGCAGCTTGCAGTGTACTTTTGGCCTGGTTACCATGAAAAGTATGAGATGAGGATGAGATGAGAGAGGATGAGATGGTTGGATGGCATCACAGACTCCATGGACACAAGTTTGAGCAAGCTCTGGGAGTTGGTGATGGACAGGGGAGCCTGGCGTGCTGCAGTCTATGGGGTCACAAAGAGTCAGACACGACTGAGCGACTGAACTGAACTGACCATGAAAAGTACAAAGAGAGGGCCCATGATCAGGGTTGCCCATCCCTGTGGAGTCACTAGAGCCAAGCAGGACACCCTGGCCTAAGGCTGTCCTCAGGGCCTTCTGGGATGAGCCGGTCAATATGGAGAATTTCATTTACAGAAAATTCCATCAGTTGCTCCAGTGGTTTTATCACAGTACTGTGTTTGAAGAGAAAATCTTTAAATGCAAAAGGAAAGAGCCATCCAAATGAATAGCAACTGTGGAAAGGCTACAGTAACTTTATCTGAAAAGTCTGTTACCATCTCACACATGCACATGGACTTTTTGAGTCAGACAGAAATTGCCATATTAATTTGTGCAATACTAACTTTGTAAATAATAATTAAGCCGGCAAATGTACTTACTCTTCAGAGAAAGAAGGTAGTATGAAGGGGTAAGAAGATACCAAGCACTGAGGGTATTAAGGTAAACTGACCTGCAGGCACCAGAGAATTCAATTCTGAAATAAAACTTAGACATATCTTAACAGGAAGGGCAGAGCATGCTAAGACTAGCACAAAGGCAGACCAAGGACCTCAACGAGGCAGCCTTTCCCTTCCTGCTCAGTGATACAGTGCCTAACAGCAGCTTCCAAGTTCCAGTGAGAGAAAAATAAAGCTGGGCTACTGCACATTATCACACAACTGGTTACTTTCTTACCATGTACTTACAAAATATGTAGAAGTACAATGTAACATATATGTAGCACTGGCTAGTTGCACTAAAGTATCATTAATCACCAACATAAAAGAAAAAAAGCTTATCACTTAAAATTCTGAACCAGCATTTTCAGGGGCTGTTTCTCCACGTACAAAAATGGAAAGATTTTATTAGAAAACCTTATAATAAATAAGCTAGTGGCTTTAGGATTTTAAAGCAAAAAAATCTTCCCCCCCGCCCCGCAATTAGAAAAAAAATCAGAATACTGTATAACTCCCTTTCAAGAGGAAAAAACTGAATATTCAAATATGATATACAAATGTGTGACATTCAAAACACAATGGAAGGAAGTAGTTAGTAGTAAACAAGTTATACCAGGACACGGCATGATTTATTTTCAACTAGTAAACATATAAACAAAACTAGGAGAAAATAAAAGATAATGTAGTAAAAGGGTATTTCTTTCCAACGTGATTGACCATAATTCTCTACAATGTATGGTCAACAGAGAGAAAACTGAAGAAATGTTTGTATGGAGTTATTTTAAAGGATAATCTACATATTTTCTTTTGATCAGGATTTACCACTTTCTATTCATGTTTTAGGTTTTGAGAGAGTAAATCTGTACAAATAATATTCCCTGGGGATTAAAAACGGGGGGAATAGAACCCAACCAGAAGTAGAAACAGAACTTGGTGTCGGGGGTGGGGGTGGGGGGGAATTACATTCACTTTTCCAGATGAGTCTGAATCATCAAGAATGGGCTTTACCTTACTTTTTTTGGTTAGATATTTGAAATCAATAAACTGCTATTCATATATATATTGCTTGTGTTAAAGACAAGGTAATCAATAGTGAAAGCTGTTCTTATACAAAACAAAACAGTAACAGCAAAACAGACTAGAACCCTAGAATTCTGTTTGGATGGATGCTTGTCACCAATGCCAAAAGCCTCACCTATCAAATGTTTCTCTCATTGAATAATTTTCAAATGATTATGATTCTGAGACCGTAAGACTGAATTAGATTGTGAGTGTGGACCTAAATAGTAAAGAAGGATAAGACAAGAGTGATATTTACAAAGGAGAAGCAGATACATGTGCATAGCACCAGATTTTTCAAGTAAGCAAGTTCAGCCCCAAACTAACTGAAGTAAATTTTACATTTTTAAGTTTTCCCCATTATTTCCCAGAGTAGAAAGCTGTGAAATGTTTCAGCTTGGTGTTATTCACCAATGGGGTTTACACAAAAGTGTTTTTTCTACAGCTGAATGGTTCTGAGTCTCAGGATTGTAAGATATCTCCAAGTCTGAATGTCCTGAACCCTACCGGCTTTGACACATCTAATTTAGGACCATTCATTTTTTCCTTCTTTGACATTGGCTAGAGAATTCCTTCATTATGACAATGTACAAACACATACTACATGAACATTAAAATATATAATTCTAACAGCTAAAGGATACCTTTTTTTAATCAGAAATTATTGAAAGAAAGTGATCTTAGAAATGATGGGACTACAAGAATTTTTTAAGATTCTATTTAATACCCATGGTACTTAAACATTCAATTTACTGTCTTATTTCTGGATATTTTGGATTTAGATTTCATAAACCAGATTCAGAAGGCTTATTAAAAAAGCCAAGTTCCTCAATATGGGAAATTCTATCTGGCTGTCCTTTTAGTGAGTTATTATTTTTCTACCTTTGAAAAAATATTTTGAATATTTATATATAATATATATAAACAATACTCCAGTAGGTCATATTCCAGATAAATATACTATAATTTGCACCATACCCAATATTTTAGATATTAAAATAAAGGTAAAATTTGGGATAAACTGACATATTCCCCAACATAAATGTTCATGTAGAATATTAAAATTTAAATTGATATTTGGCTGTGTAAGCTATTTCCCCTGTGTATGGGATGCATCTAGTAGCAGTAGAGAAAATTCTGGAACCATGGTATACTGAACCTGATTTTGCAGAAGCAGACTTAGAACCTCTCTGGCTTTCCTCCCACAAGGCTCAGTGAGTCCGTCTGGGCGATGTGCGCCCTGCCATGCCTCACCCACTGCAGTCAGGCTCAGGAGTTCTAACGTGCGATCCTGGGACAACACTGACGCTAGCACTGACATTTTGGAATCATTCTTCCAAGTAATAAAAAAAATATAGATATACATATAGAGATGTGCAGCTGCACTAATTACTTCACATAGCAGCAGACAAGGAAAATAAGCATTTAACTGCCTTGCTTCATAAGTTTAAGTTCATTTTGTTTGCTATATTAAGTTTAAAAATTAAAAAAATATCAACTTACTATAAACAATTTAAAATACGTATAATACAACTTCATGGTCAAAACATTTGAGCAGTCTATGAAAACAGGAGATACTCTGATCTTACATTTGTTTATGTTCCATACATGATTTTTCAATCTGCCTCTTCCAAGAGAATCCATTAAACAGCTGTCTTATTTTATGGGGACTAATTTTGTTTAGGGATTTTTTTTTTTTTTTATCACAAAAGTACTTAATTGTTACTGGAGAAGAAGAAGAAAAGAAATGAGACATAAAGTGGCTCTCTCCCACTTGTCACTATTTTCTTCTTAAGACACTCTGTACATAAGCTATCTGAACCTCCTGAAACATCTTACAAATGTGTTTTCAAAAATCGAAGAAAAAAGTTTAGAGTCTAAAAGTGTTGTTTTATACACTGACTATACAATACATATTGAAAGTATACACACATATCTTAAAGATAAGGTTCTCCAAAGGTCTTCCGACATTCCATCACCCCTGTGCTTGGCGGCCTGTCGCAGTTGTGGGTGCTCTTGACTTGACTGGGTGTGAGACGATCATATGCCATCTTATATTCTTTATCAAATGCATCTGTAAAAAGTCACCAAGAAAGGCACACAGAAATTTATATTTGATATTATCAGCAATCAAGTTTTGGTAATACTACAGAACCACAAAATTAGGAGCCAAGAAGGAATGTCTAGGTCATATCTGCCAACTAAGGGACCACAGAATTTCAGAGCTGGAACGGGGAACTTAAGAGTCCACAGCATTTTTTTTTTTTTAAGTTGACAGTTTTGGAGTTAGGTTGCACAGACCAGTGAAATGTAAAGTACTAAGACATCAACTGTTTAAAATTCTTCTTTCCCAACTTAAAAAAATGTGGTGAAATACATATAAAGTTTAGCATCCTAACCATTTCTGGGTGCCCAGTCTGTGGTATTACATACATTCATAACGTGCAATCATCGCCATCCATTTCCATACCTCTCTTCATCTTGTGAAACTGAAATCTATGCCCTTTAAACCAGCCGTCCCCAACCTTTTTGGCACCAGGGACCGGTTTCGTGGAAGACAATTTCTCCACGAACTGGAGTGAGGGATGGTTTCGGGATGACTCAAGCATATTACAGGTATTGTGCACTTTATTATTATTACATCGGCCTCACCTCAGATCATCAGACATTCAATCTTGGAGGCTGGGGACCCCTGCATTAAACAATAATACCCTTTTCCTCTCCCCCCAGCTCCTGTCAACTACCATTCTACTTCTGTATGATTTTGACTTCTTTAAGTACTTAAGTACTTCTTAAGTTGAATCATACAGCATTTGTATTTTTATGACTGGCATATTCCACTTAATGTCTTCAAGTTTCACTTATGTTGTAGCATGTCAGAATTTCCTTATTATTCTTAAGGCTGAATAATAATTCACTATGTATATATCCCATTCTGCTTACCTACTCATCCTTCAATGGATACTTGGGTTGTTGCTTCCACATTTCAGCTATTTTGAATAATATTGCTATAAACACGTGAGTACTAATATATCTTTGAGACCCTGCCTTCAATTTTTCAGGGTATATACCCAGAAATGAAACTGTTGGATAACGTGGAAATTCTGTATTTAATTTTTTAAGGAAAATGCCATACTGTTTTCGACAGCAGCTGTACCGTTTTATATCACAACTAACAATGCACAAGTGTTCCAATTTTTCCATATTCTTACAAACACTTGTTTTTCTGGGGTTTTTGATAGTAGCTATTCTATCTAATGGTGTGAGATGGTATCTCATTGTAGTTTTGATTTGCATTTCCTTATTAGTGATGTTAAGCATCTTTGCCATCCATATATCTTCTTTGGATAAATGTCTATTCAAGGTCTTTGCCCATTTTGCAATGGCTTGTTTTTTTGTGGTTGAGTTTTAGGAATTCTTTACATATTCTTGATATTAATCTCTTCTCAGATATATGATCTGTAAGTATTTTCCCCCCATCCTCTGGGATGTCTTTTTACACAGTTGATACCACTTTTGATGCACAGAAATCTTTAGTTTTCACAATGCCCTATTTGTCTGACCTTTTGTTGCCTGTGCCTTGGGTGTCATATCCAAGAAATCTGACAAATCTATGTCATGAAGCTTTTGTCGTATGCTTTCTTCTGATTGTTTTAGGACTCACATTTAGATATTCAATCCTTTTTGAGTTAATTTTTGTATAAGGGTCCAAACTGATTCTTTTGCAAGTGGATATCCTGTTTTTCCAGAACAATTTATTGAAAAGAGTCATTTTCCCACAGAAGTGTCTTGGCATTCTTGTCAAAAATCATCTTTACCATAAATGTGAGGGTTTATTTCTGAGCTTTCTATCCTATCCCATTTGCCTATGTATCTGTCTTTATCCTGGTACCACTGTTTTGATTACTGCAGCTTTGCTGTAAGTTTTGGAATCAGTTAGTGTGAATCCTCCAGATCTGTTCTTTTTCAAGACTGTTTTGGCGATTTGGGATGCCTTCAGATTCCATAAATTTTAGGATGGGTTTTACTATTTCTGTAAAAAATACTACTGGTGACTGTATTAAATCTGTAGATTGCTTTAGTAGTACTGATATATTAAGAATACTAGTCTTCTAATTTATGAACATGGGGTGGGTTTCCATTCATATATGTGATTTTTGAGAAATGTTTGTAATTTTCATGGTACAAGTCTCTCACAACTTCCTAAGCATTTTATTCTTTTTGATGCTACTGTAAATGGACTGCTCTCTTAATTTTATTTTTGTATTATTCATTGCTATAGAAATTAAGCTAATTTTTGTATTTTGATCTTATATCCTATAAACTTGCTGAATTTATTTTTTATTAACTCTAATACTTTGGGGGTTTTGTTTTGTTCTGTTTCAATCTGGTTTGGAATCTCTAGGGTTTTCTATATACAAGATCATGTCACCTATAAACGTAGTTTAACTTCTTTGTTCCAATCTGGATGCCTCTTATTTCTTTTTCTTGCCTGGCTGTTCCAGCTACAGTGTTGAAGTGTGGAAGCGGGCATCCTTTTCTTGTTCCAGATCTTAAAGGGAAGACTGTTTTTTATCATTGAATATGGTGTTAACTCTGGGTTTTTCATAAATGCCCTTTATCAGGTTGAAGATATTCCCTTCTGTTTCTAGCTTTTCTAGTTTGTTGAATTCTGTCAAATGTTTTTTTCTGTGTCTACTGAGATACCATGTGGTTCTGTCTGTATTCTATTAATATGGTATTACATTAATGTAGTTTTTTTTTTTTTTTTTCTGAACCAACACTGCATCCTTGGGATATATCTCTCTTTGTCATGGCATACGATCCTTTCTATACATTGCTGGATTTGGTTTACTAGTATTTTGTTGAGAATTTCTGTATCTATATTAATAAGGGATATTGTTCTTCAGTTTTTTTTTTTTTTTTTCCCTTGTGACATCTTTGTCTGGGCTTGGTTCAGTTCAGTTCAGTTCAGTCACTCAGTCGTGTCCGACTCTTTGCAACCCCCATGGACTGCAGCAATGCCAGGCTTCCCTGTCCATCACCAACTCCCAGAGCTTGCTCAAACTCGTGTCCATCAAGTCAGTGATGCTATCCAACTATCTCATCTTCTGTCGTCCCCTTCTCCTCCTGCCTGCAATCTTTCTCAGCATCAGGGTCTTTTCCAATGAGTCAGTTCTTTGCATCAGGTGGGTAAAGTATTGGAGCTTCAGCATAAGCCCTTCCAATGAATACTCAGGACTGATTTCCTTAAGGATTGACTGGTTGGACTTCCTTGCAGTCCAAGGGACTCTCAAGAGTCTTCTCCAACACCACGGTTCAAAAGCATCATTCTTTGGTGCTGAGCTTTCTTTATGGTCCAACTCTTACATCCATCCATGACTAGTGGAAAAACCATAGCTTTGACTAGATGGACCTGCGTTGGCTAAGTAACGTCTCTGCTTTTTAATATGCTGTCTTATGTTGGTCATAGCTTTTCTTCCAAGGAGCAAGTGTCTTTTAATTTCATGGCTGCTATCACCATCTGCAGTGATTTTGGCCTAATGCATAGAATGAGTTAGGAAGCACTTCTTTTTCTTCTACTTTTTTTGTCAGAGTTTATGAAGGATTAGTGTCTTAGTTTGGGCTGCTATAACAGAATACCATAGACTGGGTGGCTTAAATGATGAACAGTTATTCAAGGTGCCAGCAGATGCGCTGTCTGGTGAGAGTACTCTTCCTGGTTTGCAGATGGGTGTCTTCTAATATCCTCCTGTTGCTGAGAGAGAGAGGGATAGTTCTCTTCTTTTCTCTGGCTGGCTTGTGGGATCTTAGTTCCCTGACCAAGGGTTGAATCCAGGCTGCAGCAGTGAAAGTGCTGAGTCCTAACCACTGGACTGCCAGGAAGTTCTCTCTTCTTTTTCTTATAAGGATACTATCCCATCCTGGAGGCTCCAACCTCCTGATGTAATTACTTTCCAAAAACCATCACAGGGCTTCAATATATATGAATTTTTGGGAGGGGGACACAAATATGCCATCTATAACAAACAGTGTTAATTCTTCTTTAAACATTTGGTAGAATTCACCATCTGGTCCTGTGGGAGAAGATTTTTGTATACTAACCCAATCTATTTACTTGTAACAGGTCTATTAAGATTTTCTAATCTTCAGTCAGTTTTATAGTTTATGTCTTTCTAGGAACTTGCTTGTCTCTTTTAGGTTATCTAATTTGTTGGTATATCATTATTTATTATAATTCTTTTTATTTCTGTAAGGTCAGTAGGAATTATCCCCCCTTTATTCCTGATTTCAGTAATTTGAATCTTCTTTTTCTTAGTCTAGCTTAAAGATTTTTCAGTTTTGTTGATCTTTTGTTTTTTGGGGGGCTGCACTGGGAGGTGCGGCACGTGGGATCCTAGTTCCCCAACCAGCAATTCGACCTGTGCCCACCGCCTCGGCAGCGTGGGGTCTTAACCACTGGACTGTCTGGGAAGTCCCTATTGGTCTTTTTACAGAACAAACTTTTGATTTCAATCAGTTTTTCTATTAAAAAAATCCCCCCCCTTTTTTCTGTAATTTATTTATTTCCACAAATATTTATTTCCTTCTCTCTGCTTGCTTTGGGTTTAGGTTGCTCTTCTTTTTCTAGTTTCTTAAGGTAGAAACTGCTTTTAATGAATCTTAAAGTTTTGGTATATTGTATTTTATTTTCATTTATCTCGAAAGTATTGTCTCATGACTTTTTGGACCAATTTGTTATTTAGGAGTGTGTTGTTTAATTTCCATATACTTGTGAATTTCCTGTTTTCCTTCTATTATTGATTTCTCTTTTCCTTGTAGTGTGGTTAGAGAATATACCTTGTATGATTTCCAAGTTTTTAAAATGTATTGGAGACTTACTTTCTGGCTTAGCGTTTGGTTTCTCTTGGACAATGTTCCACACGCAGTGGAGAGAGTACTGGACAATGTTCCATGCGCAGTGGAGAGAGTACTGGACAATGTTCCACGTGCAGTGGAGAGAGTACTGGACCGTGTTCCATGCACAGTGGAGAGAGTACTGGACAATGTTCCATGCGCAGTGGAGAGAGTACTGGACCGTGTTCCATGCGCAGTGGAGAGAGTACTGGACAATGTTCCATGCGCAGTGGAGAGAGTACTGGACAATGTTCCATGCGCAGTGGAGAGTGTGTGTTTTGCGTTGGCTGGCGCATTCTGTAGGTATTCCTAGGCCTAGCTGGTTCATAGTGCAGTTCGAGTCTTCTGTTTCCTTCTGATCTACTGCCTGGTTGTTCTACCCATTACTGAAATATCCAACTATTAATATTTTGGCTGAATGTCTATTTCTCCTTCCAGTTCTGCGGGTTTTTACTTCATGTATTTGAGGGCTCTGTTGTTAGCAGCATATATAATTCTTATAAATAATTAATAATTCTTGGTGGATTGTTTCATCATTATAAAATGTCCTTCTTTGACTCTAAATTCTACTTTGTCTGATTCTACTTTGTCTAGCCTCCTTGTTAATATTACTTGCATGGAGTATCTTTTTCGATCCTTTTAAAAACTTTCTATTTGTGTCTCTGACTCTAAAGAAGCCAAGCACAATTGAGAGATGATGATCAACCAAAAATGTTTGAGACCTCCTAAAATACATACTTAGCTATCTTATATCTTTTCTGAAACAAGCTTAATGCCATTAGTGATATGACACAATAGTTAAAAGCATAGGACTGGAAATTAAGACTGCTTGGTTCAAATATGGCTCTGTTATTGTTGTGAAACCCAAGTTCAAGTTACTTAACCTCCTGAATCCTCAGCTGCCTCAATAATAATATGGAAATGATAATAGTACCTACCCCATAAGACTTTTGAGAATTACATGAGATATAGTGTGGAAGGTACTTGCTACAATGTAAGGCACATAATAAGCCCTCAAAAAATGTTAGCTTTCATTATTTATCATTGTTACTACCAACATGACCAAAATATCAAATTATCTTTTACATTATATTAAAAGAGAAAGCATTCTAATATTTAATACTACCAGTATAAAAACATTTTGAAAACTATACCATGGTATATAAGTATTATATGTTTTATATTATGCTGAATTACCTATATCAATGTTTTCTCTTCCCAGTGCCACCAGTGAGAGAAATAGTATTTCTCTATATAAACTCCTAGGGGAGAAAAGGAATGGAGAAGATAGATATTACTATTCATACATCTGTATATATCTATAAAAATTTTTATGTTAATATAAGCATGAGATATTTTAACAAGTCACCAAACAATATGAATCTGCTTAGAGGAACAATATATTCACTTAAGAGAATGACTTACCTCTGTCTTTTAAAATGAGGACATTTATTCAGTGTGTCTAAAATCTGACTCATTGGTCCATAGACATCATTCATTTTAATGCTTTTTACCATATTTTTCAACAGTTCCTGGTTAAATGAATTATCACCTTTTTGCAATAAATGGACCATTGGATACTTTTGGGCTGTAAAAGAACAAAAGAGCAGATGAACAAAAGTGTTCTGTGTATAAAGCAGAATGTAATTAAGCAGCAACTGATAGCTATTTAAAAAGCTACGAAGCGGTAAAAATAAGGGCAATAGATAAAAGAACTGAAATCTAAGAATGAAGAAAGCAAAGAAAAAAAGGAAGAAATAAGACAAACAATGATAAAAATAAGCTTTTTGTGGTCTCAAATACACAGTAACTAAAAATACTATTTTCCATAATACAGCCCCTGGAAGGAATTTTACATCAGCAGCCTGGGATGGAAACAAAAAAACAGGTAAAAAGAACAGGGACAAGCGATGTGCTAAAAATGGAACTCTACAAAATATAACCCCTCCACCACATACAGAGCATCACTCAAAAAACGAAAACCCCTTGACTTCCATAGTAGATAACACTAAAAACATCAAGCTTAACACTCACTCTCAAACAAAAGAGTACGATTTTGACCTGTAAGACAAAAAGTAGTATAATAAAAGTCAGTTACACATTAGTTTAGGCTATTTAAAGCAAGTAGAGAGTACTCTTACATGAAGGAAACGGGCATTCTATGACAGCACTTACTGTGCGCATTCCAGAGGATGTACAAGGGCTGTCCTGGATCCTGATGTAATTTCATATTGTCCCACAACATCTGTATTAAAACATATTTACTGTCTTCAGACATACAGTGGCGAGGAATCTGGGTTGAAGAATAAAAAAATACTCATTAATGATCCTTACATGATAATGTTTTGTAAATATTTTATAAAGATCCTTAAAAATATTTTTTAGGATGTATGGGTGCAAAAAAGAAAAGAACAGAAAAACCATTGGTTTGTATGCATTTTATAACCTACTGAAGGGAGATGACCTGAGTTGAGAAGTCAGTGGTCCCTAAAGTTACAGATTTAACAAAGTACTAAGATCATGAAAAGTTAGTCTTGACCAGCTTTCGACTGAGGCTCCACAGAAAGATAAATCCAGAAGCCCCATTCTCCAACATTTTAAGACCCTAGCACAGATACTCGGACTGAGTTAACCTCTCAGTCACTCCTTCACTGTTTGGATTGTGCATCCAAACACATGCACAATCATAGACGTGAAGTACAAGAAGAGAGAACACAAAGTTCCTAAACTGAGACACCTTGCCCTTTAGTGGCAGTGATGGCATAATGAAAAAGAAAAAAACATAAAAAAAATCCAAGTGAACATACAACAAACTACCTAAATGTTAAATGAAAATTTAGAGGAATGAAGAGGACGGTAGCTGGCACATGACTGCAATGTGAATTACAGCCGTCCTCCTAAAGCGTTAGGCTTGTTCTTGGAGGAGATGTGAGGCATGAGTGGGGCCAACTCACAAAGTCATCTTATAAGAGTCATTTACAGTTTATTCTTGAGGCTGTAACAAAAAGCCAAGCCCATTTTGTGTAAACTTTTATAAGAAGTCCAAAAAACATGACTGTCTTACTGCTGAACTGCAAGAAGAGAAATTATTTACAACAATTTTATTGAATCGGATGGTTATTAAAAATATTTAGCATAAAATTACTTTTTTGTCATTAGGAACATGCAAACATTACAGTGGTGATAGCAGCACTGAATTTTAGCTAATTCTTACTCTCGTACCTTTGAATACTTGTTACAATGCTCAGAAGAAAGAATCAGTCCAGGTAAATTACTGGGTAAGTCAAGACGTCTAAAATACCACACCAGGTTCCAAAAAACAATTGGATGATGGTCCACGAAGTCTGCCACTGTTATTGCACGATCACCTTCGTTTTCCAGTAAGCTTTCAAGTTCCTTCCACACCACTAGTGGGCTAAGGTACGGAACAGTGATAGGATCTGGACTTGGGAGGTGCCATTCTAATCCTAAAGAATCCTGTTGAGTAAATAAAAACTGTAAACAGCAAATACAAGAAGATGATACTAAATCATTCTTTTACATGCCTGTCAGTGACTTCCACATAATTAGAAATGTAATTGTATAATATAACAAGATACCCTTCTTAATAAAATTGAAGCTTATGAGGCTGTTTAGTACAAGGGGAACAAAACCAAATGCAAATGATCAATATCCAAACTGTAAAAAACACCGAAACACGTACCGCAGCGCCTTGTAAGGTGGTTGGCAGGCTGCCTGTAGGAACGAGCTTCTGCCCGCCAATGTCTTCCTGATCCAAGGTGCCATAAGTACTAACACTCCTGGCCATTGGAAATAACGGACATTTTGACATAGCTGCTTTTGATCTATCAGCAGGGATCTGAATGCTTCGGGCACATGTATTTTCCAGCGGCTTAGATTTGCTTGGGCATTAAAAAAGGAAAAAAAAAATATCATTCTCTAGATTTATTTTATTTCATCTGACCACTTTCTCTTTAGAATCAGAGCTGCAGGTAGCAAAGTGAAACAAAGGAAAGATGTAGTCTGGCTTTGTCTTGGGAAAAAGGACACAGTTTAAAGTAGCTTAGTCATGTTAAATTTCCTTTTTATCCAGTAAATTTTAAATATAAGTCATTCATTTGTTCAAAACATTTAGTGGACAACTTATACTGAGAAACCACAGCAGGTCCAGGGATACAAGGAGAAACAACAGGCACCTATTCCTCCAGGGGTCAGAACTAGTGGGAGACAGCCAAAGAAAGGGCCATAGCAGACCTGTGATGAAAGAACACACACACCCAGACTCGCAGTCCTGTGGTCTAAGAGTCAGGATGAGAGCAGGCTGGCAGGCCACGCCAGCCCGCCAGTCCCACGTATGCGTTTTCTTCTGCATATGCAGTTTCCAGTGTGACTTCTTCTGCCCCGCCCTATCTGCTGCACTGGGCACTTCTCCAAAATGGAGATGATACTAGCCTTTGTTCTAAGCACAGATTTACTTGTATTAGGCTTACTGTATAATTCTTAGTTTGATTTTGACAGTTCATCTAACAGCTCCAAATGTTTTCTTAGCTTATTAAACATTCCTAAGTAGAAAATTAAATACTACAAAGTAGAAATATGTTAGTACTGACTTAATTCCTCAAGAGAGAGATAAGAGAAAGATGTTCATTATAAACTTCAAGTTTCTACAGAATTTTTACCTTTAAAATAATAAACATTATCATATGTGAATTATACAGCTTAAGCTCTGGGGATTCTTGAGGTATAAACTTTTAAAAATCATTTATTTACTTATGGCTACACTGGGTCTTGTTGCTGTGCGTGGGCTCTCTGGCTGTGCTGAGTGGGGCTACTCTTTGTTGTGGGCACAGGCTTCTCTGCGGTGGCTTCTGTAGTTGTGGAGCACGGGCTCTGACTGCGGGGCTCAGCAGTGGTAGTGCACGGGCTTAGCTGCCCTGTGGCATGTGGGATCTTTCCGCATCAGGGATCAAACCCGTGTCCCCTGCATTGGTAGGCAGATTCTTAACCACTGGACCACCAGGGAAGCCCATAAAGCATCAACTATTAACTGTTGAAACATTTAGATTATTAGAGAATTTCAATATTATTTTAATTAGGAATAAGAATTTAAGATAATAAATCTATTATATAGAGAGATTTAAATCTTAAAATGGTCAGCTAATTTTTCTGTCATAAATGGAAATATATATGTTGTTAACATATAGTTCCACATAAACATAATTACCTATTCAGATCAAAACTCCCGTGAACAGAGAGAAGAGATGTGTCAAGACCAGAGGTTGATGTTGAGATGCAAGACTGCCTTGTCTGACTTGAAAAGGAGGATGGAAAATGTATATTTTCTGTAGATGGGCTTGACTTCAAAAAGTATCTGTAATGTGAAAGAAAGGAGCTTTTTGAGAAAAGAGACAATCTAGGAAACATGATCCTTAAACAAGAAGGAAAAAAAAACAAAACGTAAATCATTACCTTCCAGGTCGTCTTAAATCTCTTATCTCTATATTCAGAAAGGGCAAGAAAAGATTGCCACAAAACGGGCAGGTAGTATTGAGATTTGAGTCATCTGCTGTCCAGCCAGCCATGATTTCCTCATCGTGGACCAGACAATCGCAGGTTTTACACCGAGAGCAGCTTGAGATAAGGACCTATGGGAGAAATTAGCACTTTACAAAGTAAGCTAGTGAGTGCATAAAATTATTTCAATTAACAAGTCTATTGGAAAACTAAAATTCAGAATGATTTAGAAGTTGCAAACAAAAAAATGGATTATCATCAGTACATTATATAACACACTAACTATTTCAGCTAAGTCTATTCCAAAATTTTTGCCTGAAAGGGAAACTTGCATTTAAAGTGAGCATCTTTACCATTATGCTGCTGCTGCTAAGTCACTTCAGTCGTGTCTGACTCTCTGTGAGACCCCAGAGATGGCAGCCCACCAGGCTCCTCCATCCATGGGATTTTCCAGGCAAGAGTACTGGAGGGGGTTGCCATTGCCTTCTCCATACCATTATAATTATGTACTATAAAATGCGCCATGATTTTATTTGGCTTCCCAGGCTGTACTAGTGGTAAAGAACCCGCCTACCAATGCAGGAGACATAAGAGATGTCAGTCCCTGGGTTGGGAAGATCCCCTGGAGGAGGAGGGTATGGCAACCCACTTCAGTATTCTTGCCTAGAGAACCCCATGGACAGAGGAGTCTGGAGGGCTACAGTCTACAGGGTTGCAAACAGTTGGACACGACTAGAGACTTAGCATAGCACACACACAAACAAACATACAATTTTATTAATGGAAAACTAAACCCAAGCATTCATTTTTTAATACACAAAATAGGTACTGGTAATTCCATGTTATAGATCTGTGCTACTCAAAGTGTGGTCACCAGAGAAGAGGTGGTCTACAAACTCTTACTGGTTTGTGATGAGCTAAGTAAAGAAACTGAGAAGAGGATCTGGGGACCTATAAAGAAACTGGTCATGCTGAAACAGCTAAGTTGGTGATCAACAGATTTTACAAGAGTATCAGCCATGACAGATTGGAAATTAAAAACATCAACAACCAAAAAACCCTTGGTCTTTCATTACAGACAGTTTAAGAAGCATTGCTAGAGAGAAATGTAAATACTGTTGTAATTACATTAATAAAATATAGAATTCCTGAAGCCATCAGAAACTCTGTAAATTGCAACATTGGTGTTCATCATTTATTTCCAACTACATGCAAATTTATTTTCCAAGTTTATGCAAATTAGTGTGAAATAGCAACACTCACAAATGTATTTGGAAGCAATTTTTGCACAAAAATTAGGGGAAAATTTTAAAGTATAAAAGTAAAACCTTTTCACTGTAAGAAAATGGGATATAGCAGCATATCCAGCAGATACATATATTATACTGATACAAAGAATGAAAAACATGATGGAAAAAGTGGACACAAATGCCAAAACCGCTCCCAGTATCCTCATCCAAAAAGTGTGCCTATAGTGAAACTACCTGAAAGTGTTTAAGCAGCGAAATAACTATTGAAAGAGGACATACATCAAACAAAGGTCAGATATAAATGCTGAAAATAAAAGTGCTATCAAAGTATGGAACTTTTCTAAACAGAAAGTCACAGACATTTTAAGTTATTCAGGTGTAATACACATTCTGAAACTTTCAGATGCTATATATTTATCACTCTACCCGAGACTATCAATATTTAAGAAATTTTATTAAGTAACACATGAAGATATTCTTTTGATTAAAATTGTACCTCCATTGCATAGTTCTGGAAGATGTTTGTATTACTTGTGTTGCAGGAAGATGCCACCTCTGATTTCCCAGGTAAGGCAAACTTGGATAAGGATCCTGTTCATTATTAAAAAACAAAGAGCAAAACCATTAAAATTAATAAGAAAGGATGTGAGAATCTCTCACTCTCATAAATTCTCTGGTAAATTATCAAACTGTCCTATTTAAAATTTAAGAAAAAACACATAAATAATGAAAAATGTTTTTCAAGTGTGCATTTGTCTTTTGCGTATACACCTAAGGAAATGTGTTTTAATTCATTACTCACTTATTTTCATTACTCACTTATTAAGCACGTTGCATGTACAGGCTAGAAGGCATACTGGTTGTTTGTAATTACTATTTTGCTGTTTCTATTCTTACATGTTTAAGATATAAGAAAGTGTTTAGTTCTAAGGTTTAAAAAGTATAAAACAGCTGATCTTATTTCAGATCATGAAAAGAATTACTGGCAACTTTCTGCCTTGTAAGGCTCTTTAAAATCTCTAAGAGTAATCTTGCTCTTAAGCACTAGGCAAGAGTTTCCAAGTATATTCTCAACAGCAAAGAGATGTGAGGAGGTATTAAAATAACAACAAAAAGTGAGAACAGTTCTGTGGTCAAGTCGATTGCTGACAGTGGCTATATCTAGTTAGGAAAACTGGAGGTAATCTATATTTTTTCTCTGTAGTTACTACATTTTATGAATGAACACTGGTATTTTATAAATATAAAGGTATTAAAACAAAGTAAAGGTATAAACTAGTGGTTCCAAGAAACAGAGAGGACAGGAGAACATGAAATACCCCCATGGGGATGCAATCAGCATAATCCAGACTAATGATCCAACTGCTTCAGCAAATAAATCACAAGAGGAAAAAAAGCTCTAGACCTTCGTTAGCAGAAGCCCCTGCCTCACAGAGATGCAGAGAGAGCTGAAGCCTCATATCATCCTAGATGCTTAGAAAGTTATCTGCAGTTCTTTCCTGATGGTCTTCCAACAACCTTCTGTAATTCCACCTCCCTCTGCTAAAGCTAGTTCAAAATTGCTCTCTATTAGCCTTGACTAATTCAATCATTTATGCTGGCAGTCTACCTTTTGTATCTAATCAATCTACAGCACAGAATATTCTTTTTAGCAAAGTGAATCAGGATATGAGGTTATCTTATTTAGTTCAATGAACTCTTCTTGGATGTTAGAAAAAAATAAGGGGGAGCTAATCACCTGATTATATGACAAGTGGGGGAAAATACAGGGAATGAAGAAGAGAGGGAGTTAACAGACATCAAACAATGCAACAAATAGACCCTGTCTGGGTCTCAACTTGAACAAACCATCTATAAAGAGTTTTATGAGATAGTTGTGAAAGTTTAAACTATGTATATATTTTATATATTATGTAATAACCTTGACACATTAAGAAATATGATGATATTACAATTTTGTTTAAAAAAATGTTTCACAAAAGATACATACTGTGAAAAGTGAAAGTTGCTCAGTCATGTCCAACTCTGTGACCTCATAGACTATACAGTCCATGGAATTCTCCAGGCCAGGATACTGGAGTGGGTAGCCTTTCCCTTCTCCAGGGGATTTTTCCAACCCAGGATTGAACCCAGGTCTCCTACGCTGCAGGCAGATTCTTCACTAACTGAGCTATCCTCTAAGGTCTAAAGGGCTTCCTTCCCTTGTGGCTCAGCTGGTAAAGAATCTGCCTGCAATGCGGGAGACCTGGGTTCAATCTCTGGGCTGGAAAGTTCCCCTGGAGAAGGGTAAGGCTACCCGCCCCAGTATTCTGGCCTGGAGAATTCCATGGACTGCATATAGTCCATGGGGTTGCAAAGAGTTGGACAGGACTAAGTGACTTTCACTTACATACTGTATGACTCCATAAAAATGTTGAAAAATGGCTGGCTATAGTGTTAAGATAATGCTCACCTGTGCAGGGAGTGGGGAGTGGATGTGGGCATGAGACAGGGCTCTGGGTGCTGTTATTGAACTGTTACCTTAACCTGATACTGGTTATTCAGTTGTTCTCAATTTATGACATGGACAATATTTACATACATAAAAATGCACACAGTACATGTATAATAGAGTAAATAATAAATTTCTTAAATAAACAAAGTAACTTTAATAAAAAGTTAAAAAAGACATAACATTAAAGTCCTTATGTTTTAGAAATACACGCTGAGTATTTATGAATAAAATTGTATATTGTTTGGGACTTACTTTAACATAATTCAGTGGGGCAGGAAGCAATGTTGGCAGCAGAAGACAGAGGGGACAAGATAAAACAAGACTGGCCATTTGTTGGTAAGTGTTGAAGCTGCATGAAGGGTACATGGGAGTTTGTTGTGCTATTCCTTCTACTTTTGTGATTGC
Source organism: Bos indicus (assembly GCF_029378745.1). Lineage (NCBI taxonomy): Eukaryota > Metazoa > Chordata > Mammalia > Artiodactyla > Bovidae > Bos > Bos indicus. The sequence goes on from NC_091769.1 coordinate 12,577,567, forward strand.
TTGAATACTTCCACAATAAAAGCTTTTTAAAATAGTAAAGGTGCAAACTTAAAAAACGTTATAGTGCGTTCATTCCTCACATCATATACCAGGATAAATTTCAAATGGATTAAATATCTAAATCAGGAGTCAAATCTACCTTTGTATGATCACAAGAATGATTTTTACATTTTAAAAGCACTGTTAAATATATATATATATCCCACAAAACTTAAACTATTTACAATATGGCCCTTTATAGAAAAAGTCTGCTGATCCCAGAAATTGTTAGAGAGGGAACGAGAGTAGTATTGAAGAAAGTAGTGCTGAACCTAGGGGAAGGCAGAGTCTTTTCCAAAGACTCAAAACCCAGAAGTAACAGGGCAAAAACTGATACAAAACTGAAGACGTTTATGTGGGGGAAGAAAACCCCGAAATTTGACACAGTTGGAAAAAGCATCTGCCACTGATATAAAAGGCAAAGGATTAATTCCCTAACAAAAAAGAGCTATTAAAACTTAAAAAAAAGATGGTGGGGGGACCAACAAGTGAAAGTTAAATGTAGGCAAAAGACAGTTCACAGACATAGTTCCTGAATGTACAAACAGATATGCAATTTAGTTTATAAAATAAATACAAGTGAATATTAACTGAAATACACTCTTCACCTATCAGATGGCAAAAATCCATAAGTGTGCTAAACATATTTTCTTCACAAGGCTGCTGGGAAATAGGTATTCGTCTACACTACCTGTGGGAATACAAAATTATATACCCCTGAGGAAGGAACTTGGCAGTATCACTTCCAGGAAGAACTTGGAAGCATCTTCTAAAGCTACGTTGGCAAAAAAATAATAAGGCATATGTGCATCACAGCATTAGTCATAACAGTTAAAGACAGCATTTAAAGTCCATCAACAGGGAAGTGGTTAAAATAAGCTGATACAGTCACACGTGATGAACACTGCGACCTTAAAAATGAGAGGGGGACAGTGCTATGTGATGGTATGAAATGTTCTTCAGAACACGGTGTTAAGTGAAAAAAGCAAGTAACAGTTAATTGTTTAACAGTTATTTTACCTTTTGAGTAAGAAGACAAGGAGGTATGAAGAACACACAAACACAACACACATGCTTTTAAAGAAGTATATATTTTTTAACAAAGCAACAACGAAAGGATAAATCAAAAATGAACAAAAATGGCTGCCTCGAGGGACAAGGAGAAAACAAGCCGAAGGGATGAGGATGGAAGCCAGAGCTCTCTCCAAGCGCCTTGGTTCTCTGTTGCGTTGAGCCATGCAAATCTTTTACAAAATTAAAAATATAAAGGAGGAAAAGTAAAGGTACCACATATCAAATGCAGGACGACAGAAGGGTTTGCACAAACCTTCTAAGGAGGCAGAGCCTTCCAGGCTTGTTCTGCTGAAATCAACTCCCTTAGTCCCTGAAGTGGCGCTGCTCTCCTGAGAAGTGGCTCCTTCCAACTCATGGCAGACATCTTCATCTGTTAAAGAGGTAGATTCAGAATCCTGGGCTCCCACTGAAGAAAGACTGGTACGGTCAGAACTTTGATCCTAAGGACATAATTGTAAGCTTAATTTCCTTCATATTTAAAGTTATTTAAAAGGTCACTTCTAAGGCAGAGGAAATGCCTAATTACTCAGATGATCAATTAATCAACATTGTAACTTCTAGGGGAAAAATAAAACCAATCAGTTTTACAAGGTCATCCTAATTTGGACAAACATGAGCTGGAGATCAATTTTTACGGCAGCATTTCTTAGATCAAAGCAGATACCTGTTAGATAACTGTTAACTTTAAGCCTTTATTGCTAATTTTCTTCCCTGCAAATCCTGGTCCAGGATGATATCACCAGAAAATTACATTTTATTCTCTTTTATTTGTTCACATTTTGTTCTTTTCCATAGCAATCCAGGTTATTATTCCTGGATCCCATGAAAGTTACTGTGTAGTCTGGGTACTGTTATAACCTCTTGGAGAATGTTGTGCTATTGTTTTAGCAGTCAACTGAGTTATATTCAGCTTGTAATGTGTGTTTTGATTTTTGTAGGTGGTGATTTAGTACTCAGTTTAATTCTCTAAGCTTTGTCCTCCATGCTGGTCCGTGAGTATGCCATGCACGTGTAAGCTCAAGAGTGAGGCGGATACTTGTGTGGGCCATACACAGAACCAGGAATCCTTCTCTCACAGCTTCCCCTCATACTCTCCTGCCCAGAGACCCCCTTCCCTGGTTCCTCTCTCCAGGAAATATGGGGATTCTCCTGAAGTTTTAGCTGCCAGGATGCCAGGCCACGCTGTGACAGGGACCTGCTCTTGGGGCAAAGATGCATGAAAAAGAAAATGGGAAATTTTCTCCACAATCTGTTGCTTTTATTTTTCAGAATCCTTAGATAGTTGCTGTTTTGTATTTTGTCCGGAGTTTTTAGTTGTAAGTTGAGGGATGAGTTTTAGTGGCCTTATGTTACCACAGTGGAACTAAAATTTTCACCCAAAATTTTAAAGAATATTTTTGCTGGGTACAGAAAAACACGTCTGCAGCATTTTCTTTCAGTACTCTGATCAAGATGTTTTTCCAGCATCTTTTGACATCACTTTCTATTCAGAAGACAACTGTCAGTCTTCTTATTGTTGCTTTTTTTAAAGAAATTAATGCTTTGAGAAACTTACTTCCAAATTACTTTTATGTGTTTTTAAGTCCTAAAGAGCATCCAAGAAAAAAACATATACAGTTTCCATAGGAATAAGGACAAAAAATGGAGTTGAAGACTGCCCCAAATGATATTTCCTAAAGGAAAAAAATGTAATATTTAACTTTTTTTTCTTGAGGCAGGGTAAGTGAACAACATACATAATAAATAAAATTTTCTTACTTTACAAGGAGGAGGGACTATGATCCTGTTTTTGATGCATATTAAATACAAAATCCACTGTTCTGATCAAGATGAGGGAAAAAAGATCATTCTTCAACACTTCAGCTCTCATGCAATGAAACCCAAAGGTCTGTTGAATCCACCTTTTCGATTCATGTACTGCCTATACTTTCTCTTCTGAGACACATTTATGGCACAGGCATTTACGGAGCCATCCACCTTTTTCCCTTTTGTGGAGGTAAATCCCATTAACGTCATCATTTCTATTCCTCTCTCTGTTGTGCCCTGTGTCTTCCTCAGTTATCTGACGTTCTTTGCTCTTTATTTCTTTCTCCTCCTCAGCTCTTCCTTCTTTCAGTTGAGAAGGGGAAGGAGATGTGGATCTCTGTCGTCTTGGGGACCTGGAACGCCTTCTGTGTGGTCCAAGAGCAGCTTCTCTGATCTCGCTCCCAGGACCTCGACCCTTCTCGGCCCCTGCGTTTTGGCCCGGGACCGCCTAAGCTCCCTCTGTGGGGAGCAGCTGTGGCTGCGACCCATTTGGAATCCTCCTTCAGTACAAGTCGCCCCGGAAACGTATTGTTGCTCTTTTGAAGGTAATATATACCTTTTCTTTGGCTCCTTTTAAGATTTTCTTTGTATTTCATTTTCGTCTAACATTAGATGCCTATTTTGGCACTTATTCTGCCTGACATTCATGTATCTTCTAAATATGTGAGTTGACATCTTTAATCACTTTTGGAAAATTTGCGGCAATTAGCTTTTAAAATTTTCTTTCTACCCCGTTCTTTCTTCTTCTGGAACTCAATTACATCAATGTTAGGCAGTTCCACTAAACTGCACATTCTTTCCAATATTTCCCCTTTTTTTTCTGTCTATACTTCCATGTGGATATTTTCTACTAACTCCCATCAAGTTCACTAATCTTTCTTCTCCTGTGTTTTGTCTGCTGTTAAATCCAACAACTGTATTCTTAATTTCGCATCTTTTTCACTTCTAGAATTTACACTGGTTCTTTTCAATAGATGATTATCTGGGGAAATTTTCCATCTTTCTAGCTTTTTTTTTTAACCCTTTCCTCTATTTTCTTGGACATATTGCAATTACTTCCAAGTATCTTGCTAATTCAAATATTTAGATCACCTGAAGGTCTATTTCCTCCACCATCTGTTTTTCCTGTTTTTAGTTATGGGCCTTGTCTCTCAGTATGGCTGTTTTTTCTTTTGCTGCACTGGGTCTTCATTATGGCGCGTGGGCTTCTCTTGCTGTGCAGCGCAGATCTAGAGTATGTAGACTCTACTCACAGCACACAGGCTAAGTTGCTCTGTGGCATGGGGGATCTTAGTTTCTCAACTAGGAATTGAACCCATGTCCCCTACATTGGAAGGCAGAACCACTGGATCACCAGGGAAGTCTGTCAGTATAGCTATTTGTAATTGAATTTTAGAATATAAAAACTTCATAGAAAAAACTGTAACTCCAGTTAATGTTCTGTTCCTCTGGAAAGGACACACTTTTTCCTGTTAAAGCAAAGGCTGATGTTTGACCTAATCACAGACTGAGCTGAGTCCAGCACAGGCTGCAGTTTTGGTCAAGTACAGACTACCTTTGGTTTGCTCGTGTTCCTAAGGCATAGCTCTGCAAGAATTTGAACTAAGGGCCTGGTGTGTGTACCAAAGATTCCCTGCCTCCACTCCCCTCAGCTCACAGCAGTTAAATTATTGTATTCCCAGCACCATAAAATTGCCGAGAACTTTGTTTTATCAGAGACTTATTGCTTACCTTTTCATACTCCTGTTTCATGCATTATTTGGAAAATATCTTGAAAGAAAAAAAACTTGTGTATCTGAGGACTCTCAAATTTGTCAAAGGGACAAATATTTTTGTCTCTCCAGTTCCACAAGATCCCCAAAGTCCCGCTGGCCCCCTCACCTCTCCACAGTCCTCTGATTAGACAAAGCCTGAATTTGCAACCTTTTACTCTGTGCTCAGAATAAGCAAATACCCTCATGGAAAAAGTAGCTATAGGACTTCAGCTCATCTCTGCAATTCTCCTCTCTAGAATCTCGCCCATCTATTTTTTGTTGTTTTAGCAGTTCTCTGATGACGTTAAGCAAGTACTTAAGGGTACCTACTCCAGTATTCTGGCCTGGAGAATTTCATAAACTGCATAGTCCACGGGGTCGCAAAGAGTTGGATGTGACTTTGACTTCACTTCTATATTTCATCTAGCTTTTTGCTTTGGGAGGTATGCGGGTATATCACAAGGTACTCCATTCTAACCAGGAAGAAAAATCATACGCCTATCTGGTAATTTTTGAAGGCAATAAATAATGAAGCTCACTAAGCACTTTCATTCCAGCTACAAATCACTTTCTTTCAAAATTGAACTACAAATATAACCTTAGTTGGTGAATTCTTTCCTTTTGAAGTTATTATTCAAGTTCAAATTCTGATACTTACAAACCTTATGCATCCAAGAGTCCTTTCTGTAAAGCTGTATTTTAGGAGAATGGTAAAACACATCTTTGCAAGCAAGGGACTTCTGGTGGTAGAGGAGGGTAAAAGGAAACGCAGAAAATACTAATAAACCTACCTTTGATGATGTGGTATACATGGTGAATCTTGAATACCATTTGCTTGCTTTCTCGGCAACTCCTTTTCCAGCAGTGAACATACTGTTTCTCAGAACATCTAGTTTAGGTACTAGTAGTGTGTCTAAATTAAATGAAGGTGATGAATGGGTTAATGCATCTTGAGATTCTTCCCTAAATGGACAGGTAGCTGAGAAGGCTGGAGAAGACCAGAGTCTATCCCTTGGCCTGTCCTCATTTTTTGAGTAACTTTTGGATTTGGTAAGTCTCACTGGTCTGGGAGAATTAGGAGGCAGGCTAGATCTTCTGCATGCCTTGACCAACGTTGGACTTTTCTTAGTGGTGACTTTATCATCACAGGCCCGTTGTAAATCAATGCTTGGTGTTCGACTTGTCAAAGGACTGCTCATGTTATTCATATACATCTCAATTTCTTCAGCTAAATCCCGCCTAGCAGATGGTGTTGAAACACTTTTGCTGTCATCCTCCTCCTCTTCCTCCTCCTCTTTTTGCTGCTGTTCAGTCTCAGCAACCAAAAGTGAGAGGGGATCAAATCCTGTGGCAACATCAGTTTTTTCAAAAGGTTTTATTGAAAAGCTGCTGTTCAAGCGTTGACTCCTCTTGGGATTTTGTGGAACAATGTACCTCGCTTTTGAAATATCTGTTTCATTGTCTAAGTCTTCTAAGTCAAAAATAACAGGAGAATCCACTTTATCTGTCAGACAATTAGAACCATCAAAAGGTGTATCATCATCACTCGATTCCTTTTCTACACTGTCTCTCTTTGATCTTAAAGACGGTTTTCCAATATTAAGACTATTTGGTCTTGTGCTTTTTGAGATTACATTTGAAAGAATTTTTGCATCAGCTCCTAATTTCTCAACCATGTTTCCAGGGTTTGCTTCCTGGTTAATTCTACTGAGCATAAGTCCCATCAGCACTCCTCCACTAAGGTTGCGGCTTCGATTTGCCCAGGACATTTGCTGCTGCAAATCAGGCTCATTGTCACTTTTATGTCTTTTCCTGAAGCATCTACTTTGAATGTTTCCTGTTTCATTTGCATCCTCAAAAGATGATATTAAGAGCGGCTCAGATGTGCTTTCTAAAAAACAAGAGAAGTGCTTTTAGCCATGAAAAATGTAATATGCAAATATAAGTTGTCTTAAATATTTAAGATACCAGTAATAAAAATGATAACAGCAAGAATTTATCAAGTACCTGCTATTTCACAGATGCTATACTAGGCACTTTATTTACATTATCCACCATAATCATTCCAACATCCTTATGGGTGGAGGAAAAGCTTATACTCAGAGATTAATTACCTAGCCCAAAGTTACCTAGCCCTTAAGTGACCGAAGTAAGTAAGTAAGTAAGTGTTAGTCACTCAGTCGTGCCCGACTCTTTGCGACCCCATGGACTGCAGCCCATCAGACTCCTCTGTCCATGAGATTTTCCAGGCAAGGATACTGGAGTGGGTTGCCACTGCCTTCTCCAAGGGATCTTCCCAACCCAGGAATCGAACCTGGGTCTCCTACACTGCAGGCAGATTCTTTACCAGCTGACCTACAAGGGAAGCCCTAACTGGGATTCAAATCAAATATGAAAGGTACGCTCTGAGATATAAGGATGCACTACTTTTTAAAATTTATAAGACTAATATTTACCCTTGGTACATTTATTATAACAACAATAATAATGAATTTATGTCCATTTCACCAAACTGATTAAATAACAATGGTTATACAATTGTGGTTGTGCTAGATAACCTTAAGATTCTGAGTCTTCTGCCTATAAAAAGAAAAATAAAACCAAAAACACTAAGCCAAACCAAAGACAGCTATGTGAGCTTTATAAATAAAACTTATTTTTAAAACTCTAAATCCTCATGACCATAGATGTGGCTAAATAATTTTACTTTTTCTTTAAATATTGATTCAAGTTTATAATACTTGAATGTGAACAGCCACTTTCTATTCAGAAACACTGTTCGCTGCTTTTAACCAGAAGCAGAAATCAAGACTTTTGATCACTTTAATTGTCCTTATTATGTGGGAGTCTCCTAAAGCATTAGTCAGGTATAGTATTGTCAGCTACTCTTTTTACATGTTTTATACAACAGAATTAGCTCTCTATACCAGGCAATTACGAAAAATGGGCCTTTTTTCCTGTCATATGATGCATTCAGGTAACAGGATAGGAGATGAAAGGGACTACTAGAGACCTTAAAAGCCTACAAACTGATACTGTTTAATAAACATATATTAATAGCATTAACAAGGAAAACAGTATAATAGAGAGGTAAAGTATATTCTTTTTTTCCTATATTAGCTTATGATTAAGAATATAAGAAACCAAGAATACACTTTCCTCTAATATTCTGGGAAACTTTATACTGGACAGTTTATATATTATCAAAGACCTGGAGGAATCTTATAAGCCAAAGATAAAACTCAAGGACTGCATTTAAATAGAAGAGCAAGGGTTCCTTCACAAAGTAAGAACTATGCAAATGGCCTAAAGACAAATAAAGCTGGTTATCCAGTTATACCAGGGGTCGGCAAACTGCACCACTGAGCCAACCAGTCTGTGGACTGTTTTTATACAGTTTCAAATGGTATTAACATTTTAAGAGTTGTACACATCACACACATAAAGAACAGGCAACTGGATTTCCCAGTGGTGTGGTGGTTAAGAATCCACCTGCCAATGCATGGGACACAGGTTTGATTCCTGGTCTGCAAAGATCCCATATGCCACAGAGCAAGTAAGCGTGTGTGCTACAACTACCGAGCCTGTGCTCTGGAGCCCGGGAGCTGCCACCACTGAGGCTCATGTGCCCTGCAGCCTGAGCTCTGCAACGAGAGAAGCCACCACCACAAGAAGCCTACGCACTGCAACGAGAGCGAAACCCCACTTGTCACAATCCAGGAAGCTTGTGCACAGCAAGGAAGACTCAGTGCGCTTCAGCAAAACCCAGCACAGCCAAAAATAATAATAAATTTTAAAAATAGAACAGGCAATAGAGACTGTATGTGGCCTGTAAAGCAAAAATATTTACCGTTTGGCCATTTACACAATAGTTTATCTGATTCTAAGTTGATATACACGCTAAATTCTACCAGACTAGGCTGGATGCTGCTCTAGTCCAGGGGTTGCCCTTCTTTAGCTCTGTGAACAAGCTGTAATCCCTTCCTACTATACAGTCTTGACACATTGCTTCCCATTGCTTGGAATGCTCCATTTCGATTTCTCCTTCAGAACTCCTGTGTGCTCAGGTGCTCAGTCGTGTCCAACTCTTTGTGACCCCATGGACTCTAGCCCACCAGACTCCTCTGTTTATGGGATCGTCCAGGCAAGAATGCTGGAATGGGTTGCCATTTCCTCCTCCAGGGCATCTTCCGAACCCAGAAGTGCCTACTGTGTCTCCTGCACCAGTCAGCAGACTCTTTACCAGTAAGTCACCTGGGAAGCCCACAGCCTCATTGATTTTCTCTTCATTCTTCAGACGTAAACTCAAAACCATATTACCAAGGAAGCCTTCTTGACCCATGTCCCCTAAAGCCAGGCTAGCCTATTCCATGCTCTCACCCTTCTTGACAGGCTTTAACATCAGGGTGTTTTCACATTTACTTAATTATTTGATTAATGTTTTCTCATCCCTTCCATGTGTTTCTCTATGAAGTCTGGGACCATGTTTATTTTTTATTCTTTACTATATCCTAGGTAGCACCTGGCACATGGTAGCAGGTAATAGGTGTGCAAAAAAAAAAAAATATATATCGCTGAATGAATACTGTCTTCTGGGAAACAACTGCAGCCAACAGACCAACCCAGAATATAACTCAGCATAATATATTACAATATGACACGTTATAGCTAAATGTAGTGGCTAAAGATAAAAAGCTAAAACACACTTAAGGCAGAATGAGGCCTAAAAACATATATCAAAGTATGTTTTCAAGTTTAGAGTATGTTTCACTTCAGAGTAAATTTTTTTGTGCTTGAACTCTCAGTAATTCAATATGCATTTATCAAAATGTTAAAATTCCTGGGCTTCCCTGGTGGCTCAGCGGTACAGAAACTGCCTACCAATGGAGGAGACTTGGGTTTGATCTCCGTCCTGAAAGATTTCACACGCAGCAGAGCAACTAAGCCTAGGTGCCGCAACTACGAAGCCTGTGTTCTAGACCAGGAGCGTAACTGCTGAAGTCCGCGTGCACTAAGCCTGTGCTCTGCAACAAGAGAAGCCACTGCAATGAGAAGCCTGCACACCGCAACTCGAGAAAAACCCACCCAGCAACGAAGACCTAGCATAGCCAAAGACAAAGAAAGTTATTTTTTAAAATGTTAAAGTTCCCAAGATAAACATTAAAACATGTCTTTGGTTATTCCACGCCCACATCTTTTGGAAGCTGTCATTTATTTATGTAATGATATAAATAAAATATACACATACTGCACTGCAAAACATGAAGAAACTTGAAAGGTGTTTTGAACCCTAGGAGTACTGGTATACAAGAAAAAGATGCAGAAAAGTTAAGTATTCCTATAAGTCCCACATAGAGTCTTTGGTAGGAGTGATAAGCCCCAAGTACTTAACAGAAAAGTTTTCAAGTCAAAAATCTTAAGGATAAACTAACAACTCCAGTTCATACCCAGGAAACCTATCACAGGCTTTGAAAAAGTGACTTGTTCAGCACACAGGGCAAAATCAAAAGCCATATGCTGAGTCAGACGCTGATGACTCTGACAAAATGTCAGAAACACAGGTTTGTTGACAATCATGTGAAAACAGAAAGTTCATAAAAATAGATCTAAGAAAACCGCAAGCATGAACAGAAAGGAACAAAAGAACAAGAAAGCAAAGATTACCAAAGGCCAGTTATTAAGAATCAAAATTAGACAGTGATTAGGAAGAACTAAATGGTTGTGAAGCAATTATACGATACCAATGAAACAATTTTTAATCTTTAAGTTATAACAATTATCTAACAAAGAAATGTGAAGAAAGACAGTTATAGATCATTTAACACTTTTTTTTTTTTTTTAATAGCTGCAGCAGGGGTCTGCACACTTTTTCTGTCAAGGGCCAGACAGTAAATATTTTACCCTCTGCAGGCCATACAGCCTCTGTGGCGACTCCTCAGCTCTGCTGACACAGTACCAAAGCAGCCATAGACAAGACAGAAGCAAATGAGCTGGCTGTGCACCAATCAGCCTTTGTTTATGAACACTGAACTGTGATTCATCTAACTTTCATGTGTCACAAAATCAATAGTAATCTTGATTTTTTTACCATTTAAAAGTGTGAAAAACCATTCTTTGCTTGTGGACCTGTACAAAAACCAGGCTGCAGGCCCACTCTGGCCCGTGGGCCACAGTTTGCTCACCCCTGAAGGAGAGGCGTATCTACTTATGCTGCAGAAAAACAAACATCACAGCAGCAGGGCCGCTTACAGAGATAGCTCAGCCTTCACAGCACAGGTCCTTCAATAACGGTTTAAGTTAAAATGATGCAGAGTTGAGCTAATACAAAAATAAAATAATTATGAAATCAGACTGAAACACTAGAAACACTGAATCTTAGGTCTGTTTTGTTCCCTAAGTTTGTGAGACCAAATATATCCAGGATCCTAAAATGATTTTTCCATTAACTAATTGATAACTTATGTGACATGCCAATAGTTTGACTATGCCTGAGTTTTCTCATCTTTGAAAGAGTGCTAATATTTCCTCTCACTAATATAAGCACTGCTATAATAATAAATACAAAATACTATATATGAAGTGCTTTGGAAAGAAAAAATATTACGTATTCTTATCTAAACTATCTGAAGAACTGTCCTTTTGCCTCTGAAAACCAGGAATAATACAAAGACTAAGGAACTCATTTAAAAACTGGGGAGATGTATAGTACCCTCAGAACTGATCATATTACTTGCTTCCCATTTCCCCTCTCCAAAACTTCCCACATTCTAAACTCAAAAGATGGTTTGTGGCTTGTAAGTATGTCCCCTTTCTTTGTTATAATAAAGCTTGAACAAACTGTAGTATAAAACAGAATTTAAACTACTAAACTGTACCATTGAGAGGCGGCACAAATATTAAAAAAAAAAAACAAAAAAACCTTAGAGAATTCAGACTTTAAAAAAATAGTCACCCACCAGAAAATTACTAGAACTAATCAATGATTATAGTAAAGTTGCAGGATATAAAATCAACACACAGAAATCCCTTGCAAAAAAAAAAAAAAAAAAAGAAAAGAGAAAAAAAATAAAGAAAAAAAAACTAAAAAAAGAACAAAAGAATAATAAAACGAAAAGAAAAAGAAAAAAAAAAGACAAAAAAAAAAAGAAAAAAAAACATACACAAAGAAATCCCTTGCATTCCTATACACTAATAATGAGAAAACAGAAAGAGAAATTAAGGAAACAATTCCATTCACCATTGCAACAGAAAGAATAAAATACTTAGGAATATATCTACCTAAAGAAACAAAAGACCTATATATAGAAAACTATAAAACACTGGTAAAAGAAATCAAAAAGGACACTAATAGATGGAGAAATATACCATGTTCATGGATGGGAAGAATCAATATAGTGAAAATGAGTATACTACCCAAAGCAATTTATAGATTCAATGCAATCCCTATCAAGCTACCAACGGTATTCTTCACAGAGCTAGAACAAATAATTCCACAATTTGTATGGAAATACAAAAAACCTCGAATAGCCAAAGCTATCTTGAGAAAGAAGAATGGAACTGGAGGAATCAACCTACCTGACTTCAGGCTCTATTACAAAGCCACAGTTATCAAGACAGTATGGTACTGGCACAAAGACAGAAATATTGATCAATGGAACAAAATAGAAAGCCCAGAGATAAATCCACGCACATATGGACACCTTATCTTTGACAAAGGAGGCAAGAATATACAATGGATTAAAGACAATCTCTTTAACAAGTGGTGCTGGGAAAACTGGTCAACTACTTGTAAAAGAATGAAACTAGAACACTTTCTAACACCATACACAAAAATAAACTCAAAATGGATTAAAGATCTCAACGTAAGACCAGAAACTATAAAACTCCTAGAGGAGAACATAGGCAAAACACTCTCCGACATACATCACAGCAGGATCCTCTATGACCCACCTCCCAGAATATTGGAAATAAAAGCAAAAATAAACAAATGGGACCTAATTAAACTTAAAAGCTTCTGAACAACAAAGGAAAACTATTAGCAAGGTGAAAAGACAGCCTTCAGAATGGGAGAAAATAATAGCAAATGAAGCAACTGACAAACAACTAATCTCAAAAATATACAAGCAACTCCTACAGCTCAACTCCAGAAAAATAAATGACCCAATCAAAAAATGGGCCAAAGAACTAAATAGACATTTCTCCAAAGAAGACATACAGATGGCTAACAAACACATGAAAAGATGCTCAACATCACTCATTATCAGAGAAATGCAAATCAAAACCACTATGAGGTACCATTTCACACCAGTCAGAATGGCTGTGATCCAAGTCTATAAGCAATAAATGCTGGAGAGGCTGTGGAGAAAAGGGAACCCTCTTACACTGTTGGTGGGAATGCAAACTAGTACAGCCACTATGGAGAACAGTGTGGAGATTCCTTAAAAAACTGGAAACAGAACTGCCTTATGATCCAGCAATCCCACTGCTGGGCATACACACTGAGGAAACCAGAAGGGAAAGAGACACGTGTACCCCAATGTTCATCGCAGTACTGTTTATAATAGCCAGGACATGGAAGCAACCTAGATGCCCATCAGCAGATGAATGGATAAGAAAGCAGTGGTACATATACACAATGGAGTATTACTCAGCCATTAAAAAGAATACATTTGAATCAGTTCTAATGAGGTGGATGAAACTGGAGCCTATTATACAGAGTGAAGGAAGCCAGAAAGAAAAACACCAATACAGTATACTAACGCATATATATGGAATTTAGAAAGATGGTAACAATAACCCTGTGTACGAGACAGCAAAAGAGACACTGATGTATAGATCAGTCTTATGGACTCTGTGGGAGAGGGAGAAGGTGGGGAGATTTGGGAGAATGGCATTGAAACATGTATAATATCATGTATGAAACGAGTCGCCAGTCCAGGTTCGATGCACGATGCTGGATGCTTGGGGCTGGTGCAGTGGGACGCCCCAGAGGGAGGGTATGGGGAGGGAGGAGGGAGGAGGGTTCAGGATGGGGAACACAGGTATACCTGTGGTGGATTCATTTCGATATTTGGCAAAACTAATACAATATTGTAAAGTTTAAAAATAAAATAGAATTTAAAAAAAAGTCACTAGAAATACAGACACAAGTTATTCTGCACATAACAGGAGGATACTATTCAACTTACCTGTGCTTTCTCCTGATACTTTATCAGCACTGTTACTTGTACCATTGAGGCGAACTATACTGGAAGAACTTTGATAACCGAGCTTAGGAAGACAGTCGGCACTTCCCTTTGCACTCTCGCACTCTGACACTGTAAAGATTAAAATGCAATTTGTTTAGATGTAATCTATACACATCAATCGGAGAAGGCAATGGCACCCCACTCCAGTACTCTTGCTTGGAAAATCCCATGGACGGAGGAGCCTGGTAGGCTGCAATCCATGGGGTCGCTAGGAGTCGGACACGACTGAGCGACTTCACTTTCACTTTTCACTTTCATGCATTGGAGAAGGAAATGGCAACCCACTCCAGTGTTCTTGCCTGGAGAATCCCAGGAACAGGGGAGCCTGGTGGGCTGCCGTCGATGGGGTCGCACAGAGTCGGACACGACTGAAGTGACTTAGCGTAACATAGCATACACATCAATGGAGCCATAAGGAGAAGTGGCTTTTAGTTCTAAATAGTTCCACCCAAAAAAAAGTGATAAGAAAATATTGAAGACCTCTGTATCTATTTGTCAATCAGAAATAAGTGATGTCATTTGAGTCATCAAGGTGTGTATCAAACAGCTAAATACTGGTCATGCATGAGGTCCACACATACAATGCATGCCCTTTCTATTTATTCTTTAGTTACGAAACACTGCTTTTTATGGGGAGACGTAAGTGAGAAAAATATAAATCACAGTCCATTAATAAAAGCATTAAGTAAAAATATTAAGCCCCAGGAAAAAGCCACTGTTTGAAGAAATATGTATTTCTACTATAAGAATAGTATTTGATTGGAGAGTGTTTTGCCACTGAGATCACACACTTCACACATAAGGCATTTACATGCTGGAATATTAGGTGGTGGAGAGGGCTTATAATGTGAGGAAAGAGGAGTTTCCATGGGAGAGTAAAAAACAAAATTAGTACTTTGACACAAAGTGACTTGAATTTTCTATTAATGTAATCTCACAATTTTATACCATATCAACTTAGAACCTACAGGAACTAGAATCACTCCCTTTCTTATCTTTTTCTTCTTGAATGTCCTCAGTGGATGTATCCCCTCTTCTAACTTCATCCTTAGATAACGAATTATATCCAAGGTCAGACTGGCCACCTGGAAAAGGAAAAAACCCTATGTTGTTTATCATAAAATTCTTTAATAAGAGAAACTGGATTAGAAAATACACATTGGTATTTAGGTTTACTCATAGAAAGTTTTCTGGATAACTTCCAATTGAAAGCATTATTTTGTTAGCTCTTCCTCATCTCTATTAATGTAAGAAAGGAATGATCACAAAATGATCACATTTATTTTTGTCTCCACATTGTAGTCAAAAGTAACTATGTGTGTTTACACTACTATCTGGGCTCCAAAAGACACAGATGAACCAAACATTCTTTATTCAAGTCCATGACCTTTCTAGGTGAAGGTCTGAGATCCAACTAAGCAGTGGAGAAGAAAAATCTGTAGAGAACTCTTAATAGAACACCCACACACAGATCACTGAAGCCAAATGTCTAAAAGAGCTTACCAAAAAATGGGCCTGTTTAAACTTGTTGATACATAATTAGTTCTCTGAAAATTCAACTGAATAATTACTGAACTGCACATGAGTGCAAATACATGGGAATGAGGAAAAAATCTAGTGTTACATTTATTAAGCAAATGTTGCAACAATATAAGAAAACTTCTAATACACTTCTATTAAAGAGGCACTCTATAACTTTCAGCAAATTGTTCTCACTAGACTGGCATCAAAACAAGGTTTTGAATCCTAGTTCTTGATCTTAGGAGACATGATTTTAAGTAAACCATTTAACCTTTCTCTTTGACTCTCAAGTTCCCAGAGGTATAATGTAAAAGGCTGTTATATGAGAGGCCACACATAAAATGATTTTATAAACTTGCAAAGAACTGCTTAAAGAAACTGTATTATCATTAGGTGTTTACCTTAATATCTTTTTTATAATTTTGAGTTTGTATTTTTTTCTAATCAAAGTTTCAGCTCTATTTCCAAAGAAACAACAAATTAAAAAATGTAAATATAATCTTGATAAAATCCAAGGTTTCATTAGGTTCTTCACTGCAGATATCCTTTTTAAAGGCCATTAGTTAAAAGACGGAGCTCTTCATTTTTAAGAGCTAATGCCTGAGGATGACTACTACAACTCTGATTAAATTCACAATCGCATGAACAAGAAACAAAGCCAGCCAAGGAAGAACTACGAAAATGACATTTCAATGTACACAGCTTATACTTATTACTCTCAAAAGTACACGTAAAAAGAGATAAACCAAAATAATGTTAAAATTTGCAGAGCCATAAGTCTTCATGTTTTATTATTAATGCTTGGATTTTTAAGTTTAAAGTTTCTGCTCATTAATATGAAGCTCTTACACTATATTCAGAAATCATGTCTAATTTTTTATAATGTACAAATGAAAAGGGCAGAATTATTCAAATAATATATTTTTTATGTGTGTTAGTTTTCATAACACTTACAGGAAGCTTACATACAAATCTTTTAATGAAAGTAATGCTATCTTCAGTGCTGGAATGCTGTAAGTTTTAAATATGTTTAAATTTTTTATTGTGATTTTTAATATAGATTAAAACTCACAAGAAGTTGCAAAAATAATACAGTAGGAAGAGTTCTTCTGTACCCTTTACCCAGCTTCCCCCAATGATAATATCTTGCATGAAACACAGAACACTGTTGAATCCTGGAAACTGAAGCTGATATAGTACTATTAACTCAGATTAGGGATCTAAGTTTCTTTCTTTCAAACCCTAATAACATAAAAAAAAACTCTCATAACATGCTCCTAATACAAAGAACTTATCCTAAGAATAGGATATGATAAAGAGACCTCTGTGCTATTCAGAGTTAATTGGATTATCATGGGCTAAAAACTCAAATAAACTCTCTTAACCTTTCATTTTGACTCAAGCAGAGAATGCATAAAATTGCATAGTTATTAAATATACTGTCAAATGCCTACCATATAAACTTTAAAAAGACAATTAAATATACCATTGAAAATTAAAATCTAAAAAAGACAGGATAGCAAACTTAGTTCTTAAAATGGATTGCAATAAATGTATACATAAGCACACACAAACCTGTACTAGATCTATCATCGGAAGCATACACTTTGATTGAACCTATATTAAACGGCGCCTGCTCCACAGCATGTGTCCCGTGACCACTATCCATGCTGCCATGGCTAACAGCATCCAGGTCACTGCCATCTGCTTAAGAACACAATTCGACAGCATTTTACTACTCAGGGAGATAACCAAAAATACATATTAGTTGTTCAAGCTAACAATCTACTAATGCTGATCATGAAGACTGTCTCATAATTAGCAAAATACAACTACAGCAGAGAAGCCTATCATGAATACTAACGAACACTAAAACAAGACCACCAAAGGTTGATAACAGTTACAAGAAAAAACAGTAAAATTTGGTACTTTTTAAATGGTAAGAATAATATTAGCATTTGCTTAATGACAATAAAAACTAGAAAACATTATTTTGAAACACTGAAATTTCCAAATAGTATACATTATAACTAGTCAATTAATTTTAAAGAAAAAGTACAACATATACATCCCTTAAAAACCTGTAATTACCTGAGAGAGCTGTTTGAGATAAATTCGCATGCTTCTTTAAAGCTCTTTTGAACTGTGCTACTCCTAAAACAACATTTCTCACTTTTGTCCAAAGAAAATATCCACTACGACTCCTTGAAGGCCAAGTACTTTCCAAAACAGCCTATTCAGTCAACAAAATAAAATAATTAGTGAAATAATTTTTATAAATGAACATTCATTAGCTCTAGAGTTAATCTGAAGAATAAACACACTGTACAACCCAAAATAGAACAAAAAATCTTATTTTCAATTTGCAAAGTATATTTTAGATACTCTAAAATAAATACCACAAAACCCCGGCATCATTTATTTCTGCCATTAAACTAAGGTTGTAAAATGACAAAAGTTATATTTAAGTCAAAGTACTTACCTTATTATAATAGCCATAAGTAATAGCATTTGGGTCAATACCAGCTTTCTGCATTTCAAAAAGCACTCGAACTGCAAGCACTGGCTGATCATACTGTCCGCAGAGCTGCATGAGAATGCGGTAGCACACCTGGAACACAGCCGTTTTGAGTGTACAGCAGCAAAATATCTATGTACATAAATCTTGAACAAAATAATAAGGATAATTGTTACCTCATCAGGTGGATCCATCTTCTTTGACTGCATTTTTTTGAGTACATCATATGCTGTTTTCAGAGCCCTGACTTTTGAATGGCATACTTTCACATAAGCTGGGAGACAAATAAACCAGAGTCCATAACAGTGACGCAGTAGACACCTAGACCACATCTGAGGAATGGAAGAATATCTCTTGGCAATTTTATGGGCTGATTTAATTTCCTGGAAAAAAAAATGCAAGGATCTTATTAATAAACTTACATACTTAAAATATCCTTATTTAACTGAAGGCTGAACAAGTGTAACTCACATGCTTTTATAATGTTTCCCTAACATCTGTCTATAATTAATAAATATTCAAGCCTCTGCTTTAATCTGTATTATACAATATGTAAAATAAAGTTCGAGGACAAGAGAACTGGTTAATTTTTTGAAGTCAGATTATTCTACATTTTCTTCACAATGCTTCAGGGAGCATAATGTGGGGTAGTACTATACGGGAGGAAGAGTGTCATATTCATTTTTGTTCTACTGCGTGATTACGTGAAGAATACAAGATCATCAAAGCACCTGTTTCGTTCTTCTGAACATGGGAGAAGGGCTACTAGGACTACTTGATTTTGAAGGCAGTTTGCTCTTTCGTGTTTGCAGAAATCCTTCAGGTCTCTCAAATAAATTGTTCCTAAGAACTGGAAATCCATTATAGCTGTTTTTGAAAAGAAAAGAAAAACTCAAGCACATATAGATGATCATACTGGTTACAAGCTAAACAAATTATGACCAATAACTTCTTAACTCATTTTAACTTATTTTAACAGTCTTCCTCCATAAGGGTTTGATATATAATCAACAAATATTCATACTAGTGATGCTTTTCTTACTATAATAGCTAAAAATGTAATAGCCAAATACATATTCAAGGATATATTTTGGAGAGAAAAAAGTGAAACACATTTAAATTTTGCTAAACTTGACATCAAACTCCAAAGTAACTCAAACAAATTTTACGAGTATTCATGCAGATAAACAGCAAACATATGAGATAATATGAGAATGGGTAAAAGGCCCACCAAATCGATACTTTTTCAGACAGGAGAGTTATTAATATCATTGCTTGGATTAACATATTACTATAGAACTTTCCTCTTAAAAAACGCAAATAATATAAGTCAACCAGGACAAGCTCTCACATTATTATGAAAGGATTTATCAGGTTAGCGAAGTAGATTCAGGGCCTCATTTATGAGAAAGAAAATTGAAGAAGTTGGAGAATAGGAAGAAAAGATTAGACTGGGTGACTGTGAGGAGGTGGACCTAATCTGGGTGCTGGCGTAGTGTGTTTGGGCATTTAAAAGGGAGCAGCAGGGACCTCCCTGGTGGTCCAGTGACTGGGACTCCACGTTCTCAATACAGTGGGCCCAGGTTTGATCCTGGATTGGAGAACAAGATCCCACATGCTAAAACTACAGATACTACGTGCTACAGCTGGGGCCCCGCACAAACAAACAAATACTAACAAATGGAAAAAAAGGTAGCAGCAGCTGGGTAAAAGCAATGCTAAGAACAACAGAAGAAGCCTCTGAGGAGCAAACCTATCCTACTTTAGATTATTCTTAAAGGCATATAAAGAGTTTTAATTACCTAAGAAAAAAACTAACTATAATAAAAGATAAACTGTATCTATTATATGTTATTATAGGCAAACCCAACAGAACAAGAAGCTATTAGTAATGACTGAATATTAAGTAGGAATAAAATAGCAAATTTCAGTAAAATCATGTCCCTTAAAAAAGTTCACTGTATGTAGATGGTGTGATAATAAGACACACAGTACATCTTATGGAAACTTACTGTCTTATCATTTTAGACAGACTATGTAAGGATATATAAGAATTACTACCTCTTACTAACAAGATCCACTGTGCCCATTAAAGACATTTAAGTTTATTTCCAATGATGGGTATGATTACACCAAAATCATATCAGTAGTCTCAAGGAAAAAAAATGACAGGCTCTTTTAAAAAATGAGAACTTTTAAAAATAAGTAGTATTCCTTTTAAAGGACTAAACCTAAAGGCAAATTTTAAATTAAATAATTAAAACCAAACTACAAAAATAAAAAGAAAAACAAAACTATATTAATGAAATATACCAAAAGATGTCTCTTAGACGTATAACGTACAAAACAGAAAAAAGAAATGAGATCTCATTTAGAAAGAAAAAGAAACTATCAGAAATATTTTAAATGTCTTTGAGAAAAGGCAGACTTTTAAAAAATTATATGAGCAACATCAGCAATAGATAAAAATGAAGGGTAGGAATCAGGTAGCTTATGAATTCATCAATATTCAAAACATCAGTTACACCACTTGTAAAAGGAAGAATTTAATCCCAGTGATAAATGAGGATGTCCTGAAAAATTTCTTTTCAATGAAAACACACTATGATTTAATTATAGGTATAAAATGGTTTTAGAATCTTTAAAATAAGAAATTATTATGGAAAACTTTAAAAATCATTTAAAATCTGGATGGAATTGCCATTTTAATGGTATATTAGATATGTTATATATATAACATATATATATAAATGTTATGTATATATCTGTGTGTGTGTATATATATAAAATACATATCTAGATAGACTATGATAAATCCACCTCTATTATAACCCTATCACTGTGCTCAGAGCTTTTCTCTTTCCCACTAGATGATCATTCAAGTCTATATACCAAGCACTTAGCAGTGTCTGAACAAACTTCTTAAATTAACGACAACTAATTCCAACAGTTTTGAATTTCCTTGACTTTAAAACTCATGGAAAAATTAAAAGCCTAAAAAAATTAAATCATAAAACTCAAAGTCACAAATATCAACTCTAAATTAGATCAATATTTTTTTTTTAATTGAAGTATAGCTGATAATCCTTTTGTAAACCAAGGTTACATTAATCGGTATGTGTTGGGGAGGGGATGAAAGTGAGTAAACCAATCTTAGAGACAAAAATCAAAATTCTATAATAAATGTGCTACATTTTGGAGGGTCCTAACTTAAAATTTATGAGGACATGTACTTATGGAGATATAGAGAGTTCCTAAGTTTATATCATGCAAAATTATATATTTTTTCTTTTTATACCTCAAAACTTAGTAATGGATGTGGGATAAGCTTGCTTACCACCTAAAAATTAGGGATCTGTAAAGTTTGGATTTTTGAAAATACCACAGTCCTTAGAAAGCTACGTCACAGATGATGGATTGCTTCTCTCTTTCAATCTCAAACATTCTGCCTCTTGAATACCTGTACTGTAAAGGGGGTTCTTCACCATTGGGTAGATGGGGGATCTCAGGAGGTGTTACAAAAACAGTATGTTCACTTTTGAAAGATTCATCCAATTCTATAAGTCGCACTTCACCACTCTTGTCCATATCCACCTGAAGGAGTTAAAAATATATATATTAAAAAGATACATTGACTAGACAAGTGTTCATCTATAAGGGAATGGTTAAATAAACCATTTACACAACTAGATACTAAGAAGCTATTTAAAAAAAGAATGAGCAAGTTCTCTGTGTATTACTATAGAAAGTTCTCTGAGATAATTAAGTGACAATAACAACATATTTAGTTTTCGCTTGTACTCACATAAAGAAATACTCAAAAATACTTTTTTAAGAAAGTAATTATCTACATGGCTAAGAGGAAATGAAGGGAATGTACTAGAATGGAATAGGACCCAGATTTCCCAATATATTACCTTTTAATGTTGTTTTGCATTTTGAATAGCGAAAATTTACTCAAGAAATACAACCTTAAAATGTTATTAACAAATAATAATATTTAAATGTGCATGCATGCATGCATGTGTGTGTATGTTGAGAATACTGGGTCTGTCTTTGATTTTGACTAAGTAAAATAAACTTCCCTATGTTCTTCCAGTATATGTAGAAGCACATTTGTGTTAAGTTCTAGTCACATCAATATTTAAAGCATTTTAGTTGTCTGTTACCTCAAGATACTTTATGGTATGGTAATATTTATAAAAATAAAAACTTCATAGAGTCTAAACTTCCCAAAAGGAACTCATAAACTAAACAGCACAACATTCACATTAATTTAAACCAGATGTCATACATATGACAAAATAGAATGCACAGAATTTTATCAGGTTAGACAGAATTAATGTC
This sequence comes from Bos indicus, assembly GCF_029378745.1. Taxonomy (NCBI): domain Eukaryota; kingdom Metazoa; phylum Chordata; class Mammalia; order Artiodactyla; family Bovidae; genus Bos; species Bos indicus. The sequence continues at coordinate 12,599,874 of NC_091769.1, forward strand.
ACATAACAGGAATAAATGGAGAGTAAGTCTTATTAACAAGTTAAATCTTAAAGTAAGGATTTACAGAAGAGTAGACCAGAACAGGACAGAAACAGCTTTTACCATTTTCCTAACCTTTAAAAAGAGGTGATACATTCAGAGTCGTCTTATATAAATTGTTGATTATAATTTCACAGCATTACCTGCTGTAATCTTTGGTATTAAAGAATGTTTTTAATGGTATATCCATATAGTGAACTAGACAATAATTAAGGCATGTTTCAGAATTAATGACAGGAGAAAATGTTCACAAAATTAAAAAAACTACTAAATAATATATATGTGTATCTATATATACATACCACACACACAGGGAGTATGATTCTAACTTTTTTAAGACTGTGCCTATATCTGTTATACAGATATATTTCTGTGTGTGCACACTTTCCCACACACACACAGATGCACACACACAGTTATCAAAATGGTACCTCTGGGTGGTGTTATTACTGGCAATAATTTTCTTCTTTATATTGTTATTTGTCTTCCAATTAAAATAATGAATATGTATTACTTTTACTTGCTTTATAAAAATTACAAAAGCAACAAATGTTCAGAATAAAAATGTAAACAAGGAAGACTACACTACTTTTAGGATAAGCACTTATTTCAATTCTGTCCAAGGGTTTAAAAATTAATCAGTATATTATAAAAGAAGGTACCTTTGTTTTTAGCCTTTCAAAACTTTTATACAGTGAAACAAGCAATGATATAATAAATATAGTAAATTGGGTAATCACAAACTCAGCTAGCACTCAAAATTGATACAATCTTTTTTAGAAAGCAAGCTATGTTTAAACACATCCACCATATCCTTTTTTCCCCTTGGGCTGTGCTGCATTGTGCCATGGATCAAACCTGTATCCTCTGCAGTAGGAGTATGGACCCTTAACCACTGGACTGCCAGGGAATTCCTTTCCTCCCTATTCTAAGGAAAAAACCTAATAGAAAAAATTATCAGTATGAAATTTTTTTTTTTTTTTGCAGGACTGCAATAAGCTTCCCTGGTAGCTCAGATGGTAAGTAATCCACCTGCAATGCAGGAGACGTGGGTTTGATCCCTGGGTCAGAGATCCCCTGGAAAGGGAATGGCAACCCACTCCAGTATTCTTGCCATGGAGAATTCCATGGACAGACCATGAGGTTGCAAAGAGTGGGATACAACTGAGCAACTAACACTTTCAGTTCTTGGGCTTCCCAGGTGATGCTAGTGGTAAAGAACCTGCCTGCCAATGCAGGAGACGTAAGAGACGTGGGTTTGGTCCCTGGGTTGGGAAGATCCCTGGGAGGAGGAAATGACAACCCACTCCAGTATTCTTGCCTGGAGAATCCCACGGACAAAGGAGCCTGGAAGGCTATATATAGTCCATGGGGTTGCAAAGAGACACGACTGAGCACACATACATACACATACAATAACAACAAACTGGAAGTCACCTACATGACAAAAATAAGTAAATAAATAAAGTATGATACATAGATGATATATACAGTCACTAAAAATGAAAGAGTATGGAGAAGGAAATGGCAACCCACTCCAATAGTTTTGCCTGGGAAATCCCATGGACAGAGGAGCCTGGCGGGCTACTGTCCATGGGGTCACAAAGAGTCAGACACGACCGAGGGAAGGAAATAGTCCCAAGAAAGCTGAGGTGCTTGCCAGAGGCCCCAGAGCTTTTGATGGCAAAACCAGAACTGTGGCTGAGGACTCCCAGTTCCCAGGCTTCTTTGTTTTTAAATTTTTTTTTTTTTTCTTCCAATTTTATTTTATTTTTAAACTTTACATAATTGTATTAGTTTTGCCAAATATCAAAATGAATCCTCCACAGGTATACATGCGCTCCCCATCCCGAACCCTCCTCCCTCCTCCCTCCCCATACCATCCCTCTGGGCCGTCCCAGTGCACCAGCCCCAAGCATCCAGCATCATGCATCGAACCTGGACTGGCAACTCGTTTCCTAAATGATATTTTATATGTTTCATTGCCATTCTCCCAAATCTTCCCACCCTCTCCCTCTCCCACAGAGTCCATAAGACTGTTCTTGATCCTGGCCTCTCTCACCAGATACGAGTGTGGAACACTAGAATCGAAAATATGCCTGAGGGCTTCCCTGGTGGCTCAGTGGTAAAGAGTTCCCTCCCTGGTTTGGGAAGATCCCACACGCCTAGGAGCAGCTAAGCCCGTATGCCACAACTACTGAGCCTGTGCTCTAGGGTCCAGGAGCCGCAACTCCTGAACCCGCACACCTTAGAGTCTGTGCTCCGCAACAAGGGGAGCCACCACCACGAGAAGCCCATGCATCACAAGTGGAGAGTAGACTGCTCGCTGCAACTAGAGAAAAGCCCATGTAGCAACGAAGACCCTGCACAGCCTTAAATTAAAAAAAAAAATCATTAAAAGAAAAAAAAATGAAAAGAGTAAAGGTTATGCAGGCCTCTGGTTGGACAAGACAAATTAAACACAACTATTTACCTTCAATCCTTCCTGAAATCTCACCAAAACAAGAGTAAGGAGATTAAAAAACAATGAAGGCAAAATGAACTGGAGAGAAGTCAACAGCAGAGCTGAGTTCAAAACATTTTAGAAGCTGCATAGTAGCTTGATGAGACCTATGAAAGCTGAAAACCACATGTCTGGCACTGGGGAGCGGGTAGAGAAGAAAAACCAAAAAGTCAGCCATTTGGCTCTACAGAGCACCAGAAAAGTCAGGGATGAAGAGCATGATGCCCCTGAAGACAGGACGGCAAGTGGGGTTGAATCAGGAGAATTAGTTAAATGCCTGCATTTGAGAACTCCTAGACCCTTGCCCAGTTGGACACGACCGAGCGACTTCACTTTCACTTTTCACTTTCACGCACTGGAGAAGGAAATGGCAACTCACTCCAGTGTTCTTGCCTGGAGAATCCCAGGGACGGGGGAGCCTGGTGGGCTGCCGTCTATGGGGTCACACAGAGTCGGACACGACTAAAGTGACTTAGCAGCAGCAGTAGCAGCAGACCCTTGCCCAAGCCAGCACAGTTAGGCCATGACCTCTCCCCAGCAGCAGAAAACTGGGTTGGGTCTTTCTGAGTGAATCAGAGAAGCCTTACATTTGAGGATGCCAGGCAGAGCTGGGGAAGATGAAGGAGATTAATACCATAAAACAGGCGAAATGAGTAAAAGCTTACATGTTACAACAAGTGGAAAATCTTAGCTACCTTCCCCACTCAGCTCTGAGAATACCTGCTTACGCATTCTAGGCTAAAGACTGGAGATATCTCTTGGGGAAACTATGTAGCCTAAAAGAATTACAGACACTGATCAAATAGGGACTCTAATGAAATAGCTGAGTTCCTTTATGATCATCAATCTCATACCTAAGGAAGCTCCAAGTCTCATCTTCTAAAAAGAGCTCCACTGAGTTCTCTGTGCCTCATACTTGGTAACAAATACCAACTAAAGATCACACACACAAAAAGCCAAAAACTTGAAAAAGAATAAAATAAATATTAAAAGGTTCTCAGAAGGAGAGACAATGAAAGGGGAAAAAACCCTTCAAAATAACTAAAATGAATAAGCCTACATCCACGAAACAAGAAGATGCTATAACACATACCCACATAAGAAGGGAGCATTCAGAGAATGAGAAGGAGCTTATGGCAATTATAAATATGATAACAGAGGTTAAAAGTATACTATAAAGGCTGAAAGATAAAATTGAAGACATCTGGAAAGTGGAGATATGACAAAGAGATAGAAAATAAGATGAAAACAACCACCAAAAAAGAAAGAAAAAAGAAAATTAAGAAGATCAGGCCAGGAGGGCCAATACACAAACAATACATATTTCAGAAAAAGAGAACAGAGAAATTGGAGGAAAGTAAATCTAAAAAAGGAAAAAAAAAAACACACAGCAATTTCCTGGTGGTTCAGTGGTTAAGAACCTGCTCTGCAGTGCACAGGACATGGGTTCGATCCCTGCTGGGGAACTAAGATCCCACACGCCTCAGGGCAACTAAGCCTGTACACCACAACTAGAGTGTCCATGTGCCACGACAAAAGATGTGGCATGAGGTGAAGAAGATCCCGCGTGCAGCAACCAAGACCTGATGCGATCAAGAAAATAAATAAATCTTTAAAAAATTATAAAAAATAAAAATATGAAAGAAAATACCCCAGAATTTGAAGGCCATAAGTTATAGATTAAAAGGGCCTATATATGTCCAACTCAGAGACGAAAATGAAGGCTGACACCAAGCATATCCTTGTGATTTCAGATCAGGGATCTTAAATGGTTCCAGAAAGAAAAAGAGATCAGGCACAAAAGATCAGAAATAAAGACAGTACTAGACTAGGTGTTATTCTCAACAATAACATCTGAGGCCAGAAGACAATGTAGTAATGACTTCAGATTTTACATCCGACCAGACTAGCAATCAAGTATTAAGGGAGAATAATGAAATTTGCAGGCAGGCAGGGCATCAAAACATGTAACTCCCATCGAGTCTTTCTCACTAAACCACTGAAATCTGTGATTCACCATAACAAGGAAATAAACCAAGAGGGAAGTTACTGAAGCCAGAAAGCTGGGGATCCAACTCTGAAGAGAGGTCAGTACAATTCCCAAGATGATGGTGAAGGAAAATCCTAGGATGACAGTCTAGAAAGCAGTTCAGACTGAAACACAAAGATGGAAAGCTCCAGCAAGAATTAAAAAAAAAAACAAACTGATAGACTATATGACATGTTAGAAAAACTGAGATTTTCGATTTTTTACCTTCATAGAAGAGCTTAGAGATGAATTAATAGTACACACAAAATTAGAAATATAGCAATTATTAACATTAGGGAAAACAAAGTCCATACGTAAAAGAAAATTTAATTACAGTATATACATATGACCTATCTGTGACTGCATACAAAGTGAAATTTTCAGACAGGTATATTGATAAAATATCAATTAAAATATCAACATTGCAAACCATTTGACCAACTATGGGAGAATTTTGGTGATGGTAGTAGATACAACCTTAATGGAGAATATATAAAACAATAGGCAGCAATAACAAGACATTATTTGGAAATCTTAAAGTAAATGACTGATGAAATAGCTAAAAGAGAAAGTGGTTGCCTCTGAGAATAGAAACTAGGGGTGGGAAAAAAATGGGACCTAAGCCTTGTAAAATCATTTGACTTTTTACACTATGCTGTTTTAATGTGGCAAACAATAAAAAATTACTTTTTAGAGATTTGGCAGCAATATAAAAAGGTTTATAAGATCTGGTTATGTAAAAAATTAGGAAGTAATCACAATTATGTTAAAAAAAAAACATTGAAAGTAAATGTAAAATGGATATTAGGGCACTGAGCTTATAGAATTTTTCCACCCTTTTATTTTCCACATTTCTGTTACTTCATAAAACAACATTAGGAACATGTCAATAATAACTGGAAATCACTGGTGTCCCTAGAAGGATATAATGTTCACCAGTTTAGATCAGTTCAGTTGCTCAATTGAGTCCAACTCTTTACAACCCCATGGACTGCAGCATGCCAGGCCTCCCTGTCCATCACCAACTCCTGATGCGTGCTCAAACTCATGTCTATCGAGTAGGTGATGCCATCCAACCATCTCATCCTCTGTCATCCCCTTCTCCTCCTGCCTTCAATCTTTCCAGCATCAGGGTCTTTTCCAATGATCAGTTCTTCGCATCAGATGGCCAAAGTATTGGAGTTTCAGGTTAAGCATCACTACTTCCAATGAATATTCAGGACTGATTTTCTTTAGGATGGACTGGCTGGATCTTCTAGGAGTCCAAGGGACTCTCAAGAGTCTTCTCCAACACCACAGTTCAAGAGCATCAATTCTTTGGCGCTCAGCTTTCTTTATAGTCCAACTCTCATATCTATACATGACTACTGGAAAAAATCATAGCTTTAATAGATGGACCTTTGTTGGCAGAGTAATGTCTCTGCTTTTCAACATGCTGTCTATGTTGGTCCTAGTTTTTGTTCCAAGGAGCAAGCATCTTTTAATTCCATGGCTGCAGTCACCACCTGCAGTGATTTTGGAGCCCCCCAGAATAAAATCTCTCACTGTTTCCATTGTTTCTCCATCTATTTGCCATGAAGTGATGGGACTGGATGATATGGTCTTAGTTTTCTGAATGTTGAGTTTTAAGCCAACTTTTTTACTCTCCTCTTTTACTTTCATCAAGAGGCTCTTGAGTTTTCTTCGCTTTCTGCCATAAGGGTGGTGTCATCTGTGTATCTGAGGTTATTGATATTTCTTCTGGCAATCTTGATTCCAGCTTGTGCTTCATCCAGCCCAGCATTTCACATGATGTACTCTGCATGTAAGTTAAATAAACAGGGTGACAATATACAGCCTTGACGTACTCTTCTCCAGATTTGGAGCAAGTCTGTTGTTCCATGTCCAGTTCTAACTGTGGCTTCTTGACCTGCATACAGATTTCTCAGGAGGCAGGTCAGGTGGTCTGGCATTCCCATCTCTTGAAGAATTTTCCACAGTCTGTTGTGATCCACACAGTCAAAGGTTTCAGCGTAGTCAACAAAGCAGATGTTTTTCTGGAACTCTCTTGCTTTTTTGATGATCCAACAGACGTTGGCAATTTGATCTCTGGTTCCTCTGCCTTTTCTAAAACCAGCTTGAACATCTGGAAGTTCGTGGTTCACATACTGTTGAAGCCTGGCTTGGAGAATTTTGAGCATTACTCTGCTAGTGTGTGAGATGAGTGCAACTGTGTGGTAGTTTGAACATTCTTTGGCATTGCCTTTCTTTGGGATTGGAGTGAAAACTGACCTTTTCTAGTCCTGTCCACGGGCAACCCCAGAGCATCCATGGGCAACCCCAGAATGAAGATGGAAGCTCTATATGATACGCAAACATTTTTATGTAGATGAAAAGAGGTTAATGTAATTATAACAGTAACAGTGATAATGAAGTAGAAGAGATGAACCACAATAAAAAGGTTACAACCAATACCAAAGGACACTGGAAAGGAAGCTGGAAACCAACCACTCCGGTCTTCATAATGGAATATTATAAGAGAACTGTCTGTCTGTGAGCATTAGGTGTTTTAAAATTTTTATTTAATTTATTTATCAGCTTCTCCCTGTCAGACCTGTCCCTTTGTTTGCATAGGAAAAAACCTATGGACATGGACAACTGCTCTAAGTATTGTAAAGTCTACTAAAATATTAAAATTGTGCTCTGTAAATTCAGTACCTTGGGATAACTTCCCTTAGCTTGTCTCCTAATAAAATCCCATTTCAACATTACAAAAACTACCATGTAATAAATGCTTCATTTATCAGTTGGGCATTTCTGTCTTTTGGAAAACATAGTGACATCTGTCTCTATTGGGAGAAAAAAGAAATCCAACACCCACGGCAGGATAAAATTAAAATAATTTTCATATTCTCTTCGTATTTTTTCACAAGACATTAATATGCTCAGAAAACACTGCAGAGGGATGCTTGGGAGACCAAGAAAAACCTTACCAGACTATTTGTTACACAAACTGCTTTCAGTTAAGCTCCATCCTATAGGAACAGATTGTAAGGATTTAAATACAATCATATGAAGAAAAAGAACACATGGCTTTCAAATTAGTCATAAATGAAACACAAATAATTCTCATATATTGTTTTTCTTAGTCCTAGTCAGCTTTACCCACTCAAGGTTTTTTAAAGTTGATCAAATGTTTTCTGTTTGGATAGGCTAAGATCAAAAGAGCAATATGTCTAATTTTTGTTCAATGTTAGTCATTGACTGGCTGAAGGATTGGCTGAAGCACTTAATGAATATCTGATATTATTTAGTTTTCATAGCCAGACTGCCAGAGGGGATCTGTTCACTTAAAAAAAATTAAGCTCAGAGTCACTTAGCTAAGGAATAATCCCATATGAATGTCTATTTTAAAAGTATTATTGATATTCAAAAACCATTAAAAGCAATCACTGACTTTCTATGCTTAATGCACTGAAACTATGCCATTAAAATATGAAAAACAGTAACAGCACTGTACAATTATTTACTATTTCAGAGAGTTCTGCTTAATACTAGGAATGCAATTAACCTCTATTAAGATATATTTTATGATATCACAAATAAAATCACTTTTAACTAAGAAAAAGATCCACTTTGAATTTTTGACATTTTATTATTTTCTCTAATAAGAGTTCCTTGAATTATAATAAAGCAAATACAAGTAACTATGTTTTAGTGAGTAAATTTCCCAGTTTTGACTTTCTTAGTAATCATCAAAATTCTTAAGTACCATATGAATCCACTATATGTAAGTGATATTTTGTTGGATCCAGACTTTGAATAGGTAAAGAGCATTTTAGGGAAACAATCTGCCTAGACACAATAATTATACACTTAATTGGGTTGTTCCTTTTTTGAGACTTCTCAGAATTTATATTCTTTAAGTCAATCATGCTTCACACGAACTTTTATCAACTAAATAGTAAGTAACCTATTTTCAGAAAATCCTATGGCAAAACCAATACAATAATGTAAAGTAATTAGCCTCTAATTAAAGTAAATACATTTAAGTTAAAAAAAAAAAAGAAAATCCTAGACAATACAGAAACTTTCAGTAATAAAATATCCTTCTTCAAACATGATACCCTAAGTATCTAGCAAAATTATAAATCCTGTATGTCTTACAATATTGTAAGAATTTTTTAAAACCATGTGATACCATTATATGAGTTTTTAGCCGAAATACAAACTTGTGAAAGCAAGATACACAAAATGAGCAAGAAGTCAAAGGGAACAATACAAGATTTTCTTTTCTGCACTGCTAATTGGATCCTTCCAACTAATTCAGTGTTCCTATGTAGATTCATAAATTTATTGGCTAAAGCAGGCTATTAGCAAACGCTGTCACTAATTTGGTCCCTTATGATTCAGTTGACTTGGCACAAGGAACAATTGTTACCCAATTATTAATATATGCCATTGTTCCCAAGGGAAGCTCAGCACCATAGAGGAAGCCAAGCACTACAGAGGAAAAACATTCAAAGAGCATGTTAGTCAGAAACATTTTTATTTAAAAAACGAACAGAATTATTCCTATAAAAAAGGATTTAGAGAAATTCTTTAAAGCATACTTTTATTCATTGTACACCTTTTCTATTTATTTATTCTTTCTACTAATATTTAACTTTAAAAGCACCAAAAAAGGGCAAACTTAAAAATTTAATTAAAATATTGAAAAGCACATTCTTAGTATAATGCTACAATGAAGACAAAACTATCAAGGAGCTATAATGTTACGTCTCCAAATAAACAGGACTTCAAGGCAGAACTCAGCTTACAAAAAAGCAGGGTTCTAAAAGTCTGTCTTATTTATACAGGTTATTCAAACTACAAAAAATGAATTTCCCAAAAAAACAATATCCTTTTTGGGGTGATAGAAATGTTCTATGTTTTGGGGTCATGGTTACATGGAAATCTATATTTGCCAAAACTTATCAACCTGTACACTTCAAAAGTGCATTTATCATTTATATATTTATTACAATAAATCTAGACTCTAAAAATTTGTTCTAAATGGTGGTTAGAATACCAATCCACCAAAAAGAAACTTAATACATATTTCTGGCACAACACTCTAGCCATGCACCATCTGAACTACAGACAGTCACCACGTATATCAGTGTTTCTATGAGAAAATGAATTTTGAGTTCTAAGAAAATATTGGCATATATCCACCTTTTCCCTATTCTAAAGGATTTCAGGGTTTTGCTGATAGCTCAGCAGGTAAAGAATCCACCTGCAATGCAGGGAGATGCGGGTTTGATCCCTGGGTTGGGAAGATCCCCTGGAGGAGGAAATGGCATCCTGCTCCAGTATTCTTACCTGAAAAATCCCATGGACAGAGGAGCCTGGTGGGCTACAGTCCATAGTGTCTCAAGAGTCGCACATGACTGAGCAACTAAGCAAGCAAAGCAAAGCATTTCAAGGACTAGGGTGGTTATTTCTGGGCTTCTTAAGTTTGTCAACTCTCTATCAGCACCAGAAACAGTATTTTTCCACATCAATTATGCCTCACATGTTCTAATTTCCAGATCAAACTCTGATACCTCATTTGCTGGCACCACCCAATGGGAACACTCAGACTCTGCCTTGCTTAGACCCTGACACTCTCTGCTGTCCTCATGTCTACATGAACCTAACCTGTTTAGGTTCTGACCCCTTGGAACAGTCTGTCCTCCAGCATGGACACTCTCTTCATCCTGCTCGTCCTCTGACTCCCCCATGCTACCCTTGCATGGATGAATGCTCTCCTCACCGTCTTGGGCTCCAACACTCCATGCTCAGCTGCTCCTCCTTCACCCACTCAGATTCTGGCACCCCTCTCTGGGGCACTGTTCCCCAAGCTCCTCTCTATCCAGCACGAATACTCACTTTGCTCTACCTCACTAATGACAGTGGACTACAGGGGAAGGGAAGGCTTCACAGATGAATGTAATAGAATTCATTCACTTAATTTATGCTACAAATGCACTCCCAAATTGTAGAAATGTTCAGGTGAAATGTTATGTTCTACTCCTACTCTCAGTGTGTGACAATCCACTTCAGACCAAAAGGAGAGGTGAAAATTAAGGATGCTCAAGTTAGAGGTCCACAGACTTGGATAAAATCTCCTTAGTCTATACATGGACAGGAAGGGTTACAGACATGGTTGCTAAAATAAAACTCACAATTTAGTAAAATCCTGCAAAGTTATAAGTTCCATAACATCTAGGAGGCCACCAAAACCTTCATAATAAAGGGTCAGTGATTAAATGGAATTAATTAAAATTTTGTTAAAAGCTGGTTAAGTTATAAATAGAAACTGTAACTCAAAACATTTATAATAGTCACACAAAATAAGTTAGGGCACTGTAGACATACTATATGACTTACTTTATCTACACAATCATCAAAAAACGCCAGACTTGCATCTTTATCACTGACGAAAGAACATTCCTCAATGAAGCGAATAAACATTTGTGTTTTGGTCATCATGTTATAGAATTTCTGATGTGACCGGTCCCGACTTCTTAAGAAAGCTGTTCAACATAAATTTGCAATGTTAGTATATATAATACATTCATAGGTTCAGAGAACTTTTGAGCTAGCAGGAACTAGATCAAACATGTCATCTATACCCTCCACACTCTACTGTTTTGCAGAAAAAGAAACAGACTCCTGAACGAGACATGACCTGACAAAGATAGCAATAGGAAAGGAACCTGAACCTATTGCTTTGAAAGGAATCTTTTAAATCCTCCAATCCAGGGGCTCCTATGCTTGCCCGACACTGCTTGGCTGCCCTGAAAGCTGAAAGCATCAGTATCTTAACACACTGTGACACAACAGAGTACAGTGGTACTTGTCAAACAGTCTCTTCTGTGTATTTTGCTACTGGGATTGTATTTAATGTGCCTGAGAAATAACTAATTCTATGGAAATGGATTACCAACTGAGTTGACAGACACATACTGCTGAAATAGACAAGTACATATTAATAAATATGAGCTGCTGCTGCTACTGCTGCTAAGTCGCTTCAGTCGTGTCCGACTCTGTGCGACCCCATAGACGGCAGCCCACCAGGCTCCCCTGTCCCTGGGATTCTCCAGGCAAGAACACTGTGGAGTGGGTTGCCATTTCCTTCTCCAATGCATGAAAGTAAAAAGTGAAAGTGAAGTCGCTCAGTCATGTCTGACTCTTCGTGACCCCATGGACTGCAGCCTACCAGGCTCCTCCGTCCATGGGATTTTCCAGGCAAGAGTACTGGAGTGGGGTGCCATTGCCTTCTCCGAAATATGAGTTACTAACCCAGAAAGCAATCATCACAAAGTTAAGCTCAATAACATGAAAGCTGTAGTACTATATAATCACTTACCTTGTAGAGCAAAAAGAGAAGTTGCATCTGTGGCTGTCTCAGATGGGGCTTGAGTTATTGGTCTTAAGTATGATCTATAACCTTTTAAAATAGAGGCCATGAAACACAAAAATGCCTCTTGGATTTCCAAGTCTATCATGTGCAACCTCTTTCCAGAATTAAAGTCATAATCATTCATTGCTAAGTCCATAAGTCCATCATCTCTTGGTCTCTGCTGTACTGTGAAGAAATACAGTGTTAATGTTTTCTCCAGAACTGTCAAAACTAAGGTTCATAATGGTATCAATTATAAATCTGTTGCATATGTGATTCAAGTCATTATGCTATACACCTTACACAGTCCTGTATCTCAATTATATCTCAATAAATTTGAAAGAAAAATAATAAATGTGTTGAGTTTTCAAAAGAGCTCAAGCTACTTCAACCATTGTTTACATAACTCCTTAACATACACTAAAACTTGGAATTGGTCTAAGGACGGTAGCAATGCTCAATGTTAATCTCCTGATTGTCACGGTTATTGCATACAGCAGTGACGTAGGAGAATGTACTGGCTGGTAGGAAATATACATTCCATTTGGAGATGATGCGGACATCTATTCTCAAAAAGTCAAAGGAACAATGTTTGTGACTGCTTCAAAATGTAAAAACTTTTTAAAATACGAGGAACAATAAGTCATCTTAGGAAGTTTTTGTGACATTCTTATTGTCTAAGAAAGCAAAAAAGAAAATGGGCACTGGAATGGAAGACCTAGGTTTTAATCTTAGCTTCATCCTTATTAACTGTATGATATCTGACAAGCTACCTCCCTCAAATTTATTATCTCCATATTTGTAAAAACAAAAGAATGTATGTGAAAGTGCTCTGAAGCTGTAAAGTGATATATAATCCTAAATAATATCAGTATTTTTTAAGCCTGTAATTTTAAGCTTTGGATTCTGCCCTTCAGTAGAGCTGGATGGGCTATTTCACTTATTTTAATAATGTTTGAATATTGCCATAAAAACTGCTGGACTTCTCAGCTATTCAAAAGAAGCTCATGAACTTTTAGAAAGCAGTTAAGTAGATTAAATAGAATTCCATGTGTAATTTATTTGTTCCATAGGATAAATTTTTTTCTGCTTGATGTCATGTTTTTTCATATCCCAGTACTTTGAGCCACTTTTGAATTATCTACTTGTTGTAAGGTTTGCTTTGTAAACACTGTCTTTTCCTGTGTCTCCTTCCAACAATACTAAGGTGCCCTGAACTCTTGAGGATGCAGGCCTCCTCCCATGTTTATATTTCACTTAATGCATAAATGAGAACCTCAAATATTGCTACATCATTACTGACCACTTTTCATACAACAGCATCAAATTATGAACCCTGAATGGACTGTTGTTATAAAACAGTAAGAAGCTTAGATAAATTGAAGGCTTAAATTCCTTTTATCGGTAATTCTGGATCACTATCAAGATACTCTTATGTAAGCTTTGAACTGAAATATGCCAATCAATTTTCACTTTAATTTCTGAATGCTTTTGGCAAACTTTTGTTTTCAAATTATTTGAGGTAGGCCACAGCATTAAGATCTACCAAAGGTGAAAAGCATATGACCATGCTCCCACCCCATGGAAATCATCAGCATTTTCTAATGTAATTTAAACCATCTGTCTCAGACTTTCAAAACTAACTTTCTATTTTATGTACAAAGAAAACACATAAGTAGAAACTAGTATTTTTCCATAGTATTTGAAAATAACCACCTTAACCTCTTTTTGAATTTTATTATGATATAAACTTCATAAAATCTCCCATTCGGTTTCTAAAAACTTGCTTTAATGCTTATTCTAAAAAATTTTCTTTTAGATAAAACTATCCTTTAACAAGTAAGGCAAAGTAATTGGAGACTTTTCTTCAGATTAAATTACTTCCATTAATTAAATTATACACTTACATTTTGCCAGTTGTTGATGCAAATTATTCAGTGTGTTCATCAGATTTTTACATGGTTTCTTTGGAAGTATCTTCCAGGCTACATTTTTCTTGTCACCAGTTCTGAGATTAAATGATAACAATAATATATTTGTCAGATTAACATGGGGAGAGGTGGGGCAGGTATATACCTGTTATTCATAAAAAGGGGAAAAGAGAAAACACATTGAATGAAAATAAAGCATACAGAATATTCTTGTTAACAGGAGAAAAATACTTCAGGTGTAAATGGACTGCTTAACGTTGTAAAATTAATTTTTATTTTGAGGGTAGAACTTTGTATTAAATATAGCTCAAAAACGTATACTTATGTTGATACTGAGTCAATTCCACTTGCACTGGAATCATGTGCAAAATCACTCCAAAATTTAATGTGGTGGTCATCAGATCCCCCAAAGGAGGAAACGGCAACCTACTCCAGTATTCTTGCCTGGAAAATCCCATGAACAGAGGAGGCTGGTGGGCTACAGTCCATACGGCCACAAAGAGTCGGACACGACTGAACATACGCGCCTGCACACATTACCCTTAAGCTCATTTAGAGTCTTCAGACACTTAAATATTGGGGAAATCCTACTATTGGGACTTTTGTTTTGTTTTGTTTTTTTCTTATAGACTCTAAGACAAAGCACTCTAGAATACATTCAGTGAACTTAGGATCCATCAGATCAGTTGCTCAGTTGTGTCCAACTCTTTGCGACCCCATGAATCGCAGCACGCCAGGCCTCCCTGTCCATCACCAACTCCTGGAGTTCACCGAAGGATCCATAAACCTTATCAAAATACTTTGATATATTCAATATTTAGTTTCTTAGTTCCCTAAAAAATAAGTAAAATTTAGTTTCTTTCAGAAAAGAAATAATCTATAATGTTAGATTATTTGAAAGAAGTATAACATCCCCAAATACTTTTATAACTATAGAAGAAGATATCTGACTGATATCTTTGTTTCTATGATGAACTCCAGTCATCTGCTTTATCACAACTATCACCACACAGTTGCTCCCTAAACTATAGATGGAACATAAAAAGAAAAAAGCATGGTGATAAAACGTGGTAAAGCTTCTGGACTTAACTATAACTTTGTTGATTCCATTCTCTATTTATTAAAACTTTTTACTATTTCAAAAGCAATAAACACTCATTTTAGGAAACTTGAAAAAATGTAGAGAAAAAGGAGAACAAAAGTAAATCACTTATGTTCTAACCACCAAACTCAACAACACAGTGCAGGTGTTAAATGGAACATGCTGAACTGTTGTTTTTTTTAATGCTCCCTAAATTTCCCACAGAACAAAAAGCGCAAATAAAACTCCACAAACTAAACAAAGAAAAAACGAGTGGATGGGAAAGCTTAAGCTGACAAAGAATTGTCTTGGAATCTACCCTATCTTTCCACAATGAGAAAAAAAATACAGACAGGGCAGGGTCAAACTGCAGATGTCCTGCTGTGAGATTTTATTTCATTGAGAATGTGAACAGGACTACAGAACCCTGTATTAAAGTGAGAACACAATGTAAAAATACTTGGCATTATTTTCTTGCTGAAAGTTTCAAACACAGCACTCCCACTGTGCCTTAGCATTCACTGTGTGTCCCTTGCTAGATTATTAGCAATTTAAGAGAAAGGAATGTATTTGGTTTGTTTTTTTATTCCCGGTGCCTAGCCAAAAAAAAAAAGGTGGGAGGGAAGGACACTTGAGATGTCTGTAGCATAAATCAATGAACAATATTTTGGTATCATTTCATTACATAGAACTACTACTATTTACTCACATAATTTTCCTCCTCTTGCCCTTGATAGCATCACTCTAAAACTTAGCTGAGGAGAAGCGCTTTATCTAGTACCTAAGTTTGAATCTATGACAACCTTTTGCATTTTTACTCATGGTGAGTTCCATTTATAAGATTACTATTACAGAATTAGTTAGCCAATAATTAGTGGACGAAGTACTAGTTATGGAGTCATACCATGATGTTTTCAAAATCAGTCCTGTGAGTATAAGTTATGTGCCTTTTGATAAATTACTTAAAAATTTAAGTTTTGGTTTTCTTATTTGTCTGGCAGAATGCTTAGTAAAAACTACCTCACAAAATACAGAGAATAATAAAAGATACCTTAGGCTATGCATACAGTTTTATGCCTAGTACATTATTAGATATTAATTTCCCTTCAGAAACTTGACATTCATAACATGTTCTTTATGTATTTATGAGTCAGAGAAGGGGAAAGGAAACAACAAATTTCATATTCAGGAGTTTTCTTTCAAATTTCAGGTTGAGGTTTCAGAAATTCAGGATGAAGGAAAGTAGAAAGTGATTAGTTCACTGGTTTTAGTCCTCCCATAGGTTTGAAAGGGCGATAAAACCAAGAAGGAAGACCACTGATGAGTGCAAACAACTCAATGTTTTTTTGACTTTTTTAACTCATTAGTGATCAAAACAGAAAGTTAAAATAAGAAAAAAATTATTTTAACAAATTAAGTATAAAAAGAAGGGAAATGTAATTTATTACAATAATAGATACAGTATACACTTATTTACAACACTGCATTTCAATTTTTAAAAACATTATATCATGTAACATTTAACAACTGGCCAAAAAAGAGAGATGTTACTTTAACATTTGAAGAATTAAACTGTAAAAGGTACTAGCTAGCTTTGGGGTTTTATTAACAGGGTAACTCGCAGTTATTTTAAGTACGTCCTGTGGATGCAATGTGGTATTGCATCAATTTCCTCTTTCCTGAAGAGCTTAAGTATGATTAAACTGAAAGGACACAAGAGAAAATACTGAATTAAAGAAAAGCTATATAGTTACAGTAGGTACAACTTAAATATTATTTCAAAAAAGAGAGAGAAAATTATAAAATCCTTACATTCCTTACATAAATTTCTAAGGCATAAGATTATAATATTTCTTAAATATTTAAATATCTGAGGATTAAAACCTTCTCTAGTACACTAAATCCATCTCATCAAAGTATAGTAAGAACTGATTCAAAGATGGCAAAAACCCCAAATATAAAAAAAAATATAGCTCAAAAGAATTCTAGTTATTATCACAAAATATACCAAAAAAACACAAAAAACAAAAAAACCTACGAAGTTGCAAATCACAGAATGTAGAATCACTGAAACAAACTTACTGAGAAATGGTGTTGGTATCTAGGTCAACACAACTGACATCTGGTGGAGGGTCATAGAGATCAAAGTATCTTGAATCAATTCCTACTATGAATGGACATGGTGCACTCAAGACATCTGCTAAAGCCAGTGGGCAGAGAGGAACATAGGGGCATGGCCAGTGGAAAGGGAAAATCATCTTGGATAAAAGATAAAAGAATATTTAGCTGTTTTAACATTGAAGCATAATTCATTGGCAACATAGAAAACTGTCTTTTAAATATTTATATCTAAAGTAGTTTAATACTTGTTAAATAATTACAATTAGTGATAATGGTCAGAAAATTAAAATTCATTACACTCTGGATTTTAGTTAAGCATTGAAATAGCTTTAAATTTTATGAATAATTAAGTTTAAAATGAAACTGATCGCCAAGAAGAAACCGTGATACTCACAGACACTAATGCTTCTGTCACACTGGTAAGCACGGAAGGCCGTAAGGAATGAATGAGAATTTTATGTTCTGTTACTGCAAACACCAGGAGTGTCACAGCATTTTCAGGGCCTAAATTCTGGAGCAGTGTTGAAAACTTGCCACCACTGTAAATCCAAACAAAGAGATATAATTTAAAAAATAGAGATCCAAAATCTCATTATACAAAATAATTTTTAAAAGTTTATGATTAGGGTAGGGTTACAGTTCACATTATATATTCAACTTTAAAGATAGAACTAACACCCAAAAAAGATGTCCTTTTCATTATAGGGGACTGGAATGCAAAAGTAGGAAGTCAAGAAACACCTGGAGTAACATGCAAATTTGGCCTTGGAATACGGAATGAGGCAGGGAAAAGACTAATAGAGTTTTGCTAAGAAAATGCACTGGTCATAACAAACACCCTCTTCCAACAACACAAGAGAAGACTCTATATATGGACATCACCAGATGGTCAACACTGAAATCAGATTGATTATATTCTTTGCAGCCAAAGATGGAGAAGCTCTATACAGTCAGCAAAAACAAGACCAGGAGCTGACTGTAGCTCAGACCATGAACTCCTTATTGCCAAATTCAGACTGAAATTGAAGAAAGTCGGGAAAACCACTAGACCATTCAGGTATGACCTAAATCAAATCCCTTATGGTTATACAGTGGAAGTGAGAAATAGATTTAAGGGCCTAGATCTGATAGACAGAGTGCCTGATGAACTACGGACTGAGGTTCGTGACATTGTACAGGAGACAGGGATCAAGACCATCCCCATGGAAAAGAAATGCAAAAAAGCAAAATGGCTGTCTGGGGAGGCCTTACAAATAGCTGTGAAAAGAAGAGAAGCGAAAAGCAAAGGAGAAAAGGAAAGATATAAACATCTGAATGCAGAGTTCCAAAGAATAGCAAGAAGAGATAAGAAAGCCTTCTTCAGCCATCAATGCAAAGAAATAGAGGAAAACAACAGAATGGGAAAGACTAGGGATCTCTTCAAGAAAATCAGAGATGCCAAAGGAACATTTCATGCAAAGATGAGCTCGATAAAGGACAGAAATTGTATGGACTTAACAGAAGCAGAAGATATTAAGAAGAGATGGCAAGAACACACAGAAGAACTGTACAAAAAACATCTTCACAACCCAGATAATCACGATGGTGTGATCACTGACCTAGAGCCAGACATCCTGGAATGTGAAGTCAAGTGGGCCTTAGAAAGCATCACTACACACAAAGTTAGTGGAGGTGATGGAATTCCAGTTGAGCTATTCCAAATCCTGAAAGATGATGCTGTGAAAGTGCTGCACTCAATATGCCAGCAAATTTGGAAAACTCAGCAGTGGCCACAGGACTGGAAAAGGTCAGTTTTCATTCCAATCCCAAAGAAAGGCAATGACAAAGAATGCTCAAACTACTGCACAATTGCACTCATCTCACACGCTAGTAAAGTAATGCTCAAAATTCTCCAAGCCAGGCTTCAGCAATATGTGAACCGTGAACTTCCTGATGTGCAAGCTGGTTTTAGAAAAGGCAGAGGAACCAGAGGTCAAATTGCCAACATCCGCTGGATCATGGAAAAAGCAAGAGAGTTCCAGAAAAACATCTATTTCTGCTTTATTGACTATGCCAAAGCCTTTGACTGTGTGCATCACAATAAACTGTGGAAAATTCTGAAAGAGATGGGAATACCAGAACACCTGATCTGCCTCTTGAGAAATTTGTATGCAGGTCAGGAAGCAACAGTTAGAACTGGACATGGAACAACAGACTGGTTCCAAATAGGAAAAGGAATTCGTCAAGGCTGTATATTGTCACCCTGTTTATTTAACTTCTATGCAGAGTACATCATGAGAAACGCTGGACTGGAAGAAACACAAACTGGAATCAAGATTGCGGGGAGAAATATCAATAACCTCAGATATGCAGATGATACCACCCTTATGGCAGAAAGTGAAGAGGAACTCAAAAGCCTCTTGATGAAAGTGAAAGTGGAGAGTGAAAAAGTTGGCTTAAAGCTCAACATTCAGAAAACGAAGATCATGGCATCCGGTCCCACCACTTCATGGGAAATAGATGGGGAAACAGTGGAAACAGTGTCAGACTTTGTTTTTCTGGGCTCCAAAATCACTACAGATGGTGACTGCAGCCATGAAATTAAAAGACGCTTACTCCTTGGAAGGAAAGTTATGACCAACCTAGACAGCATATTCAAAAGCAGAGACATTCCTTTGCCAACAAAGGTCCGTCTAGTCAAGGCTATGGTTTTTCCTGTGGTCATGTATGGATGTGAGAGTTGGGCTGTGAAGAAGGCTGAGTGCCGTAGAATTGATGCTTTTGAACTGTGGTGTGGAGAAGACTCTTGAGAGTCCCTTGGACTGCAAGGAGATCCAACCAGTCCATTCTGAAGGAGGTCAGCCCTGGGATTTCTTTGGAAGGAATGATGCTAAAGCTGAAACTCCAGTTCTTTGGCTACCTCATGCTAAGAGTTGACTCACTGGAAAAGACTCTGATGCTGGGAGGGATTGGGGGCAGGAGGAGAAGGGGACGACAGAGGATGAGATGGCTGGATGGCATCGCTGACTCGATGGACATGAGTCCCAGTGAACTCCAGGAGTTGGTGATGGACAGGGAGGCCTGGCGTGCTGCGATTCACGGGGTCGCAAAGAGTTGGACACGACTGAGCAACTGATCTGATCTGATCTGTTG
This sequence comes from Bos indicus, assembly GCF_029378745.1. Lineage (NCBI taxonomy): Eukaryota > Metazoa > Chordata > Mammalia > Artiodactyla > Bovidae > Bos > Bos indicus. The sequence goes on from NC_091769.1 coordinate 12,620,118, forward strand.
CTCTTTTGTAGGGAAAACGCTGCATCCGAAACACACTATGAAAACAATGAAGTTTTATGAGGTTTTGAAGTCATCTGCGTCTTCTGCCTTGTATTAAATATGGAAAATGAAAATTTATCTGTTTTTTTCTATAAAATGATCTGCCATGTAGATAATGTTCAAGTAAAGAATTCAATGCGTACACAAAATGTTGTTATATGATTCCATTTATACAAAGTGTCCATTACAGGCACATCTGTAGAGAAAGAAGTAGATAAGCAGTTGCCTAGGGCTGGGGAGGGTGTCTGTGTGTTTGTATTTGCAGGGATGGTAGAGGTAAGGGAGGGTAACTGCTAAAAGATACAGGTGTTTTTTGGAGCTACAACAATGTTCTGAAGTTGATTACAGTCATAGTTGCAGAACACTGTGAATATATTCATTGAATTGTACAATTTAACTAGGTGAACTGTATGGGATGTGAATTATATATCAATAAAGTCATTACCAAAAAAAAAGTCTCTTGGTAGTCTCAGTATTTCTAGTTTATTCTCAGTTCAAACAAAGGTTAAGAAAACACTGGTCACCCAGGGCCAAGACCTGGTGATGAAATAATCTGCAATTCTTACAAAATTAACGTCAAAGATGGCAGCTGTTCTCCCTTAGGTATGTGCCACCAAATAACTTAATTATATTGTAACTACTTCCCTGCTAGAAAAAGTACATGGCTAATTAAATATCAAGAAATGATACTTTAGAAAAAACATATTTCATAATCTCTGAACTTTTAAGGTGATGAAATACATTATTCTATTCCATGGGCTAGTATTTATAAGTAACTTTTTATTTGGGGGTTAATTTTAAAATGAGTATTTTTCAGAGGATATTTAAAGCTAAAAAACAATCGTTTTCATAAACTATAGACATATGTACTCATTTATGCATTAACAGTTGTACACACTTGATCACAGTTAAGTGGATATGCAAAATACCAAACACTATTGTAAAAGTTTTTCTGTGTTCTTCAAGAACTTTAACCTAAATTTTAAGTAAAAGAAATTTAATAAGAAACAATTAGATGAGAAGTATTTCCATCAACATTTGCAATTTTCCCTAGGAAAGAGAGAAAATACTTGAACGCTATTTTAGTTTACACTAAACATTTAGAGAAACACAATGAAGTTTTACTTGCCTTAGTGGAAGAGGTGAAGAAACAGGCTGACTGAGGATCAGATTATCATGTGGTGATAACTGAAAATAAATATGAAATAAAGTATTTCAAATATAAAGATTAACTTTAAAATACCACCTTCCAGTAAAAAAAATTTCACACACACATATATAGATGATGCCCATAAAGTTTCAATATTCCCATGCACCAGGTATAGGAATCGTCTAAATCACTTACTAAGATCCTAAAAAATATGTCCTGATGACTTGTCCTGATGACTGCCCTAACTACTAATTCTTCTTACTTTAAACCATATTCTTTTATTCTGTTCCTCAACATTTCCCTGATGCCATTTTAACAAACCTGCACTGAAAGAATACACTGTTCATTTAATATCATAAAACCAGGGTTAGTTAATCTATGGCCTCAGGGCAAATCCACAGACCACCTGCTTTTACAAATAAAGTCTTACCAAAATAGAGCCATGCACATTTGTTTACATGTTACATAGAGCTGCTTTTGTGCAGTGAAAGCGGAGCTGAGCAGTTTTCAGAGAGACAACACAGCCTGTAAAGTTTGAAATATCTACTGTTTGGTCCTCAATAGAAAAAACTTGCCAACTTCAGCTATAAGATAAATCTTTTATGTATGCAACCTGAATGTGCTATATATATATATATTCTGGCACTAAATATCAAGAAGGAACTTGGGATGATATGTAGATATGCAGACTATTTACAATGCTTATCAAAATGATATTTTTCTAGACACTTTATCTGTATCAATATATTAATACAATTAATCTACATTTTAAATTTTATGCATATTTACAGAAATCTTAAATATCTATTTATAAATGATTTCTAATTTTGAATGATAGTCCACTAAGGGTTATGATAAATACCATAAGGCACATACAGAGATAATACATGAAATATTCTCTCAAGATCACTTCAAAAATAATGCTTAAATAGATTAGAAAAACAACTTACATATCAAGATTATAAACAAAAAAGAAACATAAACAAAAAAGGAAAGATAAAGTCAACTGGGACAAGAGATGGGGAAAATAATTTGTGTTCACTTTAAACTTCCCGTCACAAGGATGTGAGCAATTCTTCCTGCAATTAGGAAAACACACAACTTTTTCTTTCATCTATTCTAATACATTTAACTTAGGGAGTAAGTGCCAAAGGCAAAAGTTTTAAATACCAAGAATAAACTTAGGAAAGCAGTCCCTTTTTATGTGTTCAAAATGTCTACTGCTGTCTATTTCTTCAAGTCTACAACCCTTTATCTAAGAGGAAACATTAGATGTTGGCTGAGAGGCAGTTAATAAAATCATAAGGGTCCAAACTCCAGCATGAAGCAGCATCTGGTTCTCTTTTGATTCCATTTGATGTTTCTTTCCTCTTATAAAACTGTTATACTTAGGTTACATTTTGACAGAGTCCATAATCATTCAATAGAGCACTTACATCAAGAAAATCTTACCTGAACTAGAATCCGTGGTCTCTGAGGAGATGGAAAAGGAACTTTATGCATAAAATGAGAAATATGCCTTAAAAACAAACAAACAAAAACCTAATTGATTCCAAAGAGAATGCCATATGCTATAAAGGTCAACATGTCACCACAAGTTCATGTTGAGTCAAAAGCTCTGTGTACCGATAATTTCGAAATCCCTGCTACCACAAAAACAAGTGAACAAACAACCAAAATCATTTGTACCATTTAAGTCCCTTCTGAATAAACCCAGCCCCCAAATTTTCATATTAATACTCTCTCATATCCAGTAATAATTGTGTCATTAATGTCTCAAAAGCCACTGTAAGTTCTACCTTATGTGGACATTACCAAAGGAGCTAATTCTTGTACTGCAGTACACTTATTTTTAGTCAATTGCTCATATTTTAAAAATGAAGCAACCATTGAGTATTTCAGAAAAATGAAGGAGTTTAACTATTTCTAAAATAAGAATAATATACTTTCGATTAACAATAGGTTAAAAATTCTATTGCTGATTTTTTGGGCTTTTTCCCCAGATGAAGACAGATAAAAAGATAGATTGATGGGTTTTGTTTTGAATACCATGGAAAAGGAAAAAGGAAACAATAGTAAACAATCATTTTAAAGAAAGAGTTATTTTATTTCTATATTACTTGTAAACTATTTCCAAATCATCTTGGCCGCAGAACTGAGATAATTTCATCTGGATAGAAAACATCAGAAGAGCATGGTATCTAAAATATCTAAAGTGAAAGTGAAAGTGCTCAACTCTTCGCGACCCCATGCACTGTAGCCCTCCAGGCTCCCCTGTCCATGCTATTTCCCAGGCAAGAATACTGGAATGGGTTGCCATTTCCTTCTCCAGGGGATCTTTCCAGCCCAGGGGTCGAACTCAGGTTTCCCGAGCCACCAGGGAAGCCCAAAATATCTAAGTTCAGTTCAGTTGCTCTGTCGTGTCCCACTCTTTGAGACCCCATGGACTGCAGCACGCCAGGCCTCTGTATATCTAAAATGATATCTAAATGATATCTAAGATATCTAAAAACAGTAAGGAATAAAATAAGCCCAGATTATATGTAAAATAAGAATCACAAAACCTTTAAAAAAAAATTCCAATTAGGATCTCCAAACTTCACAAGATATTAAAAAATGAAACATTTCTGCCATTTTGTCAGAAATAAAATTATCTAAAATAACAAAACTGTAGATCTAATTGGGGCTTTCCAGATGGCTCAGTGGTAAGGAACCCGCCTGCCAATGCAAGTGATGTGGGTCGGGAAGATCCCTTGGAGGAGGAAATGGCAGCCCCACTCCAGTATCCTTGCCTGGAGAATCCCATGACAGAGGAGCCTGGCAGGTCACATTTCATGGGGTCGCAAAGAGTCAGACATACTGAGCAGCTGAATACAAACACACACACAGTTATAGTAAGAGAAATATTACATAACTGAATCAACCAAATCTTTTTTTCTCTTGAAAAATTTAGTTTCCAAATAAAATCCATTCAATTACCAGTCCAAATATACCATACACAGTGGAAAGAGCTGCCAAATTTTGAACCGAGAAGGCTGCTAACTTACTTCTCAATTGGAAGGACGTGAGGTCCAGAGATGGAATAACGATATAGAAAAGTCAAAAACTTCCTGAATGCGTCAAAAAAAGGCCAGTGAGAGAGAAGACAGATGCATTTATTAGTGTGAATTGTCTTGGAACTATCAGACTTCTCATTTGCTGATGATGCTAAACCCAAAAGAAATCTCTGTTTTTCTGTGAGATTCTCCTCGGAGTATGGTTCATAAAACTGAATAGCAGCACCATAGACCTGGAAAAGAGATAATATATTTGATAAATACGCCTTATATCATTTACTCAAATCACATTATTGGTTAAATATTTAATGGATGAGCTATTATGAGCCATTATATGCCTATGAGGCAGGCAAGGTGCCAGGTACCAGAGACAGTGGTGAAGAGACATTGCTCTTGCTTTCTTGAAGTACATTAAAACATCGATGACGACAACAACAGAACTACACAGTGCAACTGTTGGGTCCCCTTATTACTGGAAAACAATATGTTTAATTAAGTTTTTTCATAAAGAGTGACAGCAATTGTGTTGCTATTCTCTATAAGAAAATGACTGAAAACAATGAGTTGGCCAGAAAGTTCATTTGGGTTTTTCTGTAAGATGCTACTGAAAAATCCAAACAAACTTTTTGGCCCACCTAATAATTATTTAGTAGAGAGCAGGACAGAATTTTAGATAAGGAAATACAAATTTCAACTTCAGACAATTCACTGAAATTTCTCTAGACCTCAATTTCCCAATATATAAAATGAAGATATTGCACTACAAGATTATCAAAGTCCATTTCAACGATAATAGGCTATGGTTCTAAACAGCACTGCATATTTAATAAAGTCTTTAGTATTACTTTAAAACTTTTGTAACACAGAAAATGAAGCAATGCAGGATCATCATTTGATAATGAAAAAAATCTTTGGCTGTATCCACAAGAAAAGCATTTGGATATGTGAGACAGACTGAAAATTTTCTTTTCCTGTGTCTCCAGATGCAGTTATTTTAATGTGAAAGAGGTGCATATAATCGATCCAATTTAACCAGTTATTGTTTCTATTGTTACTGCATATAAAACTTAAGACTTGAAAATGTACAAGAAAACTGCAGATATCATTTGTTAAACACAGAGTACCTTTTCAGCTGAGGCTCCAGTTAACACGAATGTAGAAAATACAGGGAGGGGGTATTTGCTATTTGATGGCCAACATTCAATAGTTGCGCCCATTGGTAAACAAAACAGGGGAACAGATTCTGGGAGTGAGAATGACTCGTAATCTTCTTGAGGGTATCTACAAATTAGACCTATAAAAACAATAATAAATATTAGCTCATCAGCTCTTGAATTTAGCAGCTCATAATTTGAATGATGCTAAAATGCTTTATTATTTAACACATCTGGAAGACTAAAACACTATATATGTTCACCAAGTAACTCTGAATGCTTTAATAGGATTCAAGTGGATTTTAATTCTTAAACTAGTCATATTAACTACTTAATATTTATCAAGCTTCATCCACAAAGGCTAGTAAGGCAAACAGGAAAAGACTATTCCCTGGTAGCTCAGACAGTGAAGAATCTGCCTGCAATGCAGGAGACCTGGGTGGGGAAGATTCCCTGGAGAAGGGAATGGCAACTGACTACAGCTTCTTGCCTTGGAAAATCTCATGGACAGAGGAGCCTGGTGGGCTACAGTCCATGGGGTCGCCAAGAGTCAGACATGACTCAGCAACTAAGCACACACAAAGAAACATACACAAATATGCACACACTCCTAAAAAAAAAAATCCAGACTTCCTGGTGGCTCAGATGGTAAAGCATCTGACTACAATGCAGGAGACCCAGGTTCGATCCCTGGGTTGGGAAGATTCTCTAGAGAAGGCAATGGCAACCCACTTCAGTACTCTTGCCTGGAACATCCCATGGACAGAGGAGCCTGGTAGGCTACAGTCCATGGGGTCGCAGAGTCAGACACGACTGAGCGACTTCACTTTCTTTCACTTTCCTAAAAATTCATTTTGTGTTCACACAACCTTACAGCATATAAACATACTATTTTGGGAGGAAATTTTCAATATGCACATATTCACTTTACTAGTTTTTGATAGTTTTACCTCAGGGTTTGTTTTTTTTTTTTTGACACATTAAAACAGATATTCCATAGGACTATATATATATATATATGACTTCTAGCACAAATACAAGAAAAATTATACATAAAAATAGAAGTCACATGTTTACAATGTCTTTAAAACAGTATCAACTTAAGCCCAGCTTCTGAATAATCTCAGATTATAGGAAAACAGAGTTTCAAGTGGTATATGGTTTTATGTTAAACAGACTAGTTGACAAAGCAGTCTAAGTATCTTCTACTTAACAAACCCTCAAGACCAGACTCTTTTACTGGATTTTGTGGGACTAGAAACAGTAATAGGTTTCCTAAGCTTGAATCCTTAAAGTGGAAACCATCATGAGACAATGTTAAAAATAAAATGACAAACTGGGAATATGAGTGGTTGGTCTGCCACTAACAGCTGTTTGACTTCGGACAAGTTGTGTACCTAGAGGTCTCCAGTTTTCTCATCTATAAAGTGAGATGAACTAGATATACTGAGGTCCAAGGCAATTCTAAAATTCTCTAGTTATATGCTGGTGCTGCTGCTGCTAAATCACTCAAACATGTCTGACTCTTTGCAACCCCTTGACCATAGTCTGCCAGGCTCCTCTGTCCATGGGATTCTCCAAGCAAGAATACTAGAATGGGTTGCCATGGTCTTCTCCAAATTATATGCTAGCCAACCAGTTGATCTCATGAGGATTTACACTTAACTGTCCATTACTTTCTCAAGTCATGAAATAATGGTATAGCCTTTAAGAAACTACAGAAACAGCAATGAACTGTGGATCCTAGAAAATCACAGGCAGAAGAAGGTAGGAGTCTAGAGTACTAACTTTAAAATTTTATTTTTTGAAAAGCTGAATCTGCTTTCTTGTAAATAACTTGATATTTTGAGGCTTTTGGCAACTGAAAATTTCAACTATGCATTATAAAATTATAAATTATTTATAATATTTCTGATTATTTTGAAATATAATTACATATAAACTACAGACTTGACTAAATTTAATATAAATATTAGGCTTCCCAGGTGGCGCCAGGGGTAAAGAATCTGCCTACCAATGTAGGAGACACAAGAGATTCAGGTTAGATCCCTGGGTCAGGAAGATTTCCTAGAGAGGGAAATGGCAACCCACTCCAGTGTTCTCTCCTGAAAAATCCCACAAACAGAGAAGCCTGATGGGTTACAGTCCACGGAGTCACAAAAGAGTCAGACATGACTAACGTTCACACAGTACAGTAGCTGTATAAATATTAAGGAAACTAATTCAAAAGGAACATAAATATTTTCCTCACATTTTCTGAGTTAAGACTTTAAGAGAATGATATCTACTTATTATTTACTTAAACCTATTATTTTAAAAAAAACCTTACCTTCTTTTAAAATTAATATTCCACTAAGCATCCAATAACGTATGGATAAAGACAAAACAATCAAAAGACGTGTGTTATAGTCTCAGTCCTGACAACGCATTTTAAGACAGTTTTTTTCTTTAATCTTATTGGTCCCATAATACATTATATATTAAGTATTCCATGAAAAATTATACTTACCAGCTTTGTAAGATATAGTGTTAGTCTTTGCCACTGATTTTTTATAACATAAGTATACTGCTGATCCCCACTGAATTTGAAAAAAAATAAAAGAAATATCATTAAACTTTAAAAAGGCAGTAACTTAATAGAATCTCTTTAATTTCTGCAGTATGTAATGATGGATTTCTTTTTATTTTCAGTTGGTTATTTTGCTGGCGTTTTATTGGAGTTATTGCCCAATTTTCTTTCAGAAATAAAATTTAATGTATTTTCTCCTTGCAACAGAAATAACATGAGGAAAACAACTATTTAAAACAAAACCGAGCCACAACACTTTAGATTTTATTCCAAGTTCAAACTTTGGACAGAAATGAAAAACAAGAAATATCCACTCATGTGGATGTAGACCTTCCTTTTGATTCTACAGCACCTTTCAGATATTGCCAGATTTTTCACAGTTCTTTATACCAAACTCAAGAGTTGTAATTCGCCATATCCATTTCCCTATTTCCTATCCTGTCATGAATCTATTCCAAACAAGGTTTTAATCCCACCATTTTTTAAAAGAACACCTTAAAAACTTTAATGATACCAATTCTAATAGTCAATTCTTAGTCTTCATCTTTTTCAGTCTCTCAACAGATTTTGATATCACTAATGACCCCCTTCCTGAAACATTTTTCTTTCTTGGCTTTTGAAGCATCACACTCTCCTGGTCCCTCACCACCACATCTCTGGCCAGTCCTCAATCTCCCTTGTAGAATCCTCTCTTTTCCTGATCATTAAATGTGGTCTCTTCTTTACTTTCTCTAAAGGATCTCATCTGTTTGGTACCACACTTTTAAATAATAGCTATTTCCAAAAGAGTCTCAAATTCCTAGTCCCCAAAGGAGATGGAGAAGACTGCGGGTAAAGCAAATCTGAGAGTAAAGGAGATTTAGACACAGTAAGTTTGGAAACATCTATTAGACATCCAAGTGTAGAGTCAAATGGAGGTAAGGTGAGAAGCCAGAAATGGATGTGTAACTTAGAAGACGCCACCATTGACAAGAGGTGATTACAGATACACTCACAAAACATACTTCCTTTAGGCTTCAACTCAAACGTCACTTTATTAGACAGCCCTCCTTTCATCACTTCTTATGCAATACCAAGTCTCCCTCTCCCTTCCTTGGTCCTCCTTATTGCCCCTCTCTTGTTGTTGCTGTTGTTTTCCTCCATACATAGCACTTACCACCATTTGGCATATAGCATACTTTGTTATTTATTATCTGCCTCCCACCACTAGAATATAATAAGCTCCATGATGGTAGAAGCTTTGTTTTGCTCACTGCTGTATCTGGAGCACCCACAACAGTACCTATTATATAAAAAACCTATTATATAAAAATACTTAATAAATACTTGTTAAAGGAATGAATGTGAGGTGATGTGTTTGTGCATACATGATGGAGAGTGCTTGCATGGACCAGTTAGTACATGAGGACAGATACTTAGCACTGAGAACAAATATATATAAAGAAAATACACTTACTTTAAGAAATACATTTTAAAAATATTAAGAGACTACCATAAAAACACCCATTTACTCATCACCCAGCTTTAAATGTTAACAATGACCATATTTGCTTCCAATATTTTAATGTATAAACAAAAAAATTACAGATTTAACTAAAGCCTCATCTTCCATTCCTTTCTGTCCTCTGAGTTAACTATTGGCCTGAAGCTAGTGCATTTCATTCACATGCATTTTTAAAATTTCTACTATGTAAATATATACATCTTTAAGTATATATCATTATGTTATATGCTTTATAACTTTACATAAATGGTGAAGTGTTGAATACATGCCTTTATGGCTTGCTTTCTCACTCATCAAAATGTTTTTGAGAATTAGTAAAATTGATACAGATCTACTTTCTTCACTTCAACTGGTAGATAGTATTCCATTAATGAAACAATTTACTTTATCCATTCCCTTACTGAGGGACATTTAGGTTGCTTCCTCTCCAGGGTGTGGTTATGAACAATGTTGCAGTAAGTTAGCTCCTCACCCAGAAATTTCCCACTTTTTAAAACTTTTTTAATATGTCCCCAAGCAGATTAGTATGTTAAATCATACTTATTTGGACATTAAGTTATGCTTGTTACTCTGTTAGATTTTGATTCTAATAAAAATTTTAATATTTTCACATCAAAAGAAGGGATGTATAAATTCAAGTGGATATTATGAGTGTCAGCAGATTGGGCCTTTAGTTTTTTTGGTGGTAAAAATTTTATAAAAGGTCCTGTATAGCAAAGTCCCAACTCCAGTTCCTAATAAGCCAAATTTGTAAAGATAACAAAAAGCCTTCAGTAACCTTTGTGATGATAAAAAGAGAACTATATATGACCATGTGGATGTGGTGGAAACCAAAAGGAATATCCTAAAATAAAACACAAGGACTTAGAGATAAAGTAGAAGTTATAAGGCCCTGGAAGAAAAGAGCCATGGATATAAAAACTAAATATGAGAACATTTTCTAAATTTTTCCTTATAAAAAGGTTCAGCAAAAAAGACAGTAGGAAGGGCTGTTGTTCTTAAAATACTTTAAATGTTTAACCCATAAAATATCCATACTGTGGTTTGCCATGGCAAAAACATTTCTTCTGGAATTACGTACATGATTTAACTATTTGCTTGGTTAATAACTCTGCTTTTCTAAGTAAACTTGCTAAATCAAGTACTGACATTCTTGTAAGGCTGTAAAACAAGAACCATTTGTACAGAGTATTAAAAAAAATACTCTCAATGAGTCAAAAACTGAGGGAAACGTCCCAAATTAGTCCAAACGTTTGCTGTGTGCATCAAAGCACCAGGTCTAAATATCCTTAACCACACATTTTCGCAGTTTTGGACAACATGACATTCTTAAATTCTCTTCCAGCTCTAAAATATTATCATTCTATTCTAAACAATCAAAGTCCAAATCACTTAGGGCTTATGATCCTAAGCTTAAAAACTAGTCATTCTTGAAAACTTTTCCCATAAACTTTTAATGGGAGGTTGGAGAAGTAGGGGAAATATATTTTGAGACCAAAGTTGTAAGCCTGGTAGAAAAATCATGTAGGAATTTGAAGAAAGACTCAATATCCATTTCCTCATGTTCATTAGATTGGTTTCATTCTTTTTTTTTTTTCTTCAGTTTTTTGTTTTTTAGGTTTATTTTCTCCTGGTTTCAAAAACTAGAAGATGCTTTCATTCAACCTACCTAATCTCCCCAAACCAAGAATAATCTATAATATAACTATACTCCTGAGCATTATCAACACATCAGTAATTTATTCCTAACCATTTCCTGATTATATACACAATCAACAGACATGAAAAGAAGTTTCCTGCATTGCATGTCTATTTTAGTATTTCTGAAAGAGTTAGAAGTCATTGTATGTCTACTCTGAAGATCTAAATTTACTTTTACTACCTTATAGACAATAGAAACAGAGATTGTTAATAGATATAAACCACAACCCATTGCTTAAAAAAGACACCAACCACTAAGATCAGGACAGTTTCTCTACATTTAGGACTGATAACTAGATTTAAGAGTAAGGAAATAAACATCTAAGAGGTTTTTATTCCTATAATGTTTCTTAAGGGAACTAAGAGGAACTTAAACATTGGGCAAGTTCTTCCTTACTGTATGTTAATTATATCTCAAAACTAAACAACAACAGCAACAAAAGAAAAGCTCCTTCTCAGTCATTAAATACACACAGAAGGGACTGAAAAGGCAGAGTTAACTAAGGAGTAATTAATAGCTAACTTTTGTATAGCACTTACTATGTGCCAGGCACTATCCTACGTTCTTTACAAATAGTAAACATTTAATCTTCACAAAAAGCCTGTGATAAAACACTACTTTATCTGTGTTTCATGATGAGGAAACTGAAGCACAGAAAGTCAAAGAACCTGTCCAAGACATGTATCTGGAATGCAAATACAGCAGGTTAGCTGGAGTCCATTCTGTTCACACTAGGTTACACTCTCTCTCTCTTTTCTTTTATACTCTTCCAGGAGAGAATTAATACTCTGACAACACTGGGACCAATACATCAGGGTAAGGAAAAACAGAAACTTATGTCTCTGGTTTTGGTTTCAATGTAACAAGTCTACCTTGAACACTTTGGTTAATAAGACCTAGTAATGGTTCCAAAAAATTTACTTTCAATCTAAAATGAGCAAATCTATAAAATAAAGGGAAAAATCACTAATGGGAAAATGGCAAGTATCTTTGAGCCTGAACAGCCTTGCTAAAATACTAAACCAAATTTGAAATGAGGTTAAGCTAGACATTATATTACAAAAAAGTTCAAAAACCCTTTCTGCCATCACTATCAGTACCATATAAGGCTTTTAAAACTCACTCGCTACCGCGATCTTCTTCCTGCACCATAATCTCTCCATTGTCACACTTCATCAACAAATCAAAATGCAAGGACGGGACAGAAAGTGGATAGAGGAGGAGGTTTCAGAAGTAACATCTCAGGCAAAGACCAGAAGCAAAAATGGCTTGGAATTTTCAAACTCCTGAGTGGAGTTGTGTGGTGACACCAGTATCACTGGAGATCACGTGTGCTTCCTGTTCAAGTATTCCTTCAGTTACATGAGCTCCAAGACCAAGCCCTGAGCCTTTGGAGTGGGAGTACTGACTCCAAGACCCTAGACTATCAGAGAACTAACCCAAGGGGGTATCAAAAAGTGAGAACTCACAAAAAGGAAACCACTGTAATACAGACCCAGCATCACCCAACCACCAATAGCACCCTGTGAAGGACCTCTCATCTAAACAACAAATAAAACAAAAATACAAACCCAATCATCAGCGGATAGGATTACCGCCTCACTCAGCCTTGCCCATCAGAGGAAAGAAAAACAAACAAAAACTCAACACAAAGCTTATCCTATACGAAACTTACACAAACCACTGGACCAACTCTAGCGGGCAGAAACCAAAAGGAAGAAAGAATTCAACCTTGAAGCCTGGGAAAAGGAGACCTCAAATACAATAAGTTAAAAAAAATAATAATGAAAAGGCAGATAAATACTACACAAATGAGTGAACAAACTAGAAACACAGAAGTCCAAATAAATGAAGAGGAAATAGGCAAAGTACCTGAAACAGAATTCAGAATAATGATAGTAAAGATGATCAAAAACCTTGAAAGCAAAATGGAGAAAATGAAAGCATCAATTAACAAAGACCTAGAAAAATTAAAGAAAAAACATGCAGAGACAAACAACACAATTACTGAGATTAAAAACACTCTGGAAGGAATCAATAGCAGAATATCAGAAGCAGAAGAATGAATCAGTGAGCAGGAAGATAAAATGGAAGAAATAACTTCCGAAGAGCAGAATAAAGTAAAAAGAATGAAAAGAACCAAGGATCCTCTCAGAGACCTCTGGGACAATATCAAACACACCAACATTCAAATAATAGGGGTCCCAGAAGAAGAGAAAAAGAAAGGTTATGGGAAAATTTTTGAAGAGATTATAATTGAAATTTTCCCCAACATGGAAAAGGAAATAGTTAATCAAGTCCAAGAGGCACAAAGAATCTCACACAGGATAAACCCAAGAAGAAACACACACAGACACTAATCAAACTAATAAAGACTAAACACAAAGAAAGAATATTAAAAGCAGCGAGGGAGAACCAACAAGTAACATACAAGGGAAACCTCATACACTTAACAGCTGATCTTTCAGCAGACTGCTGGCCAGAAGGGAATGGCAGGATACATTTAAAGTTCTGAAAGGGAAAAATCTACAACCAAGACTACTGTACCCAGCAAGGATCTCATTCAAAATTGATGGAGAAATCAAAAGCTTTTCAGACAAGTGAAAGTTAAGAGAATTCAGTACCAGCAAACCAGCTTTACAACAAATGTTAAACGGACTTACACAGTCAAGAAATACAAGAAAAAAGATCTACAAAATCAACCCCAAACAATTAAGAAAATGGCAACAGGAACACATATATGGATAATTACTTTAAATGTAAATGGATTAAATGTTCCAAGCAAAAGACACAGACTGGCTGAATGGATTAAAAAACAAGACCCATATATATGCTGTCTACAAGAAACCCATTTCAGACCTCAAGACACATATAGACTGAAAGTGAGAGGATGGAAAAATATATTCCATGAAAATGGGAAGCAAAAGAAAGCTGGAGTAGCAATCCCTGTATCAGACAAAATAGACCTTAAAATAAAGAAGATTAGAAGAGATAAGGAAGGACGCTACATAATGATCAAGAGATCAATCCAAGAGGAAGATATAACAATTATAAATATCTATGCATCCAACATAGGAGCACCTCAATACATAAGACAAACACTAACAAACATAAAAGAAAAAGTTGACAGTAACACAATAATAGTAGGAGACTAACACCCAACTCACACCAATGGACAGATCATCAAAACAGAAAATTAATAAGGAAACACAAGTCTTAAATGATACATTAGATGAGATGGATCTCACTGATATCTTCAGGACATTCCATCCAAAGGCAGAAGAATACACCTTCTTCTCAAGTGCACAAGGAACATTCTCCAGGATAGACCACATCTTGGGTCACAAATCAAACCTCAGTAAATTTAAGAAAATTGAAATCATATCAAGAAACTTCTTCTGACCACAACGCTATAAGACTACATATCAATTACAAGAAAAACACTGTAAGAAACACAAACACATGGAGATGAAACAACACATTTTTAAATAACCAAGCGGTTACTGAAGAAATCAAAAGGGAAATAAAAAAATTTCTAGAAACAAATGACAATGAAAACAGAACAACTCAAAACTTATGGGATGCAGAAAAAGCAGTCCTAAGAGGGAAATTTATAGCAATACAATACTACCTCAAGAAACAAGAAAAACATCGAATAGACAGCCTAACTTTACACCTAAAACAACTGGAAAAAGAAGAACAAAAAAACCCCCAAATTAGAAGGAATGAAATCATAAAGATCTGAGCAGAAATAAATGAAAAAGAAATGAAATAAATAATAGTAAAAATTAATAAAATTAAAAGCTGGTTCTTTGAGAAGATAAACAAAACTGAAAAACCTTTAGCCAGACTCATCAAGAAAAAAAGAGAGAAGAATCAAATCAACAAAATTAGAAATGAAAAAGGAGAGGTTACAACAGACAATGCAGAAATACAAAGGATTATGAGACTATTATGAACAATTATATGGCAATAAAATGGATAATCTGGAAGAAATGGACAGATTCTTAGAAAAGTTCAATCTTTCAAGACTCAACCAGGAAGAAATCGAAATTATGAACAACTCAATTACAAGCACTGAAATGGAAGCTGTGATCAAAAATCTCCCCCAAAACAAAAGCCCAGGACCAGATGGCTTCACAGGAGAATACTACCAAACGTTTAGAGAAGAGCTAATGCTTATCCTTCTAAAACTCTTTCAAAAATTACAGAGGAAGGAGTACTTTCAAACTCATTCTACGTGGCAACATCACCCTGATACCAAAACCAGACAAAGACAACACAAAAAAAGAAAACTACAGGCCAATATCACTGATGAACATAGATGCAAAAATCCTCAACAAAATTTTAGCAAACAGAATTCAGCAACACATCAAAAAGCTCATATACCATGATCTAGTTGAGTTTATTCCAGGAATGCAAGGATTCTTCAATATTTGCAAATGAATCAATGTGATACACCATATTAACAAATTGAAAGATAAAAACCATATGATAACCTCAATAGATGCACAAAAAGCCTTTGACAAAATTCAGCACCCATTTATGATTAAAACTCTTCAAAAAGTGGGCATAGAAGGAACCTACCTCAACATAGTAAAGGCCATGTATGATAAGCCTACAGCAAACATTATTCTCAATGGTGAAAAACTGAAAGCATTCCCCCTAAGATCAGGAACAAGACAAGGGTGTCCACTTTCATCACTATTATTCAACATAGTTCTGGAAGTCCTAGCTACAGCAATCAGAGAAGAAAATGAAATAAAAGGAATCCAGATCAGAAAAGAAGAAGTAAAACTCTCACTGTTTGCAGATAACATGATACTGTACATAGAAAACCCTAAGGATAGTATCAGAAAATTATTAGAGCTTATCAGTGAATTTAGCAAAGTTGCAGGACACAAAATCAATACACAGAAATCACTTGCATTACTATATACTAACAATGAAAAATCACAAAGAGAAATTAAGGAATCAATCCCATTCACCATTGCAACAAAAAGAATTAAATATCTAGGAATAAACTTACCTAAGGAGACAAAAGAACTGTACACAGAAAATTATAGGACACTGATGAAAGAAATCAAAGATGACATAAACATATGGAGAGATATTCTATGTTCCTGGGTAGGAAGAATCAATATTGTGAAAATGACTATACTACCAAACGCAATCTACAGATTCAGTGAGATCCCTATCAAATAACCAATGGCATTTTTCACAAAACTAGCAGAAAAAATTTCACAATTCATATGGAAACACAGAAGACCCCAAATAGCCAAAGCAGTCTTGAGAAATAAGAATGGAGCTGGAGGAATCAACCTTCCTGACTTCAGATTGTAATACAAAGCTACAGTCATCAAGACAGTATGGTATTGGCACAAAAACAGAAATATAGACCAATGGAACAAGATAGAAAGCCCAGAAATAAACTCATGCACCTGTGTGTACCATATTTTTTACAAAGGAGGCAAGAATATACAATGGGGCAAAGACAGCTCTTCAATAAATGGTGCTGGGAAAACTGGACAGCTACACGTAAAATAATGAAATGAGAACACTTCCTAACACCACACTCAAAGATAAACTCAAAATGGATTAAAGACCTAAATATAAGACTAGAAACTAAAAAACTCTTAGAGGAAAACATAGGCAGAACACTCAATGACATAAATCAAAGCAAGATCCTCTATGACCCACCTCCTACAGTAATTGAAATAAAAGTAAACAAATAGGTGGAGAAGGAAATGGCAACCCACTCCAGTATTCTTGCCTAGAGAATCCTGTGGGCAGAGGAGCCTGGTGGGCGGCTGTCCATAGGGTCGCACAGAGTCAGACATGACTGAAGTGACTTACCAGCAGCAAACAAGTGGGACCTGAAAGCTTTTGCACAGCAAAGGAAACTATGAGCAAGGTGAAAAGACGACCCTCGGAATGGGAGAAAATAATAACAAATGAAACAACTGACAAAGGATTAATTTCCAAAATATATAAGCAGCTCATACAACTCAATACCAGGAAGACAAACAACTCAATCAAAAAGTGGGAAAAAACCTAAACAGACATTTCTTCAAAGAGGACATACAGATGGCTAACAAACACATGAAAAGATGCTCAACACCGCTCATTATTAAAGAAATGCAAATCAAAACTACAATGAGATATCACCTCACACGGTCAGAATGGTCTGACCATTAAAAAGTCTACAAACAATAAATACTGGAGAGGGTGTGGAGAAAAGGGAATGTTCTTGCACTATTGGTGAGAGTGTAAATTGATACAGCCACTATGGAAGATGGTATGGAGATTCCTTAAAAAACTAGGAATAAAACCACCATATGACCCAGCAATCCCACTCCTAGGCATATACCCTGAGGAAACCAGCGTTGAAAAAGATACATGTATCCCGTTGTTCATTGCAGCACCATTTACCATAGCTAGAACATGGAATCAACCTAGATGCCCACTGACAGATGAATGGATAAAGAAGCTGTGGTACAAATACACAATGGAATATTAACCAGCCATAAAAAGGAACACATTTGAGTCAGTTCTGATGAGGTGGATGAACCCAGATGGTAGATGAACCTATCTATTATACAGAGTGAAGTGAGTCAGAAAGAAAAAGATAAATATCATATTCTAATACACATATATGGAATATAGAGAAATGGTTCTGAAGAATTTGTTTACAGGGCAGCAATGGAGAAACAGACATAGAGAACAGACTTATGGACATGGGCAGAGGGGAGGAGAGGGTGAGATGTATGGAAAAAGTAACTTGGCAACTTACATAACCATATGTAAAAGACAGCCAACAGGAATTTGCTGTATGGTTCAAGAAACTCAAACAGGAGCTCTGTATCACCCTAGAGGAGGGGATGGGGAGGGAGATGGGAGGCAGGTTCAAAAGGGAGGGGATATCTGTATACCTATGGCTGATTATTTTTTAAGAAATAAAAAAGAAAAAAATGCAAAGATGGCATGAAAGAATAGGGCATTTTGTATATGAATGGCTGTTGGCAAGAAATGGTCATCCAAGTAGGGATCACATAGCTGCAAATAACTCTTAGGATACAACTGAGATATTACAGATCATACATAATGGCCTTAGACTACTGGAAGAACTTTGGCTTTTACTACTAATAAGAGTGAGATGGGAAACCATAAGGGTTGTAAGCCCAGGAGAGACATGATCTAAATTATGCTTTAAAAGGATCCTTCTTGCTGTGATGTGAAGAACAGGTTGTAAGAAGCAGAGGAAGCAGTGATCAGTTAAACCAGGGGTCTGGCAAACTATGGGCTGCATTCCACCCAAGCCCTGTTTTTGTACAACTGAGCTAAGACTGATTTTTATGTTTTTTAAAGATTGTTTTTAAAACAAAACGTGAATCTGCAACAAAGACTGTATATAACCTGCAAAAGTTAACTTATTATTTAGCCCTTTCTGCAAAAGTTTATCTAACTCCTGAATTGCAGTAATCCTGTTAAGAGATGATCATGGCTTGGACCAGGGTTGTAGCAATGGAGAAGTTGAAAAGTATTCAAATTGAAAATATGTTTTGAAATTAAAGTCAACAGAATTTACAGAAGAATTGAATGAGAGGTAGAAGATAAAGGTTAAGGATTACTCAGAGGATTCTTAGTCTGAGTAACTAGAAGAGTGGAATTCCCTTTTACTAGAGGAATAAGACTATGGGGATAAGTAGATTTGGAGAGGAACACTAGGAGTTCAGTTTTGGACATGTTATATTTGAGATGACCTATTTGATAAGATATCCAAGAAAAGAAAATGAATTCAAAAAATCCAGTGGGGACACAGAAATTCAGAATTAAATGATAAGATCATCAAAGAAGTGAGTTTAGATTATAAACATAAATGGTCTGAGGACTGACCCCAGTGACACTGTTGCATAGAAGTTAGGGAATTGGGAAGGAATCAGCAAAAGCTTTCCTGGTGGCTCAGACAGTAAAGAATCCGCCTGCAATGCGGGAGACCCAAGTTAGAACCCTTGGTCGGGAAGATCCCCTGGAAAAAGGAATGGCAACCCACTCCAGTATTCTTGCCTGGAGAATTCCATGGACAGAGGAGCCAGGTGGGCTACAGTTCACAGGGTCACAAAGAGTTGGACACGATTACATCTTCTTTTCTTGCCACTGTTTCAAGAAGGAAGAAGTGATCATCTATGTCTAAATGTACTGAAACATTAAGATTAAGCATTGAATCACTGGATTCAACAAGAGAAATCTTGGTGGAATGATGGAGACAAAAGCCTTACTGCAAAGAGTCAGAGTGAGGAAGGAGATGGAATATAGTCATCTCTTCTAAGACCTTTTATTATAAAGACAATCAAATGGGGGAATACATGGAGTGGGATACAAAGATCAAGAAGCTCTGTAAAGATGGGAGGTATTGTAGCATGCTTTTGCAGGCTGAAGTAAATGATCCAGTAGAGTGAAAAACTGATGAGTCACAAAAAAGTAGGGAGGATTGTTGAAGCCATGGCCTCATTTCAAATAGGTGAGTTTATGGGATCTAGTGCACAAGTGGAGCGGTTACCCTCAGCTAGCGCGCTACTTTTGCAGTAAGGGGAAAAAATTATTTTTTTAATTAAAAAAAAAGAAAGAAAGCTTTTTGCACAGTTCTTTTTGAAAGTACAGCTAAATTACTTTCCTAAAAATAAAATATATGACATCTTTAAGAAATCTATTTTTTTAATTCAGTAATTGTGCCATGCTGTTTTCCAAAGATTTATTTTAAATTATGCTCTTTTCATGGGTGGCTAATTTTATCCATGCAGAAGAGTCACTTACCATACTGTTATTGAGATTCTTGTCAACTTTGCAGAATGTGTGTGGTGGACTTTCTCCTTTACTGGGTATAATAATACATATGTCTGTAACAGCCAACGTATTCTGAGTCATGTTTTCAGAGGCTCTTCGGTAAGTGATATAAATTCTTTGTGATGAGGTACTGCCGCTAATATTTGCAGGGCGTCCATAGGGAGTACTCTGGATAATTTCACACCCTTGTTTCAATCTTTCTTTCCAGTCATATAAAACCCTAAAAAATAAATTAGTACACAATTACAAAACACCCTCAAATATTAAAGGTAATATTGTCAGGAATCAAACTGATCCTTAAATGTAGCAAATATTACAACTGTACTGCAAGTTTGAATTGTACAGCCTCATATAAAGTTAAAGAACAACTGTTCTCCACACTAAAAATTAATAATGTAAAGAAAACACAGATTAACCTCTGTGTTTATTGACATAAACCACAGAATGGCATTTTGCAGAATGTGCCAAGGTATTTTAATAGATAGATGGACAGATAACATAGATAGGTGTATGTATGTATGTCTCTAAAACCAAGCATCTTTAGAAAAAGCAAACTTGTATTTTGACCAAAGTTAAAAAAGTTTTTTAAGGCTTTCAAAACAGAAAATGACCTCAAATCTATCTGTCATCAAAGTATAAGTGAAAGTTTCCCCATTCTCCTTTATGGTAAAGTCATAAGTTTTTAATAATAGGCCAGGCATCCAATTCCTTAAATTTTCTAAATATTGTTACATAAAGTACTTGGGAACACAAAGAAAACATCACGCTTGAATAATATTAGTTTATTCCCTCACACAATTCACTAATTTGGACTTTAACACTGTTTTTGACCTTAGCCAAAAAATTAAAAAATTTAAATTAAATGAAAAGTGAAGTGAAAGTGAAAGTCACTCAGTTGTGTCCAACTCTTTGTGACCCCATGGACAGTTCATGGAATTCTCCAGGCCAGAATACTGGAGTGGGTGGCCTTTCCCTTCTCCAGGGGATATTCCCAACCCAGGGATCAAACCCAGCTCTTCTATACTGCAGGTGGATTCTTTACCATCTGAGCCACAAGGGAAGCCCAAGAATAATGGAGTGGGTAGCCTATCCCTTCTCCAATGGATCTTCCCGACCTAGGAATTGAACCAGCGTCTCCTGCATTGCAGGCAAATTCTTTACTAACTGAGCTATCAGGGTAAAAATTTTATGCATTTGCTGTAAAAAATTATTATAGAAGGCAATGTCTCCAACATTAATCAGTATTACCTTTTATAAAATCCCATTATACAAATAAAGTGAAGTGAAAGTCACTCAGTCGTGTCCGACTCTTTGCAACCCCATGGACTGTATGGTCCATGGAATTCTCCAGGCCAGAATACTGGAGTGGGTAGCCTTTCCCTTCTCCAGGGGATCTTTCTGACCCAGGAATCGAACCAGGGTCTACTGCATTGCAGGCAGCTTCTTTACCAACTGAGCTATGAGGGAAAAAAATTTTTGACCTATTTTTGAAATGTAGTGCCAAAAATTGGTCAAATTCTTTCTAATGTAATTTTTAATTTCCTTTTTGTCTCAGCTGTCAGCAAACTTAATATTTTTCTTTTTTTTGACATTCTATTTTGAAAATTTAGAACAAAATTTGATGCTTAATTATAGCAGCTATGTATATCCCAACGTTAGCCTAACTGCTAACTCCTTGGTTTGATCTTGCTTTTTTCTTTTTTTAAACGAAAGTTTTATTAGAGGATAATTGCTTTACAATACTGTGCTGTTTTTTTTAAATCCTAAAAAATGGCATTGTCAACCTATTACATATGGAATGGATAAAAAAACAAAGAACTACTGTATAGTTCTATATACAATATTCTGATATTCTAATACAAGGAACTATATACAATATTCTGAGACCATAATGGAAAAGAATATAAATGTGTATATATATGAATAACTAATCACTTTGTTGTACAGCAGAAATTAACATTATAAATCAACTATACTCACAAAAAAAATAAAAAATTTTTAAAAGGTTATTTGTAACAGAGAAGTTAGACATCTGGATTTGAATTCCTACATCCTGGTACCAGCTATATATCTCAGGTTGTTACTTAACTTCTCTGAGCCTTATAATACTCAGCTATAAAATTTAAAAATTTAACTCTAGGATCTTGGCAGAATTAGATGAGATTACAAGTAGGGTCTCCAAAATAATGCCAGGCACACAAATGCTCAACTGAAATCAAGAGAAGAAAAATACAACACAGAGAGCAATTTTTAAAAAACCACCACTTATCACCTCAAACTCTTAAAAGATACAGGAATATAAGTATATTTGATATATAAGCTACCTATTTTCTTTAATCAGGTATTGTGCTATTGTATATATTGCTTGTTTTGCTGTTTTATATTGCTGGGTAACTTTTCCTATTTAAACTGTAAGCTTTTTAAAGGCAACAGTGATGTCATATCCTCCACAATGACAAACATATGCGGGTAGCCGTAACAGTGGTTAATTTATTCTTTCCAGTTCACGTCCTTCCCTGTTGGAAAATCTTTTCTATGCTTGGAAATTTTCTCATCTTTAATTTAAGCAACTCCAACACCCGAACAAGAATCTGCAAAATTCCCTTCATTTTATCTGCAAGCCAGAATTCAGACAGTGATTAGTGATCATAGGAGCTACTTAACCTAATCTTTTGAAAATACAATCTAACAGTTGGCTTATTTTCCCAAGCCATTTACTAATTATGTAAGCTTCATATGAAGCAATATGGTAGCTGTTCTGAAGCCTACTTAAAATTACAGCAATTGATTCATGAATTAGCACAATAAAGAATGAGTTTAATATAACTTACTGATATCAAACATTAGATAATAGAATTTTAAAAGCAGAAGAAAGTTTCAGGAGCTCTTCCAGTTCATCCAATCTCTACTCAGGCATGAGTAAACTTGACTATTCACTTTCAGACTTAATATATTAGGAGATGGAACTTTTATAGCCCTTTGCTGATATTAGTAGGGACATTGCTATCTTCCTTATTTTTAACCAAAATATTATAAGTTAACCGCATCCTCTTTGGCAACAGAGCCATGGAAAAAAGAAGGCTTAAAACTGTCAGTGACTCAAAAGGTTAAACACAGAATTATTGTATGACCTAGCAATTCCACTTCTAAGTATACATACAAGAGATATGAAAACATACAGCCATACAGAAACTTGTACATTAATACTCCCAAAAGCATCATTCATAATAGCCAAAAAGTGGAAACCACTCACATATCCATTGTCTGCTGAATGCATAAATAAATTGTGGTAGACCCATAAGATGGAATATTATTCAGCCATATAAATGAATAAAGCACAGACACATATTACAACATGGATAAACCTTGAAAACTTTATGCTAAGAGAAAGACTCAGCCACAAGATAATCATATATAGTATGATTCTACTGACATAAAAATCTCCACAATAGGCAAATCCACAGACACAGAAAGCTGACTAGTGGATTGTCTACAGGGAGAATTAGACAAACTATAATGAATACACACACACACAAGTCGCTCAGTCGTGTCCGACTCTTTGCGACCCCATGGACTGTAGCCCACCAGGCTCCGCGGTCCATGGGATTTTCCAGGCATGAATACTGGAGTGGATTGCCGTTTCCTTCTCCAGGGGATCTTCCTGACCCAGGGATCGAACCTGGGTCTCCAGCATTGTAGGCAGACGCTTTACTGTCTGAACTATCAGGGAAGTCCATCAAAAACACAGAAGAGTAGTAGTAAGTTTCAAAAGGATGTCAGTTGAGATCTTTTACAGATGAAATCTACTTCCTAGAAGTCAACTCGCCAATTACATGCACAGCTGGATATAGGTGGTATTTATTTGTGGGGACATGATAAAAATGTTCTAAAATTTATTGTGGTGATTCAACTCTATAAATAAGACTAAAATTTACTGAATTGTACCATTTAAATGAGTGAAATTGGATGGTGTAAACTGTAAATCAGTAAAGCTATTATATAAAAATGAAACTACAAGTTCAATACAACAGCCTAAATAAAGCACTAATTTATCCAGACCCTTGTTTCATGCATACTGACTTAAACTGCCAACTCTAAGGATCATTACAACTGATCCTTAAAAGCCATCTTTTTCTCATATTTTAAAAATAATAAAGTATATGATCAGAATAATACATTGATTTGATATTTTTCTGTAAATGTTTTTCAAATTATCTCCCCTATTTTTAATAGAAAGAACTCAGACAAAAGTGCTAGAACAAAGAGACACTGAACAATGGAGAAGGAAATGGCATGCCACTCCAGTATTCTTGCCTGGGAAATCCCATGGATAGAGGAGCCTGGCAGGCTGCAGTACATGGAGTCACAATAAGTCAGACACCACTTACCAGCTAACATTAACACTTTAATGCCCAGGATGGATTTTTTAGCTCCAAGTCACCCTTTGAGGAACTGTCTCATTTTGTACTGCTTTGCGTAAACATAAAGCCAGTATTTTTTAAGACAACAACAAAAAAAGAGACACTGAAAAGATAAAGGAGCACAGGAAAAGAAAACATGATTCTGGATATAAATGTGTCTATTTTTTTAAAGTATTTATTAACAAACGAGTTCAACAGTTAACTTCAAAATCTACAAGGCATATTATTTGAGTCAATAACAATAATTCTTTAAAAAAATACTTACCCCAGATCCGTCAGTGGAGGCTTATCTCTTCCTCTTCTATAGCAAAGGAAAATCTGCGGCCCCACAAGACTTCCATTATTGAGATCAGCTGACAGTCCCGTTGGGGTAATATCAATACATGTGTAATCCCGTGGCACTTCCTCCCCGAGAGATTTAATAATAACTGAAACATCTGTGATAGGCTCTTTTGGTCTGGCTACTTTATGACAGGCATCATTGAAGTGAATTTCTTCTTCAAGAGGCTTTGAAACATCAGTTAATCCTGCTACAACAAAGTAGTCAGCAACACGAGGCCCCTTATCTTCAATCATCTTCCATTACAGAAGGTACATCTAAAAAGAAAGTAAAAGACCAGTATTCTCCTATAGTAAGTCAAGTAAATATAAGTGGTTTGTGTACAAATAAGAATAAAAACTAAAAAAAAAGTGTACTACACCTCTGATAAAACACACTGCTGCTGCTGCTAAGACACCTCAGTTGTGTCCGACTCTGTGTGACCCCATAGATGGCAGCCCACCAGGCTGCCCCGTCCCTGGGATTCTCCAGGCAAGAACACTGGAGTGGGTTGCCATTTCCTCCTCCAGTGCATGAAAGTGAAAAATGAAAGTGAAGTTACTCAGTTGTGTCCGACTCTTAGCGGCCCCATGGACTGCAGCCTACCAGGCTCCTCCGTCCATGCGATTTTCCAGGCAAGAGTACTGGAGTGGGGTGCCATTGTATTATACATTTCATTGTCATATGTTAAAAGTATTTTTAAAGAAACTGGACTACATATAGCATTTGGAAAAGACCCTGATGCTGGGAAAGACTGAAGGCAAAGAAGAGGGCAGCAGAGGATGAGATGGTTAGACAGCATCAGTGGCTCAATGGACATGAATTTCAGCAAACTCGGAGATAGTGGAGGAGCCTGGCATGCTGCAGTCCCTGGAGTCACAAAGAATTGGACACGACTTAGCAAATGAACAACAACAACAATTTTATTATAAAAGGAATGCATGAATTTCCATTTTGGCAATATGAAAGCTTAGATTACCTAAGTAGCCAACAACAAAAAGACACACACCCTTCTAAATGCATAGTGCTAGTCACTCAGTTGTGTCCGACTCTGCAACCCCATGAATTGTAGCCTGCCAGGCTCCTCTGTCCATGGAATTCTTCAGGCAATAATACTGAACTGGGTTGCCATTCCCTTCTCCAAGGGATCTTCCCAACCCAGGGATCAAACCAGGTCCCCTGCATTGTAGGCAGATTCTTTACCATCGGAGCCACCAGGGAAGCCCTAAATGCATAGACTAGCTTGTAAAAATGTAAGGAAGGACTTCCCTGGTGATGCAGTGGATAAGAATCTGCCTGCCAATGCAGGAGACATGGGTTCAACCCTGGTCTGGGAAAATTCCACATGTCACAGAAAAACTAAGCCTGTGCACCACAACTACTGAGCCTGTGTGCCGCAACTACTGAAGCCCACACACCCTAGAGCCTGTGCTCTGCACGAGAAGCCACCACAATGAGAAGCCGGTGCACCTCAACCAAGAGTAGCCCCTGTTCACTGCAATTAGAGAAAGCCTGTGAGCAGCAACGAAGACTCAGTGCAACCGAAAATAAATAAAAATTTTAAAAAATAAAATAAAATATTTTTTAAAATGTAAGGGGAAAACAAACGAACAAAAAAAGGAAAAAAAAAAATGTCAGGGCAATTCCCAGGGTCCCAAAACAGTAAGGAAACTGAAGGCCAGAATGCAATGTACAAGCTGATATTGGGTGGGAGAATTCTGCTGATCTCCTCAGTAATCAAGGGGCCTGTGTTTTTAAAAGGTATTGCAGGGACAGGAGACAATGCATTGGGACCACATAAAATAGGGAATTGGAACTGAGACATTTGTATAAAGCCAAAGGACTATATCCTCTGTTAAAGAGTGGATTTTAAAAATCCATTCACTGCTACAGGGAGATAATAAAGTTAGCTTCAATCTGGGCCCTACTTTGAGGGGAGTAAAAAATCTGAGAATGTATTAAAAAAAAGGCCTACTCACATTTGGATTTGAGGTTTGACCTTAAGCCATCTGCATGGCCCCAGGAAGGTCCAAACTAAGTTATTAATAATAACTGTGTTCCCAGGCTAGTGATAATCCTGGGGTAGCAAATGCAAAAAAGTTCTAGAGGGTACCCTCAACACAGGCTTTCCAAAGAGAAAGCCCCACTGAAGATGACCTCCTATTCTAAAATTACAAAACAAAAAAGAAAAATCCACCCTAAATGAGTTTTAGCAGATACAATAAATAAAAGAACTTCAAATAATAAAAGTAGGGCAGTGATTATAACACTATTACATGTTTATAACAAATTCAAAGAAAAAATTACACAAAGTGAAATTCATCATGTATCAATATTCACAAACATTTAACAGCAAAATCTCCTTCAGTTGTTTCAGTTCAGTTGCTCAGTTGTGTCCGACTCTGCGACCTCATGAATTGCAGTACGCCAGGCCTCCCTGTCCATCAGTTGTTTAGTATCCCTTAAATCTTATTTGTTTTTTGAATGAGAAGATACCCCCTCTGTCAGTACTGTCATTGCTAATATAACAATTATAGGAAAAACAGTTTAAACTAAAACAGAAATTTCCCAACATGTGTCTCATGTTAGACTTAGTTTCAATAAATGCAAAGAAAGGACTTTATGGGCAAATAAATTAGATATATACACTATATGCCTCTTTTGTGTATTTATAATATATATGTAAAAATATTAAAAGATGTCAATACCAAAATCAGGTTGATTATATTCTTTGCAGCCAAAGATGGAGAAGCTCTATACAGTCAGCAAAAACAAGACCAGAAGCTGACTGTGGCTCAGATCATGAACTCCTTATTTGCAAAATTCAAACTTAAATTGAAGAAAGTAGGGAAAACCACTAGACCATTCAGGTATGATCTAAATCAAATCCCTTAGAATTATACATTGGAAGGAACAAAGAGATTCAAGGGATTAGATCTGATAGACAGAGTGCCTGAAGAACTATGGATGGAGGTTAGTGACACTGTACAGGAGGCTGTGATCAAGACCATCCCCACTAAAAAGAAATGCAAAAAGGCAAAATGGTTGTCTGAGGAGGCCTTACAAATAGCTGAGAAAAGAAGAGAAGCTAAAGGCAGAGGAGAAAAGGAAAGATATACCCATTTGAATGCAGAGTTCCAAAGAATAGCAAGGAGAGATAAGAAAGCCTCCCTCAGCGATCAATGCAAAAAAATAGAGGAAAACAACAGAATGGGAAACTAGAGATCTCTTCAAGAAAATCAGAGATACCAAGGGGACATTTCATGCAAAGATGGACACAATAAAGGATAGAAATGATATGGACCTAACAGAAGCAGAAGATATTAAGAAAAGGTGGCAAGAATACACAGAAGAACTGTACAAAAAAGATCTTAATGACCCAGATAACCATGATGGTGTGATCACTCTCCTAGAGCCAGACATCCTGGAATGCGAAGTCAAGTGAGCCTTAGGAAGAACCACTATGAACAAAGCTAGTAGAGGTGCTGGCATTCCAGTTGAGCTATTTCAAATCCTAAAAGATGATGCTGTTAAAGTGCTGCACTCAATATGCCAGCAAATTTGGAAAACTTAGCAGTGGCCACGGGACTGAAAAAGGTGAGTTTTCATCCTAATCCCAAAGAAAGGCAATGCCAAAGAATGCTCAAACTACCACACAATTGCACTGATCTCACACACTAGCAAAGTAATGCTCAAAATTCTCCAGGCCTTCAAAAGTACATGAACCATGAACGTCCAGATGTTCAAGTTGGATTTAGAAAAGGCAGAGGAACGAGAGATCGAATTGCCAGCATACACTGGATTATTGAAAAAGCAAGAGAGTTCCAGAAAAACATCTATCTCTGCTTTACTGACTATGCCAAAGCCTTTGACTGTGTGGATCACAACACACTGTGGAAAATTCTGAAAGAGATGGGAATACCAGACCACCTGACCTGCCTCCTAAGAAATCTGTATGCAGGTCAGGAAGCAACAGTTAGAACTGGACATGGGACAACAGACTGGTTCCAAATCGAGATAGGAGTACGTCAAGGCTGCTTTGTCACTCTGCTTATTTAACTTATATGCAGAGTATATCATGCAAAATGCCAGGCTGGATGAAGCATAACCTGGAGTCAAGATTGCCGGGAGAATTATCAATAACCTCAGATATGCAGATGACACCACCCTTATTGGAGAAAGCAAAGAACTAAAGAGCCTCTTGATGAAAGTGAAAGAGGAGAGTGAAAAAGTTGGCTTAAAACTCAACATTCAGAAAACTAAGATCATGGCATCTGGTCCCATCACTTCATGGCAAATAAACAGTGACAGACTTTAATTTTGGGGGCTCCACAATCACTGCAGATGGTGACTGCAGCCATGAAATTAAAAGACACTTGCTCCTTGGAAGAAAAGCTATGACCAACCTAGACAGCGTATTAAAAAGCAGATATTACTTTGCCACCAAAGGTCCATCTAATCAAAGCTATGGTTTTTCCAGGAGTCATGTATGGATGTGAGAGCTGGACTATAAAGAATGCTGAGCACAGAAGAACTGATGCTTTTGAACTGTGGTGTTGGAGAAGACTCTTGAGAGTCCCTTGGATTCCTATGAGATTCAACCAGTCCATTGTAAAGGAAATCAGTCCTGAATATTCATTGGAAGGACTGATTGCTGAAGCTGAAACTCCAATACTTTGGCCACCTGATGCAAAGAACTGACTCATTTGAAAAGATCCTGATGCTGGAAAAGATTGAAGGCAGGAGGAGAAGGGGATGACAGAGGATCAGACGGTTGGATGGCATCACCAACCTGATGGACATGAGTTTGAGCATGTACCAGGAATTGGTGATAGACAGGGAGGCATGGCATGCTGCAGTCCATGGGGTCGCAAAGAGTCAGACATGACTGAGTGACTGAACTGAACTGAAAAATATTAAATCCTCAGAAATTCTCTGATATACGTACCTGATTTATTTTGCTTTTATCCACAATTTCCCAAGTCTATTTGAACAATGAACCCTATTTTCCAACTTAAACACTAGGAGAAAGTAAATAATCTTTTTTGTATACTATAAAATACCTAAGGGCAACAAATTTTCACATATTTGTGTATAAGTTATTACCACTTTCATCATAATCCCAAAACTCATTTAATTTTTTATATGGCTAATGTCAGGGTTTTCAGTATTCATGTCACATATTTTAGAATTTATATCCATTGCTCAAATGTTCTCTGTAAATATTCTCACCATTTGCTTAGATAACATGCCTAAAGAAGGATCAAATGCCCCTACTTGTTTTATTTAGGTATATATGGCTCTTGTGTAGCAATTTCCTAACATGTAAGATTTCTATACAAAAGAGCTTAAACTTTCAGAAGTCTCTCCCAGACTGACAGTAAAGAGAAAGTAATAACCTGTTCTCCTGACAAAACTCTGTTAAACACTACTACAGGTGTTCACCTGCCTATTACAGGTGTTGACAAAAAAAAAAAGCCAACAACACACACAGCTCTCCATTTTTTTTAAGGTAGGAAAACAAAAACAGTTTTTTAAAGCACTTTTGTATTAAACTTTTTTCATTAGTCTTTGAAAATAATTCTTTAATGGCTATATTTTAATAAGCATAACATTATTGACCTGTTTCCTTACTGTTGATCATTTACTGTATCTACTTATTTTGCTAATATTTTAAAATGCTAAGATAAATAACTTTGAACATAAACCTCTGGCTACAACTCTTATCATTTCTTCAGGATAAATTTATTAAAGTAGAATTTGGGGTCAAATAGACATATACACTTACAGCTTCTATAAGTGTTCATTTGCTTTTATGTGGGCATGAATTTTAAATTAAAAGCTCTTGATAGGCACGAGTCTTAAAGAGTACCTTAGTAGAGCACTTTCCTTTCATCATAATGAAGAGATTAAATATTCTTTTTCCTAAACTCTAACTTCACATTGTTTAAACTAAAGTATACAGTTACTATTACATACTATAAAGTTTTATGTCTTGCTATGCAGAAAGAAGGGAAAGAGAACGGAAACAGCACTATGATGAAAACATATATATATATTTAGTAGGTTCTTCTGCAAGCTACTACCTTAGCCATTGGAAATAAACAGCTATTATACTATTAAGCAGATATTTGGGAAAAATTGTATGAAAATCTTGTTTTTGTTACATCTTCCTGGCTCACAAATTTTAATAATTTGATTTGACTCACAACTGAATATGGTAAATAACTACTAAAAGGGAACAAGTCAAAAGTTCTTCATCAACACATATAAGAGTCATCAGTAAGTTCCCTTGTGGTCTGGAGGCTAAGACTTGGAG
The DNA here is from genome assembly GCF_029378745.1 of Bos indicus. Lineage (NCBI taxonomy): Eukaryota > Metazoa > Chordata > Mammalia > Artiodactyla > Bovidae > Bos > Bos indicus. Next base: position 12,651,195 of record NC_091769.1, read on the forward strand.
CTCCCAATGCGAGGGCCTCGGTTTATTTAGTCCCTGCTTGGAGAGCGGAATCCCACACACTGCAGCTAAAGGATTTGCACGCCACAACGAACAGCAAAGATCCAGATGTCACATTTAGGAACTGGTGCAGCTCAATAATTTTTTTTTTTTTTTTAATAGAGCAATCAATTTTAAAGTGATAAAATCCTCTTTTATTAACAGAATAGTTAATTATATATCACTTCAGTTATCTTGCCTTTTATTCCATTTATTCATTTAGGTGTGGAGAGTGGTAAGGAAAGTAGGCAAAATATTTGAAGGCATTCTCTAATGACAAAGTATATAATAAAGTCAAGAGCATCGCTGGCAACATCCCATATGACTTCTAGATCTCAATGTTCTTTAATTTGCTCAAGAAGAGTTTATAATACTGAAAATCCACCTCTACTTTTTATTTCAAATCAACTGTTTATAAAGTAAGTTTGAGGTTTAGAAACTAGGGTTTAGATACTGTTACAAATTACAAGGCAAAGAAAATAATGAAAATCTTTAACTCAGGGTAGTTATTTCCTAACAGTTTCAATAAATCATGAAACTTCCATTGGAATGTGAAATTTACAATCCTCATAGAAAATAATAAACATACATTAAGACAAAATGCCTTATGTTGGTAAGAGCCAACAAAAGTTACTTGGAAAGAACATTTAAGGAAAGCATTCGTAGTCATGTTCAAAACTTGGACTCTCAGTGTAGAACATCAGAGCAAAACCCCTAAACAATTAGGAGGTAAATTTTTCTTTTTTATTGTTTTTGGAGGTAAACTTTTTATTTTGGAAACTGGGGGCCACGCAAAATAAGTATTTGATCCAATAGTTCTCCACGTAATCACAGTAATGTAAACCCATGAAACAACTTTACTAAAACTCGAGTAACAATATCACATAATTAAAGTTATTGTTTTAATTCTTCTTTGTTCAACATGATACAGATAACTTAAAGAATTAGTTCATAATATGTTTACAGACATCTTTTTTAAATTTCACATCCCTACTTGGTGTGTTTAATTTCAAATTACATCTATTTTCTTTGAGATTAGAAAACAAGAAGGATGTGCTCTCTATTCCTAAAAGGTTCATGAGAACAAAATTGAGAAATCATTACAAGAAAGCTCTTGCCCATTTAGCAACTAATGGAGACTGACTTGCTTTTCTCCCTTTCAATCTCTGCCCAATCAATTCAGATTCTTTTTTATTTCTACTGTCACTCCATTATGTCAAGTAGTAAAGCATTTGCTATCTAGGCTAACTCTAAGGACAAGAAAAGGCAAGAGTGGAAATCAGAGGCAACATTTTAAAGATATATGAAAAACAAAAATATGAGAACATAAATTTTGCAAAATTACAGACTTACTGAGTTGGTAAAAGGAGCAAAGTCTTTCAGATAGGGCCTCATATAGACATAAACTCAAGATTATACATGAAAATGGCTGATAACACAATGGACCAGCTCAACGGCCTCTCACTCCAGTTCACTTAAATGAGCTGGAAGAAATTTTATTTTTAAAAAAGATAAATTTTTTTAAAAAATGTTTAAATTTTTCGTATTTTTCAAATTAAAAATTTTTTTTAAAAATTAAGAAAAAACACTGTAATTTCACAGTTAAAAGCCTAACCAAGCTCATCTTTTCTTACATTATCAAAACTGGAGACTCTCATTCCCATCTTTTTCTAAACTTCATCTCTCATTGTTCTTCCAGCCAAGGTAATCTATCTACTGTCCTGCAAGTACACCTTTGCTCTTTTCCTTTGATGATACTCTATTACCTTTTTCTAGTTAATATACGTTCATCTTATTTTTCAAAACAATTTAAACATATGTGGATTTTCATTTAAACTTTATGAATTGTACAAAACAGACAAAAAAGAAATTCAATAATTCCATTCACAATAATAAATCTGGTTTATATTTAACTAAGTTTCCTAGTTTTCTTTTGAGCATGGAAACATCTTTCTAATCTTTATCTCCCTCTTGGTCACTAAATCGCATCTGACTCTTTGCAACCTTATGGACTATAGCCCAGCAGGCTTCTCTGTCCATGGGATTTCCCAGGCAAGAATACTGGAGTGGGTTGCCATGTCCTTCTTCATGGAATCTTCCCCAATCAGAGACTGAACCCATGTCTCCTGCATTGCAGGTGGATTCTTTACCTGCTGAGCCATCCGGAAGCCCTCATGCACAGTTATAATACAGAAGTATTTTTATTTTACTTATTTAATAAGTATTAGTTGGCTATAATCTTCATAATTATATTAAATGACCACATAATACTCCATTAAATAGAAATAGACACTATAATCAGTACCCAATACTTCCTCTCCCTGCTAGTGCCCAAAGTATGGTAGGCAGGTGCTTAAAAAAATTTAAGTGAATAAATAGTTCACTTACAAACTTCCTCAAGTATATAAACTTCCTAAATGTAATGTCTTTTTTCTATTATCCACAATCAATTTTCTGAACCTCGATTACCTTAAATACTATAGCTATTGAATGTAGGATAAACACAGATAAACTAGATTTGAGTCTAACTTATCAGGGACTTGGGCAAAAGTAAAAATTTATTGAATTGATTCATTCATCCAATGAATTTTTTATAAATAGTTTTTAAAATCTAACACTATTCTAAATGTTGATAACAGTGTTGATGAAAGCTAGCGTATGCCTTCTTGCTTAGCTTTATCTTTCCATATCTATTCTTTTATTCCACTTCTAGTCATCTTTTCTCCTACCACATTTCCAGATTTCAGTGGCCTGCCTTCACCCTGCCCGAAGTTTTTCTACCAGTTTCTCCCTAAGGCCCCAAGGAGAGAAGTGACTGCTACTTTGTTTTCCCTTTCCCCCAGCTCCCTGAAAACTGGCACAAGCTGCTTAGAATGCTTAGGCATTCTAGGGAGATTTTGAAAGGAAAAAAAAATCTTATTTGTATACCATAATTAACAGGTTTACTTTTTAAAAAAAAAGGTTTAACCCACCCAAGCCAACTGACTTTTAAAAGTAAATTTTAGTAACAAAAAGTGTCGGAGTATGTGGGGCAAAGTTCTTAAGCAAGGGGGGAGTTTACAAGGGGGGAGCTTATTTGTCTTCTAGACTACTTTGAAACCACTTCCCCTCTCAATACCTATTCCCAAGAAAACACCAATAGTAAAAAAAAAAAACCACAATATGTAATTTGGCAGCTCCCTTTTGAAAGATTACCAATACTTAATTTATATTAAAAAAAAAAGTTAGGATAAGGATAATAGACATTTAAAGGGGAAGAGATCTTTTCATTAGTGATAGTCTTAATCCTTACTTTAGAGCCAAAGAAACTGAAGCACAAAAGGTAGCTTACTTAAGGATACCTAGTTAGTGGTAGAGCCTGGGCAAGCACTCACGTCCCTTCATCTAGAATTCTTTACACTTGGAGATGCTATTTCTAAGATGTTTCTAATAAACAGTGTTGAATTAATACTGACCCAGGGCACACCTGAAACATCTTTTTTTAACAAGTTATTTCATGTCACTTGTTACTTAAAATCATTACCTGGTGAATATAGGCCAAATTCTTGTTAAGAGATCTGATAAATTAACATTTCACTGTGTTTATATAGCAAACAGTTAATAAAAATAAATATAAATGTAAAAAAAACAAAAACAAACTACTTACACATTACTGAAAGTCTCTCTGAAAATGATGCCAGATCTCAATTTGTGAATTCTGCAAGCCTCAGAGTTTGAGGAATACTGTATTAAAAAGAGTAAGAATTGAGCTCAAATTAATTCCAATCAAGTATTTTCCCCTAAGATGCCTGTGTATATTTAAAAGTTCTGTTAATAACAATAATTTGCAAACAAAAAGATTGCATGTATTGTTTTCATATGGTTAAGCAATTTTCATATACCAGCTCTTTCAGAAAACACATTTCAGTCAAGAACAACACTTAAAAAATAGATAAAGGGGACAAAGAGAGAAAACAAAACAAAAAAATAAGGGCACAAAAGAATAAATGTGTACAGAAACAAGAAGAAAGAAAAACATGTCAATTTCTGAGACATTATGTATAGTATCTCATTCCTAGAAGAAAAATATAGGCATGAGCACAAGAGGAAGAAACCACAGTTTTAACTAATACTGAATATCTAATAATAACAGGGAAATAGCAGCAGCAGCAGACACCAGACTGACCTAACTTCGTGGATCTTTGGTGTCTGTCTGGGAAATGGGAGAGATGTGGGGAAAGGGCTAAAATCAATTCAAGTGATTAAAGTGTCTTAGGATGGAAAAGTGGATAAAAAGAATGAATGCAAAATAACATTAAGTACAATCTTGCTACATTTTGGACTGCTAAAAATGATCGAGATAGATATTTATGTTTGAAAAAGTAGGACGCCACTCCACCTCAGATTCACTGAGTATCTTCAGTTAGTAAATATAGAGTGGTGGCTCAGATGGTAAAGAATCCGCCTGCAATGCAGGAGACCTGGGTTTGATCCCTGGATTGGAAAGATCCCCTGGAGGAGGGCATGGCAACCCACTCCAGTATTCCTGCCTGGAGAATCCCCATGGACAGAGGAGCCTGGCGGGCTACATCCAAGGGGTTGCAAAGAGTCAGACACGACTGAGAGGCTAAGTACACATCTATTTTTCAAATAATTCTAAAATCAAAACCAATACAATTTTGTAAAGTAATTAGCCTCTAATTGAAATAAATTAAAAAAAGAAAAATCCAGTAATGATAAAAAATAAATAAAATCTTATCGTGGACAGGCAGCAAAGAAACAATGTAAATACAGATCTGCTGAAACAATTTTTAAATTCAGCATCAGATTATCACAAAAATGTTCTAGCTGAAATACTCAATGTATATGAAAAATACTGGAAAAATCTGAAAACTGCACCTATTTTATTGGTAGAATATCAGGCTTGTTTGACGCAATTATAAATTATGAATGTAGTATATAATCAATTCCAAACAAATTTTCTGCACACTGAGTTTCCTTATATAGTAAGAACATTTTATGACAATGACTTCCAAGTACGTATGCTCCACTAAATATTTGTTAGTAAAAAAACAAAGCATTTTCTTTAATATTGAAATTTTCAGATTAATTTACAGCAGCATTCACAATATGAAATGTTTCCTCTTTGACAGAAGAAATTTCTAAAACTGTTACTTTGATTCCATGAACTGTATGAAAAAACGGACCCATTATTAGAATTACCTGGTTTCCCATTACACAGAAAGTGAGACTGATGTGAAACTGGCATCATTTAAGTGTTTACAAAGTTCTTCTGTTAATGGAGACAACACATCACCACTATTGCTTCACTTTCTGTACATGCATAAGAAAACTTGCAACAAAAAACGCATAAAATCTATTTAGTAAAGCATCCTTTGAAGTAAATGGAAAGTCATGCTCCTCAAAGTGCTTCCAGCAGCTACATATGTTCAATTATCTTTCAGTACATACTTCTTTAAATTGCTGTTATTTTTAATTGAACTTTTCATTCTGAAATAATTTTACATTTACATTCAGTTGAAAAAAAACAATGGAGATCTGGTATAATTTTTACCCAGTTTCTCCCAATGGCAAAATCTTAAAAAATCATAGTATAATCATAGTGGGGATACTGAATGATGCAATTCTATCTTATTCTGATATTCCCAATTTTACTTGTATTCGTGTGTGTATATATGTGTATTTAGTTCTACACAATTTTATTAAATGTGCAGCTTCATGTACGTATCACCCAACTCAAGATACAGAACAGTTCCATCCCAAGGATCCTTAGTGTTGCCCTTTTATAAGTATGCCCACTTCCCTCCTGCCCTCCCCACACTGTCCATATATCTGTGGAGTGGTATATTTTTACCAGAGAGCATACAGGGCCAATGAAAGGAAAAGAAAGTCTCTAAAGCAATAACCCCTTACAAAATAGGTGGAGAAACAAACCAGAGAAAAAAGCATATACATGTGCAAAGACTTACTGGTCACATTTACTCAGCCGTCTGGAACATTACATTTGAATATAATTATGCAAGCATAAATGCACAGGCATATACATACACGCAAAGATAGAAACAGAGAGTGATCATCTACTAAGTCACAGTGACAGTCAATCTCCTTGATACTGAGGTAAATTTTCCTATCATGAATAAAATCCAGACTAGAATCAAGTGCACAAATAATGCTACAGAATGACTGGGGCCTCCCAGGTGGCTCAGTGGTAAAGAATCTGCCTGCTAATACAGGAGACATGGGTTCAATTCCTGAGTCAGGAAGATACTCTGGAGGAGGACATGCCAACCCACTGCAGTATCCTAGCCTGGAGGATCCGATAGACAGAGGACCCTGGTGGGCTACAGTCCACAGGGTCACAAAAAGTCAGACACCATTGATCAACTGAGCACCTGAGCATGAGAATGCACAGAACGACTGCAACGGGGATTCCTAGATGTATAAGAAAATGTTTTAAAAAAGAGTTTTTACTGTGTTCAGGGGTAAACCTGCCACCCCCCCCACACCCGACCAGAAATTAGATTTGAACTAAAGTAGCAGGGACTTCCTCAGTGATCCAGTGGTGAAGACTTTCTGCTCCCCATGCAGGCGGCACAGGTTTGATTCCTGGTTGGGAAACTTAAGATCTCACATTTCATGTGGCATAGCCACACACACACACACACACACACACGACTGTAAAACTAATGTTTAAAAATAAAGTAGTTGGTATTCCCTTGAGAGTATAAATCTGGTGTGGAAAGAAGAAGAACAGACTGGAAATAACTGAGGGTTAATATGCAGATACCTCTTGTCTCTCCAGACAGACTATAAACAATTCAAAGGCAGAAACTCTGTCTTTTATTTCTTTTGATTCCTCACATAAATTATAGGAGTTATAAATACATGGTAGGTATATAAATATTTATTAAATGAATGAGGTAAGCACAGTAGAGGAAAAATGTGAAGAATAAGACACCACAGAATCATAGGATTTTAGAGCGAGGAGGGTACTTTCAATCCTTTTTATAAATGAAGAAATGGAGGCATAAACGTTAAACAGCTTGCCTAAAGACCATATACATCAGTTTATAACTCAACTCCCATGGCTTTAAAATTGGAGTTCTTCTATTCCATATTTCAATTAAAGAATGACAGAGAAGAAAGTAATTCCTGGGGGAGCCCTGTATATTAATTCATGAATGTGAGCTTTGATGAACCAAAAAAGTTAATAGGTAAGTGAGAGAAGTTAAACTAGATGGGTGGGGTAAGAAATAGAATGAATGACCAAGAATCAGGGAAAAGTGTAAAATAGAAAATGAAAGAAGATAAAGAGATATGGCAAGAAAAGTAACAAAAAAGATGAGTAAAAAAAAAAGTGCAGAAATGGGAAGGAGAAAAGTGAGAAATGGTTAAAGAGGTATGAAGAGATGGTATCTGGGGAATTTTTAATACTATTTATATGTTCAAGAATTTTTAAAAATATTTATTTATTTTTGGCTGCATCAGGTCTTAGCTGTTGGCACACAGGATCTTCATGTGGGCTTCTCTCTTGTGATGTGCAGGGTTCTGTAGTTGCAGCTTGTGGGCTTAGCTGCCACACAGCATGTGGGATCTTAGTTCCCCAACCAGGGATCCAACCTACGTCCTCTGCATTGACAGGTGGATTCTTATCCACTGAACCACTAGGGGAGTCCCAAACGTATTTCTTAAATAAGCTTGACGACCATCTCAGGAAACTAAAGTAGGATATTAGGAAAATAATAAGGAATAATGAAGAACCAACTACAAACACTGGGTATTAAAAATAATAAATTTTAAATCAGGTTTAATAATGAAATAAATATAAATACAGTTGAATATTATATTTGATACAATAGAAAAAAATCAATATACTTGAAAGTGAAATCAGTGAACAGATGATGAGAATAAGATATTAAGAAGGCATAAAGCAATTAAAAATATATATTATAAAAGTTTAAAAATATGGAAGTTTTAAAGAATAAGAGGAACTAAACAATAAGAAAATGAATCAACCAATTAAAAAATGGGCAAAAGACCTGAACAGACACTTCACTAAAGACAACATACACGTGGCAAGTAAGCATCTGAAAAGATATTCAACATCATATGTCATTAGGAAAATGCAAAGTAAAATAACAATAAAAAATCACCACACTCCTATTAAAATGGCCAAAATCTAGGACACTGACAACACCAAATGATGGCAAGAATGTGGGGCAGCAGAAACTCACTCACCACTGGTGAAAATTGAAGATAAATCATATAGTCACTCTGGGGAACAGTTTGGCAATTTCTTACCAAACTAAGCATACTCTTCCCATATGATCTAGCAACCACACTTGGTACTTACCCAAATGAGTTGAAAACGTGTAAACTCAAAAACCTGTCTGTGATGTGTACAGCAGCTTTATTTGTAACTGCCACAGTTGAAAGGAACTAAAATGTCTTTCAGCAGGTGAATGGATTAATTAACTAGTACATCCAGACAATGGAATATTTTTCAGTGCTAAAATGAAATGAGCTATCAAACCATGAAAAGACATGGAAGAACCTTATCTTCATATTACTAAGTGAAAAAAGCCAATCTAAAAAGGCTATGTGCTATGTAATTTCAACTATATGACATCCTGGAAAAGACAAAACTATGACAGTAAAACTTTTTACAGAACAGTAAAAAGATCACCAGCTGCCAGCAAGTTAGGAAGAAAGGATAAACAGCCTGAGCACAGAGGATTTTAAGGCAGTGAAACTATCCTGTATGATATATAACGGCACATACATGTCATTATACATTTGTTAAAACGCACGGAATGTACAACACAAAGAGTGAACCCTACTGATAATGATGTGTCAGCTTAGGTTCATGGGTTATAACAAATGCATTGCTCTGGTGTGGTATGCTGATAGCGGGAAAAGCTGTATTTGTTGGTGGAAGGTGTACATAGACACTCTACAATTTCTTCTCAATTTTGCTGTGTCTAAAACTATTTTTTTTAACTATTTTAAAAAATAAAGTATAATTAAAGGGAAAAAATAAAAGAATTAGTTGTGAAGAGTTAGTTGTGAACATATATGGAGGCTAGGAAAAACAGAGTTGATCTCTAAATAATAGGACTTTCAGAAGGTGAGAAAGAAACAGAAATGAAGAATAATGAGAAATAATGACCAATAATTTCCAAAAATTAAAGATATGTCAGCTTGATATATAATAAAAAATACCTAGACCCTTTTTTAAAGAAATCTTAGAACATCTCAAAGAGAAAATTCTAAAAATTCCCCCCCTAAAAGTAGCTCACCTACAAGAAAAAAAAAATTACAGGTTTCTAATTATTGATAGTAATAATGTATGTAAATGGAATATTTTAATGTAATATTTTTAATTAAAATTAAAATTTAATTTAATTTAAAAAATTAAAATTAAAATTTTACTCTTAATATTTGTTAAATTTTCATTTAAAAAATGAAATTGAATATATAACTAAGTGAAAGTGTGTCTGTCACTCAGTCTTGTCTAACTTTGTGACTCCGTATAACTAAACTATTAAACACAAGGATGAAATAAAGACATTCTTAGGAATATAAGTAAGTACTCAGATGGTTTACCATGAAAACTGCTAAACAAAAAAAAATCAAAATATTGGTCCAAATGTTATAAATCTAGGCGGCTCCATAAGATATGGCAAGAAAGAGTGAGTAAACAACTTAAAGGGGACTTCCCTGGCAATCTAGTGCTTAAGACTCAGTGCTCCCAATGCAGAGCGTGCTGGTTTGATCCCCGGTCTGGGAAGATTCCATGTGCCTCATGGTATGAAAAAAAACAAAACCCAAAACTTAAAAGGTCCACTCTTGTTAAACAATGGAAGTGGGTAGGAAAAGGAGAAAAAAAATATACCATAATAATCTTGAATATTAAAAGACTTGAGAATGTTAACATGATGGGGACAGAGAGGAGGGCCTACTAAAATACATGCCTTATTTAGGGGTGAAGATACATATAATCAATGTTTAAAAATTTGACAAATATAAACATAGAACAGGATTTAGTGACTGAACACCACCACCAAATATAAATAAGAATATAAGTAAAGGGTAACCACTAGAATAAAAATAGAAAACATAATTTTCAAACTGGCACCAAAAAAATTATTTATCCTCAAAAATTGGAAAAGAGAAAGAAAAGAAATTAGGGTAAATAGAAAACACAGAGTAAAATGGTAGGAGTAATTCCTGATGTAATAGAACGAGTTTAGCATACTAAAAATCTCTGAGAAAGCACACTTAGAGGTAACATGCCAATCTTCTTACTGATCCTTGAATAAATCAGGTGTGTTCCAGCCTCAGGACCCTTTTATCCTTCCTGCTTTCTCTGCCTGGAATAGTCTTCCCAGATGCCAGCTGGTCGAATCTGTGTCTCCTGCACTGGGAGGTGGATTCTTTACCAATGAGCCAACAGAGAAGCCCAGGATGGCATGCTAAGTAAACATGTTAAAGTAGATATCTGTGGGGGAAAGGGAATGGGAGCGAAGATGGAGGATAAAGGAAGATAAAATTAAAACAGGACCCCACACAGTCAAGGACGAAAGAGTACCATGTAGTCAGAAATACGATTAAATCAATTCTCTATAACTGAGGCTTCCTCGCCACACTTCCTCCCAAAGAGATATTTAGCCACTGGTTTCAGCAAAACTTGGGTGGTTCTGGTGGCTCAGATGGTAAAGAACCTGCCTGCAATGCAGGAACCTGGGTTCCAACCCTGGGTTGGGAAGATCCCCTGGAGAAGGGAATGACAACCCACTCCAGTATTCGTGCCTGAAGAATGCGATGGAGAGAGGAGCCTGATGGGCTATAGTCCACAGGGTCACAAAAAGTCAGACACAACTGAGCGACTGACACTTTCAGTCTTTTTTTCCTAGCAAAACTCAAATCATTGTGACCCTGAGAAGACCCACTTCAGTAAAGTGTTAGTAAGAAGAAAGCCCAACTAGAATGAGCTGAGTAGAGAATGGAGAGTGAGGAAGTATATATAAACCTTTGCAGGAGTTTTGATATAGAGGGAAGCAGGAAAGTGGAGTGGTAATTTCAGAAGACATGGAACCAACCACAGACTTTTCTAAAGAAATGAACAAAATTAAGGGGGTATGCCGAGAGCATATCCAGCAGAGACGGGAAAAGGAGATGAAGAAGAAAAAAATAAGTGTAAAAGCCTTGAGAAAGTATGAGAGGATAGGGTCCAAAACAGAGGATCTAATCACAGAGACAAGGATTTCTCCACAAAAACAAGCTTCCCATACAAATGTTTAACAATGATTCTTCTGAATATGTGGGCTCTGGCAATGTGGGTTCTTAACTTTTTTTTGGATAATGTACCTCTTTGAGAATCTGATTAGTGCTATGAATCTTCTCTGTCTTAAACTACACATACTTATTTAGATAGATATTCAGATAGAACTTTACATACAACTTTAAGGGGGTCACTGAGCCATGCTCCCCAAGCTAATCCATGCACAAGTCTGTTTCAGGTGGGTTTTATTCACTTTTAATTTTTAATTAAAGCATAATGTACATATAGAAAACTAGAACTGCAGGAAAGTGAACACAACAGTACCATTATATATACCTTTAAGAAACAGAACAGTACCAGAAACTGGAAGTCCTGAATCCCCCTTCAGTCCTCCCAAAAAGAACCACTATTTTGACTTCTAGCACTGAATTATTTTTGTCTGTTTCTGAATTTTATATAAATGGAAGGTGGAAGGATTCACACAGGATGTATTCTTTTGGTCCAGTTTTTTTCACTCTACACTGTTTCTGATATTCAGTCATACTCATATATGTAGCAGTTTGTTCACTTTCATTTCTGTATAGTTTTTCATTGAGAATATCATAATTTTATGTATCCATTCCACTGTTAACAGACATCTGGATTATTTCCAAAGGTAGGCTATTACAAATAATTACAAAGCCATGTACAAATTATTTTCCAAATATACCTACAAATAAAGGTGGTAGGATACATTTATCCTGTATCCTTTGGTACATAATGACAGTGTTCCAAAGGGACTGTACTAACACCTTATATTTGATGAGTAAGATGGCTGAGAAATAAAAACTTGCTTTTTCTGCAAGCAGAAACATTTCTCTGATCTCTCTAAAATAGTCAGTTCAGTTGCTCAGTTGTGTCCGACTCTTTGCAACCTCATGGACTGCAGCATGCCAGGCCTCCCTGTCCATCACCAACTCCCGGAGCTTGCTCAAACTCATGTCCATCGAGTGGGTGATGCCATCCAACCATCTCATCCTCTGTCATCCCCTTCTCCTCCTGCCTTCAATCTTTCCCAGCATCAGGGTCTTTTCAAATGAGTCAGTTCTTTGTAGCAGGTGGCCAAAGTATTGGAACTTCAGTTTCAGCATCAGTTCTTTCAATGAGTATTCAGGACTGATTTCCTTTAGGATTGACTGGTTGGATCTCCATGCAGTCCAAGGGACTCTCAAGAGTCTTCTCCAACACCACAGTTCAAAAGCATCAATTCTTCAGCACTCAGCCTTCTTTATAGCCCAGCTCTCAATCTATACATGACTACTGGAAAAACCATAACTTTGACTAGATGGACTTTGTTGGCAAAGTAGTATCTCTGCTTTTTAATACGCTGTCTAGGTTGGTCATAGCTTTTCTTCCAAGGAGCAAGTGTCTTTTAATTTCATGGCTGCAGTCACCATCTGCAGTGATTGTGGAGCCCCCAAAATTAAAGTCTCTCACTGTTTTCATTGTTTCCTCATTCATTCGCCATGAAGTGATGCATGAAGTTAACATTACTTGCTAGCATGTGAGATGAGTACAACTGTGTGCTAAGTTTGAATGTTCTTTCATATTGCCTTTCTTTGGGACTGGAATGAAAACTCACCTTTTCCAGTCCTGTGGCCACTGCTGAGTTTCCCAAATTTGCTGGCATATTGAGTGCAGCACTTTAACAGCATCATCTTTTAGGATTTGAAATAGCTCAATTGGAATGTCAGCACCTCCACTAGCTTTGTTTGTAGTGATGCTTCCTAAAGCCCACTTGTCTTTGCATTCCAGGATGTCTGGCTCTAGGTGAGTGACCACACCATTGTGATTATCTGGGTCATTAAGATCTTTTTTGCATAGTTCTTCTGTTTATTCTTGCCACCTTTTCTTAATATCTTCTGCTTCTGTTAGGTCCATACCATTTCTGTCCTTTATTGTGTCCATCTTTGCATGAAATTTTCCCTTGGTATCTCTAATTTTCTTGAAGAGATCTCTAGTCGTTCCCATTCTGTTGTTTTCCTCTATTTCTTTGCATTGATTACTGAGGAAGGATTTTTATCTCTCCTTGCTAGTCTTTGGAACTCTGCATTCAAATGGGTATCTTTCCTTTTCTCCTTTGCTTTTAGCTTCTCTTCTCAGTTTTTTGTAAGGTCTCCTCAGACAGCCATTTTGCTTTTTTGTATTTCTTTTTCTTGGGGATGGTCTTGATCACTGCCTCCTGTACAGTGTCACAAACCTCTGTCCATAGTTCTTCAGGCACTCTATCAGATCTAATCTCTTGAATCTCTTTGTTCCTTCCAATGTATAATTCTAAAGGATTTGATTTAGGTCATATCCAGATGGTCTAGTGGTTTTCCCTATTTTCCTCAATTTTAGTCTGAATTTAGCAATACTGGCTTGGTCAAAATGTTTGCTTGGGGTTTTCCATAACATGTTATAGAAAAAAACCCAAAAGAACTTTTGGCTTACTCAACATAAGTTTATTGTAGTTTTGTTTCAATTAAGTCATTGCTATACCAACACTATAAAAAGAGCAGCTAAGTGCTCTGGAGTTAGTTTGGAGAAGTTCAAATCCTACCTCTAATGTTAGTTTATCATACAAGCAAATGAACATGTGCTTAGGGTATGGCAAAAAAAGTTTAATTGAGTAATTTTACTTAAATACGAGGTATCATCATTTTAAGAAATCAAAACTTTGCTGATATTGCTTATCTATATGTTTTGGAATTGATTTTGTTCTGAATTATAGAAGTAGCATCACAGTCACTTCAAGGCTTGATGATGTAAAGGTTTAGAGACAGGAAATTATGATGGATGCTCTTCATCATTCAACTAATAAATACTACCAAGTGTTTATTGAAAAGGACATGTGTCAGTTCTATTTTTGACCATCCAGCATAAGAACTCCTTTACTATATTAAAAGAATCTGCCACTGTGTGTCTTAGAAGCCCTAGAGTCAACCATGAAAGCCAAGACCACCAGATAACTTGTTTCCCTATTCAGGGACCAGGTATATAGACTGGACGATTAGATGCTTTCACGCAGAATGTGAATATAGAGCTAAAATTGGAGAGTTTAAAAGTCATTCTTAGGGCAGTGACATACAGTATCCAGTGGTGGTGTTCCAACAATGGCACCCAATATCCTGTGGAGGGGTCAATGGTGTCTTAAACAGGAAAAGAACATTTCCGTGGCATAACTTTGGCCACAGTCCAGCCTTGAGGTTGGTTAGTTGGTTTCCTATTTGTTCTCAGAGTCTGGTTCTCCAGTCTTTCAGTCACTTCTGTAAGCTAACTAATATCCTTCCAATAAATTCTTTTTAACCAAAGTTGATTTCGGTAGTTGGCAAACAAGAACCCCCAAATGGTAATCTTACCAAATGCCAGGCTCTGTACCAGGCACTGGGAACACAAAGACAAATAATTTATGGCCCTGCCTTACAGGAGCTTGAGAAGGCAGACAAACAAACAGACGATTACTGTAAGTGACAAGTCTCTCACAGAAGTCATCACAGAAAGTACAAGGACACATAGTTTAGGCTTTAAGAGTCAGAAAAGAGTTATCTAAATTGTGAAATATGAGTAGGGTAATAGGAGAGAGAAGAGTATTCCAAACAAAAGGAGCAACAAGAGTCGTATTGCCTTTTCTTTGCTCATCACTTCCTTCGAAGGATACAAGTGACAAAAGGCGAACTGAAGAATTTGTGGAAGGCGATGAGAAACAGTTACAATTTGTGATCTGGGTGACAGGTCACAAACTTTTGAGCTTGCTACAGGAAAGTAAACTTTATACTCAAAACACACACACGCACCATTTCTGCTTTCGCCACAACTATCTTTTCTCTCTTTTTCACCTGTATCAGTCACTTCTCAGAACAGTCAACTATGGACCTGTGAATTTGGTTCTTTTTTTTTTTTTGGTTGGTTGGTTGTCTGTGATAGGCGTGGTATAGGAGTCATGAATGAGTGGATAAAGGAATTGAAAAGAGAAGTAAACGTGTTAACCAACTGATCAGTGTAATGAAGCAAAAAGTGTCCTGCCAACTGCTCACACTACTTTTGCTTAAAGGTAGGTACAAACACCACAGGAGAAAAACAGCTGATGTAAAATATTTTATAAAAATATTGTGTGTATGCTTTTTCCTTTAAAATTACAAAATTTCAGTGCTGACATAGGTCATTCTCAGAGCTTTGTCTTTTAAAATTATACTAGGCTTGGGCTATGCATTGTTTTCACTGTTCACTTTTATAAAAACTGTGATCTTCATAAGTTTTATAAGCCCTCGCATTTCAGTCATCCACTGCATAAAGTTCTATGCTTGAAGAGGAAAAAAAAATCACTATGTAAGTCAACTAATCAACCAACCACTCTTAAAAAAATTTGATAAAAGAGGCTGAAAGCAAATGATCAGTAAAAGCTCATTTCCAAAAGTGACATTACAATACAAATTCAGAATTTTATTATTCTAAAAATCTACAATCCTCCTTTTAAAAAAGAAGTATTTACTATCAAGTGAAGGCTTAAAGTTCAACATTCAGAAGACTAAGACCATGGCATCTCATCCCATCACTTCATGGGAAATAGATGGGGAAACAGTGGAAACAGTGTCAGACTTTATTTTTTTGGGCTCCAAAATCACTGCAGATGGTGACTGTAGCCATGAGATTAAAAGACGCTGACTCCTTGGAAGGAAAGTTATGATCAACCTAGATAGCATATTCAAAAGCAGAGACATTCCTTTGCCAACAAAGGTCCGTCTAGTCAAGGCTATGGTTTTTCCAGTGCTCATGTATGGATGTGAGAGTTGGACTGTGAAGAAAGCTGAGCACCGAAGAACTGATGCTTTTGAACTGTGGTGTTGGAGAAGACTCTTGAGAGTCCCTTGGACTGCAAGGAGATCCAACCAGTCCATTCTAAAGGAGATCAGCCCTGGGTGTTCTTTGGAGGGAATGATGCTAAAGCTAAAACTCCAGTACTTTGGCCACCTCATGCAAAGAGTTGACTCATTGGAAAAGACTCTGATGCTGGGAGGGATTGGGGGCAGGAGGAGAAGAGGACGACAGAGGATGAGATGGCTGGACGGCATCACTGACTTGATGGACATGAGCTTGAGTGAACTCCGGGAGTTGGTGATGGACGGGGAGGCCTGGGGTGCTGCGATTCACGGGGTTGCAAAGAGTCGGACACGACTGAGTGACTGAACTGAACTGAAGGATAGATATGAAAAAATAAGTTTTCATTTCAGCTGCATTAAACTGAATGCTGTAAAATTCACTTCAGCTATACCAAACTCCATACCACCTTTGTAAATTCAGTTTTTCCTGTTCAGACGGCCAGCTCCTGTGTAATATGTGAGACCTGCTCTTTCAAGCCTTTCCTAATCCTGCTCCCCAGGAGAGACTATCATTCTCTTACACTTCAAGACCATCCTGTACATATCTGTATTATAATTATCACATTAATACTATCATTGTTTCTTTGAACATCTACTCTTCTCAACTAGATTAGAAATTGAGAGAAGGCAGGCAACATTACATCTCTATCTCTGTAATCATCTGTTTTAGCACAGTCCCTGAAAAAGGACAGGCAGTCAGTAAACGCTTGTTGAATAGAAAATGACACACTGTGTTAATAAAAATATTAATATAAGACTATTTGTGTTCAGGAAATAGCATGATTCAAACTTCAAATTCTGTATGCAGAAACTAAAAACATCAGTTCCACTGGTTCCTATTTTGAAACGGGGAGATATTTTGATAGCTTTCACAATATGGATTGGGATGAAATAACTTTTAAGTTCTTTTCTACTACATAAAGCTAATGAGTTGTCTCTTTTTTATTTCAAAAAAACCTTAATTTTATTTCACATTATTTACTATTCCTTTGCAATCACCACGTTTGGGGATATCCATGAACCTACATCCCTCTTCCCTGAGAGTTGTATGCCCTGCATTTACTCCTCTACTATAAAAATGAGGACTGAAATGTTCTCTGAAATCTTGGTTTCATCAGCCACAGCTGATTGGACCAGACACAGACATCTGCCTCAAACTGGACTTTTTCCCAGGGTTTAGAATGGGATCACAGAACCATGAGTGAATATACGAATTTAAGAGTTAGAGGACTCGCTCAGCCATGCGCAGTGGTAAAAGACAACATGCAGAGACAGAAAAATGAAGCAGACAAGCTGGGGGAAGCAGAAGAGATCATGCTGCCCCAGGGTGGGAAGAAAATAGCTTTCTAAGTTACTGGTGAGTTTCCAATTTCTGAGTCCCCTCCCCCTCACAAAAGCCTGGCTGTAATATTAATACTTAATACTTCTACCTTGAAAGTACTGTGAAAGCCCTAGTATCCTTCCCATCAGCACTAATTTCCTTTTCAAAGTAAATTAGTTTGAATTTGGTTTCTAATATTTACAAAGAAAAGAAATTTTCTTTTAAAACCTCGAAAAAGCAGAGGTCAAGCAGAAATACCAAAATGACAGTTAACCACAGGAGGAAAAAAAAAAACACAACTTTGTTAAAAATGGCTGTTACATTGGTATCTTCAGGCATTTCTCAGCATAAGAAAATGAAGAATATTCACCAACCACAACAGGCTCAAACAACAACCTATAAATCCAACTTTAGCACAGTGGTCAGTATGAAGAAAATTCTATTTCAAAGTTCAGGGAAAAAAAAAAAGATTAAGAGGGAGTATCTTAGAGCTTATTAGAACAAATTATTTTATAAAGAGAAATAATACCACTTACTACAATTCTGACCAAAAAGGGGATGGGAATATGTCTGGTGATGATAATAGCCAGTCCTATCTAACAAACCTAAGTATCAGTATACCGTTTTCCCCATCCATCTATAATGCTCAGTGGTAGAAGACAGTGATCTTAAAAAATAATAAAAAAGGAAGTAGAACAGTCAGGAGCACAATCATTATACGCCATTAACTTCTAAAAAAAAAAACTAATATTTTTCTTTGAAATTAGTTTATCAGTAAGAAGATTCCTTTAGCAACTCAGATTAAAAAAAAAAATGAGTTTGTTTAGAAACAATTTTCAAAGGGATAATGAAGGAGTGAGAAGACATATGTATACCTGTGGCTGATTCATGTTGATGTATGGCAGAAGCCAACATAATATTGTAAAGCAATTATCCTCCAAATTAAAAAAGAGGAAACAAAAAAGAATGAATAGTGGTAACTTCTACTGTTCAAAACAAATATTTATAAGAAAAACTGACTAGTTTCACATAATCAAGATTTAGCAAGATGGGGAAAATCTACAGACATATAGAAAGTTCAGAGATAAAAAGAAACCAAAACCACCAGTACTTCTATCAAATCTGTCAAGATTACATAGACAGTTCTGGGTATTGAGAAGAAAATGAGACATTAGAGTAAAAGAAAAGCTTATGAAAAATTAAACAGTGAGTGCCATAAAAAAGATTTTAAGTAAACAAGTCCCAATTGTTTACAATAATGGAAGCAGGAAGAGGTATTGATCATTTTTAATGACTTATACTGCTTCCAGACTGTACTTACTGACATTTGATTATGATTGTCCAATATTCTGAGAATTGAAGTCTAGTAATGAAGGAATACTCTGCACGTTTGACTCTGAAGTGGGAATTTTTCCAATTTCCCCATTCTGCCCTGTTGTTCAATCTTTCTCTGCAACATACTTCAGTTTAACTCCCAAATTAAGAAAAAGCACAGTATCAGCAGAGCTACCACGCTCACACCTTAATCCATAATAGGAGAGGCTGGTTAATGCTACAGAACAGACTATATGAAGATTAAGTGTAAAATAATTATTAATAAGTTTTAAAAAAGTGTGCTGGAATTTAAATAACTAATGAAATAGAACAATTACGAAATGCTGATTATCATTAATGCCAATTTAAAATCTGTGACAGAACACCAAATGCTAGAGCTAACAGAAAGACTAATGGTCAGCTTGCCAAAACGTTCTCAAAAGCTAGGAATTTATCTTTCATTTTAAAAACCAGGATTACATGGTTTGTTCATTCATTCGATAATTCTAGGATAGTGGGGGGACTTGAATACATAAATTAAAACATCTGAAGAACAGCAATGACTACAACAGATTATTTAGTGAACACTGAACAAGCGCCAGGCACTGTTCTAAATGCTTTACCTGCAGCAGCAAATTTAAGTTTCACAACAATCTTATGAATAATTACCCTCACTTTACAAAAGGAAAGAAACTGAGGTACAGACACGTAATAGGTAGTCAAATAGCAAAGCCAGGTTTTAATCTGAAACAGTTTGGGTCTAGATCAACTACTTTATACTGCCTCTCCAATACTAAAATAATTCATTCATTAAATTCTTAACTGAGTGTCTTCTCTGTGCAAGAAGCTGTTATATTTGCTTGAGATATAACACAGTTACTAACAGATTATTTCAGAAGGAACTTGATAATCTAGACAAGAGTATGGGCCTGACAACCCACAGAATGGGAGAAAATATTTGCAAACAAAGCAACCAACAAGGTATTAATCTCCAAAATACACAAGCAGCTCATCCAGCTCTATGTAAAAAAAAAAAAAAAAAAAGGGCAGAAGATCTAAATAGACATTTCTCCAAAGACAACATTCAGATGGCCAAAAAGCACATGAAAAAAAAAAATGCTCTACATACCTAATTACCAGAGAAATGCAAATCAAAACTACAAGGAAGTATCACCACACATCAGTCAGAATGGTCATCATCAAAAAGTTTACAAATAATAAATGCTGAAGAGGGTAGAGTGAAAAGGGAGCCCTCCTATACTGTTGGGACTATAAATTTGTCCAGCCACTATCAAGAACGGTATGGAGATTCCCTAAGAAACTAAAAATAGAACTACCATATGATCCAGTAATCCTGCTCCTGGGCATACACCTGAAGGAAAGTCTAATTTGAAAAGATACATAACTCAAAGTTCATAGCAACACTATTTACAATAGCCAAGACATGCAAGTAACCTAAATGTCCATCAGCAGATGAATGGATCAAGATGTGATACTTACATAACAAGAGAATATTACTCAGCCATAAAAAAGAATGAAATAATGCCATTTGCAGCAACATGGATGGACCTTGAGATGACTGTACTAAGCGAAGTCAGAGAAAGAAATATCATACGATATTACTTATATGTGGACTCAAGAACGATAGAAATAAACTTATTTGCAAAACAAAGTCACAGATATAGAAAACAAACTTATGGTTACCAAGAAGGAAAGGGGGAAAGGGATAAATCGGGAGATTGGGAGTGACATACACATACTACTATAAACAAAATAACTAACAAGGACCTACTGTATACATAGGGAACTCGACACCTATACAGGAAAAGAATCTTAAAAAGAGTGGCTATATGTATAAGTGATTTACTTTGCTCTACAGAGGAAACTAACACAAGATTATAAATCAATTATATACCAATAAAATTTTTTTTAAAAAGAGCATGGGTCTGAGAAGGCTTTCCAGAAGTAAAGCCTACTCTGAGTTTTAAAAGATTCAGAGGAGTTACACAGGCAAAAAGAAAAGGGAAGAAGAAAATGAAGTCATTCCAAGCAGAAGGACTAATAAGCAATGGGAATCAATTCAGAAATAGCATGTACATTCAAGGAATCTTCAAAAGGCAGTTTTATACAGCTGAGTGGAAAATGGAAAGCAGAAATTTAAAGAGTTAAGATTAGAGCTGCTGCTGCTGCTAAGTCACATCAATAGTGTCCGACTCTGGGCAACCCCATGGACAGCAGCCCACCAGGCTCCCCCGTCCTTGGGATTCTCCAGGCAAGAACACTGGAGTGGGCTGCCATTTCCTTCTCCAATGCATGAAAGTGAAAATTGAAAGTGAAGTCGCTCAGTCGTGTCTGACTCTTAGCAACCCCATGGACTGCAGCCTACCAGGCTCCTCCATCCACGGGATTTTCCAGGCAAGAGTACTGGAGTGGGCTGCCATTGCCTTCTCTGGTAAGAACCAGTCTCAAATCATGATGAGACTTGATGACCTGCTAAACAGTTCAACCTTTATTCAGTTGACAATCGGATGTTAAAAAAGAATTTTCTAACTGTGTTTTAGATCTACTAGTCTGGCAATTCTGACATGAATTTCACAGAGATAAAACCAAAGACAGGAAAACCAGTGAGAAGGTAAAGAAGCGTTCCTAATAAGGCAGTGGTTAGAACAGGAATACTAGGGCAATGATTGATTGAAAAAATATTTAGGTGGTAAAATCAGCAGAATGCATAGTACATGAATGGATGCAACAAGAGAAAGGAGAAACATGAAAGACTCTCAAGTTTCTTGGATGATGAAGTCAATAGTCAAGACGTTTCTGAAAAACAACAGATCAAAGAAAAACTTTAGACAGGTAAATAAGTACAGTTTGGACAAATGGAGTTTGAAGTGAAGATACATAAGCAGTTAGCTAAGAATCTCTGATGCTTTGGAACAATATTAATACTGGAAAACCACAGGGATAACGTGGCTTGCTTACTGTAAAGGCTAAGAGCAGCTGACTAACCCTGGGACCACCACTTCTTTGGGACAGGCAGAGGAAGGCAAACCCTCAGAAGGAATGATCAACACACTGAGAAGCTCTAGGATTAACAGAAGAGGGCAGCATTAACAGAAGTGGCAGTCAAGGGGTTGATTCTGAGAAAGTGACCAACAGCATTACTCTCCTTGGTGACTTTAGCAACAACAAGTTTAGTGATGTAAGAAGTAGAAATTAGACTGCAGTGGGATGAAGAGTAGAGTACAGAAAAGATGTAATTTGAACCAATGTAGATTGTTATCAATTTTCTAATCTATAAATTTGAGGCAGTGGGTTACTTTGAGCACTAAATGACTTACTACATGGAACCTCTCCTATAAGTAATGACACAGGTCCTCAAGCTCACTACACACAGCCATACGGGGCACCTTTCTGTTCTTATTTCAAACTCCTTTATATGGCAAGGCTTTTCACTTGATGTTCTCCCCGAAGAGTCATGCTTTCCTCAGCTCTTCACATTAAGCTCTTTCTCATCTGTCAAATATCATCTACTAAGAGAGGGCTTCCCTAAGAAGTACCCTAAGGACCCTCTCAATCATTCTCTCACATCATGATGTTTTACTTTCTTTGTAACTCTAATGATACTTTCAACTTTTCTTGTTTATTTAGAGGTAATACAGCAAAGTGATTGAGCGTGTAGGCTCCACATCAGACTGGCTGCATACAAACTGCAGTTCTGCCATTTACTAGCTATGTGACCCTGGACAAGTTGCTAAATCTCTCAGTGCCCTAATCTCCTCATCTTTAAAGGAGCAAAATAATAAAGTACTTACCTCACAGACTTCTTGAGGGAATTAAATGAGCTAATCCATGTAAAAATTATTATAAGAATACAGGTAAATTCTGAGCACTCATATTATTATATATTTATTTACTTGCAAGGATCTTAATGCGCCACTGAACTGAATTTTTCAAAATGTACTATTAAAGATATTTGAAGTTGTAATAACTCTGAGTCCAAATCATAAATATATCAACCAATAACCAAAAGAAAGAGTACTGTTCTGACTAAGCCTCAGGAAGTGTTACTTTCATAAAAGAGAATTTTTCTGGCCACAGAAGTCAGAGAGGAAAAAAAAAAAGAGTTAAGGTTCTTTAATAAGTAAGGGAAATTTTTGATAAGTTATATATAGAATTACTATGTAATTTAGATCAGCCTATAAAAAGCAAAACTAAAATATGTAGAACAGAGAAAAGAAGGTCCTGAAAAGTTCTGACCTAAGTAACTTTGAAAACAGTATTTTGACTAGGAACTCTAAAAGATAAAAAGATTTAAGGGAAAAAAAAAGATTAAACTTCACTAGTTGGTAAAGTCATTTCTCACTGGGATATGATTAACAATTATGAAACTATACATGTACAATGAGACTGAACAAACAAGTAAGTGACAGCGGATGGTGAAAACCAGGTTCTTCATTTCTGGAGAATAAGGTCACAAATAACCAAGGGGGTAAGGCTAGGATGAACCATGTGGTACTGAAGTAATGTCAAAAAGATATTAGTATGAACTTATGCTTAGCTTCATACAGAAACAGATGTACATATGTAAAAAAAAGTTATATATTTGTGTACATGGGTTAGTATACATACATATATATCCTAAGTCTGTACACTGAGGTCTAAAAGTAACGATATCCCAACAGCAATGAGCATACCCAGTGCCCAAATCTTGGTTTCTAATACCCTTCTCTAATAAAAGTAACCAAGGATCCTTAAATAAATGATTGATTATAGGGCTGGGGCAGGGAATATAAAAGATTAGCCTGGAGAATTTTGTAGTGCCAGAAAGTACAAAAGGGCTCAAAACAACAGTGGTTTCTGTCCTGTTGGTTACAGGAACCAACCAGAAAGAGGTGGAATAACTTGAGCAACAGAATACAGTATAGGAGTATAACTCAAATTTAGAAATGAATATCCATGAGTCCACACTGATAAAAATGATAAAATTAAAAAATGGGGGAGAAAAGGAACATCTCCTTTAAAGAAGAATTCCAAATAATTTTGTAGATACTCACCCCTGGAGGAGCTGGAGCTTAACTTCCCACCTTAACTTTCCCATTGAGTATGGTCTGCTCTTAGTTACTTGTTCCTAAAAAGTAGCATATGGAAAAACTTCACAGTAGAGAAACCTGGCAGGCAGGACCTCAGCCAGGTGAACAAGGGTAAAAACACCAGTGGTTAAGTCATACTGATACAGGTGCCCTTGGTATGACATGAGAATGGCACTTTAGCTCTGCAGTCATCCTCCCACAAACCCATAACTCTAGTCTAATTACAAGAAGAACATCAGACAAACCCAAATTGAGAGACATTCTACAGAATACTTGACCCATAATCCTCAAAACTGGCAAGGTCATCAAAAGCAAGGAAAATTTGAGAAGCTGTCATAGCACAGAGGAGCCAAAGGAAACATCTGGATGGGATTCCGGAACTGAAAAAGGACATTAGGTAAAAACTAATGAATAATAAATAATGGACTTTGGTTAATAGCAATGTTCCAGTGTTGGTTCCTTAACTGTGACAAGGTAACACAGAAATGTCGGATGTTAGCAATACGGGAAACTGGGTGTGGGGAGTGTGGTAACCCCCTGAAGCTTCTCTGTAAATGGAAAGTTACCCCACTGATAAAATTAAAAGTTTATTTAAATTAATTAATAATAATAGCAGGGAAGTAATTGCCTTAACCAGACTGATTTTGGTCCTTTAAGTCATGTATAAGTGGTTGGACAAAATGAGAAATACAGTTGCTACTATGTAAAGCAATCTCAACGTCAAAAAACAGTTTATAATATAGTATATGAAAGTGCCTAAAGTCATTTCATATGTGCATGTTTTTATTCCTTAGTTGATAAAGCACTTTAGGAGCAGAAAACTCTCCTCTAAGTAGGAAGCCACTCAAACTTTAGAATAAAAATTGTGGTACTAATTAATAAAAATTCCACCTGGCTTTTGAAGTCCACGAAGTTTAAGTAGTTCTACTCAAAATATATTCACTTGTACATTACTGAGACATTTCCTCATAGTCTCAGAAGGAGAGGAATATAACCATATGTATTTTAAGAAAGCACATTGGGAGTTCACTAATAACAGTATATTAAAATTCAAAATTCACAACTTGGGTAACAAAAAGTCCAGTAGAAAATGTGTGAAGGATAGATATAGGCAAATCACTGAAGAGATAATCAAAAATATCCAACCATAAGAAAAGATGAAATAGAATACAAATGAAATGCCATGTCACACCAATCAGATTGGAAAAGTCCAAGAGTCTGACAACACCAACTACTGGTAAGGATATGGACAAATAGAAAAAGTCAGTATTCCATAAACATGGGGGAAAGAGGGAAAAATGTATATTCTAAGACCAGGCAATTTGACAATCAGGTATATGACCTGGAGAAACTCTGGTATGTTGCTTGAAGATACAAGGATTTCATGAGGCACTATTAATAATAGATAAAAAATGAAAACACTCTAAATGTTTATCAACAGCAGAAATGACCAACTCCAGTACATTTATTCAATGGAACACTACAAACCAGTCAAAAACAAATGAACTAGACCTACAGTGCCAACAGGAACTGAGGGGGAAAAAAGTAAAATAAAGAAAGCAAGTTTCAAAGTGTGTATACCATGACACAACTGGATTAATAGCTGGCTAAATTTACCAGGGCAGTTTTAAGCAGCTTAAATATAAAATTAAAAAGCACCTCATTTAAATTTTACAACCTTATGAGGTAAATATTTCTATTATCTAGATTTGATAGATGCGGACACTGAGGCATGGAAAAAATTTTTAAACTTGCCTTAGGTCACAAAACTATTAAGTCGCAGAGTCAAGATTCAAGCCTAGAAAGTTATGGCTCCAAAGTCCACACTCTTCAAAAGCATCAAAAACAATGTCATGTACTACACACACACACATATATATAGTTTATTGAAAGGTAAACTGGAAGAATATGCATCAAATTCATCACAACAACTGCCTCTGGGAGGGGAGATAAGGAGAGAAAGAAAGAGGATGAAATTGGGGAGAAAAGAAGAGACCTTTCATCAGCAATGTTCAGGTAAAGTATAAAGTTCAACATTGAAATTTTAGCATTTAGTGTGTATCTCAAGCAAAAATGAAAGAGATGTCAAATTTTCTATGGTGAGTATGTGTGTTGTCCACTACTTTGGGGAATTTTCTGTATTTTTTAAACTTTTCAAAATCAAAATGTCTCCCCTATAAAACAGTATTTTAACAAAAATAAATGTAACAAATTTCCAATCTCCATATTTCAGCTTTTATTTGGAAATGCCAACAGCTAAACTGGGAGTGTATGTATGTATATACACTTTAACATACATAAGGAAAATGCATTTTTATATGGCTCAAAAGAGACAAACTTAACATACCAGAAACAGTATTTCTTACATTTTGATGACTCACTATTCTCAATGAAAATGAAGTACATATAGCACTAGCAGGAAAATTCCCTTAATATCTTTCTCTTTTTTGCTGCTGCTTTCTACTTGTTTGTGGTTTTGAAAAGGAAGCAAAAAGAAAGTCCCAAGAAATTGTCACATACTTTAACAAATAACAGCAGCCATAGATAAACATATGTGCAGTCCTTCTAAACTTAAGATTTCCCAACATACAATCAAGTAACATTCCAAAAATTTACTTGTAAATTGGTTGTCTGGAACGCAGAACATATTTTCCCATAAAGTTAAAAAGAGGATGTAATCACCAGGAAAAAAGATACTGCCTGATGAGCCAGGCAGTGAGACAGAAAAAGCAGAGCACACTATATGCACTGATGAACCAGAAAGAAAAGATAGGGTTTTCTCTACCAGTGTTTGAGGTCAGAAACCATGTTTCATTCATTCACCTTGGTATTCTCAATGACTACCAAAGTACCTGGTACCTCATAAACATTCGAAAACCTGCTGCCTACTGACTGATGTGGTAATGAAGAAAAGACTTGAGTCAAACTGTTCATCAGTTGGTGGCACTGGCAACACAGAATAGTGAGGGTTAAGACACAAATAGAAAAAAGGTTGGAGGGTAACAATGTGCAGTAATAGGAGCATCCATATATGGAAAACTGTTATCAGGCTGGTGCGGGTAGCTAAGAGAATGCCTTCACCTGTATTACTAGCTGTTTCCATTATTTGTGTGTGTTGCATAAACACCATATTCTAAGTTAGTTTGCTAATAAAGAGGCATAAGGTAGTCTCTATTGGGGCAGTGGTTATATGGGATTTTCAGGATTTTCTCCTATGACTCTTGAAAATATATTGATTTCATTTTAGTGATTATTAGAGTAATACTATTCAGAAGTGAGAACAAAATGCAAACATTAAAATAGAAATTACCTAAAATCCTATCATCCAGAGATAATGTCTTTTAATATTGTATGCATTTCCTGAAAATCATTTTGCCATATCTATGATATATAAAAAATAACACAATAATTTCTATTCCTATTTTTCTCTCAAGATTATGTTGTGCTTTCTCATGTTAGTAAATTTTTTTAAAAATATGACTTTTAATAATTGCATTTACCACACAGATTAACTGCCATTAATTTTACTAATCCTCTAGTATATGGCATTTTAACTTACAGATTTTTCACTATTATAGTAACATACTATATAAATTAATCCCTTCTTATATATAAAGCTCTACATTGCTATTTTAGAATTCAAAGTGATAATTATGATACACAGTAATAAAGCATGGAGTACTTGACTTGCCCCCACAATTTCTACTGAGCAATAATCAATAGGACACTGAACAAACAAGTAAGAAAAGAAATTTTTATTGACTTTTCTTCATTTTCTTCTTCCACATTTGGTAGGAACAAGGAAAAATTTCCACAAAATAATTCTCTGATATCAGAGAGGACAAGAATAACAAGTTAATTTCTCTGCTACAGTTACTTCTGTCTGCTACAGCCACTTCTTTTTCCACTTATAATAATGAACCATCAATTTAAAGATGAATAAATAAGATATAATACTTGTAATATATCAAACATCTCTGTATTGGTGCTTAATCTAAGCACATAAATAGTAAGTATGACTTGAAAAATTCTGCAAACAAAAGATAACGTTAACTAGTATCACTCAATGAAAAAATAGCTTTCTTTTATAATTCTTCCATATTTTTATTACTTTTTGAACGAATTAGAAAATGTCATGCACTCTCTTTCTTTTCACAGCCTCCCAATTACTCCAAATTTTATTCGAGTTGCCATAAATAGGTCAACAGCTCCATGAGCTTAAGAATCAATAACTATTTAAGCCAGTGTTAACTCATGTGGAAAAGTTCAGAACAAATCAGCATCACCTGCTTGGCTCTCTTGCACATACATAAAATTTATACTGCTTAACCAATTTTCAAAAGTGTAACTTTGTGTACATAAATTTAAAACTGAGGCCAAATTTTACTTATTATTTATTCCCAGTACTGGGCTACTGTCAAGAGCAATTAACTTTCCTAACAAATACATTCTTATAAAATTCTACAATGAAGTTAAGTCTATGCTTAATCATTCAGAAAAAGAAAATTATGTAACATACAGTAGTATAATGATGACGATGATGATAATATATAATGCTATTCTGGAACCTACTGAGAGCTGCAGTTCAAAAAGAGAAAATGTGAAAATGAGGTAAAAGCTACCCAAAATGTTTAATTCTGGCCAAAACAAAACAAAGTTCCCATAAAAGAGGCCTAATAACAATTTTTTGTTTCATTACAAGTTCAAAAGGGGTGCAAATATCTCAGAAATCTTGTATACTTAGATTTTCAAAAGCTGAAAGCCTAGTATCTAAACATAAAAGTGTATAACTTGCCCAAGAGTCCTTATTTATTACCCAATCTTAGGTCCCCCAGAGACTACTTTTTACAATAATCTCAAATGCACTACAATAGATTAATGTAGCCTGGGCTAAGCTGTTCACAGGTGTCTCCGCCTCCTTCACCCAACAGGAGAGAAAAGGTAGACCAGGGCAAGCAGAAAATAGAAAGAGACTATGTACACCAAACAACAGCTTGTAATCTTGTAAAATTGCTTCTTTTAAACTTGGATTATTATTGTCATTAACGGATAATATTTTAAAGAATAACATATTCACGGAGTAGTACAATTCCTGCCCTTACGGGTCTCTAGCTAGCTGACACGCGTTTTCTTCCCAGATAAATACATGCCTGTTGACTGATGCCTATCCTGCTGTTGCAAACAAGAAATAACTGTCCTATGAGACAAAAACCCTTCTCTCTACAGCTCCAGGCGTAACCATACGTTTGAATTAAAAGCACACTGGAACAATAACAAAAATCTTTCAGTGCATCTATCATTTAAAAGCATGATAATGAAAAGTCGTTGCTGCGACCCAGTTTTAGGTCACAAGCTTCTTTTTCCCTCCTCCCCCTAGAAAGCGGTAAACTTCAAAGGGAATGGTGGCGACCAGGAATTGTTTATCACCTCCCCGCCCCCCCCCCCCCTCCTCAAAAAAAAAAGACTGGGGAAAAACCCCAAACTGGCCAACTTGGACGGTGAGCAGGCTCACGTTGGCCGAGATAGGCTAGGCAGACCCCCGCGAGGAAAATCGGGCCTCTGGGGGCCCGCCAGGCTCCAGCTGCCGCCTGTTTAAAACGTCGAGCAGGTGGGATTCCGTGAGGCCACCTCCGTCTTACGTAACGAGCTTGTCAAAATCCCAGTTCCAGGACCTCCCCTCTCACCGCCCCCGCCCCCATCCCCCAACAGGAGCCCCAGGCCAGCCCGGAATAGAAAATCCCGAACGAAAACAGGAGACCCCCAGCTGCCGACGCAGCGGCGCGGGTGCTGCTCTCAGCACCACCGCGCCACCCGGAGCCGACCCAGCTAGCGAAGGACAGCCAGGCTCCGAGAAGCCCCCGAGCGGAGGTCACAGCCATCCACGCCACATCTCCGAGCCCAGCCGGCCCCGCTCCAGTGCCCACGGCTGTCACCGCTCCGGGCAGTGACAGCTCCACATGCCACCGCTGTCCGCGCCGCCGCCCCCGCACTCACCTCACCGCTGGCTCCCGCTCGAGAAGCGGGTCGAGCTTGGAGAGCGGTGCGGCGTCCACTCAGCGGTGGCGGGACACGAGGGGCTGAATGCCGCGGCGCTCCGAACCCGCTTAGCTCATCCCCAGCGGCGCTCCGCCCTGCGCGGCACCCCCGCCCGCCCAGGCCTGCCGTCTCAGTCAGACGGGACTCCCCCTCCCCTCGCGGCCGCCGCTGCCTCCGCCTCCTGCTCTGGCTCCAGCCGCCGCGGCCGCCGCCGCTGCGACCGGCGCCATCTTGACAGTGACGGAGGGGACGGAGGCGGGGATCGCGGCCTGCTAGCGCCAATAGCGGACCAGGCCCTTGCTCGAGGGGGCGGTGCAGGGACGCGTTGAGGGTCGCGGGGTCCTAGCGCCGGATACGCGATAGGCGTAGAAGGTGGGCGGAGCTGAGCAGTGTTCTCTCGTGACGCGCAGTGGAGTTGGGGAAGTGCGCTGTGGTTCCCCTTCGCGTGGAACCGAAGCGAGCTTGGGCGACACACACTTTCCCTTCCCCTTTCACCACAGCGAGGGTCAGGATCCGTCATGGGCCAACTGACCTGTTTCCTCCTTCCTCCCCAGCAGTCCCAGTAGTGCAGACGTTGGCTAGCCGGAGCTCGTGGCGTCTGCCTGAGCGGCAGCTCCTCTACAAACGGCACTCAGATTCCCCAGGAAACCCCCTCAGGGGTTAGCAACCACCTCCTAGTTGGTTTCGGTACCAAGATACTGCAGGTCAGGTAAAATAGAGAATTCAGGAGGGTTCTCTGAAAAGTACATTGATGAAACACCAATTGTTGACCGAAGGTGTGTAGGTTACATTGGATTAATGGGTTATGGCCTACTTACTACCCGGCTATGGTGCCACCATGAATGGCTGTTGGCAAGTTGCCTCTGAAAAATGAGGATAATAAAGGTTGATTACTGCTACTGGGTTGCTCAGAAGGTTAAATGGTATAATACATGTGAAGTGCTTAACATAGTACCTGAAAGTACTCAATGTTCAATATTACGTGGAAAAAAGAAAGAAGAAATAGGACCCTAAAAGGTTTCAAGTCAACTTTCCTAAATGGTGCAGAATAGTCTTTAACCCCTTCTACTAACCGGATTTATAGCTTTATTTCTTATCTCCATTCCTTTTGTTGTATTCAGTCAATCAACAAACATTCACTGAAACTCAAAAACCGAGGGGACACACTGGTGAGGAAAACAGAAAAGGTCTGCTCTCTAGACTGGAGTTGACAGTCTAGTGGGAAAAGGAGGGACGGTGAATACTCATGAGATCTTGAGAGAAACATGCTATAAAGGCTATGAACAGAATTCTGGGAGAGCAAACGCCAGGATAGTTTGAAAAAAAAAAGTGGTCGGGAAAGGTCCATCTGAGGGATGAGAAGGAGCCAGTAATCTGAGAAATGCCCTGGAGAATTAAGGCAGAGAAAATGGCTATGCAAAAGACCTGTGGTAGGAAGGAACTTGGCTATTGGAACGGAGTGGAGTCCATAGTGCCAGGGAATCTGTGGTGCAAAGAGGAGTCTGCCATGATACTGAAGAGGTGAGTGTGTAAGCAAGTAAGGGCCCATTTCCCCAGGCCCTAGGAAGACAAAGACGACTGGATTTTATTGTAATTGCAGCTGAAAGCTATTGAAGAGGAAAGGCTGCCTATTAGAGCAGCGAATTGAGAACAGTGATGTTTGGGGTATGACATTGTGTCTGTATTTCAAGCAATATATGGGCCAAAGGGGGCTTCCCTAGTGGCTCAGCTGTAAAGAATACGCCTGCAGTGCGGGAGCGTCAGGATATGTGGGTTGGATCCCTGGGTTGGGAAGATCCCCTGGAGGAAGGCCGGGCAACCCATTCCAGTATTCTTTCCTGGAGAATCCCATGAACAGAGAAGCCTGGCAAGCTACAGTCCATAGAGTCACAAAGAGTCGGACACCACTGGAGCAACTTAGCACTGCACAGCATGGGATTTAAAGTAAAAAACCTGGGATTGAGCCTCTCCAGCACTGAATTGTTCAAATTATATGTTCTGGTCTTCAGTTTCCTTATTAAAAAAAAAAAAAGTGAACATCACGTAAGACTGCATATGGAGAAATACCACTTTCACTGACAATTGTTAAATAATGTAATTTCTAAGTGTTTTGTATGTCATGTATAGTTGCCTAAACTGAAGTTGCTGAGTCGTGTCTGACTCTTTGCAACCCCATGGACTGTAGCCTACCAGGCTCCTCCATCCATGGGATTTTCCTGGCAAGAGTACTGGAGTGGGTTGCCATTCCCTTCTCCAGGGAATCTTTCTGACCCAGGGATCAAACCCGGGTCTCCTGCATTGCAGGCAGATGCTTTACTGTCTGAGCCACCAGGGAAGCCCTAATCAGTGCAGTGCTATTTGGTAAGTACATTTATTGGTTTATTTATTGCAAGTAGTAATCCAAATCAGTGATTCTTTTTGCATTCATTTATGAATATGTAGTTTACTGATGCTGTAATTCCAAGTGTGTTTTTCTTTTTTTGGCTGTGTCTGCCATTTCCAGAACTTTTTCATGATCCCAAACTGAAACTGTACTGAGTATATTATAAATCCTATTCTACTTTATAAGACATGTACTTTTGAAAGGTATCTGGTAAGTTCCTCTCCCACGCCCCCCCAAAATGGCAGTAGCCTTGGTGATCAGTAGGATTGTTTGCTGCCATTGGAGGGTTTAATGGATTACACAATGTGAGTTTATTATTATGATTTTTTTTTTTTTTTGACTGTGCCTGGTGGCCTATGGGATCTTAATTCCGTAACCAGGGATCAAATCCAGATCCACAGTAGTGAAAGCAATAAGTCTTAACCACCAGTGGTGGTGGTTTAGTTGCTAAGCTGTGTCCAACTCTTTCCACCCTGTGGACTGTAGCCTGCCATGGGCTTCTGTCCTTGGGATTCTCCAGGCAAGAATACTGGACTGGGTTGCCCGCCCTTCTGCAGGGGATCTTCTCAACCCAGGGAATGAACCTGCATTGGCAGGCGGGTTCTTTACCACTAGCGCCACCTGGGAAGCCCCTTAATCACCAGACAGCCAGGGAATTCCCCCATATAAGTTTAGAAACCACCATCGGAGAAATAAGAGTAAGAATTAAGTGTCAGTTTTTAGCTCAGATGGTTAACACATCATACTAATGAGGAGGACTAATGTAGGATCAGTTAATTTTCAGCACTGAAAAGCTGTGTTCTGTGACCGTAAAATGTGCCCTTTGGTCTTGTAAATGTGCAGTCCAAGATGGCCCAGACAACCTGCCGCTCTATGTATGTACAGCTACTCTAACTATGGAGAAGGCGATGGCACCCACTCCAGGACTCTTGCCTGGAAAATCCCGTGGACCGAGGAGCCTGGTGGGCTGCAGTCCATGGGGTTGCTAAGAGTCGGACCGGACTGAGCGCCTTCACTTTCCCTTTTCACTTTCATGCATTGGAGAAGGAAATGGCACCCCACTCCAGTGTTCTTGCCTGGAGAATCCCAGGGACGGGGAACCTGGTGGGCTGGCGTCTATGGGGTCGCACAGAGTCGGACACGACTGAAGCGACTCAGCAGCAGCAGCAGCAGCAGCACTCTAACTATGTATCTTTTTTAATGCTATTAATTTTCATTAAAAAATAAATGTTTCCAGCTCTGGGTAAATTTAATTTTAAAAAGGACTCTTCTGTGAAGAATGGATTAGAAAAGAGCAAGAGAGAAGGAAGCCTATTTTTTGTCACATTTCAGATAACCCAGCATTCCATAAAGTTCAAAAGATCAAGATCTTGACCTGAAAATACTGAGTCAACCACTTTTTTGTATTTTTGAGCACATCCCAGATGCAGCATTTTAAGTCTACTAAACAAAATGTTAAATCTCTTTTCCAGGATAGATCCTTCCTCCCCACTGCCCATATCATTCACAGGATTCTTCTTCCTAATGTGAGGGCATGGCTGTAGTATCAATGATTGAAAGGGGAGAATTATAACATAAAGGGGCAAGGGGGAACTCTTTTGTATGGATGGATGTCTAGATATCACTATCTAGATGGTAGTGATGGTTTCACAGATGTATACACAGATCAAACTTTGCAAGTTGCACACTTTAAATATGTATAGTCCACTGTGTGTCAATTACTTCTCAATAAAGCTGTGGAAAAAATAAGTTCAATTGGGAACCTCTCACTCTTAACTGGCAAACAAATTCACATATTTTCATCTGCATTAAGGAATGCCAATTACAGTATTGACTGTGCTCAGTCGCCAAGTTGTGTCCAATTCTTTACAACCCCGTGGACTGTAGCCCTCCAGACACCCCTGTTCATGGGATTTCCCAGGCAAGACTACTGGAGTGGGTTGCCATTTCCTTCTCCAGGGTTAAAATATTATAGACATATAATTGCAAGCGTAGTATGTAGAATGGAATTCTAAAAAGCTTCAAAAGTTGAAAAGTTTTGGGACTTCCCTGGAACTACAGTGGTTGGGAACCTGCCTGCCAATGCAGAGGACAGGGGTTTGATCCCTGGTTTCGAGGAGGATCCCACATGTCACAGAGCACCTGAGCCCATGTGCCACAACATTGAGCCTTTGCTCTGAAGCCCAGGAACCGCAATTAATGAGTCCACGTGCCACAGCTACTGAAGCCCACACACTCTAGAGCCCGTGCTCTGCAGTAAGAGAAGCCACTGCAATGAGAAGCCCGCACAAAGCAATAAAGACCCAGTGCAGCCAAAACAAAATTAAAAAGTTGAAAAGTTTTGAATGTTTCTTTTTTTTAATCAAAGATAACACTTTCTGAAAGAACATACTCAAAGGCAGTAGAAAGACAATAAGGAGCATTTGACTGCATGCTCAGGAAATGCATTTAAGTACCTTAGAGTCCTTAACAGTCATATCATGAGTCCTCTCAGCATTTGTCACAGTAGTCACAGTTAAACCCTAAATGTGATTTGGGTAAGGGAGTCTAACATTGCAGTCACGGCCAGATTTTTAAAAATGTGCCTTAGAAACTTGGGCTCCATGCCTTTTCTGAAATTACGTTATCTTTCACACCTGGAACTCTGTCTGGTTGTTTCTTAGAAATTATTTTTTTAATGCTGTGGCTTGAAAAATCCATGAAGGAAAACTATGAAACCAGTAACAGTTTAAAACACTGGAAACTCAATTATTGTACCACCTAATCCTTACCACCTGTTAAATCGATTTAAGTGCTAAACCAGAAGGTTTATTTTTTATATCTTTTTTTAAAATTTATCCATGTCTTGGGAAGAGTATTCTAGAAAGCTGTTCTTGATATCTGTTCCTTGCAGCTTTCTTATGGATGAGAAAGCCTTCCACCAAGAACTGATGGTCTTTTAGAAAATCTTCAGATATCTCCCAAAGCAGAACACATGATACCAAATTCTATTCATTGTGAAAGTGTTAGAATGACATTTCAGTGTATTTAATCCACAAACTGAAATTTATTGGCATTGTCAGATTATCATCTTTCTTCTTAAAAACACAAACCTGCGACTTCCTTGGCAATCCCTGATTAAGACTCTGAGCTTCAAATGCAGGGGGCAAGGGTTCAGCCCCTGTTTGGGGAACTAGGGTCCTGCATGCCAAGAGGTATGGCCAAAAAACAAAAAAAAACCCATAAACCTGATGAAATACTTTTCAAAGACAAAGTATCTGAACAACTTGTAAGAATAATAGTGAGAAATGTCATGTTGCAAATAACAAATTCGAAACCTGATACTTGAGAAGAGTGCATAAGGATAAGAGGGCTGCAGCGGTCTGAGACACTGCTCTCCCTCTCTGTGGCTGAGGAGTCATATCTTTGAGTCAGCACTTTCCCACAAATTTGAAAATTATCGCCTCTCAACATCTTCCTCAAGTTAATGCTTTTACTTCTCTCAACAATTCCTGCTATTAATAAATTCAGCATTTAGTTTTTAAATGATCTGCAAAACGAAGTTATTTTATGTAGTATATCTTAACTATCATTGTCTGTGGTTGAGTATTTTCAGAACGTTTTACAAATTCACTTCAGTTGGCATTTATACACAAAGCACTGTGCTGGGCACAAAAGGGAATGAAAGTAGATAAGTGCATATTAAAGGCACAAAGTATGCTCCCAGGCAGACTGAGAAGTTCCGAGCTAGGTGTCTAAATTTGTTGCTGTGGGAGCTTAGGGAAGTTGAGTGATTAATTCAGAATGTATGGATTCAAGGTGATGGATAGATGACATTTGAACCAATCAAGAGAGAACTTAGACTTTCTATAAAAGGTGTATGTGTGTGTGTGTGCATGCTCACGTGCATGTACACGCTAAGTCACTTCATTCATGTCTGACTCTTTGCGACCCTATGACTGTAGCCCACCAGGCGCCTCTGTCCATGGGATTCTCCAGGCAAGAATACTGGAGTAGGTTGCCATGTTCTCCTCCAGGGGATTTTCCCTACCCAGGGATCAAATCCATGTTTCTAATGTCTCCTGCATTGGCAGGTGGGTCCTTTACCACTAGCACCACCTGGGAGTTAGTTCAGTCGTTTGGTCATGTCTGACTCTTTGCGACCCCATGGACTGCAGCACAACAGACCTCCTTGTCCATCACCAACTCGTGGAGTTTACTCAAACCCATGTCCATTGAGTCAGTGATGCCATCCAACCATCTCATCCTCTGTTGTCGCCTTCTTCTCCCACCTTCAATCTTTCCCAGCATCAGGGTCTTTTCCAATGAGTCAGCCGTCTATAAATGGTGACTGCACCTTGTTTGGGATATGGGGGTTGGGGTGATACAAGATAAGAAAAGCTTTTCTTTTTTTTCTCCGAATCTTTATTACAGATGTACTAGAATTGTTCTCAACAAATGAAACAAATGCTCATAAATTGTTCCAACACTTTGACTCTATTTGGGAGTGGCCAAAGGTTCAAATAATTTGGAAGGATGGATATCTGTGCTGACTTGCAGGAAATATGAGTCATCTTTTCTCATGTACTCAGCACTGTTGTTACAGCTAGGATATTTGGGAAACACGAAGCTAAACAAATCAGACACTGGGAGTCTTTTTTTTTTTTTAATTGATTGGCCCAGACATGCATCCTGCAAGTGTAGACAACAGGGACGCCCTTTTTATTGTCAAAGCTTAAAGAACTCTGCCGGCAAGGGGAAACACCTGCGATTGAAAAAAAATAAGCTTAAAAATATAATACTTCTGTTTTCTTTATAATCCCTCAGACTAGGAGACAAACACATCTTTAGTCTATACATCTCCTCTAAGCGTCAGGATTGTATATTCATTTGCCTCCAGACATATAAGTCCCAAGTGCACCTGAACGCAACATTTTAAAAGGTAAACTCATTATCTTGACCCGAAACCTGTTTCTCCTATATTCTCTAATTTCTTGAATAGGACTCACTATACAGTAGTCCTGAGAAGGCGATGGCACCCCGCTCCAGTACTCTTGCCTGGAAAATCCCATGGACGGAGGAGCCTGGTGGGCTACAGTTCATGGGGTTGCCAAGAGTTGGACACGACTGAGCGACTTCACTTTCAATTTTCACTTTCATGCATTGGAGAAGGAAATGGCACCCCACTCCAGTGTTCTTGCCTGGAGAATCCCAGGGACGGGGGAGCCTGGTGGGCTGCTGTCTATGGGGTCGCACAGAGTTGGACACGACTGAAGTGACTTAGCAGCAGCAGCAGCATTACAGTAGTTAGAAAAGTCAAAACCTGTGAAGAGACTTCCCTAGAGGCCCAGTGGTAAAGAATTCCCCTTCCAGAGTAGAGGACTCAGGTTCGACCCCTGGTTGGGGAACTAAGATCCCACATGCCATGGGGATGTGCATGCAACTAAGCCCTGCACTGCAAGGAAGAGCCAGCACAGCCAAACAACAGCAATAACAACAACTACTGAATACGTTTGAATTTCCCTGATGGTCCAGTGGTTGAGACTCCACACTTCCACTGCAAGGGGGCATGGGTTTTTACCCCTGGTTGGGGAAGTTCCACATAGCTGGCAGTGTGGCTAAAAAACAAAAAACACCTATAAGTAATCAACTCATCTTTTTTCCCACTTATTCCTTAAAAATTAATCAGTCATCAAAACCAGTTGATACCATCTCCTTAACATCAAGCATATCCTTCTTCACCTTTCTATCTGTATTCCTACTGACCCAGTTAAAATCCCTGTTTTTTTTTTTTTTTTTTTTTTACTTGAAATCAACTAATTGGATTCCCAGTCTCCTGTCTTTTCTCCTTTATCCATCCCTCCCTTTGTTGCCAGGCTGATCTTTCTAAAGAAGAAATATGATCATTTTTTCCAGAGATAGCTTGAGGTTGCTAGCTTCCTATTTTCCTTTCTTTCTACTCTGGGTGGAAAAGTTCATCAGTGTTCAGTCGCAATGTCACCTAAGAGGAACAGGGTGTTAGGATCTGTTCCTGGTTCTTCGCTTCTCTTCTCCAGCATGTTGACACCTCTCATTCAGAACACTTTCAGGCTCATGAGAGGAGGCTCTTAATGGAACTTAAGAAAGCATTTAAGCCTCCGCTGTCCATAAGCACTTAAGATTGCCTTTGCTCAGTCGTGTCCGACTCTTTGCAACCCTATGGACTGTAGTTTACCAGGCTCCTGTGTCCATGGGATTTTCCAGGCAATAGTATTGGAAGTGGATTGCCATTTCCATCTCCAGGGGATCTTCCCGACCCAGGGATCGAACCCAGGACCCAGGTCTCCCGCATTGTAGACAGACACGTTACCGTCTGAGCTACCAGGGAAGTCTTAAAAAGCTGCGCCCAAAGCATTTAAGCCTCTGCTGTCCATAAGCACATATATGCATACAAAGAGATGGATTGGTTAGTTATATTAAGGACAAAGTTAATCCAGAAGGGAAAAACTCTAGCAACTAGTTTATTCAGGATTTGGAGAATAATAGACATTTAATAATAAAAATTTAAATTAGAAATAAGCAAACATAAAAATCTCCAAAGCCTCTCCTAGGGCTAGTTTAGGCCCTTATGTCAGTCACTTTACTATCTCCTAGAAATAAATATCCTTCCTCTACATTCTCAACTTACAAGTCTGCAAGTTTTCATGTTTGATTGTAATTATCTTAACTGCATTTGAAATTTAATAAAATCAGCATATTGATTTAATAGAATTTAGATGTTATAATTATAATTTACAGAGTTTTAGATTATACTAAGAAGGAAACAGAAGTTGAGATGAGGCTATCCTTTATTTGAATGTATTAGAACTGAGGTGGAAGAATAGCTTTTAGAGAAGGCACAGTAGAGCAGTGCTGGCAAGCTCCTGCCTGCCTGTGCAATGCTGTCTGGAAAGTAGTGAATCCTACAGGGAAGAAAGCAGAACCGTAGAGCCCTTGATGTCAGGTTGAGGAGAGTATGTAACAATACCATTCATCTTTAACCACCTTTGTGATAAAAGGGAATGAGGAGTTAATGGAGTTATCAAAAAAAAAAAAAAAAATATATATATATAGTCTTCCATTTCAGATTCTCCTGGTGATCACACAGCACAAGGCTCTATTTGCCACAAGGTTAGAACCAAGTATTGAAATACTAGCAGTAATAAAAATGGTCATCAGTTGCAAATGAGAATCTTAAGGGTGGAGTTCAGGTAACATATAGGGCAATTGGACAAGGGTAGGGCTAAATGGATTGGATTACAGAGTGATTGAAGTGGGGCCAGCAATTAGAAGTGGATTTAAAATGTATAGTGTGACCCACGTGGTGTTGGCTTTATGAGAATGATATTTTCATAAATTGACTTCATGTTTCTATAACCCAGAACATAGGAGTTTTGAGCAAGAACCTTAGAGATCATCTAGTGAGCATTTTATTTTCCAAAAAGTGAACATTTACCTACTTGTGATTTGTCCAAGGTCATAAACATACAATAGTGAGAGGAGTTTGAAGACTAGAATCTAGATCCCCAAGTTCTTTGCTTTCTCTATTACAAAAATATGAAATCAGTTCTGAGAACTCAGTATTCTAAACTCTCCATGAAGTAAGCTGGATATATAGGAAAATTATTGTTTAGGAAAAAACTGAAAAACTGAAAAAACTGAAAAAACTGTAGACCAAAGCCCAGGCCTCACAATTCCTGGGCCAGTAATCTTCTACTAAACCACATTGCTTCAGAGATTAAAAGAAAAAAAGTGAAAACTTAAAAAAATGCCACATGTCTAGGCATAGAATTCACTCTTTCAATCTGCAGGTATTTTACTGTTGTTATATGCTGGGCAGTCCTCTAGGTGCCATAAAAAAGATCACAAGATTAAAAGATTTATTTTGTAAGAATAGATTTCTATTTTGCAAGACTAAAATTTGAAGGTTACCTAATTATCAGGGAGATGCACATGCCTTTTGGTAGTTGATAAGCTAGCAGGAAGTATGTCTTGGTATAATACAGTATTGAAAACATTTTCACTTTCACCAAAGGATGGGTTTCAAAGTATCTACAGTATTACCTGCTACCGTATTTTTGTGTGTGTATATATATATATGTATATATATATATATATATATATATATATATATATATAAAATCTGACAATGCCAAGGTTATTGAGGCTGTAGGAAAACTGGAACTCAATGCTCTACTAGGGGGAATGTCAAATGGCCCAACCCCTTTGGAAAGCAGTTTGACAATACTTACTAAAATTTAAAATGCATATACCCTACAATCCAGCAGTTCCATTTCTGGGTATATACTCTAAAGCAATTTTTTCAAACTGTAATTCATGATCCATTAGTGAATTGTGAAATCAATTTAAGGGTTATAATAAACATTTATTTTTTTACAAATGAAATAGAACAGAAATACCAGGGTAAGGATTATTTTGTGAATTTTTGTGCACCACCTAGATTCTCTCTTTCCAGGACTAAATGATTAATTCTCTGAGCTGCTAGATATGTTGCATCCAACAGCTTTTGGGTGAGTCTCTCTGTAGGACTGTCTCCTGGAAGAGAGCTACTTGCCCAAGGTCACACACACCCTCTTCCTGGGTGCAGCTATATTTCAGTAACTGAGCAGTGCAGGTATATAAAAGCCTGATCCCCTTGCCCTGATTCCAAATGACTGAATAATTACTGCAGCAAATGTGGGATCAACTGAGGCCTTTGTTATCACTTTGTTGGAGCACAAAACTACCTCTGCCCGTATTCCTGCTTCCTTTACTTCCCAGCAGGTACTTATTCCAGGACACTCCCTCATAAACAGCCTGTACACAAATTTCTGTCTCAGATCTACTTGCCAGGCAACTCAGCCTGTGGTAATATGTGCATGTATGCATGTCGATGGCACCCCACTCCAGTACTCTTGCCTGGCAAATCCCATGGATGCAGGAGCCTGGTAGGCTGCAGTCCATGGGGTCGCTAAGAGTCGGACACAGCTGAGCGACTTCACTTTCACATTTCACTTCCATGCATTAGAGAAGGAAATGGCAACCCACTCCAGTGTTTTTGCCTGGAGAATCCCAGGCACGGGGGAGCCTGGTGGGCTGCTGTCTATGGGGTCGCACAGAGGCGGACACGACTGAAGCGACTTAGCAGCAGCAGCAGCAGCATGTACAGGAACTTAATATAAAAATTATTTCTTAATGTGTATTGGCCATAAAAACTTCAGAACTCCTGCACCTAGGGAAAGTCATGCCCATATGCACCAGGAGACACTATGAAGATGTTTGTTAGGGTATTGTCCACAGTGATGATGACAAAAACTAAATGTCCATAGTCATGCAATGGAATATTATATAATACTTAAAATTAGTGAAATCTCAGATATAGAAAACAAGCTTATGGAAACGGGGCATGGGGGAGGGATAAATTGGGAGATTGGGATTAATATATATACACTAATATATATGAAATAGATAACTGTTAAGGACCTACTGTATAGGGAGCATAGGGAGCTCTATTCAATACTCTGTATGGGAGAATAATTTCAAAAAGAGTGGATATATGTATAATTGACTCACTTTGCTATATGGCAGAAACTAACACAACATTGTAAATCAACCATATTCCAATAAAACTAAAAAAAAACTGTCTAAGAAAATTAGTGAATCTACTGACATCTAGCAACATGAACAAATTTCTACAATAAAGGACACTTACAAACTTTAGGATAGTGGCTTCCTCTGAAGAAGGCGTGTGGGAAATGAGATGAAATTGGGGCTTCAGTTGTGACATTGTATTGTTTTTGAAAGAAGTATCTAAACAAATACAGTACGATGATAGCATTTATTAAATTTGTAAGAGTACATATGTTTTTGTCACTTTTCTGAATGTTTAAAATATTTTAAAATTGAATTTTGTTCAATGAATTATTACTGCAGAAAATCTACATTAAAAAAAAAAAGCATTTTAACTTTATCTTACTATCAGGAAGTAACGAAAGAACAGCTAACAAGGTCACTTCCTCTTACACCAGCCATTTGGTCACAATGTAATGGCTCATGGAGTCCAGATATTCCAGTTATAACTGTTTGGCTGTTTTAATTACATTATTTATGCCCCCCCCCCCCATTTTCATTACTACTAAATTCCATGTAATAAGAACAATACTGAAATCTTTTAGGAGTTCATCAATATGTCTGTTGTACTCTGTGACACCAAAAGTGGAAGTTGCTCAGTCATGTCTGACTCTTTGTAACCCATGGACCGTACAGTCCATGGAATTCTCCAGGCCAGAATACTGGAGTGGGTAGCTGTTCCCTTCCAACCCAGGGATCAAACCCAACCAGGGGATCTTTCCAACCCAGGGATCGAACCCAGGTCTCCCACATTGCAGGCAGATTCTTTACCAGCTGAGCCACCAGGGAAGCCTGTGAAGCCAAAAGAGGGAATTGAAAAAAAAAAATACTAAGCAAGGTATTTGGTTGACCATATAAATAAGGTCACTCTGGTTTAATAGTAGCTTCACATTAGTGGTGACAGGCTTAAAGTAGAGAGGATGAGAAAGGACAGTAGAAATATTATTACCAGGGTCTTCCCTGGTGGTCTAGTGGCTAAGACTCCACACTCCCAAAGCAGGGGGCCTGGTTCAATCCCTGGTCAGGGAACTAGATCCCACAAGTGGCAACTAAGAGTTTGAATGCCATAACTAAAAGATCTTGCATGCTGCAACAAAGATCGAAGATTCCCTTGTGCCACGATTAAGACCTGCCACAGCAAAATAAACAAAATAAATATTTTTTTGAAAAAGGAGAAATATTATTACCATTACATTCCTGAGTCTTCACAACATTGCCTTTGTATTATATAGGACACCTAGAGTGCAAATGAAACTGGCCAAGTTGTATTAGAGGAGGAATTCAGTAGAGGCTCGTATTATTATCCAAAAGCATGTGTAACAGATCTAAGGAATGCACTAAAAGAAGTAAGCAGAATAAAAGTGTGGCCAGTAATGAAACTATGAATTAGGGTAAGAAGTGGTTGTGGCTTTGGGAGAGTCTCTGCTGGATTTTACTTGACCCTTCATTTTACTTACTTAGGTTTGGTTTTCTTTTTCTATAGAACATATGCGAAGTGCAACCCTTTGCCTATGCAGACTTAATATGATTTACAAACTTTAAT
Organism: Bos indicus; assembly: GCF_029378745.1. Classification (NCBI taxonomy): domain Eukaryota; kingdom Metazoa; phylum Chordata; class Mammalia; order Artiodactyla; family Bovidae; genus Bos; species Bos indicus. Next base: position 12,694,727 of record NC_091769.1, read on the forward strand.
ACAGAAGCTATTTTAATACTTCAACCAATGCATATATTTAGGGAAAAGAAAAACTGTGGAATATTAGTAAGTCCTATGTATAAAAACAACCAAAATAAAGCAAATCTTCATAGCTTAATATGAGAACAGAGTGAACCTATTTATAAGGAACTACAGTAATGCAAAATAACTCTAAACGATGATACGTAGGGGTTTCCAAAGTAACAAGGAAGTTGAAACAAGCACATTTGGAGGTTAGAGTCTATTAGAAATAGTTGCAGATGGAAGTTTGGGGGAAATTGTTAATGCCTACCTCAGTCCTCAGAAATAAGAATTCCAAAAAATTTGAGTAACTGGACCATAAGCTGATTTGGATAAATAAGAATATCACTTAGACAGGACACATATATGCTGCTAACTAAGGTGGGTCAGAAAATATCTTCCAAAATAATTTGTTCTTGTCACTGTTACTGCTTGGAATTGTGAGAAAAAGATCTATGGCTTGAGTAAGTGCACTGTCAATGAAATAAGATTTGTTACAATGAGACCTGTCTACTAGATGTAGGAAATAGGAAAGACACTTGAGACGTGTGTTTTCTGTGTGAAAAAACTGTGCCTTGGGAACAAGGTTATTAGCTCATAGTTCCAGGGAAACTTCACATTCAGGGCCTAAGAAACCTTACTCAATGTTTTTCTATTTGACCTAGTTAAATTTCTTGGAATAGGAAGTTATGATGCTAATTTTTTCAAGAATCGTGCAGATGCCTCTGAGAAACTTTTGTCCTTTAAAACTTGTAACTACAGTATAATCTATAAAAATTTTGAATCACTATGTTGACACCTGAAACTACTATAGTACTGTAAATCAACAATATCTCAATAAGATTTTTTTTAATTTAAAATATCTGTAAATTTAGAGGGAACAGGGAAAGGAATTTTTGTGAAGGATGAAGACTAGAAGGCCTACACATGAGGCAGCTTTCAGGCAGACTGTTTATTTGTTTGGTCTTATTCACAGCTGAGACTCTATTAAGACATTAGCAAATCCTAGTCCAGATTTTGGGACAGAGGGGTAAATACTTGACCTTTCATTTTCAATTAACCATTTCCCTTCCATTCCAAGTACAACCCCAACTACATCTTTTTTTATTTTTTATTGGGATAATTGCTTTACAATATTGTGTTGGCCTTTGCCAACTACATCTTAATCATTTTGTCCTTTTGAGTATTTTGTGATCAAATCTATAATTATCTGAGGGACTTTTCATATCTTTCATCTTTCATTTTGTGAATATATATTGCCCCGGTTTTTAATTACATGGCTTATATCAATTTATGTGTTTGGGTAGAATAATTGTTAATTATCATCATTATTAAAAACATTCAGGTCTCTACGTATATCCACACAGGTTGGCATTTACAAAAGAAATTCCTCAGACATATTTATTTTCTTCCATCAACCAAAAATAGCCTCAACACAACACAATTATATTATGTAATAAATTTTTGGTCTCCTATTTTTATCACTAACACCCATCTCAAACCCTGAAACCTCAAAAGGAATCACATAGGACTACATACCTTGTTGATATTTAGTAGTCATCTGTTCTTATTGCGTTGGTCTTTGCAGTTCTCATGTAACGATGACAATCATTTATTTAGACCATTAGTTGTCCTTAATCCAGTTTTGTGCTAGAGTCTCTGGAAAGGCCACTTTAATCTTTAGTGAAAACCTTCAGGGTAGAAGCTCAGAGAACTTAAAATTTTTGTTTTAATAATCAGTTACCTACTTTAAGACCCTCACATGAAAAGTTACACAAAGTACCTTTTCCTGTGATCTCTTCTTCTTTTTTTCCCCCTGTCCTCTTTGGTTTACAACAGACACAGTTATGTTACAACCACATAGCAAAGTTTTGCAACAGAATGGCCTTGAAATAGAATGCAGCCCACTTGAAAACTTAAGCAATCATATGGAATAAACGAAATGGTGACTGCTAGGCTTCACGTGTTTCTTCTTATAAGGAAGTTATCACCTTTTTGGAAGACTGTATTAGTTTTTTCAAAAAATATTTCACTTTAAAAAATTATTTACTTATTTACTATTTTTGGCTGCACTGTGTCTTCATTGCTGTGCTCCGGCTTTTTCTAGTTGCGGCGAGTGGGGGCTCCTTTCCAGTGGCGGTGCGCGGGCTTCTCATTACAGTGGCTTCTCCAGTGGAGCTCTAAGCTGCAGGGCTTCAGTAGTTGGGGCACATGGGCTGAGTAGTCGCAGTTCGAAGACTCTAGAGTGCGGGCTCAGTAGTTGTGGCCATGGGCTTGGTTGTTCTGTGGCAGGTAGGATCCTCCTGGATTGGGGATTGAACCTGTGTCTCCTGCATTGGCAGGTGGATTCTTAACAGCTGGACCACCGGGAAAGTCCAGGAATGTTATTCTTTCATTGACCCCATACCTCAGCTATATCAGAGAGTTTTTGTAACATACAGTCATAGTGCTACAGCCAAGAAATAATCCTATTATCTACAAGTGCTGCTTTAGTCAGTAAAATACAGCTTCTGAAAATAAGTAGTTGCTACTACTTGGTCACTACTCTAGTGTTTCTCATCTCTCTTAAAAATGATAAAATTACTGAGGGCACATAAACCCTTTAAAAATTTACTGTGTCTGCATACTTGAGCCGCATCAGCAAATGAATTAAACAGCTGCAATAATACTTTGAAACCAAAGCTTGATTCTCAAAACTGTTAATCTCTGTTTTTTGGGCTTTCTCTCTTGTTTGTTTGGGGGTTTTTTTGGCAAGAGACCTCATTACTCTGGCCACAGATGACTTGCTTGAGTTTCAAAGTTTTCCTTTTTCAATTTTGATTCCGATATGAAATTGAAATGATAAATAAGCAACATATGGGCCACTCTGATAGACTGAAAATTCTCCTTAGGCTGCACGTGCCTCCTGATAACGGTATAATATGCTGTCATTGGAACTGCTGATCTGACTCTCTCAAAACACTTTGTAAACATAGGGTACCCACTCAAAGTCAGCCTAATAAGAGTAATTCTTCCACATTTTTCTCCATGTCTACCAAATAAGATCATTTTTCATGTGGAAACTTGAAGAAAGTTAAAAATTTTTTTTTTAGTAGCTGTAGGTAAATTGCAGGGTACCCATAAATGTCACAAGCCGGGGCAAACAATTCAGTAACACAGTTTTCCTAACCACGAAAAAGTGTGTTCAGCCAGTTAATGGTCTCATGATCTCTCTAAGGACTTTAATTGTGTGACTAGGAGCACCCTTATGGTAATTAGGTGACATTAAAATTTCAGAAAAAGAATGGTTCCAGGGCCATATAAGGGAGGGACAATCAAGAGGCAGGGGACTTGTATATACCTATGACTGGTTCGTGTTGAAGTATGTCAGAAAACCACACAACACTATAAAGCAATTATCCTCCAATTAAAAATAAATAAAAACTTTTAAAGGTGCTAGTTTCCTTCCTTTCTTTATTTTTCTATAGAAGTTTCTTGGGTTATTGTCGTTGGGATGACTTACTTTAGATGACTGTGGGGTCGTTGATTTATTCTAGAAATTAGCATTTTTATTAAATGGTCTAACAGAAAACTCATACACTATATAAGCTTTATCAGCACACTTACATCCTTCATGTAGCACTTGAAACTGAGATGTTGCATGAAATTGTCTTCTCTTAATCTGTATCTGAAGCGACTTAGCAGTAGCAGCAATCTGTTTTGTAGGTAATTAATGAAAAGTCATTGTTCACCTGTATAGCAGAACGAAAAGGATGGCTTAATTTTGACCTGAAAAATGAAGAATTTCTTTAATTTCTGGCAATGTCTACACGGCACAACAAAAGGTGGAGATTTGGTGTGCCCTCAGTTCCAGTTATTTTGAGAAATGGGGAGAACTATAATAGTGTGCTCTAAATTACTAGGTTTAGGTTTGACTCTTTACATCAAAATATACATCATTGCTTAAAGAATGCGGCAGCATGTTCCATGTTGCTGATGATTCCCATCAGAACAAGAAAACAAGGAAAGCAGCTATTATAGTCTTTAGCAAGAGTAAGCAAGGAGATTTCGCTTACGTGCATTACAAAGCAAATGTAATCATTTAATTTGCAGGAAAGAATAAACCATCACATGCTATGATTTCCATATTGCTTCTCATAGATTGAGTGAAAACTTTATTTGTAATTTTGTCTTCATTTCAAAGTATATTGATATAAAGGAGCTGGAATTCAATTCTTGTAGAAGTTAAATATGATTCTTTAACTAAAAGTTTCTTGACTTGGCCTCAGATTTATGGTTCAGATTACTCTTGGTTTGCTGGCTTGGTTTAGAAAACCGAACACCCTGTACAATTCTGAATTAGAAGTCTCAGGAAAAAAAAATTCTTTCTTAATTACAGAAAAAAATTCTACTTTCTTAATTACACTGTATTTTATAAGAAGATTACTCATTCTAAAATTAGCCCTCGATGATGGCAAAACAGCTGGATGCAAAGTGAAAAAATTCAAGGACTCCTACAGTTTTAGACAGTTTCAACCACCTCTTTTGATTCTTAATCTTATATGTTTTACAGTGATATAAAATACTCAAAACTATGGTACATTAAAGTATATTTAAGTCTGGTGTGTATTGGTGTTTATTTCCTGCTATAGGTTAACAATCTAAAAATAGAAATACTATCCATTTTTTAATGAGGTTTTGTACATAATTCTATAAGGGTTTTCAGAATGAGAACTGAACTTGCTTTTTCTTGACTAAAGTTTGCACCTGGCTGCAAACAGAGGCTGTTGGAGACCTGTTACATTTTTGCTCAATCTGACGATCTTTGTCTTAAAAACAAAAACAAGAGTTATTTAACATACAATAAAAATAAGTTTTGTCAAAATTCCTAGTGTTAAAACTACCACTACGATCAAGATACGGAATCCAAGCCCCACCCAGATTCCCTTGTCTACCCCTTTGTGAGCAGACTCTCACCCTACCCTTAACCAAGATAAGCCCAAATCTGTTTTCTGGTCCTATAGTTTTGCCTTTTCAAAAATGTCATATAAATTGAATAATATGTACTTTTTGAGTCTGACTCCTTTCGCTAAGCAAAATGCTTTTGAGATTCATCCATGTTCTTGTGTGTGTCAAGAGTTTATTCCCCTGCAAAAAAAAAAAAAGTTTATTCTTTTTTTATTGTTGAACAGTGTTCTTTTTATGGATGTAAAAGTTTAACCATTCCCAAGTCAATGGACATCTGGACTGTTTCTAATTTTTGGTTATTACAAGTGAAGCTACTGTAAACATCTGTGTTTAGGGTTTTGAATGAACATAAGCTTTAATTTCACTCTGGTAAATACCAGGGAGTGAGATTGCTGCATTTGTGGTGATTCTATGTTTAACTTTATAAAAAAAACGAAACAAAACAAAACTACCAAATTGTTTTCTAGAGTGGCTCTACTGTTGTGCATTGGCCTGCAACAAAGTATGAGAATGCATGAAAGAATTCAGTTGCTCCCTGTTCTCACCAGCTCTTGGTACTGTCAGATTGTTTCAGTTTAATTATTCTAACAGGTGTTTTATAGTATCTCATTATGGTTTTAATTTATATTTCCCCAATGATGAATGATGTTGAACAGCTTTTCATTGCTTATTTGCCATCCACGCCTCTTCTTTGGTGAAGCCCAATATTTTATTGGGCTTGTTTTTTTCCTTATTATTTTTTTGAATGTGGAGTTCTTTATATACTCATCAGATATGTGATTTGCAAATATTTTCCTCCTATATAGCCATCTTTTCATTCTCTCAATTGTGTCTTTTCATTATCTTAAAAAATATTTCGTTTTGCTGAAATCCAAATTAATCAGTTTTTCTTCTACAGATCATGTTTTTGATGTTGTATCTAATTACTCTTTGCCTAACCCAAGGTCACAAATATTTTTTCCTATTATTTTCTTCTAAAAGTTTTATTTAGGTCTGTGATCCATTTTGAGTTCATTTTTTTGAATCAATCTTTATCTTTTAATTGAAGCATTTAATCCTTTCATGTTTAATGTAATTACTAATATATATGAATTTGTACCAATCGTCTTGTTTTCTCCTTTCCACTTGTTCCTCTGGTTCTACTTTTATTTGGCTTTTCACCTTGTTTTGAATTATTTTTTTCTTATTTCAGTTTTTTCCCCTCTACTAGTTTCGATTTTGTATTCAGTTTAGGTTTTTTGTTTTGTTTTGTTTTGTTTTGTTTCATGGCTAGTCAACAGTGCTATTTAAAGTGTAGTCTTGGGACTTCCCTGGAGATTCAGTGGTTAAGACTTTGCCTTCCAACGTCGGGGTTTGTACGTCGGGGTTGTGAATTCAATCCCTAGTCAGAGACCTAAGATCCCACATACCTCACGGCCAGAAATCCAAAGCATAAAACAGAAGCAATATTGTAACAAATTCAATAAAGACTTTAAAAATGGTCCACATTTTAAAAAATCTGAAAAAAATAAAATAAACTGTGGTCTTGAACATCAATGTCAAGCTGGGGGCTTGTTAGAAATGTAAATTCTTGGGCCCAGCTGACAACTAAATCAAGACTCGTGTTTTAACAAGCCCTTCAGATTGTTCTGATGTGTGTTACAATTTCAGATGCACTGAAATTAAAGCATACATATTTATCAAAGTTCTCCCCTTCTCCCAGACAGCAAGCACTTTACATACTTTAAATCCATATACTCGCCTCCAAGTTTTATGTTACTGTTGTATTTTAAATCTTTTTTTAACCTCAGAAAACTTTATTCTTGTTCTACATAATCAAGATCTGTTTAGTTTAGCTTTACCCATCTTGACCACTTTCTCTGCTCTTCATTCATTACTTTTTAAACCTTTCATCTGAGATCACTTTTTTTAAGTACATTCTTCAGAATTTCCTTTTATGAACATCATGGAAGCAAACTCACTTAGCTTATCTAAAAATATGATTTTTTTTTATCTTCTTTTTTGAAACATTTTTTTTTCCTGGGGGTAAAATTCTAAGTTGGCAGTTATTTTTTTCTCCTGAAGGGACTTAGAAGCCTATTTCTCAGATGGTCTCTTTGTCTTGATATTCTGCTATTTCACTATGTTGTGTTAAAACGAAATTATTTTTTGTTTTGTTTTTAATTCTGCTTGGAATTTAGTTGGTATCTTAAATATGTGTTTTGAAACAGACTGGTCCTTGAAAATTCTTAGTTATTGTCTCTTCAAATATTGCCTCAGCACCATTTTCTCTTTTCTTTCTTGCTAGAAAGCTGAAACTCCAATACTTTGGCCACCTCATGCGAAGAGTTGACTCATTGGAAAAGACTCTGATGCTGGGAGGGATTGGGGGCAGAAGGGGACGACAGAGGATGAGGTGGCTGGATGGCATCATCGACTCGATGGATGTGAGTCTGAGTGATCTCTGGGAGTTGATAATGGACAGGGAGGCCTGGCGTGCTGCAATTCATAGAGTCTCAAAGAGTCAGACACGACTGAGTGACTGAACTGAACTGAACTGAGAACTCCGATTAAATAGATGTAAGTCAGAATGTCTTATTTATCCTCCATATCTATTAACTACTCTTTCAAGTTCCCTTTCTTCTGTTTCTTTTAAATTATGCTGGATATCTGCTATAGTCAAATTCTTTGGTTTATTACTTTTCTCTTCATTAGTGTCTGATTTGCTGTTAAACCAGTCCATTGTGTCACTGATTTCAGTTATTGTTTTTATATTCTAGAAATTCTATTTTTAAAATATATACTGTAGAATTTAAAATATTCTATGGTTTCTTAATTTGAATAGGTGTTTTCCACTTTTTTATTTCTTCAAAAAAATAAAGCGTAGTTATTTTACCTTCTGTGTTCCATAATTCAAATATCTGAATTCTTTGTGGGAGTTTTCTGTTGTTTCTCTTGGATATTGTTTTTATTGGTCCTCACTCAATAGTAACTTAAGTCTTGAGAAGCTTAGTGTTTGTTACTGGGAGACGCTCATTTTCCTTAGAAAATCATTTGTGTATTATTGAAGTACATTCCTCCAGAAAAGATTTACATTTATTTCTTTCATATACCAGGACCTACTCAACTTACAGTGATAGAACTTTCCTTGGACCTATTTTAGCTGTATCATAAGTTAAAATTTTTCAGGGACAGATTTTTTTTTTTATCCTTGGTTCTGCTCAGCACCACTGGAATTTTCCTTGTAGTCATCTGAGGATAACTGGGTGTGTTGAGTGCGTAGCTTTTTCATCCCTACCCATAAGGTCTAAGTAAAACTTGGAAGAGAGGTCTCCTACAGGATTCACTAATGCCTAGGCTTTACCTTCTGTCCCACTACCTCCCCTCCCCCGACCCCGCTCTGCACCCCCACTGAAGCCAAAGCTGAAGTTCACCAGCTTGAGCAAATGTCTTAGGTCAAAAGTGATCTCAGGACACAGGGTTGAGCAACTCCAGGGGCATCATTTTTGTGAATCGGGTGTATATGGTGCCTGCTAGTGTTCTTCACCTAGACAGTGCTGTCCACGTACTTGTCTGGGCTCTACTTCACTTCTCTTTGAACTTACAATTCCTAGCTTTCTAGTCCATGTTTTGGTGCTTTTAAGAGGTTTAGGATTTTTTTTTTTTAATTCAGCTTTTTAAATTGTTTTCAGGGAATTCGCTATGTTCCAGTGGTTTAGGATTTGACTCTTTTACTGCTGGGGCTGGTTCGGTCCCTGGTTGGAGAATTAAGATCCCGCAAGCTGCATGGTGCAGCCAGAAAAAAAAATTGTTTCCACTAGGAAGGGCAGTCTGAATGTCTAGCCTGCCATATGCCTGGAAATGTAACTCTCAAAACTCAGCTTTATAAACTCTACAACTTATAGAACTATCTAACAGCCTAATTTATTCAAATAATAATTACCCCCCCCCTTTTATTTTCTGGCCCCAAAGTTTAAATTAGGAACAATTCATTGGAATTATTAAGACTCTGTAGTCCCTGGTACTTAACTATTCCCTCATGAATTTAACTAACACACGTATTGGATTTACATTGAAATACCAAAGTAGCTCAAAGCTTGAATAGTGACCACAATTTTTAAAATGTTTCTTAGAAAATGAGTACATTAAACCAGAATCATGTGTGTCAGTTGCATAAAAAGTGCTGCGTCTCCATAGTTACATTAAAAATAACAAGTACAAAGGGGAAATGTCTTTTGGTGGTTGATAAGCTGAAAGGAAGTGAGTTTTGTTGTACTAGATGATATGGAATGTTTTTAAGCTTTTGCTCAAGAATGGAAGGTTTCAGATCCTCTTGTATTACCCCCTTGTTCAAACGTAAGCAAAAGTAGTAATGGAAAAAACACGTGTAAGACTCAGTGTATTGATATAATGTCGAAAAACGATGCAGAGATCCTTTTTTGTGGTTTATTTAATTCTCTCTGTTATTTATAGTATTTGCTCTGAAGCATAACTCAATAAAATTCTAGCAATTAAAGGGAAAGGAAATCTGTCTTGGCCCAATATTATATTAGCCTGACTCTCCATTTGGAAAAAAAATTATTTTATAACACACCAAATCAACCCTGGAGACCACAGAGTCCATTTGTGTTTGGTATGTAGTAGATATTCAATAAGTGTTGAATCAATTAATTAATGGACAGTATATAATGGGCAGTTGTAAGGAAAGCATGCAGTGGCTAAAATGTTTATTTGATCAAATTATGGGAAGAACACTACAGAAGGAAGATTCCTGGGATTCAGTCCCTATTTAGGGCCTTGTAGTGCTATATAGCCTTGGGTGTTCAGTTTCGTCACTTGCTCTACTCTTGGGTCAAACAGCATTCTAGCTCCCTGTACATAATGCATGATTTCCCAATGCAATGTCCTCGTCCTTACAGTCCTCTGTCTAAACTGTCCTCCTCCATCACTGTGTGACTAACCCTACCTAGCTACGTCATCTTAGTTCTTAATACAAATAGTCTCCTACTAGGCTTTCCTGGTGGCTCAGCAGTAAAGAATCTGCCTGCCAATGCAGGAGTCACAGATTCAATCCATGAGTCAGGAAAGGCCCCTGGAGAAGGAAAAGACAACCCATTCCAGTATTCTTGCCTGGGAAATCCCATGGACAGAGAAGCCTGGTGGGCTACAGTCCATGGGATCACAAATAGTTGGATACAACTTAGCGTCTAAACAACAACACAAAGCTTTCCTGACATCCCCCAACTAGAAGTTACCTTTCCCTCTGATCTCACAGGTTTTTTCTCTTTGAACTTAGTGGTATCATTTGACACTTTATGGCTTGTCTTGTGATCTTTCATGTAGCTATCTATAGTACACTGTTTCTGATAGTCTGGAAGTTCACGAGGGTAGGGCTCTTCCTGCTATTTTTTTGTACTCTCTTCGTAATACCTAGAAAAGTACGTTGAAGATTATGTGTACTCAGTTCCTATCTGCTAAGTCTGAAAATAGAGAATGATAATGCTTTTCTTGCTAATGAGGGAGGTCTGTGTCAGATGATAGCTTGAGGCCATTTCCAACATCTAGACCAATGCTTGTGAAGCCCTGATTGGGAAGGCTGGACATAAATCAAGAAAATTGTACCAGTTATTTATCCATTAATGGGAGAAGAAAAGAGAATACTTGGATAGATCAGAGCCCATTTAAAAGAAGAGGGAAATTGATGATACAAGAATAGAAAGTGACTCGAGCAGTAGAGCTTATTCTAGTCTAGTCATTTTAAAAGTTCTTTTCTCAGCTGCATTGTGTATGTACACACACACAAACACACACGCACACACCTGTGTGTAGCTGGTGTATTATGTGCCTAATTTTGAGAGATTCTCTGAGAAACTGAGCCAGAAAGTGAATCGTATTTTTAGAATATAGTTAACAATTTCATAGACATACACACTCACCTAGAGCCAGACATCCTGGAATGTGAAATCAAGTGGGCCTTAGGAAGCATCACTTCGAACAAAGCTAGTGGAGGTGAGGGAATTCCAGTTGAGCTATTCCAAATCCTAAAAGATGATGCTGTGAAAGTGCTGCATTCATTATGTCAGCAAATTTGGAAAACTCGGCAGTGGCCACAGGACTGGAAAAGGTCAGTTTTCATTCCAATCCCAAAGACAGGCAATGCCAGAGAATGCTCAAACTACCTCACAAATGCACTCATCTCACACGCTAGCAAAGTAATGCTCAAAATTCTCCAAGCCAGGCTTCAGCAATACGTGAACCGTGAACTTCCAGATGTACAAGCTGGTTTTAGAAAAGGCAGAGAAAGCAGAGATCAAATGCCAACATCTGCTGGATCATCAAAAAAGCAAGAGAGTTCCAGAAATCATCTATTTCTGCTTTATTGACTATGGCAAAGCCTTTGGCTGTGTGGATCACATAAACTGGAAAATTCTTAAAGAGATGGAACTACCAGACCAGCTGACCTGCCTCTTGAGAAACCTGTATGCGGGTCAGGAAGCAACAGTTAGAACTGGACAAGGAACAACAGACTGGTTCCAAATAGAAAAAGGGGTACATCAACGCTGTATATTGTCATCCTGCTTATTTAACTTCTATGCAGAGTACATCATGAGAAACACTGGGCTGGAAGAAGCACAAGCTGGAATCAAGATTGCCAGGAGAAATACCAATAACCTCCAATATGCAGATGACACCACCCTTATGGCAGAAAGTGAAGAAGAACTAAAGAGCCTCATGATGAAAGTGAAAGAAGAGAGTGAAAAAGTTGGCTTAAAGCTCAACATTCAGAAAACGAAGATCATGGCATCCGGTCCCATCACTTCATGGCAACTAGATGGGGAAACAGTGGAAACAGTGGCTGACTTTATTTTTTGAAGCTCCAAAATCACTGCAGATGGTGATTGCAGCCATGAAATTAAAAGATGCATACTCCTTGGAAGGAAAGTTATGACCAACCTAGACAGAATATTAAAAAGCAGAGACATTACTTTGTCAACAAAGGTCTGTCTAGTCAAGGCTATGGTTTTTCCAGTGGTCATGTATGGATGTGAGAGTTGGACTATAAAGAAAGCTGAGCACCAAAGAACTGATGCTTTTGAACTGTGATGTTGGAGAAGACTCTTTTGAGAGTCCCTTGGACTGCAAGGAGATCCAACCAGTCCATCCTAAAGAAGATCAGTCCTGGGTCTTCATTGGAAGGACTGATGTTGAAGCTGAAACTCCAACACTTTGACCACCTGATGCGAAGAGCTGACTCATTTGAAAAGACCCTGTTGCTGGGAAAGATTGAGGGCAGGAGGAGAAGGGGAGGACAGAGGATGGGATGGTTGGATGGCATCACTGACTCAATGGGCATGGGTTTGGGTGGACTCTTGGAATTGGTGATGGACAGGGAGGCCTGGCGTGCTGCGGTTCATGGGGTCACAAAGAGTCAGACATGATTGAGCAACTGATATACATTAGTTTTTTTTTTAAATGTCGTTAACAAATTTGTTTGCCTCATGACTCACTGATGAGCAGGTTAAGGATAAATCCAAGCTATGCAGTGTTTTTCCTGGAAAAAATGAAGCACACTTAAAATTCTAGTTTTCTTGGTAAACCTGTGACCAGATGGCCCTCATAAATAATGCATCAAAATATGGTTAGAAATGGAAAAATTTGTAGTGTGTGATAAAATAAAAACATCCAATGATCTGATGTTTTACTTATTTTGACTTTCGTTGTGATTTTTGCCAGGATTGCCAGGATCACCAATAAATTGTCATGTACTAAGAATGGAATAAGTTCTGCACGAGGAGACTCCCTAGCTATGAAACCTTGAATAAGTTACAGGCTTTCTGGGCATTGGATGCTGCCTCTGTTAAATGGAAAAATATTTTATTTGTTCAAAGATAGAAGACAGGATCAAGAGCTCTCTTAAGACTCCTTCTAGCTCTTATGGAAGTTGGAACTATAAAGAACAACTGGGGTTAAAGCTTTCACACTATTGAAGTAGGATGGGAAAATAAGCACTTTTAAAATCTGTAATAATAGGCAACAAAAATGTAAGCAGAGTTGGAATCATGCCAAGTAATAAGAGATCCAGGCAGAAAATGTCTTTTCAGACGTAGTCAGCTACCTTAAACCAGTGGCTGTTCCCTTGGGGATTTCTGTAGCCTTCAGCAAGGGTTTTGCCATATAATGTTATATATATATGTATGTATGTATATATATAAAGAAAGAAAAAAGATAAGGGAACATTTTTATACTTCAAAGAAAGCATTGTATGGGAAATTTCTTTCTTCATGGATTCATATTTTCAAAGTATAAATCCATTGCAAAAAATGGTATTTCATAAAATGTATGAGCAGAGAAAGAACCCTAGCTTCAGTTCAGTTCAGTTCAGTCGCTCAGTCGTGTCCAACTCTTTGCGACCCCATGGATCGCAGCACGCCAGGCCTCCCTGTCCATCACCTGGAGTTTACCCAAACTCATGTCCATCGAGTTGGTGATGCCATCCAGCCATCTGATCCTCTGTCGTCCCCTTCTCCTCCTGCCCCCAATCCCTCCCAGAATCAGGGTCCTTTCCACTGAGTCAACTCTTCACATGAGGTGGCCAAAATATTGGAGTTTCAGCTTTAGCATCATCAGTCACAGCTTACATCTGGCTTAAATAAAATCTCACAACTGGAAGGAACTGCACAGCATCATCTCTTTTTTCAATAGTGGTAAGTAAGCAGCATGTATTCTTGTTGTGGAGCATAGACTCTAGGTTCACAGGGTCAGTAGTTGTGGCACACGGCCTTTAGTTGCTCTGTGGCATCTTCCTGGACCAGGGGTGGAACCCATGTCCCCTGCATTGGCAGGCGGATCCTTATCACTGAGCTACCAGGGAAGTCCCATCATGTCTATTTTTGGAAACAGGCAGCTAAGGCCACGTGATCATACAGCTAGGGGAGCACAGAGTAGAAACAAAAAGCCAGTTCTCACGGAATAGGCTTCCACCCTATTCTATCTTCTGCTGCACCAGACTGCCCCCTATGGTTCATTCTGGATGCCTTGAGCTCCACGGAAGAGACAGGAGGACTTGAGCTGTACTTTGTTTTTAAAAAAACTAAGAAAGTGAGAAGCTAATGGAACTGAGAGTCAGAAGACCTGAACCCTTCCACTTATAACTGTGACCTTGGAAAACCATTTAACATCTCTGAGCTTCAGTTTCCTCATCTGAAATAGCATCTCACACTGTCACTGAGGCAGAAATCAACTGAAGTAACCTATGAGAATGTGAAAGTACTTTATAAATTATAAACCAAAGTGTGGTTGTTAAGAGAAGAAATTCTTATCTACTTGGTAAATTAAGGAATTAGTTATCATAGGGAATTCCCTAATGGCCCCGTAGTTAGGACACAGTACTTCCACTGCAGGGGTTCAATCCCTGGGAATGAAGATTTCACAGGCCACAATGATATGGCCAAAAAAAAAAAGAGAGAGAAATTAGTAATTGCAAAACAATAATACCTGATAAAAACTCTGGGTGAGTATATGTTAACAGAGGGTGGCTATTAGCATGTATAAAAATCAATGATCCTGTAACAGAAATATCCTGTTTATTTATCGTAACAGTCTAGCATAATCACTTTTCATAATAAGTCTCCAGGGAATCTTCCATAATGTGCGGATGCTGGCTGTAAAAAGAACATTATGTGAAGATACATGTCTCTATCTTCCCTAACACTTTGCATTATCAATCCTTTTGAATTTGTGAACCCCAAATGGTAAAAACGGTATCATATTTTATTTGAATTTGCATTGTTCTGATTATTAGTGAGGCTGGCATCTTTTCATCTTCTTATTGAAAGTGTAAATCGATAAACCTTTATGGAAGCCTGCTCAATAGTACCAAGTAAAAATTTAAGCGCACACACTTTTCAAACCAGAAAAGGTCCATTTTTCATCAGCTCCTTTAGAGAATGCTTGCGTATAGATATAGAGGCATGTGTAAGGATTTTCACTATAGAATTGTCTGAAATAGCAGACAACTAAAAACAACCCAAAGAACCATCTAGAACCACCACAAAGAACCACCACACTCCACAACAGTGAAGCCACGGCAAGGAGAGGTCCGTACACCAAAACGAGAGAGTAGCCCCTGATTGCCGGAATTAGAGAAAAACCTGCACAGCAACGAAGACCCAGCACAACCATAAAATAAATAAAATTTTTTTTAAAACTTCATGGTTTTTTAAAGTGAGTTGCAGAATAATATATACAATACAGCATCGACTTTTTAGAAAATAAAAATAAAACTATATATTCTATATGCATATGCTGTGCTTAGTCGCTCAGTTGTGTTTAACTCTTTGCGACCTCATGGACTGTAGCCCGCCAGGATCCTCTGTCCATGTGGATTCTCCAGGCAAGAATTCCATGGATCAAACCCAGGTCTCTCACATTGCAGGCAGATTCTTTACCATCTGAGCCACCAAGGAAATCCAAGGATCCTGGAGATATATGCGTGAAAATACTAAGCAAATGTCTTGAGAGTTACATGACAAACTGAAAACAGGTTACCTAGGGGAAGGAGACAAAGTGTGAGCAGGTAAACAAGGGACACTTGTATTCTTTATATGGCTTGGATCTTTAAAACAAGAATGTATTGGTTTATTATTTGATAATTAATAAAAAATAAAATATAGTTAAAAGTGATACTGAAGAGTAAAATATAAAATTTAAAAGAGAGAACATAATTATTTCAATGTGAGGAACAACTTTTAGGTTACAGGAATTTCTTACATTTTTCAGAGTTGCAAGATAAGAATGAGTTCAACTAAAGCTGAATTAATATGATGCCTGTCATTCAAGTGAAGAGTGAAAAATGTAGTCAAAAACCAAAATCATCTAAAATATCTGGATATTTGATATCATGTAGAAATTGATGCAGAGTAGGCAATGGCACTCCACTCCAGTACTCTTGCCTGGAAAATCCCATGGATGCATCCATGGGGTCGCAAAGAGTCGGACACGATTGAGTGACTTCACTTTCACTTTTCACTTTCACTTTTCACTTTCATTCATTGGAGAAGGAAATGGCAACACACTCCAGTGTTCTTGCCTGGAGAATCCCAGGGACGGGGGAGCCTGGTGGGCTGCTGTCTATGGAGTCTCACAGAATCGGACACGACTGAAGCGACTTAGCAGCAGCAGCAGCAGCAGCAGCAGAAATTGATGATGTTTCTTCATTTTTGTCCAGATAACAAGTAGACATAGATTGAGGTTCACCCTTCATGTCACTGGTTTTAACTTACTTAAACAATTGTTGTGTCCCTTATTAATATTTTAAATTGAGTAGAGTACATTTCAGTGAGATCGACTCTTTTTTTAGCATTGACTCTTTCCCCTGATCACAAAAGTATTCTATGCTTATTGTGAAAAGGAAAAATATTTGAAGTTGTGAAGAAAAGATTATCATGTCCCATCATCAAAAACAGATTATTAATGTTGTTAGGAGTTCCAAGCAGGGAGGAGAATAAGGGAGTAATACATTTTTTACACATCTTCAAGTATAATTTTAAATTTTATTGTAGCCATTAATTTATTAAAATCAAATTTAAATTTTAACTTTATATTTTAAAAGTTTTACTTTTTTATATTAAAATTTAAATATTTAAAATTTAAAAAACCCACATTCTTAGGTGTTTTTGCCTTTGCATTTAGGTGTTAATGGAATTGAGCTAATACTATGCATATAGTTGTGTAGCTTCTTTCTTAATTAACATTTTATTGTAAGCATTTCTGCATATCACCACAGATTCTTCAAAAATATTAATAATGGCACCAGTTCTGAAGTATAGATGCACTATAATATATTTGTCTGTACGTGCTCAGTCACATTTGACTCTTTGCAGCCCCATGGACTGTAACCTGCCAGGTTGCTCTGCCCAAGAAATTTTCCTGGCAAGAATGCATGCTGGAGTGGGGTGCCATTTCCTCCTCCAGTGGATCTTCCCAACCCAGGGATCAAACCTGAGTCTCTGGAGTCTCCTGCCTTGGCAAGCAGATTCTTTACCACTAGTGCCACCTGGGAAGCCCCTGTTGAGCCTCCAGGGAAGCCCACTTATCTATCCGTTCTCCTATTAAAGGAAATTAGCTTGTTTTCATTTTTTCACTATTATGCTTAACCATGAAGAATATTCTTTCATATGATTCTTTTCTTCTCTGTTTGATTATGTCCCTTAGGGTATATTCTTAGAAATGGATTATAGTCTTGTGCTGGTTATTTTCCATTCCTCTTCCACCCCTTCTCTGCTTTTCTTCATTCTTCTTTGTCTCTTTATAGATTGCAAGTCTGGAATCTCATGCCTTTGGCTTCCTTGAGCTTCATTCAGTTGGTGGCACCAGGAGGAGATCAAGAAGCAAGAAGAGAGAGAAGTCAAGGTTTCTCCTTCTCTCTGTCTTCCTGCTCTGAGGCAGTGGCTGTCCCTACCTCCAAGCCCTGCCTCCGCCTTCTTTCTTAGCAGTTCCTCCTCCACTGTTCTTGCCCTTACTGAGTTCCATAAGATTATTTCCTTGCCTTGTCCCTTTATCTCTAGGGATGTTGTTCTTTGACTGGCCTCAACAACCCTTGTTTACTCCCTTAACCTGGGCTACCCATCTGTAAGTAGTCCTTTTACTAAAGTCTCCTCATTTGAACCATCCTGGAAGAAATCCCTTTCCTTCTGGGATTCTGACAGACACATACTGTTAAATATATTCTTGACTAGATATTGCCAAATTGCATTGCAGAAAGGTTATATCCAGTTATACTTCCATTTGCAGTTTGTGAAAGCCTGATGAGTTGAGCTTTTAAAATAGCAGTTGATTTTTGAGGGCATTCGGTCTCCTGTTTATTATCTGGTAGCTTCCTCTCTGATGTCACTCATAGGCAAAGGGTTCTACCACAGGCCATCTAAAGAAAAGTCATGCACAACAAAGGTGGAAACATTGGGATAAGCAGTTATGTGTCATTTACAACCCTGAAATTCACAATGCAAGGAACCCTGGATTGACACCTGTGAAAGCAGAGAGGAACACATTCTGCCTGGGTACACAAATACTATGATGTACTTTGGGATGTCACCTCATATGTAGATGACAACTAAATTCTAGCCCAGGAAACCAGTGGGGATGCAATGCTGTTGCCTGTAGGGTGTTTTTTTGTTTGTTTGTTTGATTTTATCTTGTTCTTGCATGTAGGGTCTTAGTATTCACTTGGTGGAAAAACTTATTCTTGGTCTTCCAAGCCAAGTTCTTCTTGGTTTTCTTAGGAGAATAATTTGCAGATACATGGATTATGAGAAAGAGAGAGAATCCACAAAGAAATTTTCTTCCCTTCTCAAAGAGAGGAAACTATACTTGCTGGCATTTTTCACAATGGTTGCTAGAAAGTAGTTGAGATTTTAGCCGAGTAATATCTTTATATTACAGCTGACTCAAGATACAGGTGAAAACATTGTGCTTTTCTATTTTCTTGCAAAATATTGAGACACCTAGTGGGCACAACATGAAAATGTCTTTATGGAAAATGGTGAGTTCAGTCAATGCCCAGGTAAGTGATATTCAATAAGTGCCTCAATGCTTAATTCTACAAAAGTATTCTTTTTCTTGGCTGTGCTGTGAGGTATGTGGAATCTTAGTTCCTCAATAAGGGATCAAACCTGTGACCCTGCAGTGGAAGCGTGGATTTTTAACCACTAGACCACTGGGGAAGTCCCTACAAAAATATTCTTATTAGAAAAATGCCCAGAGTCGAGAATCAGATCAACCATTGACTCATGTTAGATAATAAAGGTATATTATTATCATAGATTTTATAGAACTTTAGTAGTTTTCAGAGTCCTTTAAAATTTCTTTCCATAGCACTCAGTATAGTAGTCTCCCCAACTAGACTCAGAAGGTAGTTGCTATTGTTTAATTGCTAAGTCATGTCTCTCTCTTTTGTGACCGCATGGACTGTAGCCCGACAGGCTCCTCTGTCCATGGGATTTCCCAGGTAAGAATCCTGCAGTGGGTTGCCATTTCCTTCTCCAGGGTTCTCCCTGACCCAGGGATCAAACCCCACATCTCCTGCATTAGCAGACTGATTCTATACCACTGAGCCACCAGAGAAGCCCCCTGAAGGTAGGGGCCACTCTGATTTCCTCCCAGCACTAGCTCAATGTCTAATACATAAAAATCAGATGCCCAGTAAAAGTTTGGTTAACTGAACTCATCTGAACAACCGCCCAAAGAGGTGGGATATTGTCTGATTTTTTTCTAGGTGAGGGGAAAAAAAGATCAGAGAGTAGAGACAGTTGTCTTCTAGCTAAACAATAGAAGAGCCAGCTGTGAACCACATCCTATACTCCTTGACTTTTGCCCCTGTGCAAACCAACCATGTGGGAAAGCCTCCCTTGCAACCGTTTGGTGTCGTTTCAGGGGCTCCGAAGAGCTCTGGTACCATAGTTCTTTATGTTGCAATGCAGAAGAGAATTCAGTGAGAGGCAAAGTGACAGATTAGAATTGTGGGGGTTGCGGGGGGGCAAGAAGGGTGGGCAAGAAATGCCACAACCTGAGAACTTACTGGACTACATTTTTATAATCAAAGGAAAAGTGGAAAGGGGGAGAACTTTGTCTTTTTTGAGTAGAGATCATGCTTCCATTCATCTGTTTCTCCTCAGGAGGAAGTTTTCTTGTCCTTACATAATCAAGCAAGGTCCACAAATTACTGTTTTTTTACTGTGTGCAGAAAGCATGTCCTAGCGATCGTTAACTTATAGAGCTCACTGGACAGTATGTGGGTCTCATGCGACCATTGTTTTATTGTTTGGGGGCATGGCTAGCGCTTTCTGCTGTACGGTTTTGTTGCTAAGCGAGCCTGATGGTTTTGTGGTTAGGGAAACCTGCTTTCTTGAATAATCATTAACTTACAGGGGTCTCCTATATATTTTCTACTTACAATCCCCCAGTGGGATTAGCTATTTAGTCACCTATTTTGCTCCTTTACTCCGTCCCTATCACCCTTGCTTACATAAATTCTTGTTGCCCTTCTCCTCTGACTTCAGTTAGCAGCATCCATCTTTATTCCATTGCTTCAGACACTTTCGGAAGGTCATAGTGTTTAAATCAGGGGTGGTCAATCCATGACCCAAGTGAGGCCCCAGCAGGAGACTTGCTCAGAGAATTTTCCACATTAGATTAATTGGTACTGATGCCGAAAGCTCAACCTCTATGCACTGGTGGTGAATCGAATCTCAGAGACAGAGACTTGGTTGAAGAAGAAACGAGTAGCTTTGCTTTGCCAAAGCGGGGATAACGGTGGGCTTATGCCTCAGAAACTGTGTGTCCCAACCAGGGAGGATTTGGTGAGGAGTTTTATAGCAATGGTTCAAGGGCAGGTTTGCTGATTAGATTTGGGTGTGTGCAGGGCCTGTACTCCTTTAATCTGGCCTCAGGTCATTTCCTGATAAATTTTTCTGGTTTTTTTTTTTTTTTTTGTTACACCACACAGCTTTCAGGGTGTCAGTTCCCCAGCCGGGGAAGGGCTCTGAAAACCAAGTAGGAATTGC
Source organism: Bos indicus (assembly GCF_029378745.1). NCBI lineage: Eukaryota > Metazoa > Chordata > Mammalia > Artiodactyla > Bovidae > Bos > Bos indicus. Next base: position 12,715,234 of record NC_091769.1, read on the forward strand.
CTTTTTTGTAAGAAACATTTACATTTGTAAGGGAAATCTCCCCTTTCTATGTGGAAGAACCCAAAACTCTAGAAACCATGGTGGGAAGGCATCTTAAATCTGCATCACTTTACTGTACTTTTCCTGTTAACCTTCCAAAACCGACTCTCCCTACCCTAAACATCTTTTGTCTTTAGTTGAAGAAGTTATTTAAAATGAGGCCATTTTGGTGAGTTATTCAATTTCCCTGGGTGCCTCCCACATATTTATGTAAGTAAACTTTATATGATTTTCGCCTGTGAATCTGTCTCATGTAAATTTAACTCTTAGACTAGCAAAACATCGGGGTTTAGAGCAGAGAAAGGTGATTTATCGCAGGGCCAAGCAGGAGAATGGGCAGCTTGTACTCAGAAAACCTGAACTCCCCAGTGGGCAAAATGTGGGATGAGGGTTCATCTCAAAGAAAGTTGTGTGACTTTCTTCTGGTTGGTTGGTTGTGAGGGTGGTGTTCTAGGAATCTTGTGCTCAACCTGAAGATACCACCCTCCACCTGGGTTCCTGCAGAAGAACTCAAAGATATTGTTATATACGTTTCTTCAAAAGGACAAGGACCTTACCCCCACACTATTGTCTTTGTTGGTTTCTTGGTTTTGTCATGCCATGGGCATGTGGGATCTTAATTCCCTGACCAGGGATGGCACCATGCTGCCTGCTGTGGAAGCACAGAGACCTAACCCCTGCACCTCCAGTGAAGTCCCTGCATTTTTGTTTCTTGACTGCTCCTCCCCTGTTTCTGTATTCCCTCTCCTCCCTGATTAGCAACTGTTTGAATCATCCCTGTGGAACTCACCAAAGGTCTAGGACACTGAATTAAGCCTATGTCCTACAAACAAGAAACATGAAGGGTTTGTACCCAGGAGAGCCCCACAGTGTCTTGCTTAGTTTCAGTTTGTTTCCGCTTTCTGGCCATTGTGAATAATGCTTCTATGCATGCGTGCTGAGTCACTCAGTCATGTCTGACTCTTTGTGACTCCACAGATTGTAGTCCGCCAGGCTCCTCTGTCCTTGGGATTCTCCAGACAAGAATACTGGAGTGGGTAGCCATTCCCACCTCCAGGGGGTCTTCCCTGACCCAGGGATCAAACCCAGATCTCCTGCATTGCAGGCAGATAAGAAACTGTTAATTCTAAGTTATAAAATTTCTTCAGATATTAGTCTTCAGATATGTTCTTGGGGTCTGTGATTTCTCAAATCTGAGAAGTACTGCCCCAGGATGATTCCACTGCTTAATAAATAAGCTGATTAAGTCACACAGTTAAAGGAAGCTTCTATGATTCATAGCACAAGCTTGCTGTCTTTCTTATCTGTGAGAAGTGAACATCTTGATTTAGGGTCTTCCCAAGTTACCTGGGGGCTCCCCAGGTGGCTCAGTGCTAAAGAATCTGCCTGAGACGCTGATTTGATCTCTGAGTCAGGAGGATCCACTGGAGGAGGATCTGGAGTGGCAACCCACTCCAGTATTCCTGCCTGGAGAATCCTATGAACAGAGGAGCCTGGCAGGCTATAGTCCATAGGGCTGCGAAGAGTTGGAGATGACTGATTGACTGAGCACACGCGCACACACACACACACACACACATGCAAGTTATCTGTTTTGTTCTTGAATGACAAAACCCACCATTAGCAGTGAGGTTAGCTCTTAACTAATAACTCTTGTGCATGTTGATCCAGTCCAGATGCTTGGCAGCTTTTAGTTCTCCAAACTTTTGGCCTGAATACTGGTAATATTTCCTCCGGCTGAAAGTCAGCAAAAAGAATCACCTGGCCAAACATCCCCATTCAGTCTGCTTTTCTTCCAGCGCCTCCCAGGGGAGCTCTCTGGACAAACAAAGCTTGTTGACCCAGTTTGGAGGCCTGGAAAATTATCATGTGAGTCACTGAGACGGCAGAGCTAAGTGCCAGGCCCTTGAGAAATTATAAGCACAGCCCTCCAGGGTCATTTGTGTCCCAGTAGGATGTGATCTGGAATCCCATAGAGGCCTGCCTCTTTTCACCCAGCCGCTCCTCCCAGAGGTTTCCAAGCTCCTTGGCTCTGTGTATGGTGCTGCAGACGCCCATTCCTGTTTTTTTTCCCAGCAGGCTTTAGCTTCAGCCATTCAGAGAGCAACAGTTCAGTTGTAGGAAACCAAAACAAACCCAGATACTTAGAGAAAGACATGTAGTGTTGTTTGGAGCAAGGCCACAGGCTCTTTCAGGAAAGGAAGTGCTGAAGCAGCTGTAAAAGTTTCAAATCGAAGACCAAGAACCCAGAGGCAGTATTTAAAAAAAATACTCACGGGAGTGAGGCGGGGCCTTGAAAGAGGGCTTCTAAATTATCTAAGGAGTGTTTTATAATTATCTAAGGAGTGTTTTATAATGTTCTAAAGATGTTACTTCCTAAATTTCTCCAGGAAGAGCTGGAGAAACATAGTCAGCAAAGCAATGTGTGGGTAACTGTTACATTTAGATGGGGTGGACAGTTTATAGTGAAAGGTTGTTATTGAGCCATGAAAGTTTGAGATTCTCGGCCTCTGGAGGAGAGAATTCAATCTGGGGCCAGTGACGAGGCTTGATCGCTCAGAGCTTTTGTGTAATAAAGATTTATTAAAGTATAAAAGAGATAGAGAAAGCGAAAGAATGCTAAAAGCTTTGCTGGTCCTCAAATAACTCTCCCATGGGTTTAAAGAACTGCTGGGGAGGGGTGAATACCAAGGTTGGGACTTCCAAATCCCCAGTACAGCTCAAGGACAAAGGAGTAGGGGTCGATAAAAGTAGGGAGGGAGAATGGTCACTAATGGCCTTTATCTTCTCCTTTAAAAAAAAAAAAAGCAACATCTTGTGTCAAGGCTTATTCTAGAGTCTTAATCATCAGAAGGATGTGGTTTTAACACAGAAGTTGATCCAGAATTGTGTAATTGTATAAATTCATGTTTGGTGGGTGTTTTAAGAGGGTGAGTGACGATTACATTATTCCCATTATAGAAATGGCATACGAAGCCTCTCTCCTTCATGGTTTTGGAGGATGAACTTCAATGCCTGGAAGAACTAGAAAAAGGCCATTTGATTACCAAGTTTTTGGTATATTTAGCACCACTACTGTCTTCCCCTTACTTCACTTCTGACTTTCTCCCTTAATCCTTTCTGCTTCTGTCGGATTCTGACATAGCTGGCAAAAATACAGGAAATTTGCAGAAACAGGCTGTTCACTTCCCACCCTGGTGCTGTCATTGCAGACTGCTTCAGAGCTGCTGTCTCCTGGGCTTGGACAAAGTGTCAGGCATCCGTCTTTGTCATCACAATCCGGGTGTCTGCCCTGTGTGCTGGGTACCTTGCAGAGCCAGCAGACCAGCCCCAGGCATGCCCTCTGGGTACTTAGACTGAAGAGGGGACTGTAGAGACTACCCGAACTAGACAGTGGAGATAAAAGAGGGGCAGATCAGGTAAAGGTAAGCATTTCATGTGTCTAACTGAAACCTTGTAACTCAGACTGGGACTTGAACCCACAGTCTTTTGTTTTTTTTAATCTTTTGAAAGAATAATTGTACGTATTTATTCATTTTTGGCTGTGCTGGGCCTTCCTTGCTGCGTGGGCTTTTTCTCTAGTCTTGGTAAGCAGGAATGAGTCTCTAGTTGTGGTGCGTGGGCTTCTCGTTGCGGTGGCTTCTTTTGTTGAAAAGCACAGGCGCTAGGTGTGCGGGCTCAGTAGTTGTGGCTCCCAGACTCTAGGGCACGGGCTCAGTAGTTGTGGCACATGGGCTTAGTTGCTCCAAGGCATGTGGGATCTTCCTGGACCAGGGATTGAACCCGTGTCTCCTGTATTGGCAGGTGGATTCTCCACCACTGAGCCACCAAGGAAGCCCCACCTCCACCCCCACGGTCTTTTAACTGAGATCATGCACGTGGTCTCGGGACTTAATAAAGCTGAGGTTCTTGATGTTTCATCACAGAAAGCATTCACTGAGAGACAAAGTGATAGATAAAAAGTGGATTTATAATATTTAGGGAGACTCACACCCCACAGACCAAGTGTGGGCCATCTCAAAAGGCGAGAGAGGCCCTGAAATGCGGAGTGCTTAGTTTTTATGGGCTGGGTAATTTCATGGTAATGAGTGGGAGGATTATGAATATTTTCAGGGAAGGGGATTTACAAGAATTGGATCACCACCCATTTTTTGGCCTTTTATGGTCAGCTTCAGAACTGTCACGGCTGTGTCACTGAGCTTGTGCTAATATATTACAATGAGCTCAAGGCCCATTGGAAATCGTATGTCTTGCCACTTTGGATCTACTTGGTTCTAACCAGTTTTTGTTACATCCTATGACTAATGTCATTCTTTTAAAGGTTGTCCCTGCCCACTTCCCTCCTGTTTCATAACTGTATCTTCTTGATACATGATAGCAATGTGCTAGCAGCATGGTCCATTGGTACTCTGTGATAATGGGAAATGTTCTACATCTGTACTGTCCAATATTGTAGCCACACATGGCTACTGAGCACTTGATGTGTGGCTAGTGAGAAAATGAGGTTCTTATTGAGTTTAATTTTAACTAACTTAAATAGTCACATATCACTAATGACTAAAACATTAGAGACACTAGTGTTTTAAAAGATAGCAGAAAAGGGAATTCCCTGAAGGTCCAATGGTTAGGACTTCAAGTTTCCACAGCAGGGGGCCTGAGTGCCATCCCTGGTCAGGGAGCTAAGATTCCACAAGCCCTATGGTGTGGCAAAAAAAAAAAAAAAAAAGGAAAGAAAAAGAATAACTGAATATACACTTGTATATATTCTTTTTTGTATTCTTTTCCATTATGGTTTATCACAGGCTATTGAATACAGTTCCCTAGACTATACAATAGGACCTTCCTATTTTCCTCTCTGTACCTCTTTTTACACAGCTGTGAGCTGGGGCTAATAATGCCCACTTTACGGTGGTGTTGTGATAGATAAGACGGATGGGGACGTGGGTGGAAGGAAGGAGCCATTTTCCAGTGTACTCAATCAAAAAAACTGGCCACAAGTTATTAATATCTGGGAGAGACAGAGGAGCCCCAGGAGATGTGTATCCTTTTCACAAACTGTTAGGGGAACCACTGACCCAAACCGCCCTGCCTGGCCGAGCACCACAGTAACCGCTTGCATGAGTTATCTTACAATAGGAGGTCCTTACAAGTTACCACCAACCAGAAGAATTCAGGAAAGTTCAAAAAGAGAGAGGAGACTCCAGTCTATATGGCCTACCAACCTCCCAGAATCCTTCTCTCTGGAATCCATCTTGGCTGAGTGATGCACGCGCCACCAGGAAGGACCCTGAGTCAGAATAATTAGCCAGAGACAACCCGGAAACTAATCCCATAACCATAAAAGCCAAGACTGCAAGCTGTGTGACAGAGCAATTGTCCTGGATGCCCTCACCCAGCTGCTCTGCGTCAGGGCTCCTCTTCCCAATAAAGTCTCCTGCTTTGTCAGCACATGTGTCTCCTCAGACAATTCATTTCTGAGTGTTAGACAAGAGCCCACTCTTGGGCCCTGAAAAGGGTCCCCCTTCCTGCGAAAACCAGGGTGTGGATTAACACCTGTGTTGCATTAACAACTGTTGAAGTTGCATTAAGATCTCACATTCAGACACTGATGAACCTATTTGCAGGGCAGGAATAGAGATGCAGGCGTAGAGAACAGACTTGTGGGCACAGCAGGGGGAGGAGAGGGTAGGACAAGTTGAGAGAGTAGCATTGAAACATATACATTCCCATATGTAAAACAGATAGCTAATGGGAAGGTCTGTGTAACACAGGGAGCTCTACCTGGTACTCTGAGAACCTAGAGGAGTGGAATAGGGTTGGGGGTGGGAGGAAGGTTCAAGAGGAAGGAAATATATGTATACTTATGGCTGATTCACATTGTTTTATGGCAGAAACTAACAACATTGTAAAGCAATTATCCTCCAATTAAAAATAAATTTTAAAAAAGATCTCACATTCACAGCTCCTTTTACTTTTTCAGTGGTTTCACTGGAGTGTTCCACTTTTATTCTGTGTTCTGTTCCCATCATCTCTCCCATCAGCCAGTAGTGTGATGTTTATGCAGGTGTTGACCTAGTCACAAAAACTTGCAACAAAATTCTGTCCTCTAGAAGGCATCAACTGTAATCTCTGCCACCTGAGAATCCCATATACGGCTCCCACATGACTGTGAAGAAATACTTTGTCCTGCTATCTCCTCCTTTCTCTGCTGAGTCTGCGAATACAGGATACACAGGCACGCAAGAACATTCCAGCAGCTCAAGTTTTAGTCTAACCTTTACATATCCATTTGCCTGTATCTTCACGCCTATAATTATTTAATTGCTTTCTTGTACTGCCTATAAATCAGAGCTCTGTTATCTAAGAAAAGATCAGGACAAACAACCGTAGAACCAATATTCAGGCAAACCCTTTCCCATCTTGTTGTGCACAACCACGCCCCCTGTTGACTGAGGTGTGCCAGTTTAAAACCACACACACAACAATTCTCTATAGCTCGACTGAGGGAAAATCGACATACTACACATTACGCTATTTGAAGTGCACACTGAGGAGCTTTAATGTGTGCACATGCCTGTGAAACCACCACAGTCAAGAAAATGAACATTTTTATCATAATTTTTCCATTTTAGGATCAAACTGGGTGAGCACTTCCAGTTCCAAACTAACTGGTAGAAGCAAGACCTTCCTCTTCAAAATAATGGCTCTGGTCCCTGCAGGGAAATCTTTATTTCAATCGGTTATATTGGAGAGGCAGTTCTCCGTTTGACCTCTCTGTGGCTTTTCCTCCTTCCCCACAGTTACAACATTCCTCTTTCTGTTGAAGGCCCTTTTCTCTGAATCATCCGCTTTTTATCTATAGGCTCCTTTTCCTTCTTAAAAACAAAACAGAAACAAAACAAAAATTAAACACCTCTTCCTACCTCCTCCTCATTCCTTCCTTCAAGCACCCATTACTCTCCCTCTTCTCCTTCATGGCCAAACTTCCAGAAAGAGATGTCCAAATTACTCTCTCTGGGTCTTCACTTCCTGCTCTCTCTCAAAACCACCCCTCCCTCCACCACACAGGTCACCAGGTCACTCACTAACCTCGATGTTGGCTACATCCTTTGAACCCTTCTCAGTCCTTATCTTACTCTGACACCACTGACCACTCTGTCCTTTGGTTGCTTTTAAAAAGTAACTGATGCTTTTTTTCCCCCCCAGTGCTCTTTTTTGTTTTTGTTTTTGTTTTAATAAATTTATTTATTTTAATTGGAGGCTAATTACTTTACAATATTGTAGTGGTTTTGCCATACATTGACATGAATTTTTTTTTAAAGACTCGAACAATTAATAAAAACATTAGAAGGCTTCTCTTAGGCTTGCTGTGTCTCACTGCTGCAGGCAGAGCCATAAGAATCCCTGTGAAGTTGCTCAATGCACAGAGTAGCCTCAGGAAGTCCCAGAGATGTCACTGTGGATTTTGAACTTGGGGAAAATCCCTTCCTTGCTCTGTTATAGACACCAGAGAAGCTAAGAAATGTTTATAGACAAGCACACAAACAAAAAGAGAAGGGAGTGCCTTTAGTAACTCTTCAACTTTGGCCCTAAGAGTAGCTTTCAGTACTGCCTTAGAGGTGGCATGGTAGCTGTATCTGCATGACTAGCCCCTATTGCTCTCTCCAGACAAGAAGCCCTTCTGGGCCTGCCTATTTGCTTTTGTGCAATTTTTCCCTCAGGCTAATTTCTCAAAGTGAACTAGCTTAATACAGTGTTGTGTATATTTTACATTTTGATACAAATGTCCTTTCAGAAATGTTATACCAATTAATTTTCCCACTAACACTGAACTTAAAAACATCTTTGCCTCACTGTCACCAACACTGAATTTTTTCCACTTCTGGTTTTAACTGTGGCTTTTGTAGACTAATTCTGTTTGTCTGACAGATTTGAGTATTTTTCTTTTCATAAGTTAATCTCATTCACATTTATGATTGTAATTATCATATCTAGTTTTAGTTCTATAATCTTATGTTGTTTTCTATTTTTATGCTTCTTTGGAATATCTTTATTTTTTTTCGACTTTTCAGTAGATTCTCTGTTGTCTTTCTGGTAATTCTGAGGGTAGTTTTGCTGGCTTTTAATTCTGTAAAAGGACATTTGTGCCTTCCATAATATACCTAGGTATATCTTTCTCAAACAGTACAGCATTTACTGGGTTTTCCTGGTGGCTCAGATGGTAAAGAGTCCACCTGCAATGCAGGAGACCTGAGTCTGATCCTTGGGTTGGGAATATCCGCTGGGGAGGGAATGGCTACCCATTCCAGTATTCTTGCCTGGACAGAGGAGCCTGGCGGACTATGGGGCCGCAAATAGTTGGACACGATTGAGCGACTATGCACTACAGCATTCAGTTCAGTCATTCAGTCGTGTCTGACTCTTTGTGACCCCATGAACTGCAGCACGCCAGGCCTCCCTGTCCATCACCAACTCCCGGGGTTTACACAAACTGATGTCCATTGAGTCAGTGATGCTGTCCAACCATCTCATCCTCTGCCGCCCCCTTCTCCTCCCGCCCTCAATCTTTCCCAGCATCAGGGTCTTTTCAAATGAGTCAGCTCTTAGCATCAGGTGGCCAAAGTATTGGTTTCAGCTTCAACATCGGTCCTTCCGATGAACACTCAGGACTGATCTCTTTTAGGATGGACTGGTTGGACCTCCTTGCAGTCCAAGGGACTCTCAAGAGTCTTCTCCAACACCACAGTTCAAAAGCATCAATTCTTCGGCGCTCAGCCTTCTTCACAGTCCAACTCTCACATCCATACATAACTATTGGAAAAACCATAGCCTTGACTAGACGGACCTTTGTTGGCAAAGTAATACTTCTGCTTTTTAATATTCTGTCTAGGTTGGTCATAACTTTCCTTGCAAGGAGTAAGCGCCTTTTAATTTCATGGCTGCAATCACCATCTGCAGTGATTTTGGAGTCCCCCCAAATAAAGTCAGCCACTGTTTCCACTGTTTCCCCATCTAGTTGCCATGAAGTAATGGGACCGGATGCCATGATCTTCGTTTTCTGAATGTTGAGCTTTAAGCCAGCTTTTTCACTCTCCTCTTTCACTTTCATCAAGAGGCTTTTTAGTTCCTCTTCACTTTCTGCCATAAGGGTGGTATCATTTGCATATCTGAGGTTATTGATATTTCTCCCAGCAATCTTGATTCCAGCTTGTGCTTCTTCCAGCCCAGTGTTTCTCATGATGTACTCTGCATAGAAGTTAAATAAGTAAGGTGACAATATACAGCCTTGATGTACCCCTTTTTCCTATTTGGAACCAGTCTGTTGTTCCTTGTCCAGTTCTAACTGTTGCCTCCTGACCTGCATACAGGTTTCTCAAGAGGCAGGTCAGCTGGTCTGCTATTCCCATCTCTTTCAGAATTTTCCACGGTTTCTTGTGATCCACACAGTCAAAGGCTTTGCCATAGTCAATAAAGCAGAAATAGATGATTTCTGGAACTCTCTTGCTTTTTCGATGATCCAGCGGATATTGGCAATTTGATCTCTGGTTCCTCTACGTTTTCTAAAACTAGGTTCAACATCTGGAAGTTCATGGTTCACATATTGCTGAAGCCTGGCTTGGAGAATATTGAGCATTACTTTACTAGTGTGTGAGATAAGTGTACTTGTGCAGTAGTTTGAGCATTCTTTGGCATTGCCTGTCTTTGGGATTGGAATGAAAACGGACCTTTTCCAGTCCTGTGGCCACTGCTGAGTTTTCCAAATTTGCTGACATATTCCATGCAGCACTTTCACAGCATCATCTTTTAGGATTTGAAATAGCTCAACTGGAATTCCATCACCTCCACTAGCTTTGTTCATAGTGATGTTTCCTAAGGCCCACTTGACTTCACATTCTAGGGTGTCTGGCTCTAGATGAGTGTGAGTGATCACACCATTGTGATTATCTGTGTCGTGAAGATGTTTTTTGTACAGTTCTTCTGTGTATTCTTGCCACCTCTTCTTAATATCTTCTGCTTCTGTTAGGTCCATACCATTTCTGTCCTTTATTGAGCCCACTTTTGCATGAAATGTTCCCTTGGTATCTCTAATTTTCTTGAAGAGATCTCTAGTCTTTCCCATTCTATTGTTTTCCTCTATTTGTTTGAATTGATTGCTAAGGAAGGCTTTCTTATCTCTCCTTGCTATTCTTTGGAACTCTGCATTCAGATGGGTATATCTTTCTTTTCTCCTTTGCTTTTCACTTCTCTTCTTCTTACAGCTATTTGTAAGGCCTCCTCAGACAGTCATTTTGCTTTTTTGCATTTCTTTTTCTTGGGGATGGTCTTGATCCCTGTCTCCTGTACAATGTCATGAACCTCCATCCATAGTTCATCAGGCACTCTGTCTATCAGATCTAGCCCCTTAAATCTATTTCTCACTTCCACTGTATAATCATAAGAGATTTGATTTAGGTCATACCTGAATGGTCTAGTGGTTTACATACTATGAAAACATAATTTGCTCAAGATCCACAGTCCTTGAGAGTGAGCAACTAGGATTTGAATCCCTGTCTATCTGATCTGGGGGCTTCCCTGATAGCTCAAGGAATTCGCATACCTGAATGGTCTACAGCATTACTGATCTAAATCTGTGGGGTTCGTGTACTCTTAAAATCCTTTGGAAAGAAAAGTCCCATGCTGGTTGGGTCTGAGCTCAAATAGTTCCTCTTGCCCAATTGGACATCCTTGATTATTTCTCTTTAGAACCATTAAATTCCTCCCACCTCCCACCTTAACAATGAACAAAAGCCCAAAGGCTATTGGAAAACTCAGCAGTGACCACAGGACTGGAAAAGGTCAGTTTTCATTCCAATCCCAAAGAAAGGCAATGCCAAAGAATGTTCAATTAATTTTTAACCAGTCCAAGCTGTGCTGGTATAGATTGCACTTTCACATGAATGATCTCATTGGGTCCTCACAGCAAGACTGTAGAAAAGCCTCTAATCTCCCACATTAGTAACAAGAAAACTGAGGTTTAGAGAAAGCATGTGTGATTTGTCTTTGTGATTCATACTCTGTGGATGCGCTCAGCTAGTGTCCTTTGATAGCCACACTAAAAAATAGAACAAAACAATCAAAACCAAGATAATCCACAACTCCAAATTAGAATTATTTAGACCCTTGCCAAAGAATATAATTTTATTTATTTTCAAAGAATATAATTGCAATTGGATGCTACTTAGCTCTTATCTCTCTGTTGAAAGAAGTTATATTTATGGAAAGTTGCTTGAAGTACATAAAAAGTCCATCCATCTCTCTAAATTAGCATTTTCTAAAAGGAGTTGATTGGATGTGCAAGATGTTAATTAGGTGTTACACAAAAAAATGAATATGGTCAACTAATGACAGAAAACACTGAATTACAGTTGCTCATGGAAACTGCTTGTAGAGTTGCTTTTAATCGGCTAGGGTAAACCATGAATCTACAAGATGAAGACATCATATGCAAACTGATTTGACCTCTATTAATGTCTAGTGTTCTGTGGAACACAATTTGAGAAACACTGATAGGTGGGCAATAATTTCCCATCAGAAAAACCTACTAATTATTAGTGGAAGAAAATAAGTCCAGGTTGGCTAAGCATAAAGCAATTTTTGGAGAGAAATAGAAAACATTTCATTTGTTTGCTTTCAGAATTAAGAACAAAGAACATAAAACCTGATTCAAGTGAAAAGGTGAACCAGTATTTCTTGGATACTTACTCTGTGTTGGCTCGTTTACATACTTTATCTCTAGTAATCCTGACAACACTCTGGGGTAGACATCATCTCCCTACTTCACAGTTAAAAAATAAAGTTTAGAGGGGATAATAATTTGCTCAAGATCCACAGTCCTTGAGAGTGAGGAACTAGGATTTGAATCTCTGTCTATCTGATCTGGGGGCTTCCCTGATAGCTCAGTTGGTAAAGAATCTGTCTGCGATGCAGGAGACCCCGGTTTGATTCCTGGGTTGGGAAGATCCACTGGAGAAAGGATAGGCTACCCACTCCAGTATTCTTGGGCTTCGCTTGTGGCTCAGCTGGTAAAGAATCCACCTGCAATGTGGGAGACCTGGGTTTGATCCCTGGGTTAGGAAGATCCGCTGGAGAAGGGATAGGCTACCCACTCCAGTATTCTTGGGCTTCCCTTGTGGCTCAGCTGGTAAAGAATCCACCTGCAATGTGGGAGACCTGGGTTCAATCCCTGGGCTGGAAGATCCCCTGGAGAAGGGAAAGGCTACCCACTCCAGTATCCTGGCCTGGAGAATTCCATGGACTGTATATAGTCCATGGGGTTGCAAGGAGTCAGACAGGACTGAGGGACTTTCACTTCACTTCACCTCACTATCTGATCTGAAGCTTGTGCTCTGTCCTCTATATTACTTCTCAAATTATTTTAAAATGTTTTTCAATATTGCAAAGCTAAGGAAAAGAAACAGAGGGAAGGTAAGGACAGAAAGTGAGAGAAGAGACATAATTAGAGCACGAAAGGGAAAGGCAGACAGAGGAACCAAGTGAGAAAGCCTGGGTTGGTTTAAGACAGCGACATGGAGCTGTACAAAGAAAGAAAGAAAGTCATAGAAACAGATACGTAGTTTTTAAAAATTCAAACACGATACCTAGAGTTTTGCACATGGAGACAAATATACAGAAGCCAACTGACATTTGCACAAAGATATCCCTCTTTTAAAAATGTAGATCTTTAAGTTAATAATCCCAAAGGTAAACATAGCTAAAATCAGCAGTTAAAATATTTTTATTTCTATGTCAAGTTGGAAAGTACAGATGTTTCTGAAATTGTATCTTCAGGAATTTTGGTTAGAAAAATGTTTACCGTTCTTCTTGTAAAATATAAAGTGCCACATTCCATGTGAGACAATGGTCCCAGAAAATCATTCCTTTCTTGAGGGCTCTTAGAATATCTAGACTTTCAAGACCAGATGCTGTTGAGATTTTCAGTCATGATATCTGATCTGATGGGCTTCCTAGGTGGGCTCAGTGGTGAAGAATCCGCCTGCCAATGCAGGAAACGCAGGAGACTCAGGTTCAATCCCTGGGTCAGAGAGATCTCCTGGAGGTGGAAATGGCAGTGCACTCCAGTATTCTTGCTTGAAATATCCCATAGACAGAGGAGCCTAGTGGGCTGCAGTCATAGGGTCACAAAGAATCTGAGCATACATGCACTGGTCTGATATTTGTGCTATGTGTTAAGTGGAATTAAGAGCTAAATCTGGCATGGGAGTGGAATATTTCCTAAAATATTGACATTGTAGCTACATAATGTGCTTTTGACAACACCTAGAATAATGTTTATAATGTAGGCTTTTGAAAAGAGAGTGGTTTCTTTTTTTCCTTTATAACTAACGGTCTTTAGAGATAGGGATGGATATAGGGAGTACCTAGTGATTTGGCTAAATGTGCTCATAAGAAATCTGCTATAAGTCAAATAAATTGTCATGACTGTGAAGATAAGCTTTATCATCTCTCTGATAGTTTTAACATTTTTCTCTTTGAGTTCAATGTCCCATAGTTTGACTACAAAGTGTCTAGGTAAGTGTGTGTTGTTATTTTTCCTGCTTGGCTGGGTGGGCTTCTTCAATTTAGAAAAAAAAAAGTCCTTAAAACTTCATTCATCCATATTTCTCCAAATACTATCCCCCTTTCAATTTTCTTTATTTTTAACTCCTATTGAGTATATGTGAAATCTTCTCATTTTATCCCCCATGTTTCTGATTTACTTTTTTTAAAATCATGTATTCATTTGGCTGTGCCAGATCTTAGTTGCAGCATGTGGGATCTAATTCTCTGACTAGAGATGGAATCCAGACTCCCTGCACTGGGAGCTCAGAGGGTTAGCCACTGGACCACCAGGGAAGTAACCTGATTTACTTTCAAGTTTTTTTTTTTTTTTAAGTTTTTCTAATAGATGGGGGAAACAGTGGAAACAGTGTCAGACTTTTTTGGGGGGGATCCAAAATCACTGCAGATGGTGACTGCAGCCATGAAATTAAAAGACGCTTACTCCTTGGAAGGAAAGTTATGACCAACCTAGATAGCATATTCAAAAGCAGAGACATTACTTTGCCAACAAAGGTCCATCTAGTCAAGGCTATGGTTTTTCCTGTGGTCATGTATGGATGTGAGAGTTGGACTGTGAAGAGGCTGAGCGCCGAAGAATTGATGCTTTTGAACTGTGGTGTTGGAGAAGACTCTTGAGAGTCCCTTGGACTGCAAGGAGATCCAACCAGTCCATTCTGAAGGAGATCAGCTCTGGGATTTCTTTGGAAGGAATGATGCTAAAGCTGAAACTCCAGTGCTTTGGCCACCTCATGCGAAGAGTTGACTCATTGGAAAAGACTCTGATGCTGGGAGGGATTGGGGGCAGGAGGAGAAGGGGACGACAGAAGATAAGATGGCTGGATGGCATCACTGACTTGATGGACGTGAGTCTGGGTGAACTCCGGGAGTTGGTGATGGACAGGGAGGCCTGGCATGCTGCGATTCATGGGGTCACAAAGAGTCGGACACGACTGAGCGACTGAACTGAACTGAACTGATGCTACATTTTATATGATTTCTTTATATTTAGTTTCCAATCCATTAATTTATTTTAGCTATGTCTACTATTCTGTGTACATTACTTTGCCAACAAAGGTCCATCTAGTCAAAGCTGTGGGTTTTCCAATAGTCACGTATGGATGTGAGAGTTGGACTATGAAGAAAGCTGAGCACTGAAGAATTGATGCTTTTGAACTGTCGTGTTGGAGAAGACTCTTGAGAGTCCCTTGGACTGCAAGGAGATCAAACCAGTCAATCCTAAAGGAAATCAGTCTTGAATATTCATTGGAAGGACTGATGCTGAAGCTGAAGCTGAAGCTCCAATACTTTGGCTATTGATGGGAAGAACTGACTCCTTGGAAAAGACCCTGATGCTGAAAGATTGAAGGCAGGAGGAGAAGCGGATGACAGAGGATGAGATGGTTGGATGGCATCACCAACTTGATGGATATGAGTTTGAGTAAGCTCTGGGAGTTGGTGATGGACAGACAGGGAAGCCTGGAGTGCTGCAGTCCTTGGGGTCGCAAAGAGTCGGACACAACTGAGCGACTGAACTGAACCGTTCTGTGTGATCTGTCCATTAAGTGTTTTAAACAGTGATTTATTTTTTAATATATGAAATTTCTAGTTGGTTCTTTTATTATATTGTTATTTTTTGTATGGTGTCCTGTTTTTCCATAACGTATCCATTCTTTAAAAAATTTGAGAGCAATGTGTTTAAAAATCTCTCTAGATTGCTTGATTATCTTGAGTTTTAGGGGTATACTTTCTCTTGTTTGTTGTTTCTGCCTCTTCCCCTTTAAATCTTCCTCTTGGTAATTTATAATTTTTTTTGAGGTTATCATGTATTTTATTTTTAAAAAATTATTTATTTTTATTTGGAGGATAATTGCTTTACACTGTTGTGTTGGTTTCTGCCATACATCAACATGAATCAGCCATAGGTATACACATGTTCCCTCCCATCTATTTGTAATATTTTGACTTTGAGTGTTTCTGCAGCAGGGTTTCCCATGGAGTTCTGTGTGCTGTGGATTTGAAGGTGTTTCTAACAGGTCAGCTTCACAGTTTGCTGTTGCCAAGACCCTGCAAGTTTCACTAATTATGGGAGAATTTTTATGTTGAGATTTTAGTTCAAGATTTCTGCATCAAATGTCACACTGTGTGTGTATGTGTGGTGTGTGTGTGTGTGGTGTGTGTGCTGTTGCCTGCCTAAGGGTATATGAATAAATTAGTCCTCTCTTTAATTTGGTATTATGTAGACAGAGAATTAACAGAATGGAGTAAAAGGTTATAAAATCTGTGTCATTTGTCTTCAAGCTGTTTGCAGTTCCGTATTTCAATTTTGTTTCAAGGCAGTAAAAATTGAGCTCTTGCCCTTATTTGTCTATGTTGTTGTAAAGAGTTGAGCTTGTTGTTTTAAGTCAAATCAGTAGTTCAATACGTGGGTAATTTTTTCATGCCTTCTCTATTAGCTGTTGCTGTTTTCTCCTTTGGGATAGAAGGCAGTGAGGCTTGAAGAATAGACTTCTTGTCTATAATTCACAGACTTGATTGGAATGTACCGGGAATGATCCTTGTGAAACTTTAATGATTCACTGCTTGTTGGGGAATTGGAAACTATTGATTCATGTTCTGCCTGGGGAGATGTTGCTTCTCTCTGCTAAGGGTGCATTAAGGAGTTGGGTTTGGGTTTTCATTCTGCCAAAAGTCAGACTGTTGTCCACTTTTAAATCTAGGATGTACGGAAGTCTTCCTCAGTTCTGGCAGATAAAGCTTTGATACAGAGCCACATGTATTTCCAAATCTTTCCCTTGAATGTTACCCAATTAGACCAAACTTTGCAGAGGAATGAGAGATTTCTCTGTTATCAGAGAACGTTTGACACCTGCATTGTTCAATAAGGAAATTACTAGCCACATGTGACCCCTGAACCCTTGAAATGTGGTTGGTTCAAGTTAAGATGCATTGTAATTGCAAAATACACAGTATGAAAAAGTAAAATAGGTCATTAACAATTATTACATTGATTACATGTTGAAGTGACAGTATTTTGGATATGTATTGGGATAAGTGAATTGTGTTACTCATTTTACCTGTTTCTCTTTTTAAAATGTGGCTGGGAATTCCCTGGTGATCCAGCGTGTGTTTGATCCCTAGTTGGGGAAATAAGCTGTGCAGTGTGGCCAAAAAAAAAAAAATTTTTTTTTAAGTGGCTAAGTAGAAAATTTAATTATTTAGGTGGCTGGCATTTTATTTCTATTGAACAGCGCTGCTAGCTGCTATAGAGTCTCACAAATAGTGAAACCCATAAGTAATCTAATAAGAACTTATTTCAGTTTATTTTCACCCTGTACTTCCATTCACCTTAAACATTTTTTTCTTTTCTTTTTGCAATATCATGATTTTTTATGTAAGTTAATGCCATACTACTGCAAAGCAGGTTAACTTAAAGGGGTTGTATTTCACATAAGTGATGTTTTAAGGTCAGCATATAAGATGAAAATTAAATATAGTCAAATTTACCCTTGAAAATCCCTTAGGAAGGCCTTAAGCTGCCCTGACACACCAACTTTTATTGAGTCTCAGCCAGATAATTGTTTTTGTCCAGTATGAGGGCAGACCTCTGTATAATTTTTTTTTTTTAATTGAAATCAGATGAAGTGGTTGGTTTGTGTTTGGTGCCATGTTATAGCAAAATGTAAATCTTAAATCCACAATCACCCTCATCGTGGGGAGATGCCTGCCTCGGAGAAGTGGTAGGGAACTGGAGTCCGTGTGGGAGCAGTGAATTTACACTTCTTGTTTGCATGTGAAAAAAGGGGCATGCCTGCTTTATTTCTCTCTCATCACCCATCAATCTTTCTGTTTCTTTCTCTTTATGTTTGCTAGGTTCTGATAGATGAATTTGGATGCTTTAGTATATAAAGATCTCTCTAGTTCTAATATTCTGTGGGCTTATGATTCTAAATGTTCATAAAAAGCTATAATGAGGTTGCACAACAGTGTAAATATATTTAATGCTATTGAAAAATACAGTTAAAATGGTAAACTTTATGTTTTATATGTATATATATATATATATATATATATATATATATTACAATAACCAAAAAAGTCTTAATTCCATTTGACTCCATGATTACATTTGGTGGGGTAAGAATATAGAAAACTTGGGAGTCAGAATCAGTGAATGCAGATGTTTACAGATTGGGCTCTTCAACAGCAAACTCTGAGACTGTGTTTAGCATACAGGATATTTATTGTAAAAAATTCTCTTAGGGGACTTCCCTGACAGTCCAGTGATTAAGATTGCATGCTCTCAATGCAGGTGGCCTGGGTTCTATCTTTGATTAGGGAACTAGATCCTGCGTGCCATAACTAAGACCCAGGCAGGGCAGCCAAAAAAAAAAAATAATAATAATAATAATTTCTCAGAATCAATACCTATGGAAGGAAGAAGAGGGATGCAGGAGAGGGTACAGGGAAAAGCTGTGCTGTGCTACAGGCTGTACAACAGACTCAGTCAGCCCTTCTGGGACTCTGGAGCAAAAATAGCCTTACAGAGTTGTCCCAGAGCTAAGCTGAAATGTTGTTGTTGTTCAGTCACTAAGTTATGTCCAACTCTTTGCCACCCCATGGACTGCAGCACACCAGCCTTCACTGTCCATCATCAACTCCCGGAGCTTGCTCAAACTCATGTCCATAGAGTTGGTGATGCCATCCAACCATCTCATCCTCTGTCGTCCCCTTCTCCTCCTGCCCTCCATCTTTCCCAACATTAGGGTCTTTTCCAATGAATGGGTTCTTCACATCAGGTGGCCACAATATTGGAGCTTCAGCTTCAGCATCAGACCTTCCAATAAGTATTCAGGTTTGATTTCCTTTAGTATTGACTGGTTTGATCTCCTTGCAGTCCTAGGGGCTCTCAAGAGTCTTTTCTGGCACCACAGTTTGAAAGCAGCAATTCTTTGGCGCTCAGCCTTCTTTACAGTCCAGCTCTCACATCTGTACATGACTACTGGAAAAACCATAGCTTTGACTATAGTAAGACCTTTCTACCTAACTTCAGTAATGTGGGCTGTCCCTGGAAGGGTGTAACCATGGATGAGGTAGCTCTCCGCAGCAAAGGCAATTCCTGCAAGGCTGTCTGCAAGCAACTCTCTGATAGCTGGGACCAGTCCTTCCCTGAAGGGAGATCTTCACACTGCACTCAAGATGTCACCACAGAACTTTTTCTCTTGCAACCCAGCATCTATTTCACCCTTCAAAGCTGCACTCTAAGTTCCTTTAGAAGAATTAATTCTTCTAAAGCATGAGCTTCTTCATGGAATAATAAATTACATGCTCTGTCCTCCTTCTGAAGTTAAAAACCAGTCAAGGTCTCTTCCTGAACTTCAAATCTTGTATAAAATACTTAATCGAAGATGAAAAACAGGTTGATGTTCACACTTTCCAGACCAGAGGATGGGGTCGTCCTTGTTGCCCTGGCTCCAGCCTGTCTCCTTCAGCTACATTCATTCTTTCAATATGCCTCTAATTAATGCTCCCCTTTTTGGACTGAATTTAGCAAATTTCTTTGGCTTGCAACCAAATCATCCCAACTGATATGCTGGGCTTCAGATCGTGACTCCAGCTCGTGCCAGTGTTTGATCTATTTGCCTCGTTGGCTAAGGATTGGCATGCCAGTCCTTAGCTCCTGACTCGGGATCCAGTGCACGTCCCCCAAAGTAGAAGCACGGATTCTTAACCACTGGACCCCCAAGGAAGTCCCACCAATGTTTGATCTTAAATATCTCTGAATCTTGGTTTTTCTCATCTGCAGTAAAATCTGTCCTGTAGGGTAGAGCCAGGATAAGGGACGGTGTATTGACTCAGAACTGTAACTAGTAGCCTAAAAAGGTTATACAGTCTCTAGCACCGCCCCCCACCCCAGTTTACACTGTGAGTTACTCTACTAGAATACCAAGTGCTGTACGTGTTAAGTGTGGGAATAATGACCATTTCTTGTTTGCCAAATCTCTTTTGGGGATGGGTTTTAATATCACCTCCTCAACACTGCTGTTCTCTAAAGGGCTGAGGGGTGACACTATTCATGATACTGCAACATAAATTAATGGAACAAGGGAGGAAGATGGTAACCTGTCTTCCAAGAAATGTTGAACCAATGGATAATCAGACTGAAATCTTAAAAAAATAAAATATGCGACTTCTCAGCAGTCCGGTGGTTAAGACTCTGTCTTCCAAGGCAGGGGGCAGAAGTTCGATCTCTGGTTGGGAATTAAGATCCCATATGCTTTGTGGTGAGGCCAGAAAAAAAAAAAGCACTCACAATATTCAAGGTGGTTTATAGTGAAATCCTTAAAAATTGCTGATTGGGGAAGATGACTAATAACTGCTCTGAGATTTAGTTGTATTAAATAAAATCTGTTTTGATGGGTATTTTTCATGTGTAGAGATACTGTGATTTGGCCTGTGTTATATTCAATTTGGTGTGTAGGTGACAACATGTGGGATTTTAATTGGATTCTCTTGTACCTTACCACAAAAAGAAGGATGGGGAAAAAAATAAAAAGATTCATTAATAAAGCTCTTCAGACACAGTAGCTTTTAGACATTCCTCCCTTGCACCTCAAATCAATCCTCACTGCCAACGTCAGAATACTTAGATGTTTTTTTGAGTTGAATTATTGATGTCTTTGTCTTCCTTAGACTACAAGTGAAAAAAGTTGAATGAAAAATTGAATGGTTACTACTGAAATATTTACTGATGTCTGGGATTTGTTTCAGAAAATGTGGGTGGGGGCAAGTAGCAGGTAAAGTAGATGGAACACGACTGATTTCAGTTTAATGTTTTGGGGGACTGGGTTAGGGTACCTGGCTTCACTATTTTATTCTGCCTAGTTTGTATATGTTTAAGATTAGTTATACTAAATATTTTTTTTTTAAATTGAATGAGTAGAACTAGTAGGTAAAATATATACGTATGTGTGCTAAGTTGCTTCAGTCATGTCTGTCTCTTTGTGACCCCCGTGGACTGTAGCCCACTAGGTTCCTCTGTCCATAGGATTCTCGAGGCAAGAAAACTGGAGTGGGTGGCCATTTCCTCCTCCAGGGGATCTTCCTGACCCAGGGGTTGAACCTGTATCTCTTATGTCTCCTGCACTGACAGGCAGGTTCTTCACCACTAGCACTACTTGGGAAGCCCCTAACATATGTACGCACAAAGCAAAGACTGGGAGAGAGCACAGGGGAATGAAGAGTTACGTCAGAGCAGTTAACTATGGGTGATTATTTTAAATAAATACTCAGCTGCAGCTTTGCCATCAATCCTTCCAGTGAATAGTCAGGGTTGATTTCCTTTAGGATTAACTGGTTGGATCTCCTTGCAGTCCAAGGGACTCTCAAGAGTCTTCTCCAGCACCACAGTTCGAAAGCATCAATTCTTTGGTGCTCAGCCTTCTTTATGGTTCAACTCTCACATCCTTACATGACTACTGGAAAAACCATAGCTTTGACTTTATGGGCCTTTGTTGACAAAGTGATGTCTCTGCTTTTTAATATGCTGTCTAGGTGTGCCATATCTTTTCTCTCAAGGAGCAAGCGTCTTTTAATTTTGTGGCTGCACTCACTGTCTGCAGTGATTTTGGAGCTCAGGAAAAGAAAATCTGTCACTGTTTCCACTTTTTCCCAATCTAATGAAAGTTAGATATTATTTTTATATATTACATTAGGAAAGATGAAAATGATGGACAGTACTCCATATTTTAAAGAATATAGAGAATCGGGAATGCTTAAATTATTGTTAGGAATAGAAATTTGTACAACTGTGGGGAAGGCGTTTCTTCTAGATATGTATTCAAAGGAAGTAAATGTGAAGAAGGAGGTTCACTGCAGCATGTTTAGAAGTATCAAAACACTAAGAAGATCCTAAATGTTTACCAATTGGTTAAATAGACTACGGTTCATCCACACAATAGACCTCAAAAACAATTTTTTAAATTAATTTTAAATTAATATTTAAAATAAATACAGCTAAATCTGTATTTATTAACATTGAAAGAAGTCAGAGAAAAAATTAGGTTGCTTAACAGTATTACAGGATTTCACATATATAAAAATAAAATGCACATCTCTATTTGTATATTAGATAGTCTGAAAGAATATATACCAAACTGATAATTCTATTTGAGGAAAAAAAGGGAGGATATCAGTTATCATCTTTTCACCTGTAAATAATAGAAAATATAAGCCCAAATGTGCTTAAATAATAAATGGAATATATTGACCAAGTAACCAAAATGTTCAGAGGTGAAGAGGGCTTTTAGTAAAGGGTTGATGGAGGAGTTCAACAATGTAATTCAGCTGCCAGCTTTTGCTCTGTCTTGCCCTTGCCTTCAAAGGTAAAATCTTGTTGAGGACACTATGTTAAGCAGAATAAATCAGATAGAAAAGGACAAATACCATATGATTCCACGTATCTGTGGTACCTGTGAGAGTGTGCTCAGTCATACCTGATTCTTTGTGACTGCACGGACTGCAGCCCACGAGGCTCCTCTGTCCATGGGATTCTCCCAGCAAGAATACTGGGGTGGGTTGTCATTTCCTCTTCCAGGGGATTTTCCCAACCCAAGGATGGAACCCATGCCTCCTGCACTGGCAAGCGGATTCTTTACTACTGAGGTACCTAGAAAGGCCAAACTCTTATAGGCAGAAAGTGGAATGGTGGTTGGCAGGGATTGTGGGTAGAAGGGGAAACCGGAGTTGTTGTTTAATGAGTATAGTTTCCTTTTGCAAGATGGAAAGAGTTCTAGAGCTCTGTTGCACAATAATGTGAATGTAGACTTTTAAATGGTTAAGATGTTACATTTAGGTATATTTTACCATAATTAAAAAAAAATACAATACTACATTAAAAAAGGTAAAAGCCTCATCCCAAGGAGAGCTCCCCCTGGTGGTGGAAGGGTTGCTGGCGCATTCGGGCATGGGGCGTCTTTATTCAGGCCCTGCCACAAGTACTGGTTTTCCTTTTTCTCTTTGTCAAACAGCCGCCTCTGCTGCTGTCACTTCAGTAGTGTCCGACTCTGTGGGACCCCATAGACGGCAGCCCACCAGGCTCCACCGTCCCGGGGATTCTCCAGGCAAGAACACTGGAGTGGTTGCCATTGCCTTCTCCAATGCATGAAAGTGAAAAGGGAAAGTGAAGTCGCTCAGTCCTGTCAGACTCTTTGCGACCCCATGGACTGCAGCCTACCAGGCTCCTCCGTCCATGGGATTTTCCAGGCAGGAGTACTGGAGTGGGGTGCCATTGCCTTCTCCGTTGTCAAACAGCAGCTCTAGGCTTTCCTCTGATTGGACTGTGATGGTATGTAGGGTCATGTGTCTGTTCCTGAATCATCCTAGGGACCTCTTTGTAAATTTCGGGAGCAATTTTGGTTGTCACAGTGATTGAGTATTTAGAATATGGGCCAAAGATAATAGATTTTTCATAATGTATATTGTTTTTCAGTTGTTAAGTTGTGTCTGACTTTTTGCTACCCCATGGGCTGTAGTCCGCCAGCTCCTCTATCCATCAACTCCCAGAGCTTCCTCAAATTCATGTCCATTGAGTTGGTGATGCCATCCAAACATCTCATCCTCTGTTGTCCCCTTCTCCTCTTCAATCTTTCCCAGCATCAGGGTCTTTTCTAATGAGTCAGCATTTCGAATTAGGTGGCCAAAGGATTGGCGCTTCAGCTTCAGCAGTCTTTCAAATGAATATTCAGGAGCAATTCCCTTTAGAACTGACTGGTTTGATCTCCTTGCAGTCCAAGGGACTCTCAAGAGTCTCATAATATATGGAACAATCCAACATTACAGATTTTCCCCTTATCTTGCATGGCTTTTAATGTCCTGTTTGACATTAATGTAGATTTAAAAAAACATCTTTATAATAATCTGAACCTAGACCCTAACTCCATTTTATATATGAACATGAACTACTTGTTTATGGTCTTAATATGAATTGAATTTTAAGATGGGAGAATTATGGGTAAATTGAGAGAAAATAGTATTTTGTTTCATTTGGAACTTCACCAAGAGTTGTTCATTACTTCAGAAAATCATGTTTTGAACAGCTGACACCACTTTCTGAATATTGCAGTTCACACTGCATAATGCAATTCACATTGCATATTTTATCTCTGGAGCCAGGATGTATCCTACAATCAATGACATCTCAGATGAAATACTCTACTGAAGGTAAAAAAAATTATTAAAAAAAAAAAAAAAAGAAATACTCTACTGAATCTTAGTCTGCATTTGTAGCTGTTGCTTTCACTTCTCACCTGGATTCTTATGACAAACTCTCCAGCTGGTCTTCCAATGCATTCTCAACAGAGTAGCCAGATTTTTCCTTTTATTAATAAAACGTGGGTCAAAGCATGTCATTCCTCTCTTCTCAACCTTCTAATGTTGCATCATTTTACTCAGATGCAAGCTTTACAATGTGCTTTGAGGTCCTGGGAGATGTGGTTCTGTTTCCTCTCTGACCCATCTCCTACTTCTGTTTTTTCTCCTACTACTCACTTCAGGCCACCTCACTGGCTACTTACAGCCCAGAATACTCCCTACAGAGGCTTCCTCCTTCGATTATTTGCATGGCTATTCCCTCTGCTTGGATACTTCCCCCTAGAAGTATCATTCATGATTCATTCCCTCACCTCCTTCAAACTGAATGTTATGGTCTTGGTAGCAGTCTTGACCACTAGTTTAAATTGCAACTTATTACCCACTTCCCTACTGTTCTGAATGCTGGTTTTTCCTTACCCTGTTCTACTTTTTACCCCCGTAATACTTATCACCTTACAATGTAATATATAATTTACTTACGTGTTCTGTTGTATTATGCCAATTGTTTGGTGTTTGTAATCCCACTACCCTGTTAGAATGTAAGCTCCATGAAACGGGATTTCTGTCTGTTTGCCCTGACACATAGTTCTCAAAAACTGTCCAACAAATGGTGATTCTGCCATTAGGTACAAACATCTAACTACTTCATTATATCTTCTATTATAGTCGTGCCCAAGCATTTCCATATTGAAATACATAATATTTCATAAGGTATTGTTTTCCTGTTATTTCTCCTTTATATTATAGCATTTTGTCATAATAGAAGGTATATCAAAATACATGATCTATTGATTTTACAAGTCAGGATGGTAAGGCAGTGTTATGAAATGCTTGTTACAATATAAGGGTTTGGATGTTAGGGTTAAGACTTGCTGGTTTAGACCATTCCAGAAGCTATTTCTGAAGCTGTGAGTGGAGATAATCTCACCCAAACTGCCTGGCTGCTTCCTGAATGGAAGGCGTAGAGTGGATGTTGGAGACGAAACCACAATGTTGATCACAAGGAGGAAACAAATTTCATTTTCTAATTTTACTATATTTTCATATTGTTCATATTATTTGAATATTTTACAGCAAGTATTCATTCTTTTTGTAACAAGCAAAACCAATAAGGATATTTTTACTTAAAAAAAAAAACTACTGTAAAATATAGAAAAAGAGAGAAAATAAAAATCACCTTCTCTCCATAGATAAGAACTACTAACTTTTTTTTAAATACTCTTTTGTTTTCAGGCATGGATGTACATCGATAACTTTTCTATGATGACTTTGAATAACAGGAGTTGGAGATGTCCTCTGTCAAGATTATTCTGGCAGCCACCTGCATGTTGGATGGAGGGTAAGACTAGGCTGTAACTTAACAATGGGGGTGGAGGGCTTAGAGTGGGCCAGTGGCTAAGAATGGGAACAGATACATCTCAGATACTGTAAAGGAAATAGGCTGTTGACCGTCTATGGGGTCGCACAGAGTGGGACACGACTGAAGTGACTTAGCAGCAGCGGTGATTAGTGAGTGTGAGAGCAGCAAGGATTTGTGTGTGTGTGTGTGTGTGGCATCTGGGTATTCCAACCTTGCTTTCAAGAATATTGAATACTTATATATGTATGGCTGAGTCCCTTTGCTGTTCACCTGAATTTACCACAACATTGTTAATCGGCTATACCCCAGTACAAAATAAAAAGTTTAAAGTTTGGTGGGGAAAAAAGAATCTATTTGTACTAAAAAATAGACTATTCAAAATTAAAAAAAGAATATTAGCGATCAGGGAGAAACTTTTGTCTTCTTTTGTGCTTTATTGATTATGCCAAAGCCTTTGACTGTGTGGATCACAATAAACTGTGGAAAATTCTGAAAGAGATGGGAATACCAGACCACCTGATCTGCCTCTTGAGAAATTTGTATGCAGGTCAGGAAGCAACAGTTAGAACTGGACACGGAACAACAGACTGGTTCCAAATAGGAAAAGGAGTACATCAAGGCTGTATATTGTCACCCTGCTTATTTAACTTATATGCAGAGTACATCATGAGAAACGCTGGACTGGAAGAAACGCTGGACTGGAAGAAGCACAAGCTGGAATCAAGATTGCCGGGAGAAATATCAATAACCTCAGATATGCAGATAACACCACTCTTATGGCAGAAAGTGAAGAGGAACTCAAAAGTCTCTTGATGAAAGTGAAAGTGGAGAGTGAAAAAGTTGGCTTAAAGCTCAACATTCAGAAAACGAAGATCATGGCATCCGGTCCCACCACTTCATGGGACATAGATGGGGAAACAGTGGAAACAGTGTCAGACTTTGTTTTTCTGGGCTCCAAAATCACTGCAGATGGTGATTGCAGCCATGAAATTAAAAGACGCTTACTCCTTGGAAGAAAAGTTATGACCAACCTAGATAGCATATTCAAAAGCAGAGACATTACTTTGCCAACAAAGGTCCGTCTAGTCAAGGCTATGGTTTTTCCAGTGGTCATGTATGGAATGTGACAGTTGGACTGTGAAGAGGCTGAGCGCTGAAGAATTGATGCTTTTGAACTGTGATGTTGGAGAAGACCCTTGAGAGTCCCTTGGACTACAAGGAGATCCAACCAGTCCATTCTGAAGGAGATCAGCCCTGGGATTTCTTTGGAAGGACTGATGCTAAAGCTGAAACTCCAGTACTTTGGCTACCTCATGCAAAGAGTTGACTCATTGGAAAAGACTGTGATGCTGGGAGGGATTGGGGGCAGGAGGAGAAGGGGACAACAGAGGATGAGATGGCTGGATGGCATTACTGACTTGATGGACGTGAGTCTCAGTGAACTCCGGGAGTTGGTGATGGACAGGGAGGCCTGGCGTGCTGCGATTCATGGGGTTGAAAAGAGTTGGACACGACTGAGCGACTGAACTGAACTGAACTGTGCTTTCCTGTTGTCTCTTTTTACAAAACAATAAACCACGTAGGAAGTGTGAAATCTGATGAATTATGATGTTTGTGTACTCCTGTGAGACCATCACCACTATGGAGATAACAGATGTACTTGTTATCCCCTCAAATGTCCTCTTATCTTTTAATCCCTCTCTCCCTTCTCTACTCTTTGGTTAGTTTGCATTTTATAGAATTTTGTATAAATGGAATCATACATTATGTACTCTTCTTTTTGCTTCTTTCACTCAGCATAATTTTGAGATTCATCCAGCTTGTTGTTATGTATCAGCAGTTTGTTCCTTTTTTATTGCCAAATAGTATTCCACTGTGTGGATATACTGTACCAAAATTTACCATCTATCCACTTGTTGATGGACATTTGGGCTCTTTCCAGTTTTTGCTATTACAAATAACTCTGCTGCAAACATTCACATACAACTTTTAATACATATATATGCTTTCACAACTTTTAGATAAATACCTAAGAGTGGATTGACTAGGTCGTGTAGTAATTATTCCTCTGTTCTAAAAGGGTCACTTTTATCTTCTTTTTTGGTAACCCTGACCAATTTAGTATTGCAGTTTTTAAATTTTTAAATTACTAAAAGTCCCAGCTTTTTTCCAAGTAAATGATGGAGAAACAAAAATGAGACTCTGGTGGTCAGCTAGGTTTTTCTTTTCTTTTGAGCGAGCATGGCTCTTATTCACATAGGAGATTACATAGACTTGATGGAGTCCCACGATGCCAAAGCAAATTCCCTCTTCTGAGGTGCAGTAGTAAAACACACAATAGGGATAGGGTAGGAGAGGGAGGATGAAAGGGGGCTGGTAATTGGTATTTATTCAGAGAAGTTTCTCTGCCATGGTGGAAGTTCCAGGTTGGGTGGGATGAGGATGAACAAGCTAACTTTCTAGCTGCTAGAAAGCAGCTAGCCCACAGGAATTCTGGGAGGCTGTCAGAAAAAGGCACACGGCCCCAGGACGACAGAGTTCCTGGGAAGACTGAGGAATTCATAGTAGCATTCCCCATCCTCTGACATCCCTTTTCTAGAACTATCTTTCCTTTTATTTTGACCTTCTGTTTCCTGTTTCTGTCCATTTTTAAAAAACTGAGATCCAACTCCTTTTAGTTTTATGTGTGTGTTAAAACACATGTAACAGGGATTTCCCTGGTGGTCTGGTGGTTAAGAATCTGCCTTGCATTGCAGGGTATGCAGGTTCGATCTGTGATCTGGGAACTAAGATATCACATGACGCAAAGAAGATCCCTCATGTCGCAAGCAAGACCCATTGCAGCCAAATAAATAAATAATACACATAACATAAAATTTACCACTTTAACCATTTTAAATGGTTCAGTGGCATTAAGTACATTTATGATAATTTTATAACTATCATCACTGTTCATTTCCAGGACTTTTTCATCATCCCAAACGGAAACTGTACCTAGTAGACAAAAACTCCCTATTCCCTTT
The DNA here is from genome assembly GCF_029378745.1 of Bos indicus. NCBI lineage: Eukaryota > Metazoa > Chordata > Mammalia > Artiodactyla > Bovidae > Bos > Bos indicus. The sequence continues at coordinate 12,743,623 of NC_091769.1, forward strand.
CTGTGCTGTGCTGTGCTAAAGTTGCTTCAGTCATGTCTGACCCTATGGACTGTGGCCCACCAGGCTCTTCTGTCCATGGGATTCTCCAGGTAAGAATACTGAAGTGGGTTGCAATGCCCTCCTCCAGTGGATCTTCCTGACCCAGGGATTGAACCCATGTCTCTTACATCTCCTGCACTGAAATGCGGGTTCTTGACCACTACCGCCACGTCTAGGGATTTACTCAATCTAGGTATCTCATATAAGTGGAATCAGACAGTATTTGTCCTTTCACTCCTGGCTTATTTCACTTAGCATACTGTTTGCAAGATTCATTCATGTTGTAGCATGTATCAGAATTTCCTTCCTTAGTAAGGCTGAATAATATTCCATTGTTAGTATATGACACATTCTGCTTATCCATTCCTCTGTGATGCCACTTGTGTTGTTTCCACCTTTTGGCCATGCTGGGAACGTTGGTGTACATGTATCTGTTTCAGTCTCTGCTTTCACTTCTTTGAAGTAGAATTGCTGTATCATATAGTAATTGTAAGTGTAATTGTTAAAAGAACCACTAAACTGTTTGACACAGTCTGTACTATTGTACATTCTCATCGGCCATGTATAGGTTTCGAATTGCTTCACATCCTCTCCAACACTTCTTTTTTCTGTTTCATTTTGTTTTGTTTTTAAATAAAAGCCATCCTTATGAGTGTGAAGTGGTATCTCATGTGGTTTTGATTTGCATTTCCCTAATGACTAATGATGTTCAACATCTTCTCACGCACTTATTGGTGGTTCATAAATCTTCTTTGGAAAAATGTTTATTGAAGTCCTTTGCCCATTTTCATGTTTTTTTGTTATTGTTGAGTTGTCAGAGTTCTTTATGTATTCTGGATATTAATCATTTACCATATATTTGATTTGTAAGTATTTGTAAGAATTTACAGGTGATCTTTTCACTCTCTTGGTGTCCTTCCTTTTGGTTTTTGAAAAATGATTGTGCCATATGATTTATAATCTATGAGTACCAAACCTAAAAGGCTAAGAATATGTGAAGAGTAAACTATTAAAATAAAAGTTAGAAGTTATTCTAATTCAGATTTCATGATATGGAAAAAAAATCTATGCTGAGCTACATAGCATTTGTTTATAAATAATAAGCCATTTGTAATATACATGTATTCTCTCTATATATTTTTATATAGAATACATGTTTATAAATATTTATATAGAATACATGTTTATAAATAAATATTTTAAAATTCTTTCTTTCTTTAAGACTCGGTGCTCTAGTGACTATAATCAGAATCAAAGTTGAGAATTTCCTGGTTTTGTATACGATTTGTTACCTTATAATATACTCAGTAGAAAAGGCAAAAAGCACAGAAAACAAATCTTATCACTTTATTACGTCTGTTTACTTTTCTCTCTCAAAAAATTCTTTTTATGGTGAAGCAAACCTAGTGTCATTACAAAAATGTGCATAAAACTGATACGTAGGGTTTAACAAATAGTTACAAACTGAATGTCACTGTAAAAATCCTTTTGGGTCAAGAAATAGAAAACTGAGCTTTGTTTACTTAACAAACAGGATCCTCATATGGAAGTGTTTTGTATCAGGTTGGTGGGTCCATGGGCTCTGCTTTATGAAGAGAGGTATGTCTGTCTTGGACATCCTTCCTGATGTTTGAGGGATATGCTCAACTTTTGGAAGATGAGGCAGGATGGAGAGGTGATGCTCACTGCATCCTGCCCTTTCCCATCATAGGTCTTGGCCTGGCCTCTGGATAATCCTTATAATGAACTCAGGATTCTCAACCTTGGCACTGTTGATATTTTGGGCCAGATAATTCTTTGTTGTGGGGGAGACGTCCTGTCTATTATAGAATGTTTCTACCCACAGGATGCCAGTGGTGCCTCCCAAGTATACACCAAAATGGTCTCCAGATATTCAAATTTCCTGGGGTCAAAACTGACCCCAATTGAGACCCAGAGCATTAATGAACATTTGCTATGTGCCAGGTACGGTGCAAGCTATATACTATTTCAATCACATTTGTCCCATTTTGCAGACAAGGAACCAAGCTTCAGTGGGATTAGGTAAATTATTAAAAGCAGTACAACAGTAAATGGCAGAGCTGGAGTTTAAACACAGGCCTGTCAGTTCCCAGTTTGTTTTCAATAATCTTTTAGAGCTGCTCCCAGGCTGTGGAAGATGAGATATATTCCAGAATTTGCTTCTTCCATATATTCTAGGGCCAAGACATTTCTGAATCTATATTTCCAGGCTTTTTACTGGGTACTTCCTTTTGGTTTTCTTACTAGCTGTTGAAATTAGACATGCCTGAAATTAATGGCAACAGTTTTGCTTTCTTTTTTTTATCCTTTCCCCCTTTCTATTGATCATTCTTCCAAATAGTTATTAAGCCTTAGATCTCCCTCTTTTGCATCATTATAGGCAGAATCTCATATCTTTGGATATCCTGTGCAAATTCTTTCATTTCTGAAAAAGGTATTTTTAATGATCAGTAGTGAAACCCTTCCCGCGCCTAGAGCCTATGCTCTGCAACAAGAGAAGCCATGGCAATGAGAAGCCTGAGCACTGCAATGAAGAGTCGCCCCTGCTCACCACAGCTAGAGAAAAGCCTGCACAGCAATGAAGACCCAGTGCAGCCAAAAAACAAAACCAAAAATCCACATTGAAATATCAAAATAGACTGCAAAGTCGTGATACAGCAATGTGATATCGGCATAGGAAGAGAAAAGTTGACCAATTGGACTGTATCGGGGTCAGGTCCTCTGGAAGATGACCCGGTGAATTAGAAGCATAAGAATTCATTTGGGGGTGGGGGGGAAGACAAAAGGGAGAAGTGGGGCATTCAGATCACAATTTAGGATCAATACCTATGCAAGGAGAGTGGGAAAGAAGAAGGATTGGATAGGAAGAACCTCGGACTATAATGCAATTCTGAGAAAATCTTAGTGCAATGGAGAGATCTAGAGAAAGAGTACCCATTAGAAGAGTCCCATTTTGGACAGAACTGGTCCAGTTCTAGTATCCCTATGGTGCTCAGTCCTTGTCTGGGAACAGTCCAGAGGGAGTGTGGGCCTTGGAGGTGTGGCAACTGGAGACCATCAGCAAACTATACTTCTCACAACAGACTCTTTCTTAATATTTACTTTTATTTCTTTGGTTGCACTGTGTCTCAGTTGTGGCAAGCAGGATCATTAGCTGTGGTATGCGTACTCTTAGTTGCGGCACGTGGGATCTAGTTCTCTGACCAGGGATTGAACCTAAGCCCCCTGCATTGTGAGCACGGAGTCTTAGCCACTGGACCACAGGGAAGTCCCCAACAGCCTCTTTTTTGAAGGGACATCTGAGTAGTGTTCCTCTCTGGCTGTCAGAGGTATATTATGAAGATTAAAGAATAGACTTATTTATATGTATGAAATTTATTTATAATAAATTAGATATTTGTAACAGTGGGGAAAAGATTTTTCAAATAATGATGTTGAAACAATTGGCTATCCATTTGGAAATAACTAATTTAGATCCCTACTTTACTCTCAATTTACATAAAATTCAGATGGAGAAAAAAGTTTTAAAAATCTTTGAAGAAATAAGTTTTTTGAAAAAATCTTGCGTGGAGAGGAAGCCTTCTAATGTGATATGCAACATTCAGAAACCAAAGGACTGTGAGAGATTTGAGTAAATAAAAAGTTAAAACTTCTGTATGGGAAAAAACTTAACTATGCTTAACCATCTTAAGCATCTTAACTAGCTCGGGGCTGTTTATCCAAAGCACAGAATGCCTTATCCAGGTTTTTTCATCTTAAATTCTTCTCAGGATGCACTCTTGCACTGTGGGTGACCGCAATGGGTTGTGATTTAATCCTTGTGCAAATGAATGATGAATGATACTCTGTTCTTTTTTTTGTTCACAGGTGAACCTGAGAAATGCTCTGTTTCACACAGTTAAAATTTTTTCCCTTCAGAGTGGGATATTTAGACTTTAAAACACCAGAGTATTAGGGGAACTTCTAAGGCAGGAGAGACAGTGTACAGTGCGTTTCAACCTATTTGAGCATGAAACCCTTCCTTTGAGGAATACTATTGACCTTCTCAGGATGCACATTGAGAAATAATGACTTAAGGGGAAAAGTTCATGATTATTTCTCTGGCATTAATGGCCTTACTTAACATGCTCTTATCGTCTAATCTTCTCCACTTCCCCAGATGAGCTTCCTTACTTGCTTCTTCCTTCAGGAGTCAATGCTAGCTCCTCCCCTTCCAGGTAGTTCTTTGTTTTTCCTATTTATTTGACTGCACCAGGGCACCAGGTCTTGGTTGTAGCACATGGGATTTTCAGTCTACCTTATGGCATTCGGATCTAGTTCTCTGATCAGGGATCCAACCCAGGTCCCCGGACTGGGAGCTTAGAATCTCAGCCACTGTACTGCCAGGGAAGTCCCCAGGGAGTTCTTCCTAATTATCTCAGTCCCTCTGAACTGTGGCATCTGTTGCCAGAATTGCTCAATCTGCTCATGAGTTACTCCTTCAGAACTGTTATTGACCCTTTGGTAAACCTTCTGTTGCTATATATTGCTTTGGAAAGCACTGAAAATGGCATTGTATTAGTTTTCTATTGCTGCTGTAACAAATTACCACAATGTTGGTGACTTGAAACTACAGAAATGTATTACTTTACAGTACTATAGGTCTGAAGTGTGACATGGGTATCCCTGGGCTAAAATCAAGGTACCAGCAGGGCTGTGTTCTTTCTGGTGGCCTTAGGGAAGACTCAGTTTCCTTGCCTTTTCCATCTCCTCTCATTTATATTTTGCCTTTTCCATCTTCTATAAGCCTCTGCATTCCTAGGCTCCTGGCCCCCTTTCTTCATGTTCAAAGCCAAAAGGGCCGGTTGAGGCCTTCTCACACCACAACCCTCTGACCTCCCTTTTCCACTTTTAAGGACACTTGAGAGGACGTTAGGCCCACATGGAGACTCCAAGGATAATTATCCTGTTTTAAAGTCAGTTGATTTGCAACCTTAAGTCCACCTGCAACCTTAATTCCCCTTTGCCACATAATCTAGTATATTCACAGGTTCCAAGGATTGGGACGTGGACATTTTGGGAGAGCCTTTATTCTACTTACTACAGGCACCCTTGATGAAAACTCTAAATTGCACACAGGTGTAGTGAGGTTTGACAATAAACGGGAAAAACTTTTTGGCATAAATATAGTGCTTATGTACTCAGTTGTATCCCACTCTTTGGGACCCCATGGACTGGATAGCCCACCAAGCTCCTCTGTCCATGGGATTTTTCAGGAGTGGGTTGCCACTTCCTCCTTCAGGGGATGGGATCAAACCAGTCTCCTGCATCAGCAGGCAGATTCTTTACCACTGAGCCATAAGTCTCTTCACATAAAGGGAGGCCCTGCTGTGTGATCTTTGGAAATCACTTGAACCTCCCCATCCACATTTCTGAAAAAATGGAAATTGTCATCCTTCGCTCTGCATGTTAAAGAAAATAATTATATAACCAGGTTAAGCTTAAAGGATGACAAAAAGGGTTCAAGAAGTTCTTGATGAATTTTGATGAGGAGGGTGGGCGAGGTTCTGTGAATACATCTGGAGACAGTTTGGGAGATTTCTGGAGAGAAGGAGTGGAAAGTGCCTGCCCTCGTATGAAGTTGGAGGTTGAAAATTCTAGCAAAAAGAATCACCTTTTCATGGAAGCTTTCGAAGAGGGCCGAGGTTAAAAAAAAAAAGGGCTAAGTGTAGAGGATACTTAGGAGACACCTAGGTAACAGTACAGAACTGAAGGAAATGCATGTGGTCTTCCTAGGCAACTGAGTTTTGTGGCATTCCCTCCCTCCTTAGTTCAAAGACACATATACCCCGCAGGTGTACAAGAGTCACTTTGTGAATAAGTACATGACTTAAAAATCGTGGCCAGGGAAAAAACAAAACCCAAACCAAAAAGTGGAAGGAGTACAGGTTCCACCGAGATTTGAACTCGGATCGCTGGATTCAGAGTCCAGAGTGCTAACCATTACACCATGGAACCGCCACGCTCACGGTTCTGCCTTCGGCTCTCTAATCCTTAGAGAACCCCGCCCCCATCCACAAACCGACCACCAGAGGCAGTGCTGAAGCGCTCTCCAGTGCCCTGCTTCCCCGAATAACGGCGAGTGGAGTGAGGGAGAGACTATTATGTATGGAGAGCAGCCTCTGTAAGTGAGGTAAGCCGGGAGTACCGCGCTCATTAAGCCACTCGAAACACCTGCGAGTCCGGGAAGCTTGGACGACAGACGCCAAACTTGTGTACACCCCCTTTATTGGGCTGAGGGGCGGGGCACCGCCCCCGGAAGTACTTCCCCCTATGGGTGGGGGCCTGCCGGAAGTGGCGTAGCGGCAGGGAGGGGTTCTTTACCGGGTCCGGCAGCTGAAGCTCGGCGTTCGGGTTACCCCTGCAGCGACGCCCCCTGGTCCCACCGGTACCACTGCTGCTCCCGCCCCTTCGTTTCTCGGCCGCGCAATGGGCACCCGCGACGACGAGTACGACTACCTCTTCAAAGGTGAGGCCGTGGGCTCTGGAACTCTCCCTCGAGTCCCGGTTTGGGGGCCCGGGACACTCCCGGGGGACCCGCCCGCGGGTTGCCCCTGTTCTGAGATCGGCCTTCCTCAGCTCTTCCTCTCTGTGCGGCTTATCCTGAGGTCCCCCAGCTCAGCCCCTTTCCTTCCACTCACGGATGGGGGTCCTCACCACACAGCGGTCTCATAGCGACCTCCCCAGAGGCCTTAGGAAGCCTCACAGTCCCTACCCTGCGCCCCTCTCGTGGCCGGCTGCCGTCTCTCAAATCGCCTTCTTTCCTCCCCGGGTTCGGGGCCCCCTTAATGGGGCGCCCCCCCCACCATCCATCTTTTCGGGTTCAGCGCCCCCTCCCCTTCGGTATACACCCTTCCTGAGCCCCTCAGACAGGCCCTTACCCTCGTTCTTCACCTTTCTTTCGGCGCACTCTCCCATACAGATCTTTTTCTTATCTGCCTCCCTTTTCCCTCGGGCGAACCCTTTCCCTGCCCTCGGACAAGCCGCCTCTCCTCGCCCTCTTCTATCCCCGGGGCCAGGCCCTGGTTAAAAATCCGAGCGGGTCGGCGGCCCCACCCCCACCCACCCCACACTTCTCGTGGTCTGAAACCTCGCATGGCCCCCGGCATTGGTAGCTCTTTTTCTGCCTTCCCTCCGCGAGTAGTTTACGAGCTCTCCCACGTCGCTCGTGCGACCCCGGCGGTGGGGGGTAGGGCAGGAGGGATTGTCCCAGCACCCACGCGCGCACTTGTCGCAGTGACCGGGCAGACCGATGTGACTTCCCACCCAGCCTTCTTTTCTCCTGCCTTCCCTACCCAGAGGCAACCAGCCTGGGATAACTCTTGACTGTGTCCGAGACTAGGGGTTGCGGATGGGTGGTGGCTGTTATCCTTGCCAGACCTGAAGGCCCAGTTCCTGAGCAGGAAAGGTTGTACGCTGCACAAATAGCTTGCTTTATCGCTACGGACTGGTTGCTTCCTGCTGCAACATTGGGAGGATCCAACCTTTCGGTGTTTTTAGAACAGGAAGGGAAGCGTCCTGGTTGGCCACATACCTTTCCCCAAAGGTGGGGGAGCATGGGGAAGTTGTGTGCTCTTTGGTCAAATTAAATATTTTTCATAAGATAGGGGGAACCATGTAGTGCCCTTGGACAAAACATAGTGGAGGATGGGGAGTGAAAAAAAGAATTGCTTATTGGTTAGTCCGGAAAGAATCCAAATAGTTTTTTTTTTTTTTTTGTAATCGACAAAGATAATGGGTACAGCTTTCCTTGAGAGGAAAGTACAGTAAATGCTTTTGTTGTTGGATGAATGCTCTCTCTCTGATGCTGTTTCTCTGGTCCGGAGTTAGGAGGGCAGCCATCAGTAGTATGCTGAACAAAGATCATTACCAGCGAGTAAGAAGCCATTACTATTAAAGCTTTACAGTGAAGGGTGGAGTTTGAAAAGAATGTTAAGCTTAGTGACTCTTTCTGACTTTGCCACTGGGTGCTAAGTATGGTTGACTAAACAAAGCAGGAAACATTGCTTCACCAGTACCCTGCAAACCTTGGCCTACTAGTTGATGGGCCTACCGCCACTTACTCTTCTGGGCCAGAAATTTTTCTGTAGAGTGAGTACCTTCAGTATCCACTCCCACCGCCTGACAGTGGGAAGTTGTTCACAGAGAAGAGGGTACTTAATCATTTTACAAATACAAAAAAGAAACATGGATTAGTTTACATTCTTTTGGCTGAAGGCTTCTGAAATCTGGTGAGATTACTTCAGTGAGACCCTGGAGACTGGGGTGTAGTCATTAAAGGGAGATTTGTTTTTTTACATAAGGGCTGCTTTTGAAGTAATTAATTTAGGACAAGATAGACTATCAGAGTATTTCTCTTGTTTGGTTTACAACTTGAATGTTGGTTATAGAACCTAGTTATTTCCTCCCCCAAAATATTTAGTACCCTGGATTGGCTTAATGGATTTTAATTTAGCTTTGGGGTTTAGACCACTTTGCTAACAATGATTGAGAAAGCACAGGGCTTTGGAATCGCACAGGCCTGGTTTCAAATTACTGCCTCAGGTCGTATATTTGCTTTGTGACCTTGGGAAAGCTGACTCTTTTGAGCCTCAGTTCCCTCATCTGTAAAAAGAAAATAGTATCTCTCAGGACTGTTGTGAGAATTAAGTGAGACTGTAAAGTTTTAGCTTCTCTGAGAACTCAGATAATGTTAAAGAAGTTACTGTGGTTCTTACAGTTTTTTTGTTTTTGTTTTTGTTTTCTTAAAACCGTAAATCTATAACTGGAAGAGCATTTAAGTATTAGTAAAGAAACTTAAAACTAGAGCCTTCTAAAGTATTTTAAAGTTCCACAGGTTTTGGTTTCATTTGTTGTACACTTTGCTGTTTAATAGAATGTTTTTAAAAATTCTGCTGAGAAAGATTTCCACTTTTTAAAAAAGCTCTTAATAGTATATGAGTCACTTTTTAACTTCTGTGATTATATAGCCAATTTCTTATTTATACAATTTTAATTTAAAGAGAAGCAACAATAATTTCATTTTAAAATGGTTTTATTCTTTGTAGATATTCCCTGAGATGAGCTGCAGCTGTCTACTTGGAAGAAAACTTATCCTAGCAAACTTAATAGTTGAGGGAATTATAAATTAGTTTGTAGCTCTAATCAGTTGAAAATGAAGGGATATCCTGATTGGTGTAGGATGGAGTGCTTCAAGTGGAAGTGTAATGTGGGGAGAGTAGGAAAATTATTTTAAATTATGTATTTGTTCTTGAACATTAATCTTTAGCTCAACAGTGAGACTGCTGGTGGTGGTGAATTTTAATTTTAAAACTTGACTGTTTTAAAAATGTTAATTCTACATTTACACACTGTGATTAAGGCCCTGTGGGACAGACACGTAAGTGAAGTATAAATCAATCATAGTTCCTGTTGACAAATATTGTGGTAGACATTAACTCAATCAGAGTCACATATTCTGAAAATATCTGTGTACGTAGTCTACACCATTTTCTTTTCAGTCTAATTGAAGGTCAGTAGTAATTAACCATCAGCTGATTGTTAGTGGGGCTGATCAGAGGAACTTTGCTGTCTTGCATCTTGATAGTTTTTCTTTCACAACTTATGGTTGAGCAATTTGGGTTCTGCTGAATCTAGAAAAACTTGTCTAGACTTCAGCCTTATTTAATTTTAAAAAAGACTCTTGGTGAGTTTGGACTATGAATATAGTTGAAAGTAGAAAGATCTCCAAGTTTATTTATAAACCAGTGTGAAAATTATCAGTTACTTCAGGTTATAACTGTTAGGTCTGAGATATTATGATTGATTTGTTGAATGAAATTTTTGTCTAGTACATTAGTTTGTAACAGACTGTATAAAACTAAATGTGGTTGAAGAGTTGGAAATTCTTATTAAATAATGGTCAGTTAATGCGTATATTCTTTTTATAGCTTTTAGCAGCCTAGTATTTGATATATAATGAACCAAATTTAGTATTAGATGAGGTTAACCAAGTGATAATGAATATTATCAGATTTGTTTAAGAAATGTGACGTTTCATATACAGATTCTATTATTTAATTTATACTTACACACACACATATATTTTACGTAGATGGCTACAGTTATAAAATGTTTAAAGTGGAAGAACTTTAAGATACTAGTGATAAAAAGTAAGGAAAGTCACTGCAAATTTCTTTCTTGAACTATAGGATGTAATCATATAGTGGATCATATTTTAAAAAAGCAATTAAATATTATCATCTTAATGAAACTGTTTTTGGTCGGAAACTAAGTTTGAGTCTGTTTACTTTTGATTTGTTTTTAAAATCACAGTGAATTCTTTTCAGTTGTTCAGGTAACTTAATCCATTCTAGTTTGTTTATTATTTAGTGAGCCTAAATATAACCTTTCTTGGTGCAGTTTCTCATTTGGTAACTGCATAGAAGAAGTTTTCCATATTGTGTCATTTCTCAGCAGCATCTTGGCAGTGCTGTTCTTAAAGAAGCAATATCTTCTGTTGTCATTTAAGATATAATCCTTTAACAAGTCGCTAGTCATAATTCTTGTCAACCTTGCCTGTGTCTAGTTGAGATAACTTTTCTACTGTATGAAGTATTCATGTATCTTGAATTATTTTCAGATAAGGGTGCTAGTAATAATTTTTATGTTAAAATTAATTGGTTATATCAAGGGAAAAAATGTTCTTACTAAATGTCTTTATGACAGTGCAAAGATTTGAGAATGGGGAGACAGAATATAATCGATAAAGTGGAAGTTAAAAGGCAAGAAACCAAAACTTGAAAGTATTAAGAGTTTTTGTGGGATGGAGTTATTGAGTTATATGTTTTCCAAAGGCATTGTCATTCTGTTTGTTTTTATTTAGCTTTTTTGGCTGCACCATGTGGCATTTGGGATCTTAGTTCCCCACTAGGGGTCAAACCCGTGCCCCCTTCCGTGGAAGGGCGTGGAGTCTCACCATTGGACCACCAGGGAAGTCCCGGCAGTGTCATTCTAGATGTCTTGCTCTTTGGCTTTGAACTAAGTGATTGGTTTCTAAACTGATTCATCTGACTGGTAAATCTGAGTGCCTTGGAAGTAGAAATGTTCAACTTTTGGGTTTTTCCGTTTCCTATTCCTACTTCAAGTGAAGCTTTTATACCTCAGTGCTAGTGTGGGGCCAGGAAAGATTCAAAAGAGGTGTCGTCAGCAGAACATCCACCCTTTTGAACTGAGGCAACCTTAGTTCCCTACTAAGTGAGTATACTCTGCTAATAGGGTAGACTTTTATTACTGAAACTGGAATTTTACCTCACATTTAGAATGGAGGACCTTGAAAACTAACTTAGGAACCAGCTGTAGTACACTATAAAATTGGAAATGTTTTTATATGTTACTTTCATGACCTTACCGTCTTCTTCCCTGGTAGAAGCATTTACTGTATTGTCTGTGTTTGCTGTAGTACTTTTGACACCCTCTAATTGACTAACTGGAAATAACTGTGCCTTTTGCTGCATGGAGTCACTGCTGCCTGGGTGATTTTTTTTGCTGAATCAGCTGATAGAGGAAGCCAGAAAGATATGCATTTGACAGTGTACTCTCTCCAAGACTGTCCAGAGGCCGGCTTACATCCGTTCTCGCGCATAATGGACGGTCTGCCCTCTGGCCCGAGTGCAGGGAGCTCTCACAGCGTTTCCTTCCCTTGCCATGTCCCCCTTCCGCTGAAATACCAGTCTCGTTAGTAAGGCATGGTCTTACACCTTGCTGTTACTCTTGAGTGTTTGATTATTTATTCCTGGTATCTAATAAATCAGTTAGCTAGTAAAGAACTGAGAAGATGCGTTAGCAGTCAATAGTAGGAGTAAGCATAATATTTTCTGAAACATTGATAAAAAAACTTCTACCAAGGAAAAAATGTTATCAAGCTCAGATTCTGAAAACCTGTGAGCTTTTGTTCTTTAAGTTCAGATAGAAACACTTTAAAACAACTGCCTATTTCCCCATTGTTTTTGAAGTGTGATATATCACCTTAGGTGAGAAAGAATCCACTGTAGTTAGCTTGAAAATAAACTACTTCCTATAGTAATCAGAGGATATAAATTCATCTAATCAGTCAAACAAACCTGTTTCTTCTTCTTTTTTAAGTCATCAGTGAAAGTTATGACTTCCTTTGCCTTTGACTCAGAGTAAGTCAAAATTATTAGTCAGCTTTCTAGGGCTCCTTGATTTTGGAGGGGTCTCGAGTTTTCTTGCTAGTCTGATAAATGTAATTATGGGAGGGTCATTGTAGCTTCTGTGATCTGGGTGGCAAAGTTTATAAACTTGCTGCCTACTGTGTTAAATGTGTTCATTTTGCCTAGATATGAGTCCTGAGGTCACACCCAGGCTTTGATGAAACTAAGTAGAACATACTTAGGGCACTAACATCCTTTGTTGCTTTCATGTCTAATACATTTTCATATCACAGATTGTTCATTTGATTTAGGATTTACCTCTCAAGTATAACCTTGTAAGGTAATAAGTTTGATATAGTGTTGATTGTTAAATTAATGCATTAGCCTGTCATCAGTGCCTAGTAGACCTATGATTAATATTTGCATTTGTAAGACAGGATACTAAGTAGATGATGGGTGGAAGTCACTATGCAGGTAGAAACACATTAAAAAGAATAAATTGATTTTATCGATTGGTAACATGAGCATTCAACTCTTCCTCCCTACCCTCATTCCTTTTTTAAAAATCTGATGCCCTATCTTTTTTGCTTTAAAACATGATGGTCTTCTGAATATGTGTGCCTCATCCATCTGACATTAAGTACTTTGTCTTTTTAGTTGTTCTTATTGGAGATTCTGGTGTTGGAAAGAGTAATCTCCTGTCTCGATTTACTCGAAATGAGTTTAATCTTGAAAGCAAGAGCACCATTGGAGTAGAGTTTGCAACAAGAAGCATCCAGGTTGATGGGAAAACAATAAAGGCACAGATATGGGACACGGCAGGGCAAGAACGATACCGCGCTATAACATCAGCGTAAGTCTCAGCATTTTTAAAACAAATTTTATTTATTTTTGGCTGGGCTGGGTCTACATTGCTACATGCGTGGCACTCTGGTTGCAGCACGTGGCTCATGGGCTTAGTTTGCTCCACAGCACGTGGAATCTCCCCAGACCAGGGATCAAACCGGTGTCCCTTGTATTGGTAGGCGGATTCTTAACCATTAGACCACCAGGGAAGTCTCTCAGCATTTTTAAGTTCTGTGAAATAGCTACCAAAGTGGATTAGCTGACTTTTGGTATTGGAAAAAAGTACTGTTTTGTTTCCTTTAAAGAATTCCTGTATTAGTATTCTAAAATTCGTGTGTTTAAAAAAAAAAAAGTGTGAGAGTGTGTGTGTGTATATACATACATAGTTCATATACTTAGTCTTGTCTGGTGTTCTCTCCCATCTTATGGTTGTTTTCTAATAGTTAAATACATTTTTCTGTTTTCAGATACTATCGTGGAGCTGTAGGTGCCTTATTGGTTTATGACATTGCTAAACATCTCACATATGAAAATGTAGAGCGATGGCTGAAAGAACTAAGAGATCACGCTGATAGTAACATTGTTATCATGCTTGTGGGCAATAAGAGTGATTTGCGCCATCTCAGGGCAGTTCCTACAGATGAAGCAAGAGCTTTTGCAGGTTAGTGGTACGAATTCTGTGATATTACAGTGCTTCTGTATTTCTTAGTTTTCATGACCCTTCCAATGAGGGTAATGGGTTGCAACAGTTCTGGAAAGGTAAACGTGAATGCTTAACAGAACTTGTTTTGAAAATGCATGATGACTGTATGACTCTCTTGCTTAACTTTGAGTTATTAGACTTGTAGTATTGAGTTTTTGCTGCCAAAAATTGAATATAAATACTATCTTTTCTCTCCCTGGAAGTGGTAGATAAAATCTATGTTTGTTCTGTGCTTCCTGCTTTTTTCCATCATGTCTTTGTTTTACCAAGACTTATTCTATGCGGGTCTGAAAAGTAGTGGCCCAGGGAGTGTAAAGGACCAACAGGGATGTAGCTGCTTTGGAGTTATAACTTTTTTGGCTTAATAGAGAATCTGCCTATCTTGACTCTGTATTGGTGGTAGGGGCAGCCTACCAGAGGGCAACATTGTACATTCTTGACTAGTGCACGATGTGAGCTTTCACTGTTGATTATGCTGTGACTAAAATTTTCTGTTTTCTAGTCAAGAAGCTTTGTTTCAGACAATAGTAACAGAATTCTAAGTGAATCACATATACCCCCGCCTTGTTCATACCATGGCTGTATGTTAGGGGGAAGCTCAGTAAGGGTGAAATTGGCTGGGCATTTGGTAAGTTTACTGCATTATGCCCAGTGTTATTCATTGCCAATGGTAGTGTTTAGATGTAGCAAGTATTTGTTTTAATTAAGAAGCCAATGAAAATTCTCATTTTTAATCTACTAAAGTGGAAGTAGCATGGTGTTCTTATTGCTTAAGAAGTGGGGGAGAACCTGGGGTTTAAAAAGTTGTTATTTTCCCTTTGAAGGTCTGAGTGTATTACGTCCCTTGTATTTTTAAATTTGACAAGACTGAAGTTTTGTGTCTCCCTACAGAAAAAAATGGTTTGTCATTCATTGAGACATCTGCTCTAGACTCTACAAATGTGGAAGCTGCTTTTCAGACAATCTTGACAGGTAAGACTTGCATTTTTAGATTAGACCAGTGGGAATTAGAAGTAGTAGAAAGATAATTTAAACAAATTAATCAGAAAACTAAACTATAAAATCACACTAAGAATGACTATCATTTGAGAGCTGTTGTAGTTACATTCATCCTAACTCATCTGGTTTATAGTGGGAAAAATACTTTGAAAGTAATGCATTCACTTCTGTTATTACTTTAGTCTGTGCATACCATGCTTCCTGGTCATAAACACAAAACAATGCTTAATGGTACTTTTTTATAAGGTAAATATTGAAATCCCATTTATGGAAAGATGAATGCCCTTTTGAAATTCAGTAAAGAAAAGGTGTTCTTGGTTCTGATGTGTTATAGAAGCACCTAGGAAAATACATATTCTTAAAAACTTAGGAAACAAAAGGTAAAATTCTCCCACGATTTATTATTGTATAAGAAGCAATGTGGAGAAAAGCAGCCAGTGATAACATACTGAAAAGTTTTAAAAAGTAGTGGAAAAGAAATAAAATTCATGGTCTTTTGGAATGTGGATGTGTAGACCATGTCAACCTCAGGGGTGAGAGAATATTTTATTTATAGTGACTCAAATTTGGAGATTTTCAGGTGGCTCAGTGGTAAAGAATCCACCTTTCAATGCAGGAGACCCAAGAGATGGGACTGAGATCCCTGGGTTGGGAAGATCCCTTCGAGGAGGAAAT
Source organism: Bos indicus (assembly GCF_029378745.1). NCBI lineage: Eukaryota > Metazoa > Chordata > Mammalia > Artiodactyla > Bovidae > Bos > Bos indicus. Next base: position 12,759,097 of record NC_091769.1, read on the forward strand.
GGCAACCCACTCCAGTATTCTTGCCTAAGAAATCTTAGGGACAGAGGAGCATGGTGGGCTGCAATCCATGGGGTTGCAAAGTCAGACACGACTGAGCAACTGAGCATATTTATCCTCACTTTAATAGAATGAACAATTTATCTGAAAGTTTTATCTTAATCCTCTAATAAATGTGTGTGTGTTAGTCACTCAGTCGTGTCTGACTCTTTGCAACCCCATGGACTGTTGCCCGCCAGGCATCTATGTCCCTGGGGTTCTCCAGGCAAGAATACTGGAGTGAATTGCCATTCCCTTCTCCAGAGGATCTTCCCGACCCAGAAATCAAACCCTGGTCTCCTGCATCGTAGGCAGATTGTTTACCATTTGAGCTACTGCTGCTGCTAAGTTGCTTCAGTCCTGTCCGACTCTGTGCGACCCCATAGATGGCAGCCCACCAGGCTCCTCCATCCCTGGGATTCTCAAGGCAGAAACACTGGAGTGGGTTGCCATTTCCTTCTCCAATGCATGAAAGTGAAAAGTGAAAGTGAAGTCACTCAGTCGTGTCCGACTCTTAGCGACCCCATGGACTGCAGCCTACCAGGCTCCTCCATTCATGGGATTTTCCAGGCAAAAGTACTGGAGTGCTGTGCCATTGCCTTCTCCTTGAGCTACAGGGAAGTCTAATAAATACAAAGTACTTTAAAAATGTATATTACTTTTAAGAATTCATAATTTAGAGTGTAGTCTTAATATATAGTGCTCTTATGTGATGTTCTAAAAAGTATATATGCAGAAATGGTTAAGTAAATGAGATTCTAATTATAGTGTAACAAGATTTTATTCTTGGTATGCAGCAGTTGTATTAGAGGCCAACAGATTTTAACTTGTAAAGTGTTAGTCACTCAGTCGAGTCTGACTCTTAATGACACTGTGGGCTGTAGCCTGCCAGGCTCCTCTGTCCATGGAATTCTCCGGACAAGAATATTGGAGTGGGTTGCCATTCCCTTCTCCAGGGGATCTTCCTGACCCAGGGATTGAACCCAGGTCTTCCACATTGCAAGTAGATTCTTCACCATTTGAGTCACCAGGGAAGCCCTTTAGCTTTTAAATGTTGTCTTACTTTACTGTAAAAATGTAGCGAATAAAACTTAGGGTTTAGGAGCATGGGCTTGGAAGCCTGACTTGTGTTCTAATCCTGGCTCCTTCACTTACTAATGAGCTATGTTAGGCAAGTTACTTAACCTTTCTAGGCCTTAATTTCTTCATATGTAAAGTTGAAATATGTTTTGGGAGTTCTGTTACTTTCTTTTTAAGAGAGGCTTGTATTTATAAATACCTTGTGGTGTAATTTGACTTGACTGTTAATGGTGTGAGTGAAAAGGTTTTGTTTCTGTGAGCTAATCCATAGAAAAGAATTGACTGTTATTGGAAATCTAGACTCCAAAAATGAGTGAGTTCCATACATGTAAAATATTTAACTGCGCCTGGTACATTGTAAACATTGGATATTAGCTAAGTAGCAATTAAAGTATGAAAAAAACTCATTAAAAATAAACTATATTGATGTTTTACATATCTATTTTATTGTAATTCTTTTCTCTTATCAGAAAAATAGTAAATAAAGGTTGATGCTAGGGTTGGATAAACAGTCTTTGGAACACAGTCACTTTTTAAAAAAAAAAAAAATCTTTGGGTCAACTTTCACTGCAGATTGTTTAAAGCAGGCAAGATTTTATTGAATATGCCATATGTCTTCAAATCTTGTTTTTTTCATTTTAAGCACTTGTGTGGTTTCTCTTGAGTCAATGTGATAATACTAAATTGAGACCCAGGAGTTGTAGGTTTTACCTTTTACCACTTTGTTCTCATTCGCTCTGTAATTAAAGTCAGTGAACCTCCCTAGTCCTAAGATTCAGTGTTCTAAGATGTGAGTCATCTTCATCTTCTTAAGCCCTCTGAGAAAGCTCGTTTGAAAAAACTTTAATCAGTCCTTGTTGGGTCATTTTTTACGTCCCATCAAATCTCTGTTATAATTCTAGCCCATTCCGATCTCAATTTCTAGCCCATTTATTTAGTGAAAATGAGGCCAAGTGTTTTGTTTCATCTGTGGTTAACAATTTTATGTGTCGTTTTGTAGCATAGAACTTGTGATCCATTCAAACATGAACTAATCAATAAGCAGTGATATATATTGTACTTAAAATGGAACTGTTTTGTGCTGAATGATGAATGTGCTGGCTGTTTCTCTTAAAATTCACTCTCGATTAAGCTTTTGTTACTGCTTAATTAATATTGCTTGAAAGCAAACAAAAGATTAACTTATTACCACTTTTCCTCTCTCTAGTCACTACTTCCTCAACTTCCTGCAATAAATCTCAGTGTTGATCTGTAGGATCAGAGATGACTGCATATGACTGGAAATTTGTGTTTTGCAGGTGTTAGGATCTAAACTTTTCTGTATACTAATGGGAGTATTAATGCACAGAAAAGACAGGAAATAGAACTGTATTCTCATTTAGGTTTAATTCTGACTTAACAGATTAACAGTATTAAGGGAGTATTTGTATTGTATTTTGATGTTACTGGAAGAAAAACTAGCTTTTTACTTTTTAAGATGCAAAATTAAATATTAGAAAATGTATCTCCATTGTTACTTCAAAGATAATTTGTGTTGCTTATTTTAGAATAGACCCCTGGCATTCTTGATATGTGTGAATTTGACAGTAACTTCCTGACATAATTTTGCTGATGGTATTTTTAGGAGGTAGTTGGTTAGTGCGTGAGTGAGTCTGATACATTGCATAGCCTCTAGATTTCAGTGCAGCTTTGTTTTCTTTCATCTTCAAGTTCATTAAGCGATGTTATTAATCCATACTTCCATACTGTATTACTTTTTTTCTTTTTGATTTGAATTTTGACTATTTCAGACTTAAGGTTGCAATAGTGGTACAAAGTATTTGCAAATACCCTTAACCCATATTCCTCAGATACTGAGGAATTTTACCACACTTACTCTATTCTTTTTCTTCCTTTCTCTAAATATATAAACAATACTGTTTTGTTTTGCTTTACCATTTGAGAGTGACAGGCATGCTGCTCGTTATCCCTAGGAGCTTTTTTTCAGTGTGTATTTTCCTAAAAACAAGGATATTTAGTATGTCATAGCCATAGTATAGTGGTCAAAAGAGAGATAATAGTGCCTCATCATGGTTAAGCTACAGAGCTTATTCAGATTTTGCCAGCTGTTCCAGTTGTGTTTTTATTAGCAAAAGACAATCTGATCAGATCGTACATTGCGTTCACTTATCATAACTCTTCAGTCTCCTCTAATGTGGAATAGTTCCTCAGTCTGTCTTTTGGTTTATTGACATTTCTTGAAGCGTATGGGTCGGTTATTTTGTCATGTCCCTCAGTTTGGGTTTGTCTGATGTTTCTGTTTGATTCAGTTCTGGTTATTTGCTTTCAATAGGAATACCACAGAGTGTTCTCAGCGCATCACATCAGGATGCTCACAATATTGGTTTGTCTGATTAGAAACTGGTGATGTTGGTTATGGTGTCTGCCAGGTTTCTCCATGTAATCAATAAGTCCAAGCCATCTTTGTAGTATGGAGACTAAATTCTAAATTCTGTGGTAAAGATTTTTTTTTTTTGGTCCTGTGGCGTGGCTAACAGGATCTTAGTTCCCTAAGCTGAAATTGAACCTGTGCCCCTGCAGTGGAAGTGCAGAGTCCTAACCACTGGACTGCCAGGGAATTCCCAGTTGAAAGAATTTTCGTTCATTTAGCATATTGTCTCTTAAAAGTGGGACTAGAGTTTTCAGACACTAATCTTATTGGAGTAGTAAGGATCTTTTAATCAGGCATAGTAGCTTTGGTTCTTTGCATGTGGCAGCCTTTTAAATAACTCAAATTGGAGCATTTTTGACCTTCAGGAAACTTAAATCATGAGCAGTGGGTTTGAAGAAGTTTTAATAAATTCTAACGTGAGCTGTAGTATTAATAGGATAATTCAGGCCTCTTATTTTCACAAGTTTTGGAAGGACTGAAGAATTTTAGCTTTTTTTATTCACCAGGTTGAAACTATTACATTTAACTTAGAATTTACTTTGCATCTTGATAAATACTTCATTAGAGTAGAAATAGGCATATGTCTTTTATTTAACTTTATTTGGTTATATTTAAAGCTATTTTATATTAATATTTTACTTTATATTTAGATCTCCTACAAGAGATCCTAATGTATGAACGATAAAGCAGAGTTCCTTCTTTTTAACCTAACCTGTCCTTTGAATTTCTTGAAAAGGGTCTGCGCAGGAGTTGGTATATCACATACACTTTGTTCTAAAGGAGAACATGCCCTTTGTAGAGGAAAATATTTGCATCTGGTTTAGCTGGTTTAGTCCTGTACCCCTTCCTCCACTTAAATAACCTTCCTTAATCGGATCCCAGCTGGAAGGTGAGTGAGTGAAGTTGCTCAGTCGTGTCTGACTCTTTGCGACCCCATGGACTGTAGCCGAACCAGGTTCCTCCGTCCATGGGATTTTCCAGGCAAGAATACTGGAGTGGGTTGCCATTTCCTTCTCCAGGAGATCTTCCCGACCCAGGGGTTGAACTCAGGTCTCCCGTGTTGTAGGCAGACACTTTACCATCTGAAGGTACCTGCTTCCTGTTTTCTTATCAAAGTTTTTTTCTGAGTGACACATCCAGCCACAAGAGATGTTAAGTAATTGTGTAGCTTCTTAGTGCCCATTCTACCTGAAAGAAAATTTTCTCCTCATTTTCTGATCAAGCTTCTTTTTCTTCACTGCCTTGGTCGGCATCTTTTTGGTGATTGGAGCAATGTAGGAGTAATCGATTTCTGCCAAACAGAATGTAGTACTTGCAGGCAGTTTTATAACGCTGCTCAAATTTGTTTTCCTTATAATGAGATCTCTAATTATTTACCTTTCTGTGTTCTCTGAGAACTCTGCTTTTTCCTCTTGTCCATTATTTGCTTTTCATGTAAGAACCTGTAAAATATTTTTTGTTTTGGTTCCCCTAACAACATTGAAAACCACTTGTAAAGAAGTTAAATTTATAGAGGGTCTCATTTAATCATTTGTACTTGAAGAAGAGCCATCCAATTTGGGATTAGAGAGAAAACATAATAAAGACTGAAGAGTCTAGTTTCATAGTAAGTTGATGGTTATCTTTTGTCCTTAGTCACTCGCCTGATTGAATGATTTTTCCTTTTTACCCTTGATATACTCTAGTCCCATCCCCTTTTAATGGAAAGAATGTAAATGAAGGCTCTGCCTTCATATCCTTTTTATTTTTATTTATTTATTTTTTTTAAACAACTCTAGTCAGTAGTGTTTATTGTAATCTCATTTTTTTCTCTTGGTTCTTTGAACCACTGTCAACCTTTTAAAGCATGAATTTTAGCCACCTGCTCCCCCAGAAAAGCATAAGAAAAGGTACACTAGCTGTCAGTGTCCTTGTTAGTTTACATACACAGTTGATTATAGTTTGCTCTTGTTCAGCTTTTGGAACATTAGTTTTTTTAATTTGGAAAAAAAAATTAATTAATGTATTTTCTTTCCTTTAACTTTTTGTTATGGAAAGTTCTCAGCATGCCAAAAGTAGGGTACTGTCATGAGCTCCCATGTAGTCATTGATAACCATCAGTCCAGAGCCTGTCTTTCTTCCACCTACTGCCACCCCCATTGTTTTGAAACGAATTCGAGGTATTATGTCATTTCATTTGTAAACATTTCATGATGTATATCTAAAAGATAGAATTTAAACCCCATAACAATAAAACCACTTAAAAATTGGCAGTAATTCCTTATTGTCCTCTGTTACTCAAACAATATTACAATTTCCTGTCTCAAATTTTAATAGTTCAAACTAAAATCCAAATGATGTTTGTACATTGCATTTGATTGCTGTATTCTTGGACATTTTGAAAATATGATTCTGCTTTTGTTTTTTACCCCATAACTTTATATTAAAATAATCACAATGTCATATATCCAAGAACTTTATGTTCATGTAGTATTATCTAATGTGCAAGTTGTATTCAGATTTGTGTTTTATAGATTTGGTTTTTACAGTTTAAACCTGGGATCTGGTCAAGGAAAACACATTGGATTAATGGAATTGTTACATTTTTGGGTACTGAATAGGGTAGTCACTGACTATAGGTGGTTGTTACGCACTTGAAGTATGGCTATTGGACTGAGGAATTGGATTTTAAATTTTATTTACTTAAATAGGCAGTTAATGCATATTTAATATAAATAGATGGGCCATAGCCCACATCTAAAGCATTTATTTTCGATTTTTAATGTATTTTGTGCGTAACGTTTGTTGAAGTCTTGGCCAAGGGACTTCCCTTGTCCGGTGGCTCAGGCTCTGTGCTCCCAGTGCAGTGGGGCCAGCTTTGATCCCTGGTTCCGGGAACTAGATCACACATGCTGCAACTGCAGAATATGCTTCAACCAAGGCCTGGCACAGCCGAAAAAGAGTCTTGGCCAGTTGTCCTACAGAATGTCCCTCAGTCTGGATTTATCTCATTATTTCCTCATGATAACTTCATTTTAAACATTTTTTGGTAGGAATATATAGGTGTCATTCATAGGAATATGTTATACTTCACAGTACCACATAATAGGAGGCATATCGTGTCAATTTGTCCCATTTTTAGAATTCCCTTACTTTTAGAGGGTGTTTTTTCCTGAGGAAGCACTGTGAAAACAAAATAAGATCTATTCTTTGTAAGGAGTTTATATAGTCAGCAGGAGCTACTTTTAGGCAGTGCACTGTAAGACCAATTTATTAAAAATACAATTATTTATTAAATAAGGACACTTGCTGTAGGACATGATTTTGAGCAAACTCCAGGAGATAGTGAAGGACAGGGAAGCCTGGCATGCTGCAGCCTATGGGGTCGCAAAGAGCTGGGTATGACTTAGCAAATGAACAACAATAACTTGCTGTAGAGGAATTTAATAATAATTTATCATGTACTTAGTTATTGATCCCCTACTATTAGGTTGGTGTAAACATAATTGCAGTTTTGGACTGTGAATTTTAAGTCATTATAACTAGGCTCAAACACATCTTTATTAATCAAAATAGGAACCATTATAATCAGCACATTTTTGTCAATGAGAAATAAGTGTTTTTTTTATTCCTGTAGTGCAAAATTTGTGCTTTGGGATTCAGCAGACTCTTGGAAGACATTTTCTCCATCCTGCTGGTTGTGGAAGCACTTTCCTGGAAAAAAATTTTCAGGATGCTTTAAGTAGTAATCAGTTGTCGAGAGGTCAGGCGAATATGGCGGATGAGGCTAAAGTTCCGTGGCCCAATTTGTTCAACTTCTGCAGCGTTTGGTTGTGCGATATGCGGTTGTGCTTTGTCATGGAGAAGAATTGGGCCCATCCTGTTGACTGATGCTGGCTTCAGGCATTGCAGTTTTCCGTGCATCTCATCTAATTGCTGAGCATGCTTCTCACATATTATGGTTTTGCTGGGATTCAGGAAGCTGTACTGGATCAGACTGGCAGCAGACCACTGAAACAGTGGCCATGACCATTTTTTGGTGTAAGTTTGGCTTTGGGAAGTGCTTTGGAGCTTCTCGGTCCAGTCACTGAGCTGGTTGTCATTGGTTGACATCTAAAATCCACTTTTCATCACGTCACAATTTTTGATGGAGAAATGGTTTGTTGTTGTTGCTTAGGACAGGAGAAGATGCTATAAAATGATGATTTTTAAAATTTTTCAGTCCACTCATGAGGCACCCACTTACTTTGCTTATTCACCTTTCCAATTTGCTTCAAATGTTGAATGACCGTAGAATGGTCGATGTTGAGTTCTTCAGCAAGTTCTCGTGTAGTTGTAAGAGGATCAACTTTGGTGATCCTCTCAGTTGGTCATTGTCAACTTCTAAAGGTCAGCCACTGTGGTTCTCGTCTTCAAGGCTCTTGTCTCCTTTGCAAAACTCCTTGAACCACCACTACACTGTACATTCGTTAGCAGTTCCTAGGCCAAACACATTGTTGATGTTGCAAGCTGTCTCCACTGCTTTACGACCCATTTTGAACTTGAATAAGAAAATCACTCAAATTTGCTTTTTGTCTAATATTTGCCAAGTCTAAAATAAATATAAATAGCAAGTAATAAGCCATTAGCCAAAAAAAAAGAAATGCAAGAAGTGCCCATTAAAATGATGTATAACATAACTTTTGAGCAAGGAGATCAAACCAGTCCATCCTAAAGGAAATCAGTCCTGAATAGTTATTGGAAGGACTGATGCTGAAGATGAAGCTCCAGTACTTTGGCCACTAATATGAAGAACTGACTCATTGGAAAAGACCCTGATGCTGGGAAAGATTGCAGGTAGGAAGAGAAAGGGATGACAGAGGATGAGATAGTTGGATGGCATCACCAACTCGATGGACATGGGTTTGAGCAAGCTTTGGGAGTTGGTGATGGACAGGGAAGCCTGGCATGCTGCAGTCCATGGGGTCACAAAGAGTTGGACATGACTGAGTGACTGAACTGATAACCACATTTATTTAAGAGTGTGTTTCAGTATCAAATGACAAAGTTCAACAGTGCAAAACTACAGTTACTTTTGCACCAACCTAATATGCTGGGGATACAGCATGAAAAAGGTAGTACAGTTTTGGTCCTTATAGTTTGTTGATTGAAAAAAAGGCACAATCTGAAAGTTGAGAATTACATTTTTTATTTGGTGGACTTGCCCTAAGTCCAGGAGGCAGCCTCTCAGATAGCTCTGAGGAACTGTTTAGAAGAGTTAGGAGAGGAACCAGGATATATAGGAAGTTTTGGAACAAAAATCGGGTAGTCTGGATTCAAAACTGAAGAAAACCAGACATCTCAAGTTAATGAGTTTAGGGCTGTCCTGTGTATGGGAAGTCTGAAATCATTCTTTTGATATGCACCTTGCTAGTTAAGGTGCATATCAAAAGAAGTCTTCCCTGGTGGCTCAGACGACAAAGCGTCTGTCTACAATGCTCGAGACCTTGGTTCGATCCCTGGGTCGGGAAGATCTGCTGGAGAAGGAAACGGCAATCCACTCCAGTATTATATTGCCTGGAAAGTCCCATGGACAGAGGAGCCTGGTAGGCTATACAGTCCATGGGGTCGCAAAGGGTCTGAGTGACTTCACTTACTTAACTAGTTAGTGCCAGTATATTCCTTTTCTCCATCCTCAATTCCCTCAGGGTGCTTCTTTGGGGAGAGCGGGTGGTTGTGGTGGCTGATGGCCCAGCATCTTCTGCTTACTGATATGGCAGGGGACATTTAGTGGAAGAGGTGGATGCTAAACAGTTTTGCTAAGTGTCCTAGAAAATCTTAAGTTGCCTGTTTTGAATGATTATCTCATTGCAATTTAACTTTAGTTCAGAAGGCATTGATACACATTATCTTTCCATTCTTCTTTTCCAAGAGTTCTTTGGGATTTTGACTTGTCTATGAAGTTGTATTCTTCACTACATACAGAAATACCTACTGAGTCTGATAATGCAGATTTAAATATTTTTCTGTGGTACAGTGTCAATATATGTAGGTTTTTTTTTGATAAGGTTAGAAATTTAGATCTAAGCCCTATAATCTCTTTAGACCAAGATTTATCTAACTGGTTGGTAAACCTTTCCCTCTGGAATGGAAAGCCTTTGTTTCTGTTCTTACCTTAAGGGAAATTGTGAAATAATGGGTTGACTGATCAGTGGCTGGTTGAAAAAAGAGCTTTGAGTATATGAGCTCTGTTCAGTTTATTTGCATTTTTTTCTCTTGTGAATATAACTTCTACCTCTGTGTATCTTTAATTTTTAATCACTGATTTATGGGTCTGTTCACAGTGAGTGTTGCTGTTTCTTTTTTGTTCCCCTCAGAGATATACCGCATTGTTTCTCAGAAGCAAATGTCAGACAGACGTGAAAATGACATGTCTCCAAGCAACAACGTGGTTCCTATTCATGTTCCACCAACCACTGAAAACAAGCCAAAGGTGCAGTGCTGTCAGAACATATAAGGCGTTTCTCTTCTCCCCTAGAAGGCTGTGTATAGTCCAATTCCCAGGTCTGAGATTTAAATATATTTGTAATTCTTGTGGTCATTTTTGTGTTTTATTACTTCCTCATACTTATGAATTTTTCCATGTCTCAAGTCTTTTGATTTTAGCTTTATAAAATCATCCATTTGTCCCGAATGACTGCAGCTTTTTTTCATGCTATGGCTTCACTAGCCTTAGTTTAATAAACTGAATGTTTGGATTCCTCAATTATTGTTTACTTTTCATCATGGAAGCTGTCACTGTAGGACATAATAGAACTTGATCCCTTGAAGCTCAGACCTGTTGGTCTTGATTAAATCAAATTAAGAAGACTGTAGAAATAAGCTATCATTTTGCCACAGAGCAGCTTATAATTAACACACTCTTCTCTCAGTGCAGAGTATATTTCCATAAATCTAAGAATTGCCCTATAAACATAGTAGAATTTTGAGAGCTTATAAATTTTCCATTATTCTGGAAGTCAATTTCTAAAATGCCTTAATAGGATTATGTAGTTTAGTAAATTTTGTTTTTTAATTTTTGTAAACATCAAAGTTGATTAGAGAGGGGGGAACACTTTTTTCTCGACAAGAATTATCTTAATAAACACAAAAGACTGTGATGATTTCAGTAGTAGCATGGTTATGGGGCCATAAGTCACACAGTGCTGCCTGGCAGGCTGGGAACCGGAGAGACTGGTGGAATTCCATCTGAGGTGCCTTTGTTACAGTGATCAGGCAGCCCAAGTCATTTAACTTCTCTAATTTCCCAGCAGTATATTATGTGGCATTTTATTGCTCAGGCAATAACTGGTTTAATGCGCTTAGTCTCTGATGGCAAAGTGTTAATTTTGTCTTAAAACCTTCCAGTAAATGCAACCTAGTTTTATCACCATAGCCACCAGCAGGCATGGATAATTATTTTAACAATGCTGATTTTTGAGTTTTGTAGTATATTATGGAATATAGTCCAGTTAAATATCTGGTTTCAGTATGTTAAAGAATACAAGAGAGGTTAATTTCTGCTCAAGTGGTACCACTTAAAAGGCATGTATTCTTTTAGTATATAGATGAAATAGTACCTTGAGTTTAAATAGAATGCATTAGGCATTGTACAAACCTGAAAGTTTTCTTCCACTACATTATTGAAATCAATGGAGCAACTCATTTTTCATTCTGAAATGTGCACACTAATATTTAGTTTTATTTTTTTGTGAATAATATTAAGCACTTAACTCTGAAGTGTTCTGAAAGTTGTGTCAACTAAAGTGATACGATTCAGGATGGTGGAATATCCCCAAAATATACATGTGTGTGGGCTTGCCTAGATTACTATGTTTCATAGTTAATCTGTCTTTTGCGGTGCTCATGACGTGTGGGGCACACGGAAGGCATTGCTGTGGTCAGTCTACTTAGTTTTCCTCTGTAGCCCTTTTATTATTTTGGTGTATTAGTTATGAAGATACTACTATCTCCTTGTAAATCGCTACTTTGTATTTTATGCATGCTCTGTAACTTGATTTTTTTTTTTTTTTTAAGTTACTGATTTGGAATATATTCACATTCTAATAAACAGTTATAGGGGGACTATTCTTTATGTTGTCAGATTATATTTTTCCTTTGAGTGCTTTGGATGTAGCCATGAAATATTTGCTTCTGATGATAAGAGCATAGGTCCTTGGATAACAGAGTAAACTACTGAATTGGAGGCATCATTATGTGAATTCAGCTTTGATTTTAGACATAGAGTTCAATTATTCTTGGAAAAAGTATTACCAAAAGCATCAGGAAAGTAATCTCTGTACTTTGGTACGTAACAGCGTCACCAGTCCCAAGAAGAGGCTCCATCGCTATTTTACTCAAAATCGATAGTTAAGTTTTTACAAAATTCTTTAAGAGGAGAGACTAGATAGTGAATTGAAAATGAATAAAGTAACTTTGAATTTTTACCAAGTGTAGAGTTAATGTTGCCTTGGGCATGATTGGATCTTGGGAGAATTCCAGGAAACCTTAAGCAGTATTAGAAAATGAATTTGATGGCATTTCAACAAGTATCTTCATTCTAAACAGTATCTCAGGAGACGGACTGTCTCAAGAAACATTAAGTTTTTAAATATTATGACAATTTAGGGCTCAAGGCAGTTGAGAAGTATTTTGCTTTTGGACCTAGCTTTTCATTTACTTAACTTTGAATTTCTAAAAACCTGTTTTATTGTCCTGAAAAGTCACTTAGCCATCTTGACTTTATTTAAACTTGTATGTCGTCATTCTGAAAATGCTACTTATGATTTCTGTCCAGTAGTAGTAATTATTCAGTATGGGTGAATTTCTTTAGCCGTTACATTGAGAAGACTAAATTCTAATTCTCAGAAGGGCTGCCAGTTGGTGACTTAGGCCAAAGGGTTCTGCAGGTAGACAAGAATCTTAAAGAGTTGGGATTGCCCATTAAAGCTAGTCATGTTTATTTCGTCATTGGGGAAATAGACATCCTAATATTTGTCAGTGATTTGTACTTAACAGAATGCAAATGCTCTCAGTGGTTTGAGCTATTGTGATCATCTCTTCTATCTAGAAAAAGAAAAGCTCTACTATTCAGATAGTTTTGGCCAACATCGGAGCAGAAGGATTCAAAGGTTAGGTGGATAATTTAGAACTTAATTTCAACCTGTTAAATTTCAATTTCTGGAGTTTTGGTTTTTTTTTTAAGGAAAAAAATGAAGACTGTATATTTGATGTCTCACAAACATCATAAGCCTGAGAAAAAAATTCAAAATACGAATTTTGCATGAGGACTGTGCATAAGGATATCTATTCCCTGTGTGGAAAAAAAGATGAACAAAACCTGTGCAAGGACCCTCTTTCACCGTTATATTTAGTGGGTTAGCATAGTCCAACTAGTGCCCCAAACCTGCTTTCTCTTCTCCTGTTTGGGTCAGTGCGGGAGCTGCCTTCCTTCCTGGGATTTGGCAGGTCAGCTTTTCCTCTCATCTGTACAATATGCCAAATTAACTGGAGTTGTCATTCTGATGTCTTAAATTGTAGGAGGCTGATGGTAACAATGAACTAATACAAAATGCTAATGTCATTCAGTTCAGTTCAGTTCAGTCACACAGTCGTGTCCAACTCTTTGTGAACCCATGAGCCACAGCACACCAGGCCTCCCTGTCCATCACCACCTCCTGGAATCCACCCAAACCTATGTCCATTGAGTCGGTGATGCCACCTAACCATCTCATCCTCTCTCGTTCCCTTCCCCTCCTGCCCTCAATCTTTCCCAGCATCAGTGTCTTTTCAAATGAGTCAGCTCTTCACATGAGGTGGCCAAAGTATTGGAGTCTCAGCCTCAGCATCAGTCCTTCCAGTGAACACCTAGGACTGATCTCCTTTAGGATGGACTGGTTGGATCTCCTTGCAGTCCAAGGGACTCTCAAGAGTCTTCCCCAACACCACAGTTCAAAAGCATCAATTCTTCGGCACTCAGCTTTCTTAATAGTCCAACTCTCACATCCATACATGACTACTGGAAAAACCACAGTCTTGACTACCATTTAAGTAAAGGAGACCATCAGGATTAGACTGAGAGAGAATTTTTATTGAAGTATCCATTTTCCTAAAAACCGAATTGGATAGAGAAAGAATATTTGAAAGGAAGTTGATACTAGGCATAAAATTAGAAAGTATGTTAAATCTGAGGTAAAAGGTTGAACATGGTAGGTATAATAGAGTGGGTGACAAAGCTTGGATATTAGCCACAGGTCTTCTAGTCATGTGTCTCTGAGCCTCACTTTCTCCAGGGGACTGGATTAGATCCTTTTGGAGGTGTATCCTAGCTTTAATTCAGTAATCCTATGAATGTACCCGTTTTTCAGGTACTAGAGCCAAATTACTGTACATTCTAACTAAAATTTAATAGCTAAGTTAAAGTCAGGTGTACACTTTGCAAGATGTTTCTGGTCTTACAAAAACTTGATTAAAATCCTATCTTTATTTCCATGTTAATGCCATTAAATAAGATGAAAGCTTTCAGAACATTTGCAGAATGACTGTTTCAACAATATGCATCAAAGTACCATATGTATTATGGGGAGAGAAACACTTGAGGGGCTGCTTTGTCAACTGTGAACTGAGAATTGCTTGTTTTTTGGGCTTTTACTGTTAAAATTCCGCTGGCTTTTAATATATACTTTGAAATATATTTGTGTTTGGGAGAGAGAACCTTTAAAAACTTTTGTGTTTAATTTTTTTAATTATTATTATCTCTAAGAAGAATCTAGTAAGGTAGATGAGTTCCTGGACTGAATCCAATAGAAGCAATGATTAAATCCAAGTGTATAGGTTTGTGTATTCACACACATGATATAAATGGCATTATTTGGCTATTAGTAAAGTAATGTAATTATTAGTAGTCTCCACATTGGAATTGAATTATTTAACATAATTGAGCATAGAATTGATAGGTCCTGGCACAGATGTCATGTGTATTGGCTGTTAACTACTCTATTATTAGTACCAGTGATGGTGGTGAAAATACCCAACAGGATTCCTTTCCTGTGTTTGAGTCAATGTAACTTAACTTTGCCTCAGACCACAAAATCTCAGACCATGTTATCCCCATCCAAATGAGCAAGATTACTGCTTTCAGCACTCATTCCCAAGGCTCTGCAGGGCTATCTACTAGGCTAAACAGCGCCCTTGGAGGAAAGCTAGAAGGAAGGAAATACATAGTCACCACCCTACTGAATCATCAGGGCCCTCTATTTATCCCTGCTATATTGTAAGATCCACAAAAGTAGGGAAGGTGCTTTGTTCATACTGATACTCCTAATGTTTATCTCTCCTACAACCCTGTGTTGAAACAATAAAGAAGGAGCATGGGAAAGAGTGAAGGGCCAAATCCTAGGGTTCATTCTAGTTTAGCTTGGGAGCTGTAGTCTGAGAATTACCATTTAGATTAAGCATCTTTAAAAAATTTTATATAAAATTACCACATAAATAATATATAGTAATTGTTACATTGTGCTCAGTCTGATTCTTTGTGCTCCCATGGATGGTAGCCCACCAGGCTCCTCTGTCCAAGGGATTTCCCAGGCAAGAACACTGAAGTGGGTTGCCATTTCCTTCACCAGGGGATCTTCCCAATCCAGGGATTGTACCCGCATTCCCTGTATTGGCGGGAGGATTCTATACCACTGAGCCACCTGGGAAGCCCTAATAATTATTATATGCAAGTATAAATAATAGTATGATGAATCCTTTATGTATCTATCATCCACCCGTTCTGAGATTTTCCATCTTCTGTTGCCATATACAGATGAATTGGGCCTCTTCTGTCTCTCCTCTGGCTTCATGAATGGCTAGTAGCATCATTCTAGAATCTTCTGTATTGAATGCACAGCTTGTAGTGATTAAGTACACAACCTGCTGCCTTTATCATTTATTGCTATCATTTATGGTATTCGGTGGTATTCTGAGTCTTAAAGTCATAGACTTAAAACACTATTATTCTTAGTAAATACCTTTTTTAGCCTTACAACTATTGATTATGTATTATCTTTCACTTAGATGCCAAAGCCCCAGCATCCCTGTTCTGAGGATTGTCTGTTATATCTTTTCTGAATGAGTCTTAATCTCTAAATTGCAAAAATACGTTATTTTTGGTTCAGTTCAGTCACTCAGTCGTATCTGACTCTTTGCCACCCCTCTATAAATCACAGCACGCCAGGCCTCCCTGTCCATCACCAACTCCCGGAGTTCACTCAAACATGTCCGTCGAGTCGGTGATGCCATCCAGCCATCTCATCCTCTGTCGTCCCCTTCTCCTCCTGCCCCCAATCCCTCCCAGCATCACAGTCTTTTCCAATGAGTCAACTCTTCGCATGAGGTGGCCAAAGAACTGGAGTTTCAGCTTTAGCATCAGTCCTTCCAAAGAAATCCCAGGGCTGATCTCCTTCGGAATGGACTGGTTGGATCTCCTTGCAGTCCCAGGGACTCTCAAGAGTCTTCTCCAACACCACAGTTCAAAAGCATCAATTCTTCGGCGCTCAGCCTTCTTCACAGTCCAACTCTCACATCCATACATGACCACAGGAAAAACCATAGCCTTGACTAGACAAATCTTTGTTGGCAAAGTAATATCTCTGCTTTTGAATATGCTATCTAGGTTGGTCATAACTTTTCTTCCAAAGAGTAAGTGTCTTTTAATTTCATGGCTGCAGTCACCATCTGCAGTGATTTTGGAGCCCCCAAAAATAAAGTCTGACACTGTTTCCACTGTTTCCCCATCTATTTCCCATGAAGTGATGGGACCAGATGCCATGATCTTCGTTTTCTGAATGTTGAGCTTTAAGCCAACTTTTTCACTGTCCACTTTCACCTTCATCAAGAGGCTTTTTAGTTCCTCTTCACTTTCTGCCATAAGAGTGGTGTCATCTGCATATCTGAAGTTATTGATATTTCTCCCAGCAATCTTGATTCCAGCTTCTGCTTCTTCCAGACCAGCATTTCTCATGATGTACTCTGCATATACGTTAAATAAGCAGGGTGACAATATACAGCCTTGACGTACTCCTTTTCCTGTTTGGAACCAGTCTGTTGTTCCATGTCCAGTTCTAACTGTTGCTTCCTGACCTGCATACAAATTTCTCAAGAGGCAGGTCAGGTGGTCTGGTATTCCTATCTCTTGAAGAATTTTCCACAGTTTATTGTGATCCACACAGTCAAAGGCTTTGGCATAGTCAAAAAAGCAGAAGTAGATGTTTTTCTGGAACTCTCTTGCTTTTTCGATGATCCAGCGGATGTTGGCAATTTGATCTCTGGTTGCTCTGCCTTTTCTAAAGCTTGAACATCTGGAACTTCATGGTTCAAGTATTGCTGAAGCCTGGCTTGGATAACTTTGAGCATTACTTTACTAGCGTGTGAGATGAGTGCAGTTGTGTGGTAGTTTGAGCATTCTTTGGCATTGCCTTTCTTTGGGATTGGATAGGCATTTTATTAAGTTGACTTGACTACCACATTAAGCCTTGTGAACTGACAAGTTGAAAGGCTTTAGTTTGACTTAAGTATGAGGAGTACATATAAAACTTTGAAATGAAAATATAAGGGAGAAATTTTAAACATACACCATTGAATGCATTCAGTAAGCTATTTTTAGCATCTGTATTTTATTACAAAATTAATTCTGCTTCTTCTTTACCAGTTAGGTCACAAGCATATGTTTTAAAAGATCCTAAAACAGATGCACCCAGCGTACTATAGTGGGTGATAACTTCTATTGGCAGACAGCTATTCATTACACTTATACAAATTATGTGGCCATTACACTTCCCTTTATTCCTTTCCATAGAAGTACCTTTGTGCCTCTGGAGCTGAGCACAAGTTGTAATACTTGTCTTTGAGTCCACATATTTGTGAAAGCAGAGAAGTTCTGTATTTGAGTATACTCATGTGTGTGCAGTTCTTCAACAGTTTTGGGGCATGAATGTGTTGTTCCCATTCATTACTTTAAAGGGAGAGACTGTCTTCTTATAACTTTGATAGAACCGTTTCACTTTTATTTTCAAACCCTTATCAGGATGATTTTCACTTTTCTGGCTCTCTAGAGTGACCACACAAAATGTAGGTTAGTTGTACCTTTAAACCTAAGGTGTAGATTATAGACACATTTTCAGTGTGCAGCACAACAGTAGGCATTCTTGTTAAATTAGTTTGAGAAATCCACTTTATTTTGTACAAGGTATGATCCCTTTGCACAGTGAACAAATATATTACAAATCTGGATTGTTTAAAAAAGTATTGCCATTTCATAGTTGCATTATGCTATTGTACAATAATTGTGTTGTTCTTATTCATTTGAATTGTATGCACATCACTGAGTCAAAACTTAATTTCTATAAAGTAATTGCACAGATTTTTCCAAGTTGCCAATCTAATGTACAGGGCACGTGTTTAGGTTGACCATGAACCTATTTGTGACAGTGCTAGACAGAAGTTCCTAGTAGTTGCTCTCTCAGATTGAAATGCCTTTTATCCATAACTCTTAGTTATGTGAAGGTTGCTATTGTCACAATAGATTAGTCACACCCTCTGCCTTTCCCTTCTCCATTGTATTGCCTGATTTGAGTTGTATTACATTTCTTTGAAAATCATAGAATGCTAGAGCTAGGGTTGTTAGAGCTCCCTTACCTTTCTCTGCTTCTCCCTTTTTTTTTTTTTAAATACATGGGGAAAAAAGGAACCCAGAGAGGGCAAGTTACACTAATCTTGACCCAGTGCTTTTGCAATTTACCATGTCACCTCTTGCTGAATTTTGCCCAGAAGATACTCAGCAAAAAAGAGGTGAAACTTGAAACTTGAGTGATGCTGCTTGTTTGCTGTTTGCCAGGCAGTAGTTACTGTACACGCAGGGTGAGGGAAGAAGGTAAAACTGGGATTGAGACCAAGTTCCTCTTTGTTGATCTGACTTCACCATGCTTGTAGATCCTTACTTGACAAGATACTTGAGCACTTGTTGCCCTGAAATACTGAGGTAAGTCTCTTATCTATATTTCTACATATGTATGAGAAACATTTCCTTGGGCCTACAAAGTAATTTTCTAGTATTTATATTTTAATAAGGCTTTTTGGAAAGTAAATCTGCTGTTGCTGATCACTTGCTCCCATGCACACATGCAGCATTCATGTAAGTGTTATATTTCCCCTAACAGTAAAATTTGTTTACGCCTTGAGTGAAGTGGAGGGAGGATTTACTCATTTATTTTCTTGCTTTTGCTGGTTATTGCCCAAACTAATGGGTTCCATGGCAGACTTCCAGTGTGTGTCAAGGGCTGCAGAACTCCCACATTTCCTGTGGCAGCTGTTCCAGCTTTGCAGTCATTTACAGTCACTTGGTTCCTCTTCTGTATACCTGTTTGGAAGTATTTTTTATGGCCTGGACTGTTAATCAGGGAATGGAGTGGTATCGGGGTGTCCGTTGGTTTTCTCAGTTTGCCCTTTGGGTGTTCAATTCTTGTGAGGAGGTTCTCCTTAGGGTTTGGGAGTGGTGGCTTTTTGACCCATCTGAGCTCTAGTTTATATTCATTAAAGTAGAACATATAGATACACCAAATACTGGAATCGGGGGCATTAAGCTCTTGTAATACATTTTTGGCCATCTCAGTAGATGGTGCTTGGAAGGTGGAAGTAGTTCATATACTTAAGTTTTTACATCATGTCAGCAATTTGTTACAGTCCATTCTTTAATCATTTCATTTAGTTCCATCAAAAAGCATAATGCACTTTAACAACTTAAACTTCCCATATCCACTTTTAGGAAGTGGATTTCTACTTCCTGAAAGTGGGAGTCTAATCTCTTCTACAGTTTTAGGTTCCATACTACATCAAGCTCAAGATTTATGAAGAAATGCTTGAAAGCATGTACTTTTCTGAGTCAAGGAATGCCAACCAAAATAAATTCGGGAGGCCAAATAACCATTTGTAGGGATATTTAATTCTTACCAGTCTATGACTGCTTGCTGAAAGGCATCATCTCAGAGTTTTATTTCATATGAAATGACTCAGGAATTGGATGGCTAAGGAGATACAACAAGGCCGGGATCGGCCTGCAATGTTCTTGAACTTTGAATTGGCAAGATTTGGTAAAGCTGGCTTAGAAATCATTGTTTGACTGAAAGAGGCTGCTGTGCTCTGGAAACTTTTTTCTTCTACTCCTACCAGGGGCAGAAGAGGGAGAGTTAATTTGTATTTCTTAAAGTTTTATTAAAAAAAAAAAATTGAAGTTGTCAGCATTAGACTATATATTAAACTCTGTAAGCTTGGCTGTTATAATTTGTTTGACCTGACATACATGTACAGGTGCTTTAGGATTGATGTTAACACAGTTTGTGTCTATGTATTAATTATCTTCGGCAATAAAGCAGATAATTGAGGGTAACAGGAACTAAAGATACATATACATTTCAGGTGCCTCCAAGTAATCCCCTCACCTCCCCAGTTCCCTTTCCTCTTAGGAAAGTTGGTAAAACCTATTCTACATGCTTTCTAAGCATCATGTTTCAGATTATATATATATATATAGATAGATAGATAAATATATATATATATATATATATATTTAGCTGATGTTGATGAGTAGCTGTATCTTAAATGTTTTAAAAGATCATGTCATCCAGAGCATTTGGGGTTGGGGGTGAGTGGGTGGGAAATTTTGGTTTTGAGAACAGACTTTTTGAACAATTAATCCAGTCCCTTGGAAGCTCTTCTTTAGTTCCAGGTGTTATAACTAATACGCAGCTGGAGTCAGTCTGTACCATTATTTCAAGTCAAGGGATTGTCTTCTTTCAGAGAGTCAGAGAATATTCAGCAGAGCACATTGCAAGAGAGAGGCTTATCCCTCTTAAGACTGCTTGTCCTGGGATGGCCCACTGGCAGGGCTCTGTCTTACTGGGAGGAGGTCATAATGACCAGGAATATGGCTGTTCCTAGGTAGGTCGTATGGATTCTGGATATAGCTGGAGTTACAACCGCGGCCTTCTTGGACCACACTGACTGTGGGCTCTAAGGAATATAGTGAAAAATGAGTTCAGAGAACAGATTAGCTTTAGTTGCCTCGTTGGGCGGGGGAAAAGAATTCTATTTAACTTGGTGGGGAGAGAAACCAAGGACTCAGGATAAGTGTATGAGGGTTAGGACTGAGGCTTGTTAAAGACATTGAAAATCTGAGTGTGTTGTCAGAATCCCAAGCTCTGGTCAAAACCAAGGGACCTTAGAATATCCTAGCGGTAGGAGTCTTATCAGTGAACCCAGGGACATGGGTTCAACTGGGAGAAAGTAGAACAAGATAATTTCAAAACTTGCAAACTGTCTGTTCTGATTGTTTTCTGTTTTAAACAGGAATTTGTGTCAACAGTCAGTTGAGGAGTGTGTGTGTGTGTGTGTGTGTGTGTGTGTGTGTGTGTGTGTGTGTATGTATGTATATCGGCTCTCCAGCTCCCCACCCCCAGTCAGTATTTCTGCTTCATACTTAGTGTTTTTTAAAAAGCAGAGTTGGCACAAGAATTTGATTTCTTGTATGAGAGTGGATAGAGGTCCTGTGAAAGACAGCTCACTTTGAATTCCTTAAAAAAACAACAAAAGAAGGGGATGTTTTCAAAACGGGGACTGGAGAGGGCTGATTTTACTTCGGATGCTGCACTAGTGCCCTGCTGTCACTAAGTTACTTATTTGAGACACCTACCAACTTCATATATATTTTTATTAGATGTCGACAAGGATGGCACATCTGTGTACGGAGACCCCCTGTGCACAGGCGACTTCATTTCTTCATAGCTGCTTTCTGGAAGCTTGCAGGTGAGGATGGGTGGGTCCTTAATTGTGGCATAAGGGTTTTCACTGCTATTCAAGGAACAAGTGCTAGAACTGCACACGGATTCTTTCATGTAATCTGCAAGGCAAGAGAAATTTCTTAGGACAAACAAGGACATACGCTTAAATACCAAAAGCAGAGTACAGTTTATGTGCTGTCAGACTTGTGAAGTTGTAAATGCCTATGACAGTCTAAGATTCATTTACTAACTACGTTGAGAAATGCTTTCTGAGGTAAGCAGAGTTCTTTTTTTTAAAGAAACATGTTTTGGGGGGGATAAGAACTTTTTTGTTTTAGTAGTCAGGCAGAGCATCAGAAAGGGATTAATTCAAGATGTTCATAATGTGCTTTCACATCTGTTGTTTAATTTTTACAAAATCCTGCTAGGATAGTTGACTGTTTGCCTTTTAGAGGATGGTGGCCCAGGCAGCTGAAGTGACTTGGCTGAGGTCACATGGCACATGCATGGCAGTGCCAGTACTTGAATCCAGGCCTCGGGACTCCTCGGCTTGTGTGTTTTCTGTGACATCATTTTTCTGAATTCTTTTTGACGACCAAGCTTAGGTTCGGCAGTAGGTGTGTGATTCGGCACAGGTGTCAGCAGTTTGGCAACCTTTAGCCAGCCCACGGGTAGTACCCGTGCTCTTGCGAAGCTCATGATGAGAGGCAGGGCAGGTTGAAGTGTAACAGGTTTAAAAAGTACCTTGGTTTCAAGTGAGGCTTTGGAAAGTTCCTGTTTTCTAGCAAGCCTGCAGTATATCTTGTGGGGTCACTTACTCCTGTTCTTGTGAATGCTCACTGAAGTCTAATTTTGCAGAATCTTTTTCTGATCCCGGGAGAACTCACGTTGCTTCTCCTAGCGTCTCTCAGGTGTGTCATCCCTAAGACTTCCGAGTATATTAGGGTATGAAAGGTTGCAAACTAATTTCCAAATATGAAGCAAGGTAACTGCAGCTCCCTGGAGGAAGAAGGTTTTCTTTGTCACTGGGAGTCACAAGGAAAGGGGAACCCTTCCTTCAGTCTCTCTGCCGTTTTCCCTTTTGGGGGAAAATTACTGCCTCCTGTTGATTGTTTCAAATGTGGCAGAATTTGCCCAGAAAAAGCAGAAGACTCTAATCCGGCAGCTCTGGCCCTCCTCCTAGGCTCTGCCAGCCAGGGGGCTCTAGAAATAAGCACTGAGTTGCAGGGACTTTAGTCAAGAGTGATCTTAGAAGTCTAAATTTCTTTTAAGTGGTAGCAGATGGTGAAATTTCTCTCTTTCTCAGCTCTAAATTTCTATAAGTGGTAGCAGATGGTAAAATTTTCAGATGCTCTTTCCCTAGAACCACCATAGATTACATTTTGGGCGGCTCTTTATCTGTGCCTTCTGCCTCCAACTTGTGAAATTAATAAAAATGTAAAGAAGTGGAAGTGGTCATGTAATTCAGGAGGTGACTGGAGGTCCCTCCAGGGAGAGCAGGGCACTCCATGTGGCTGCAGTGGCCGACATGTGTGCCGCCGCAGGAGTCTGCTCCCACAACAGGGAACTGGTTGGAGGGGATTTGTTTTTTTTGTTGGGATTCCCTGGTGGCTTAGCTGGTAAAGAATCTGCCTGCAATGCAGGGGACTTAGGTTTGACCCCTGGGTCAGGAAGATCCCCTGGAGAGGAGAATGGCTATCCACTCCAGTATTCTTCCCTGGAGAGTCCCATGGACAGAGGAGCCTGGTGGGCTATAGTCCATCGGTTCACAGAGTCAAATGCGACTAACACTTCTTTGTTAGTGAAGGGTTATTTATGTTTGTTTTAACAATTAACGTTTCCTCAATCTTGTACAAAACTGCATTCACCTATTAGTTCCTTCTAGCGTAGGCACAGCAGTAATTATTATTTCCCCTTCCGCTTTACTGCTTATGAGGAAATTGAGGTTTGAATAGGGAAGTGACTTCCCCAGGGTCCCACACTGCTCGTCGGTATTAAAGTAAGCTCCAGAACCAGGCTTGGAGCACGTTGTGTCACAACTTAGCCCACAAGCAGAGAGAGAGAGATGTGAGCCTTGTGTCCTCTGTAGCCTAGAACCCTAGAGACGAGAAAATATTTTTTTAAAGTTATTTTTGGCTGCCCTTGGTCTTCGTTGCTACCCCCAGGCTTTTTCTCTAGTGTGGCAAGTGGAGGCAGCTCTTGGTTGTGGTGCGCCAGCTGCTCACTGTGGTGGCTTTTCTTGTTGTGGAGCATGGGCTCTAGGCGAGCTGGCTTCAGCAGTTGTGACGCCCGGGCTCTAGTGCAAAGACTCAGTAGTTGTGGTACCCAGGCTTAGTTGCTCCCGGCAGGTGGGATCTTTCTGGACCAGGGGTCCAATTCATGCCCCTGCATTAGCAGGCTGATTCTTAACCCCTGGACCACTAGGGAAGTCCCGAGAAAACGTCCTCGCTAGATAGCAGTCCCAGCCAGCCCTAGCAGAGACTGAAGGGAGCCTGGATTGGCCTAACTGCTGGTGAGGTGCTCATGGGGGGAAGGTGGCTGTGGGTCCTTGGTCATGACCTACCTGAGCCACATTAAATTGCTTCTAGTGAATACTTTGTTCCTTAGTATAAGTGGATTGGGGTTAATTTAGTCCAAGAACCCCAGCTGGCGAGCTGTTCCCACTTGAGGTTCCCAGCCAAGTAGTAAGGCTTTATGACTCAGCTGCTCACATGGAAGCTGAGGCCTTCCAGTGTTGCTTCAAGAAGGGCTGCTACCTGAGTGGGAAGTCCTACATCTCGCCCCTCCTCCCCATGCAGGAACATCCTTTTGCTTTGATTGGCACCTGACTCAGTTACATATTTTCTAAAATTGGATGATTAATGATAGCTCGCTTTATAGCACACATTGCTGGGCTCCGCTCACTCCAGTTAGATCATTTGATTCTTGTTACATCTGTGCAGGGGGCCCAGGCAGTAAGGACTAGTATTACTACTTTAGAAATGAGGAAACTAAAGCTCATGAAGTTTGCCTAATGTTAGTAAGTTAGGACAACCCCTACCTTCTCTGATACCCAATCAAGATGTTTTCCCCTCACATTTTGTTACCCTGTCTATGGGCTTCTCTGGTGGCTCAGATGGTAAAGAATCTTCCTACAATTTGGGAGACTGGGGCTCACTTCCTGGGTCAAGAGGATCCCCTGGAGAAGGGAATGCCTGCTCACTCCAGTATTCTTGCTCTGAGAATTCCAAGGACAGAGGAGCCTGGTGGGCTGCAGTCCAGGGGGTCACAGAAGAGTTGGACCTGACTTAGCTACAACCACCTCCTCTCTTATATCCTAACTGCAAACTGTATCTAAAGATACAGTTCACCCTCAACAAGGAAGGTGTTTTATCTATGGGGCCCAGTTCTGCTGAGAAACCCAAGCTGTAGGCTTTTTGTGGACATCCCATGACCAATTCTTATAGCATTGGGAAAGCCTTGACACTCTAGCTCCTTGCCTAACAGAGATTCAGCCAACCAGTAGTGCTTCTCTTGTATCCACTAGAAAAGTTGGCTGCTTTCAAGTTTGGGGAAATAAAGAGTTTGCTCTGTAGCAGGGGATGCACCTAACTGGATAAAAGAGAAGCTGGGTTTTGTGGGAATAGGGGCTAGCTTCAGGGAGCAGCTGTATCATCCATAAAGGGGCCAGAGGTAAAGACAGAATGATGGAGAAGAGTGTGTGCGCATGCGCGTGTGTGTTTTGAGGTGGTGTTGGGAGGGTGTTGAAATATAGAATAATCTGGATTCTACTTCTGAGGACTGGAAGGAGGGGAAGGGCAAGGCCAGCTGGAAAACTATACTTCAGGAAGCTCTTCCTCTCTCCAGATGAGTCATCTACCTGCCTGCCCTGAGGGAGGACGGGGCAAGGGGAAGAATAACCAGCTGCTATAGGACACTTCCTCATCTTTTTATAGCCCCACTTCTGTGCCAGTGTCTGCACTTTGGGCGTGTTGCAAAGAAAAGGGAAGCTTCAAGCAAGGCTACCCAAGCTCTTCAAGGCCTGTAATTAGCATCAAGCCTGCAGATGTAGCCCTGTAATGCCCTGGCACTGCTACTCACATAGTTCCTACCTCTCCCAAATCACGTACAGCCACATATCAGAGGCAGAAGGGGTCTCTGAAATGAGCTGGTTGAAACATCTTCATCTTATAATGGAAGCAGCAAATCGAGAGAGGGGAAATGACTTTCCAAGGCCACCTTGTGAGTAGGATTTGAACTTAACACTAGCCTTTGTTGTTCAGTCACTAAGTTGTGTCCGACTCTTTGCAACGCCATGGACTATAGCCCACATGGAATTTCCCAGGCAAAAACACGGGAGTGGGTTGCCATTTCTTTCTCCAGGGGATTTCTTGATCCAGGGATCCAACCTGGTCTCCTGGTTTGGCGAGCAGATTCTTTAACATTGATTCAACAGGGAAACCCAACCCCAGCCTTTAGGTTCACATTATCATCTAGTTAAGGCCAATATTTCACTGTTGCTGAAAACCCAGGCACCAAATACCCATCTCTCTTCTTCTCAGCCTACTCATATTAGGAGGCTGCACTGCCTTTTCTCTTCCTGGGCCCTGACTTTTCACCTTTCTCTTGATTGAGAGAGAAGGACTGGGGAGAGGAGTTGGGGAGATCTCAGGGCCAGAAGGAGAACTAGAGGGAGGGGAAAAAACTGGCTGAAAACAATTTTCAGGATGTCAGTGGGCTCCTGACTAGCTTGGAAGCCACGGTTACTGCAAGGAGACACCTGGAGGTTGCATTAGCAAGGGCATACAGGTGGGGAAAGCGGCAGCAGCAGCAGGACCCAGGATTTCAGGAGAAGGGTGATGGAGACCGGTGGGGAGGATTTCTTCTGTAGCACTTTGAAATGCATGACAGAAAAGTGTTGTCATGAAGCAGTTTGTTGGGGAATAATTGTGCTGAGGGTCAGGAAGAGGAAGGAGAGATGGAAAGGTGTTTAGAGAGAAAATGGGGTTAGCAGTATGAGTGGTCTCATGCAACCTCCTGGGTGACAGTGAGGGGAGGTCTTCAGGAAGTAGCGGGAGAGAGGGAGCATTGACTGAATTACGTTAAGATTTAGCATGTCAGAGCTGGAAAGGGCTTTAGAGACCCTGTCCTAATAGAGGAAGAAACCAAGACCCAGAAAACAGCACCGTGATCTAATCGGTGCTACACAGCAAGAACCAAGAGTAGAATTCTTTCTTTTCTTTTTCTTTTAATTTTTTGTCTGAGTTCTGGGGCTTGCAGAATCTTCATTCCTCAACTAGGGATTGAGCGTGGCCTCTGGCAGTGAAAGCGCCAAGTCCTAACCACTGGACTGTCAGGGAATTCCCCCACAGAACCCAAATCTTTTAACTCCCAGATCAGGTCTCTTTCCCACTGAGTTCAGAGAACACTAATACTCTTAACCCTGATAACCACTGATTTGGTCTGGCCCAGTAGTTTTAGGTAACAGTTGCACTCCTGGTACATAACTTGTTTATTGAATGTTTTTTGGGGGACATCCAGTTGGTGGGGTTTATTCCATGTCCTTGATACGCGTAAAGCTCTGACCTGTGATTTTGTTTTCTTGTGGTTTCTGGTGTGTGGATCCCTAATACCTGTTGGTACATTTGCCTATATAGTCCTCTTTTCTCTCCAATTTAGAGGATCAGATTTATAGGGTGGTGAAACAAAACCTGGCCGCTAGCCTGCTCGGCCTCCCCTGCACTCAGACTCGGATGATCCCACAAAACAGGAGTGCATGGCGCCAAGGCTGGGACACTGCTGTCCTTAACTGCATTTCGCGTTCGTGGCTGCGAGGGACAGCCCTTACCACAGTGTGCAGGACACACAGTGCGTTGGGAAGTGTGTGCTCATGTGCTGCGCTGTCTGGGCCTGTCTGCGTTCGTTCAGGCTTGAGTCATGGGTATTCTCAGAGCTGTCAAGGGCCCGTAGAGAGGTTTGTCCAGTCCCCATGCCTCTTGAAGAAACTGAGGTCCAAGATCACGGTGATGAAACAGTATAATTGTCTTTTCTTTTGTTTAGCTTCATCTACTGTGATGGTGCTCGCTTTCATTCGGGTGGTTTAAGTCAAAAAAAAAAAAAAAAAAGCCAGAATGATGCTCCCAAGGGGGTAGGGTTCTTTGGCTGACCAGGAGCCTATGGGTGGCCTCCTGTCCTCAGATAGTTCTCTTGGGCAGGGCACATACATGTTCTGGTGGAGCCTTGTTCTTCCTGCTCTGTTGTTCAGAACACAGTGCTCACCGCCACCCGCCCCTAGCACACCCTACTTCTAGTAACCACCCCACAAAGGGCTGTATATGACCAGCTCTCCTTGGTTAGGAAATAGTTGTGTCTCAGGTATGTCTTAGGCTAAATCTGATGAGAAATCTGAGTCAGTCTAGACCAGTGGTTTCTAAGTGTTCGGTGATCTGCTACGTAAGGATACCCTGAGGCACTCAGACTCTTGATCTATTGCATCAGAATCTTGGGGACGCAGCGTGTGGGCATCTATATTTTTAACAAGCTTTCCAGGTGATTCTGGTACACAGGTAGATTTAGGATATCCACTGGGATCATTGCTGTAAGTCTTATCACCTTCAGTTTGGCTGAGTTGCTTTTTTTTAAATTCAATTTGGCTATGCAAGGTCTTAGTTGTGGCAAGTGGGGTCTGCTTCCCCTACCAGGGATAGAACCCAGGCCCCCTGCATTGGGAGCATAGTCTTAGGCACTGGATCACCAGGGAAGTCCCTGGCTGAGATTCTTGAATAGATTTCAGAGACAAAGGGACAACTCTGTTACATCAGTATAATCCTGTACAATATGCAAAAACTCTTCCAATTTGTGATTTTTATTGCATAATCAGGGTAACCTTGTTAGACCGTAGGACAAGCATACTTATCTCAACGTTGTAATTGAGGAAACTGGGCCTTGGAGAGGTTTGTCATAGTTAGTAAGTGACATAATTTCAAAGCCACCTATTTCATACATTCTTTCATTTTAAACCTAGGCCCCAAGCCTGGGAAAGGACCTGACCTTTCATCTGTGGCTTCACCTGTATACTTCTTAGAGGGATGGTCTGACTTGCAGTTCTTGCATGCTGGGGATTAGTCCTAGCTTCCCTGCTCTATGGGACAGAGACCTTGTAAAGGTGGGGCATCGTACAGTAGTAACACTAGGTGTCATTTTCATTCCTTGCACCCCAGAAAGCCAGCAGGTGCAGGGTGGCATTCCTCGCCAGCGCAATGACAGGAGGCCTCTGGGGCAAGTAGATAGACTTTATTTCAGATTTCATAATCAATTGAACTCATACTAATTGGTAGGATAATGACGTTCTGCATTTCCGAAGACATTTAGTTGGCATCTATAAAAAATCCCACAAGCATTTCCTAAGCAGGTTCAACTGAAATCAAAAGATGAAATCATTATTATTATGATTGCTCCTCCTGGGCAGAGCTACCCAGCCGTCCCAGGTTTGTGGTCTTTAACTTTTTTTGGGGAATGGGGGGAAGAAATGCATAGTTTTGTCTCTGGTAGAAACCCTGGCGATTTCAGATTTGCATTCTTTATCTTTCTTAGCCTTCCTAATGGTACATCATGATTAGATACTCTACCTTTGAAGCCTTTGTCCATAACGTATGTGTTCTGACGTCTGTCCATTCCACAAGCACCTGCATAAAAATAGAAAAAGGAAAGAAAAATAGAGAGGTGAATGAGGTTTACTTAGACTACATGTATTCTTTTTTTTTCCTGTTCTCTCCTACCCAGAAAATAGTTCTTTAGTGCTAGAAAATTACTCGGGGTTTAATCTCCTCTAAATCATCTTGACCATACGAGAGTTCTTTAAAAAGCTCCTATGTGTAAGTGGTGAGCTCTGTCACCCCCTGCATATTTAGCACTACTGCTCTGTAATCTCTTTGAGGGGAATGTCTTCTGGAGGCGATCACAGGCAGTTCTGATGCCACCTACAGTCACCAAGTGAAGTTCCAGGTTCCAAGAGTGTAGGATAGGGAATGAGTCAGGACCAGTTCTCAGCTTGGGGGAAGGGTGTATGACATTCCAAATCCCAGTTCTGTTGGATTTTGGAATGAGGGTGAAGACTTTCTCACCTCATAGCTCTGGGTGAAGACTTTCTCACCTCATAGCTCTAGTCTTGCCTGTCGCTCCCCTTGTGGGTCTGATGCTCGATTGAGGGGAGCCAGAGGGAGGTGGACAGGGAGCTGAGGTTGGTTAGTCCTCTCTACAGGTTATACAGTCACTCCCAGCCAGTCAGCTCTTTTAGTCGCCTGTCCCCACTTTTTTGGGTGGACTATTTGCACATAATTGAGAGTTGTCTTTGAACAACATTTCCAGTGTTTTTCAATCCCAAGCATTTCTTTTTTCCCTTTTGGCTACTACAGTTTATCCTAGGCTCCCACAATGCATGGTCCTCAGCACCAGCCAGAGGTAGGAAGGACGTGAAACTTCAGGGACCAAGCTCAGGTTCTTCGCTGCTGGTGATCCCAGAAAAGAAACTATATGATACTTTGAATTTGGACAGTAATGACTTGAGCTCACAGTCAAAGCCATTTTTCCCCGCCAGCTTTTAACTGAGGCTGCAGTATTAGACAAGGGAGCAAGTGCTTACTAAAATACAGTTAGACTCCACTCAACTCTCTCCAGTGTCTGACACCAAAGACCAACACATGGCTGTTCCGATACCTCCTCATGCCGCCTCCATATAGAGTTCCCTGGTGGAATTTGCAGAAGCCTACTCCTATCTCCCTGCCTTCCACACGGTACTGAGAGCAGAGCCAGGTCCAAGTTTTCTCAAGTTCGCTATTCTTCTAAAGGACCTATAGGTACCTGTGCCCTTCAGAAATAGGACTGCGACAATCTGAACCCCTGGCATCTTTATCCTGGGACCAGGGCTTCCTTTGCCCTCCCTGAGGGATGGAGGCTAGGCTATTAAAAAGTTAACCCCCTTTTTATAGAACAGAATACAGACTCAAAGAAAGGCAGTGACTTGGCTGAGACCACACCAAGTGAGAAGTTGAGCTCCACGTAGAACCCAGATGTCCTGAAGTACACCCTCCCGTTGTTTACCAGCCTACCTCAGTATAAGCCAGAAAATGGCGTGTGGTGGCTTTGGCTGTAGTGATTGAGAGAGAGAGATGGGCTGAGCCCAGAGGATGCTTCCAAGTGGAAAGGGGTGCAGGGTGGTGATTGTGTGTGTGTATGTTGCAGGGGCTGGGGGTGGGGATTGTATTCTGTGGGATTATTGAATGTCCTGAGCACTGCTCCAGGGGCTGACAGCCGGGAGCACAGCCTCCTGGGTATAAGCCCAGGGTTTCTGAAGCCCATAACTACTTACTGGGTAGATGAGTTCAGACCTTTGCTCTTTTTACTGTCCCTGGACCCAGAGACCTGCAGGGGTTGCTAGAGCTGCATTTCAGTTGAGCTCTAGAAACCAGCTAGAGCCTGAATTTAGGCCCCACGGGTGTTCAGGGTCCCCTCAGGGGCAGGGGCACTTTGTTGGGGGCCCACATTCTCTATTTGTTCATTGGACCTACTTCTGTAACTCCTACCCCACCTCCTCCCACAGTAGGGACTGACTTTCAGTCTCCTTTTTGCATCTTTCCCAAGCTATCAGGTTTGAGCCTAAATATATGGGCCCAGAGGATGTTGGTTGACATGTCCGGCCTCAACCTCTCTAGATCTAGATCCCTACTGGACCACCTGCCCTTTGACCTAGGAGTGCTTGGTCTGGGCTCTCCCTCTGGGGGACTTTGGGCTTTTTGGCCAGTCTACTCTCTGTCATCCACACCCATGGGCCCAAAGATGTAGCCATCCCCAAGTCATTTCTCAGTGGTTTTGGGTTGTATTCCGTGGTCTGCAAGGAGTGTGGTTATGCTTTGTTCCCTCCACGTAAAACCAGTTGCAGTTTGTACTTATCCACTGAGCATGATAGCAGGAATGACTGAGGAATGCAGACGGGTTTCCTTCTACCCATGGGGAACTAGGCTTGTCGGAGGGAAGGGGCTCAACGGGGAGAGTTCTGGGTCCATGGGGTGGGTGAAAGGATAGGAAGGGGATTTGGGGTGGGTGCGGGTCTGGTCTTATAGGATGGCCTCAGGGGTCCAGGGGGTAGAGGGTATAGGGCTGGGAGTCTAACCTGGCGAGTGTAGCTCAGCGGGGCGGCTGAGGTGTCTAAGTTCAATGTAGAAGTCTTCGGGCGGGTACCTGGCCTCCAGGGCACTGATCTGGAAATGGGAGTCTAGTGAGAGGAATGACAGGGAGCAGCCATTATTCCCAGGGCCCTGGTATGGCAGGGGAGGGGTGCGTAACACAGGGGTGGGAGGGGGGACAAGAGGCAGGGTGCAGCAGGTTGAAGGGAATTAAGGCTTCTGTGAAGCATCCGAGGGAGCCTAGAGCCAGTGGGGCCAGGGGGGTTTGCTAGAGCTGAGGCCAAATGGCCTTGCTGCCTCTCACCCCCATCCCTCACCCCACCCCCCACAGAAATTGGTGTCACCAGGGCAGTGGGGCAGAGGGAAGAAGTCCTTGAATGGGGCACCTTGGTAGCAGGGCCTGGCTCAGGCAGGGGGTCCCTTTCCCAGATGGTAAGAGCATCTTTTGCCTCCAACCTGAATCCCCACACCTGGACCCGAGCTTTCTCCCTTGTGGTCCTGGGTCACAGCCACCCTCACCTACCCCCTAGTAGGAATGAAAGGGGCCCTGGGCCTCATCTGCTTATGAGAACTGAAGTAGGGGCTTGGGTTTCCTCCCCACACCCCTTTTTCCTGGGGGAAATCATGCTTAAGATTTATCTATTAACTCTCCCTTGGAGCTGGGACAGGGCCCCTGTCAATGTGGGAGAAGGAGAAGACGGCGGGGCCTGAAGGCCAGGGACCAGACTCAAACCACTACTGACCTAACACGTTCACATAGCTGTAGGGGGTCCAGCCTGCCGTGTCTCTGTCAAGGGACTTGTTACTGAGCTGTTTGGAAAGCAGGAGAACGAGTTAATATCTAGTGCCGTTGAGATGCCCCTGCCCAGCCTTTGCTTTTGCCCACCCTCGTGTGCCACCCCTGTGATGACCCTGACCCACCTAGGTGCTAGGTCGTTGGGGGGATGGACGAGGTAGGTGTTCCATGACAGGCCACCGTGGTGTGGCTGGGCCCAGTGGGAGCCGAGCATATCTAAGCTGTCTGGCTGAAGCTGTAGGGCTTCCAGGCCCCGGGACAAAGGGGAGCCGAGAACTGACCTGAGCCAAGCTGGCCCTGGCGGGGGAGGCAGGTCAGCTGGGTGGGGCTGAGCTGTGGGAGGCAGTGTTGGCAGTGTCTCGGCTGCAGCATGGCCCTCTAGCAGAGGGGGCGGCGCTGAGGCTGCCTCCAGCATCAGCGTCCCCTCTGCCGCCTGATCCAGGCTGAGAGCGTCTCCCTTTCATGTGAGCAGGGGAAGGCGTCGGGATAGGGTGTCCCTATGGTACTCCTCTTCCTGCACTCACACCTGCCCTTCATAGGAGGCAAGGATCGTTGTTCTCATTTCACAGATGGGGACCTGAGTCCTGCTCGTGGGCCCTGTGCATGGTCACACACAGAAGAGCTGGGTCTACACCTCAGGTCTCAGCTCCTGGACCCATGTCCTTTCCACGTCACCACAGCTGCTTGCCCCTGCTACACATCTGCTAGGCTGAGGGTTCTTGACTACACAGAACCACTTTGGGGCCCTAGGGTGAAGTGAGCCAGAGGATCACCAAGTGGGCTGCACTGTAGTAACTCTACCCCCTGACTTAGTGAAAGAGGGTGACTGGTACTTCGCTGTTAGAATGAGACCAGGAATGACAGGGACACAGGGACTTGGCCTCTCATCCCTGGCATCCTTTGCCTTGCGTCTACTGTAGCCTTGATAATGTGGCTCTTGTTAATCAAGGGCCTCCTACTGGGAAACTTCTGGATTCCTTTCCCTTGGCTCCTCAGATAGGCCTAAAGCTGTGAAGCTGGGTTGGAGCTGATGGTCACAGGCTTTGCACGTGGACCTCAAGGTCCCTTGCATGCAGCACTCCCATTCCATAGGAGAACTGAAGTTGAGAGCCCTGAAGAGTGACCTTTGGGTGCTGGCTTGACAGTAATAGCTCTTGGGGCTGTACGGGGTCTGTGCTGTTGTTGCTGCGGGGGTTCAGGATGCATTCCTGCCAGATCTGTGGTCTGTGGATGTTTTCTGTGGGGCAGAGGGGGAGAAATGATCCCTACAGCTCTAAGACCTGGAGGATGAAAACTGTGCTCCTGTACATGTTTCTGACCCAGAGGTGGGTACAGAGGTACGAGACGCCAGGAATCCTGGGGCTGTACCAATCCCCCCGCCCCCAACCTCCCCGTGATCCATGCTGTGTATGTCTGCATGCGTGCAGCGTGACCTTGTGGTCTCTGGGGGCTGTTTCTCATTTCTGAACCTCTCTGCCCATTATAGGTCCTGGCATACTGGGAGCAGGGGTTAGCACATGTGTGTGCTGAGACGTCCCTGCCCGAGGGCCTGTGACTTACGTAAAAGGACGTCTTGCCATCAGCCAGCGCTGTGTTGGAAGCGGTGAGGGAGGGCCCTGTCCAGGGTGGTACACACCTGACCCTGAAGTCCTGCCTGACTCCGTCAGCGGGCACGCTGGCTGTGGCTGATGTTTCCATGTCCCGTGTGGTGGTTCTGATAGCAACGTATGTTGTGGGTGTGGACTGATAACAAGTAGTGTGTCCAGATACAAGGATATCAGGTGGCACCTGAGTACTGGTAGTACTCTGTGCGCTTGTGGCACACGTGGTGTTGGTAACATACTGCAGTGATGAGTGGTGGGGTGTTTTCATTATATGTGTTAACATGAGGCAAAAGTAGTCACGTGGTTGTGTGTGACAAGGCTGTGTGTGATTACATGATGATCACATGCCTTGGCACACAGGGTGTGGGGTGTGTGCTTCACTGAGTGGTGCTGTGGTTGGTTACATGTGATGTGTGCTGCTTGCATGGCCCGTGTTGGCTCCATAGAGCCTGCTGGCTTCCTCCTACACGCTTTACATAGAGTGTACACGTGGGCTCACAGGGCTCCATTTATTGTATTGGCAGTTGGTTCCGTGCAGACCCTAGGTAGGGTAGTGGTGGTGCAGTTTCTTCCCCGGGCAGAGGGGAGGGCTCAGTGGGAAGACAGTGGATGGGGACTGGGGAGAGTCAGGGGCCCGGTACCTTGGTGGGGCTGTTCCTGTCCAGAGTGCTGGCCTGGCTGGTGGCAGGCCCCCCGCACGCCAGTGCGTGGTAGCTCGAATTGGAAAAGCACTGGGCGTGGCTGCTACTTTGAGACAAATCTGGGAAGAGAACAAGGTGCCACATACCATCATACCCCTGCCCCTGGCACGAGACACCCCTAAGCTAATGCTTGGTGTGGCCACCTTGAGAGCGCTCTGCAAAGTCAGGCAGCCAAGTCCCCCATCCCCCGAGCTTCCTGGCATCTACTGTTCCCCTTGGCAGCCTGTAGAGCCTGACTTGCCCCTTTGCTTGTGTTGGCCCTGCTTGCAACATGCCAGTGTGGGCGGTGGTACCAGCATGAGAAGTGTTAGTTTGACAGCCTCAGTATCCTTGAGTCACTGTGTAGGGCTGAGCTGACCCTCCCCTGCCTCCTCTGGGGTCAGATCCCAGGAGTGAGGCTGTAAAGAGAACCCCACTCCTGGCCTTGCCCTCCTGCAGATTCCAGGACCTCCACACTGGGCTGGGGAATTCCAGTGGGATGGTCTGGGAAAACCCAGCCAATCTTGCTTATTATGGTCAGAGAAGAAAATCCCCAAATACATAAGCTTTGGGACTTCACCAGAGGATCTCAGCTTTGGCTGAAACCCAGGGCGGCACTCAGGCCAGCAGCTCTCTCAGGCAGGGTCTGTGCCCGGGCCTGGGATGTGCCGTGCGTAGCACAGAGCTGGGCAAATGGTAGGCCGCACTTAGCAGGAATGGCGTGTCAGCAGGCTGACGTGATCTCTGGGCTTTCTAAGGCAGCCATGAGCCGTGGAGCCAGCTGTGGAGAGCTGGCATCCTGTGCCCACCTCCGACAGGCCTACCCTCCTGTGGCTCAGGGCTGGGGGCAAAGTTAGGGCATTTTTACCTCTTCAGTTTAATGAAATATGAAGCAAAAAGCTGTTTCTATTTCTAAGGCAGCAGTCTAGGGTTAGGGGAGAGGAAGGGTTGGCCCAAGAGCCCCATCCCCACCTCTTGGACTCCCAGATCGAATGCCTGCTGGCATTGGTACCGGATTTGTGAACAGGCTGGGTTCCCGCAGACCTGGCTCGAGGGACATTGCCCACGCTTTCAGCACTGTCCCGTCTCACTGCACAGATCAGGCCCTCCTAACTCTGGGAACTGGGAGGGAGGGGTGCTCTGAGGCCTTCTTCTCCAAGGAAGCAAAAATGAGACAGGGCTTGGACGGTGGGCCCCAAGGCTGGTTTCCTGAGGTGATGCAGACATCAGGCTGGGGAGAGGGTCCCCTGCAGCATTTAGGAAAGTTACTGCTTTGTGTGGGTGTTCTGCGACTGAAGCCCAGTGAGAAGGGGAAGCTCTGGAGAAATGAAAGAAGGCTGCTAACCATAGATGTTGAGAGTGGGCTCCAAGGAAGTGGCACTCCCTGGGAGCCCTGTCTACCTAAGTTAGCTCCTGCTGCTCGCCGCCACACTCTCTTTCTAGGGGAGTCTGAGCAGCCAGCCCTGCAGGCACCACCACCCACCTGCAGCAATAAACCCGGGGTCCCCAAGAATATCGCGTGGTTCCTGCTAGGTTGTGTGTATGTTGTGGGGGGGTGGCAGCAGGAGGTGCTGGGGGCATAGTCTGACCTGAGAGGGAGTAGTCAGTGCTGGTCATCCTCATGGCGGGCGTGTAGGAGACGCGGGGAGCCAGGTCCCGGCCCTTCTCTTTTTGCCGCCGCCGGCGCCAGGCAAACAGTCCCAGCAGCACCACGATGAGGAACAACAGGAGGACGATCCCCGTGACGGCACCCACTGAGTGCCGCTCTGCACCCAGCGCTGGGCTGATCTTGGTGTAGGGGTTCAGCTCCTCCATCATGAGGGCAGCTGCGGACAGAGGCGGAGCTGAGCCGGAGGCAGGCCTGCTTCCTCTCAGGCCACCTCAGCCTGGGGCTAGGCTTCTCGAATGTCGGGAGACCCTGGTTCAGGTCTTGGCCCTATTCCTCAATCCCTTCAGCATCATGAGTTTGGCGTTGTGTTCAGCTGTCTACCCAAGTGGAGTCCCACCCAGGGTCATGACAAGGAGCAAATGTGATTATAGATGGGAAACAAATCACAGGTGTTTAGTGAGTATTTTACTTTGTTCTAAAACTGAGTTACAGATAATAACCCATTTGCTCTTCCTAGTATCCCTCAAAGGGATGTTTATAAGTCCTATAAGAAATAAAGACTATTCCCCTTTCACAAATGAGGAAACTGAGTCACTGAAAGGTTAGGTAACTTACTCGAGATCACACAGCCAGTAACTGGTAGAGTTGGGTTTCTCAGGAGTCAGGAAAAGCTGGATTCAGCCCCTCTCCCTGTTTACCAGCTGTGTGACTCTGAGTCCTCGGTCTGCCCATTTGTAACACGGGGACAGTAATCCCACTGTGAGCACTGATCACAGACTGGCAATGAAAGCTGTGAGTGCTGAACCAGTGTGCTCAGGATTGCTGCTCCTAAAGTATCACCCCTCTCAGAGATACGTGTGCGGGCTGGCCCCCATCCCCCATCCCCCATCAGAGTGCAGCGGAAATGTCTTTTGCCCCTTTCCTGCACTGTGGATGCTTGTGTGCCACTTCTCGTCCCTGTGTCCTCGAACCAACAGCAGAAACCATTCATCCAGTGCTCACTCACAAGCTAGGCACCATACTGAGTCCTTTACTCACATAATCTCAACTTGGTCGTTAGAACTACACTCTGCGGTCTTATCTGACCATAGACCTGGAGCCGAGGATGAGCCCTTTTGGGCTCCTTGGGTCTCAGCATAACCCTGTGTCTTTCCACTTTGCGTGGGGATAACAGACCCCCCAGCAAAAGGAAGTGACCTGCCCAGGCACTCCTGGTGGGTCATGGCAGGACCAGAATCTGGCAGCGCTTCCGGCTCGTTCATCTCACCTTTCCACAGCACTAGCTGCGGTTACCCTTCCTTGGCTTGCACGACTTGTCAAGGATGAGCAGAGGAAAGCAGCGCCCGAGAGGCTGCCTGCTCCATCAGCCTCTCCGGCGCCTGAGTACCCCTCCCCAGCCCACCCCATTCTACTCCCAGGCTCTTCCCAGATGTGAATGAAAGGGAGTCACAAAGGGTTCTTATGCAATTCAGTCATTCCTGCTGGAATCTCCCCAGAGCCTCCCTCCATGGAACCCTTTCCTAGTCCCTGGGAACTCTGCCGTCTGTGCCTTACCTTGGTCACACCGGATCCCTTTGAATCCAGAGCTGCAATAACAGGTGCCAGTGACGTGGTCACAGGTGGCATTGTTCATGCATTCGCATAGCTGCTGACACCCATAGCCAAAGGTTCCTGGGGCGCATCCTGTGAAGCACGAAGTGGAGGTGGCAGAGACCTGCGATGTGCTTACTCTCCACCCTGCCCATCCCACATGTGGGCAGCGGTGATGATTCTGCCTCACAGAGTAAGCCAGGTAAGTGGCTCAGACAGTAAAGAACCTGCCTGCAAGGCAGGAGACCTGGGTTTGATCCTTCGGTTGGGAAGATCCTCTGGAGAAGGGAATGGCTACCCACTCCAGTATTCTTGCCTGCAGAATTCCATGGACAGAGGAGCCTGGTGGGCTAAAGTCCATGGAGTTGCAAAGAGTCAGACACAACTGAGCTGTTAACATTTTCACTTCCATGGAGTAAAGCCTCTTTGTAGTGCCTGATGTGTTCTGGTTTGCTACTTGGGGCAAGACGACACCTATAACCCTGTGGGGGGGATGCCCACCCCTACCTCCTCACCTGGTCCATATTTACACAGCACCCTCCAGTGTCAGGCCCCAAGCTGGGTGCCACAGGGGTTTCAAAGAGGAATCAAACAAGGTCTGCTTTGCTTTCTCTCATTAAGCTCCTTCTTCCCCCAGTAAAGCCTCTGCTGCTGCTAAGTCGCTTCAGTCGTGTCCGACTCTGCGATCCCATAGACGGTAGCCCACCAGGCTCCCCCTCCATGGGATTCTCCAGGCAAGAACACTGGAGTGGGTAGTAAAGCCTCTGCTCTGCCTCAACTTGCCCATCCCCACCCCAATTGGAGGAAAAAACTTCAAACACCAATGTAGGCCCACCCTTCAGGTTTTCTCCTTGGGAGCTGCTCCCAAAGTCAAGAGAACAGAGGGTGCAGGGCCCTGAGGGGTGGACCGTGAAGGGGCAGGCTTCCCCAGCAGGAGGCCGCGGCCCCGCATCAACACCTGGGCTCAGGGCTCAGGACAACTTACTCTGCTCACAATGTTCCCCGGTAAAGCCTGTGCGGCAGGTGCACTTGCCGCTGATGTGGTCACAGCTGGCGCCGTTCTGACACTGGCACACACGCCCGCAGTCCTTCCCATAAAACGCTGCTGGGCAGCCTGGAGAGAAACAGGGTGGGGATCTGCATTGGGACCAAACTCGTCTCATCTCCCTTCTCTCTCTGAGCACGGGGTGAAGACCAGTGAGACCCTGCACCGAGCCACTCCATGCTCAACCCTCACGCTGAAGCGGGTGGGGAGTCCTTTGGACAAAGGTGCCCTGGAACCAGAGGCCAGGCTGGTGTCTCTCTGCTGCACAGCCACAGGCTGCTCTTCCCCACTCAGGGCCCCCTGTCCAGGGAGCAGCTGGTCTTGGTGATTGCTGGGGTACCTAATGGCCCTGACCTTCCAGGATTGGGCCCCATCAATCCCCTGAAGCCAGCCACCCTCTCCAGCCAATCCCAGGGGTGGAGGGTGAAGTGGTTAGCTCACAGCCAGGCACCTATCTCCTCCCTCCCTCCACTGCAGGCCTGGACGATGCCCACGGCAGCCAGCAGGCTGCAGCATGGGATTCCAAATAGCTGGGAGGCTGGAGGGCGGGGCTTACGCTGCGTGCAGAAGAGTCCGGTCCAACCAGGGGTGCAGTGGCAGGCCCCATCCTCAGCGCTGCAGCTCGCCCCGTTGTGGCAGCTGCATGTGTGGAAGCAGGCGGGGCCCCAGAACCCAGGTGGGCAAGCTGGGGGTGGGTGGGATGCAGAGGGTGAGGGCAAGGCAGAGAGGGGCAGACGGAGAGGGAGGGAGAGGAAGGGGGAGTGCATGTCAGAGCTCAGGTGCCACAATGCACCCGGCTGGCATTTCCTGACTTGCAGGGGGCTTAACCACTGTGGCCACAACCCTCCAGTCACCTCTTGACCCAGGCACCTCGGATTCCTGGTGATTCTCTGTCCACTCTCCCAGCTCTGAGGGTTTCTGACTCTTCCCTCTCTGGGGACTGATTGTGATTTGGAGCGTGTGGGTATCTGTGGTAAATGGTAAACACGTGGTTTACGGTGTGAACACTGTGTGCTAACTTCCCCACGAGGATGGGGATTTTCCCAGGGTAAAGAGTCTCTTGGCTGGTGAGCTCCCTGAGGATGACACCGCCTTCAGCACGGAAATGCCTTCAGGCCAGGCTGTCTAACTGGGACCTTGCTAGGAGTACTGGCTGGGTCTCACCCATCAGCCAAGGACTCCACAGGGCAGAGACTGGGTCTCTGCCTTTAAACTCTGCCTGTTATCTCTGTATCAGACTGGGTTCACCTTACAGCACCTACAGTGCCCTGTCTGGGCCTGTGATGCCCAGGACATCATTCACATGAGCTACCCAGAGAATGCCCTGACCCCTCAGGTGACTGCCCTGGCCTCACCTTACTTCCCTGCTCCCTCTTCCTCCCCATCCAGACTTAGCGGCTACTCCTTGCTCAGATTCTAGGACTATTAATGTGCAGCATTTACAGTATTAATGATATTACCAATAATGTTCATACCTTTAAAACTAGCAGTTAATAATGCTAGTGATCACTCCTAGGAATTCATTATGTTAGCTGTAGAGACTCTATGGGACTCAGGTGAACACTCCTATCTGCAGAAGGAGATTTCAGCCCTGGGAGGTGGAAGCACCAGGGGCAGAGAGGTTCTGGGCCTGACCTTGGTTGGGGGCTTTTCTGGGGGGCATTCCCAGGGGGGCAACAGCTTACCCTGTGAGCAGTCTTTGCCGATCCATCCGGGGAAGCATTGGCAGGAGCCATCAATGGGGCTGCAGGTGCCGTTGTTGGCACAGGAGCAGAGCTGGGCACAGTCCTGCCCAAAGTGCCCTCCAGCACACACTGTGGGCACAGGATAGCCTGGCACCTGCTGTCCCACTTGCACTCCTCAGACCACCACCCACAGCCACACCCCTTTTCCCAGGCCACAGTCGTGGCCCCCATGGGGTCATGGATCAGGTGGGAACTGCCTGCCTCAGCACCCCCATTTCCACAGCAGTGAGTTCCTCCTCTTGTGCCCACAGCTGCCTTCTTCCTGACCGCCTCTGACAGGAATGGGCTG
The DNA here is from genome assembly GCF_029378745.1 of Bos indicus. Classification (NCBI taxonomy): domain Eukaryota; kingdom Metazoa; phylum Chordata; class Mammalia; order Artiodactyla; family Bovidae; genus Bos; species Bos indicus. Next base: position 12,799,975 of record NC_091769.1, read on the forward strand.
AGGCCCACAGGGGTAGAATAACTTGGCTGAGGTCCCACAGACAGAAGTGGTGAGTCTGGGAATTCCACCTCTGCACCCTACTGCTTCCTGCCCGCAGCCCTCGGCTGTCCATGATCACACTTTTCGTCAGCATCACTGATCCCACAGCCGCAGGGCAGAGGACGTTTATAGCCGGGAGGAGAGGGACATGCGGGGTGGCCGGTCTGTCTGCAGTTAGCTGGAGAGGGGGCCAGCCTCAAATGTCTGTCCCTGTCCCCTGTCCCTCCACATACAACTGTTCCTTGAGCTTCCACTCAGCCTCCTCAGGAGAACCTTCCTGAGTCCATAAGGGGCTCTCCAACATGGAGCTCCGGTCGTATTTCCACTTTGAGTCACTTGCAGGATTTTGGGCCCAGCCCCTCCTGGAGGAATCACTCTTTGGTTGCTGGAAGAGGGGCTGATTTCCTCAACCAAGCTGCAAGCTCCTTTAAATACTAGGTATGAGTTCACTAAGCACCTACCTCTCATTTCTTTTGAAATCCATCCTCCACCTGCTTCCTAGAGCCTGAGCTCTCTAAAGCCACAGCCTTCTTCATTGCACTCCTGTGCCCAGCTCAAACATCTTCAGTGGCTCCCTGCTGCCCCAGAATAAAACCTAGATCCTAGAGATCAACCCTTAAACATACCTCACCCAGAAACTGGACCACACACCATCTTCCAAATAATACCCCATGCCTTTCCTTGTCTGTGCCTTTAACTGTTCCTTCCAGAGTTTCCCTGACTCTTGTGCCCAGTTGTGGAAATCCTACCCTGCCTACAAGACTCATCTTAAGTGCCACCTACCTGGTGATCCCTCTATAGTAGACAACAAGTCCTTTAATACCAGTTCTCGTCTTCCTTAGAAGTAGAATTTACTGGGCTTCTGGCCACCTGTGCAGCTGGGTAGGTGTGACTACCTTCTAACCAATGGTAAGTGGAAATGCATGTCTTTATTTGCCCATTCCTCCCTCTTATTGAAGAAGAATGTGGATTATGGAGGAAGATTATAGGTAAGATGGCTGGAGCTCAAGCAGCTACCTTAGACTAGAGGTGAGCCGTATGCCGAGGCTGGCAGAGCAAGACAGCAGCTTGGGTCCCTGACACCTTTGAAAGCTACCCCACCGTTTCCTAGTAACCTGCTTCTGGATCTCTTTATTTATTTTAATGCATGAGGAAAATACAGCTTGTCATTTTCAATTCAGTTATTTTGGTTTTTTATATTATAGCCGAACTGAATCCTGGTATATTCACCCCCTTCTCTGTTCTGGGAGGCTACATCCCTGTTTGAGCTTCTAGGACCCTAGTCTGTTAGTTTCTTCCCTGGCCTTCTGTTACTGTGGCTTGTGAACCATTTCCGGCCAGGCCTGGGTTCCACCCATGTCTGTATCCCCACCACACTTAGAAGAACAACAGGTGCTCAAGGCTGAATATGCGGAAATAAACTGCTGCCCCTGCTCTCCTCCGCTGCCTCCCACCAAGTTCTGCGAAAAGGCTGAGTTCAGAATTTTCGCCTCTGGACCGCAGGCTTTGTGAGGGCAGGGAACTTGCCTCTCTGTTTCTTCGTTGTGTCTGAGTGCCCAGCACAGTGCACGGCATACAACAAACACTCAAGAACTATTCCCCAAGTGGCCAAACTCGGCCTCAGGAGCAGTGACCTTCCAGTGGGTTCTGAAACTGGAATCAGTGGCCCCTGTCCCTTAGAGCTCCTCTCAACTCGACATGCTCCCCTCGAAGCCAGGCTCCAGCCAGCCCTATACCCTCCAGGATGGCCTCCTTGCATCCCTGTTATGGGGGAGGAACTCCTTGCATCCCCAAGGCCCTCATTTGGCTGGGCCACACAGAGAATCACGGGAAGGTGGTGATTTTTGAAGAAAAGCGACTTCCCTGGGCCCGCAGCCCTCACCACTCCCTATGCCACACTGCCTCATGTTGCCAGCCCTCCCCCGACTAGATGGTGGACAGCAGCTGCCTAGGATCTGTGTCCACTCTGTGTCTCTCCAGGACATTGTTAGCAATTGGGACAAACAATAAAGGCAGCATGGTGTACCAGGCTCGCCAGCCAAAGCTTTGGCTGCTGGTTTTATTTATGTATTCAATAAGCACTTCTGTGTCTCTTGCATGTACCACTGTTCAGAGTGCTTCACAAATATTAATTAACCTTGTAATACTCTCATTATTATACATGTTCATTATTACTCCCTATTAAGTCTACAGATGAGGAAACTGAGGCATCGAGAGGCTAAGTAACTTGCCCACAGCTAGGAAGTTCTGCCACTCACTGTCTCAGGACCTTTGAGCAAGTCTGTTTCCTCATCTTTGAAATGGGGCTGATAACCCTCGCCCACGGGCCTTGGGCTGTAGTTAATGGTTGTGGGAACCCTGGTTGCTCTGGGCCCCTGTGCTCTTCCCTAGCAAAACCGTTAGCTCCTTCCAGGGCAGGTCCACTGCCAGGAGGATGGCATGCACATCACCTGTTTGCAGCTCAGCCTCTCGCTTGTTTCCTGAAAAACAGGTCAGCCTCTCGGAGGTACCTGATTTGGGGAATCCATCCCCTAGTCCTGGCCCTCTGTGGGGAATGGGGTGCCAGAGATGCTCCACTGACCCCGTTCTTAAAACTAACTCATCCTCGCTAACAAGACAGTCTTATCTTTGAAGTCTTTCTCACATACACAAGGCTGACAAATTCACCCACAGAGCTGCTAATGTGATCAGTCTAATGCATTAATTGGTTGACTTCTTAGCTGAATCAAGAGTGAGGCAAAGAGAGGAAAGGTGGAGAGAAGGGGGTGGGGGGAGCAGGTGGGGGGGCTGGTGAAAAGAAAACATCTGGTTATATTTAATCTATGTTTAATGATTCTGCATAAGCAATGTCTGTAATTTGTAACTCGCTGAAAAGCCGGTCATTAGAAACTGTCAGTTCAATTTTTTACAAGGTTTGAGACTTAACCAGGGCAGTTGCCATTAATAGCAAACTCTATTAGATCTATATGTGGAAAATACTCATTAGGCCAGCGGGAGATAAATCAGACATTGCAGGATCTGAGAGTTACTCCTCGAGCTGCTTAGGTCCTAATTTAGACCCAGTCTATCTGTATTGACGGCTCGGTCTCTGATGTTTAATAAGTAAACCTCGACGTGTCAGGTTATGATTAAACTGTCCTAGGAGGGATGCAAGCAAATGAAACTGTCACATACATTTCCTGGGGGGTTCCAAACTTCTCATGACCTCAAAGCATCATGGAGTAAACTTCCCACTCATACATATTAACGGCCCACACGCTTACAAAAATAGCCGAGCTCAGTGGTCATTATTCATCAAAACGATTCGGTCCCCTGGGAAGCAGTGAGCTCTCAAAGGAAGTATTTAAGCAGAAGCCAGATGAAACTCTTTCATAGATGACCTTGAAGTTGCTTTTAGTTCTAAGGTGACCTTAGACAAAGATCTCTTCGCTCCTTACAGGTTAAAGTACAAATTCTGCATCCTTGTCTTCAGAACGTTTCAGGAGTCCCCAGACGACCTTCCCAGTCCCCTTTGCCACCCACAGCCCCTGAATCCTCCTGTCACTTCCTACAGCTGGACAGTCGCAGATCCACCCCTCTGTGCTTTGCCCAGGTTGGTTCCTCCACCCACAATGCTTTTCTTCCATCTGTCTTTTAGGCTAAGTCCCAGTTGAAATCCAGCACGAGATGGAGCTGTCCCCCATATCCACCCTGCCTTGGCCTAACTAAGCCAGGGACAGCAATAAGTCATGATGGGCACTGCAGCCAGCTTCTGCCTTCAGCTTGGTTGTTAAATACTCAGGAATTTCACAACTGGTTAAACCACTAGTACCTTCAAATCAGCCATGGTGGGAATATCCACATCATGGAAATTTGCATATGACACAAATTAGGGCTTTTTTTAACCGCAGATCAGTGCAATAAGCTTAACTCCCCTTTCAACTCCCAATGAGTGGAAGAGGTTGGCTGGAGTGGGTGCTGTGAATTCTGCAGCTGAGACATGAAAGCGTGTAGTGGGGGATTAGTGATGTTGGCCTGAGTGCGAGGAGAAAAGGGCTGGGAAGTTGCCATCTCCAGTGAAGCCAGAACCATCTCCTCTGAGCTCCCACAGCCTTCTCTGCCTTTCCCACTTGACATGCAGCACTAGCCATTTGCGGCCACTTCGTATGTGGACCTCAGCTATGCTTGTTTCATTTTTCATCTGTTTAGACTGGGCTTTGGAGTCAGAATTTGATTCTCACCTCTGCTACTTGCTGGACTTCCCTAGTGGCTCAGACGGTAAAGCGTCTGCCTACAGTGGGGGGAGACCTGGGTTTGATCCCTGGGTTGGGAAGATCCCCTGGAGAAGGAAATGGCAACCCACTCCAGTACTCTTGCTTGGAAAATACCATGGACGGAAGAGCCTGGTAGGCTATAGTCCACAGGGTCACAAAGAGTCGGACACGACTGAGTGACTTCACTTCACTTCTGCTACTTGCTAGCTGTGAGACCATGGAGAAGTCTTTTACCTTCTCTGAGCCTGTTCCTTCAATTGCATAATGGCTTTTTCTCATGGCCTGTGATATCCAATTCTTATTAAGGTAGCTCTAAGCCCCCCAAAGCTGACTCACTGAAAAATATCCTGATGCTGGGAAAGATTGCAGGCAAAAGGAGAAGAGGATGGCAGAGAATGAGATGGTTGGATGGCATCACCAACCCAACAGACATGAATTTGAGCAAACTCCAGGAGACAGTGAAGGACAGGGAAGCCTGGTGTGCTGCAGTCCATAGGGTCACAAAGAGTCGGACATGACTTAGCGACTGAACAACAACAAACCCTGAAGAGCCGAGGAACTGCCTCCACAGAGCCTGATGAGAATCCTGAACCTTTCTTGCCTTCTACTCCCCTCCCAGGACTCCTCGTCTCCCTGCCCCCCACTCCCCGAACACCCCTCTCCCCACCCCTGGAGAGAGTACCTTGATTGCAAAGGGCTCCAGAGAATCCAGGGAGGCACTCACAGATGCCACTGACGTGGTGGCAGGGCCCGCTGCTGTGCACGCAGAGGGGACACGGCTGGGTGCAGCCATGGCCATAGAACCCGGGGGCACAGACTGGGGGTGAAGGAGAGATGGTGGTCAGCAGCTCAAGGGGCACCAGCCAGCCTGGCCACCTGTCCAGTCCCCCACAGTGTAGAAGCGAGGCTTCTCAACAGTACCAGGAGAGTCGCATCCACCCACACTTCGGAGGGCCTGTTCCTTTCTACAGAGAGGAGTGGGGGTGGTCCTATTTCTACAGGGGAGTCAGGCTGGGCCCTGAACTTGGGGACAGAAAAGGTTGGGAGAAAGGGGATTAGAGGGAGGGATTTGATGGGGGCCAACTCTGTAAGCCCAGCCTCTCTGCAGCTGGGAAGGAGTAGGGAGGAAGAGCTGTCCAAGGTCTGTGGGGAGGGGGCCAGCCTTACCTCTCTGGCACAGGGGTCCTCGGAAGCCCGGGGCACACTCGCAGCTCCCGTCCTCTGGGGAGCAGGAACCGCCATTCTCACAGCTGCAGGACACAGAGCAGTTGGGGCCCCAGCGTCCGGGGGGACACGTGCTGTCACAGTGGATGCCTGTGGGCCGGACAGACTCAGTCAGTGGTGAGGGTGCACTAAGAAAGGGGTGTGGGGTGGGCTGGGGAGGCGAGCACATCTGGAAATGTGGAGGAACAAACAGAGGCCTGGATGGGCAAGGAGGGCTTCTAGGAAGAGGTGAATGACTGAAGTATAAGTCCTGAAGACCAAATAAGAATTGACCAGGTAAAGGAAATCCTATGTGCAAAGAGCAGGAGGCAAGAGAGAGAATCATGCCTTGAAGGATAATATAGCGTAGTGTGTTGGAGCATAAAGTACTCGATGGGATACAGCAAGAGATGAGGTTGTGGGAATCAGAAGGGGTCAGATCATGAAAGGCCTCCTTTGCCTTTGACATCTTAGCTGAAATCCAAGGTTAGTGATGTGCTGCAGTCCATGGGGTCATAAAGAGTCAGACACAACTGAGTGACTGAACAAAGGTTAGCGGAGCAAGCAAGTGCCATGATGGGGGTGCTACACGAGCTAGGAGTGAGTTACATGCTCACCCATGTTAGTCCAGGGGCCATTGGTCCTTGCAGGGCCCCAGACAACCAGCCCCTGGGCAGTGGCCCCGAGTGGGAGGCTCTTTTCAGATTCTTTTGACCATAGTCCTCAGTGTAATATGTATTTTATATCAAATGTGCATACATATGAATAATAGAAACCAGTGCTCTGCAAATGACATTTACTGTCACTGACTATGATGCAATCTGATATTTTCTCTGCACTATGATGTATTCTATTTCATTAAGGAAAAAAAAAAAAAAAAAAAAGCTAGTTGTGACCCAACAAACTGATTTAATGACCTTCAGTTTGACAAACAGTGACCTAAGGGGGGATGGATGGAATCTGTCAGAAAGAAGAACAAGGCCTACACAATCTTTTTGAGTTGAGAGAAAGGAAATATATGTTGGGGGTGATTACAGCCTGCAGGCTGAGAAGGAATTTTAAAAGGCCTGAGGCTGGATACCCAGCTCTGTGGAGGGGCTTCCTCCCAGGCAGAAAGGCTGCTAGTCCGACATGCACAAGGTGAATGGACCATGGGGCCCCGGAGACCAACTTGGCCATGGAAGGTGAATATCAGAGGCTCAGAGAGGAGCAGAATTAGTTTAAAAAGCATGTCTGGCTTGATATAAGGACAGGGATCATGAGAAAGGGAAAGAAAGTGAGAGGAAGACATTCAGGCTCAGTGAACAGAGTCGGCCCTAGCAGCAGCAGGAGAGCGGTGGGACCAATTTAGAGGCAGGCTGGAATGTACAAGCCCACCTGGGCTGGCAGGAAAGGGGAGGGGGCAGAATAGAGGCAGAGAGTGGGGGAGAGGGGATCAACTGGCTTTATTCCCCTCCAGCGCTTCCGTCCAGCCCAGCTCCCTATCCCTCCCTGGGCTTTCCTCCTGTGACAGCTCAATTCTACAGCAGGGTGGGGGCTTCTGATGCCACTCTGCAGAAAACTGGCCTCTGTATGGAGGGACCCTGATGCTGGGAAAGATTGTGGGCAGGAGGAGAAGGGGGCAACAGAGGATGAAATGGTTGGATGGCATCACCAACTCAATGAACATGAGTTTGTGTAAACTCCGGGAGATAGTGAAGGATAGGGAAGCCTGGCGTGGGGTCGCAGAGAGTTGGACACAACTGAGCGACTGAACAATGGAGGGAAGGGGGTGGGCGGAGATTCTCCCAGGAAATGCCAGTGAGAATCCGGTGGTCACATTTCACTCCGCAATGGAGGTCTCTCCCAGTGGAGTTTCAGGTTCACAAGAGGTGGCAAATAGCATGAATGGACTGAAGGGCAACCTGGGGCAGGAAAAAACACAAAGCTGTTTGAGATAAATGGAGAGAGTAGCATGGATGCATATACATGAACATATGTAAACAGATAGCCAATGGGAATTTGCCATATGACTCAGGGAACTCAAACTGGGGCTCTGTAGTAACCTAGAGGGTGGGAAAGGGTGGGAGGTGGGAGGGAGATTCAAGAGGGAGGGCACATATGTACACCTATGGTTAATTCATGTTGATGTATGACAGAAATCAAACCAATATTGTAAAGCAATCATCAATCAATTAAAAATAAATAAATATTAGAAGAGAAAAAACCCAAAATCAAAAGCCATGATGTGCCTCAAGGAATTCTTGTGCCTGTGGATGTTGAAAATGTGAGATTCGGACTGCAGGCTGAGGGGCCCTGATGCTCTCCGGAGGCACACTGGATTAAGGCGGAGTTCCACTGTCGGACAGGGGCCTCCGATCCCACCTGTGCATCAAGCGCTCTTTGTTAGGCTGCCCAAGGCACGTGCATCACACGCAGATACAGCTCTTTCCTAGCACTATGAGCTGATATTACTGTGATTAATAAAACAATGCATGCAAAAGTACCCCTGTACTCACGGCAGCCGGTCACTCTCATGTTTTCCCCAAATCAGTAGACATTAGAAATACAGCTAGTCTCCTGTCTGGGATCCTCAAAATGTTTTCATGTCAAAAATGTGTCCCCTTTTTTTTGGAGATTAAGAATCATAGGTGTAAGGTGATTATGCTCAGATTGCAGATGGCTGCAAGGGCCCACTGGGTTCTGGGTCTGCCAATTATTCTAGTGTAGGTCTGGTGCCGTGGGTGAGGCTCTTGTTTGAGGTTCTTTTATGTCCTAAGACCTCCTTGGAACGTCAGACATTGGCACCTAAGTGGAAAGAAGAATCTAAAGGTCAGTTGCACTGGTGTGGTCAGAGCAGCTGGCCTTGGCCTAAAGGGAGGCGCGCTCTCAGAACTACAGCTTCTGAAGAGGCGTGGTGTCTTCAGTTAGCTGCCTTCTCTAGGCCCTGTCTGGGGGTAATAATCTCCCTTGGGGGCCCTCTCCTTTTTACCTTAGAGAATCTAAGGTTTTGTTTTTCAGGGCTGTCTACACATCTGTATTGATGGGGGCAGCTAGACTAAGAATCCATGTATTGTGACCTCTAGTTCACATCACAAGGCCAGTAGCAACTCAGCAGCCCACATTCTTCATGTATATTTTAGGTCCTCCTCATCCAGGAAGCCTTCCTGGATGTCTGCCCAGGGATTCAAGCATATATTTGATAGTGGCATACAGCTTTGTCCCTACCTATCATTTGAATAGTTCATGTATGTGCCCTGGGGAGACAGGGATCATGGTTTATTGACACTTCTGACTCTTTATCCAGGTCCTCCCAATAGGCAGGAAACCATCATCATCATTTCTGCATCTCTAGCACCCAGGACAGTGTCTGGCACACAATAGGTGCCCAGGGTCTATTATTCTGCCATTTACTCCTGGGCCTAGTTCAGGGCCAGCCACATGATAGCTGCCAAATAAAGACTTGGTGATGGTTTGGGTCAATAAATGCTAGTTGAATGAAGAAATGGTTCCCCTTTACAGTGCAATCCTGTGCCTCCTGTTAGCAGTAATGTCCTGAGAACTTGGACAGCTCCTTTTCCTCCTGTGTAGCAGGAGGAGATAGGAGCAGATCATTACTAAGGTCTCCTCACTTCAAGGCGAAAATCCATATATGGTTACAGGCCAGTTTCTTTCAACTTATTTCAATAAACATTGAATTAGCAGCTACTATGTACAAGGCAAGGTGAATTAGACGTCATGGCAGTCAAGAAGCCTGTGGCTAACTGGGGGTGAGGGGAGAAGACACGCACTTGCTTAAAGCAAAGAAAAACAAGTGTTGAGGGACTTCCCAGTGGGCCAGTGGTTAGGAACCCAGCTTGCAATGCAGGGGACGTGGGAGGTTTGGCCCCTGGTTCAGGAACTAAGATCCTGCATGCTGCAGGGCAACTAAGCCCACGCGTCTCAACTAGAGAAAGCCTGTGCTGCAACAGAGAGTTCACACGCTGCAAAGAAGAGTCCACACACAGCAATGAAGACCCAGTGCAGCCAAAATGATGATAATTTCTAAAAAGTGTTGACTCAAGGGACGAGCAGTATGCCAGGGGCTAGGTGGTCAGGGGTAGGTGGGGAGGGCTCGCTGAGTAGGAGGCTGGGCCTGTACCCCAAGCCCTCCCTATCTTTCCTTGGTTTTCTTCTACTTGAACAAATTTCAGGACATCAATTGCTCCTTTGAAATGACTTCAGGACCATGTTTGGGGAAATTAGTTTTAGAACAGCAGAGACCTTGCTGAAAGGTTATCCATCAAAGACAGAATTTTTAAGCACCAGATGTCATTAAAATCTTATCAGTTCACTCAAAATTAAGGCAATAAAAAATTAAAGTGGATTTCCATTTGACTCCAGCCAAGAGTGTAGGGTGTTGGTAACCAGGGTGGAGTCTAGCTTTGCACTAAGGGGCAGGACAAGGGGGTCAGATTGAAGATGCTACAGAGGAAGCAATGCCCCTAGTCCTTGACTTTCTGGCTGTGGAGAACAGAGGTTGTTGAGCAGCCTGGTGTGAATTCTTACCTGTGAAAACGCCTGTAGTTTTCACTCCTTGCTGTCCACCACCTTGGGAATGGCCAGTGGGTTCATTCATGCAACATGTTATTAACATTGTATCTGTGGCTTACACTTACTGAACACCTACTATTGTGCCAGGTGCTGTTAGCACTTACAGGTATTAACTCATCTAAACTTCCAAAGGACCCTGTAGTTATAAGGATTATTATTATCTGCATCTTATGGATGGAAGATTCAGGCCCTGAGAGGTTAAAGGACTTGTCCAAGGTGGCCTGGCTCCAGCTCTGTGTCCTTAACCATTTCTCTGTGTGTGACAGTCACTGGATACTGTGGTGAACAAGGCGGATCGGTCCCTGCCTGCACAGAACTGATGGTCAATGTGGGAGGCAGATAATAAACAAATAGTTACTCAATCAGAGTTCAGTGACAATTGAAGTAAGTACTGCTGTTAGGGTATTCTGAGAATTAAAATACTGTAGGGTATTCTGAGGATTAATTAAAGGAGTTCTTTCATAATCTTGGCCAGGTTGCAGAGGTGGTGGTATCCGAGCATAGAGCCTTCCCAGAGGAAGTCATCTTTAAGTTGAAATATGATGGATGAGATGATATTATCAGGTAAAGAGAAGGAGAAAGAGTGATCCAGGCAGAGGGAATGCACATTCGATGCCTGGAGGCAGGGAGACAGTTGGCCCACATGGCTGAAGTAAAGTGAGCGATGGGAGGGGCATAAGAGAGGTGGAGGAGTTAGGGAGGGCCAGACCACGTGGACCCCAGGTCACTGGAAGGCGCCTGGATAAATGCCATGGGATGCCATTGAGGCATTCTGAGGCTCAGTGTGATGTGAACGCATCTGGTCACCATGTTCAGAGTAGGGGCAGCTGGACAAAAGGGGAGGCCCAGAGGCAAGAAGGAGGCCAAGGCAGTGCCGGGTGAGGGATGGTGCTCAGTGTACAAGGAGAGTGACAGTGGCTGGTGAAAAACGGATGGATTTGCAGTATATTTAGGGGGTGGACTGCCAGGACACATGTAGGGACCAGGAGTCTAAGCCTGGGCAAAGGCGAGAGTTTCTTGTCTGTCTCCACCATATCCTCTGTAAGCACAGACTGAGCACCCACACTTTTGTCTGACTTGTTAAAAACTGGTCTGTCCCCAGCCCTTCAAAAAGAGTCTGTACGAAACAGGTGTTCAATTAACGTTTGTTAATTTGAATGGAATGGAGAACTGAAGCCCAGAGGAGATAAAGGAAAGATACATTCCTAGGAAATAAAAAGAGAAAGTGAAGGAGAAAAGAAGGAAAAGTCAAGAAAAGGCAGCAGAACACCAGAAGCTCAGTTTCCCAGGAGCTGGAAGGTGGTGTGGTTGAGGGGGTTACCTGTCCATCCGGCCAGGCAGCAGCAGTGGCCTGTCACGGGGTCGCAGCCATTGGCGTGGCTGCAGTCACAGCGTTCACTGCAGTTCAGCCCAAATGTGCCATCCTGTGGAGACAGAAGTGGTGAGATCTAGACCCCCAGAGGTTCTCACACTTCTGTGGGATTTTGATGACAAAACTGAGCCGCTACCCAGCAAGGATGCAGAGAAACTGGGGCTGGGGCAAAGTGAAGGCACGTTTTTATAATTGGGGATTCAATGAAGTCATTCCCAAAATTTTCTTGGCTGCATTATGCAAAGTACGCAGTTTGGAAGGAGGGAAGTGATAGTCCTTTCCTACTTCTCAGAGAGCTATAATGATCATTAACTAACATTGGAGATGAAAATGCACTTTGCCAGTTTTAGAACATTGATCACATATAAAGAAGGATTATAATTTATTCTTTGTTACTGGGTAAGAAGGTGGCAATCGATGTTTGTTGTGTGCTCAAACGTTATTAGCTATCAAGAGTCTTATTTAACTCATCTCTCTTAATCTTCACAACAAGTCTATGAGATGGTTTCATTATATTCAAAATTTAAAGATGAGGTGAAGTAACATGCTCCAGGCAACATAGCTAGGATGAAGCAAAGCCAGGATTGGAACCCAGGACTGTAGGACTCATTCAATAGACCATCAGTTTGTTTAATTTATTTGTATCATAGACTAAGATCCAGGGAGTAAGTGAAGGTGGTTATTGCTGGATAATGCTTGGTTTAATCCTCCCACACCTTGATCATAAAATTACAGGCTGTTGGAGTTAGAAAGAAACTTAGCCATTATCAACTCTGGCAACTCTCATGGATTAGGAAGGGCTGTCCTGTAGAGCTGTGTCATGAAGGATTCTGGAGTTGCATCTGGGCTCAGGTTAACTGTGCCAGAGTCGATAATGGTTACCAAGAGCACCCTGGGGAAAGTGACTCCACATCAGCATATCCCCAGTATCTACCATTTTACAGATGAGAGGGCTGAGGCTGAAAATAGGACCGAGAGGTTAGAACTGGGGCTGAGATCTAAATCTGGGTGTTCCATCACCTGGTCCAGTGCTCTTCTCTGTACTTCTGTGGACAAAAAAACCACAGGGAAAAGGTCTGAGGGGCTGCTGGGTCACCCCCATCCTTTCCCGCCCCACGCTCACCGGGCAGGGCAGTTCACAGGTGTCCCCCAGCCAGCCAGGGGTGCAGGAGCAGGAGCCATCTGTGGGGCTACAGGCCGCCCCATTGGCACAGGCGCAGCTCTCATTGCAGTTCAGGCCCCACGTCCCACTGGGACACGGCAGGGTGCAGTCGAGGCCCTGCCACCCTGAGGGGAAGGAACAAGGCTGTCACCTCTCTGTCACATGTCAGCACAGTTTTCTGCCCACTTCCCCCGGCTCTGTACAAGACAATGTACCCAAACCACCCCTTCTCTGGTAGCTGGGTAGAGCACGCATCCCACCTGCTGAGTCCACTCGGAACCACAGCATGGCTGTTGAGAGCACAGGGGCTAGAAGCTGACTCTCCTGCCTGCTGGTTCTCTCTGTTCTTGCTATAGGTGGATAGTCCCACCTGAACAGGGCATCAATAGGGCATCAAGAGGTGGGGGTCCTCTCTGTGCCCAGGGCAGACTCAGGAAGCTTATCACAGGGCCCTGTGCTTGGGAACAGGCTGGTTTCCCATTCTGAGGCTGCTTACTGGCCTGTGTCCCCTCAGATCCATTTCCCCTCTTCACCTGTTCTGTGTCTCAGGGGGCTGACCCCAGCGGCTGCTCTCAGGTGGGCTTGCCAGCGGGAGACCTGGCCAGTGGCGGGAGGGCGGGGGCAGGAGAGGCACAGGCATCTTCTCTTCTTTCTCTGCTGTGAGCAGGGCCTCTGGGGGCGGCTGTCTCAGTACTCCAGCACCATCTTGCAGCTGCTCTGCCCCTGTCTCAGTCCCTACCAGGTGGCCCTCACTCACAGGCTCTGGGAACTCCACTTTCTCCCTTCGTCCCTCTCACCCTAGAAGTGGTAGCAACTGTGAGAGAAGCTAGGAATTTCCGGGTTGCTCACATTCCCTTGCATGTCTCTGCAGCTCTTCTAACACCCTGGTAACAATTCGCTTTTATTACATTCCTGCTGTTGAAGTCCCGGGCATGAGTCTCCTTGGCTGGAACCTGACATACAGGCTCCCTGACTCTGCATGTGGGTGGGTGGGCAGCTGGCAGCCCACCTGGGCAACTTCTGTGTGCACATCTGAGGGGATGGGATGGGAAAGCAGGCACATTACCCTCCTTGCAGGTGCAGGAGCCATCAACTGGGGAGCAGGTGCCACCGTTGTTACAGCTACAGACAGACGAGCAGTTGGAGCCATAGGTCCCCGCCGCACAGGGAGCTGCACAGACCTCCCCCTGGAAAGGGAGGAGGGGGATTTTGGGTCAGAAGGTGCCCCATGATGAGTGGCTATGGTAGGCAGAATAATGCCTCCCCCCTGCCCCCCTCTCCATGTTCTAATTCCTGAAACCTGTGAATATGTTACCGTACATGGCAAAAGGGACTTTGCAGTCATGATTAAGGACTTTGAGATGGAGCGTGTCTTTGATTAGCTAGGGTGGCCCAAATTGATCATGTAAGTCCTTAAGGGTAGAAGATAACTAAAAAGATAGCCTTGAGAAGTCCTCCACCTGCCTGCATTGACTTTGAAGACAGAGGAATGGGGCCACAAGCCAAGGAATGCAGGGGTTTCTAGAAGCCAGTCTTCTTGCCTGGAAAATTCCATGGACAGAGGAACCCGGCAAGCTATCGTCTATAGGGTCACAAAGAGTCAGACGTGACTGAGCAACTGAGCGCTTGCACACACGCACGCGCGCGCGCGCGCGCACACACACACACACACACAGGAAGCCAGAGGCTTCATTTTACAACTAGCAAGAAAATGGGAATCTCAGTCCCACAATCCTAGGAACTGAAGTTTGCCAAAAATCCAAATGAGCAGAAAATGGATTCTCCCCTAGAGGCACCAGAACGGAATACAGCCAGATGACACCTTGACTTTAGTCCTGTGAGACCCATACCAGACTTCCAACCTACAGAAATGTTAAGGTAGCACTTTTGTTTTGTTTGAAGCCACTACTGTGCTAATTTGCTACCGCAGTGATAGGAAAGCAATACAATGATTCTCACCAGTTGGGGGAGGGGTCAGGCCTCCAGACCACTGCTCTAGAGTGGGCAAAGCCCTCAAGGAATTTGACCCCTGAACCTCTATTAGGTCACACCAGCACAAAATTTAACCCTTTGCTTCTCAATCTTATTTGATTCTTACCAGGAACCCCCTGAAGCAGATAACAATAGCCTATTTTCATTTAGCCAAACCTCAAAGAAGTTAAATGTAAATAATAACAGCTAATATGTATTAAGCACTTTCTCAATATCAGGTACCATCAGTTCATTTAATCTTCACAATATCCTCAAGAGATAGGAACTAGAGCCTCAGCATCATTGCAGGTCACGGAGCTAACTATGGTTGATTTCTATTTGAAGCCAAGCTGGCTGCTTAACCATTCTGTTTTTAGCATTGGCAACCAGTTTCCTTGGAAAACATTCTCTGAAATGGAGACTAGTGGGCTCTTGAGAACAATCCCTACGAGGGGAAAGGGAAGGAGGAAGGACAGACAGAAATTGAACTCCGGTACAGTTGCAACAATAGCCTCAGCTGTTCTGCTAGGAAGCTCTGGAGCTGGTTGGCCCTTAGAATTGTCCTGCCAGGGGAAAGAGAGAGAGAGGCTCCATACCCCTGACCAATCATTGGTACCCACTGCCCCGGGGAAGGGGGCATGACTTCAGGGGAATCTGTGCTCTTTGATGGAAGGCAATTTCTGCAGAGAGACTCATCTGGGAGCTACTAAGTTTCCTGAAGTTGGGAGGAAACTGCACGCCTTTATCCTGAATGGTGTATCTGGGTGACACTCTACAGGATCCACTGCACCAGACCTCCTTGGGTGGGCTGTTAGCTCTAGTAAGGCATTAAGAGTGAGGGCAAGTCACAGGGCTACCAATAATGGGGACTTTAGAGGCTTTGAGGGGTGGAAGAATTCAGTTAATCAGAGGAAGTGGGGTTAACGGCAGTCTAGGTGGGAAGGGTGTGAACAAGAGTGCAGAGGAGTATGGGAGCTGGGAATGTTCTAGGGGTAGCAGGAGGAGGGAGTCTGTTGTAAGGAGGGGTAAGGGAGATATTTCAAAAGGGTGTTGGGGGACTTCCCTGGTGGTCCAGCAGTTAAGACTCTGTGCTCCCAATGCAGGGGGCCCAGGTTCGATCTCTGGTCAGGGAACTAGATCCCACATGCCACAACTAAGATCCGATGCAGTCAAATAAATATATTTTTAAAGGTGGGACATTGGCAGCCTTGAATGTGAGGGAAGGGAATCTGGGCTCTCGGAGTCCCCAGGACATGTCTTCACTACTCAGGAACCCTCGTTGGGGATATCTGCTCTGGTGCACAGACTGGGATGCTGAATTCCCACCGTCTCCCCCCAAGGAGTGTCTCCAGCTAACTTCTCAGGTCTTGTGCTGAGGTTTACTGTGGGAATGCTGATGCATGGGCCAGGACACCAGAGCTCACCTGGGCCCCACTAGCTGTGTGACATTCGATAAGTTACTGCCCCTCTCTGAGCCTCACTTCCAGCATTTGTGAAATGATAGCCTTGAAGTAGGGGAACTCACTTCTCAACTATCAGGGTCCCAGGCAGTTGGCCTCATCCCCATTCAGGTCATAGAGAGATCTTATTTGGCCCTTGGTGAAGAGGCTCCTCTCTAGCCCTTCTCTCTGCTCCCACCTGCCCAGGCTGGGTCAGGGAGGAGAGACTGGCACCAGAAGGTTCCATGGTTCCCACTCCCAGGCCAGTCTTTGGCCGATCCTGACCAGCTGTAATCTACTAGTGCTCCCATTACCCAGAAAAATTCTAATTTCTCCAGGACTATAAATAGAAGGCAATGGCAACCCACTCCAGTACTCTTGCCTGGAGAATCCCATGGTCAGAGGAGCCTGGTGGGCTGCAGTCCATGGGGTCGCTAAGAGTCGGGCACGACTGAGCGACTTTACTTTCATGCATTGGAGAAGGAAATGGCAACCCACTCCAGTGTTCTTGCCTGGAGAATCCCAGGGATGAGGGAGCCTGGTGGGCTGCCGTCTACGGGGTCGCACAGAGTAGGACACGACTGAGTGACTTAGCAGCAGCAGCATAAATAGCCCATAAGAATATGTTTAAGCTCTGAGGGCCTTGGCCAGGGTGTAAACTGCATGCTTAGTTTATGATTTTCTCTGCATGAGTTTACTTTAAGAGGAAGGGGTTTCTCTCCTGGAATCGTCATTAGTGTCTCCAATCCCTGCTCTCTGAGGAGATTTCAAGGGGCTTGTGAGTCCAATTGTGGATCTGTTGGCGGGGCTGAGAGGACTGCCCACCCTGCCCTGCTCCAGGGGGCAAGATGCAGAGCACCCAGCTCAGAATATCTGTCCCCAGAAGGCTGCACCAGGTCCCATTTTCTCCCAGAGCAGCCTGTACAGGGCTATGGACAGTCAGCCTGGCTTTACAACGGCTCTGGGAAGTCACCAGGCAAGAAGACTTTCTGCTTCCCAGAGAAGGAAAGGGAGACAGAGCAGGGCAGGGGCTTATCTGGGGCCCCATGGTGTATCAGTGAGGGGTGAAGGAGGAAGAACCAGATCTTCCCCCAAAGGTGGCAGAGCCTGGGGGTTACAGAATGGACTCTAGTGCCATCCTGCTGCTACCACTGACTCACTGCCTGACCTTGAGCAATCTACTGAACCTCTTGGGGACTCAGTTCTTCCATCTGTCAAATTGGAATAATAATGTCCCTACTTCATAGTATTGTTAAGAGGATTAAAGTAGTTATTACATATGAAGCTATAGTTTTTCCAGTAGTTTCCACATGTACAGATGTGAGAGTTGGACCATAAAGAAGGCTGAGCACCAAAGTACTGATGCTTTCGAACTGTAGTGCTGGAGAAGACTCTTTGAGAGTCCCTTGGACTTCAAGGAGATCAAACCAGTTCATCCTAAAGGATATCAACCCTGAATGTTCATTGGAAGGACTGAAGCTGAAGCTCCAATAGTTGGCTACCTGAAGCAAAGAGCTATCTCACTGGGAAAGACCCTGATGCTGGGAGAGACTGAGGACAGGAGAAAGGGGCAACAGAAGGTGAGATGGTTGGATGGCATCACTGACTCAATGGACATGAGTTTGAGCAAGCTCTGGGAGATGGGGAAGGACAGGGAAGCCTGGCGTGCTGCAGTCCATGAGGCCGCAGAGTTGGGCATTATTGACTGAACAACAGCACGTGAAGCAGATCGAAGAGGGCCTGGCAGGCAGAAAGCACACTAAATGCTATCATTACTACAAAGAAATAGTATCTCTTATGAAACGAATACACGAAACCCTCTAAGGTTTCAGCAGAAGGCAGCTCTGGTAGAGGGCTCCATCTCTCACTCGAACAAATGCCGGCCCTGTGCAGGAGAGGAGAGCTGTTCACAGCGGGCACTTGACCTCACACCCCCAGTTTCAGCTTCCTGCCACCTCCTCCAGGCTGTCTTCCTGGTTCCCCTTACCACAGTTGAACAGGCCTGAACTTTTACCACAGTTCTGGGGGATGAAATGACCACTCACTGAGGGGCTACCATGTGCCCCACGCTGTTAGTGCCCAAAACTTCCCATTTGTTAGCTCCGAATGGCAAAACAACCCAAATGGGGAAGCGGGCAGTTTCTAAAGTACACGGTTCTGCCCTGAAGGAATGTGAGCCTGGTACAGCTCCCCCTCCTCCACCTCTTGGCCCTGATCCAACCAGGCTCAAACTCCTCAATAAGCACAAATACTAACAGGGAAACTTTTTACCACATTCCCTACTTTCTGTCCTCTGATCTACTGGGTCAGGCCTGGCATATAATTGATTGGCTGTCTCTGGTGATGGACATGCACAGCAAGCCAATAATCAACCTAACTTCTCAGGTTTAGACTAATAGCCCCACCTACCTCAAAGTATCCCCTGGCCAAGGTCTGGCGAGTCTCAGGGTGCCCACTGCCACACCCCGCCTCCAATAGGCCATTCTCTTACACATTCATCTCCCCATTTTGGGGCACGCTAACAGGCCTTAATCATGATGGCCTGTGTGGCACCCGAGCCTGCAGGGGTCATTATTTATGTCTATACATGCTTAGGCATTTCCCAGGTTTCCCAGGTGGCGCTAGTGATAAAGAACCCGCCTGCCAATGCAGGTTAGATGTAAGAGATACAGGTTCAATCCCTGGGTTGGGAAATCCCCTGGAGAAGTAAATTGCAACCCACTCCAGGATTCTTGCCTGGAAAATCCCATGGACAGAGGAGCCTGACAGGCTACAGTCCATGGGGTTGCACAGAGTCGGACACGACTGAAGCGACTTAGTATGCATGCATGCTTAGGCAGTCAGTGCACACACCTGTGAGTTTCTGTGTGTGTTTGTCTCTGGCGGTGTCTATTTATCCATCTGTGTGGATTTGGGTATAAAACTGTGAGTCCTTCCTCATACTTCCCTCCTGTGTGTTCCCTCCCCAGCCCACCTGTGCTGCCCTGGTAGGAACTGGGTGAACACACAGCCACCACCATCCTAGCACACTGGGGTGGCTCCTGGTTAGCTCTTAATGCCTGCGTCTGCCCTGGGTTGTGAGCTCAGGGAGCAGGACCTCACTGTACTCGCATCTAGATTCTCAGAGCTTGGGGTCCTTCTGGTATGTAATGGGCCCTTGATAACTGTTGTTTAATTGAAATGAGATGTCTGTGTGTACATGCTGGCTTCTACGCTGGACAGAACCAGAAGGACTGAGCAATCTCCATATGCTTTCTTTCTCATGCCAAGCAATTCAACAAATGTTTGCTGAGTGGGGGCTGATTCTGAGCCAGCCCTGGGAGTGGGCTCCAGGGACACACAGGAGCCTGTGACCTGGTCTCTGCCCTTGGGCAGCTCCCAGGCAGTGTCCACACAGGCACACTCATGCTTGCATCTGGATGCATTTATTTGCCCACTTATTTACTGGCTCCTCCAGTTAGACTAAGAAGCTTTGTGATAAGAGGGATCTTATCTGCCTTGGCTGCCCCAGGATTCCGAGCTCAGTCCCTGGCATGGAGTGGAAGTATTCTATAAATACTGTTGGACAGATGAGTGAGGGGCCCTGGTTCTGTGGCTCCCATCACACACAGGAAGCAGACTGTTGCCTGGTCTAAGGAAAAGTCCCGTGCTGCCACACCAACTCTGGGCCTCCCTGGGGGCTCTTGTGCAAATGGAAAGCCGGGCCAGATCCCGGTCTGTGGTTTCATGTCCCACTCTGCCACCTCCTGCCCAAACCCTCCCCGGCCAGGCTGAGGGTCAGACATACAGTCAGAAAGTTACCCTGCTGGCCTCGAGTGCACCCACTCAGGAAGACTAGACCCTCCGAGCTGAATAGGATCTTAGAGATGATCAGATTCATCGCCATCATGAGAAAGAGACTGAAAGTCAGAATCGGCCCATGAGGCAGAGCTGGGATTTATCTACCACATCTTCCCCAGCCCAGTGCCTGGCCCAGACCAGCCTTGAATCCACATCTGTTGATCTTTTCACCTTCTGGAAAAAAGGACAGGACAAGAACCCAAGAAAGTAGGGGGGGTTGCATTTGGCATCTCACACGCTTCACATAGCCTAGCACTTTTGCTCACTCCCAGCCAGGAGTACCTTAAGGCCTTTATTCAAGTTGTTCACCAAAATCTCCATCCAGAATTTCTATACACCTTACTGCCGGAGGGGCTTCCCTGGTGGTTCGGACGGTAAAGAATCCACCTGCAATGCAGGAGACCCAGGTTCGATCTCTTGGTCAGGAAGATCCCCTGGAGAAAGGAATGGCTACCCACTCCAGTATTCTTGCCTGGAGAATCCCATTAACAGAGGAGCCTGGTGGGCTACAGCCCATGGAGTCGCAGAGAGTCG
The DNA here is from genome assembly GCF_029378745.1 of Bos indicus. NCBI lineage: Eukaryota > Metazoa > Chordata > Mammalia > Artiodactyla > Bovidae > Bos > Bos indicus. The sequence continues at coordinate 12,820,360 of NC_091769.1, forward strand.
GACACAACTGAGCAACTAAGCACATTTACTGCTGGAAAACAATCTTCTGTTCTGATTGACTCATGTTCACACTAGGTAACACACAGGTCTTGGTTTCTTTATTAATTACAGGCAGCTGTTGAAATCAGTCTCCCCAACTTTTCACCATCAAGAAGTCTTGTTGGTGTCCCCTGTCTGCAAAGCTCTCTCAATTTGAGAGACACTGCTGTCCCCACGCGCTGGTGTCCAAGGCCAGTCACGTACTGAACAGGTGCAATTTGGCCAGTGACCACATGCCGGCTGATGCTGGTGGCAGCATCCTGTCCACCAACCATGACCTAGAAATTCCTATGATGTCACCTACAACCAATCAGGGCTTCTGATTAACCTACGCTCACCTGGAAGATCACAGAGTTAATTTAATTCTAATTAACAGCAGAAGAAAAACCTTGGTGTTTTAGTGAGCTTCATCCTAGGTAATGGAAAATTGCCTGTAGGCTTTGTAAAATGTTCAGAATCGCTCCTGGCAACCTGCTGCAGCTTCTGTACGTGTCTAGTTGGGAACCAGTGGCTGGATCATCTCTAAGGACCCTGTAGCTCTGCCTCTCTGAGCATCTTCTTGCCTGCAGGAGGGGGTCTTAACCCGAAGAAGTGAGGAATGATGGGAATGCAGGCCCAGAGTAGGGAGCCCTCCTGGAATCTGAGAATCACACCAGCTGGGTGGCCACCAATGCTGCTAATGCACGGGCTGGGATTGGTCACATATCCTGCCTCTGCCCTGGGCTGTAAGCTCAGGGAGCCAGGATCTCATTATATTCACTTCTAGATTCTCAGTGGGGTGATAGCTCCTTGTACCAGAACTGGAAAAGATGTTGCAAATCACTTGGTTTGGCTGCCTTCTTTGACAGGTGAGGAAACTGAGGCCAAGGGAGGGAAAGCAACTTGCCCAAGGTCACACAGCCAACGCTGGGAGGGATGGCTTTGGAACTTGAATCTCCTGGCTCTTATGTCAGCACAGTATGCGAAGAGCCTAGATGTGGTAAAACTCTGGGGTAGCCTATGCTGCCCTTGCTCACTCCGATTGACGGCACGCTCACCACTTAAGCACAGAGCATCCAGAGGACATGGCCCTGACCTTGAGGGAAGGCCACCTGCCAAGCTGAGACACTTGCTCTTTCTCAACACCTGGAAGTTGATATTGTTACTTATCCCCATTACACTTGCAGAGCCCACTCCCAACACCCCTTCCCCCCGTCCAGGAAAGGGCAGCCCTCCACCTCCCAGAGGCAGGCTCCCAGGGTTCCAGCTCCTGTAGGGGGAAGCCTGCCTGTCCTGCTCAGTGTCTTCACTCCGCAAATGGAGGATGGATGAGAATTCTTCCTCCAATCCAAAGGCCTGTTCATTATAGATGCAGCCTAGGCTATTAACACCTTGAACTTGATTTGAAAGAGTGGCTGGCTGAACGGAAGCTCCGGAGCTGGTCCCACTGCAGAGTTGCAGATCTCCTCCCCGCCTTCCACCCGCTTCCTTGTGCAATGTGGCAGCAGGGGTCTGGACCCCAGTGGGTAATGAGTTATATGTTCTATTACATTTGTTTCAAATACTGTTTACTGAATTTTCTTCCCTGCAGTATGCTGCTTTGTAGTTCCGCCCTATTTGGGAAAATTCGTCAACAGCTGGGCGCCTTGTGTTGATCATCTCTTCTCCTTGCAATGGGCAGGAGGTTAATGAATACTTCTTGGAATGAAAGGAGGAGAAGGATGGAAAGTGGTTGACCCTCCCTCACACAAAAGGGGTAGGCAGTTGTGCAAGTTCACCTCAGGGTCCCTTCAACATGTTCTGTTGGTAGGAGGCAGTGTAAATGGAGTGAACTGGGTTCCCTAGGTCCAGGCCGAGGGGGTGGGCATGCTCTACAGGTCCATGGAGCTCAGCAGAGAGGACTCTGGGACAGGAAGGCAGGGAAGTCAGCTTGGCCCCCAGGTCTTCTTGCTAAAGGAGTAGGGATGGTTTAGGCAAGAAAGGGCCCTGGACCTGGCATCAGAGTATGTGGGTTTCCGTGAGGCAAAGACACTGGCTCACGGTGACCCAGCCTCATTTATTTACCCATTCAGTACTCAACCACCTTTGTGGCCATGCCATGTGGCATGCTGGATCTAGTTCCCTGACCAGGGATTGAACCCATGCGCCCTGCAGTGGAAGCCTAGAGTCCTAACCACTGGACTTGCAGGTAAGTCCTCTTAAACACTTGTTGAGCATCTACCATAGATCTGGTGTGGTGACAGGCCATGAACTCTCTAACCATCACACTAAATTAGATTCGACCTAAGGGGGGGCCCTTCCTGGAGGAGGGTATGGCTACCAACTCCAGGATTCTTACCTGGAGAATCCCATGGCCAGAGAAACCTGGGGGGCTACAGTCCATGAGGAGATGGACACGACTGGGTGACTAAGCACGCAGCGCAAGGGGGCCTTCAGCTCCCATGTTCTTTACCTTCCCGTCTTCCCACTTCAAGAGTAGGCTTCTGTTACCGGCTCCTTGGTGGCACTTATCACAGTTGTGATGAATTAAAATCAGCTCTCATTCTCCTAGAATTCTCATCCTCACATAAGTCCCATGAGTGTAAAGACTTGGTCTGTTTCTCAGCCCCGTGGCCCCAGTCCTGGCCTGGAACCTTGACCACAGCCAGCGCTCATTGCATAGGGATCAAATTCATTCACTCATTCAGGAAATGTTTTGGAAGCACTAGAACATGCCTGACACTGTGCTAGGCCAGAGGACACTGGGTGAGCAGAGCAGAGCAGAGCGTGTCCCTACTCTCATGGGGCTTCCCGGGTGGCGCTAGTGGTAAAGAACCCACCTGCCAATGCAGGAGATATAAGAGATGTGGGTTCGATCCCTGGGTCAGGAAGATACCCTGAAGGAGGGCATGGCAACCCCCTCCAGTATTCTTGCCTGGAGAATCCCTTGGACAGAGGAGCCTGGTGGGCTATGGTCCATAGTGTCGCAAAGAGTCGGACACGACTGAAGTGACTTGGCATGCATGCATATACTACTCTCATGGAGTTTATCCTTTAGTGGGGGAGCAGGGTGAGGCAGATGATGAGGCTGTGGCAGGAGAAGTTGCAGGCTAGGTCCCTCCCTACTTCCAGAAGTTCTGCAGTGGCCTCCCCAATCCTCTGGTTTCTCCTGTTTCCCTGTCTCCCATGCTCTTTCTAGAGCTTCAGGGTCACCCACCAGGCTGATTTGGTGCCCAATGTCACACCAATACCAGAAGCACTTCACTGTTTACAGTATTGGCCCCAAAGTTTGGCACCAGAGACCCGTTTAGTGGAAGACAATTTTTCCATGGATAGCAGGATGGGGTAGGGGGATGGTTCAGGCAGTAATGTAAGCAATGGGGAGCAGCCGCTAAAGCTTTACTCGATCAGCTCGAAGGCTCAGGCGGTGGGACTCCCAGGTGCGGAGACTCATGCGTGATTTTCCAGGGAGAAAGAGTGACACGAGGTCCAAAGGCAGAGAGAACAGCTTGGACTGAACACCAGCCACAGAGGCCCCTCCAGTGCAGAGCAAACCTCACTGGACCTAATTAGTGTGTAACTGATAAAGCAGCACTGACAGCCAGTGCACGCTGGGGAAGAGAAGCTCTGCATAAGGCATGCGGAGCGGAGAGTCAGAGAAATGAGAGGGGGAGGGGGATGGAGGTCTCTTGTCACACCCATTCCTGTTTCCCTGTGCCAAGCGGATGATGCAGAGGGCCTGTATGGCTGAGTTATTCTATCTGGCCCCCCAGGGGATAGTTGGAGAGAGGCTGAAGGTTAGGCCTGGAAACCCTGTATCTGTCCAACATGAGTAGGCTACCAGTGATCGGAGGCTGCTCTGTACAGTTGTTCAGGCTGTGCACTGCACAACCCTCAGGAGCCACTCAAATGGCAGTCACTACAGCTTGTGTATTTATTACATCAGTTTTTTGGCAGATGCCAATAGACTGTCTTGATAAAGGGGTGTTTCATTTTCTAATTTGCATAAATATGCTACATAACTGACCCCTCAGGTCTCCCTAGAGGAGCACAGACACCTCCTAACAGTTACCAAACAGATACCAAGACACTTCAGGAAGACTTGAGACACAGTGAATGTGACCAAAAGAGGATATTTAGAGTCAAGTTCAGCCTATGTTCACTTGCTGGCTGCAGAATCTGGGGTCCTCCTGGAGACTCAACTGGCAAAACCAAGTTTCTCTTCTCTCTGTTGATGCCTTTGTCCTATCTACAGCCCCTTCCTCTTCTCCAACTGTTCCCTCTCGTGAGCTCCAAGAAGGCATCACAGACTGATAAGAGCTTATTGAACACTCTTCAGAGGTATTTGTATCTTATCAGGGGGCTCTCAAATCTAAAATTCCTGGGAAAGCTCTTGCACAAAGGTATATGCATAGTGGGAAGACCTGAAGAAGGGGGAGCAGGGCCTCTGGTCCTTACCCCTGTCCACACCCCTTCACGCCTACAGACAGGACTGAGCCACCGGCTTAGGACAGACTGACCGATCCCCAGTGCCGGAGACAGGAGGAGGGAGACTCAGATTTTTAACCAACCCCTTGGTGCCAGCCTGTGCCAGGCACTAACAGGCTCGCATGGAAGGAATGACCTTCCTAGCGAGAGAACCATCCTAGAGAAAGGGAAAATTGGGCTAGAGAGGTCACTTGCTCTTAGTCATGCTGTGGGAAAGGAGCCAACTGACTCCACAGCCCAGTCTCTTTCCTCTAGACCTGGCCACCTTGCCTGCAAACAGGGCAGCAGTGTGACAGGGACTCCAGTGTCCTGAGGGCCTACCATATGCCAGGCCCTGTCCTGGGTGCTTCTCTACAAATTTGTTGTTAAATGTATGCTGATGGCAGAGGCAAGAATGGCTACTAGGGGCTTATGGTGGGAACTCTTAGGGGGCATTTGTATCTTATGTTAGGAGGCTCCTGAAGTCCAAAAGCTTTCAACGCTTGGAACTGCCTGGTGGCCCATGATCCCAAAGCAGGGGTTCTGGGGATCAATCCCTGGTCAGGGAACTAGATCCCACACTCTGCAACTAATTGTTCACATGTCACAACTAAGACCAGTGCAGCCTAATAAATAAATATTAAAAAAATAAATCAGAAGCCTTCAAGGCTTGATGGAACCAAGCTAAGGTGGAATAACAGGTAGTGGGAGTGAGAGTCAGACTGGGGACTGTGCCAAGACCCATCATAGTATACACTGTTTGAAAGAGAGAAAGCTGGTTACAGGGATGCTGCTGCTGCTGATGCCTGGGGATGCTCACAACATCACACACAGGCCTCAGCTCTTAGTTAAGAGAAAGGAGCTTCCTACGACAGCCTCCCTTTCCTGTTCCTGCTCTCCGAGGACTGAGCCTTGTCAAGCACTCTGGCACTTCCTAAGGGCCTGGGGGTGGGGGTGATTCTGGCCACACAGGATCAGGTCATCTCTTACTGGCCTTCTGGGCCTGACTTCCTCCGTGGACGGAGCCAGGCAAAGTCCCCGCAAAGTCGGCCGGAATCTTCGGGACCTCCTGGACAAACACTGACAGCATATGGCCCCAGTTGCTCTGCGTTAGGTTTCATGATTTCCTTAGTGGTTTTAAAAAAGTGCCAAAAACCATTGCCTCTAAACTGCTGGGAAATCCCATGCTGGTGGGGAGAGGGGTCTTCATGAGCATGTAGAGTGTGTGAACACAACGTGGAGGGGGCAGAGACACAGGATGCGACTGTGGCAGGGGAGGGGTGTGGCGGGCTGCCTCCCTGTAACACTCAGGTGTTCTGTAGGCTGTTCTCGGTAAGCCTGCGTGTACGTGTGCCCTGTTGTTGTTCAGCTGCTCAGTCGTGTCCGACTCATTGTGACCCCGTGGACTGCAGCACGCCAGGCTTCCCTGTTCTTCACCACCTCCTAGAGTTTGCTCAGACTCATGTCCATTGAGTCAGTGATGCCAACCAGCCATCTCATCCTCTGTCATCCCCTTCTCCTCCTGCCTTCAATCTTTTCCAGCATCAGGATCTTTCCAATGAGTCAGCTCTTTGCATCAGGTGGCCAAAGTGCTGGAGCTTCAGCTTCATCAATCCTTCCAATGAATATTCAGGGTTGATTTCCTTTAGGAATGACTGGTTTGATCTCCTTTCTATCCAAGGGACTCTTAGGAGTCTTTCCAACACCACAGTTCAAAGGCATCAGTTCTTCAGTGCTCCACCTTTTTTACTGTCCAGCTCTCACATCCATACATGACCACTGGAAAAACCATAGCCTTGACTAGATGGACCTTTGTAGGCAAAGTGATGTCTCTGCTTTTTAATATGCTACCTAGGTTTGCCATTCCTTTTCTTCCAAGGAGCAGGCGTCTTTTAATTTCAAGGCTGCGGTCACCATCCACAGTGATTTTGTTGCCCAAGAAAATAAAGTCTCTCACTGTTTCCATTGTTTCCCCATCTATTTGCCATGAAGTAATGGGACCGGATGCCATGATCTTCATTTCTTGAATTTTGAGTTTTAAGCCCGCTTTTTCACTCTCTTCTTTCACCTTCATCAAAAGGCTCTTTAATTCCTCTTCACTTTCTGCCATAAGAGTGGTGCATATGTGTGTGCACATAGTGAGTTTATGCAAACACATAAACTCCTGATATATGTGGTGTAAATAATACTCGTGGGCCCTATGCATGTCAATTGTACAGATGTTTTGCCTGTGTGGAAGAGCAGGTTACGGATGGGATATTTGGCTTATTGTACCAGCGTCTTGGTTTGAATGGCAGCTTATAGACTCCCCACTCCACAATTGCATGGTCTATGCAGTGTGTGACTCCGGTGGAGTGTGTCCTGTGTCAGCGGCATGACAGCTGTGAGGTAAGCTTAGCACCTGATGCAGGACATTTGGGCTGATCCTGGTCGTAAAGCCTCAAGGGGGATTTGATCACAGTGGCCTGGAGAATGGTGTGCACAGCATGGACACGCTGGGCTCACACTGTAGGCTTGAGTATATGGGGTGTGTGTGCATGCGTACTGCAGAACCCAGCTCCTCTGAGGTGGTGGCTGGGAGGTGTGGGCCCGGGGCAGTGGCCTACAGAGCCACAGGCTGACTATATTGACAGTGATAATGTCCCAAGTGGGAACCAGATTATGGGGACAGAGGGTCCTACAGGGACTGATGGAGGTGTTTACTAGGGTCCAAGCAGAATGTGGCACATTCATGACTCATGGGGTGCTTCTAAAGGACCTGGGATATCATTCAAAGAGATTTACTGACCATTCTCTGTGCAGGCCTGGGAGTGAATCTGGGTTAGGAGGCTGGCAGGATGGGGAAAGGAAGGAATCAGCAGACCTGCCCCAGCAGCTGTCTAGTAGAGAGGACAGACTCATCCACAGTATGCCCCGAGAGTGGGTGTGCCGGTGTCCTGTGGGAAGGTAGTGTCCCACAGGAAGAAAGCAAGCAGGCTTTATGAGGGGATGGCAACTGAGCTGGACACAGGCAGAATTCAGCCAGAAGGATAGAGAGCAAGGGCGTTCCAGGGAAAGGCCAGGCTGAAAAGAGGCATAGAGGAGACACGGTACGTGGGAGGGTGGGCGGGGCTCTAGGGTAAGGCAATCCATTTGGATTTCCCGGAGCTCCAAGCCTGAAGGGTAGCAGCAGCACAGGAGCCTGAAGGTTAGACTGTCCCAGCTAGGAAGGCTTCAAACTTTACCCTCAAGACAAAGGCAGGAGCTAGCTTCAGCAGCGCATGCATTGGAATTGGAATGATACACAGAGGATTAGCATGGCCCCCACACAAAGATGACACACAGATCTGGGAAGTGGTCGTATTTTTCTATACATAGAAAACCCAAAGACAACACACAAAAACTACTGGAACCAGTAAATGAACACAGCAAGGTAGCAGGATACAAGATTAACATGTAGAAATCAATTGCATTTCTTCACACTCACAATAAAGTATTGGAAAGGAAATGTAAACAATCCCTCTTAAAACTGCATCAAAAATACTTAGAAATAAACCCGCAAACAGAGTCATCAGTACCATCTTTCTAGATTCCGCATGCATGCGTTAATTGCTGGGCAGCAATGGAGATGCTGATATTGACAACAGACTTGTGGTCACGGTGGGGGAAGGAGAGAGTGCGGCAACTTGAGTGAATGGCATGGAGACATATGCGTTACCATATGTAAAACAGACAGCATGGGAGAATTTTCTGTATAAAACAGGGGAGCTTGACCCAGTGTTCTGTGACAACCTAGAGGGGTGGGACAGACAGGGAGATGGGAGGGGGATTCAGGAGGGAGGGGACACATGTACATCTGTGCTTGATTCGTGTTGATGGGTGCCAGAGGCCAACACAATACTGTGGAGCAACTGCCCTCTAATAACTGTATTTTGTTCTATACTTCTCCATATTATACACTTATAATCTTTGATAACTAAGACAAGAAATAAACCTTACCAAGGTGAAAGGCTTGTATGCTGAGAACTACAAAACATTAATAAAAGAAACTGAAGATGATTCAAAGAAATGGAAAGATAGCCCACACTCTTGGACTGGAAGAATTAATATTGTTTAAATGGCCACACTACCCAAGGCAATCTGCAGATTTGATGCGATCCCCATCAAATTTTTGTGACTTTTTTTTAAAAACAGAACTAGAACAAATAGTCCTAAAATTTATATGGAACCATAAAAGATGCAGAATTGCAAAGCAATCCTGAGGAAAAAGAACAAAGCAAGAAGCATAACTCTCCCAGACTTCAGACAATACTACAAAGCTACAATAATCAAAACAGTGTGGTCTTGGCACAAAAACAGACATATAGAACAATGGAACAGAATAGAGAGCACAGAAATAAAACCACACACCTATGGACAATTAATTTTTGACAAAGGAGGCAAGAATACACAATAAGGGAGAGATAGTCTCTTCAAGCGCAGTTGGAAAAGTTGAACCACCACATGTAAATCAATGAAGTTAGAACACACCTTTACACCATACACAAAAGTAAACTCTAAAAGGCTTAAAGACTTAAATAAGAAAAAGCACCATAAAGCTCCTAAAAGCATAGGCAAAACATTCTCTGACATAAGTCATACCAGTGTTTTCTTAGATCAGTTTCTCAAGGTAATAGAAATAAAAGCAAAAACAAACAAATGGGACCTAAGCAAATTTATAAGCTTTTGCACAGCAATGGAAACCATAAACAAAATGAAAAGACAAGTCATGAACTGGGGTAAAATATTTGCAATGATATGACCAATAAGGGTTTACTTTCCAAAATATACAAACAACTCATATAATTTGATAACAATAACAACAAAATCCAACTCAATAGAAAAATGGGCAGAAGAGCTAATAGACATTTTTCCAAAGAAGACATACAAATGGCCAATGAGCACATGAAAAGATGTTCATCATTGCTAATTATTACAGACGTGCGAATCAAAAGTATAATGAGGTACTGCTTCACACTTGTCAGAATAGCCATCATTAAAAAGTCTACAAATAATAAATACTGGAGAGAGTATGGAGAAAGGGAACCACTTTATACTGTTGGTGGGAATGTAAGTTGGTGCGGTTGCCATGGAAAATAGCATGGAGGTTTCACAGAAAACTAAAAATAGAGTTGCCATATGAGCCAGCATTTCTACTCCTGGGCATATACCCAGACAAAACTGCAGTTCAAAAGTTATATGCACCCCTATGTTCACAGCAGCACTATTTACAATAGCCAAGACATGGAAATAACATAAATGTCCATCTACAGATGAATGGATAAGATGTGATTGTGTATACATATAATGGAACCCAGCTATTAAAAAGAATGAAATAATGCCATTTGCAGCAACATGGATGGGCCTAGACATCATCGTACTAAGTGAAGCAAGTCAGAAAGAGAAAGACAAATACCATATAATATCATTTATATTTGGAATCTAAATATGACACAAATGAACATTTCTATGAAGCAGAAACAGACTCACTGGCAGAGAGAGACAACAGAGAGAACCTCTTGGTGCTTGCCAAGGGGGAGGGGTAAGGGAAGGAAGGACTGGGAGTTTGGGAACAGCAAACTATTATACGTAGGATGGATAAACAGCAAGGTCCTACTCTCTAGCACAGGAACCTACATTCAATATCCTGTATAAACCATAATGGAAAATAATATGAAAAAAAATACACCTATATATGTATACAACTGAGTCACTTTGCTATACAGCAGAAATTAACACAACATTATAACTCAACTATACTTCAATAAAGGCTTTTTAAAAATTTAAAAAATAGACAAAGGCAGGTCCCCAAGAGCAGGCAAGTGCCTGAGTGTCCCAACCTATTTTTGGAATACCCCTCCCCTGAAGGCAGGAGTCTGGTCTACTCCCTTCTGTTTAAGAGAGGTTGAGAGTCCAGACTCAGGCAAATCCCATGGCTTATTGATTGTGGAAGCATTTTTTTTAAAGTTACAGAATGAATGCAGAGAAAGTAAAGCTGAAGCCTGAGAGGCTTCTACTGGTGAACAAAAAGAAATGGAGGTGGGAAAGGGTGCCTGTACTGCTCATTCGCTGGGTTGGGAAGATCCCCTGGAGGAGGGCACGGCAACCCCACTCCAGTATTCTTGCCTGGAGAATCCCATGGCGAGAGGAGCCTGGCAGGCTACAGTCCACAGTGTCGCAAAGAGTTGGACAGGACTGAAGCGACTTAGCACACACACACGCAGTGTCGAAGCTGTCCATCCTTTCCATCCCCAACTCTATAAATTGTTCAAGTCTTTATGATGCTGCTTTCCTCCAGATTTTTCTGGGCCCCAGAGGTGTCTCAGACAAGTTCTCATAGAATTCATCATCACTACACATAATATGGGCCTGGGTGTGCTCCTCCTGTAAGAACTTGAGGCCGCACGGAGGCAGGTTTGACGGGAGCTCAGTTTAGACCTCTTTGCAGGCAGGGATAAGGTGGCTTCCAGCTTTGGGCAGAGGCTGTCTGGGGTTAAAAGCCAGAGGGAAAAGAGGGCAGTGAGGCCTCAGAGGGAGACAGGCCAGGAGAGGTTCATCCTGGCAGCATTTGTCTGGGGAGTGGCTGGGTCTTGGGTTTGAGAGCTGAGATGCTCAGAGTTATGTAACCTTGCCATGACTGTGTCCTCGTGTGTAAAACGGCAACAGTAGCATTTAATCTCAGAGGGCTGTGGGAACACCTGTGGTGATGGATGTGGGAGCGTGTTGTAGTGGAAGCACTAAAACAGATGAGTGTCATGGTGATGACTGGGTGCTCCATCCATACCACTGCCTGGGAAATTAACACTTCCCCTCAGCTCCCTGTCAGGTGCCCGGTTGCCCTATAGAGGTTTTTTCAAAATAGGTTTATCGATTTGCTTATTTTTGGCTATTCTGGGTCTTTGTTGCTGCACACATGTTTTCTCTAGCTGCAGTGAGCAGGCGCTACTTTCTAGCCGCGCGCACGGGCTCCTCATTGTGACTTTTCTTGTTGCGGAGCACAGGCGGTAGGGCACCTGGGCTTCAGTAGTTGTGCATGGGCTCCAGAGCACAGGCTCAATAGTCGTGGCTCGTGGGTTTAGTTGCCTTGAGGCATGTGGGTTCTTCAGGATCAAATCCATGTCTTCTGGACTGGCAGGAGGATTCTTTACCATGGAGCCACCAGGGAAGCCCTGCCCTAGAGTGCGACACCACTTCCTAACTCGGCTTGCGTGGCTGGAGCGCCCTGAGGCCGCGGTTCAGGTCTCCTCCCAGTGAGGGGCAGCAAAGGTGACTCTGGGTTTGCCCACAGGAGATGCAGGTCAGCGGCAGAAGGCTGATCAAGCCAGTGGGCTCTGGAACTTGACTACTAAATTCAGGTCCTGGCTCTGACACTTACGGGACCTTGGGCAACTTCTTCTTTTCAGCATTATTGGGGGCAAAATGAACAAACTTTTTGCAAGTCATTCACCAGCCTGTGTCTCAGTTTCCCTATCTGCAAAAATGGGATTATAATAGTACTTTCTTCTGAGGGTAGGGGTGATGATTAAGTAAATTAACACACATAGTGTTCTTAGGATAGTGTCTGACCCAGAGGAACTGCTATAAAAGCTTTAGGCATTTTGACTGTTACTTGCAGCTGAATATGAACCTAAGCCCGCTGTAGATGGGAGGAAAGAAACTTAAGACTGGGCTTCCCTGATGGTCCAGTGGTTGAGACTTTGCCTGCCAGTGCAGGGGACACGGGTTCAATCCCTGGTCCAGGAAGATCCCACATGCCGAGGAGCCACCAAGCTCAAGTACCACAACTACTGAGCTTGCATGCCTAGAGACTGCTCCACAACAAGAGAAGCCGCTACAATGAGAAGCCCTCACCACAAGCAGAGAAAATCTGCGTGTAGCAGCCAAGACCCAGCACAGCTAAAAATAAGTTAATTAAAAAAAAGAAATTTAAGATTTACCTGCTCTGTGCCACTTTGGTATTGATTGTCCTGTTTCATCCTCATACCAGCCTAGAAGGTACTCCATGCATGAGGTGAGCAGAGGGAGGCTCAAGAGGTGATCCTGCTGGTGAGCTGGTGACCCAGTTGGCGAGCATCAAGGCTGAGATTCAGACTCAGGTTCCCTGACTCACAGCCCATGCTCTCTCTACTCAGCCGGCAGCCTCCACTGAAGGACCATAGGGAGTGATGGGAACCAGCATCTACCGGACACCTACTGCGTGCTGGGTCCCTAGACCGTGATGTCGCCATCTCCCCACACAGGGGGTGAAGGTCAGGCGCTGCGCCTTGCTGTCACAGCCCTGCTCAGGACTGCTGCGACTCCCTCTTGCCTGCCCGTGCTCACCTGGCAGGGCCCAGCCTTCTCAGCTCCCACTCTTTCCTTTGCACTCCCTAACCTCTGCTCCCTTGGGCCATCTTTGTCAAAGGCAGAGCCACTTGGGCCTCACTCCCTGGGCTTGTCTCAGGGAAATCATACTCAGAACTTTTAGGAGAGGGGAGAACAATTATTTAGTAGTGTTTTTGGAGAGAACTTTTGAGTTTTGTTTTGTTTTCATTTACTCCCAATGTTAGTCTTCCTGTTAGCCCTACCTTAATTTATTCAAGACCTTTTTCTGCAACATCTTTCATTTTCCAGACATAATCACATCTCTGGCAGGAATCCCTTCCCCTCCTGGGGTCCATAATTACTCCTGCAGATGGATTATTGGTGCTAATGACTTAGCGAGGAGATGGCTGGGGAGCAGCCAGGCTGGGTGGGGCTTTGGAGCGTCAGAGCCGCATAGCAGGAGGGGAGTGGCTCCTCCTTTGTTCCAGACCCGAAGCCTTGGTGAGGGTGTCGGTGTGGGCCCCGGGCCCACTGCTATCCCTCACACCTCTGGGTGACACCCCTGGCGTTGCTTCCAGCCTTCTCGACGATGTGTCTCATCTCAACTTCACCCCAGACCAAAGATACTAGGAGCAGAGTTTGTGCCCCAATTTGCGGAAGACGAAGTTAAGACACAGAGAGGTTAAGGGACTTGGGAAGAGTCAAACAGCAGGGAGGTGGAGCCAGGGGGACCAGTTCTCAGTCCCAGTCTGTCTCCGCTCAGCACCGACTTCCCGCTTCCTGCACGGCTGTCCTGAGGCGAGCTTGGCCTCAGAGCCCTAAGCCTGGGTTCTAGGCCCAGCTTGAGGTTCTCATAGGTCAGGTCTCATAACTGCTCTGAACTTGGGTTTCCTCATCCGTGAGACACAGACCCCCATACTGGCCTGGCTTTCCTCACGGGAGAGCCGTGAGGATTAACAAGCTTAGGGGGGACAGCTAGCTGGGTAAAGTACCGCCCCACAGGAAGGGAGGGGTATGAAGGTGTCAGCCATTTGCCCTTGACGACAATGGGCAGGAAGTCACTAGGCTCCAACTGTGAAATAAAGCGGCTGGGGTTGTCCTGCATCCTGGGAAAGGCCTGAGGGAGCATCAGAGCTAACTCTTTACCACAGATCCACAGCCCTCTCCTCTCCAGATAACTTTCGGTTGCCATTCAAAGTGCAGGTTCTGAGTTCAAACAGCTATAGACTCAACTCCTGGAGGCCACTAACCAACTACAAAAGTTGCTTCAGCTCTCTGAGCCTCAGTTTTTCCATCTCCAAAATGGGGATCCTAACATCCCCTACCTTTAGGGTTGCTGTAAATATTAAATAAAATGATGTATGAGAAAACAAGAGAGCCTGGCCTAGGGCCTGCCACACTGCCTCGGTGCTCCAAATGTGGGCCACTACCACCCCACCCCACCATCCACTTCCTCCACACCTTTCGGGGAAGCTCCTCTGACTCATGGCCCAGCCACACCCACCCTCCGGAGTCTGTGGGTGGCCAGGAGTGGGAGCTGGCAGGGGAAGAAACCGCATCACTTCAGAAGTGAAAGTGTTAGTTGCTTAGTCATGTCTGACTCTTTGCAAGCCTATGGACTGTAGCCTGCCGGGGTCCTCTGTCCATGGAATTCTCCAGGCAAGAAGTGGGTAGCCATTCCCTTCTCCAGAGACTTGGACAAAAGGAAAACTGGGAGTGTTTAAGGCCTGTTTAGGGATACCGGCACCCCACTCCGGTACTCTTGCCTGGAAAATCCCATGGACGGAGGAGCCTTGAAGGCTGCAGACCATGGGGTCGCTGAGGGTTGGACACGACTGAGCGACTTCACTTTCACTTTCATGCATTGGAGAAGGAAATGGCAACCCACTCCAGTGTTCTTGCCTGGAGAGTCCCAGGGACGGGGGAGCCTGGTGGGCTGCCGTCTCTGGGGTCGCACAGAGTCGGACATGACTGAAGCGACTTAGCAGCAGCAGCAGCAGACCTGCCCCAATAGCTTCTGCTGCACTGAGAGAGTTGCAGGCACTAGGCCTGAGACCCAAGTCTCAGGTCCAGACCCTGGTCCTGAGGGCAGTGATGGAAACATGAGGAGCACGGCAGGGAGAAGGTAGTATGACATGGGGATTGTTTATTTTTTTTAGAACAGAAGAGTCAGCAGCTTTCCCTAATAAGGCCACAAACCATAGAGTCCCAGAGGGGGAAGGTTGGACTCAGCCTTTGTGACATAAAACCAGTTTTCTCTATTTTGCTCTGTGGATTAATTGCCAACATGATTTAACATGCTGGAGATTCCCCCATCCCTCCCTGCCCTGGGAAACATCAGTAGGTGTCTGCTGTGGGGACAGCAAACTCATGAGACAGAGGCGAAGGTGGAAAAAGCATCAGATTGGGAGATATGTCACTTGCATCACATCCCAGGTCCGCCAGTGATTTGCTGTGTGACCTAAGATAAGTCACTTGCCCTGTCTGGACCTCGGTTTATAAAATAAGAGGGTGCGCTAGGGAAGCACTGATCATTCTTTCAACTCTGCCACTGTGAAGGCTAATTCCTGTTTTGTGCTCACACGGACAGGAAGGGCAGGTGTGTTTAACCCATTTAAGAGACAGGAAGCTGGGGCTCAGAGAGGCTGAATACGTTGCCTAAGGTCACACAGCTACTGAGCAGCAGACTTAAGATTCCAATCCAGACCTGTCTGACCCCATAGTCCATGCCCTTTGCCTCCAGTAAACAGAAGGAACCTCAGCAACTACTTGTTGAACATTCAGTACCCGCCAGGCTTTTTCCTAAGCATCATGCCCATTTTATCTAATCCAATCCTAAAAATAATTCTAGAACATAATACCATTATTTCCCTTGCTTTATAGATGAAAAAACTAAGGCTTGAGAAGCATAAATAACAGGGCCAAGGCCACTCAGCAGATGACTACAGAGCTAGGGTTTGAGTACTGGACAATGTGTGTGTGTGTGTATATTTATATTTTTGGATCATTCTGCTATTTCCCTGTGCTCCTCTGCTCACAGACACATGGCAGCTAGAGGGTAAATTCTTCATCCCCAGCTCAGCATCCAGGAAAACCTTTTAGTGTAATAATTAGGAAGCTAGTCAACGGTGGGGGGCAGGGGATGAGAAGCTAGTTTCCTAGGCATAGGGCTAATCGTCTGCAGACCTCCGTTTGATGAAGAACAAAACAATTACAACAGGAAATGCACATACATTATACACATGTCACCTGGCTCTAATTTTCAGTCAACCTTCTTTTCTGGCTCTGTAGCTGCCCTTGGTCCCTAGTTTCAGCTCAGGAGCCATACAAGAGGCAGACACACACTTTACCCAGCTGGTGGGGGCTGTGTGTGCACAGGGGGATGGTGACGTCTTTAAAGGACATAGGAAACCTCAGAGGAAAATTCAATCAATGCTCCACTGATCTGGATTTCCGTAATTCTCATCCCCCTCCTGCCTTCACTGGCCTGAGCGGCTGAGGTTTGCATATGACCTACCGACAGCACAGAGAAAGGGGAGAAAAATGGGGAAACGAGTTTGTTCATTTGGGTGATGGAGTACCCGTTCCCCTTGCCAGCATGCAAGGTTCAATAACAGCAGACAGGGCTTCAAAAAATTGCAGCATAAATAGATGAGCCCTTTAAGGTAATAGAAATTCTGTCATCCAGGGGAGAAATATAGGCCTTGAGTCCCAGGGGAGGGGACACCAGGCCCCCCTCCCCTACCTCCCACACTCCCCGTCCCCATTATAGCCTGAGCTGAAACAGAGCATCTGTGTGAGGAATGACCAGAAGGTCCCTTATCTCCCAGCCACACGGGTTCGATGGGGGGGAGAAGGTCTGGGAAATCAAGTCTTTGTAGCTCTGTCAGTGACCTCACAGGCTGTTCACTCCAGGCACTAACATGGCAGCAATTAGTTTTAGAGCAGCAGAGAAGGCTTCATCAGGCTGGCCACCTAGGTGAGGCCTTAATTAAGGAAAGCTGGTCAACGGAGGAGCATGGAGGGGCTGAGGAGCCGGTCTTCTCCCTGCTGTGATGAGAAAGTCTATTCTTGGTTCTGCGGTTGTCCCTGGGAACCCTGGAGCCCTTGGGAACCCTGCCGCTCCCAGCCAGGAGGAAGTTTCAGCTCTGCTCTTCCTCTCACTTCCATTTCCACCTGTACCCCCAACAGGGGACTCTGGCCAGGACCAGTCAACCTCTTCAGGTGGGGGACCCCTTTGGATAAATAACAACAAAAATAACATTGGCAGCATCCACAACAGTGGTGGTGAAAATAGCTAATATTGTTGAAGGATGACTAATATGCCAGGTATTCTAGTTATTTTATATGTATGAATTAATTTAACCAGCCCAGTAACTCACTGGACTTTATTATTATTACCCTTTCACATATGAGAAAACAGAGGCATGGAAAGGTTGTATGTTGCCCAAGGTCACACAACTAATACTCAGCAAAGCTGGTATTTAAAGGCAGAGAATCTCCCTCCAGCATCTCTGAGTAACATCACTCTACTGTATTGCTAAGGTAGGAACTTGCATCATTTGCCCAGTGAACCTGGAATTGATGTTGGGGGCTAGCTGCTCCAGTCCCCCCTGCAGCTACCTGTTTATCTGATGTGCAGAGAAGCCCAAGGGTAGACTTAAGCTCCCACCCTGCGGGCAAGCCCCTTTGGAAATGCCATGCATTTCCTTCCTATAAAGGTCAGTTCTGGAGCTTCTGCTACGGGCATTTCATCACTCTTTCCAAGATTTTTTTTCATTTCAAAGTGTACTGAGCAAGATATTCATGCGGTAGGCATGCACGGGGGAAGACAGTAGGAGGCTAGAGGGATTCAGACTCTGAGCCATGTGCTGTGGGAACAGAGGAGATGGAAGGGTTAATTCTAAAGTGAGGAATATTCAGGGAACACCTTGTGGAAAAGGCAGTCTTTGACTTTAGCCTGAGAGGCTGAGAAGGATTTTCATAGACTGAGATAAGGACAGTGGAGAGGGTGTTCCAGGAAGATGGAAAAGCTTGAAAAAATGGCATAGGCGGAGTCCTGAAGCAGACATTGTGTTTGGGGAAAGTGAATGCGTGTGGCCACAGTGCAGACTTGTGGCAGGTAGCAGATGAGGTTAGGGTGAACTAACTAGTTTTAAGGGCAAGTTACAAGGACTGGAGTTTGACCTTTATTTGGTGGGTAATGAGAAGCCATGGAGAGGGGTGATGGGACCCCCAACTTCCAAGTGGCTCAACGACAATTCCAAGACTCTCCCCTGACTTTGTGAATCATCCCTCACTTGGACAGTCCCAGGACTCTGCCACCTTGAGGCTCCTGACATGTGACCCTCACTCTACATTCCCTGCCCCCGTTGACCCCCCCCCGCCCCGTGCTCTGGCTGGGTAAAGACCCCAGGTTCTAAACAGGCAAGAACTCACAGGAACTGTCCAAGGTGCTGAACCAAGGCCACACCCAATTTTAAACACTGGCATTTTAATGATTAGCTCCTACACCATTGTTTTTGTCCAGTGGAGAACTTCATTTCCATTTTACAGATGAGAAATGGAAGCTTCCAAAGTGATATGAACCAGAGCTAGAAACTTTGTTTCTTGTCTTTCAGCCCAGGGCTCTTTCCTTTCACTCTGCAGCCCCAATGTAGTACAGCAATTCATAGCCCAAGTGAGTCCATTGCTGCTGCCAAGCTAACATGTAAAACACCCAGACTCTCTTCCCACTTCTATCCCTATGTTCATTTCCCTAAGCATTGAAATGTATGTCCATGCAGCAGTGCATCCTGAGACTGACCATTCAGGGTAACCCACAGGTGCTTGAATGGACCTGCTTGGGACAGCAGCTGTGCATATGTATGGTTCTGTTGCATTGAGAATCCCTGGGCATAACTCATCCTGACATTCTCCTTCGAAGGGAGTGCTGGGCTTGAGGGAAGCAATGTTTCCCGACACTCTCATAGTTCACCAGTAATTACTGGGCCTCTACTGCGTTTTAGGCACTAAGCCATGAACTTCCCATTTGAAGATTCTCACTCTCATGGTTAAGTCTCCCCTGAATAGTTGAGGAAATTCAGATGTAGGCAAGATAAGTGACCTACTAATAGGCATAGTAGGGATTGGAGCGCCAAGATTTGAACCCAAATTTGCATAGTTCCATGGTGACCCATCAATCAAAGTCCATCATCTAATAGAGGAGAGTTGTGGTGGCTCCCACCACTGCGGGGTTTGTGATCCTGCACAAGTCACACATCCTGTTTGAGCTTCAGCTCATTCTAAAGCTGAAGAAGGTGAAAGTCCACTTCTGTAGGGTGCTTGTGAGGAACAGAGGTGAAGCATGTGGCGGGTACTCAGTAAGTGTTTGCTGCGAATGCGAATATAACTATCATTGGGCACAAGCTCTGGGAAGGCTGGATGGGCATCCATAACCCCACCAACTCCTCAAGTTCTCGGCAGAGAAAATATCCAGTGTTATGGGAAGGAAGGAGAAAGAGTGTGAGGACCAGAACACCCCAAGTGCCAGATGGGCTTGTTTCTGCCCCATATTCTTATGGCCTCAAGGGGTGGGGACCACCTGGCTGGATCAGTCATGTTATTGGGCTCTCAGAGGTGGTTCAGTACTCCTTACCCCTCATGTTTATGATAAGCCTGGGGCCATTCTCAGCCCTCAGAGACTCTGTCTTCACAAACATATTCCAACATTCTCCCTTGGCAAGAAGAGCTCTGGTGGGAGAGGACAGCTGAGGATATGGCCTCACACCCATTGCCACACTGGCTACTCACACCCAATAGACAGGACTAATGCAACTCTCACCTTGCAGATGAGGAAACTGAGGCCCAGCAAGGTAAAGCAACATGTCCAAGGTTACTGAGCCAAGGCTCAATGTCTCCCAACTCTCAGAAAAGGGCTTTTTTTTTTTTTTAATGAGTCTCATCATACAAAATTCCAGGCTGGATGAAGCACAAGCTGGAATCAATATTGCTGGGAGGAATATCAATAAACTCAAATATGCAGATGACACCACCCTTACAGCAGAAAGTGAAGAAGAACTAAAGAGCCTCTTGATGAAAGTGAAAGAGGAGAGTGAAAAAGTTGGCTTAAAACTCAACATTCAGAAAACTAAGATCAAGGCATCTGGTCCTGTCACTTCATGGCAAACAGATGAGGAAACAATGGAAAAAGGGACAGACTTTATATTTTTGGGCTCCAAAATCACTGCAGATGGTGACTGCAGCCATGAAATTAAAAGACATTTGATCCCTGGAAGAAAAGCTATGACCAACCTAGACAGCAGATCAAAAAGAAGAGATATTACTTTGCCAACAACGATCCATTTAGTCAAAGCTATAGTTTTTCTGGTAGTCACATATAGATGTGAGAGTTGAACTATAAAGAAAGCTGAGTGCTGAAGAATTGATGGTTTTGAACTGTGGTGTTGGAGAAGACTCTTGAGAGTCCTTTGGACTGCAAGGAGATCCAACCAGTCCATCCTAAAGGAAATCAGTCCTGAATATTCATTGGAAGGACTGATGCTGAGGCTGAAACTCCAAAACTTTGGCCACCTGATGCAAAGAACTGACTCATTGGAAAAGACCTTGATGCTGGGAAAGATTGGTAAGTGGAAGGAGAAGGGGTTGACAGAGGATGAGATGGTTGGATGGCATCACTGACTAGAAGGACATGAGTTTGAGCAAGCTCCAGGAGTTGGTGATGGACAGGGAAGCCTGGTGTGCTGCAGCCCATGGGGTTGCAAAGAGTCAGATACGGCTGAGTGACTGAACTGAACTGAATGAGTCTCAAATTAATTGCCCATCCTAAAACTCTTTCCCTTGGTATCTCTAATTTTCTTGAAGACATCTCTAGTCTCCCATTCTGTTGTTTTCCTCTATTTCTTTGCACTGATCGCTGAGGAAGGCTTTCTTATCTCTCCTTGCTATTCTTTGGAACTCTGCATTCAGATGCTTATATCTTTCCCTTTCTCCTTTGCTTTTTGCTTCTCTTCTTTTCACAGCTATTTGTAAGGCCTCCTCAAAGAGCCATTTGCTTTTTTGCATTTCTTTTCCGTGGGGATGGTCTTGATCCCTGTATCCTGTACAATGTCATGAACCTCTGTCCATAGTTCATCAGGCACTCTGCCTATCAGATCTAGTCCCTTAAATCTATTTCTCACTTATACTGTATAATCATAAGGGATTTGATTTAGGTCATACCTGAATGGTCTAGTGGTTTCCCCCACTTTCTTCAATTTAAGTCTGAATTTAGCAATAAGGAGTTCATGATCTGA
Source organism: Bos indicus (assembly GCF_029378745.1). Classification (NCBI taxonomy): domain Eukaryota; kingdom Metazoa; phylum Chordata; class Mammalia; order Artiodactyla; family Bovidae; genus Bos; species Bos indicus. The sequence goes on from NC_091769.1 coordinate 12,841,440, forward strand.
GCCACAGTTAGCTCCTGGTCTTATTTTTGCTGACTGTATAGAGCTTCTCCATCTTTGGCTGCAAAGAATATAATCAATCTGATTTTGGTAATGACCATCTGGTGATGTCCATGTGTAGAGTCTTCTCGTGTGTTGTTGGAAGAGAGTGTTTGTTATGACCAGTGTGTTCTCTTGGCAAAACTCTATTAGCCTTTGCCCTGCTTCATTCTGTACTCCAAGGCCAAATTTGCATGTTACTCCAGGTGTTTCTTGACTTCCTACTTTTGCATTCCAGTCCCCTATAGTGAAAAGGACATCTTTTTGGGGTGTTAGTTCTAAAAGGTCTTATCGGTCTTCATAGAACTGTTCAACTTCAGCTTCTTCAGTGTTACTGGTTGAGGCATAGGCTTGGATTACCGTGATATTGAATGGTTTGCCTTGGAAACGGACAGAAAAATGTCAGAAAAAATTCTGTCATTTTTGAGATTGCCTCCAAGTACTGCATTTCAGACTCTTTTGTTGACCATGATGGCTACTCCATTTCTTCTAAGGGATTCCTGCCCACAGTAGTAGATATAATGGTCATCTGAGTTAAATTCACCCATTCCAGTCCATTTTAGTTCGCTGATTCCTAGAATGTCAGCGTTCACATTAGACATTAGAGACACCAAGGGAACATTTCATGCAAAGATGGGCTCAATAAAGGACAGGAATGGTATGGACCTAACAGAAGCAGAAGATATATTAAGAAGAGGTGGCAAGAATACACAGAAGAACTGTACAAACAAGAGCTTCACAACCCAGATAATCACGATGGTGTGATCACTCACCTAGACCCAGACATCCTGGAATGTGAAGTCAAGTGGGCCTTAGGAAGCATCACTACAAGCAAAGCTAGTGGAGGTGATGGAATTCCAGTGGAGCTATTTCAAATCCTGAAAGATGATGCTGTGAAAGTGTTATACTCAATATGCTAGCAAATTTGGAAAACTCAGCAGTGGCCACAGGACTGGAAAAGGTCAGTTTTCATTCCAATCCCAAAGAAAGGCAATGCCAAAGAATGCTCAAACTACCACACAATTGCACTCATCTCATACGCTAGTAAAGTAATGTTCAAAATTCTTCAAGCCAGGCTTCAGCAATACGTGAACCGTGAACTTCCAGATGTTCAAGCTGGTTTTAGAAAAGGAAGAGGAACCAGGGATCAAATTGCCAACATCTGCTGGATCATTGAAAGAGCAAGAGAGTTCCAGAAAAACATCTGTTTCTGCTTTATTGACTACACCAAAGCCTTTGACTATGTGGATCACAATAAGCTGTGGAAAATTCTGAAACAGATGGGAATGCCAGACCACCTGACCTGCCTCTTGAGAAATTTGTATGCAGATCAGGAAGCAACAGTTAGAACTGGACATGGAACAACAGACTGGTTCCAAATAGGAAAAGGAGTATGTCAAGGCTGTATATTGTCACCCTGCTTATTTAACGTATATGCAGAGTACATAATGAGAAACGCTGGGCTGGAAGAAGCACAAGCTGGAATCAAGATTGCTGGGAGAAATATCAATAACCTCAAATATGCAGATGACATCACCCTTATGGCAGAAAGTGAAGAGGAACTAAAAAGCCCTTCATGACATTGAAAGAGGAGAGTAAAAAAGGTGGCTTAAAGCTCAACATTCAGAAAATGAAGATCATGGCATCTGGCCCCATCACTTCATGGGAAATAGATGGGGAAACAGTGGAAACAGTGTCAGACTTTATTTTGGGGGGCTCCAAAATCACTGCAGATGGTCATTGCAGCCAGGAAATTAAAAGACACTTACTCCTTGGAAGGAAAGTTATGACCAACCTAGATAGCATATTGAAAAGCAGAGGTATTACTTTGCCAACAAAGGTCCATCTAGTCAAGGTTATGGTTTTTCCAGTAGTCATGCATGGACGTGAGAGTTGGACTGTGAAGAAAGCTGACTGCCGAATAATTGATGGTTTTGAACTGTGATGTTGGAGAAGACTCTTGAGAGTCCCTTGGACTGCAAGGAGATCCAACAAGTCCATCCTAAAGGAGATCAGTCCTGGGTGTTCATTGGAAGGACTGATGCTAAAACTGAAGCTCCAGTACTTTGGCCACCTCATGTGAAGAGTTGACTCATTGGAAAAGACCCTGATGCTGGGAGGGATTGGGGGCAGGAGGAGAAGGGGACGACAGAGGATGAGATGGCTGGATGGTATCACCAACTCGATGGACATGAGTTTGAGTGAACCCCGGGAGTTGGTGATAGACAGGGAGGCCTGGCGTGCTGTGATTCATGGGGTCACAAAGAATCAGACACGACTGAGCGACTGAACTGAACTGAACTGAAAACTCTTTCAAGAAAAAAGGCAGGTGCATAAATTCACAAACCAAACATCAAATAAAGGCATTGCTAATTATCATTGACTGTGGGATGTTTCAGGGAGGGTCTCAGCCAAGTCTGCTGAACTAATTGCCCGATGCCCGACCCTGACCACAGCTGACTAATTGCAGGAAACTGGATTCATTCCAAAGCTGAGGTGAGGGCAACAGTTTGGTTTCCCCACCCTGGGAACCTGGTGTGTGCAGGAATGAGTCATGCTGGGTGAGAGCAACTGACTATCTTATAATCACCTCAAGCAGTTCCTGCTCATCCCCTGACCGGGCCCTGGAAGAGCCTTTGCAGGTACAGTGAGGCTGGACAGGAGGAGATGGATGGAAATCCATGGGGTCTCAGCAGGACTGCTTGGCTTACAGTCTGTCTCAGCCCTGAGCCCCAAGCAGGTAGGACTCCATGTGGAGATGATTCCTACAAGTGTCAAGTCTCCCAAAGTTCAAGGACAGGAAGTTATTTTAATCCAAGATGGAAGCAATAGAGACAGTAGCCTGGCCTCCAAACTGCTGGGCCCTGACCTGGGGGCATTCATCCCCCAGCCCTGCATACTCACTGTTTACAGATGATGAACTAGACCCTGGGAGGGGCAGCCACTTGTCCAAAGTCTAGAACTGCCCAGTAGTTGAGCTGGGACTGGGTCTGCAGGTCCTCTGAAGTCCGCTGCAGTCACTTCACTTCAGCTTCAGTCACCTGATCACTCACCCAGCTGAGACTTTTAATCCCAAACAGCCATTCTCTCCTACCCAAACCCCAAACCTTGAGCACTCCATTTTTCTATGGAAGTTGTGAACAAATAGGTGGAGAAACAGTGGAAACAGTGGCAGACTTTACTTTTTTGGGTTCCAAAATCACTGCAGCTGGTGACAGCAGCCATGATATTAAAAGATGCTTACTCCTTGGGAGGAAAGTTATGACCAACATTGACAGCATATTAAAAAGCAAAGACGTTACTTTGCCAACAAAGGTCTGTTTAGTCAAGGCTATGGTTTTTCCAGTAGTCATGTTTGGACGTAAGTGTTGGACTATAAAGAAAGCTGAGCACCGAAGAATTGATGCTTTTGAACTATGGTGTTGAAGACTCTTGAGAGTCCCTTGGACTGCAAGGAAATCCAACCAGTCCATCCTAAAGGAAATCAGTCCTGAATATTCATTGGAAGGACTGATGTCCAAGCTGAAACTCCAATACTTTGGCCACCTGATGTGAAGAGCTGACTCATTTGAAAAGACCCTGATGCTGGGAAAGATTGAAGGCAGGAGAAGAGGATGACAGAGGATGAGATGGTTGGATGGCATCATTGACTCAGTGGACATAAGTCTGAGTAAACTCGGGGAGTTGGTGATAGACAGGGAAGCCTGGTGTGCTGCAGTCCATAGGGTCACGAAGAATTCAGACATGACTGAGAGAATGAACTGAACTGAACTGTGAACCAAGCTCACAGCAATAAAGGTAAACAAGGGAGGAAACCTGCAGGAGGACAGATCCCTTTCTCTTCTGAAGCTGTCACTGGAATCATTTCCATCTAGTCTTACCTGCCTTGGGGAGAAGAAGGGGGGAGCTGAACAGAGTTTTGTTCTATAGACCAGGGGAAACCTGCCCACAAAAGACATCGCCACCAGGCAAACCTGCACTCTCACATCATGACAAGGGCTTCCTTGCAGGTCTTTGGATCACCTTGGCAGCACACTGCCAACCAGACCACACCCAGACCAAGTGTATCAGCATCTCCAGGAGGGTGGCCAGGCATTAGTATTTGTAAAGTTCTCCAGGTGATTACAATGGGCAGCCCCAGTTGAGCGCCATCCCCTTCCTACTCAAAGCAGCACTGTCATCTCCTGGGAGCATGTTAGAAATGCAGAACCATAGGCCTCAGGTCTACTGCATCAGAACCTACACTTAACAAGGTCCACGGCTGGTTTCTGAGTTCACTAAAGTCTAAGAAGCACCGAGGGAAGGTACTCCATATAGCCCATTTCTACATCTAACAGCAACATTGCAAGGCAGGTGTCCCATTCCACAGGTCAGGAAACCGATCCTGAGAGAGGTTAACTCGCTGGCCCTGGGTCACACATTTGGTGAGTAGGACAGCCAAGATGGGACCCTGGGCTCTTTCCAAAGGCCTGACTTTGGACTACACAAACCACTTTCTATAGCATAAAATTATGACCACGGGGGTCCCCTGAATGTATGGGTTCTCACATTCACTGGGCATGCACCACCTTTGAACAGGATTCTGCTTGCAATGTCAAGCTCCCTGGAATCAAACTTCAAAAAGAGCAGCATAATTCATGAGGAAATACAAATAGTAAACAAACAAGCAGGGAAAAGGTTTTACTCTCCCTAGTAATCAGAGAAATGCAAATTAGAGCAATATTGAGGAGCCATTTTCTAGCTATATAATTAGCAAAAATTAAAACAAGAAAAGAACGTCAGCAGAGCTGTTTTGATAGGTACATGCATACACGACTGGTAGCACTGTAGATTTATATAACCCTTGAGAGAATAATATGGCAACATCCATCAAGAGCCGTAAATATATTATGCCCACTGACCCTGGGAAGTCACCCTAAGGAACTAATTCAACAGGAGGGGAAAAGCCTTTGTAGGAAGATGCTCACTGCACATGTGTTGTGAACTTTGGAAACAACTCAGTATTCAGCACTAAAGGAATAGCTGAGGATCATGGGGGTCCATCAACTCCTGCTGTGTTATGCAACCACTAAAAATGGATAATCAAGAAGCTCCAGCAGCAAACGTGGGTGAAATAAAGCAAAATACAAAGTCTGGTGGTTATTACGTGCTCTGTGGTTATTAGGATGGAACAATACTACGTACACAGTATATGGACAGACAGGAGCTGGGTACAAAGAAGACAACTGGTGTTCCAGGGTGAGGAGACAATGGAAAGACACCTTCCTTCCATTACATTTTGTAGTTACAAACCTCAGCAGGACTGGCCTTGGAGAACAGCCTTGGCAGCTCTCTGGTCATAGACTCCAAGTGGCCCACGCAGACACTCATTCTTCATCCCTGGGCACAGGGCCGCACTCCCTGATTCTGGCCCCTCTCCTCCTCTGTGGGGGCGGGGGTGGGCAGAGAGGCCATGGGAGCCCCCTCCCATCTTACCATGAAGCCTGGGGCACAAGTGCAGCTCCCAGTGATGCTGTGGCAGTCGGCACCGTTCTGACAGGTGCAAGGCAGCTGGCACCCATCACCATAGTAGCCAACAGGGCAGGACTCATTGCAGTGGTAGCCAGACCACCCTGGCTGGCAGGTGCAAGCTCCAGTCACGGGGTGGCAGCTGAATAGATGAGAGAAGGATGAGAGGACAGTCTGGTCAGGAATGCGGCCATGTCCCACCCTCTGCCCACCCCAGGCTTGGTCTGCCCATGGTGCAGGATCGAAGAGCCTCTGATGATAAACTGCTTAATGTTTTCATTTTATTTTTTATCATTTATTTGGCTCACTTTGTCTTAGTTGCAGTAATGTGGGATCTAGATCCCTGACCAAGGATCAAACCCGGGCCCCCTGCGTTGGGAGTGTGGTGTCTTAGCCACTTAACCACCAGGGAAGTCCCTTTTTCTTTAAAAAAAGTTTTTTAGCTTAATGTTTTGTTTATTTGTCAGAACATGGCAAGGTTACATGGTCTTATGAGCCCAAGAAACTGAGGCTCATAATTGTTAGAAAATTTGCCTAAAGTTACATTGCAAGGAAATGCAAAATCAGGATTAGATGTAGGTCTCCTGACTCCCAAACAAGTGCTCTTTATAATACAAATACAGAGACCAAAGCAGGAGGCAGCCTTTCCAGGTCCTTCCCTTGTGTACTATGAGGTTTGGAGCTTCACCCACTCTGCACCCAAAGGAGATGCCCAGTGTGTGGGCAGGTACCAGAGGGCTGCACTGAGATGCAGTGGCTCTGTATACCGTAGGTACTTAATGAGCGTTTGCTGAGTTAAAGTGGAACCTCTGGGCAGATGTAGCCTCCCCTCTCTGGCAAAGTCTATATTGGAGAGGACACCCTCCATTCATGCATTGCTAGGGCTCTTTAAGACTGAGTAAGGTCATCTCCATCCCTGGTCTGGCTAGAACCCTTGGCTGGAGGCAAGGGCTGCCTGGCATGACCTCTAGAGAGGTGGGCAACCTGTGGCTGGCAGAGTCTGATCCAATAGCCAATATGCATTCATGTTAGAGGAGATGCTGAGTGTGGTGACCACCTTCTTCTTAGAGCTTCTGTGGGGAGTGCAATTGACTGATGGCCTCACCTACTGTGTCTGAAATCCAGATAATCTACCTAAAGTCACATTGCAAGGAATTGCAAAATCAGGATTGGACACAGGTCTCCTGACTCTCAAACAAGTGCTCTTTACGATACAAATCCACAGAGACCAAAGCAGGAGGCTTTGTTTTCTCCGTGGTCACACTTCCCCTGGGCTCCTCTCAGCTAGAGCACAGCAGGAATATATTAAGGTCGACGCATTCCTGGGAAGTCTGGGACTCCTCTGATGGGCAATTCGGCTGAAAGACTCCCCATCTTGTGAAACTTTCTTCGAACTGTGCTTCACTTTAAGACTTTGCATCTAGTCTTCCTTCCTCCTCTGTTTCCTTCACACAGGTCAGATCTGCCTTGCAGCTGATGCTTTTCTAGCCTCCCCAGCCCCTTCCCCCTTTTCCCTCACAGCTGTGTTCCTAGTAAGACCTCTTGCATTTGGCATCTGCTTCTGTCGGGGAGAACCCAAACCGACACTGTGGAGAAGATGCTGGGTGGTAGAGACAAGCCTTTTGGATTTCCTGTGTCATCTGCTTGCCTGCTATGGAGATCAGTTCAAGGGCTGTGGTTGAAAGGCACACTCTGGGCTGGCAGGAGGAGCCTACATACAAATCTTGGTTCTGCAAAGTTCCACACAGGATATGGGCCTCGTCTCCCTAGGTCATTGGTGGATCCCCAGTGCCAGGCTCATATTCACTGCCCTATTAAGAATTTGGGAATGAATAGCACTTTTACTACAAGTAATTCTTTTCTCTCTGTTGACTTGTTTATCATCTGTCTCCCCACCAGGTGGCAGCTCCATGGTGGTGGGGGTGCGGGTGTCTGTTGCTTTCACATCTGTATCGTACCCCCGTGGCCAGCAGTGTCCCTGGCACGGGGAAGATACTTAATACGTATTTGGCAAATGAATTAATGAACAAACTAATTGCGTGAAGCCCAGCCAAGCCAATTCTCCTCTGGGAGCTCTGATTTTCTCATGGAAAATGAGGGATGGACAGGAGCAGACAGTTCCTGAATGGTAAGTACAAGTAGATAAAAATCATTTTGGAAAATGTTTAGTTTCATTAATTGTTCAAGTCAAAACAACAACTGGATATCATGTTTTCTCTATTGAAAAGGTAAAGTTACTTTCTTCATTATTATTATTTTAAATGGACAGTACTCAATGCTGGTAAAGGTTTCTAGAAAACAATTTGGGGTTATGTATCAGGAGTCCTAAAGATATTCAGACCCTTTGGTCTTGTAATTCCATTTCTAAGAATCTATCCTCAGGAAATGATCACAGTTGTGGAGAAAGATTTATGCACGGAGATGTTCCCCGAAGCATTATTTATAACAGTGGAAAATTGAAGTAATTTAAATAATAATAAATAAAATGTGACTAGGCTATTAAAACACCAGGCACTTTACACCTATATTTCTAATCTTCAAGTAAGCCTGGGAGTTAGGCAGTAGAGCCTCTATTTTTCAGATGCCACTTGGAGGTTATGTGACCAGCCCAAGGTCACAAAGATAACTCAGTGGCAGCTGGAATTCAAACCCAGGTCTGTCTGGCCATGTTCTGTTCACCTTCTCATGCTGCCTCTGACACCAGGATACTGGTTAAATGAATTATGACAATTCATATGAAGGCATGGTAGAGAAGTACTCAAATGTTTTCCAGCCTATTTAATGATATGACATAAGGGTAAATGAAATAAGCAAACTGTTCATCAATACAAAGTCGTGAGCTAAAGTATGAAAAAAGTGTGAAACAGACATGGATGAAGAATGAAGCAATTACAACAAAATGGTTTCTGTGCTCACCTCTGGGTTGAGAAATTATGAAGGACTCTGAGTATTTTCTTTAAATTTCTATGTATTCCCTTTCTCAAACTGAGCATCTATTCTATTCATAAACAGGTAAAAAGCAATGACATTACAAATATATAGAAAAGAATGTGTGCAAAGGATGGATGTCTGAAGACTTCCCAACCTTCATGGTTCCCTGGCCCCCACACTGTAAGGGGAGATAGTGGCCTGCACAGGTGCCGTGGGGCAGGGAGCCCCACCTCGGTGGGCCTGACTCTCAGATAGACAGTTGCAGAGCACTCCTCTCCGTCATCAACGCTTCCAGCAAAGCTCTTAGGCATGGCCTCTCTCAGTTCCAACTTTTCAGGGGCCTCCTCTGAAGTTTTGATTTAGGGTCAGAGGGCCTGGCTCAATCCACAGTCACGGAGACTGACAGGCTTGGAAGTATTCAAGCATGTGACTGGGCAGCATTGACTGCCACGATCTGCTCTGTACCACCCTGAAGATTCTGAAGGGCCTCAGGCGCCCTCTTGCCCTTCTCTTCAGTAGACTACCTTGTTACAGGTCCTTGCTCTGGGGTAAAGAGTACTCTCTGAAAAGCGTACTAGATGAACAGTGAGCTGGCGAGCATTGGCCTCTGAGCCCTCCTGCATTTCTACTTTCCGTCTCAGCCCACCGGCGTTTTGGATCTCAATACCAATTTTACCTTTTACTCTGAGAAACCAGAAAGCTCAAAACCAAACCTGAAATCATTTTTTTTCTGTCTCCCTTCATGTCTCTAAATATCTATTTTTAAAAATATAATTTCTATTTTCTTAATTTGATTACTTGTTGCTTGTTATAGAAACTCCAAAAATCCTTTTAAAGAGACAGTGGGGAATGACCGCTGACTCAGTCATTGACTCAGAAAACTGCCATCACTATGCTCTCAGCACCTTCGTCACAACTCCCCCTCCCTGGTGTCCCCTGCCCTGCCCACCCCGCCACCCCCACCACCCCTGCCTGGTGGCAGAGCCATTCCCTTGGGTCACATGGTGGGCAAACGACGCTGGTTCGGCTCAGGCAAAGTCACAAACACTGATGCTGGTTCACTTGCACAGTACCCCGCACCCCCCTTTCTCCATTTCTCCCATAGATTAATCACAAGTTAATAGGAGTCGAAAGCTGAACAATACAGAAATCTTTTCAGGGTGGAATTTTCTGCCTTTTCCTCTCCTGGCTGCTCTGAGATTTCTATCAACGCTGCATCTGTTGGCTAAATCAAATCTTTCACAGGTAATCCACGATCATGGCCGCTGGAATTCGTCTATGACAATCCAATTGTGGAGGGGACATGGACAAGGGCTGACACACGGGCGCTCGCTTTCTCAAGGTTATTCCTTGATGAAGGAGGGAGGCTGCTTTGTGTGTGCTACAAAGCGCTTATAAAGGGAATGAAGCATTGGGGAATTTCTCTGGCCACTTTTTCTTTCCCAGGGCACTGGGGCTCGACCTCTTTGAAGCGTCCTCTCCAGAGGGGCACAGAGCAGAAAGAGGCTGGGGCAAGCTGAGGAGAGTTTTCTTTGGTCAAGGGTTGGGAGGTCTTTGTTTCTCTAAGAAAGATGCTCAGGGCTTTCCTTGCAAGCTGTCTTGGTGGGGCTCTTGCACAAGCCAGGGGGGCAACAAGGCAAGGCTGCTGAGGACCCCACACTGCATCTTTTGGGGAGCTGAGTGGAAGCTTCGCTTGCAAAGACCACAAGAAAACTTTTACCATTACTGGGCTGATGAAGGTGATAGACAGACTGGGAAACTGAGACAGAGAGGGGGAAATTATACTTATCAGGACACTGGCTCAGGCACAGGTAGTTCTAAGGCCAGGATCCAGGGGTCCCAGACCCACCAAAACCTGCAGCTCAACTGCCTTAGGAGTAGGAGTCCTAGAGTCATTGCTCTGCTTTTCTTAGCTCCCAAGAGAAGGCTCTAGAATGGGACAAAGGCTCATGAGAAGAGAGGAGTGATCTGTGTGCACACAGAGGAAGACAGCTGTTCTCTGTGTCCCTGAGAACAAGCCAAGTGCAGCGAGAGAGAGGTTGAGTGAGATCGGAGGTTCTCCACCTTGGGCAATCCTACCTCTCCCTACCCATCCAGGTTGTCAGAACTCGGGGCCGGGGGCGTGCTTCTGGCATCTAGTGGACAGAGACCAGGGATGCTGCTAAACATCCTGCAATGCACGGGACAGCCGTCCATGGCAAAGAATTATCCAGCCCCAAACATCCACAGTGGCAAGGCTGAGAAATTTCGAGTTAGACCAAATAAAAACTTGGTGGGTGCTGGGGGCTCAGTCACTGGGGCAGTGAGCCAGGAAAAAGTGGTGAAACATTAGAGCTTGGGCAGAACCACCCTAGAGGAATGGGCTGTTGAAGATGAATTCAGTGATTCTTTTTCCTGAAGGTCCGCTCTGTGCCAGGCATCGTGCAGTGCTGAGGCTGCAGAGGTGGACAAGCCCATGCTGACACTGCTCCCGAAAGGAGGTGGTCAAGTAGACCCGGAGGAACCTGGCCTGGGGGCTTGGCTGCCAGGTGCCCTCGGAGCCCCCATGCCTAAGAAGTGCTACTGCTCCCAACCCCTGAAATGTGACACGTGTTAAAGAGAGTAAAGCAAATAATCATCAATATTGAATGGGCTGAGATTAGCGACGGAGAAGAGGGAGTCCTTCCAAATTAATAATGCATTGAGGACTCCTTCAGAGGAGGGGTAAATTATGCTGGGCACGCTTGCTCAGGCACGGGAAGAAAACAATAGCTCTTTCATTTGGGGGTTGGTTGGATCTCCAAGGCAGGGACTATTCCTGCACTGGATCTCAGCGACTGTCTTGCTTCCTGTCCCTGACACAGACCTCCCTTGGCTTCCCTGCAGAGCAGGCTTGCTGGGGGGTGAGGGGGGGGGCGGCTGGGGTTCCTGGTGCTGCCCATCCACCCATGGAATAGTCTGAGGCAGCTGTCCCGTGCCCCCAACCAGCCATGTGGAAACTCTGTGTTTAGAGCCTGGGAGCTCTCACTGTGCCCTCCAGACCTAGCCCAGAGGCCACCTCCTCCAGGAAGACTTTCCTGACCAGTATGCTTTCTGTACAGAGCCCCTGGTCACAGTTACTCGAGCACAAGACACAACAGGGCCAGCCAGATATATTTCGTTGCTTCTAAGATGCTCTTTGCCCCTCATTTTCATAGCTCTGATGTGTGTGCTATGCAGTCAATGGTATGTCATAGTTCAGTTGTAGCAGTACATACGATAAAGCAGAGCCTCACTACTGGTGGTGTCTTGTATTTGAAGAAATACGGTAGAAGATGCTTAATGTGTGTGCGCGCGTGTGTGTGGCGGCGGGGGGGGGGGGGGGGGGGGGTGGGGGGGGTGGTGGGGGGGGTGGGGGTGGAGGTGGGGGGGGTGGGGGGGTGGGGGTGGAGGTGGGGGTGGGGAGGAGGGGTATGTGTTCCAGACTCAAGTTCCTGAGGGCTGGACAGGTGTTAAGGGGTACTTCTTTTCTCATGGTCGGCCCTGCAGGCTCTCAGTGTTTGTTGAATGAATAAGTGACTCAATGCTTAAGTCATATATAGGTCAGCTCCATTGGCTCCAAGGCCCCCTGTTAATGGTTTCCTTTCCAACTTTCTGCCATTGCAGACAGCACTGCCTGAGCCACTCAGCTCTAGGAACTAAGGACTGAGGACAGATTCTGTCTAAGCTGTAACACTTGGGAAGATGACTCTGCTTACAGTGACCAGAGGCTCCTGGGCGATGTGTGGAGAAGCAAAAGCTGGAAGTGAGGAGGAGCTGAGGCTAAGTCCTAGCTGTCCCAGAGACAAGGCTATAAGGCAGAGGCCTGTCTGTCTGGCCTGAAAACATCAGCAACACCCATGGCCCAGGGCAGCTAGTCCTCCCCTGAGCTGTCCTGCAGGCCCGAGGGGAGAAGGAGAGTCCCCTCACCCTGCATCATTCTAATAAGAGTCGACCACATAAAAGGCTGTGGAAGCATTTATCTGGGCCCAACAGCCTCATCTGAAGCTTTAATCTGGGGCCTGACAGCCTCATCTATTACCAGAGGGCGGTGCCAACTGGTGCAGGAAGCGGGAAGTGAGGGGAGCTGGGGGAGGTGGCCCAGGGCAGCTCTGGCTTCTCCACTTCCAGGAAGCAGGGGTGGGGCCAACATCAGTTCAGGTGTCCCCGAGCCCTGAAGGGCAGAGAGCAAGGCAAGGCTGGCCCCAAGCCAAGACCCTGATGCGGGCCTGGCCTCTGTCCCTCCTGCTCTTCTACCCTAGCCAGGGCCAGAGGGGACACTCCCTGCAGGCCTCAGGTGAGCCATCCTGGTTTTTAAGGTCTCTGCTAACACTGACCCTCTATGGCTAAAGCCCTGTGCTCCTGCCGTGGTAGTTTGGTCTCTGGGCCCCTTGGGGTTGGGAGACGACTTGGTTAGATGCGGACTGTGTGGAGAGGAAATGTTTTCCAGGAAAATGCCCCTGAGGCCTGTGGTACCCCAAGGTCAGCCTCAGCGCCCCCAGGATTGCATGGCTGCACCCATTCCCACCCTGCTTCCCTGGGGGTCACCAGGCACCCTCTTGCTCCTGTGTGCGGCCCATTTTCAATGCCAGCAGCCAGGTTTAGTGTTGGCAACTGGGGGTGGTGGACAGAGCAGGTGACCTCAGGCCTCATCTTGACTGCCTGAGTGACCGTGGCTTTCCCTTCTTTGATCAGACTGGCCAGTGAAGGTGATTGCTGAGGTCCCAGCTCTGTCACTGCCTGCCCAGATAACCCAGGAGGAGGTGGTGGCTCGTGCTCTGAGAGCCCCCTCTCCACCAGGGCCCTCCCCAGTCCCTGTCCCCAGGCTCACCTGTCCCCGCTCACGTCATACCTAATGGTGTTGTCAGCATCGCAGGGGCAGGGCAAGCTGCAGCCTGGGCCGTGCAGGCCCTCAGGGCACAGCCGCTCCTGGCAGCGCGGGCCTTTGTAGCCAGGTTCACACTCGCAGGCGCCTGACGTGGGTGAACACTGACCTCCATTGTGGCAGTCACAGCGCTGGGAGCATTGGAAGCCGAAGGTCCCCAAGGGGCATTCCTCCTGGCACCTGCAGGACAACAGAGTATGTGGTGAGTCCATGCCCCCTTACCTGCCTTTCCAGATCCTCTGGGCCTGGGCCTGGCTGGCTGCCCTTCCTCATGGCCTCCTCCCCTCCTCCCTTGCCTCCTGCAGGAAGTGTTCTGTGCTTTCACCATCCTAGGCCGTTCCCCTCTCCAGGCCAGTTCCCCTCAGTCCCCAGGAGTGAGTTCATACTATCATATCTCACTGATTGTAGGCTTTGTGTATTTTTTTTTTTGACTGCAGTAAATAAGGATAACATAAATTTGCCATTTTAATTATTTTTAAGTATACAGTGGTATTAAGTACATGTATATTGTGTGGGTTTCCCAGGTGGCTCAGTGATAAAGAATATGCCTGCCAAAGTAGAAGATGTAAGAGACGCAGGTTCTATCCCTGGGTGGGGAAGATCCCTTGGAGGAGGAAATGGCAACCCACTCCAGTATTCTTGCCCTGGAAATCCCATGACAGAGGAGCCCGGGGGGCTACGTCCATGTGCTCACAAAGAGCTGGACACGACTGAGCGAGCATGTACATAGAACACACATTGCTGTGCAACCATCACCACCATCTATCTCTAGAACCGTTTCATCTTCCCAAACTGAAACTTCTGTACCCATTAAATAACAAACTACATAAAGTCCCATGGCCAGAGGAGCCTGGCAGGCTACAGTCCACGGGATCGCAGAGTCAGACATGACTTAGTAATGAGCATGCACGGACATAGATTCATTGTCACAGCAACAAATTAAGCGGTAAACCTGGGGGCATTTGAGGAAAAAGAGATGGGCCACCCCTGCATCCTAGAGACAAACGAACAGAAATGGCCTATGGACTTTGGATTGTCTGTGTCCCCATGCTGCTTCAAAGGTGTGGAGAATGGGGAACTGGCCTTACTGCCCTGACATCTGCTTCCTCATCACAGAACGGGATGGTAATAATTAAACCTCACCATGTGTTTGAGGATTAAATGAGATAACGCGTATAAACATTTAGAAAGGTGCCCCATGAATGGTAAGCGCTCAATAAGCAGTGTTAGTTCTTATTATTACTCTTGTTAATACTGTTTTCTGTAGTTCTCCTAACAGAGCCCTTTTGGCATGAAAAGCCTCAAAGGGAAGACTTCCAAAATGTTAACAATGGAGTGGACTTACGGAATTACAAATGCTTTAATGAGTATGTTTTTCCATTTTCAGGTTTTCTATTTATCTTCTACAATAATCAGGGCAGAGGGGAGCCATAAAAGATGTTGGGGAAAAAAAATACAGCCTTAGCCTCTTTATTAAATCTTGGTGAGTCCTGAGTTGGAAGCAGTGTTCTTCATCACAGCACCCAGATTGTCTTCCTGCAAGTCTTGCTGCATTTTAGCCCATCTGAAGCCTCAGGGAGGGAAAGAACAGCGGAAGAGGGAAGAGAGAAGGGGATGCGTGGAGAAGACGTGGGAGGTAGAAGAGAGGAAGGAAGAGGGGAATACGGTGGAAGGGGTGAGGATGGAAACCAAGGCAGGCGCAGAGGAAACAGTGCAGGTAAGAATTGGACACTGCCAGCCCGTGCTGCCTCATAGTGGGTTTCCCCGGGAGTCACTCAGGTTGCCTCTCCTGGATGTCTCAGGCCATCAGGGAAGAGACCCCAGCCTGGAGACACCTCCAGGCTCTCCCCTTCCACTGGAACACTCCTGCTCCCTCCCCTCTGGCAGGATTGAGCAGAGAGAGTCCTGGAGTGTGAGCTCCCTTCTCTGAAGGGCATGTCTCCACCCCATGTCATATTTACAAAGTGACACTCCGTAGCCCCAGAAAAAGAATCTGGAAATGAAATATTGACAACCTAATCCATTTACATAATCAGCCTTTTTTTTCCTACCCACAATTTAAACAACTTATTTATTTAGAGATCAAGCAACAACTGCTAATGAATTTTACACAAAGCACACTAATAACGGGGCCTGTGGAACAGAAGGGTAATCACATCAGGAATTAGTTTTCTACTTAAACATCCTTCCTTTGCAACATATCAATCTAATGTGTCCGATATTACCATTAACAACCAGATACATTGCTCAATTAAATTACAAAATGAGCTGCAAAACCCTCGTTACGTTTCATGTTTAATTTGCACTGGATTCTGCCTATCCGGGGAGGCCTGCGTTATTATACCCACTCAACTTTAATGTGCTTGCAACGATGTGGGGTGGGTTCATGCAGCTGTCACTTACAAAATAAATGGAGGCAATTTTACAAAATATTAAACACCAGGCAGCCCGTTTAGGTGGGAAACCCAAATGCTACTGGGCCCTCTTTTTTAATTCTTCGGGAGTTGATGGGCAAAAGCTTGCCAGAGGACATTAAGGTCTGAGGGGCTTTGCTCTGTCTCAGGTTCATAGGCCGGGTCCCAACCAGAGGGATTAGGGTTATTTCTCCATTTGGTACATCTTGGCGGTGGAAATGGAGAGCGCCGATGAGGTTGGGTCTCCTGGTGTGGAATCTAGCCAGCTGGAGCTATCAACCTGCTTGTCTCCAATGGTGAATGGGTTTTGTTGGCCATCATGTGCAAGTGGCAAGGGGTCCTGTTTTGGTTCCAGGGTCTTCCAGTTCCTGCCCCTGTGGCTCAACCTGCACATTTTCTCACTGGGAGAGACAGAGGGGATAGGGAGGTGGATGCAGCACATCAGTCCTGCCTCCCTTTCTTCCCTCAGAGACGAAGACTCCAGCAGAGGTCAGAGAGGGATGAGTCCCCTGATGCCACACCCCACATTCTACGCCAGGGATGCTCACGAGATGAACACTAGCTCACCAAGAGCTCAGATCTGGCTTAAAAGGCTCCAGGCTAGGGTAAACAAGCTTCAGGATGAAAATGGAAAATCTCTTTTCTGGGTATCACTAGGATTTGGGGCTGACTCCAATGAGAGTTGGAGGAACCCCACTATGTTGGTCAGAGCCAGAAGGACTC
Organism: Bos indicus; assembly: GCF_029378745.1. Classification (NCBI taxonomy): domain Eukaryota; kingdom Metazoa; phylum Chordata; class Mammalia; order Artiodactyla; family Bovidae; genus Bos; species Bos indicus. Next base: position 12,857,934 of record NC_091769.1, read on the forward strand.
ATTGGTTAATTCAGCCCTGACTCCTGCTTCCTGATGTTACCTGGGCAGGGGAGGCAGAGTAACAAAATCCAGGTGAAACATGGATCCCACAGAAGCAGACAAGGGGTGTGAGAGTTTCCTTTCTACTGCCCATCTCTCTGCTCAAAGAGACAGATATAGTTCAGACTGAGAGGGAGGAGATTCACCTGGATTCTGTGGACAAATGTCCTCCACCAAATCTGAATTCACTCACCATCAGACACCCTGGCTGTCATTTCTCCTTCTCCCAGAGCACCTTCCCTATCATCATGAAATCCCTCTTGCCATGGGAAACACACAACTCCGGTAACCCTCCCATTATGTATTTTACGGGTTATCCACTTGGCAAGGTTAGTTTGATTCCAGAACATTGGCGCCCTTGTTCAGTCTGCTCTTAGGCCACAGGCCTTCAGAGGATGCAAACTGATGTCAGTATCCTTTTGACAGAACTCATATCAGGAATAAAAATCTACTTCTAAAAAGAATAGTGCAAAATGTGTGAACTGAGAGTGCACACTCAACTTCTTTGATTATCGGTGCTGCTGCCTCCCTCCAGGAGGGTAGCAAGTAGAGGGTGGTAGTAGGTGCCCACCTCTTTCCCCAGGTGAGTCAATGCAAATTCCAGGCTTGGGTCACTGGGCTGGGGGAAGGTGGGTGCCCTCAGCAGGCTGAGGGCCAGGAAGGATGGATTGGCAGGAGGACTCAGAATGCTTTCTGAGAAAGAAACAGGAAAGCTGGCAGAAGGTTGGTAAACCTGACCTGTTGTCTGCAAGGCTGCTGTGAAAATGAGTAGCATGACCAGTAAGGATGATAGCCAACAGCATCCTTACCTGTCTCCCATGTAGCCAGCTGTGCAGTGGCACTGCCCAGTCACGTGGTCACACTGCCCTCCATGGTGGCAAGGACAGTCCTGGCTGCAGTTCTGGCCGAACGTCCCCGGTGGGCAGGGCTGGGCACACACTGCTCCCTGAAACACAGGAGGGAAGACCTGCGGAGGTGGTTCTTCTGAGATGCAATCCTGAGGCCACCTTCTTCTAGAAGTAGCACGGTTGCTACAGCCCAAGGGACCACCCCTATCCCTTAGTGGGACCTTCTCCCCAATCACAGAAGCACAGAAAGTTGGACACCATGACTCCAAAGCCACACTTTAGAGAGGGGCAGACTGAGACCAGTTTGCTTATCCAATCATTCAGCACATATCTAATGAGTGCCTGTTGTATACCAGACCCTGCACTAGACTCTAGGGATATAAAAATACAGGTAAGATTCGATTCCTGTCCTTCCAACCTACTGGGGAGAGAGAGACAAGAAAACATAACTAGGTGCCCTCACACTGGTACATGAGAAAGTGCTGAGCAAAAAAGAAAGCAGAGATGTGATTAAACACAGTGGTGTGGAGACATACATTTATCTCTACTTCTTTCCCAAACCCAGCTACCATAAGAGTAAAGGGGAGCAGGAGGAACATATAAACCTACAAGGAGAAAATGAAGGGGAGAGGGGGCCATAGAGGACAAGATATGTCACGCGGTGGAAGATGGACTAGCAGATAGAGGAATAGGATCTGCTGGAGTTTCTGCTTTCTCAGCAATGACAAGTGCCTGCAAAGGGAGCGTCGGAAGACAAAGTTCAGTAAAGCTCAGGAATCAGAGATACCAGGGGCCTCTGAGGGTCAAGGTGCTGGTGTACTGAAACAGGAGGAGTGTTTAGAAGTTTATAAAAGAGGGAATTAGATTCCAGATTTTTACCCCCATTTCAAACAGCCTTCCCAAGACCAGCAGTTTACTTTTAGGGAGGCTGACCCATGAAGGCTTCAGACACAAGGACACCAAGCACAGCTAAGGGGTGGGGACCATCAGAAATGGGGATCTTGTGGGATCTGCCTGCATAACAGTCAGACCCTCTGCTCTCTCCCCCTGCTCGGCCCCTAGGATTCTAGTGACCAGGCTCTACACCCTCTTGCAGGGTTCTGGAGGATTTCTTCCTGGGAACACTGAGAGGTCAAACGGAAAGACCTACAGATACTGATATTTAAGGCTCCTATCAGTCAACAAGCCTGGCACCTCTCCTGCCCCTCAGGCTTCCCGCCAACTTTTTCCAGGGATTACGGTAAAACATGAACAGGAGACCAGGAATCAGCAGATACTTGAAATGAGGCTCTAATGAATTGTGAGATGGTGGTAAAGCATGTTTTGGAGAAATATGGATTGAAACGCCAGAAGAAACACCTAAAAGATTTGAATCTGGTATCTTTCAGGAGTAGGACCTGTCAGGGGGTGGGAAAGAGGACTATTTTCCCTTCCTTCCAGTAGTAGCCTTGTGGTATGAGATACTGTATATAATTTTAAAATTATACATATGACTCTTTGGTCTTTATCAAACAGGAATCTAAACTTACTTTTGTCTCCTGCTGCCCTTCTAGCCTCTCCCACACCAGAGATGGTCATTTCTCTTATGGAGATCAAGGATTCTCCCATAATTAATTAATCAATTAGTTCAACACACAATTATTATGCACCGATAATTGCCAACCCCGAGGAAGCTAGTTTAGTCAGGAAAATCCTGCTGACCAGAGTCATCTATCAATATCATCCAATTTACTTGTAATGAATTAAGCAGTAGGCCTTTTAACTCAGATTTCTCCCCTACATATAAGTCAGATAGTGTGGGGCTGAGAAGGGGGGCTGGGAGGGGCAGAGATGGATGACTGAGTGGTAGAGGCAGTAGCCGAGGATGGTGAGATGAGTGTGTATGTGAGGAGAGGGGCAGGGAAAAGCTACTCAGATGAGGGGTCCCTCTTCTTCCTGGAGGTGGTGGGGGTGGTACTTTGGGCCTGCTTTTCTCACTGTGCCCCACAAGTTCTAGGGATTCTTGAGGGAAGGGAGGAGTCTTTATGGCCAGTTCTCTGCAATCCTGGGCTGGATGAGGACACTTTGACCATTAAGGGGGCTGTGTTTATATCTCCTACATCCTCATCATGGAGCACAGTGGAGCCCTCCTATATTTACACACACACACACACACACACACACCCATCCATCCATCCATCCATCCTGTAGACCACAGACTCCCTTTCTCTTCAGAGTTTCTGAGACATGATCAGGGTTTCCTGAAGAGACCAATAGGAACGGTTGCTTCCTTTCAAGAATTCCTGGGGAAATCGAGCATCCTTGAGCCTTTTCTGGATGGGACGGCGAGCACCTCTGTCAGCCCCTGCTCAGTATTCCCCACCCACCGCTTGGTCCTCCTCAGGCTCGAGCTCCTGGGGCTGGAAGAATCTGCTACCTTGGAAGGGCTGCTGCCTGATAGGGTGGGAAGAACACTGGGCTCAAAGTCAGGACTTGGGCTCAAACCCCAGGTCTATCTCCTTCCAGACGGCCGAGCGAGGACAAGTCATGTGATAGCTCCGAGCTGCAGTTTCCTCATCTCTAAAATGAGAGTGGTAACCCCCAGTGTTCCACGTGGTTGTAAAGATTCAGTGGGATCAGAGATAGGAAGGAACCTTCATTAAATTAGAGATGAGTGGGCCCTTCATTAATATTCAACCCAAGCAGACCCCTGATGAGGTGGAGGCGGTAGGAGCCCATATCACCTGGGACAGGGAAGAGTGGGGGAGAACCACATAATCGATCGGTCACTGCTGGTTAGAAGAATAGCTTTTTGGGGAGAGATGGGGGAGAGAGCAGACAGGAGAGTATCAGTCTAAAAGAGGGCTGTGATCTTACGGTTTCTTTCCTGCTATTATGAACTGAATCATGTCCCCCAGGTTCACGTATCCTAACTCCCAGCACCTTAGAATATGACTGTGGCTGGAGACAGGGCCATTGGAGAGGCAATAAAGTTAAAGTGAGGTCATCAGGGTGGCTCCTAGTCCAATATGACTGATGTCTTCATTGGGAGAAGAGATTAGTACACAGACAGGGCAGAGGGAAGGCCACGTGGAGACACAGGGAGAAGACCACAAGCTACAAGCCAGGGGCTGAAGCCTTAGCAGGAACCAATGCTGTCAACACCTTGGTCTCAGACTTCTGGCCTCCTGAGCTGTGAGAAAATACATTTGTTGTCGAAGCCCCCCAGTGTGTGCTACTTTGTCATGGCAGCCCTAACACACCGGCCCTATAGTCAGCTGCGTGTATGTCTCCTAGAGCCGCGGGACCTCGGGCTGTGTGGCATTTAGAAGGTGGGGGAGATGCAGTGAGGCAAGAGTCCTATTCCTCAGGACTGGATGGGCCAAATGGTCCTGTCCTAATCTGGAAACCAGCTGCACATAAAGAAGACCATGGACAAAAGGAGCAGAAGAAAGGAGGGGGCCAAGACGGTGAAGGACTTGAGGTTAAGCCAATAACACAACGCAGCCTCTCCAGCATCTAATGATCACTGCTGTCCCGGGTGGCATGGATGCCCTCAGGGGAAAGTGAACAGTGGTTGGCTTGGGTGCTATGGAAATGATCCAGGCTATACAGGTCAGGCTTGGGGCTCCATGAATAAAACTTCCCAAACCTGAGCTTCTAGGATTTTACAAATACCTCTGTTTGCTCCTCCATGAGGACTGGTTCTCTTTCCCAGCTCTTGGGGCCTGTTGTTTCCTGAGTGTATATGTGTGTGCATGCACATGCATGTATCCAGCCTTCACCATCAGACTGGGAATGCCTAAGGCAGGTGATCATATCTCCTACCTCCGATCCATCTGCGCTTCTCACTCACAGTGAACTCCTCACACCTGGGACTCCTCCTCTGAAAGGTCTCAAAGCCCAGAAATCGAGAGGAAATAGCCCCCTAGGCTCTTTGCAGAGGCCCTCTGGGAACGGGCTTACCACAACTGGGCAAGAGTCGTGTCCTGTGGGCATACACCGGGTTGCCCATACACCTGTGGGCATACCCCTACTGGCTAGGGGTCCTGAGGAAGGGGCCCCGGGGGCCAGGGTTCCAGGCAGCTCCTCTCCAGGTCTGCATGAAGCCTTGGTTCTTTGGGGACCTGCTCTGTGTGTGAGCAATCGTACTCTTTAGATCTCTGAGTGTGGCTAAAGCCATGTGGGGCTGGCAGGCAAATGAGGCAATGGAGGATAATAAAGGGAGGACCGCTCTGCCCTGCACCGTCCCCTTGGCCCCAGCCCTCTCCCCTCCCCTAGGAGGGGCCTCAGGCCCCAGGAGCAGCTTCTTTACACTGTGACTGTGTGCATGAGGGGTGTTAATGATTCATACAAATCTGCAAGTTAAATGCTCTGTCAAAAATAGAAATGCAATTGTCTACAATAAAATTAAAAACACCAAGTTCCTAAATCCAAAGGCTGCTATTGACAGAGTTTTCTGTCTGAAGGAACAAACCTCTCACTGTGTTGGGAGGGGAAAAAAATTATCTGTGTTGGTTTCCTCCCCGCCGCCCTCTTCAATCAGCAGCCTCCATCAGTCTCCAGTCTCTCTAGAGAGGACTTTACAGGTACAGGTCTGCCTGTGGCCTGTTCTCCCCCTACCGCATCCTGATCTGACCTCACTGCCTGCTGCTGGGTCTCTGGGGACCCAGCCTGTGAGTGATGGGATTCTGGAAGTTGGCTGGAGATGAGAGGGCCTTTACAGAGAGTGGTTCAGGGTGGGAGAAACGGGCAGGTGTGGGAGAGTCCGGAGCCACTTCGTTCTCCTCAGAAGAGATAGAGACACACGGGCACCAAGAGTTTGGATTCAGGAGTCAAGACACCTGCATTGCGGCTCCACCTCCCTCTTCTCCAGCTGTGTGGCCTTGGCCAGGTCACTTAGCCACTCTGGGCCTCAGCTGCCTCATCTGAGAAAGGAAGGTATTAACAGACCAGTGGTATTCAAGCCTCTTAAAGCTGGGAGGTCCTGTTTTTATGTGAAATCTTACCTAGGACCTCTTAGTAGATTAAAATGGAGATGTGGGGGTGTGTGGGTCCCAGAGCCCCAGTTATTAGGCTACTTGCGCCCACCTTTACCTCCAAGAAACTCTCGGGTTCTGTGAAACACAGAAGAAAATCCTATAGTCTGGATTGATTTTTTCCAAATGCAGACCTGAAGACAGGGTCGGCTGCTTCAGAATCATCAGGGGAGCTTATTAAAAAAAGAGAGAGAGAGAGATCCCAGGCCCAGGACGGTCTACAGTGGAGTCTGGGAATCTCTATTAACCCCACCCCACCCCCATCCACTGCAACTCTGGTGCGCAGCCAGGTTGGGACAAGGCTGGACCATATGATCCCCCAGGTTTTCCCCTGCTCTAAAGAACTCTGGCCAATCTGCCTGCGTCACAGGCCCTGTGGCCGTTCCTCCTGCTGCTCCCCCGCCGCGACCTTGCGTTCACAGCCTCCCGAAATATCCTGCTCCTGCTCCACAGCCCCGTCCCTTCCTGGCTGCACAAAGCCCCGGCCCCAGGGGAGGCAGCCGACTGTGTCCCTGAGCTTCCCTGAAACGGGAAGGTCAGCCTCGGTGACTTGCTGCTTCTGAGGGGCTTGGGATTGTGGAGGGTGGGGACACTGACAGGGGGAACAGGCTGGCATAAGGGAGGCTGTGCTTGCCTGTGGCATCCAGGGACATAGACAATGAGCAGGAGAGCATTTCAGTGTTTGCAGGGCACCTGGGGCCTGCACTGCCCTCATCTGAGCCTTCTGCCAACATGCCGCTCTGAAGCGCGGGGCTGACCATTTTTATGCCAGTTGGTTTTCGTTTTGGCCCCGCCACATGGTGTATGGGATCTTAGTTTCCCGACCAGGGATCAGACCCTCCCTCCCTGAAGTGGAAGTGTGGAGTTTTAACCACTGGTCCACCAGGGAAGCCCCTGATTTTATCCCTGATTTAGGGAAGCAGAGACTAGAATGATCGAGGGCTTTTTTTTTCAGGGCTAACACTATGTGAAGTCTGGATTCAGGCCTGTGATTTGATAAATCCCATCCCTCTTTCCCCAGACAAGAGACCTAGACTGGTGGAGGCTACCTCAGAATCACCTGGAGCCCACGTTAAGATACAGATCCCGGGGCCCACAGAATCAGAATATCTGTGTGCATCTGTGAGTATAGGGGTTGGAGGCTGGGAATCTGAAGTTCTATAAAGGCAGGGGGGCCATGCCTGCTCTCTCCCTTCCCCTGCACCACCTCCATCCTTACACCAGGGCCTTTTCACCACATCTCAGAGCCATGGCAGCTCAAATGAGCATGCTAAAAGACAGAGACAACTTATCAGAAGAATTCAACTCCTTCGCACACAAGGGACCACAGGTTTAGAAAGGTTAGGGAACTTGCTTCAGATCACACAGCATTTAGATATGAGCCCCGGCAGTCAAAGCTGTGTCCATGGCCCCCCGGCAGTGTCTAATGATCCCCATGACCATAAAGAGGATGGAGGCTATTCAGGATGGGAGAGGAATTTAGCTCTCCAGGGTGCATGTGAACGAGGGATGCTCAGACCTCTTACAGAGCCCCACCCCGATTCTGCAGGTCCACCTACCGTCCAGCCTGGAGGGCAGGCACACTCGCCAGTGATGTGGTGGCAGGTACCCCCGTTCTGGCAGGGGCAGCGCAGCTCACAGTGAGCCCCATGGCTCCCAGGCGGGCAAAGCTCCTCGCAGCTGCATAGAGAAGCAGAGGTGTGAGAGGCAGCAGCATGCAAAGCCAGTCCCAAGACTCCTGGGCTCTCTAGAAGTTAGTGAGTTCCTGGTCAGGATGAACTATACAAGGCACAAGGCCAGGAGGGGAAAGAGGGACTCAGACAGTGTCCTTGGAGGCTGTGTGCTTGGGTCAGTATGGGGGATGACTTAAGGGCTTTCGGTATAAAGAAGAGGGCTCTTCTGGGGTGGGAAAGCAGAGGAAATCTTCCTTAAGAGGGAGGCATTTTACTTGAGTCTTAAAGGTAAAGTTAGTTTCACTGGGAGAAGGGGAGGAAGGCCAAGCCAGGCAGAAGGAACAGCACAAGCAAAGGCCATGAGATGTAGCCATGAGAATCTGCCTAGATTCTGAAAGAGAGAATGTGGGCAGGCTTCCACTCCCTTCCAGGCTCTGGAAGGCTCTCAGCACCCCCATAAGCTTCTCTAGAAGGACTGGGCACTGCCGAGATGCAGGGGAGGGTCTGCCTGTGGTCTTGGTCTTGGGCCTTAGCTCAATGCCTTGGCCCTGGAGCTGGTCAGACATGCGGGCAGGAGGCACCCTCCATCAGAGATGTATCTGTGGCCAGATTGCTTGGGTGCTCCCACAGGATCTAAGGCTGTTGAGGTGGCCACTGAGCCTTTGATAGGGTGGTGAGGAGAACGTCAATCTTGCCTCTGAGGGGTCACAACTATCCTGTCCATGCAGACTCCCTCTCCTGAAAACTGGATGAGGGGAAAAGGCAGGGGAAGAGGACCAGGCACAGTAATCTCCCCAAATCTAAGCATGATATCTGCCCAGGGCCCTCACCCACTCTGTCTCAAATGGCCTAGAAGGTTCAGTAATGGCACTTGGATTATGATCAGAAGAGAATTCCAAGCCAAAATCTGGAGCCCAGATCAGGAAGGGTCTCCTAGAAGAAGGTTTAGCCAGCTGTTCCCACCATGAGAGCATCCATCCACGAGTCCTCCAAGCCAGTTCCAGGCACCCTGGGCCCTGGACAGCAGGGATCTGAGACCTGTGTGGGTGAGGCCTGGGAGTTCAGCCTCTGCAGGACTTGGGGCCAGAGTGCAGATTTTACAGCCAGAGCTTTCTTGATCCTTCATGTGTTTCCCCGTCTTACCCTCCCAGCCACCCCTTTGCATGTGTCCCGCCTGGGCTTTACTCACTAGACACCGGTGTAGCCGGGTGCGCAGAGGCACTCGCCCGTTTGGGGGTCGCAGCTGGCGCCGTGGCGGCACTGGCACAGCAGCTGGCAGCCCTTGCCATGGGTGCCTGGCGCGCAGAGCTCCTCACAGCGCCAGCCTCGGAAGCCAGCAGCACACACGCAGGCGCCTGTGATGGGGTTGCACAGGGCCCCATTCTGGCACTGGCACCGGTTGCTGCAATGGGGGCCCCAGTGGTCGCTATCACAGCCTGTAAGAGAGGAGTGGGTCAGGGCAGAAGGATCCCCGTGGATTCTCCTGGATAGGGGCTGGGACCAGCCTTCCCATCTCTGCATCAATCTTCCCTGGACAAGAGGCAGCAAGGGGGTTCTGGTGGGAGCGTTCACCAATAACCTCCATCAGCTGGTCATCAACCTCTACCCCCATCCCCTAAAGAATCAAACAAGCTCAGAAGCTTCTTTTCTCAATGCATCTCTTAGTCAGGGTCATTCCAATCCAGCCAAGACTGGTCAATCCAGTCTCCCAAACCCTTCTTCTGTACTGGAACTCTGAAACCATAAGCTATTTAACCTTTGCCAAACTCTACTTGGTTGGCTCTCTCCTCCTCTCAGCCAGGCCTTTTCTCTTCCAGTCTGCCTCCGCTCTTCTCTGTGACTCTACTCCCCTTCTTGGTGCTGTCCCAGCCCAGCTCCCATCTCTCTCTTTCCATCTCTTCCTGAAACATTACTTTGTCTCACGGCTTGCATCTCACTTTCTGTGAACAGGTCTCCACACTCCCTGCCCCTCCCTGGGCTCCACTCCCCGTCACCCTTCCCATCTCCCTTGCACACTGCGTCTCCCTACCAGTAATGCTGACACCCCCTGTTTCCTTCATCTTCAGTTCAATCTCATTATTTTCTAAGCAGCTAACTTCAGAAGGGGCAGGAACAAGAAATGTTTCCCTGGGAGGTGACAGACAGCCTTGAAGATCTTTATGTGTAATTAAACGTTTCACAGAGTGATAGCTGAGCCAGCTTTGCAGAAATTCATACTCTGTGGCTGTGGAGAGGGGCTGAATGGCAGTCTTCAGGTAGGCTGCCAAGCCTGCTACCACTTCCTAGCCTGACCCTCACCTGACGCATACAAGACACACAACAAGATGTCCTCAACTCTAACCTCATTCTCTCAAATCCTGGAGTAGGGGTGCATGTGGAGTTGAGGCAAGGACAGGCATAAATAATGTACTAGGAGATGTTCAGTGGAGAAAAACACTGCTCCCAGCTAAGGAATCAGGCAACTTCCTAGAAGAGACGGCACCTGAAGTGAACCATAAAAGATGTCTCACTTGTCTATCAGAGTGACCAAAATGTCCTGTGTTACCATGGAAAATCCCTCATTCTGAGAAATCTCTCAGTGCCGGGCAAACTGGAATGGCTAGAGTCCCTACTGCCTAAAGATAAGGAGATGGTTAATGGACCTTTGTGCTCCAGTGATTCTAGGGTTTAGACACTCAGAAAGAAAAGGGGGCAGGCAAATGGGATTGGGGAAGGTGTCCCAGGGGCAGGCTCAGTATGAGCAAACAGACAGTGGTACCCAAGTGTTGGATACAGACAAAAGCACAAGGTTCCAGTGAAGCCAATGAGTACACGGGCTCTTTGGGAACCACAAGGGTGATGGAGAATCACTTTAGCAGCCCCACCAATCCTCCTGCATTACCTCCCACTTGCTAACCAAAGTCAAGTGGTCAGAGTCATGGAAACTGTCCATCACTTTAGTAGATGGAACCACCTCGGCCTGGAATCCCAGTCACCCTATCTTGCCTCATCCCTTTTTCATTTTGCCCCCAATACACATACAAGCTGAGCTGCCAAATTCTGAGTAGGCCTCACTCTGCATTTTCCACTTGGTACTACAGTGAGTGAGGCAAAAACCAAGTCCAATAGCCAAAGCAGTCTTGAGAAAGAAGAAAGCATAACACTTTCTAATTTCAAGCAAAGCTATAGTAACACAGATAGTATGACACTGGTGTAAAGACAGAAAAAGAGCCCAGAAGAAACCCATGCAGACATAGTCAGTTAACTCACAACAAAGGGGCCAAGAATATACAGTGGGGAAAGGGCAGTCTCCTCAATACATGGTGTTGAAAAAACTGGACAGCCACACCCAAAAGAATGAAACTGGACCTCTATCTTACACCATATGTACAAATCAACTCAAAATGGATTAGAGACTTGAATGTAGGACCAGAACCAGAGAACTCCTAAAGACAGCATAGGTAATAATCTCCTTGGTATTGGTCTCAGCAATGATTTTTTGGAGTTGACACTAAAAGCAAAGGCAACTGGAGCAAAATCAACAAGTGGAACTACATTAAACTATAAAGCTTCTATGCAGCAAAGGAAACCAACACAGTGAAAAGGCAAACTACCAATGGGAGAAAACATTTGCAAATTACATATCTGATAAGGGGTTAACATCTGAAATATATAAAGAACTTTTACAACTAAGTGGCAAAATAAATAAAACTCAACCCCAAGCAATCTGATTAAAAAAATGGAGAGAGGATCTGAATAAACATTTTTACAAAGAAAACATGCAGATGACCAACAGGTACTTGAATAGGTGCTCGTAATTATCAGGGAAATGCAAATCAAAACTACACTAAGATATTACTTCACACCTGGTAGGTTAGCTACTATCCAAAAGATAAGAAATAGCAAGTGTTTGCAAAGATGTGGAGAAAAAGAAACTTTTGCGCATTGCTGGTGGAATGTAAGCTGGTACAGCCACTATAGAAGACGGTATGGAGGTTGCCCAAAAACTCAAAAATAGAACTACCATACAATCCAGCAATTCTACTCCTGGGTATGTATCTGAAAGAAATGAAAACACTAACTTGAAAAGATGTCTGCACCCCCATGATCATTGCAGCGTTCTTCACACAAGCCAAGATACAGAAGCAACCTAGATGTTCATCAATGGATGAATGGATAAAGAAAATGTGTATACACACACACACACACATACACACACACATATGTGTACACCCACACACATACGGAACAATATTATTCAGCCACAAAAAAGAAGGAAATCTTGCTATTTGTGACAATGTGTGTAGACGTTGAGGGCATTATGCTAAGTGAAATAAGTCAGACAGAGAAAGACAAATACCATACACTCTCACTTATCTGTGGAGTCTAAAAAGCAATGAACAAAAATAGAGCTCATAGATACAGAGAACAGTTTGGTGGTTGTCAAAGGTAAGTAGCAGGTGAAAGGGGCAAGGTAGTCAAAAGGTACCAACTTCCAGTTGTAAGATAAGTAAGTTCATGGGATGTAGCATACAGCATGGTGACTATAGTTAATAATTTTGCATTGTATATTTGAGAGTTGCTAAAAGAGAAGATCTTGAAAGTTCCTATCAAAAGAAAAAAATTTATAACTACATGCGATGTTAACTACGCCTACAGTGGTGATTATTTCACAATATATTCAAACGTCGAATCATTCTGCTGTGACCTGAAACTAATATAAAGGTATATGTCAGTTATATCTCAATAAAAAACCGAGTACAGTTATCATTACGAGCTGCACTCACACTGTAAGAGGCGCACAGGACAGAGAGTTGGGGAGCACGCAGCAGTCGTGTGTCTCCCGCGTCACCTTCTCTCTGGAACATCTACTCAGTGAATGGAAAGACTAGCAGAATTACCTAGTGTATCATTTCTCTATCTCTTTTTGTTGCCAAGCACATATAGCTAAATTTGCATGAGTTTAACATACACATGATGTGATTCCATTGTAGTAATAATAACCACATTTTAAATGCTCACTTGTGACACTTAAAACGGTGTGAATTAGATTTTATTATTTCTCCATCTTACAGATGAGGAAATAAAGGGTCAGGGAAATTATGTGATTGCCCGAGGTTATAGTCAAGGGTAGGCCAGGTCACTGCCCTCATACCTTGGCTCTGTATTGGACTGCTGGAGTCCAGAGCCAGCGAGTCCTTGGTGCATCCCAGGGCAGACTTATCAGACATGTCACTTATCAGAGGAGACCTCCACTCACTGTGTCACAACCAAAACCCAGTAAGAAGTAAAACTGTGCCTCTGATGAGGGATCTGGGTATCGTCATGAAGACCATGAACTAGCACTTGAGTGCTTTCATTCTTTTACTTGTTCATTCAACCAATATTCACCAAACACCTACTAGGGTCAGAAAGTGTCCCACCCTCTTGGAGTTACAATCGAGTGGGGACACAGTCTCGGGAGCAGCATTTATTGAAAGTGTCATGATAAGGGCAGTTCAGGGCATTAGAGAAGAACATGGAAACGCAATTCCATTAAGCCTGATCTGGGTTCTCAGATCACAGATTGGGGTGTGTGAGTGTGTGTGTGCATGCATATATGCTGTATTTATATGTGTGTATGTATGTTTTATGTGGCTCCAAAGAATAAAAAAAAAAGAAGCAAGAGCTCTATTGACAGTAGAAGCCCATGAAATAAACAGAAAATATCTGTAGACTGACAAAGCAAAGTAACTCGGAGTCACTACATAAGAGCGAATAACCCCTCACGTCCAAATTGACAGGAAGTAGTTCCATTCAATTTAGAATATTCTGATTAAGGAGGCAGGGAAGTGTGTAATCCATTCCATAGACATTCCCTCCAGAGTGATTAAGTGGAAAAAAAAAAGTTAAGGTTCACAGGGATAAGCTTCAGTTATCTTAGAAAATCTACTTAAAAACACCTCATTCCCTACAATGACAGAGAAATGAGGCAGTAAGTCAATTATCTACCCTGTTGAAGGTGAATAAAAACTATCATCATTAAAATTACAACAGGACTTCGCATTCTTTCACAGACAATCGCAAACTCTTTCCAATTTGGCCTTGGAATGTCACCCCCTCACCGACTGTTTTTCTGTTTCGGTCACAGATGCTCCTTCCTAATTATATTTGGCTTTGGGTGAATTTTTCAAGTGGGTGTATCTTCTCTGGACAGTGAGTGAGGGCTGAGGGGCGCCCGAAAGTCTGTGGCCTGGCTTGTTCTGTTCCTTTAGTCTGGCCAACTCTTGCCCTTCTTAGCCTGCACCTCCCCAGCTGACCCCTCTGTGCTGTGGGGCCCAGGTCTAGGTGCTCCCCCGCCCCCACAAGGGGAGGGGCTACATCTCTCTCTCAACCTCTGACCTTCAGCACAGACATACTTTCAAATTTCTAACAACACTTGAAGGAGCAGCGAATACATGCCAGGCCATAAGATAAACGCATAAAGTAAAATTTCTCAGTTCTCAAAACAGGAGACTTCCCTGATGGTCCAGTGGTTAAGACTTTCTTGCAAAGCTGGGGACGCAGGTTTGATCCCTGATTGGAGAACTAAGATCCTACATTGCTGAGGAGCAGCTAAGCCCCAACTACTGAGCCCACACGCTCTGGAACCCATGTGCCACAACTAGAGAGTCTGCACTGCAGTGAAGATCCCGCATGTCGAACCTAAGACCCAACACAGTCAAATGAATAAATAAACATAGAAGAAGAACAGGAGCCTACAAATCAGTAAAATAACATTCAAAATATTCTCACAATCCCTTTATAGCTGGTGCTATTCATAGCCCCATTTTGCAGATTAGGAAACAGAGGCCAGGAAGGTGAACAATCTTGTTCAAGGTCACAAAGCTGGGGAGTGACTAGGTGTCTGAGCTCTAACCCCTGCTGTCCTGCTGGGCATGGCCTGGTGTTGATGGAAGAGGGGACGTGGGATGTCGGTGGCCAGCCTGGGCTTAGATGACCACCATGGATGACTCACAGGAAGATGTGAGAACAGAGGCTTATTTTCCACAAGGGTCTTATCCAGGAACTGGTTCAGGTGGGAGTGGTGGTCATAAGGCCCAGGTTTCTCATGACTGGCCCTATTTCCTGTAATTTTATCCTCTTCAGATGATTTATTTCTTCTGCACTGTTTCTATTGTCATATAACATGTATAACATACATTTAGCCATTTGAATCATTTTTAAATGTACAGTCAATTCAGTGGCATTAATGACACTCATGGTGTTAAGCAGCTATCACCGCTATTTCCAAAACTTTGCCATCACCCTCAACTGGAACTCTGGAACCATGAAGCAATAACTCCACATCCCCTCCTCCCATCTGGCAACTTCTAATCTACCTTCTGCCTCTATGAATTTGCTTCAACTAGATATTTCACATAAATGGAATCATACAAAATTAGTCCTTTGTGTCTGGTGTCTATCATTGAGCATACCGTTTTCAAGGTTGTTCCACAGTGTAGCCTGCACCTGTATTTCATTCCTTTTTATGACTGAATAGTACTCTACTATTCTACTATCTGCCACGTTTTGTTTATCCATGCATCTATTGAGGGACACGTGGGTTCTTTTCACTGTTTGGCTATTGTCAATAATGACGCTATGAACATGGGTGTCTCAAGGACCTTCTTAGATAATAAGTCCCTACAACTGAGCGACTGAACTGAACTGAACTGAAAGATCACTTATTAAAGGCACAGTTTGCTATGTTTTTATGCCTTTATTAACTTTATTAACTTATATGCAGAGTACATCATGAGAAACGCTGGACTGGAAGAAGCACAAGCTGGAATCAAGATTGCCGGGAGAACTATCAATAACCTCAGATATGCAGATGACACCACCCTTATGGCAGAAAGTGAAGAGGAACTAAAGAGCCTCTTGATGAAAGTGAAAGAGGAGAGTGAAAAAGTTGGCATAAAGCTCAACATTCAGAAAACAAAGATCATGGCACCCGGTCCCATCACTTCATGGGAAATAGATAGGGAAACAGTGGAAACAGTGTCAGAATTTATTTTTGGGGGCTCCAAAATCACTGCAGATGGTGACTGCAGCCATGGAATTAAAAGACGCTTACTCCTTGGAAGGAAAGTTATGACCAACCTAGATAGCATATTCAAAAGCAGAGACGTTGCTTTGCCAACAAAGGTCCATCTAGTCAAGGCTATGGTTTTTCCTGTGGTCATGTATGGACGTGAGAGTTGGACTGTGAAGAAGGCTGAGTGCCGAAGAATTGATGCTTTTGAACTGTGGTGTTGGAGAAGACTCTTGAGAGTCCCTTGGACTGCAAGGAGATCCAACCAGTCCATTCTGAAGGAGATCAGCCCTGGGATTTCTTTGGAGGGAATGATGCTGAAGCTGAAACTCCAGTACTTTGGCCACCTCACGCGAAGAGTTTACTCATTGGAAAAGACTCTGATGCTGGGAGGGTTTGGGGGCAGGAGGAGAAGGGGACGACAGAGGATGAGATGGCTGGATGGCATCACTGACTCGATGGACATGAGTCTGAGTGAACTCCGGGATAGTGATGGACAGGGAGGTCTGGCATGCTGCGATTCATGGGGTCACAAAGAGTCGGACATGACTGAGCGACTGAACTGAACTGAACTATGCCTTTATTGTCTTTCTCTATTAGGAACAATAACTTGGTTGACCATCACTTTTTTATCACTTCTATATAAGCAGATTTAGGTGTCTCTAATAGCCTTGGGGTCCCTGTGGGTTACAGCCGGGGGAGCTGGGGTGAGTTCTTGTTTGCAGCTCCCCTGTCCCCCACATGCACACACAGTCTCACCCATCATCTGCCCCAGAGCTGGGCACAGGCCATCTGGTTGTGCCAACAAGGGTGCTTGGCCAGCCCTGCTCCAGTGACCCTAGAGCCTCCTCCCAGTCACTCATGTCCTCAGACAGTGCTCCTCTGCCTGGCTGCTTGCCAGCATTACCCTGGAGGTTTTGAAAACATCTCCGGCCTAGGTTTCAGCCCTGGACATTCTGATATAATTATTCTGGAGTGGCAGGGCCCAAGGACAGGGCATTTTAAAAAGCTCAGCAGGTGAGGACTACTGTCTTTAGGGTGATCTGCGTTCTCACGGGTCCTTTCAGGGAGATGCGCAGGAGGATGCTGAGTCTGAGGGGTGGGGGATAGGAGAGATGGATGGTTCCTCCCATTCCAGAGATGGCAATCCTGAGACTTAGCAAGGAGGAGGACTGGCTGCTGATGCAAAGGTCAAGAGGTAGAAAGGAACTTGGAACCCAATGGCTCTGAGCTGCCCTGGCCTGTACCAGAGTCTGGACCAAAGTCCCCATGCACCCTCCTCCTTAGCAGTGAAAGTCAGAGCATATCCCAGGAATGGCCCACGGCCCGAGTCTGCTCCTCTTAGTCCCCATGCCTCCACCCACCCCGAGAAGAAATGGGCGAGCTGCCAGCTCATGGGATTACTCCTGAGTTTACAAAGCGGCAGGCACGAAGACAGAAACAGAGCAGCAGCCATTGGAAACCATTTCAGCTGCTAAATAAAGTCACTTCCCAGTGAGCAAGGCCATTTGTCTACTGACTAGCCCCAATAAAAGCCCCGGCAAATTCTTAAAGGCCAAGCCCGTCTGTTTTTCCAGACCCAAGATGCAGTTTTGAGGGAGCGTTTAAGTGTGGGTTGGAGCCAGCGCTGGACAATCTCAGGCAGACCCTGCTCCTCTCTGGGCCTCTGGGTTCCTATGCGTAAAATGACAGATTTGGACCAGTGGTTCTTGTTCAGAGTGGGTCACCCTCCCCAAGAGGGCACCTGGAGATGGGGGAGGGAGGGATTAGGCTGTCACAAGTGATCAGATCACTGCATAATGAAGAACTACGCCCTCTGTATTTGTTGTTGTTGTTCTTCAGTCGCTCAGTCGTGTCCAACTCTTTGTGATCCCATGGACTGCAGCATGCCAGGTTCCCTGTCTATCACCAACTCCTGAGGTTTGCTCAAACTGATGTCTACTGAGTCAATGATGCCATCCAACCATCTCATACTCTGTCGCCCCCTTCTCCTCCTGCCCTCAGGCTTCCCCAGCATCAAAGTCTTTTCCAGTGAGTTAGCTTTTTGCATCAGGTAGCCAAAATATTGGAACTTTAGCTGCAGCATAAGAAACATCAGTATGGGGTGGGGGAGGGTTGGATTGGGGTTTGGGGTTAGCAAATCAAACTATTGCCTATAGAACAGATAAACATCAAGGTCCTATTATATAGCACAGGGAACTATATTCAATATCCTGTGAGAAACCAGAGTGGAAAAGAAAAAAAAAAAAACACCAGTAGGTATATGCTGGGGTCTCTTCCCCTTCTAGGGTGATTCTATGCTCTGTTGCTCACTGTCCCCATTTGAGAACAGGCCAGAGGGGACAGGGTAAGACGGTATGTTTGCCCTTGTGTGGAAAGGAAAATTCGAGGTGGTTACCCAGGCTCCAAGCCAAGCCATGGCTCTGCTCCCTATCTCTCCACCACTTAAATGGCTGGAATTAAATATTAATAGACTAAGGTGCTGTAGATTAAAACCCAAATCTCCTGACACAGTCTCTAAGCCTAGCAGATGCCTACAGCACAGGATTATAATGATGTACCATTAGCTCTTAGTGATCTGTTTATTACATCTGTTACTCTGTGTTATTTAACCATGCTGTCTACATCTCCTGTTAAGGGAAGGCAGAATCCACCATGGCTGCATGGAATGCAGGCTGCTTCTGCATTTCCATGGGTCCCCAAAGGCCACCGCGGGGAAGGACTAAACACACACAGAGCAAAACCCTAACCCCGTGAGCCTCCTGTTGGACCATCTATATTCTCATAGGGGTTGTTTCACCTAATCCTTTTACTAAACCTGTGCCATTAGTTCATACCTTGCCTTGTTTCAAAGAGGATTTGAGACAAACCATGCTTTTGAACTATGGTGTTGGAGAAGACTCTTGAGAGTCCCTTGGACTGCAAGGAGATCCGACCAGTCCATCCTAAAGGAGATCAGTCCTGGGTGTTCACTGCAAGGACTGATGCTGAAGCTGAAACTCCAGTACTTTGGCCACCTGATGTGAAGAGCTGACTCATTTGAAAAGACCCTGATGCTGGGAAAGATTGAGGGCAGGAGGAGAAGGGGATGACAGAGGATGAGATGGTTGGATGGCATCACTGACTCAATGGACATGGGTTTGGGTGGACTCTGGCAGTTGGTGATGGACAGGGAGGCCTGGTGTGCTGCAGTTCATGGGGTTGCAAAGAGTCGGACACGACTGAGTGACTGAACTGATGTGAGGTGGATTATTATCCCATTTTCAACTAAGAAAATTGAGGCTCAAAGACATGAAATAAGTAAATCAGAGTTTCTCAATCTCAGCATGATTGACATTTGGGGCCAGAAAATTCTTTGTCATGGGAGTGTCCTGTGCATTATAGGATGTTTAATAGCATCCTTGGCCTTCACCCACTGGATGCTGGTAGCAACCCGCCCCCCCCCCCCCCCCCTCCACCGCCTTCCACAACCAAGAATGTCTCCAGATATTGACAAATGTCTCCTTGGGAAAGGTACCCCAAACTCCAAAAGGCAGAGTTCAGAGTCCAAGACTGGTTTTCTTAGCCCCCGGTTTCAGCGGGCATCTAGTGCACCCTCTACAATTTCCAAGTCAGGAAACTGATCAGAGGGGCCAAGTGATTTACCTGTGGTCACAATGGAGAACTAGATTTGAAACTACCTGGCCAGGTTGATCTAAAACTCTTTCCATCCCCCCAAACCAGCTTCAGGGCGATGAGTTAGGCTCATTTATTTGCTTGTCAAACAACATTTGAGCACTCACTATGTTCTAATAGCTGATCTGAGAACTAGACAAGCAAACAGAAACACTGGCCCGTTAGGACTGGGGATGATGGAGGGGTGCTGGGAAGGCCGTTGCTGGGGCAGCTACAACTAGAAAGACTGCCCGTTGTCAGGTCAGAGGGCTTGGGTGCTGGCTGGGTCTTGGGTAACAGGGCAGGAGGAGGGAACGAAGCCAGTAGGTACATCAAAACACCCTGAGCAAAGTCAGTGGCTTTGGCCCATTACCTTCCCCATCTTCATCGCCACAGCTTCCACCACAGCTCCAGGCAACCAACTCCATTTTAACCAGAAATCACACCCTCAGAATATCAGGCAGGTGTGGGGAGACAGCACCCTGCATCTTTCTGTGGATAGATGCTTCTGGAAATCAGCCCTGAACTCCTGCTTCAAGATACTGCCGAGGCTGCCTGGCCTTGCCCTGGTAGGACTCCATTCCTCAGCGTCTGAGGCAATCCCCTGTTAAACTGCACATCATCCCATGTTTGTATAAGGCTGTGTGGGGAGGGTGTGGGTGACATCATGGGGCACTGCCAGCCATTCATACCCCAGTTATCTGTGAACATTCAAGCAGCAATGAGTAGACCCAGGCTCCAGATTAGGAAGGACATATGTGCATGTGTGTTAACCTGCTTTTGGGGAGAGGAGATGGGAAGGTGTGGAAATCAAGTTTATCAACTTCACAGGGATTGTTTCAGACAAAGACTACTGCGATATCGTGTGGTCAGGTAATGTGGAGCAAAACTAGGTGTGAGGCACTTCACAGTGGGTACTTGTTCAGTTTAAACCATGACTCTTCAGCATAGCTATGATTATCCACATCCTCTAGAGGAAGGAATCAAGGTCAAGTGTGGTTAGGCGACTTGCCCATCACCTCGCGGCCAGTGTGGTCTCTGGCCTGTTTCTCAGATGGGGACATTTGAAAACAGGGTCTTGAACAAGAGAGCATTGGACACAAGGGAAGCACAGCAGAACTCATTTACACCTGCGCTGTCCTTATACACAGAGGATATTGAGACCAGAGTGGAAGGGGGATGTCCAGGTCATCAGTGATGGGCTGGGGGGTGAGACCCCAGGCTGGTGAGGTCCCTGGAGCTGAGACTCCCTGCCCTATCTCCCCCTTCTCTCCCAGAACCCACTCTAGAATTCATGCGCCACTCTCCTCTGTCCTCAAAGCCTCTGCCCTGGGCAGCACCCACCTCTGGATAAATGCACCTCGGTGGTCCCAGCACTCGCGCCTCCTGCACTTCAGCAGTGGAGTCAGTGAGGTACAGGGCGGTAAGCTGGGGCTGCCCCAAATGGGCCAGGGGCCGGCCTGAGGTTCCTCGGCTCTGCTCAGAGCCTCCTGCCCCCTTCCCCGTACCAGAGGCTTTTAATGAGGCCCCAGCTCCCAGCTGCCTGGCTCCCTCTGATCTGCCTGCATCACTGCCTTTGAAGCTTCCCAGCCCCAAAGACCATTTATCTCTGCAATTTGCCCAGAAAGTCTCATAAATCATGTCTGCGCACAAAGGAATTACCTTTTTGGAAGGGCCTTTCAAAGGCGGCAAAGACACACAGACCAGCCAGGGGTCCTGCTGCCCAGGCTGGCACCCTCCCCAGCGGGGCCTGCCTTCACCCCCCTTTCAAAGCTCCAGAGCAAACCCCGGGCTGAGGAGCTGGGGGAGAGGTTGGGGATCAAAGGGAATTTGGTGAAGCTCTGTGGGGTGGGAGTGGGACCCCCAGATGTGGGGTCTGAGGAAGGTGAACTTACAGGCCGAGCGGGAAAGGACATTGGAAGGTCATGGGGTACAAGCCTGTCTCCCATGAGGTGTGAACTCATCCCACAGCCTCATCCGCCATTTCCCAGCGTGCCTTTCACTCTGACTTGCTTCACACAGTGAGGTCTGTCTGGTGGGAGAGCCCCTCTCAGGCTGTCATGCGCCTTGGAAGGTACCACCCACCCAGGCCTCGGTGTCTCCCATGGCAGAGAGATAGGATTAGCCTAGATGAGTGGGTGTGAAGCTGCAATCCACAGAGTCCACAGGGTCCTATACCTGGGGCTGGGGCCATGACAGGGGCTCTGGACCTCCCACCTCCACAGCTCCAGAGCTGCTGAGTTTTCCTCTGGGTTCTCACACAGGACAAAGAGTTAAGCAGCTGAATGGAGGCGGGGTGGGAACCCATCTTCTAAGATCTTTTCTGCCTTTAAATGTCTGTTTAATTCCTCTCACAGTCAGAAAGTTCTTCCACTGGTCTAGCTGAGGAATTTCTTGCTGCAATTTAAAGTAGTGCCTTCTCCTTCACCTCACCCAGTGAGTAGCCACTTCCGGCCAGCTCTGCCATGGACACTGAGGAGAGGCAGTCAAAGTGGCACGTGGGGTCTCTGTTCTGATGGAACTTTCGGGCACTGTCCCCACAGGGAATATGTGGAAAGCAGAGAAAGAAGCAGTGAAAGTGGAGGCTGGCTTCCCTAGTGAGGCCAAAGAGCGTTTCTGAACTAAAGCCAGGCTCGCTTGTTCTCTGTTCATGATGGAGGCGGGTATTTCTCATCAGGTGGGCAGAAGGAGGAGGGTGGCGGGGTTGTGTAGAGCTGTTCCTGGGGTTACAAGCACAAGGAGCCAGTTGAGCAAGTTGAGGTGATGAGTTGGGCCAGGGCAGCCTGGAGAGTCATGTGGAGAGTCAGCTGTGGGCCAGGGGCAGGGTGGACCTGGAACCCTCTGCCCAGCCACTCATCCTGAGAGCTGATGTCACACCCCGAGGCCTGACGGAAGGCTGCTCTCACCCGCAGACATAGTGGTGGTCCTGCAGGGCTTACACCATGATTGTTCCCACGTAATGGGTTCACATCCGAGCCATTTTTCCTTTTGGCAAAGGTAGCACCTGGAGCCAACTGGTACACTTGGTGCTCTGGATCAGCTGGGCTGACATTTGCTGAAAACTGTTTAGATGTAAGGTCTAGACTCGGTGGGGCTTCAAAAGGATGGGAGGCCCAGCTGGGCCTCAGGGGCCACAGAGTGACCCAGCTCAGGCACATGGGCAGCAGCTGTGGACCGAGTGAGACAGACTGGGAGCAGTGCTAGCTGGAGGTGAAAGGGCACAGGGAGATTGAGGGGGTGATGGGGGACCTTGGAGGGCCTTAGCGAAGAGAGAGGATTTGGCTTCGGATCTAGAAAGAGGGATAAGATTTCAATAGGTGGGAAAGTAAGCGGAAGACAGTCTGAGTGGTGGGCTGCGAAGGCAGGGAGGGAGAATTCAGAGTGGAGAGCGGCCCTCAGTGGGGGAGGTGGGTACACGCAGCCCGACTGCAGAAGGTCTGGTGAACAGGCTGAGGAGTCTGCTTCACTGAAGGAAGGCTAGATCATGGCTTCTCAAACTATCCTTGGGAAAGGAACAGTTTTGTTTTCCAACCCATCTGAGACTCATGGTCCTACCTGGGCATGACTCCACGGGTCACACCACGTGGGTCTCTCCATGAACCTCTGACACATTCACATAGCTATGTCCTGCTCAGCAGAGGAGTCCACCAACCGTAGGCTTGGCTCTCACAATGCTGTCGAAACGGCTGCAAGTTTCTAAACGTTTACAATCGATGTTTTTACTTATCACTGGCCAGTGACAAGTCCTGGACTTTGGGTCCACAGAAAAGCACCCTGAATGGCACGAGGCTAGAACACAGCTCAGAGGAGGGCTGTGAGCAAACCAAGACAGGTTTATAGGTGGTTTTACTGGAGACCAGGCTGGGCAAGGTTTCTGTCCTCTCTGTCTTTTCTGGGAAGTCCTATGAACTACTGTGCTGCTTAAAAGGCTAGGGGTTTGGGAATGATGACTGTAACCATTAAGAATACTCAATAACTGGTAGGGCAGGGCACCCACTGATCAGAATGGCTGTGTGGTGGTGTTGGCGCTTGCTGGTATGGTCAGGACAGTAGCAGCTAACACAGAGTAAGCCCTGTTATCGATGAACCTCTGTCTGAGTTCTTTATAAGTAGTATCTCATTTAATCCTCCCAACAACCCCCTATCTTTTTGCCTTTTCATACTGTTCATTGGATTCTTGAGGTAAGAATACAGATGTGGTTTGGCATTCCCTTCTCCAGCAGACCACGTTTTGATTGGAAAAGACCCTGATGCCACGAAAGATTAAGAGCAAGAGAAAGGGATGACAGAGGATGAGATGGTTAAATGGAATCACGAACTCAATAGACATGAGTTTGAGCAAACTCCAGGAGATAGTGAATGACAAGGAAGCTTGGCCTGCTGAAGTTCATGGGGTTGCAAAAAGTCAGCAACTGAACAACCAATGACAACCACACCATAATCTCCATTGATAGTTGAGGAAACACGAAGTGATATCATGCCTAAGGAGAGCCTCCACCCTCCTTCCTTTCCTGGCCTCTGGTCCTATCTTGGGGTTATGGACACCAGACTTTCTGTGTGGCCTTAGGCAAATCACCTATCTTCTTTGGCCTTCTATTTCCTCATCATAAAATGAAGGGGCAGCACTAGAGGAGCCCTAAACTTCCCGGCATTTCAGACATGCTGAGATCTCTGAATCACCTGGAGAAACTATCAGAGACAAAGACTCGGTGATGGAGAGAATAGCAAACCCAGAGGAAACAAAGCATTGAATCTTGGGGCACATGTGTGTGCTCTGAATTTCTGCTCACAGGCACCCACTGAATTATAGGCATAAATAGAATTTTGACAATAAAGACAACACATGCAGGTTTGCCTTGCTTTATGCAACTATTCTTTAAAGGCTTTGCACAAATTACTTGTTATTTGGAATAACTCTGCTTATCTGTACACCCTTGACTTTCCAAAGCATCTCTATGCTTTCCAGGTCATCAAAGCAAACATTGGTACTCCCATTACTCAGATGGGCAGGGCCAGAGAAACAAAGCCGCTTGCCCAAGGCCCCGGCCTACTTAAGAGAGTTGAGATTCCACATCTTTAGGCCCTGATCCCATCCACCATTCTCCATGGTGCCACATCCCCAGTGAGGTCACTCAACACAGGACCCACCTATCAGCAGGAAGCCATGTCTCCTTGGTATTTGAGGTTTCCCACTCAATTCCACCTTGCTATTTGTGTCACACGTGTGTCACACATGTCATGGTCCATTTGTCCCTGCATAGGGAGGGACTCTGAGAGCAGCTCCCAGCTGGGCCTGCCAGTCAGAGGACACTCTATTCATCAGCTGGGTGAGGACCTCCAGTTTCCCTGGAGAGAGGAGACCTGAGGGCTGAGTGACAAATGGCCTTCCTGTCTATTGAGAGTTATTATCAAAGGACAGGGACCAGCTGCTCCTGGGATCTGCTGATGAAGTGAAGGAAAGATGCTTCTGCTGCAGTGGTAGGAGGTCTGGTCAGCTGTCCATTTGTTCACTCACTTCATAAGGCTTTATTGAGTGCCTACTGAGTGCCAGGCACTGTGGATCAAGCGGGGAATAAAACATCCAGGGTCCCTTCAAGGAGCTTATAGTCCAGGAGAGGAGACAGACAAGAAACAGTAAAGGGACTTCCCTGGTGCCCAGTGGTTAGGAATCCACCTGCCAGTGCAGGGGACGCGGGTTCCACTCCTGGCCTGGAAACATTCCACATGTTGCAGAGCAACGGAGCTTGCGCGCCATGCGGCTACGGAGCCTGCGCGCCACGCAACTACTGACCCTGCGTGCTACAGCCTGTGAGCCACAGCAAGAGGAGCCGCTGCAAAGAGAGGCCCATGCACCACAGCTAAAGTAGCCCCTGCTTGCCACAACGAGAGAAAGCCATGTCAGCAACGAAGACCTAGCACAGCCAAAAGTAAGTAAATAAATAAAAATTAAAAAAGAATACATTGTGTAACATAGTGAATATGCTGCTGCTGCTGCTAAGTCGCATCAGTTGTGTCTGACTCTGTGCGACCCCATAGACGGCGGCCCACCAGGCTCCGCCATCCCTGGGATTCTCCAGGCAAGAACACTGGAGTGAGTTGCCATTTCCTTCTCCAATGCATGAAAGTGAGAAGTGAAAGTGAAGTCGCTCAGTCGTGTCCGACTCTTAGGGACCCCAAGGACTGCAGCCTACCAGGCTCCTCTGTCCATGGGATTTTCCAGGCAAGAGTACTGGAGTGGGGTGCCATTGCCTTCTCCAATAGTGAATATGCTGCTGCTGCTGCTGCTAAGTCGCTTCAGTCGTGTCCGACTCTGTGCGACCCCATAGACAGTAGCCCACCAGGCTCCCCCATCCCTGGGACTCTCCAGGCAAGAACACTGGAGTGGGTTGCCATTGCCTTCTCCAATGCATGAAAGTGAAAAGTGAAAGGGAAGTCTCTCAATCGTGTCCAACTCTTAGCGACCCCATGGACTGTAGCCCACCAGACTTCTCCATCCATGGGATTTTCCAGGCAAGAGTACTGGAGTGAGGTGCCATTGCCTTCTATAGCCAATATTAAAAAAAAAAAAAAAGTAAAGGCCTCTATTTTGGCCTTTATTCAAACAGCACCTCCTGAGGGCCTTCATGGACCATCCTTTCCAAGTTCTCTCTTCCATCCCCCTGGCTTTATTTTTCCTTTCATGAACTTATTCTATCTGATGTTATATTATAACTGTACCATACACTTATTTTCACCTTTTTGTTTTTTGTCAGGGACTCCGCTAGAATGTCAGCTCCCCGAGGAGTTATTTCCTTCACTACTGTGTCCCCAGCACCTAGGACAGCATCCGGCACACAACAGATGCTCAATAAACACTTGCTCAACAAGTGACTCCATTAACAAGGATCACAAGCTGCAACAAGGGTATGGAGGTGCAAATAGCAGCTTGATGGTAAATGAATATAGGGGTTCAATTGAGAGGTCAAGGAAGGCCCCTCAGGGGAGGTGACGTGTATGATGAGAGCTGAAGGATGAGAAGAAGGCAGTCGTGGTGACAGTAAGAGCCTTCGGGGTAGAAGTAATAGCTGGGCAAATGTCCTGAGGTGGGGAAAGGTTGGCAGACCTTGAAGGGGGTGGCCTGGCTGGTAAGTTCTGAGAGAAGTGAGGGAGGGACTCCGTGAGGCAGACGGGCCAGATATGCCTGTGACGGGAGCTGGGGTTTTCTCTCAAGAGCAATGGGAAGCTCTTGGAGGGTTCAGCAGGACTCTGTGGAAGCAGGCAAGCAGGACTCCCTGTGGGCAGGACTTCCAACCCTGAGCCAGGAGGGACATGGTCCCTCTATGCAGCCCAACCCTGCGTCAGCCAGGACCTTCTGGTTTAGGAGGACGTGGGTGGATGGGGTGAACACGAGCCCCCTTCTGCCTGGTGCCTCTGAGAGGCTCCCCTCATCATCCCACCAGGCAGGAGATAGATGGGCATGAATGGGGAGAAGCACCAGTTGGGGCAGCTCCATGCTTGAGCATCTGGGTGACTCAGAAAATGTGCTAACAGTGCACACAGGCTGAGATCTCACAGATTATGTGCCCACCTCCAGGGGACTAAATATAGTCCCCTTATTGTTATTTATGTCTCTGGGCATCAAGCAATGACTCCTGAAGACTGTCTCACCCATCCCTAAATGTGAGTGCTGCATTTGCCAGAAGTCGGAGAGGTGAGAGTCCTGTTACAAGGTGGTGGGTACCCCCGTGCAGCTGAGAGCCATGAGGAGGAGTCTCGGGGCTGCAGGGAAGGCCAGGGCCTCTCTGGGAGCTGATTTCCAAGTCAGTCGACTGGTGAGAAACAGCAGCTCACAAGCAAACGGAACGCAGTTAATGACCCTTGAATTTCTGATGACCACGGGTGTGGCCTGCAGTGGGCAGTGGCAGGTGGCTTCATTAAGTGGGATATTTACACTTGAAGCTTCTGGGACATCCTTTGAGCCCACAGGGGCCTGGGATTTTAGAGGGAATCTAATGAGCTGAACTTAGCAAAAGTGGCCTGGGCCTCAGTATCCCTCATTCTATCCGGTGGAGGGCAGCTCAGCCTACTCTGGAGAACCTCTCCTTGTCCTTCACGTGGGATTCACTCTTAAAGCCCTGCAGACCCTGCCCAGGAAACTTCTCCATCTCTCGAAACCCTCCCATCCATTAAGACTCAGATTTAAATGCCTCTCCCTTAGGGAAGCTTTTAGGAACCCTCCTTCTCCCCATTCACTCTAAAGTCATTGTGCCTACCGCTGTTTGCCTTGTTTGAAGTGGGTGCTTACCCATCAGGCCTCAGAGCTTTGGAATCACACAGACCTGGGTGCAAATCCCAGTTCTGCTTCTTACCACCTGTGTGACCCTGGGCAAGCTGAATTGTCCTTTGAGACTTAGCTTCCTTACCTCACCTGTACAATAGGTCTTACAGGCCGGAGAGAGTTGGGGTCAGTGTACGGTGTAAAAGTACCTCACTTAACGACTTGCAAGTAGAAGGTGCTCAGTACTATGTGACAAACCCTCCCGGAAAGTGTGGAGATGAATGAATGAATAAACAAAGTCACTGATCCAGGTATCATGCAAGGGTAAACTCACAGGGAGCTGAGTTGGATTGATAATAGGTCATTATCATCGTCACCTGGCTTGTCCTCAACTCCACCTTCAGGGAGGGATTTAGTCTGTGCTTCCGCGGATGCAGACCCTAAGGTGACTCTGTGGCGAGGGGAAAAGAAGGAAGACGCAGCGCAGCAGGTGTTAATCCACCTGGACTTCTGGGAGATAACCAAGCACATGGAGTGGAGTTATCCCAACCGAGGGGCGAGACAGCCAGGGCATTTCTCCATTAACCCCTTGCTCTTTGCCCTGGTGGAGGACGGCAGGGTGGGTATTCTCTCTGCCCCACGTCCCACTGGCTCCATGGATCGTGCCTGTGGCAGAGCTGCAGCTGTTTGTCACCGTAGTCTTTGCTGTGTTGCCATGCGTGGCCTGGGGAAGTGAGGGCATCTCTGTTAGGCCCCAAGTCCA
Source organism: Bos indicus (assembly GCF_029378745.1). Classification (NCBI taxonomy): domain Eukaryota; kingdom Metazoa; phylum Chordata; class Mammalia; order Artiodactyla; family Bovidae; genus Bos; species Bos indicus. The sequence continues at coordinate 12,886,221 of NC_091769.1, forward strand.
CTTTGTTCCCCACTGTACATGCAATGACTGGCCCGCTGTCTGCTGCGTGTTGGAAGCCCCATATTACTGTATTTGATTCAGTGAGCAAACCAACAAATCGATGTAAGAAATGGTTCAGGACCTGGGGATAAAAAGATGACATGGCTCCTGCCCTCAGTCCTCATGACCGGGGGTTGGGATGGGAGGGGGCGGTAGTCACAATGACACATAAAAAAGACAAAAGAGAAGTCTCTCTATAGGTCAAGGAGCTAATGGCCAGGGAGAAGTGGTGGCACTCTGTGAACTTCAGGTACACACAGAAGGTGTGGCCCCCAGGGCGGGGAAGACTTCAGGGAGGAGATGGGACTCCGTAGGCCTCAAAGAAGAATGGACTTAGGCATAAGGGAGAGTGGTGGAGGAGGCTGGAGACAGCAGCATGAGCAAAGGCCTGGAGGCAGGAATGTCATCATGGGCTGTAGGGAGACAATTGGTAGGAGGGTCTCTTTGGAGCATCTCTACCTTCTTTAGAGTTGGGCAGTGGGGACAGAAGTTTGGTCTCAGATAGCTCACTAGGCGGAGAAGGCAATGGCACCCCACTCCAGTACTCTTGCCTGGAAAATCCCATGGATGGAGGAGCCTGGTGGGCCGCAGTCCATGGGGTTGCTAAGAGTTGGACATGACTGAGCAACTTCGCTTTCACTTTTCACTTTCCTGCATTGGAGAAAGCAGTGGCAACCCACTCCAGTGTTCTTGCCTGGAGAATCTCAGGGATGGGGGAGCCTCGTGGGCTGCCATCTATGGGGTTGCACAGAGTCGGACACGAGTGAAGCGACTTAACAGCAGCAGCAGCAGCTCACTAGGAGGGGCTTCCCTGTAGCTCAGCTGGTAAAGAATCCACCTGCAATGCCAGAGACCTGGGTTCAATCCCTAGGTTGGGAAGATCCCCTGAGGAGGGCATGGCAACCCACTCCAGTATTCTTGCTTGGAGAATCCCATGGACAGAGGAGCCTGGCAGGCTACAGTCCATGGGGTTGCAGAGTCGGACACGACTGAGCGACTAAGCACAGCACAGCTCACTAGGGAAGGGATCTTGGGCGTGGCTTGGAAGAATCAGGGTTGGAGCAGCCTCCAGGCAGTGTGTACCTCTGACTATGCATACGAGAGGCTCGTCCAGGGCTGCTGGGAGGGCTGGATTCCCCACATTCATCCATGCACTCCCCCCTCCATAAAAGTCCCTCTATGTCAGCTTTATGCAGTGCACAGCCTGAACACCTGTACCTAACAGCCCTGCCTGGCTGGTATAAGGGAGGAGAAGGGCTTAGAAACTGAAGGAGAGGGGACACTTCCCCAGGCTGGAATGATTGCGACTCTACCCCAGAATCCAGTACAGGATGCTGTTCTTCGTCACCAAGCATCAGATTCCCTGGCAGCTGAAGGACCACAAAGGTGACCCTCATCTGTAGCTCAGCCTCCCCAGAGAGGACGGGGGACTTAGCAGGTGCTTCCTCTGATGTTCCCCCATTTCTATCTGTCTCCATTGCCATCTCTACCGCCTCCCTCCCCACTCCCTTTCCTCTGCTCTACCCATCTTTCCCTTCCATCCCCCTCCCCCAGTGACTGGGAGCCAAAGGGGTTGGAGTGGGAGGCGTAGGTGAGCTGAATCCCAGGATGTGCTGGGAGCTGTGTGGGAGGGTGATCGGGAGGCCCTCTGAACTGGATGTTTGAACCAGAGGGGTCCCAGTGGGCCTCCCCAGTTTGTGTGGTTTTCTTTTCTTTTCCCTTTAAAGCATTTCACTTTGAAAGGAAGCCAGGCCCAAGTGAAGAGAGTGGGGGTAAACTCAGGCACACAATCAAAATGCCTTTGAACCTGGGCTGAGAGCTCTGAGGTCCTCTCCTGTTTCAGGTCAGGGGCTGGCAGGAGGCTAGGGAACCCTTGATGCCTAATTGGCAGCTAATTGAAGAGATGGGGAGGGGGCTGAAAGCAAGTTGTTCAGGACTGGGTGAGTGATGCTCTTTCAACTCAATGTAAAAGCAGGTCTATTATGGGTTTTCTTGCTGGTATCCAGGCGGTGGGGAGACAGGCTTCTGTTGCTTAATGAGCTCATGGCTCAAGCTGTCTCCAGTTGGGGAGCAGGTGGAGGCTTTCAAGGCAAAGTTAACATTGTAGTTAGTTCTAGTTGGCTACCTGTCATCACTCAAGATTAAGAGAGGGAACGATCTTATTAAAATGAGCAAACAGAAGGCAAGATCCTCAGCAGAGCTCTCTGGGTGGGGGTGGGGTCTGGACACTCACAAAGCTGAGAAGAGTCCCAGACAAATTTTTCCCTCGCGGTTTGATACAGACCACAGAGAACTTAGAAGGTGCTACTATGGGCATCAGGGGGATTCCCAGGTGGTGCTAGTGATAAAGAACCTGCCTGCCAATGCAAGACATGTAAGAGATGCAAGTTTGAACCCTTGGTTGAGAAGATCCTCTGGAGGAGGGCATGACAACCCACTCCAGTATTCTTGCCTGGAGAATCCTATGGACAGAAGAGCCTGGCGGGCTATGGTCCATAGGGTTACAAAGGGTCAGACCTGACTGAAGTGATTTAACAGCAACAAGGGATCCAGGCATGGATCTGAGCTTGGCGCTGGGCATTAAGGTACAGGCATTGAGGGCATGGCTGTGGAGGCTAACAGACCTGAATTCTTAAGGGTGACCCTGGGCAAGTTACTAAATCTGTGCATCAGTTTCCCAAATCTGTAAAATGAAAATAATAATATCACCTACCTACTAGGGTAGTTGTAGTGATGAAATGCAATTACACAGGGCTTAGCACAGTGGCAAGTACATGGTAAATGGACAGTGGCTTGTAGCAGTTATGATTATGAAGGACCAAGGTTGAGTAGAGACTCTTTGCAGGCCTCAGAGTTGAGTCCCATAGATGATTCATAGGTAGTGAAGAAGAGGATGCAATTACAAAGTATTAGAACGACAGCCACCTTAGCAAACAGCTAGTCCCATCCTCTCCCTTTGCAGGTGAAGAATGGGAGGTCTAGAAAAGGAAAGTGATTTTTCAAGGTGACACGATGAACTGAGGCAGTGCTGAGTCTAGAACAGGTCTCCAGAGGGCCAAAGCTGCTTCTACTGCATCATCAGAGCTGAACCACAGTCACAAGCCAGAAACAGACAGCATTTGCTTGCTGTCTCCTCTTTGCTTGCATTTTTCCTGCCATGTGAGAGTGGGTTATGGCAGTTTCTCTTGCCATGTTCTTTTCATGTCTCATGAAGACAAACTTTCAGGCTCTGAGAGTGGCTGAATGGAGGGTGGGGAGGAGAAGCTGGCCTGGGGTAAGCCATCAGGGCCTGAGAGTTTTCTGTTATCTGCCAAAGAACCTAACGGCACCAGCAGAACAAGCAGCTATGGGTGGTTATAGATTGTTTTGACAAGTGCCCCAAACCAGTGCCCGACTTATAGTATCTTCCTCTACCCGAATTGTGCCTAACTTCCAGAGTGATGTTTCCAAATGACCAATCTGATGAGGTCACTGCCTTGTGTAAAGCTCTTCCATGGTCTCCCGTGACTCAAGACTCAAGTTCAGATGCATGTGATCTGGTATTTAAAGTCCTCCACAGACGTGGTATTTAAAGCCCTCTACACTCAGGCCCAGCCATCCCACTGCCCAGATCCCTCTGACACCCTTCACCCCCTGTTTCCAGCAGACTCTGCCTTCATGTGCCTCATGCTTTGCTGAAACTGTTCCCCCTGCTCCATCACCCTGAGTTCCACTCCATTCAATCCCATTCTCAACTCCATATGGCAAGTCAATTTGATTTCCCTTATTATTTAGTTATCTCTGCCATAACTCGTTTTTCATATGAAGAAACAGGAGATTCTATAACTTTCCTGATCTTTTCACATGCAAAAGAGGGTGACTTGATATCTTTGAGATGAGGTAGAGAGCTAAAAAGGCAAACAACCCAAAGACTTATAAAATGGATGTACTAATCCATGGCTCACCCCACATCAAAGACTGGGATGAAATTAAAGAGAAGATAATGGCCATGAAAAGGCTTAGGACCACCACTGAGATCTTAAGTCAAATCCCTTCTTCAGGTCTTGCCTTACTCATTTGCTGTATGAGTGGGTTGGAAAAGGAGGTCTCCAGGAACTCTTTTGGCTCTGACATAACTTTTTTGAATTGAAGGATCTTAACAACCATACAGATGACCCCTGGGGATACAGGGGGAGGAGAATTTGAACAGGGGAAGGAGCAAAGGGGGCATTAAGTACTTTTGTAACATTTTCTTTCTTTAAAAAGGATCTGAGGGAAAAGCAGTGATTTTTTATATTTTTTTCAATGTGACTGGAGGGTATTTTTCCTAGTATTTTCTTTATTTTTCTATATGTCACAAGTATTTAATAGTTTTAAAAAGAATTTGGTGATCTTCTTCTCAGTGTAACCATTTCCTTGCCTTCCTCCACTTGTAATAGGCATGTTCAAAGGACTGAAAATGCTAAGACTCCTCCATTGCAGGAGATATTCAAGCAAAGGTCAGATGGGCTCTAAGTATTATGGAAATGATTTGTACAGAGGATGGAGGCCGGACTCTTCTATTTCTTAGGTCTTACAATGCCAGGGCCGTGGTGGCCAGAAGCACTGTCCTTGGTACTGAATTCCACACCAAGAAACTTATAAACACAGAGCATGGAAAGCAGAATAATTCCTTCTATTCTTGTCACTCTAAGATACAAATTAGTGCTTCAATTTCCAGGACATTTTGGTGATCAAAATGACAGGAAGAAGTCCTTCTTAGAGGGGTTTCTCGCATTTTCTCTCCTGAAAATTCTCTCCTACTCTCCAGCTTCTGGTAGTATTTGCTTGTTCTTTCCCAACCTTATGCTAGAAGCACAGAACTGGGAGCCAGAAAGCTTGGGATTGAGTTCTAGCTCAGCCACTACAGACTGTGCAACCCATTGCAAATTCCTTCCCTACAGTGAGCCTCTGATTCTTCATCTGTCAAGTGGAGATAATTGCATCAGGTGACAGAATGCTTGAAAACATGCTTGCAAAAACACTTAAGTGCAATATAATTATTAACTGGTAATACTATTGTGATTCCTGCTCCAGTATGTGTGAAGTGGAACAATCTCTCAGGGTAGGAAGCCAAGAAGGCAGTGAGTGTGGTAGGCAGTAGGGTGAGAGAGGTGAGTTAAGCTCAGAGGACTCTTGAGAATGTTTTGACAAAAACTGTCCAGTTGGCTTCCCTGTGGGTAAATGAAAACCTTTTCAGATGGCACCTGGTGACATTTGCAAGCATCACAGAACTTGAGTGTGGAGGTGAGTAGTGAAGCATATCTAAGTGGAAAAAAATGGTGTGGTGTCACTCGGTACCCACTGAACTGAGGCACAGTCTCACCAGGTAGGAAAATGGGTTCTCCTGGGACATTATAACAGGTTTGAGGGCTGAGTGTCAGGGCACTCATTCTATCCTTGGCTCTGTCACTAACCTCCTCACATAGTGGAAAGTGGCTGGGCTCAAGTTCTGCATACCCACTGACTAGCTGTGTGACCTTGGGAAAGTCACTTCACTTCTCCAATCCTCAGTTTTCTCTGGTGAAAAGGAGTATACTGAAACCTATCCACCAGGATGGTTATAAGAGTAAAATGAGTTCTTGGATGACAGAGGGCTTGCTAGGTAAGCTGGAGCACTGTACAAGCCTCAGTATTCATCATCTGCAAAATGGAGGCAATAAGGCTTGACTGTATAAGTGGGATAAGGATGAGGGGAAGAATCTCTCTCTCACACACACACACACACACACACACACACACACACACACACACACACATTTTGTTATCATCATGAGGGAGGCGGGATGGGGCACAGGAGAGATGCTGAGCTGGAAGTCAAGAGACTGGGGTTTCAGTCTCTGTTATGTTCAACTGCATGACCTCAGGTAGTTCAGTTCAGTTCAGTCATTCAGTCGTGTCCGACTCTTTGCGACCCCATAGACTGCAGCACGCCAGGCCTCCCTGTCCATCAGCAACTCCCAGAGCTTGCTCAAACTCATGTCCATTGAGTCGGTGATGCCATCCAACCATCTCATCCTCTGTCATCCCCTTCTCCTCCCACCTTCAATCTTTCCTAACATCAAGGTCTTTTCCAATGAATCAGTTCTTCATATCAGGTGGCCAAAGTATTACAGCTTCAGCATAAGTCCTTCCAATGAATATTCAGGACTGATTTCCTTTAGGATGGACTGGTTGGATCTCCTTGCAGTCCAGGGGACTCTCAAGAGTCTTCTCCAACACCACAGTTCAAAGGCATCAATTAATCAGTGCTCAGCTTTCTTTGTAGTCCAACTCTCACATCCATATGTGACTACTGGAAAAACTATAACTTTGACTAGATGAACCTTTGTTAGCAAAGTAATGTCTCTGCTTTTTAATATGCTGTCTAGGTTTGTCATATCTTTTCTTCCAAGGAGCAAGCATCTTTTAATTTCATGGCTGCAGTCACCATCTGCAGTGATTCTGGAGCCCTCAAAATAAAGTCTTTCACTGTTTTCATTGTTTGCCCATCTATTGTCATGAAGTGATGGGACTGGATGCCATGATCTTCGTTTTCTGAATGTTGAGTTTCAAGCCAACTTTTTCACTCTCCTCTTTTACTTTCCTCAAGAGCCTCTTCAGTTCCTCTTCACTTTCTGCCATAAGGGTGGTGTCATCTGCATATCTGAGGTTATTGATATTTCTCCCGGCAATCTTGATTCCAGCTTGTGCTTCATCCATCCTGGCATTTCACATGATGTAGTCTGCATATAAGTTAAATAAGCAGGGTGACAATATACAGCTTTGACGTACTCCTTTCCTGATTTGGAACCGGTCTGTTGTTCCATGTCTGGTTCTAACTGTTGCTTCTTGACCTGCATACAGATTTCTCAGGAGGCAGGTAAGGTGGTCTGGTATTCCCATCTCTTGAAGAATTTTCCACAGTTTGGTGTGACCCACACAGTCAAAGGCTCTGGCATAGTCAATAAAGCAGAAGTAGAGGTCTTTCTGGAACTCTTGCTTTTTCGATGATCCAACGCATGTTGGCAATTTGATCTCTGGTTCTTCTGTCTTTTCTAAATTCAGCTTGAACATCTGGAAGTTCACGGTTCACATACTTTTGAAGCCTGGCTTGGAGAATTTTGAGCATTACTTTGCTAGTGTGTGCAGTGCTAAGTCACTTCAGTCATGTCCGACTCTTTGTGACCTTATGGACTATAGCCTGCCAGGCTTTTCTCTCCATGGGGTTTTCCAGGCAAGAATACTGGAGTGGGTTCCCATTTCCTTCTCCTGCTAGTGTGTGAGATGAATGCAATTATGCAGTATTTTGAACATTCTTTAGCATTGCCTTATTTGGGGATTGCAATGAAAATTGACCTTTTCCAGTCCTGTGGCCACTGCTGAGTTTTCCAAATTTGCTGGCATATTGAGTGCAGCACTTTCACAGCATCATCTTTTAGGATCTGAAATAGCTCAGCTGGAATTCCATCACCTCCGCTACCTTTGTTTGTAGTGTTGCTTCCTAAGGCCCACTTGACTTCGCATTCCAGGATGTCTGGCTCTAGATAAGTGATCTAAATGAGTGATTGTGGTTTTCTGGGGTATTAGGATCTTTTTTGTATAGTTCTTCTGTGTACTCTTACCACCTCTTCGTAACCTCAGGTAACTAGACCTGAACTTCTACATCTTTCAAATGATGGATAGGACTTGGTTCCTGCCAGCTAAAATGTCCTACTTACCTAAGCCCTGGGTTTCTCCCTTACTGAGTTCTCTAAGTACACAGGGCTAAAGAATCACTGGCTAGAGCTCTCGGAGGGAGGTGAGAAGGGACCAAGTCAACAACTCTCATTTCCATTTCATCTCTGATTGGAAAGGCCAAGTATCAAGGTCCAGAGAGTAAACGGAGTTCCCTTTGACTCTCTCCTTCACGTGTGGCTGAGCCCCAGAGTGGACGTGATTTATACAGGGTGGGCCCCAGAGACTCTGAGCTATGAATTCAAAATCTCAGTATTCTGCAGAGCTCCCTGGCTCCAGTCTGGCTCTCTCCAAGCTGCTGGCGTCCTTGACAGGAAAATTAATTGCTGTTGTCATTCTGCTTTTTGTTCCAGTCTATATACCAGGAATAAGATATCTGAATGACATTAAGTAACCTGTATATAGAAGCCCTTTCTAAGAGCCAGAGAGATGGGTTCCAGGGATGAGAGAGAGCCAAGAACAGCTCTCGCGGGTACCCATCTGGTCTCCACACAAAGGGATCCTGCCCAGATGGACATACAATGGGACAGGGACCTTCATGCTTCCCTGGGAAGTGGAGGAAGTTGAGCTTGGTGATCCAGCCTTGCAAGCAAACACAAACCCCTCACCCTTCCCAGGGACTGCATTTCACCACATGCTTTCTACTATCCTGGTTTGAATTCTTTCTCTCTTGATTCAGTGGCTATAAGCAAGCTAACTCAGGTTCTGACTCAGCGGCTATATACCACCGACCTGCCTGGGGCTGAGGAGTTCATGGTTCCAGCACTGAACTTCAGAAAGGCTCTTGAGTCAGCACAGGTGAGTCACCAGGTACTCCTGCCAGCTCCGACTACATTCTTCTGCTGATGGCAGAGTTCATCATTATCAGCATGAGGCTTATGTGATGTTTAGCCTCAATAGCCAAGGCCATACTTGGAAGAACCTTAGGCAAATAAAGGCACGGGCATGCACACACATACTGGTCTAACTCCATTCTTTTATAGATGAGGATGCTGTTGCTCTGGGGGGGACGGTGACCTGCCCAAGATAAAAGAGTCCTAGGGCCTATAAACTAGGTCCATGGACTCCCAGTGCTGTTTCTACTACATCATCCTGCCACTATGTAACAAAATCCCATGTTCTAGAGCCTATGAGATAGCAAAACCCGAGTTCCTGTCCCAGCCTTGCCTGCCAGGTGAGCTGGGGGCACTGGCGAGGACAGAAGTTCGCTTTTCACTCTTGCGTTCTGGGAGAAAATTCCCAGGTTTTTGGAGTCCGTCTACTTGTGGTCTTAATTACTTGTGTGTACGAGATCTTGCGATCTGTGCCTGGGGACTCTTTGAATTGCAGATTAATATTCAACTAGCTGGAACGATCTTCAGAAGGAGGCTTGTGGTAATTAAGTTGGCTAGAGAACACTTCAAACTAACTTTTTATGGCACACAAGTACTGTAAATTATCAGGACAGGGAAGACTGGTCCCTTAACGGTGCTTCTTGGGAGTCACGAGGGACCGTGCACCTCTCTCCTTCCAAGGGGCTGGTGGACTACAGATTGTGGGGGTAGAAGAAAGGGGCAGAGAAGGGAGTGTAGATATGTGCTGGACTGGGAGGCTGTCAGGCAGATTCTTATCTGTAACTCAAGACTATTTTCCCCAAGACCAAGGGACTCTGGCCTGAGAGGAGGGGTGTCAGAGTGGAAGGAAGTGGGCAGAGTGCAGGCACTTCAGAAGCAGAGGCCTGAGCCACTGAGCAGAATCTAGTGAGTGAAAATTCTGAGTCATATTTGGCCTTATAAACAAAGGGGAGAGGAAAAAAAAAAGGAGGCTTGAAAGACTTTGCACAAAGTGGCAGACATTTTATAAAGTAATTTTGTTCAGTGCCGAACAATCTGTGTATTTTAGACTAGGTATCGTGCATGACAAACCAACCTAACACCATAGACTATGAGGTTTGTCACAGTGATTTGCTACTAATGTAGTACAAAGCTGGTGAATAATTTATTTTTCATACTAAATAACAGTGTGTCAAGATTGTAAGTGCCTGATAACTCCCATCTGTGTGACTTGCATTCCTAGATGTTTTCTTAAATGATGGTGCGGGGGGCGGGAGGAGAGGCGGGGGAATGTGGGGCACCATCACCAGGAGCCACTGAAATGGCCTGTAACCCATGGGCAACTTCTCTTGGACCCAGCCCATATGAACAGTGTATGCCACTGTGTCTCCGTGGAATAAGGATTAGAAAACTGCTCCCATGGACGCGGTCAGATGGGGAGCCTTAGGTGTGGCCATGGGAGTGGGGCAGAAGGTAGAGGGAGGGAATTCCTCAGCTAAAGCTCTGGGGTCCCAGCAACTCACTATGTGGCCTGATGTGGATGGGCATGTGCTTCACAGGGCAGGCAGGAGCAGTCACAGGCGGTGGCTCTCCCATAGCTGGTATGGAAAACATGCCAGGTACAGCCGGACCTGCCCTGTCCATCCCTCCAGCAACTCCAACCTCTGTAGTTAGCTGAGGACAGATGCTCCCAGGAACTGCTCTGAACAGATGTGGCCACCTTGAGATTTCAGAGGATCATGAGGGAACAATGAAGAGTGGGGGGGACAGAGGAGGAAGGGGGCCCAAGAGGGGGTAGCTGGAGTCCTGACCAAGGAAGGAGCAGGGGGCCTGGCTCCCTTCCTGGGTATGCCATTGCCCAGCTGTAGGACTTGGATCAGATTCCTTCTTCTGAGTCTTGGCTTCCCCTTTATAAGATGGGAATAAAAATAGTACCTGCTTCACAGGATTGTTGTGAGGATTAGACAAAACAATGCCTGTAAAGCCCACATTTGCATGTTAAGTCAGTTGAGTCATGTCTGACTCTGTGTGACCCTATGGACTGCAGTCCTCCAGGCTCCTCTGTCTGTGGGATTCTCCAGGCAAGAATATTGGAGTGGGTACCATGCTCACCTCTGGGGGGGTCTTCCAGACCCAGGGATTGAATCTGTGTCTCTTACATCTCCTGCATTGGCAAGCGAACTCTTTACCATTAGTGCCACCTAGGAAGCCCTGCAGTACAACTTATAAGGAAGGACCACGCCCCCCCACCCCACGACCCCCCCGACCCCCGCCGCATGAATGTAGCTGCTATTATTATTAAACAACTCAATGGCCAACAATAGAGAACTGGTTAGGCAAATTATGGTACATCTATGGAATATTATGCAGCCATTCAAATGATAATTATGTGGCAAATGAGTAAGTGATTGTGCCATGCTGTTGAGAGGAAAAAGAGCATGTGACCACATACCATATGAATACATTTTTATGATAAAATGATATATGCATATGAATGGAGAAAGAAAAGTAATGAGCAGAAATACTTTTTTCTCCCCAAATTCTTTTTTTTTCAATGTTAATAATGAGATTATTGAATAAGATGCTTCTGGGGTACCTCCAGCTCTGGAGTTTGGAGGCTCACTCTGCTTCCTTGTGAGCTGTGGGGCCTGGAGGCTGGATTTGTCTGGCGGGGGTCACATAGGATGTGGGCCCCCAAATTAGAGCTGAGCGTGCAGTGTCCTCAACTCCTGCCCAAACAATGTCAAAGAAGCCAAGCTGATTCTTACTTTGCTTAATTTGTGTCAATTGATTTCCTATTTTTAATTAATAATTCTAATTATGATGCAGCAAATTTACCCAACGGCCATGACTGAATTAATCAGGGTCTATTGATTGGGGCTGCAGAGTTATCCCTCGGTTTCTGACATCATTGATTTCCTGCTGGGAGCAAATAAGAAAACACACGTAGGGCAGATGCGCTGTCATCTCTGTTGTGCCCTAAACCAGGCCCAGAAGCACCTGCTGCTCAATTATCTTTCCTCCCTCCCCCCTGCAAGGCTCAGCTGCCACGGCCACCAGGCAACAGAGCTTCCCCGAGGAGTTCTGGGCAGGGTGGCATCCTAGTTCCTGCTCCAGAGGGGTTCTGGGCCGGGGGTGTGGCATCCTAACTATTGTTAGCTTCCTCAAGGAAGGTGACTGATTATGGGCTGCCCTGGCACAGAGGGATCTGTAAGAAAGAGTCAACGTGGCATCTGCCAGCCAGCAGGTCTGGGCTTTCTTTAGAATCCATGTAGAATTCTGCTGCTGTATCAGTAGGTAGATATTAATGTCCATCTCACTGTCCCTTTTGTAGAAAGAACCTTGCAAATCCTCCTCTCCTGCCCTGTCAATTTGTAAATGAAGAAACCGAGCCCCATGGAGAGGCAGGGTCTTGCCCAAGATGGCCCACTGAGTCACTGCACAGCTGGGGCTGGAAATCAAGTCCTTTGTCTTCATGTCCATTCCCACTCACGTGGAGTGGAAAGTGTGCCCAGCTGAGACTGGAGGGCAGGGACAGCTTTTGTCTCATGTCTCTGTCCTCTATCATGGGGCCCATATCTTCAGGCAGTGAAGTCTGATATCCAGTGTAGCCCAGAGGAATCAGGCCTGTCTGCTCTTGATCTCACCCTTTCATCTTGGTTCTGTCTTGGCTCCTGTCATCTTCCTGGGCCTTAAGAAATCAGGCCTCCCATCCATACCCCAGGTCTCTAGATTACACACTTGCTGTTGATATCAACACAGTGACTTGTTCAATTCAGTTCAGTTGCTCAGTCATGTCCAACTCTTTGTGAACCCATGGACTGCAGCACACCAGGCTTCCCTGTCCATCACCAACTCCCAGAGCTTGCTCAAACTCATGTCCATTGAGTCAGCGATGCCATCCAACCACCTCATCCTCTGTTGTCCCTTTCTCCTCCTACCTTCAATCTTTCCCAGCATCAGGGTCTTTTCAAATAAGTCAGTTCTCCGCATCAGGTGGCCAAAGTATTGGAGTTTCAGCTTCAGCATCAGTCCTTCCAATGAACACCCAGAACTGATTTCCTTTAGGATGGGCTGGTTGGATCTCCTTGCAGTCCAAGGGATTCTCAAGAGTCTTCTCCAACACCACAGTTGAAAAGCATCAATTTTTCAGCATTCAGCTTTCTTTGTAGTCCAACATGAGTGTTGGACTCACATCCATACATGACCACTGGAAAAACCATAGCTTTGACTAGACAGACCTTTGCTGGCCAAGTAATGTCTCTGCTTTTTAGTATGCTGCCTAGGTTGGTCATGGCTTTTCTTCCAAAGAGCTAGCGTCTTTTAATTTCATGGCTGCAGTCACAATCTGCAGTGATTTTGGAGGCCCAAAAAATAAAGTCTGACACTGTTTCCATTGTTTCCCCATCTATTGTCATGAAGTGATGGGACCAGATGCCATGATCTTCGTTTTCTGAATGTTGAGTTTTAAGCCAACTTTTTCACTCTCCTCTTTCACTTTCATCAAGAAGCTCTTCAGTTCTTCTTTACTTTCTGCCATAAGGGTGGTGTCATTTGCATATCTGAGGTTATTGATATTTCTTCCAGCAATCTTGATTCCAGCTGTGCTTCTTCCAGCCCAGTGTTTCTCATGATGTACTCTGAATATAAGTTAAATAAGCAGGGTGATGATATACAGCCTTGATGTATTCCTTTCCTGATTTGGAACCAGTCTGTTGTTCCACGTCCTGTTCTAACTGTTGCTTTGACCTGCATACCGATTTCTCAGGAGGCAGGTAAGGTGGTCTGGTATTCCCATCTCTTGAAGAATTTTCCACAGTTTATTGTGATCCACACAGTCAAAGGCTTTGGCATAGTCAATAAAGCAGAAGTAGAGGTCTTTCTGGAACTCTCTTGCTTTTTCAGTGATCCAGCGGATGTTGGCAATTTGATCTGGTTCCTCTGCCTTTTCTAAATTCAGCTTGAACATCTGGAAGTTCACGATTCATGTACTGCTGAAGCCTGGCTTGCAGAATTTTGAGCATGACTTTACTAGCGTGTGAGATGAGTGCAATTGTGTGGTAGTTTGAGCATTCTTTGGCATTGCCTTTCTTTGGGATTAGAATGAAAACTGACCTTTTCCAGTCCTGTGGCCACTGCTGAGTTTTCCAAATTTGCTGGCATATTGAGTGCAGCACTTTCACAGCATCACCTTTTAGGATCTGAAATAGCTCAGCTGGAATTCCATCACCTCCACTACCTTTGTTTGTAGTGATGCTTCTGAAGGCCTACTTGACTTTGCATTCCAGGATGTCTGGCTGTAGGTGAGTGATCACACCATCGTGATTATCTGAGTCATTAATATCTTTTTTGTATAGTTCTGTGTATTCTTGCCACCTCTTCTTAATATCTTCTGGTTCTGTTAGGTCCGTACCATTTCTGTCCTTTATTGTGCCCATTTTTGCATGAGATGTTCCCTTGGTATCTCTAATTTTCTTGAAGAAATCACTAGTCTTTCCCATTCTATTGTTTTCCTCTATTTCTCTGCATTGATCACTGAGGAAGGCTGTTTTTTTTTAATCTCTCCTTGCTATTCTTTGGAACTCTGCATTCAAATGGGTATATCTTTCTCCTTTGCCTTTCACTTTTCTTCTTTTCTCAGCTGTTTGTAAGGCCTCCTCAGACAACTATTCTGCCTTTTTACATTTATTTTTCTTGGGGATGGTCTTAATCACTCCTGCCTCTGGCACAATGCCATGAAACTCTGTCCATAGATCTTCAGGCATTCTGTCTATCAGATCTAATCCCTTGAATCTATTTGTCACTTCCACTGTCTAATTTGATTTAGGTCATACCTGAATGGTCTAGTGGTTTTCCCTACTTTCTTCAATTTAAGTCTGAATTTGGCAATAAGGAGTTCATGATCTGAGCCATAGTCAGCTGCTGGTCTTGTTTTTGCTGACTGTATAGAGCTTCTCCATCTTTGGCTACAAAGAATATAATCAATCTGATTTTGGTAATGACCATCTGGTGATGTCCATGTGTAGAATCTTCTCTTGTGTTGTTGGAAGAGGGTGTTTGCTATGATCAGTGTGTTCTCTTGGCAAAACTCTGTTAGCCTTTTCCCTACTTCATTTTGTACCCCAAGGCCAAATTTGCCTGTTACTCCAGGTATTTCTTGACTTCCTACTTTTGCATTCCAGTCCCCTATAATGAAAAGAACACCTTTTTGGGGTGTTAGTTCTAGAAGGTCTTGTACATCTTCATAGAACCACTCAACTTCAGCTTCTTCAGTATTACTGGTTGGGGCATAGACTTGGATTACTTGGAAATGAAAGATCATTCTGTTGTTTTTGAGATTGTATCCAAGTATTGCATTTTGGGCTCTTATGTTGACTATGAGGGCTACCCCATTTCCTCTAAGGGATTCTTGCCGACAGTAATAGATATAATGGTCATCTGAGTTAAATTCACCCATTCCAGTCCATTTTAGTTCACTGATTCCTAAAATGTCAATGTTCACTCTTGTCATCTCCTGTTTGACCACTTCCAATTTACCTTGATTTATGGACCTAACATTCCAGGTTTCTATACAATATTGTTATTTACAACATCAGACTTTACTTCCATCACCAGTCACATCCACAACTGGGTGTTGTTTTTGCTTTGGCTCTGTCTCTTCATTCTTTCTGGAGTTATTTCTCCACTGTTCTCTAGAAGCAATTGGGCACCTACCCACCTGGGGAGTTCATTTTTTAATTTTTGCCTTTTCATACTGTTCATGGGGTTCTCAAGCCAAGAATACTGGTTTGCCATTTCCTTCTCCGGTGGACCACGTCTTGTCAGAACTCTTCACCATGACCCGTCTATCTTGGGTGGTCCTACACAGCATGGCTCATAGTTTCATTGAGTTAGACAAGGCTGTGGTCCATATGATCAATTTGATTAGTTTTCTGTGATTGTGGTTTTCATTCTGTTGCTCTCTGATGGATAAGGATAAGAGGCTTATGGAAGCTTCCTTATGGGAGGGACTGACTGAGGGCGAAACTGGGTCTTGTTCTGATGGGGGAGGCCATGCTCAGTAAATCTTTAATCCAACTTTCTGTTGATGGGCAGGGCTGCATTCCCTCCCTGCTGGCTGGCCACACTACGGTGGAGGTAACGAAGGTAGTGGTGACCTCCTTCGAAAGGTCCCGTGCACGCATTGCTGCACTCAGTGCCCCCGACCCCACAGCAGCCACTGCTGACCCACGCTTCTGCCAGAGACTCCTGGACACTCATGGGCAAGTCTGGATCAGTCTCTTGTGGGTCAGTGCTCCTTTCTCCTGAGTCCTGGTGCACACAAGTTTTTGTTTGTGCCCTCCAAGAGTCTGTTTCCCTAGTCCTGTTTAAGTTCTGGTGGCTCTATGGCGGGGTAAATGGCAACCTCCTCCAAGAAGGCTTATGCCATACCCAGGTCTGCTGCATCAAGAGCCCCTGCCCTTGACTTGTCATGTCCCAGTAATCCTGAGTCCTAGGGGATCCAGATGAGCCCTCATGTCCTAAGTGTCTTCTCTGTGCTGTGAACCTTACACACACGATCTAATTTAATCTCCACAACACGCTGAAGAACAGATGTATGAAGAACCAGCACTCAGAGAGATCAAGTAACTTGCCACATTCCCACAGTGAATAAGGGGCAAAGAATTGAATCTGGGACTTCATTGCTTCACCAGGATGCCTTTGCAGGAGAGAAAAAGGAAAGAAATCAGAGGGTGAGCAAAAGTAATGAACATTGTGTAGGATGTACATGGTCCTATAATGATGCTGTGAGAGGGTCCAGAGAGAAAGCCAGTCAATAAATAGAAGAGTGACATGTTGAACCCCACAAAGACAGGAAAGTATGGTGAACAAGAACAGTTCAATTTGGATATTTGGATATTCAAAGGGACAATGAAGGGGCAAAGAGGGGTCAGAGCTGGAGAAATAGGTTGCGGCCAGATCATGAAGGACTTCTAAGTTCCAGAAGGAGAATCTAGACTTCCTCGGGACTAGTGAAAGTGACTGCAGACTTTGAACAGAGGAGGGCCATGGTCAGGATGATGGTCCAGGGACCCTGATCTGATTAGATGGATCTGAGTGAGAAGAGACCAGATGAAGCAGAGACCATTAGAAAGTCACCACAGTTGTCCAAACACAAGCTAAGGAGACCCGGAATTAAGGCAGTGGTGGTGGGGATGGGGAAGGCACAAAGATGAGTAGGGTTGATGGCACCTGCAGCTAATTGAACATGGGACTCCGAGACTCTGTGTTTTGGGGACGTATGTCAGTATGAGCTCATCCTAACTTGATATTTGTAAAGATCTTATTTCCAAATAAGGTGACATTCATTGGCTCCAAGTGGACATGGCCATTGGGAGAAATGATTCAATTCAGTACATGGGGGGATAATATCTCTCTCATAGTGTGGCTCTTTTCTAGAGCTAAATGAGATACAATTATGTGATACAACTACCTGATTTTCATTATTCTTCTTTCAGGCATAGAATCCCCAGCCAGGAAGTCTTAGAAAGACTTGGAGGGGACTCCCCTTGTGGTCCAATGGCTAAGACTCTACACTGCCAATGCAGGGCACCTGGGTTCAATCCCTGATCAGGGTACTAGATCACACATGCTGCAACTAAAGATCCCACATGCTTAACAAAGATCAGAGATCCTGTGTGCTGCAGCTAAAACCTGGTGCAGCCAAATAAAAAAAAATAAATACATAAATAAATAGCTTTTAAAAAGACTCTAGAAGGACACATCCAGGAAGGAGAGTGATAGTCACCAAAAACTGTCTTGAGATTCCCTGAGCACCTCAAGAACAAGAATTGGCACTGCCTGTCACTCATCAAGTGCTCTGGGGAGCCCCCTCCTCCCCGAGCCCTGCAATTCCTCATCATGGTGTTACTCAATTCTGTGAGAGACAGGTGAATTAAAGCAGATGAGAGTTCTCTTCTTTCAACTTCATGGACTTCCTGACAGCATCACAGATGTGTAGCAATCTGCACATGTGCAGCTGTGAACCATGAGGTGTACTAGTCCCCTGCCTCCCAACCACAGGAAATAAGCACATGGAGATGCACACCTCACTCCAGAGCTTCTTACTAGCTATAACCTAGTCAGTGGGGGTGCTTGTAAAGGCTTAACAATCAGGTCTGCAGAGGAAAAAAACCCCACCAAAACCTTGATATGCAGTATTTGCCAATTACCATGGAGTAAGTACTCCTACCATGGCTACCTATATGAAGTAATAGAAGACAGAGTTGGGAAGAGATCAGCACAATCAGCTCTGGTGAGCCAATGTGAGCCAACTCCAGAACACCACTACACACAGTCATTTGTGGACCAGGAAGCCAAGGGAAGGGGTCTACACATGTTGTCCCCTCTCCCACCAGCCAGCAGCGTTTTGGATTAGTCACTTTGCAGTGGTCATGTGATACAAGTTTAGAAGTTACAAATGTCTTATTAACTGAGGCGTCTGAGTGTCATTTGAGAAGCTGTGGTGCTGCAAAAGGTGCTCTGGGCTAGATCTGAACCCAGATTCTATCACTGTATGATTACCTGGGTAAATCATATAATCTTCTTTGAATAATTAATCATTCATTCAATAATTATTGACTCTTTACTGTTACCAGATGGAGAAATAAAGATGAAAAACAGCACAGCCCCTGGGTCAAGAAACTCACAATCTGGTGGAGAAGAGAGTCGTAAAAATGATAATAATTTGGGATAGGGAGCCATTTCCTCATCTATGGGGGTAAGGGGTTTACCCCAGAAAAGGGAATGAGAACACACACATAAAGTTTCCAACACGGTACTTGGAATAGAGTAGGGGCTTAGCAAATGTTTATTAAACTCAGGAAAGCAAATATGGGGCAAGAAGTCATCAAAGAGGTGGCACCTGCCTAGCCTAACGAAGCACCGGGCTAGAAGCCCTGGGGACCACAGGACGGCCATGGGGGCTACAGCCTAGGAGGAGGATGGGAAGGCCACGCCTTTCCCCTGGCCCTGAATCTCTGCTCATCCAGGGGTCATCTTCTTCCCTGTGCTGCTGTGGAGGTAGGTGGAGATGCAGGCAAAGCCACTGGCAGATTCATCAGAACCTACCCACTTGGGATAACTGGGCAGATCACTGTATTGAGAACAGGAGACAGACCCTTCAATATTTCTGGGCCTCATTATAGAATGGGATAGGGTAAAGAATTTAGTATTTATAAAACATTTTCCTTCTATTTAAAACTACTTGAAAAAACACACCTTTTTCTTAGTTTCAGTAATCATTAGAATATGGCCAATCTTGTTTCACTTATCATCTCTCCACCCTCACCCTCCATGCTTTTTATTTCAATGATCAATTAAGATCAGTTGAGTTTTTGCTGCTACCCACCCCACCTCCCATCACGCAGGCTTGCACAGTAACCTCCTGAGCACTTTTCCTGCAATACTTACATGCTGCCACCAGAGAGTAGCAGGCTGTCTTATTTACATGGTTAATTTTATCTGAAATCATAATCACAACCCTGGCTTTTCTAATAAAAACAAAAAATTTGTCACTCTATTCTTTAATTTAAAAAAAATCTCCTTTCCCATATCCAACTTTTTTTCTGGAAGCAAGGAGTTAAACAAAATTTAAATACAGTGCGTCCTCTTAGCAACGCCCTTGACAGCCTGCAACATTGACAAACTGTCTCTGATCCAAACTGCCTGCCTTTACAAAGCTTCCAGCTACAAATCCAAGCTGACAGCTGAATATCACCTTCAAAATGACAAGTTTAAATGAGTTATTATTTGTAAAAGGCTTAAAAGAGTGTCTGACACATAGTAAGCACTATACAACTATTTGAGGTTTTATTTATTTTCACATTTTAAATTCTTTTTTTCCTTTGCATAGGAAAGTGAATTCATTTCATCACTGCAGGAATTAGCAATGAATGAGTCTTCATTACTCTGGTTTAATTAGCCGCTTCCTGTGAATGGGGAAAGGGATGCCTATGGAGACAGGAAGTTGTCCCAAAGGTGGCCTGGCTGGGGCTGGAGCTGGTTTCTTTCCTCCTCTGACACCTCCCAACAGGGGAAGCTCTGCAGCTCCCTCTGGGTCACTCACAGTCACCGGACTCAGGGCTGAGTCCAGACTCCTAATTACAGAGATGTTGGGCAGGGTTGATTTTTTTTTTTTTTTAATCTTTTCAGAGTTAAGCCAAGAAGAGCTTCTGGAGAGGCACAGCCGGTGCAGCTTGATCAATTAAATTATCATAAGCAGCAGGGGCATGAGGAGGGGAGGACTCATAAGCCAGACCCATCACTACCACAATGGAGCTGTCATCTGCCAACAGACAGCCGCATTTCAGGCCTGGCAGAGATGGTAGGATAGACCTGGATGCCAGGTAGACCTGGCAGGAGGCCTTGGTGCCACCTCAGGGAATTGTCGGTGCTCACAGGTCCTCAGGATTCTGCTGCTCATGATGGCTACAGCAGCACCTGCCATGAGCTGAGCTCCTCTGGGCCAAACACATTTAACCCCTAAATGGGTATTACTGTGTCCATTTTCCAGAAGAGGAAACTGACACTCAGAAACGCTAGGTGACTTCCTCAAGGTCACACAGCTAGTAGAGTGAAGAAGCTGGGATAGGGACAGGTTTGTCTAGGCACCAGTTTCTCTCTCAGATAAAGCTGGTTCTTCTTATCTCACCACTTGATAGAACAGAGTAAAGGGACAATGTAGGTGATTAAATAGTTAATCCTGTAGGGGCTTGTAAGTAAAGAAAAAATGGGAGATCCTGTAAGTTAATTATCACCCAAGAAAGCAGATTTGCTTAATCAGGAAACCAAGAAAGCTTGCTCAGCAACAAAACCATGCAATAGAAACGTGAGTCATGTCCCCAAACAATAAAACAATGGTGGACTGAGACCTACATCCTGCCCAGAGAACATGCTTCTCTGCTGGGTGGACCCATGTTTTCTTCCCAGAGGGCCTCTTCTGCTCTCCCCTGACCCCCAGGTGCTGGCTTCCTCTTTGCTGCCCGAGGATCACACCCTTCTCCTGGGTACCCACCAGCTCCACCTGTTGGAGGGGTCAGGGAGCTGTAGCCCAGAGGGCATTTTTGTTAGTCTTTGTCCCGGCACAGAAATGACTCTGGGCTGGATTCACTACCCTCTAAGGCCCAGGTTGGTGCAGAAAGGTGTCCCAAAGAGAGTGTTGGGCAAATGTGCTTGGAAAGGGGGAGAGGGGCAAGAAGCTAACTTGTCGGCCAGTCTACAGAGCAGAGTTTAAGACAGAGCCTGACTCAGGGTGTGACCAGACTTAAAGCCCAGGAGAAAGAGAGGTGAGACAGGCCCTCAGAGACAAGATCCAAGAGGAGTTCCTGGCAGGAAAAGAGGCTGGGACTTCCTTGGTGGTCCAGCGGTTAAGAATCTGCCTTCCAAGGCAGGGAATGCAGATTCACCCCCTGGTGGGGGAACCAAGGTCTCACATGCCACAGGGTAACGAAGCCTGAGCGCTGCAAACAGAGAATGCACCGCAATGAACGATCCCATGTGCCACAACCCGCTGCAGCCAAATAAATAAATATTTTGAAAAAAGAAGAAGAAAAAAAGGAAAGATCCTGGCTTTCAAATATCTCAGGAGAGGGATTAAATAGGAAACAGTTGAGGCCAGAATGTGAGCAGAAGGGCACGAGGTGCACCGGGAAGTATGTGGCCTGGACGAGACCAGGGATAAGAAAAAGGCATCCCAAGGATCCAGACCCACACACGGGGCCCGCCCAGCAGGGCCTTTCAGATCCGAGTAGGTCCCCCAGGCCTCAGGAGCACGGGTGCCTGCAGGACAAATCTGGGGGCTCACAGGCGATGGTCAGCGACGGACAGTGAGCAAAGCCAGACTCTGCTCTCAGGAACATCTGTCTCCCTTGGGTGCTCAACAGTCTATCTCAGGGTCACATGAAGCCCGCATCTCATCCCAGTGACTGGGCAGGGTGTTGACCATGCAGGTGGCACGGCCCAGTCGGGAGGGGCCTTCCACTTCATCCCATGGTGTCCCTGTAGGACAGGTGATACCTGCTTGAGCTCTGTTCTCTCAACTCTCACCTCTGACCCCTCCCTGTAGAGGGACAGGGTGGTTTCGGGTGGCTGGGCCAGCCCCAGAGCCACCCTATGGTGTGGGTGGAGTGGGTGCAGAGTAGCAGAGAATCCCCTGATGCCTGCCCCAGGCCATGGAGTGGAGACAGAGGACCCTGGCTCTGTCTGTTGAGTCAGCCAGCAGCCCGAACATGTGTGCGACAGTGACACTGTGAGTGTGAGTGATAAGGCACGAGAGAATCAGTGCCTCTGTGTGTGCATGTGTGTTTGTGAAACTGAGGGTGTGATTGTGTCAGAGTGTGTTAAGGTGTGTGTGAGACTCTGTGTGTGTGACCGTGGAACAGTTCTAAATATGAGGTGATAGGGAGGCAAACAGACAGTCGACTTGGCAGACACACAGAGCCCAAAAGATACTGACATCAAGAGAAGGATTTGCAGAGACAGTCTCTGGAGAGGGGCTGAGAACTCCAATAAAGAGGAATGGAGATCAGTGGAGATGGAAGAAGAGACACAGGAGAGTTAAGGTGCAGAAGAGAAGCGTTGAAAGGATAACCAGCAGAGAGGACTGGGTCAGTGACTCCTGCATGTCCCCCTAGACTGGGATCTCCCTAAGAAGCATTGGAGGTTCCCCTGGTGGCTCAGTGGTAAAGAATCTGCCTGCCAGAGTAGGAGACTTGGATTCAATCTCTGGATTGGGAAGATCCCCTGGAGAAGGAAATGGCAATTCACTTCAGTATTCTTGCCTGGAAAATCCCATGGAAGAGGAGCCTGGTAGGCTACAGTCCATGGGGTGGTAAGAGAGTAGGACACAACTTTGCAACTAAAAACAACAAACAAAGAAAAATTGGAGGGTCAGCCAGACAAAGAGAGCTGTTGCCACAGCCCCTGCGGAGCTCTCTCTGGTTCCAAATACTGGCCTCAGCCACTCATCATTAGCTGGGGAAGAGCACAGGGAGAGAGAAAGGGGATGTCCCTGTGTTTGTGAGCGTGTGGAGGGTTTTGCACGTGAACCAGGAGCATCCCCTCCCTCCTTCCTCTCTCTACCTGCATCCCCCACCTTTCAGTCATCCAGGAGGCCCCCCAGTGGGTTCCTCTCTTGCCAAGCGCCAATCCTGATGTGGCATCTTATTCTGCTGACCTAAGTCTAATTTACTTGGGGAAAAAAATCTTTCCTGGCCCCCAAATCAAATCACTCAGGGAAAGAAGGGGGTTGAAAGGAACCAGGGGAAATAAATGTATTCAGCAAGTGTGTTTTTATTCCAATAAAACTTGATTTAATAACCACCATGAATATTTCATTTGCAAGAGGCTGTCCCCCTCCTGCAGTCTACACTGGTCTCCAGCCAAGTTTGCCCTTCCGCCCCTGGGGCAGTACACGCCCCTAATCCAGCACCCTGGGCAGCACTCGGAGTAGCTGAAACAGTTGTCCACCTCTGCCTTTCAGCCATCACCAGAGCAGCTCCTCAGGGGAGCTGGCCTGGTATTAAGAACAGGGCAATGCCTAGAGATTGAGATCAAGTGCTTAGTTGCCCAGTCGTGTCCGATTCTTTGTGACCCCATGGACTGTAGCCCGCCAGGCTCCTCTGTCCATGGGATTCTCCAGGCAAGAATACTGGAGTGGGTTGCCGTGCCCTCCTCCAGGGGATCTTCCCAACCCAGGGAGCAAACCCAGGTCTCCGGCATTGCAGGTGGATTCTTTACCATCTGAGCCACCAGGGAAGCCCTTGAGACAGAGTCGGGTTTAAACACTCGCATTAACACTGAATTGCTGGGTGGTGACCTTGGTCAAGTTACTTCATTCTCTGAGCCTCAGTTTCTTCTCCCTATCTTATGACATTTTAATGAGGATCAATAAACATATAATTGATATGAATAAGTTTATATTCATCAGTTATTATCCTTTCTGGGGATTGAGGGCCAAGAGATGAGTTATCTAGAAGCTTTTATCTCCCCAACAACTTACTCCCTTCTGGATTCATGCTTTTAAGCCACTTCCACATTGTCCCTCTCCTCTAAATCCTTATCCACCCATCCTAAACTAAGCCAGGACATTTTCACTAAGCAAATCCAGCGGGGTTGGGAGGAATGAAACTGGAAAAAGGATAGTGGGCGACTGTTTTCACAGTTCAAAGGTACCTTCCTCCCCAGGCTCAGGAAACATGGAATGAGTGGGGCTGATACCACCCTGGTCCCAGCAGGAGGGCACATGACCCAAGCCTGGCCAATCAGAATACTCCATTCTCTGGTCACAGTGATTGCTCCTGGGATAGGCATGTGACCCTATCAGGCCAATGCAACTCCATTCTGGGACTTAGCTGGAGTGATTGAGTAAAGGGATGCTTTCTCCCCATTGGAGATGTTATGCTGGGAGACTGCAGACCTGGAACTGTTGGTTGCCATCTCTGTCATTCCTTTGGGAAGAGAACACTTGAGAATGAAGTCAACACAAAGGAAAACAGCCAAGGTGGAGACAGATTATGGCTATCATGATGCAGTTGTGCCTAGAGCAACATCTACCCCTGTTCTTTCTGGTTCCAAGAAGCAATAAATCCTCTTTTCTGCCTAAGCCATCTTAGGCCGGGTTTCTGTCACTTACAGTGAAAAAGTATTGATTGATGCCTGGGATCTGAAGTGTGTCTTTTCATTTCACTAATTAAAGCCTTCTACATCCCCAGGAAAATGTCTGGGGAAAGTGGGACATCAGATCAGAAGAAATGGTGGTGCTGAAAGGCTGGCTGGCCCCAGTCCCCTTACCCCTGGAGATATCTTTAAGAATTAAGGTGCAGTCAGAGGCAGTGGTACTGGCTCCTCTGAGAAATTCCCATCATTCCTCAGGAAACTGGTGTAGGGCCCTGTAGGGACAACTCGGGGTTACCTCCCCCCTTTCTAGTCTGCTACTGGTGTTCCTCAATGGTGTCATCAATCAATCAATTAGTCAGTCAACAACAAAGGTGTCGTGGAAGGATGGGCGCAGGACCAGGAAGCCTTCGGCAGGTCAGATGCCTCTCTGAGCCTCAGTCTCACTGTCAGGGAGATGAGAAGGGTTGAACAAGATGAACTCCAATCCAGCTCTAATATCATTTATATTTATGAGTCTTTATTATATTTAGACTTGGGGAAATAAAAGTAAAGAAGGTCTCTGTCTTTAACCACACAATCTCTTTGCGAGTAGAGGACACACATTAAAATAAAGAAAAAAAAAAAAAATCAGTAATGCTGTTCTCAAGGCAAATCTGAAGTAGAGGAGAGCTGGCCAGGGTGGTCTGCAGGCTCTTCTGTGGCCTGAGAATCTGTGAGAAGGAAAGAGGCTGTGTCTCAAGAAGAGTGGGATAGCAACCAGTGCCTGGTTTCGCAGGCCTGATGGGTTTTCTCCAGGAGATTCTGGGCATCAGAGGAGTTTCCCAGATGCCCCAGCTTCTCAAGTTGGCTTGGCAAAGTGTGGAACCAAGACCCAGGCAAGTGGGTGTGAAAACTCAGGAGGAAGATTGGGAGAAGTGAGGGAGGGAGCACAGGCACTTGTGGGAGCGCCTGTCTGCTTGCTATTTCTGCCATTTGCAAGAGTTTGCAAATTTCAAAGTAGTTTCTGCCCAGAGAGAAAAAATGCCTCTCCAGATTCAAGGGTGCCTGGAAGCTGGAGTGGGGCCAGGGGAAGTCACGGGAAGGCACGGAGAGGGTCAAGCATGGGAGGGGGTCAGCTGGGGGTGGAGGGTGTGGGGCAGATCAGGAGGCTAGGGCTAGCCAGGCAGGTGGGCGGGCAGGTCTGGCGGCTGCTTCAAGGTTCTAGATCAGGGATATAAAGATCCCTGCTTCCCAGGTGGCGCTAGTGGTGAAGAACCCGCCTGCCAATGCAGAAGACGCAGGAGACCCAGGTTCAATCCCTGGGTCAGGAAGATCCCCTGGAGGAGGGCAAGGCAACCCTCTTCTTGCTTGGAGAATCCCTTAGACAGAGGAGTCTGGTGGGCTACAGCCCATAGGGTCTCAAAGAGTCAAACACGACTGAAGCAACTTAGCACGCACACAAACAGGGGGCCGCCCAGCCCCGGGTCACACTTAGCTGAGCTCAGGGCCGCTTCTGGATGTGGTGGCAGGTGCGGGGACCTCAGGTCTGCTGACTATGCCATCACATGAGCTTTCTTGGACCATCAAGTAAGGTAATGCAGGGTGTTTACTGCAAGAGTGCCCGGTGGAGGGTCGAGTGGGCTGGACCCAACCTGTACGTCACTCGCCTGCTTGTGTGCCCCGGCACAAGGTTAGGTTCTTCCAGAGGGAGAGGTGCCCCAAGGGGCGGGACCCTGTGTTCCCTCTCAAGTTATGAGCAACAGACAATCCTGAGGACAGACAGGGGTGCTGGGGCCGAGATGAGCAGACCGTGACCGGGGGCAAATCCTCCTTCCTTCTGGAGGCTGGGCTCGACAGTACTCTCTCTCCTGAGCACACATTTCTGGCCCCCTCTCCCTATCTGTCCAAACTGAGGACCCTGTTCTCCCAGAAGCAAACTATGAGCTAGTCCCCCAACCTCTTACCATCCCAGCAAATACATCCCAGCCCAGACCCAGTGGAATGCGGAAAGTTACCTAAGCGAAGAGAAGGGCATAGAGCTGAATTTCTGTTTGGCTGGGGGCTGGGACTGAAATTCAGGACTGACCATTCTGAGGTGTGCTTGCTTGTGGTGGGGACAAGATTTTTTTTTTAAAGGAAAGGACAATCCAGTTCACAAAATCTCCTCCTTCGTCCCCTCCTTTTTCTCTTCCAACTCAGAGCCACCAAGGGAGCCCCTGACTCCCAAATCAGGTACAACCTGGGGACCAGTCTAGACACCTTCCTCATCCCTATTCTCTGGAACTAATGGGTCACCAAATTCTGTCGACCCTACTTCCCCCAAATGTCCCCCTTTGCGCAGCCCCTTGCTTTTGTTCAGGCTCCCCAATTTGACAACTAGTCATTGCCTCTAACCTCCTGGTGTTCTCTGAACTTGGCCTCCAGCCCACTTGGTTTCCTGGTAAAGGGAGAATCCCGTCTGGGTGACCCCTAAGTTCTCACCTTAATGCTGATGGTCATGATAATGGCCTAAGGCAGCTGCCCTTTGACCACAGGGTTAGGTCAGTGCAGACACTTTTAAGAATCTGATAAGGGAGGAGATATACTTACATATACACATACATATAAATAAATAATTATGACTGATCCACGTTGATGTACGGCAGAGACCATCACAACATTGTAAAGCAATTATCCTCCAATAAAAAAGAAGAATCTGATGAAAACTGTGGACTGTCCCTATCTGAATGCACACCGATATACAATTTTGCATATCTTTTCAAGGAGTTCATGGTCTTATTGGGGATCACAGACTCCAGGTTAAGAATTTCTATTTGGAAACTTCCCTGGTGGTCCTAAGACTCCGAGCTTCCATTGCAGGGGCATGGGTTTAATCCCTGGGCAGGGAACTAAGATCCTGCATGCCACATGGCACAGCCGGAGAAAGAAAGAAAAGAATTTCTGTTTGAATTTCTAGGGCCCCTGGGCTCAAAGAAAAGCCCAGATGGAGATCCTATTTTTTCATCATCCTCTGGACAGACTCCAGGGGCAGCTGCTTCTTGCCCTGTGTTTCAAGTTGCAGTAAACTGCCCATCAGCTCGGGGCCTGGGGCTGAAGCCTGCCTGGAAAAAGCAGGGCTGTATCCATGAGAGCCATTAGACGTGGCCCTGCAGGGTGACCCAGTTTGTCTGAGGCCCAGCTGGGACTGGAGAAAGTAACCAAGTGCCCAGGCCACATGCAGACACAGTTAAAAGGCAGACTAATGGGTGGTCAGGTGCGAGGAAGCCAGCCAAGGCGGCACGCTGGGGAACACAAGGCATCTGTTTGGATCTGTAAGGCACTGTATGAATCTTTCCTAGCTGGCCTTCCTGAATGCAGAAGCCTCCCAAAGACTCGCAGCCCCAGTGGCAAAAAGCCTCCTCTGTCTTTGCTGGCGGCAGAGTTTGCAGAAATCCAAGTGAGGTCGGAGTGCTGGAGAGTGTGTAAGGAACAAACAATGGCAGAATCAATGGGCTGGATTACAGACCCTGCCGCAGTGGGCGGATAATAGCGGCCAAGCGCCAGTTTCTCAGACCAAGTGACCTGACCCTGCACTGTCAGAAAGTGCCAATCACAGGGGATTAAAACCAGCCTGGAGTGCAGCCCCTGGGAGAAAGGCCTGAAACTGGGCTAGCAGTCAAGAATGGAGCTGAGGATGGTGGGGGCAGTGCCCAGTCTGGAGGCCTTGGGGGAGGGGTACCTGGCTGCCCTTGGCCCACTGAGGGTGGAGGAGGCAGGGGCTGAGACTAGAGCAAGAAAGGGTTGGGACCAAGGGGATGGAGGTCATCAGCAAAAGCAAGCAGAGGGCCGGCAGAAAGGATGAGTGGGCTCAGGGTGGGGCTAGATTATTCCTGGGGGGCTGCAAGCAGACTTGGGAACTAGACTCTGAATCTTGCTGACCCAGCATTGTCTGCCCTTCTGGAGCACAAGCCAAATGCTGGAAGGATTTTTAAGAGCCACAAGTCTCTAGACGGTAAAGCGTCTGTCTACGATGCGGGAGACCCAGGTTCGATCCCTGGGTTGGGAAGATCCCTTGAAGAAGGAAATGGCAATCCACTCCAGTACTATTGCCTGGAAAATCCCACGGACAGAGGACCCTGGTAGGCTACAGTCCATGGGGTCGCAAAGAGTCGGACACGACTGAGCAACTTCACGAAGAAGTCTCTAGAAGCCTCAGGCTTCCATTTAGTGTTTAGATACTTTGGGGAGAATTTTGAACCTGCAGGCAGCCCTTGGGGCTCCTTAGCCTTCACACACACACACACACACACACACACACACACACACACACACTCTCTCTCACCTGCCTCTCACAGCAAGCCCATAGGTGGAAAGAAGTGTCTTTTCACAAAGAGTCACAAAGCTAATCAGAGGGGCCTGCAGGAACCCCAGTTTCCTTGTTTGTGAAACAGGCAACATCTGCCTCACAGAAGTGATTGCGAACATGGCATTTACTCCATGCCGAGCCCTGTGCTTAATGCAAATTATGCCATGGAATCATTTCAACAATGGTACAGCATATTACTTCATGTTGCAGACATGGAAACCGCAGTTCAGAGAGGTGAAGTAACTTGCTCAGGTCCACACAGTGTGTAAGTGACCAAGCCGGGATTTGAACCCTGGGTGGGTCTGGCTTTGGAGCTTGCGAACATCGAACGTGAAGAAGGCTTTGTAAAGTGCTTTGTGGGGTCAGTTATCAGCACTGGGACTCGATAGGGGGTCCTCTGGGGAGCAGAGAGAGGAAATAACCAGGATTTCCCTCCCGCTCGGCTTAGCTAAGTGAGCCAGAGGTTAACTGGGTGCCTATCTTGGTGGAGTGGGGCCGTTGCGGGGGGCGGTTGTGGTAGGGACGGTGGCAGGCCCCTCCCTGTAATTCAGCCCCCACCCCATGCTAATGGTCTGCAGGGGAAATCATCTGTAAGAGGTGATTTTCTGCAGCTCCGAGATCAAAGCCTGGCCCAGAGTAAGCCCCCTCACTGAATAATGAAGATGAATCCCAGCCAGGTCTGCCCAGAAAGAACGTTAACTAAATGAAGATGGCAGTTCAGTGACTGTAGAGTTTGTATCAGGGCCAAATTGATCTCTCTCTTCCAGCATGTAGATGCAAAACTTGGGCTGGTGCCCAAGAAAGGGGGAACACACACGCCCGCACATGTGCACACATTCATCTCCCCGCTCCCCCTCAATCCCTGGCCGCTGGCAGCCACCCCCCTCAGTCAGCACAGAAGCTGTGGGGAGAGGAGCAGGGCTGAGACGGACAAAGCACCACTGGGAGGGGCTTGCTGCAAGGGGATCCATTAGGTCTCCCATTTTTACCCCCAGAACCAGGGTAGCACTGTAATGTTAGACCTGGGTTCAAGTCTAACTCTTATATGCTTAAGTGACCTTGTATGCTTAAGTGAGCTAAAAACTTAAAAATATCCAAGCCTCAATTTCTTTTTTTTTAAATTTTTTGGCTGCACCATAAGATATGTGGGATCTTATTACCCCAACCAGGAATCAAACTTGTGCCTTCTGTCTTGGAAGTACAGAGTCTTCAACACTGGACCGCCAGGGAAGCCCCATCAAGCCGCAGTTTCTTAATTTTCAAAGTGGGAATAATAATGAAACCTGCCTGCCAGATCCATGCTGTGTGAATCATTAAGTGATGAACCTGAAGGCCTCCCGGAACTCCCCTACTGTCCCTGAGACCCAGACTGGGCTCGCAGGCCTAAACTTTTTCTAACTTCTAACTCAAGCCTCCAGCACCATCTTCCTAGGCATCTGATGATCATTCTTTCCACACCCCACAACAAGGGAGAATTCCTGGCCCACCTATTCCCTGAGATGATAATTAACAATAATGCCTCCCACCCACACAGCACACAGCCCTGAATATTTAGAAGCAGAAAACAGCAGGGGAGTGGGGAGGGAGAGACCTGACCAGAATTGGTTAGAACATCCAAGATCAGTTTCTTCCCCTTGCTTACACCTTAGAATCACCTGGGGGAACACATAAAAGTCAATGCCAAGTTCTAGCTCCAGATCTCGATTCAGATCTCTAGGGTGGGGCTAGGACGGGGGATTCTAATGTGCAGCCAAGTGTGCAGAACCTCTGTCTAGAGATGAGGCTTTTTGAATTTTAATGTGCTCAAGAATCACCTGGGAGGGCTTGTGAAGACTCAGATTTAGATTCCTGAGATTCTGGATCTCTAACGAGCTCTGGTGACCCAGATGCTGCAGCTCCGGGGAACACACTCTGGGTGGCACAGCCCTGGTGAAGGAACCTTGGCTTTATTGTCTTTCTTCCTTGTCAGCACTAACAGGCTTCTTCTGCCCAGCATACGCTTTCAGTAAATGCCTGTGGGATTTATTGGGCTTTCCTGATGGCTCAGATGGTAAAGTGTCTGCCTGCAATGCAGGAGACCTGGGTTCTATCCCTGGGCTGGGAAGATGCCCCTGGAGGAGAGCATGGCAATCCACTCCAGTATTCTTGCCTGGAGAATCCCATGGACAGAGGAGCCTGGTGGGCTACAATGCAAGGGTTGCAAAGAGCCAGACACAACCGAATGACTAAGCACATAATTAAGACAGCGATGGATCTGGAGCCTGCTGGGCTGTATTTGACTCCTAGTTTTACTGTTCCAGCTCTGTGGCTTAGGGCAAGGCACTTGTTGACTGGGCCTCAGTGTCTGCATCTACACTGCCCCAAGAGCCTTGTAGCATGGGTGGGAAAATAAAATGGCATCATGCCTGTGGAATGCAAACTGGTGACTTTCCTGGCGGTCCAGTGGTTAAGAATCTGCCTTCCAACGCAGGGGACATGGGTTCGATCCCTGGAGATTGCACATTCCGAGGGGCAACTAAGCCCGAGAGCTGCAAACTACTGAAGCCAGTGTGCCACAACTGAGACCCCATGCAGCCAAATTAATTAATTAAATGGGGGGTGGGTGGGAAGCTCACAAGAGAGGGGATCTACATATACTTATAGCTGATTCACATATTGTTCAGCAGAAATCAGCATACCATTGTAAATTAATTTCCTCCAATTAAAAATAAATAGATGTTTTTTAAAACATAAATTAGTATTAATGTTCTTTTTTACTCCTTTACCTGCCACCAAAGGGCACACAGGGCACATATTCCAACCTCAGTGACCTCTTGGTGTCTCTAATCTGGTGGATTATCTTTGGCAACCCTCTCACCCCAGCCTTCTGGCAGCTCTGAAGTTGAGTATGGACTGGACTCGCTAACCATGCAGATACTCTCGGGGCTCTCCATGCAGTGCCAGAGCCCTGGTCAGGCCAGGACGCTCACAGAAACAAGCGTGCTTCCTTTTAGAGACCCCCATAAAGACTCAGAGAACCTGGGTTCAAATCCTGCCTTTGCCCCATGCCAGGCCACATCTGGGCTCCCGCAGTCCTGGTAAGCAATCAACCTCCAAGTCACTATCTTGTGAGGCAGCTCTGGGCTGCGGTGCCTGCCCATGAGTGCATCTCTTCGAGCTGG
The DNA here is from genome assembly GCF_029378745.1 of Bos indicus. Taxonomy (NCBI): domain Eukaryota; kingdom Metazoa; phylum Chordata; class Mammalia; order Artiodactyla; family Bovidae; genus Bos; species Bos indicus. Next base: position 12,917,948 of record NC_091769.1, read on the forward strand.
CCTGCCTGCAGACAGGTAGGAAGGCAGGGCAGGCAGCACCCGTGGTAAGGCAAGGCTGTCTGCAAGTCCTCTCATTTCAGTGAACCATAACCATGTACTGAGCAACGGTGTGACTCATTCTTTTCTGCTCACAATGCCAAAGCCCTGGCTTCACACTTTACCCCATCCCATCCTGTCATACCTTATCTCAGTGGGCCACAGCCTCAGCAGTGCCTCAGAGCCATGGTTCAGACCAGGTATGGGTGACAAGAGTCTTATCTTTTTCTTTCTAAGTTCCCCATGGTGCTGAAACACAGTCAGGACTGAAAACCACTATGCCTCATACTCTCTACTCCCCATTCGAGAGCACTGGGTTTAGAATCAGAAGCTCAAGTTCTGGCTCTCCACCCTAAACTCTGACCTGTTATGAGTCACTTAACAGAGCTGGGCCTCAGTTTCCACATCTGCAAAATGGGGATAAGGAAGCCAATTGTCTTGGAGGAATATTCAGGGTCAGAAGAGATCAAGAGTATAGAAACACTCTGGTAAGATGGCTGCAACACACCCATCAGGGAGCTCTGAGAACAGTGGTACAAGCGCATCTACCAGCATTCTCCTGGAGTGCCTGGCTCAGCATCAACCCAGGCCAAGCCAGCCAGTATCCACCCACCATTCCTCCAAAGGTTCCTGGCCTGAGAGTGCAGTCTCCTCTCGCTGACTATGCCTCCCTTTTGCAGCCTCCTTCTCCAGCCACCATTCCAGTTCCAGGTATACACCTTATGCTTTCTCACTTTCATGACTTAGCTCAAGCCGTAAGGTCTGCATAGGCTGCTCTTCCTCCCTTCTCAGGCTCAAAGCTCAGCCAGCCCTTGCAGGCCCTCCTGAATAGCACCTTCCTCAGGAAGTGTAGCCTCTTCTTGGAACCATGTAAACCTCTATCGGACCATGAGCTCTCTGAGGACAGTGGTCTTGTCTTAGCATCTTGGTAGCCCTTGCAGTACTTAGCAGGGATCCTGACACATAGTAAGGATCCAATAAAAGTCTCTTGTAACACAGAAAATGTGCACCCTGGCTAGAAAGCCAATAAATGCAAATTCATGCAACACAGAGGTCCTATTTTATGCTTCCTAAATTAGCAATTTAGAGGAAAAAAAATGCTAACATGCACCAATGACAATGTTATGTTAAAAGTGGTACACACATTACTGATAATGTTGAAAATTGGAACGATCATTTTGGAAAGCAATATGGCAATACAGATCAAGGGTTATAAAAATGCTTATTCACTTTGACCCAGTAATTCCAGTCCTAATACAGTATCCAAAGGAAATTACTCAAAAGAATAACAAGTGTTATATATGCATGAAGATATTCATTGCAACATTATCTATAATAGTCCCAAATGGAAGACAACCTGAATGTTCAACAATAGAGGAATTGTTAAGTAAATTATGGTATATAAACTGAACAAACGATTATGCAGCCATTTAAAATATTTATGAAAACTATGTAAATGGAGAAGTGCTTATGATAAGATGTGAAGTAAAAACTCAGAATGTAAAATTCTATGCGCATTATAACTACATAATAATAAAAATGTAGGCATGCTGACAAGGATCAGAAGGGACCAGGCAAAATGAAATTAATTATTGTGTTAATGTGAGAAGACTAGAGGTGATTTATGTTTAATTTTAAATATTTCCTGTAAGATTGTTACAATGTCAATTTCACAATACAAAAGTTTAAATAGACAAATGGTAAATGTTGGTCAAATGAATGTGAGGGGAGAGAGATGGAGGGGTGTGGTGACCTTTTGGGGTGGGAGTGGGGGTGGTCTCTGGATCCAGCATTATCCCTGTATCTTGGGCAAGATTTCCTGTGGTCCAAATGAACAGTGGCATCCTGGATGAGGCTAAGCTTTAGAGAAGTGTGGCCTGCCTTTTGGGTACTTCTAAATTCCTAAATGATCCAACCAGTCCATTCTGAAGGAGATCAGCCCTGGGTGTTCTTTGGAAGGAATGATGCTAAAGCTGAAACTCCAGTACTTTGGCCACCTCATGTGAAGAGTTGACTCATTGGAAAAGACTCTGATGCTGGGAGGGATTGGGGGCAGGAGGAGAGGGGACGACAGAGGATGAGATAGCTGGATGACATCACCGACTCAACGGACGTGAATCTGAGTGAACTCCGGGAATTGGTGATGGACAGGGAGGCCTGGCGTGCTGCAATTCATGGGGTCGCAAAGAGTCAGACACGACTGAGCAACAGAACTGAACTGAAATGATTCGGGGTATATTTGTGGATGGTTAGATTTTTCTCAGAGTCGTCCAGAAGTCCTTGCTACCATGCAGTGTACCTATGGGGAACGGGCCAGAGAAATGTTTAGAGGATGTTCAAGTTCAAGGGGCTGATGGTGCATGAGGTCTTCCTGCTTAGGAGACAGACTGAGCCTGATAATGAATGAGAAACCTTTCTCTCCACACCCACCCCTTCTCTCCTCTAGGCTTTGAGAAACCACACCTCATGTGCTCGAGACAGTCCCAGTTTTCATCTGCTGTCCTGGCATAATTATTAATAGCTCTTTTTATCTCCAAAGTGTCCCAGCTGGGACATGGTCACATTACCCAAAGCACAAACAGCAAGAAGGAAAGGAGAGGAAAAGCTGTTTCCATGACTGATGAATGGGGCAGGAAGGGTGTCTTTCTTCTGGGGAGTCCAGAACCAGAGATGTCAGCAAATGTTTTAGGTGGTCCCGCCTCCTCCACTTCATGGGGGGCACCCATGCCTTCATCCTCCCCTCTCACATCCTCTTTCTGCATCTCTCCACCAACACTGATGCCCTCCTGGTACTTCCAGTAACTGTGTGTCTCTTTTGTCCTGAATTCTTCTAGGATGAGCTGTCCCTTTCCCTTCTCTGGACCTCTCCCTCCCGCTAACAGAGATTTTCAGTTTTAATTGGATATTCTTCCCTGACTCCACGGCCCCAGTTCATCCTCTGCTGAGCCAGTTGAATTTCTTTCTCTGTTCCTGGGGACATTTTTCATCTGTCCTTTCTCCAACCAATGTTATCTCAGTGCTAAGCGGGATCATAATTCTGCCCCGTGTCATGGGAATTCTCGGCAATCTATTGCTTCTGACAGCGACAGAGTCTTTCAGGCTCAGATACCTGAGCACATGCTCACAGATTTAGGCGGGGTTTTTTATGTCCCCACACTACACACCTGTGATACACGTGTTACATAGCGCCATACGCAAAATTGCAGCCATTTACATGCCCTGGAGGAGGGCATGGCGATCCACTCCAGTATTCTTGCCTGGTGATTCCCATCGACAGAGGAGCCTGGCAGGCTACAGTCCACAGTGTCTCAAAGAGTTGGACACGACTGAAGTGACTTAGTATGCAGCACGCATATGACATGTCCAAAAGATGTAACCTTGCCACATCACACACACAGCACATATATAATCCAAAACAGCCTGGAACGCTCACCCCTTATGGACTCATACTATGCCATCAATACACATGATACACGTCCCACACATACTGCATGCAAGCCTCAGACCACACATGCATTACACACACCACTCACACGTCACACACACATGCACGCATGCATGTACATCCCTCAGGAAGGCTTTGGGGTTTCTCTTTGGTCAGGATCCTGCTCAGGGAAAGATGCTTCATTCTTGCCGCAGAGGCCACGTCCCCCACCAAGACGCACAAGGGCTTCAGCAAGGAGTGTTCATTACTGCTAACGAGCATTACATGCCTAATTAATTCCCAGGCTTGGTTTGAGGATCTGACCTGGGGCCTGATTTCCATTCAGGGAAAAATAAATGGAGAGTTAAGAGGGCTTCTGTGCTGGGTTAGTGGGATTTAGGGCCCTCTTGCATTTGCCCATCCTGTTCCCAAATCCAAATCACTGGGCTGATGAGCCTGGTGTGAGAACAGTGGACGGCATCCAAGTGGTGGGGCAGCTGAGTCTCCCTTCTGACCACCTTTCTGAAGCATCAGGACCACATTTTCAAAGTTAGGATGTTTTACGAACATCTTCCGATGCATCCTGTGCTCCATCCAAGTAAAGGTCCCTTCGATTTGGGACAGAAAAGAGCCCTGATGCCCAGGCTGGTTTTCCTCCGTGGGACATAGCATAGAACACGCACGGCTACTGCCTTGTAGGGAGGGGCCTGGGCACTGGGTTAGCAAACATGAGACCCTTCTGGTAAATGCTGCAATCCGATCACCAGCTGGGGTTCTGCCCACCATTCCATCAGCAGACCAGAGGTGGTGGGCAGAATGAAAACTATGGGCTATTCCAAGAGAGGCACTGCATCCAGGAATTTATTGGGGTGGGGGTGGGAGGAGAGACCATCCAGATACAACCACCATGGAAAGGCAATAAGGAAGCAGGGTCAAGAAACTGAGCTTTGGCATGAAGTCAGCCTGGACTCCAATCCGCATGCTGCCACCCACTAAGCTCGTGATCCTGGGCAGCTACTTATCTTCTCTGGGCCTCAGCTTCCAAATGTGTGTAAAATAGGGTACTAATAGTACATCCCTCCTGGGCTTGTTGTGCAGCTTATTTTTATGTTTTAATGTGGACCATTTTAAATTCTTTGCTGTGCTTGGTCTTCGTTGCTGCTCACCATCTTGCTCTAGTTGCAGTGTGCGAGCTTCTCATCCCAAGGGGGCTTCTCTGACTGCAGAGCACAGGTTCCAGTGTGTGTGGGCATTAGTAGTTGGGCCCTGCAGCATGTGGAATCTTCCTGGACCAGGGATTGAACCCATATCCCCTGCACTGGCAGGCGGATTCGTAGCCACTGGACCATGGGGGACGTCTGTAATGTGGACCAGTCTTTACTGAATGTTACAATATTGCTTCCATTTTATGTTTTGGTTTTTTGGCCACAAGACACGTGGGATCTTAGTTCTCAGACCAGGGATTGAACCTGCGCCCCCTGCACTGGAAGGCCAAGTCTTAACCACTGGACCATCAGAGAAGTCCCCAGTTGCGCAGTTTAAATGAGCTGATGTGCATAGAGTATGTAGCAAGGTGTCTGACGCAGAGCAAGAGCTTAATCAGTAATAGTACCGAGTTGTTTTTATTAGTAGTCTGTTATTATTATTTCTACTGCTGCTGCTGCTACTCTGCCACTCTGGTCTTTCTGTTTTGGAGTTTCAGCTCCTCAGCATGGCTCTGAACATCCTCTGCGATACGGTATGACCTTGCATATTACCTTCCCCAGCATGACTCTCTCCCTCGCAGGAAGTAGACTGGTCTCCTACCTTTGGGCTGTTGCTCACGCCCTGCCTGCAAGCCCTTCTCCCCACTTTGTCTGGTCAAGCCTTATTCCTCCTTCAAAGCCAATGCTCTCATCCAACTTTCACCATGAACCACCTGCTCCAATCACTCACATCAGGGCCCCTCCACATGCATTTCTGTGGTGTTTATTATTATTATGAAATATTGTAAACATACAAAAAGTAAGGAGACAAACACTCATGTACCCACCACTTAGCTCAAAAGGAAAAAAAAAAAAAAATCATAGAAACAACAGAAGTCTCCTGGTTTACTCCCTGATTGCACTTCTCTTGTTCTTCCCAGAGGTAACTGGCCTCCTGCATATGATGTTTATCACTGCCAAGAGGGTCTTGAGTTTTTACCACACCTAGACCCCTAATCGGTGTTAGCTGTAGCGCTGCGTGTTTTGAAGGTTGAGATATATGTACGGAAGCTGTAGCAGGCGCTGTGTACTCGATGCCATCGCCCTCAGCCCATCTGCTCTCAGCACTGCTGTGGGACCGCTCCCGGCGCTCCGCCAGCCTCCCACTTCAGCCCGTGGCATCTCTGCTTGGGGCTTTCTCCCGAGTCCCAGAAGGCAGCTCAGAGTGTGCAGGCACAGCAGGAGGTGCCAGGAGCTAGCATCCCTGGGGCTACCTGCCCAGTTCCATCAGAGACCGGCTCCCCCGTGCGTGCTTCCGGGCTTCCCCAGAGGGTCTGCAGCTGCCCCGCAGTGACCTGCTCATAATCCCTCTGGGCTGGTTTTCCCCTCCCCTATCCCCTCCTCCTGCTCCTCCTGGGAGAGCTCCCAAAGTAAATCCCAGCACACAGGCTTCACTCTGGGAAAGCCAAGCTAAGGCAGTACGGCTTCTGCTCTCAACACGGCTTTGGGGAAACACTCATGTTGTGACATATGGCTCTATTTCATCCATCTTCACTGCCACAGAGTACTCTATGGAATGAGCAGGTCTGAATACATACCCCTCTCCGGGTGATGGATGCTTACGTGGCCTCTGGTGTCTCGTTATGACCAACAGCACTGCAGCCATCCTTCCCGCCGTTTCCTGACCACCCTGGTGCTTTCCATCAGGCTCTCTGACCCCAGATCCCATTGCGCTTCCCATTCCCATTGAACTCTTAGAAGTCCACGTCTCCCTACCTAAAGGAAAGCCCTAAAAGGCAGAGGAGGGAATGGTGGGAGGGAAACGGATTCACTCAAGGTGGAGTGGGCGGACTTCAGTACCAACTGGATCCAGCTTGGTTACCACCATCTAGTTTCAAATCATCACTCATTCATCCACATGTGCCAGGCACATTGAATGGGTTAACAAGCTTTCATCAATTTCCCCTTCATCTTCCTCTCTAATTCCTTCCTGCATTTCATCCTTCTCCCTCTTTCTTGCCTCCCCAGGAGTCAAGGGGACTTCCTGCAGAAGTACAGAAGCCAAGGCTACCTGGACCCCCTCCCTGAGCACCTCCAGCAATAATGGAAGCTGGTGTTAAAACAACACGCTGCCTGTTCACCTGTGTGCAGAAAGCCTGCAAACAGCAGTTCCAAGTTCTTGCTACTCCTCAGGCCTAGGTCACACTAGGCAGGTGACGGAGCGATAGTCCCAGGGGCGTCAAGCCCTCCGATCAAAACCCACATGCCCTAGGAAGGCTTCCTTGACTCTGCCAGGCACCAAATCCTATAGCGTTTAGTGTTACTATCTCATGCCTGCTGTGTCAGTGGCTCAGTAAGCCTTTATTAAGCATCTACTATAGTCAGGGGATGAATGAAGCGCCATCTGTCAGTTTTCACATCTGGGCTTTGCTGCTTTCTTTGTGGCCGCCTTGGGGCAGGTGGTGTAACCTCTCCATGCCTCCTTTTCCTCAAGGATAAGAACGGTCCAGATCTCATAGAGTTGTTGCGAAGTCAAAGTAAGTTCTCACGTGTAAGGACCACAAACAGTGCCTGGCATATAGCGCTCCTTGAAGGATAGCTATGATAGCCTGAAACTTCTCCACCCTGTGACTGACTGGGGAGGGGGAGGGGAGGGTCTCAAACTCAGGAAAGAGCTCCCCCACCAGAACAGTGGGTAAATGCCCCAGTTCCCTCCGGGTCTCTCCCACCATCCTGGGAGCTCTCTGAAGACAGGGCCCTAATTCCCTTATGAGACTAGATTTTCTCAAAGGTGGAGAAGAAGCAAACTTATCTCACTTAGCTGATCAAGGTCCCCAGGGTAGAAACAAAGTCCTCACCAGCCTGACTGCTGCCTTCAGTGTGTGACTGAGGGGCCCCTCCCCGGGTTCAGGCCTTCCTGGAAGGGGTGGGCATCAGAGGCCTGGGGGGATGTCCTCAACCTGACATCCTCGTGACCACACCAAACCTGGAGTTTTGAGCAATTTGCAGGAAAGGTAAAAACAACTGGTTGCACCACTCAAAATTTTCTTTTTATTATCAGTTAATGGCAGCACTTACCAGAGCAATTTTATATGTAATAAAACTTTTTTATTGTCTCAGTCTTGGCTTAGAGAGGCAGAAAAGGAGACAAGCCCAGAACCAGGGAAAGAAAAGACTGGAGTAAACACCACAATTAAAACTGGCATCTTCCTAATAGGGACAAGGATGATAGATTGAGGCATGCACCTGGTTTTTCTTCAAAGACGGGGTAAAAGGAAGAGGTAGAAAGTTAATACTCTGGGATGGAGGAGAGAACCAGATTCAGGGGAAAGCTGGTCTCTTCTGGTTTTGCTGTTTGGCCATGGGGGTGTCACTTTCTCGCGTCTGAGCCTCAGTTTTCTCCTCTGTAAAATGGGGAGATGTTTAAGGGACTGACTCCCCTACCCCCACAAGACCTTCTGTGGCTATGGCCTTGTATCTTTGTGTTGTTAAAATTCACTCCATCTTCTTCTTCCAAACTAAAGCCAACAAGATTATAGTTTTGTTTGGCATTTTGAACAACCCATTTTAAGCACATTCTATAACAATGTGGGAGATATGCCAGGAGAACATTATTCTCTCCATTACACAGATGAGAAACACTGATGCCCAGATGAGCTAGGTCACCACGGCTTCAATTACAAACTACCAGCAGCTCAAGGTCATGGCTATTATGGAACAGACACCAGGCTGAATGCAGGCTCCGCCTCCAAGCCTGTGTTCTTTCCACCATATGACGCAGTTTCCCAGAGCAGATGATGGGGGACTGAGCCAACTTGCTAAACCCATCACCTGGGTCTCCCTGGCACTGTACTGCACAGCACCTAAAGCCAAAGCAGGAAGGAAAAAAAAGAAACGGAAGGAGCAAGGAAGGCTTGGTTTAACCCTTCACCACCAGCAAGGTTTAACAGCTTACTCCCAGCACACCCTCCTGCTGGTTCTCAAAGTGTGGTCCTCAGACAGCAGCACCAGCTTGGGGATCCCCCCACAAGCTCATTAGAAATGCAGAATTTTGGCCTCCACCTCAGATCTATTAAATCAGAAATGAATGATAAATGGGTCCATTTTATACAAGGTAATGAGGTGGCTATCTGATACAATTTTAGGAATGCCAGGATTCATTACTCCACTGAAAAACGTCTCCTTGGAGCAGGTGTGAGAGAACAGGAGAGGCTTTCATTCCATGGTGATGAGACCAGCAGGAGAAACACCCCAGGAGTAAGATCCCAGAGACCCTGTGCTCTGAGAGGTGGTGGGGATACTTTCCTCAGAGCAGGGAATGATGGCTAGAGAGGGGACTTCACCATTTTCTGTATGTAACTCTAATCTGCAAACCCAGTCTCCCGACTCAGGGAGGAGGGGAGAGATGCACGTGTGTGGTGGCTTTCGAATGTGCCAAGCCCCGCCTGAGCTGGATATTTCACTTTCAGCATTTCAGTTCACCCTCTTGAACAGGATGCAGGTGGCACGATCTCTATTTTACAGACTGGGAAAGGGGTCCCTACTGAGCTTGCATACATGGCCCAAGTGCCTCCACCCCGGGGTTTCAGTGTAAACCCGCGTCGCGATGATTTCAACCCCAACCCCCACCGGCCCCCGGCCCCGCTCTCTCCACTAGGCCACAATGTCTAGGAAGCCGCCACTGTCCCAAAGCCTGGTACCTCCCGAGGGGGCAGGGCTGAGCCGTCGGCTGAGGGTTCTGAGCTGCGACAGGTGGACGCGAGTGAGAGCCAGCTCTCTCCAGTCTCTACCTGTCGGCAAACCCTCCCATGTTTCAGTTAAGGCGCTAGAGCTGCTGGGTTTTAATGTTCACAGAGGCTTACTGGATGAGAAAGCCAAATGTGGCATTAGAAGGGCTGACAGTCCAACTGGGAGAGATAATGTAACCCAGCTGCAAACAGTTCCTAATGCCAGCCAGTGTGTGGTTAAATACCAACATGGATGGCTTAACAATTTGGAGGGGGAGGGAGAGGTGAGTGTGACCTGGAGCAATTTGAGGGGGCTTTCTCGGGGGCAGCAGGGGGGTCCATGGTGGCTGCAGAAAGTCTGGCCCCTCAGCCGGCCTCTCCATCAAGCCTCTAAAACAATTCCAGATGTTTCACTGATGTTTCCCTGGCTTCTTTCTCATACAATAATTACCTTTTAATGGCACACATTAATGCAAATTAGGTACATTGGGAAGTATATTTCACAGCAAATGTGCTCCCAGTCCTCCAGCTAGGACCCTACCCACCCCCTCCCCAGCAAGGTGAGGCAGGCACTCTCCCGTGAGGGTGGCAGTAGAGGTCTAGCTGAGGTCTGAATTTGCGGGCACAGAGAGTGCAGCTCCAAACGGGGAGGCTGAAGTTGGCAGATGGGGAGGGAAGTTGAAGGCCTCCTAGAGCATCTTACTCACGTCTCTTTTGGAGCACTCATATCACTGCTATAATCACCCACTTCCATGCCTCAAACCTCTAGTGCTAGACTGAAGCTCCAGGGAGCAGGAACACCATGTACAGTTGTATGAGTTGTGCACTGTTCAAAATGCCTGGCCAGAGGGCAGATGGGCTAAAATACAGCCTGCCCTCAACTTGCCACTGGAGCTGTGTCCACTCAGAGGATGGGCCACCTTTCGGCAATTTCCACAAGGGGTCCATTTAGGAGGTAGTGTCCCTGCCTGAGGCTGTGCCTGTTTGTTTCTGGCTGAATTCCTGTTCCTGGCACAGCACTGAGCACAGAGTATGTCCTTAGTACATATTTGCTGCATCAGGAAATGCATGAACATAAAAGCAAGAATCCAGGCATGACTGCATGGAAGAAAGCAACTCTGAGATGGGTGGGTTTGTCATTCCATTTCACAAATTAAAAGCCAGCTTTCAGAAAACTGGAGGAGACAGTGTGGCTTATACTTTTCTTGAGTATTTCCCTACTTCCCCAATTCTCTTTGTCTAAGCTAAACACGGAGAAGGCAATGGCACCCCACTCCAGTACTCTTGCCTGGAAAATCCCATGGGCGGAGGAGCCTGGTAGGCTGCAGTCCATGGGGTCGCTAAGAGTTGGACACGACTGAGCAACTTCACTTTCACACATTGGAGAAGGAAATGGCAACCCACTCCAGTGTTCTTGCCTGGAGAATCCCAGGGATGGGGGAGCCTGGTGGGCTGCCGTCTATGGGGTCGCACAGAGTCGGACACGACTGAAGCGACTTAGCAGCAGCAGCAGCAGCAGGCTAAACACAGTTCCAAGCACACAACAGGGCATTGCTAAACTGATCCACTGGGAAAGAAACTGTGTCGTAGGGCACACCATGAGCTGGAAGGGCGAACAAACATATGCTATTGAGGAGACACAAGCTCTCTACTCAGGTGTCTACAGAGTAAGGTGGATAACTTCTTTGGACCTCAGTTTTCTTGTCTGTGAAGAGGGGATACACACAATCCTGATCTCACAGGGTTTTTATGAGAGCAAATGAAATTATGTATGAGAAAGGGTTTTGTAACTGCTGAAGTACTACACGTTGGACTAGATGCTTCTGATACATTATTCAAAAGTTGGCCAAATGTCACCCACCACCTGTTTTTGTCAATAAAGTTTTATTGAACCACAGCCAGGCCGTTCATTTGTATGCTGTCTGTGGCTGCTTTCGCTCTACAATGGCACAGTAATTGGGTCAGAAACCTTTTATATGGCTTACGAAGACTAAAATATTTACTACTTGACTCCTGACAGAAGAAGTTTGCCAAGCCCTCTGTTAATGCCTTTAAGCCTTCTAATTACCCTGTGAGTTAAGTACTAATATTATCACCTCCATTTTACAGAGGAGAAAACTAAGACCCAGAGCAGTTAAGTAGCTCGCACAGGGTCACACAACAGAGAAGGGGCAGAGATGGGATTCACACCAGGGTGGGCAGGGACCCGAGTCATACTCTAAAACACAAAATCATCTTGCTCTCTTGCTCCTAAGGCAATTTACAAAGCCCTAGACCCCAAGGACAAGAAGGATCTCGGAACAATGACCTAAAGCCAAACAGAAGGAGGTCCTTGCTCATACACAGGTATCACTTCTTAGGGGAGCTGGTCAGGACTGGAATGAAGCCAGGACAGGTTCGGGCAAACTTCCAGGAAATAGACCTCTTTCCTGGGGACAGAACTGTGGGGGAACATACCAGCTTCCTAGGGCTGCTGGAAGCCACAAACAGGGTGGCTTAAAACAACAGAAATAGATGGTGCAGTGGTTAAGAATGCAGGGGGCTCAGGCTCAGTCCCTGGTCAAGGAACTAGGATTCCATATGCCGAGAGGCACCCAGGCCTCAACTAAAGAGAAGCCTGGACACCTCAACAAAAGACCCCACATGCTGCAACTGAGACTGGACCAAAAATAAAATTAATTAATTAATTAAAAAAAAAAACCAACCAGAAACACATTCTCTCTCAGTTCCGGGGGCCAGAAGTCTGAACCAAGGTGTTGGCAGGGGCACACTCCCTTGGAAACCCAGAGGTGAATCCTCTCTGGCCTTTTCCTGGCCTCTGTGGTGGCCGGCAGTCCGTCACGTCCCTTGGCTGCAGCTGCAACACTTTAATCTCTGCCTCCAAGGTCCCGAGCCACTTTCCCTGTGTGTCTGTCTTCACACAGCCAGCTTCTCATAAGGACACAGAATCATGTTGGATCAGGGGTTCAATCTACTGCAGGAGGACTTCATCCTAATTTAAGTAATTATATCTGCAATGACCCTATTCCCAAGTAAGGTCACATTCAGAGGCTCTGAAGGTTGGGGCTTCATCTTTTCTGAGGGGACGCAATTAGGCTCATAACAAAGAATGTCTCAAAACTCTTGATGGTGGGTGGGGTGGGGGGCTGTTCCAACCCTCCTCTGAGTCAGGAAGTCAGCCAGAGACAGAAAAAGAGAGAGCAGAGGCCTTCAGGCAACTAAGGTGAGGTGAGTTCATGGATATTTCCATTGAAAATGTCTCCGTCTAGAATTTTCCTTGTCTCTACAGATTGCGAGCTCCTTGAGGCCTAGGCTGGGTCTTACTCCCTCTGTCTCACATAGTAGGTGTTCTGTAGTAGGTGCCAACCCAGTGATCATGTCAACTGCCCCTCGATGCCTCTGTTGGAAAAGTAGCCAGGCCACAGGGCTAAGTGGCTCTGGACACCTCTTGGGCTGAAACCAGAAACAAATGAACTGGGAATTGCCAGGCCAGCTGGGATGCCAGGATGTAGGAGAGCCCCGAACCAGCTCCATCTGTGGTCCTAGCAGGGTGTCTGAGGGACGTCTGGGCAGAGACCACACTAATGCCAAACAACATGTGGCCCAGTTGCCCTTCACCTGTATTTGCACAGTCAATGTAATTACGCCCCTGGGATATTGACACTAAAGGAACCATATTTGAGAAGGTCCCACCAGCCAACTTTGGAGAAAGCAATGGCACCCCACTCTAGTACTCTTGTCTGGGAAATCCCATGGGTGGAGGAGCCTGGTAGGCTGTAGTCCATGGGGTCTCGAAGAGTCGGACACGACTGAGCAACTTCATTTTCACTTTTCACTTTCATGCACTGGAGAAGGAAATGGCACCCCACTCCAGTGTTCTTGCCTGGAGAATCCCAGGGACGGGGGAGCCTGGTGGGCTGCCGTATATGGGGTCGCAGAGAGTCAGACACGACTGAAGCGACTTAGCAGCAGCAGCAGCAGCAGCACCAGCCAACTTAAAATTCCCAGGTCACTGCAGCGGAAATGTTCTCACAGACACACAAGCAAACAAGCATTCCATCCAAAAGTGCTGGCTGCAGATCTGGCCCTGCTGAGAAGCAGGATTCTTTAGAAGCTGATTTGGGGGCAGTAACATATACCAGGCAACTACTAATGGCCCCACAGATGACTCAGTTACTTATCCTCTCAACAAACACACCCTGAACAGCCTATAGTCAACTAAACACTGGGGATTTAAGGATGAAAAAGACCGTGATACCAGCCCCTGAGGAGGAAAGCTCTGCAGAAGTAGGTAATCATACGCTGAAATATTTACAGATTATCTGATAGGATGCCTGGGAAAGTCGTGGGGAGGTAGGTGAAATAAGAGTGGTCAGCAGGTTGATACTTCTTGAAGCTGGGTGATGGTGACATAGGATTAATTATATTGCCCTTCTATTTTGGTATATATTTGAAAGAGTCCATAAGTTTTGAGAAATAAAAATGGAAAAGATGCAAGGGGCACTTGGTACAAAGAAAAGGTGTGTAGGCAGTGGGTAGCGGGGAGGAAGAGTATGATGAGCGCTTCCCAGAGGAGGCAGTCATCCGGGTCTAATCTGAGAAAGGAGAGGGATTTTCCACCCTTGGGGAGCTTACACAAAGTGTACAGACATTGCTGCTATAGAAAGAAGATGGTTTCCAGAATCAGACAGACCTCTGTCAAATCCCACCCATACATTTGGGAAAATAGTACCTATCTTATAGAACAGTTATCAGCATTACAGAAGGTAATGGATGAGAAGGAGCCTTACCCACAATAGGTACTGAATCAATGATTATTTTATCCATCTCTCCACCCACTGATGCATGCATCCTTCCACCCATCATCCATCTACCCATCCATCCATCATCCTTCCACCCATCACCCAGTCATCCACCCACCATCCATCCACACATCCAGATATCACCCATCCATCCAGCTATCATCCATCTATCCACCCGTTCATCTATCACCCATCCATCCCTCTACCATTCATCTCCTCAACATCTATCCACTCACCTACCATCCAGCCATCTATCCATCCAGCTACCATCTATCCATCCAGCTATAATCTATCCATCCAGTTATCATCTATGCACACATCCCTCTATCATCTTTCTAGCCACCCCTTCACCCATCCTATCATCTTTCCAGCGATCATCCATCCATCCAGTCATCCCTCCATCCATCATCACACTGTATTCTCTCTGTGCTCCAGTCTACACCACGATCAACTTCAAAGCAGAGATAGTGGACACATTCATAGCTGTGATGCCACACACAGGGCCTATGCCCCAGAAAGTGCTCCGTGATTCTCTTCACAAGAGTAAATGGCTGATGGAAATTTCTCTTGCATCTGCATTGTTCTTAGGGATTAACTTGGAGGATGAGAAGACTGGGCGGGGGGTGTATTAACTGAGAGGCATGTGTCCACAGAACGTGGAACTAGAGTAAAGTCTTAACAGCAGGGTCCTACAGAGGAGGCAATCTGAATTATAAACCCCAAATAGTACAAAAATGAATTTGTTGGGATAGGTCATGCTACTATAACAAACAACCCTCATATCTAAGTGGATTAACACAACAAAGATTCATGTTTTGCTCATACAAATTCTGCTGTGGGTCCAGGCAGCCTTCCAGGGCAGCTGGCCTTCATGCAGTGAGACAGCAATCCAGGAGGCTCCACCATCTCAACACAAAGCTTCCTTTACACAAAAGCCTTTACACAGAGAGGAGAGCACCCACGCCACACCTCCTTCCTCTCCTGTCTGCGTCTGGATGTAGAATGAAGCAGGGCTGTTGCAAAAGGGTCTTGCACCGGAGGGCTCAGGCCTGGCAGGAGAGTGTGATGGGATGGGGACCCTCTTGCTTGTCCACTCAAGGTGCTTGCCCAGGGGTCACCTTACTTGATCATGACTTGAACCTTCTACTGCATAAGCTGCTTCTGACTCAGGGTCCCTTGGCACGGCATCTCAGCTTTACCATCTGTAGCAGAGATAATCATGCCCACCAGATAGTCCCATGCGCTGCCACATTTACCAGCCCCTCATAGCCAGGAGGGGCTGTGGGACTAGTCCTGGCTAGGGGGCTGTGAGGGGAGTGCCATGTGTCACTGCTGACCGAAGCAGGGAAGAGTAGTGTGATTCTGGCACACATTCTGGCTCCCTTGCCCTCTAACCCAAACGATGCTCCGTGGGGGCACGGTGCTTTACAGTTCGCAAAGCACTTTCCCCACCATGATCTCATCGAGCCTGTCACGGTCCTGTGCAATAAGGTGATCATATCCTCATTGGGCTGTGCTGGGTCTTCATTGCTTTGCCTGGGTTTCCTCTAGTTGTGGCGAGCAGGGGCTATGCTGCAGGTGAGGTCCTATCACCAGTGACTGCGCTAAACCAAAACTGTGGATTTCAATGCATCTCCAAGCTCATTTGACTCAGCTCAGTAGATTCCAAGATGCTGGGTCCAAAGGGAGCCACACAGGGTGTGGTGCTGACCCTGTGCCCTTCAAAGGAGAGACCTGGGAGGCAAACACCCTACCCACAGAGGAAGGATTCAGTTAGGACCTCTCACGGCATAATGAAAAGAGTCTTTTTCCCAACAGACAAAACTGGGTTTGAATCCCAGCTTTGCACTTTACTAGCTGTGTGACCTTGAGTCAGTCACTAAACCTCTTGGAACCTCTGTTCCTTCCAGAACTAGCCAAGCAAGTTATTTATCTTTTCTGAGCCTTGGTTTCCTCATGTGCAAAATGCAACTGATTTTAGCCGCCTCACAGGTTGGTTTTTAGGCTTGAACTAGATCTGAGCCCACACCCAGCATTAGGGCATAATTGGTGCTGGCTCTCGCGTCTCTAGGCTGACCTACTAATGGCCTGCCTCACTCCGCAGAGAATACCATCTGGTATCTAGAACAGACACTTTCTATGGTTCCTTTCACATCCTCTCTGTTTCAGATTCCTTTACCCCTGGCCCACAAGCTCCACCCAAACTGCCAGTGAAGCTGTTTGAAGAGGTGAGAACAAAAGGAGCTGACAAGAAGGAGGAGACCCAGTGAGCCTGGAAGAATCCGGGCAGCACAGCTTCCACGCTGTGCCAGCCAGGCTGCCCGCCTGCAGGGCATCCTCCAGGACTGCAAGCTGATGTGGCTCCTCAGTCAACGTGCTCTCCAGAGGGGCAGCAGCATGGCCTGAAGTAGACGATGCCATGCTGGTCCCAGGAGGGGGGTTAGAACTTGAGGGCCATTCAGAAATCCCCACAGGAGTGTCTGTTTTCCCACCTGCCTTTGGAGCAGCCTTAGGGGAATGGGGATTAGAGGACTCAAGGGGGAGCTTCATGGCTCTGAAATCCCAGATTTTGCACAGCATCACCAAGGGGACACCTGGAAGGTGCCCTTCTCTGAGAGATTCAAAGAAAAGGAGCGACTGTGTGGATCTGTGTGGATTTTGACAAGTCTGAGATAGATTCTGTCTGCAGCCCAGGGCTCTGCTGGGCATGGCAGCCATGTGACTGGGGGGGCAGGCAAGTCTGCTTCTAAGCCTCAGTGTCTCTTCTCATCCCATAGCACCCGCATCAGAGTTCACTGTGATGAGCAAAGGAAGTGAAGCCTGGAGGCCGTCTGCCACTGGACCACTGACACCCAGCCTGGCCTCTGCTGGCTGATGGACTGAACCTTCTGTCCAGCCTGTCACCCGGTGGGCAGCAAACAGGGAGGGGACCACCTGGCCATCCTAGGGTCCCAGGTGGGCAAGCAAGACCACAGGAGGCTAACTTGCCCCACAAGAGATTTTGTAAGTCTTAGGCGGCAGCAGGACTACCCGACAAGATCCTAATTGCAATCACATAGGGCACTTATAGGAAAATTCCTAGTGCCTGTGCCAAGCACCCTATAGGCCTTACCCTGTTCAAAATAGCCCTGAGAGGAGCAGGTTCTCATCATCCCCATTTCACAGACAGGCAAACCGAGGCTCTCTCTCCTCTCAGAAAAGACTCCAAGGGCTTTTCTTGTAACAGGAGAGAGGGTTGCAGAAGAGAGCTGAGGGCCCAGGGTGGGCATTTCTGGGGGAGGCAGCCATGGTACCCACAGAGGATGCCCCGCCTTCTGTGGGTCTCAGCCGCACCAAACCAGAGGCCTAAGCTAGAGTCATCCCTGCCTTCGGAACTGGTGAGTGTTGACTTCTGGACTGGCTGTTATTCTCTGGACTGGTGGCAAACCGAGCTGGGATCCATTTGTTTTGAGGAAGATGAGAATTTATTCCCCTTTATCTTCCTCATCACAGAAAGAGTATTTGAGGTTCAAACTCTGGGTTTTAAACTGTGTTGTTCCTGGGACCCCTAAGCCAGGGAAAGGGTCAGGGTGGGGCGAGAGGCGACAAAGAAAAAGGGATGGTGTGTTCATAGTTGCAATTTACCAATGGCAATTAGCTTCCTATGATGACTAACCTTTCAACCTTCTGCCAGCCTGCACTGGGGGAACAATTGACATTTAGAATCTGCAAGCCAAGTGCCGTGGTGCGGGAGGTGATGTTTTTTAATGGGGACTCAGGGCCCATGGATGTGCTCTCTGGCCCTGTGCTATGTGCATACTTTACGGGGTGGAGGTCGAGCTGCATTTTAACAGGTTTGCTGGCTTCCTGGGAAAGTGAGTGCAGCCGTGACTGTGGGGATTGTCACCCGTGTGGTTCCCAGATGCAGTTGGTTTTGCATCCTTACACCTTCCCTCTGCTCTTGCGGAGTAGGCAGAAAGGATGGCACCGGCTTGGGTGGGCCAGAGGCTTCAGTCTCTCACCATCCAAGGAACTGAAAGATCAAGGTCATTTTTCCTGCCTGCCTCTGGCTAAGAACCCACCCTCTTCCCAGGGTAGACTGTGCTTTCCAGTGATTACTGTGTTCAGCCTCCTGCCCCTAGATGGTGATTGGCTTTCTCTAGCCTAGCCAGGGACCTCTCTGGGTCTTTAATTCATCCACCCATGCAACCATGTGCTCATTCAAGCCACTAACATTTACCAGGGGCTTATTATGTGCCGGCCACTGTTCTAGGCAATGAGTATGCAGCAGAAAATAGACAGGTCCCCCCATCCTCAGAGAGCCTACACGCTAGTGGAGGAGACAAAGGAGAGGTCAAACAAATAAGTGCAACATGTGGAATATCAATTGTGAGATGTGCTTTGCAAAACAACACAGCAGGGAAGGAGGAGAGGAGTATTGTGGTGGGGAGCTTACTTTTAACACAGTGGTCAGGAAAAGCCTCCCAGAGATATTTCAGCAAAGACTTGAAGTAATGAGGGGGGAGCCACCTAATAAGAACAGCCAGTGCAAAGGTCCTGAGGTTCCCAAGAGAGACCTGCAATGTGCAGGGGGGTCAGGCCGGTGATGAGCAGGCAAGGAGGGGAGAGGCAGGCAGGGACCATGAAGGGCCACAGAGACCTCCAGCAGGGCTTTGGCTCTTCCTCTGAGTTCCTTGGGGAGCCATTCATGCCAGGAGGATGGCATGAGCCGACTGGTGCTTTAAAAGGTCCACTCTGGCAGCAGATGGAGAGTAGATTTTAGGGGGTCAGAGAGACAGGGTGGAGCACTGCTAGGAGGCTGTGGCAGCAATCCAGGTGAGAGGTCCTTATGTCTCCTCAGAGAAAGTGAGCCCACAGACTCCCTCAACTCACGGTCATCCAGACGTTCTCCACTGTGCGCTCAGCTGGGATTTCCAGTAGACATGTGTGGATGTGGGAGCTGGACCAGAAAGAAGGCTGAGTGCCCAAAAATTGATGCTTTCAAATTGTGGTGCTGGAGAAGACTCTTGAGAGTCCCTTGGACAGCAAGGAGATCCAGCCAATCAATCCCAAAGGAAATTAAGCCTGAATACTAATTGGAAGGACTGATACTGAAGCTGAAGCTCCAATCCTGTGGCCACCTGATGAGAACAGCTGATTCATTGGAAAAGACCCTGATGCTGGGAGAGATTGACAGCAAAAGGAGAAGTGGGCAGCAGAGGATGAGATGGTTCGATAACATCGCCAACTCAATGCACATGAACTTGGGCAAACTCTGGGAGATAGTGAGGGACAGGGAGGCCTGGTATGCTGACTTCCATGGGGTCACGAAGAGTTGGATGTGACTTAGCAACTGAATGAAAACAAATGAGGCTGGTGCCCTGGGTCTTAAAGCTTATCTTTGGGCAAGAAGATACCTGGCTTAAGAGATACTTGGCCCCACCCAGAGCATTTGCTGGGCACTCTCCCCAGAGGAATCACTGAGGGCCTCCAGTTCCAAGGAGCAGAGCTCAGGCATCTTTCCCAGACAGGCATGAGCCCTAAGGGACAATATCTATGGCAAACCTATGCTTCCCTGCACTCACGGAGAGCCTTCAGCTGCACCATCTCATGCACATCTCATGATCACCCTGCAGATGATTATTATTGTTTCATTATTATTGTTCACCCTTTGCAGATGAAGATAGGTCTTCAAAGGTCTCAGCTAGAGGATTCTGAGTTTCTCAGCAGAAAGTGAGGACCAGGAGGAGAGGCTGGGAGATGAGGCTAGGGTGGGGAGTGGGCCAGACCCTGGAGGGTCCTGAGTCTCATTGTCTTCCCCATCCTGAAGAAGCCCCTTCTACCTAAAGGGGCTGGGGTGGAAATCAAAAAGACAGGCAGGTCTCCTTCTGGCCATGGAACCCCAGACTTTCGGGAGGTCCATGACCCCTTATCCCACAGAGGAGCCTGGGTTTAACTCTATCCAGGAGGAAAATGGCAGAGTTATAACATGGGTTGGCTTCTCCATAGCCAGCTCTTTCTCCAAGGGTTCTTCATGCCTGGCCCAGCAAGTGAGAGTCTGGCCTGCCCTCCGCAGGGTTGCTGGGTCCCAGAGATGTTGAATGAAGGTTATCAGGGCAGTCACTCTGCCTCTAGGGACTGGAGCTCCTGGGCCATGGCTCTGTGGCTCTGCTCTCGTGGGCAGGGCTTAGAACTCAGGCAGAGGGAGGAAGCTACAGGGATGGGATCATTTGTCATTGCAGGCACCTGCCTGCTGAGTCACTCACTGGGACTCCAGGGACAGTGAGGGTGC
Organism: Bos indicus; assembly: GCF_029378745.1. NCBI lineage: Eukaryota > Metazoa > Chordata > Mammalia > Artiodactyla > Bovidae > Bos > Bos indicus. Next base: position 12,938,392 of record NC_091769.1, read on the forward strand.
TGTGCAGTCTGCTGGAACTTCCTCGGAAACTTGAGCCCACATTTATAATAGATTTATAAGAACTGTGTGGACATGTTTGCTTTTTTTTCTCGCCCCTCATAAGTGATGCCATTATGGTAGCCATAATTCTTATTTACTCCATCAGCAGGCTGCTGGTGCTGGCACAAAAATAGATTTGGAGAATTTATCTCATACATGCATCATAAGGAAGCAACAAAGGCACCCAGGTGAGATTTATGCGGGTGGGGGTGGGGAGGTGAGCATCCATCATCCCCACTTTCGCATTAATGCCGCTCCTCAAAGAGAGCCATTATTACCCTTCTTAATCAGAGCAAAGTAATTGTTTAAACGTCCTGCCTATAACAGGCTCGGCTCCCCCGTGCTCTCAGGTGGGGCTGCACTGCCCAGGGGTTTGGGGCACAGGCCTGCTCGAGAACAGCAGACTTCATGGTGGACCAGATGGTAGCCAGATGGTGTGCAGCCTAGTGGCCCTGGGTACTTTCACAAAGGGAAAAGTGTGTGGCCCAAGTCAGGGTGCTCCTCAGAAGGGATGCTGCCCATGCAGGAGACGCAGGTTCGGTCCCTGGGTTGGGAAGATCCTCTGGAGCAGGAAGTAGCAACCTACTCCAGTATTCTTACCTGGAAAATTCCATGGACAGAGGAGCCTGGTGGGTTACAGTACATGGGGTGGCAAAGAGTCAGACATGACTGAGCATGCGTGGTGCATGGGGAAAGTGTGGGGCCCAAGTTGGGGTGCCCCTCAGAAGGGATGCTTGGGTGTTTGGGTTTGTTTTGTACATTGAAAGAGTCCTCAAAAGCACACAAAGCTGCAAACACAGCACCCTCATTCCTGGTCCACATCCTTCTACATGGACCTGTTACTCCTACTTGAAATCTTTTTCCTCCCTCTGTCTCAAGCCTCCCCATTCTTCAAAGCCCAGCTTAAATCATGCTTCCTTGGGACTTCCCTGGTGGTCCAGTGGTTAAGAATCTACCTGCCAATGTAGGGGACGTTGGTTCAACTCCTGGTGTAGGAAGATCAGACGTGCTGTAGAGCAGCTAAGCTCGTGTGCCAGTTACTGAGCCCACCCTGTAGTGCCCATGAGCCGCAGTTACTGAGCCCGCATGCTGCAATTACCACAGCCCGTGTGCCTGGAGCCTATGTTCTGCAACAAGAGAAGCCATCACAATGAAAAGCCTGAGTACCATAACTAGAGAGTAGCTCCCACTCGCAGCAACTAGAGAAAGTCCATACACAGCAACCAAGACCCAGGGCAGCAAAATAAGTAAGTAAATACAAATTTTTTTAAAAGTATGCTCCTTCTTGACACTTTCCCTCTCTGATAGCACAGGGGTAGGAGAAGGTACTATGAACTAGTGAGGGGCCAAGTCCTACTTCACGTGAACCAGGTGTCTCTCCAATGGGACTCAGTTTCTTTATCTTTAAAGTGGGTGGCTGTAGCAGAGGGCTTCTAGGACCTTTCCAGCTCTGAAGTTCACTGTGTGTCCCAGGCCTCACTGGCCCATCCACCTTTGAACTGCTAAAACACTTTAGAACATCTTCATCTTAGCTATATTTGGAATCCCCAGGGAGCTTTAAAAAAAAAAACAACCAAAGTTCAGCTTCATCTGGACTGAATAAATCAGAATCTCTGGAGTGGGGCTTGGGCATTGGTAATTTTTAATGTCTGCATGGCATCACTGATTCAATGGACATGAGCTTGAGCAAACTCCAGGAGATAGTGAAGAACAGGGAAGCCTGGCATGCTACAGTCCATGGGGTCACAGAGTTGGACACGACTGAGCGACTGAACCACAGCAACATGATTCCAATATCCAGCAAGAGTTGGAAGAACCCCCTTGGGATAAAATGGATAAATCCAATTTATAACTAGTATAATGAATGCTAAATGAATGGACGGATGCATAGGTAGAAGGTAGATAAGTGGGTTGATGGGTGGACATGTGGGCAACTGCATAGATGGATAAATGGATGGGAAGGTGGGTGAGTGGGTGGAATGATGGGGACATGAACGGTGCATGGAGGGGTAGATGAGTAGAAGGATGATGGGTGGATAGATGAATTGAATGGGTGATAAATGCATACTGTCTCTTGCAATTGTTTGCTACCTTCCTTGAGTTGACCTTGTCTTTTCATTAAGACTGAGTTTCCTTAGGGTAAGGATTTTTCATATCCGTTATGTTTTCCCACAATGCTCTCAGCATAGAGCCAGATAGAACAAATGCTTAAAGGAGTCCTAATATCTTTGCATGTTAAAAACACTGGACTAGGGTAAGACATGTACTGTGTGTGAAGCTGTGCTCAGTCATGTGCAACTCTTTGCGACCCCATGGACAGTAGCCCGCCAGGCTCCTCTGTCCATGGAATTTTTCAGGTAAGAAAACTGGAGTGGGTCACCACTGCCTACTCCAAGGGATCTTCCCGATCCAGGAATCAAAGCCACACCTCCTGTGTCTCCTGCATTGGCAGGGAGATTCTTTTCCACTGTGCCACCTGGGAAGCTCAGGGGAAAGCTGGGGGGTTAAATACTGTATCCTTCATTCATTGTGACTTTAGTCAAGTCAACCTGCCTTAGGTTTCTCATGGTCTTAGAACAACCACCCCAACTCTCCCCCCACCAACAAAGTTGAGTGAGTGAGATGGGTGTAAAAGCATAGTGTACACAGAGAACAGTGTTATTGCCATCATGGGCCCTGTTATTCAGTTCCTCAGCTCGGCAGTGTGTTTCTAACCTCCTTTGCACACCGCTGGTAGTCAGCAGCCATCCTGCCTTTGGTGGCATTTTATCCACCACCCTCAGGGTGCAGGTTTCTACTGATAGGTGTATGAGCGCAGAGCTTCTGGGAGCCCTGGAAGCCTGACACTGACTCAGGAAAGGAGGCCAGGACTCAGCCGCCCTGGCATCTTGGCCCTTCCGCATGAAGCCTTCACCTTTCCCCTGCTCACCAATGTCCCTGTTCCCCTCGGGTGCTCAGCTCCCCACTCTTAGTGCTTGGCAAGCTTCCTGGCAGTGCCCCCTGGCCTGGCCCTGTCTCTAATGTGCCTGCCTGATGGACTAATGCAGTAGCTCATGGACCATGGTCCATCCTGCACTCCAGCCACCAATGGATCCTGAACATGCAAAGCTGATCAGGACTTCTTCTGGCTTAAAATTCTCTGTGGGCTTCTTTGTGAGGGCCCTCACCACCTGATCCGAACAGGCCCCCTCCGTCTCCAGCTCCTTACCTCCACCCCACCTCTGCCCATTCTGCACAGACTTTTGAACATTTCCCGGCTGTGCTGCGCCCTCCTCCAACTCCAGACCACTGCATGCACTGCTCCCACCGCCCAGAATTTCCTCCCCTCCCCCACCCCAGACTCTTCACCTGACAAACTTCAGCTCCGTCTCTGGGAGTCACCTTAGGGCCCTCTGGAGGGAGATGCTCTCCACTGGCCTGAGTACAACAAGTGACCTAGGGAATGGTGAGCATGTGAACAAATGAACACACAGGTGTGTTCTTTTAAAAGCCTCAATGTAAGAAAGTCCAAATAATGTAATCAGGGATTCTCCCTGCTTTAAGCACAGTCATTGAAGGGTATGCCGATAGGGAATTGCCTAAAGAGATTTGATGCAGGCCTCAAATTTAAGGCCTGGATAGCTTTATGGGAGGTGGTAGGGGAAGACAGGGGTCAGGGGTGGCGGACGAGAGGAGCAACCCCACGTCCAAGGAGCGGTGGCTGCACGGGAGCAGGAGGGCTGAGAGGAGCTACTCCAAGTTCAAGCTCAGGAGGGGTGACCTCAGCCAAGGTAAGGAGCAGAGGCTGCACTTTGCTGGAGCAGCCGTGAAGAGATACCCCACGTCCAAGGTAAGAGAAACCCAAGTGAGACGGTAGGTGTTGCAAGAGGGCATCAGAGAGCAGACACACTGAAACCACAGTCACAGAAAACTAGCCAATCTAATCACACTAGGACCACAGCCTTGTCTAACTCAGTGAAACTAAGCCATGCCGTGTGGGGCCACCCAAGACAGACGGGTCATGGTGGAGAGGCCTGACAGAATGTGGTCCACTGGAGAAGGGAGTGGCAAACCACTTCAGTATTCTTGCCTTGAGAACCCCATGAACAGTATGAAAAGGCAAAATGATAGGATGCTGAAACAGGAACTCCCCAGGTAGGTAGGTGCCCAATATGCTACTGGAGATCAGTGGAGAAATAACTCCAAAAAGAATGAAGGGATGGAGCCAAAGCAAAAGCAATACCCAGTTGTGGATGTGACTGGTGATAGAAGCAAGGTCTGATGATGCAAAGAGCAATATTACATAGGAACCTGGAATGTTAGGTCCATGAGTCAAGGCAATTGGATGTGGTCAAACAGGAGATGGCAAGAGTGAACATCGACATTCTAGGCATCAGAGAACTAAAATGGACTGGAATGGGTGAATTTAACTCAGATGACCATTATATCTACTGCTGTGGGCAGGAATCCCTTAGAAGAAATGGAGTAGCCATCATGGTCAACAAAAGAGTCTGAAATGCAGTACTTGGATGCAATCTCAAAAACGACAGAATGATCTCTGTTCATTTCCAAGGCAAACCATTCAATATCACAGTAATCCAAGTCTATGCCCCAACCAGTAACGCTGAAGAAGCTGAAGTTGAACGATTCTACGAAGACCTACAAGACCTTTTAGAATTAACACCCAAAAAAGATGTCCTTTTCATTATAGGGGACTGGAATGCAAAAGTAGGAAGTCAAGAAACACCTGGAGTAACAGGCAAATTTGGCCTTGGAATACAGAATGAAGCAGGGCAAAGGCTAATAGAGTTTTGCCAAGAGAACACACTGGTCATAGCAAACACCCTCTTGCAACAATACAAGAGAAGACTCTACACATGGACATCACCAGATGGTCAACACTGAAATCAGATTGATTATATTCTTTGCCGCCAAAGATGGAGAAGCTCTATACCAGTCAGCAAAAACAAGACTGGAAGCTGACTGTGGCTCAGATCATGAACCCCTTATTGCCAAATTCAGACTTAAATTGAAGAAAGTAGGGAAAACCACTAGACCATTCAGGTATGACCTAAAGCAAATCCCTTATGATTATACAGTGGAAGTGAGAAATAGATTTAAGGGACTAGATCTGATAGACAGAGTGCCTGATGAACTATAGATGGAGGTTCATGACATTGTATAGGAGACAGGGATCAAGACCATCCCCATGGAAAATAAATGCAAAAAAGCAAAATGGCTGTCTGAGGAGGCCTTACAAATAGCTGTGAAAAGAAGAGAAGCGAAAAGCAAAGGAGAAAAGGAAAGATATTCCCATTTGAATGCAGAGTTCCAAAGAATAGCAAGAAAGCCTTCCTCAGCGATCAATGCAAAGAAATAGAGGAAAACAACAGAATGGGAAAGACTAGAGATCTTTTCAAGAAAATTAGCGACACCAAGGGAACATTTCATGCAAAGATGGGCTCAATAAAGGACAGAAATGGTATGGACCTAACAGAAGCAGAAGATATTAAGAAGAGGTAGTAAGAATACACAGAAGAACTGTACAAAAAAGATCTTCATGACCAAGATAATAATGATGGTATGATCACTCACCTAGAGCCAGACATCCTGGAATGTGAAGTCAAGTGGGCCTTAGAAAGCATCACTATGAACAAAGCTAGTGGAGGTGATGGAATTCCAGTTGAGCTATTTCAAATCCTGAAAGATGATGTTATGGAAGTGCTACCTTCAATATGCCAGCAAATTTGGAAAACTCAGCAGTGGCCACAGGACTGGAAAATGTCAGTTTTCATTCCAGTCACAAAGAAAGGCAATGCCAAAGAATGCTCAAACTACTGCATAATTGCACTCATCTCACACTCTAGTAAAGTAATGCTCAAAATTCTCCAAGCCAGGCTTCAGCAATACGTGAACCGTGAACTTCCAGATGTTCAAGCTGAATTTAGAAAAGGCAGAGGAACCAGAGATCAAATTGCCAACATCCACTGGATCATCAAAAAAGCAAGAGAGTTCCAGAAAAACATCTATTTCTGCTTTATTGACTATGCCAAAGCCTTTGACTGTGTGGATCATAATAAACTGTGGAAAATTCTGAAAGAGATGGGAATACCAGACCACCTGACAGGCCTCTTGAGAAACCTATATGCAGGAAGCAACACTTAGAACTGGACATGGAACTACAGACTGGTTCCAAATAGGAAAAGGAGTGCGTCAAGGCTGTATATTGTCACCCTGCTTATTTAACTTACATGCAGAGTACATCATGAGAAACACTGGGCTGGAAGAAGCACAAGCTGGAATCAAGATTGCCGGGAGAAATATCAGTAATCTCAGATATGCAGATGACACCACCCCTATGGCAGAAAGGGAAGAGGAACTAAAAAGCCTCTTGATGAAAGTGAAAGAGGAGAGCGAAAAAGTTGGCTTTTAAGCTCAACATTCAGAAAACGAAGATCATGGCATCTGGTCCCATCACTCCATGGGAAACAGATGGGGAAATAGTGGAAACAGTGTCAGACTTTATTTTGGGGGGCTCAAAAATCACTGCAGATGGTGATCACAGCCAGGAAATTAAAAGACGCTTACTCCTTGGAAGGAAAGTTATGGCCAACCTAGATAGCATATTAAAAAGCAGAGATAGTACTTTGCCAACGAAGGTCCATCTAGTCAAGGCTATGGTTTTTCCAGTGGTCATGTATGGATGTGAGAGTTGGACTGTGAAGAAAGCTGAGCACCGAAGAATTGATGCTGTTGAACTGTGGTGTTGGAGTAGACTCCTGAGAGTCTCTTGGACTGCAAGGAGGTCCAACCAGTCCATCCTAAAGGAGACCAGTCCTGGGTGTTCTTTGGAAGGACTGATGCTGAGGCTGAAACTCCAGTACTTTGGCCACCTCATGCAAAGAGTTGACTCATTGGAAAAGACCCTGATGCTGGGAGGGATTGGGGGCAAGAAAAGGGGATGACAGAGAATGAGATGGCTGGATGGCATCACCGACTCAATGCACATGAGTGTGGGTGAACTCTGGGAGTTGGTGACGGACAGGGAGGCCTGATGCGCTGCAATTCATGGGGTCGCAAAGAGTCGGACACAACTGAGCAACTGAACTGAACTGAACTGAGGGGAAGGCAGAAGAAAGGAAGGAAAAGTACAAAGAGCAGAGAATGAGCTATTAATATAAAAGGGAAGTAGGACTAGTTCAGACAATATGTCTAAATCTAGTGACTATAAAAGAGGCAGACAATGAAAGATGTTGCTGGTGTAGACATAGAATCTGGATAAGTAGTGGATATAAACATAGAATCTGGGAACTGGAAAACCATCCCTCCCACTCCAGAAAGTACATTTCACCCACTCACTCTTGATAAAACACACCATAAACTCCAACATATATTACCCAAGGCTCCTGGACAAGATCACGCTCAAACTCTGCTAATTGTCCTCTGATGGGGTGCCAACTTCTGAACCTTCAGATTATTTCATGAAACATGGTATATAAATACTCTGGGCCATTGGCTCTAAGGATAAAATAAAAATATTGAGAGTCTCAGACCCAGAATAAAGCCCCTATAAAGTTCATATTCTTTGACTAATGCAGCTTTCAATTATGCTTACCCATTTTCAACAGAAAAAGATGTAATGTTAATCAAACATTTAATTTGCAAGTGTTTTTCTCCGTAAATGTCATGTACAAGGAGATATTCAGACGTGATCCACAACCTAATTGCGCATAAGGATGTCTTATTCGGCAGTGTGTATCTGTGCTGCAGTGAGCAGAGAGGAAAGAGGCAGCCTCTTAGATTCTGATGCTCTGTGAATATCCTTCTCGTTTCAGAGTATGGAGCATGTGGAAAATAAACCCAGTGCTATTTATAATGTTTGGTAACATTCCTGTCTCAACTCAGTTTTCATAGTAAATATCTTGCCCCCAAAGCAAGCTCTGTGATTCAAAGATCAGGTAATTGGAGGGGACCAATTTGCTGTTCAATTGCTAGTTATTAAATTACAGTGGTGAGGAGCCTTACGTGGTCTTACTGCCTAGGTTTTAAATACAGAACAGCCTCCATCTGATTTGGGGGTCTCTGAGAAGGGGTTTCTAAAGGAATCCCTAGGGACTTCTGTGGTGGTCCAGTGGCTAAGACTATAATCCCTATGTAGGGAGCCCAGGTTTGATCCCTAGTCAGGGAACTGGATCCCACATGCCACAACTAAGAGTTCACATTCTGCAATTAAAGATCCCGCGTGCCGCCACCAAGACCTGGTGCAGCCAAAACAAACAAAAACACAACCCCCTCTACATATGTGTAACATTTTTTCTAAGAAAAGAAGGAATCCCCAAATTTCCAGAGGCAGATGGACTTTATGACCAGAAGGCTGTATCAGCTGCAAGAGTGTGTGATTTCATGACACTGGGTCAGAGACTTCTGGAAAGCATGGTGATCCAGGCCCTTCCTACCCAGTATGTGGTCCCAGACCAGCAGCATTGGCATCACATATGAGTTTGCTAGAAATGCAGGGTTTCGGGCCCACATTCCCTGCCCCCTTCCCAGCTATTGAATCAGAACCTGTGTTTATTAAGATCCCCAGATGGTTCATGTGAGCAGCTCTGGTCTAGTTTGTGCCCCACTGAACTCTCTCAATTGCTGGGAAGTCTCTGACCCATTTCATTTTTTGCTGTTCTATGGGAAATAGATGGGAAAACAGTGGAAACAGCATCAGACTTTATTTTTGGGGGCTCCAAAATCACTGCAGATGGTGACAGCCATGAAATTAAAAGATGCTTACTCCTTGGACGGAAAGTTATGACCAACCTAGATAGCATATTAAAAAGCAGAGACATTACTTTGCCAACAAAGGTCCGTCTAGTTAAGGCTATGGTTTTTCCAGTGGTCATGTATGGATGTGAGAGTTGGACTGTGAAGAAAGCTGAGCACCGAAGGATTGATGCTTTTCAACTGTGGTGTTGGAGTAGACTCTTGAGAGTCTCTTGGACTGCAAGGAGGTCCAACCAGTCCATCCTAATGGAGATCAGTCCTGGGTGTTCATTGGAAAGACTCATGCTGAAGCTGAAACTCCAATACTTTGGCCACCTCACACGAAAAGTTGACTCATTGGAAAAGACCCTGATGCTGGGAGGGATTGGGGGCAGGAGGAGAAGGGGACGACAGAGGATGAGATGGCTGGATGGCATCACCGACTCGATGGACAAGAGTTTGAATGAACTCCAGGAGTTGGTGATGAACAGGGAGGCCTGGTGTGCTGCTATTCATGGGGTCGCAAAGAATCAGATACGACTGAGCAACTGAACTGAGGCCTGGGGAGAAGCAGAAAGAGCTGAGAAGGGGGTGAAGTTGGGAGGGGTGGCAAGAGGGAATAGGACTTAACCTTCTGAGCCTCATTTTCCCCATCTGTAAAATGGGATGTCAAAATACCCACCCTACTCAGGGTTGTTGTGAGGATTATGAAGAAGATAATGTAGATCTGGTGCCCAACCCTGGCCCTGACACATACTAGGTGCTCAACTCAATAAATACAAGTTCCCTGCCTATTGGAACCTCACATACTCTGGTGGTCTGCCATCTTAGCCTGCTCCAATCTTGAGCCTTAGGCCTATAGCTCCTAATTCAGACAAAGAAACTGCTATCTGCTGAGAAGAAAAGAAATAAAAGCCGGAGAAGCAAGCAGGACCCCTCAGGGTTATGAGGCTCTAGTTACCAATGATACAGAGCATCACTCACTTATTCAGGGCACGAAATGAAGAACACGTCTGGAGACCAGGGCTCTAGATCTGATTCTGCTAGGGACTCTCAATGTGACCCTGGGCCTCCGTTTCCCTACTTGTGCCAGGGAGAGGGTAGAATTCATCCTCACCAAAGTCCCTTCTCACCCTGTCATTCTCTGATTGTGCCCGGAGATGCAGGGAACAACTCTCGCCAAAAGCTGCATGCAGACTTTTCGCACTGGAAAAATTAATTCAGTCCTCAATATTTCAGTCTATAAATTACTGGCCAATCTGGTTCAGAAATATTAAGGGAACATTTATAAATTGCACCTTCCATTCAATGCTGCGGAGTAAAGATCTTGGGGCCTTCAGATGTTTATCTTCCTTAAAGCCCCAGCTAGAATCAATCTCCCCCAGCCTTCACTGCAGAGAATATCATTTCAAGGCGGAGATGGTATGTCAGGAGATATTCCTCTCCCTCCCCCCGCTCCCTGCTCTTGGGAATTCAGCTCCCCAAATTCAAACTGGAGACTCTGAGTGAAGCCAAGTGAGGGTGGGGAGGAGGGGAGGAGAAGTCAGTGGTGACAGAGGCTGGGGTGGGCCACACTGTCCTGACACACTCTGGCAGGGCCGAGGGGAGTGGTGTTGGCTCAAGGGCCCTGAGAACAGGCCGGGAAGTTAAGCTGTCTTCCGCAGTAATTGATTTTGACAGTATAACAAGTTAATTCGTCACTGTTTTGCAACTTATTTGAGAATTCGTTGGTAAGCAGAGTCCCATAGGACAGCTTGTAATCACTTGTAAACTCAAATTAGGTCTCCCAGTTAAATACCATTGATATCAGGTACAGCTGGGCTTCCACCAGTGACTACAAATGGGCCGCTTTCACCTTCTCTATTACATCAAGGACATGCTCTGGCTGGGGGTGATGAAAGCTGATGGAGGCCAAGTTATGGGCACCATAATTACAGAGTGATCACGCTAATTGGAAATACCTTTATGGGAGGGAAGAGAGGCAGACTGAGTCCCCCATCTCTTAAATACACCATATTCTCTCTCCTCAGTTATTATAATTATGTTTAGGCTCATTGACGTGTCATCATGAAAAATGGAATGAACTAGGAGAAAAAGACTTGTTAGGACCCAGCTCCTTGAGTAGAATTAATACGTGAACTAAACCCCTTTCCAGCCAGAGGGTCTTCTCCATGCTTTATTACAATAGTTTATCAGGAACAGTTATTTTAATACCAGGCCATAAAGACGGTATCAGGTGGCAGCTTTATTTCCCAGGAGTTAAATATTAATTGCCACGCAAAAGGAATATAAAAATGACATGGGGAACAAATATTCCAGCTTCCTGCAAAGTAAAAAGAATTCTTTAACATGAGCATTTCCACAAGAGGGTACACAATGAGGCTTAATTAAAATGCACTACTATTCCGTGACTTTTCCTCTTGGTGGCTTCGATGAGTCGGGCTCACAGATGTCTCAGATGGAAGCAGGGGCCACATCCTTGGAGGCTGACAGCTCTCCAGAAAACACGGCCTCTCAGCAGCATAGCAGGGCCGCCGCCATAAATGGCTAATATCAGAACAGAGGCCGGGAGGTAAGTGCAACTTTACCTAAGAGCCTTAAACTGTTTTAACTACCGTTTCAATCAATCCTGGAAGTTTGAAATGTGGCACTAAAGACACTTCTTCAAGAAGCTGTTTTCTTTCCACCCCCAGAGCTAATAAATCCAAAAGGCCTATTTAGGTAAGACAAGCCAGGAGCTGAGGAAGCAGTTTTGAGATCCGTTGGAAACATCCCTCGAGGGGAAGAGGGGCTGCCTTGCACTGGGCTCTGGAGGCCCCCCAGTGCGGTGAGGCAGGCACAGATTTGAAGTACAGTTCGCAGGGCTGGGACAAGTCCCTCCAAATCCCCAAGCCCTTCCACAGCTCCAGAGTTCCCAAGGAAGGGATGAAAATTGCCTCTGCATGCCCCCAGCCATATCCCCTCTCTGCAGAAGGCAGACATCAACAGTCATTGCATCCTGTCTCCTCCTTCCAGGGGTGGCTCCATTCCAGTGCGACCCCCACCCTTATCAGTTCCATGCAATGCTCTACTGGGGCTTCCCAAGTGGCGCTAGTGGTAAAGAATCACCTGCCAATGCAGGAGATACCAGAGATGCCACATTGATCCCTGGGTCCAGATGATTCCCTGGAGAAGGAAATGGCAACCCACTCCAGTACACTCACCTGGAAAATCCCATGGACAGAGGAGCCTAGGGCTGCCGTCCATGGGGTCGCAAAGAGTCAGACATAACTGAGCACAATGGTCAAGCAATGGTCTTAACTCAGCTGAGACACATTGGTATCCCTGCTTCAGTTACTAACATCCTGAAATGTTTCCATACTGGTCAGTAAAGAGCCATTTACGTGAGCCCTCAAGTCGGTCTCCTGGCTGCCCCAGCCGTCCCAGCCCCTTCACTGGACCTCCGCCTGTAGGACGCCCATCCACTCAGCAATTAAAGCCTGGGGCCTGGGGGTGGGTAGGTCAGTACCCCTGCACACACACTTCCAATATCACCACTCATTGCCTCCAGGGAGCCTTCTCTGGACCTGCCCCACTTAGAAACCATCTGTTTAAGCCCCTTAGCTCACTCAGAAGCCTGCTGGCACCTCCAGGGTAGCCCAGGCTAGTGTTGTACCCATCCCTGCCATCCTCACCACGTGGAAGTCCTCCCCGACTCTATCCTGAGTCTTGCTGCTCCCGGGCACCACTTTCTCTGGCTCATCCTGCCAGCCTCATTAGAACCCCGCTGTCCCCTCTCAGCCTCTGGCATTCCTGCAGAGGAGGAGAGCCCACTGCTCAGCAGGTCCTCTTTCTGCTAATTGGGTTTTAATGGTCCTGGGCTCATCGACTGCCATGTTGGGCTCCAGTCCAGATGGGGAGACTGGAAAAGCAGGAGTGCGGCTTAATAAAGGATACCTGCCACCCTCATGGAAAATCCCATGGACGGAGGGGCCTGGTAGGCTGCAGTCCATGGGGTCGCTAAGGGTCGGACCCGACTGAGCAACTTCACTTTGACTTTTCACTTTCATGCATTGGAGAAGGAAATGGCAACCCACTCTTGCCTGGAGAATCCCAGGGACGGCGGAGCCTGGTGGGCTGCCATCTATGGGGTCGCACAGAGTCGGACATGACTGAAGTGACTTAGCAGCAGCAGCAGCCACCCTCATGACCCACTTGCTTCTGACTCAGTGGAGCCCCTGGTTCTCCTGCCTGCCCAGTCCCAGAGTGCCCCACAGGACTGGCAAACCACTTGCCCCAGCCCCAGGCTTTTAAAGGCAGAGAAACATGGGCTGTGCAGGCTCAGGAGTAGAGGATGGGGAGAAACAGAGATCCAAGGACCCCCGTTTGTCAGGATCAGGAGATCGACTGGACTGCTAGCCTTTGAGAGATGCTGGGGACATGTCCCAGACCCCCAGGGACTTCTGTGCTCACTCTGTGTGTAAGATAGAGCCGCTCCTTCTAGAAGTTGGGCTCTCAAGCATGAAGCTAATGTGCTGATTTATTTACCTAATTATAGTAAAACAAACAAGCTGGAGACTAAGGCAGATTTGTACTCTTGTTCAAAAAGCAGCCACGCCTCTCTGCCCGGGTTCCTGGGATGCTTGGCAGCAGGGAACGGCAGGCAAGGATCTGAGCGGGAACCCGGAAGAGGCAGATGGGGTGTTGGCAAGTATTTGAATTCTGGAAACTGGCACAGAGGCAGGGGGCAGAGAGATGGGGCAGGGGGGACAAGAGATGGACAAATAGCTTGGAAGGCAGAGAGATGGAGGATGGGGGTGAAAAGATGAGAGGCAAGGGAAATGAGAAGGGGCAGGGGAGAGAGGAACAGGGAACTAGGGACTGGGGGTGGTGAGACAAGAGATGATAACAGAGGATTTCCCTGGAGGTCCAGTGGCTAAGACTTCGAGCTCTCAATGCAGGAGTGCTGGGTTTGATCTCCGCTCAGGGAACTAGATCCCACATATTGTGACTAAGAGTTCTCATGCTGCAACTAAAGATCTTGAGTGCTGCGACTAAAAAAGATTCCATGGGCCAAAACTAAGATTCAGCGAAGCCAAATAAATAAATTAAAATGCTTAGAGATAAAAGAGATGATGTCAGCGAGATAAGGGAAGGGACTGAAGGACAAGAGACCAGAGGGATTGGGATGAGGACAGAGTAAGGGGACGGGGATGGGACAGAAGTTAGGGAGAAAGAGGACAGAGAGACAAACACAGGGCAAAGGCCGCCCATGAAACAGAGATGGAAGGAGAGCAGGAAGTCAAGGAAAGAGATAACACTCTTGCCCCAAACCTGTTTTCATGGCCCTCAAGGCCCCCAAGTCGACCACAGTCTCTTCCCTCGCAGACTCATCTCCATGCCCCAAGCACCTGCTGCTCCCAAGTGTCCCCTCCTGCATGAGCGTGTCTGTCCTTACCTCCGGACTGTGAGCCCACACTTGGGTGCCTTAGGGTCCCAGGTGCCTGGTGCAGTGAACGAGCAGTGAAGCTTTATAGCATTGAGTTGAACGTGGACCAACACCTAGGAATTATGACAAATACACAGAGAAACAGCCCAGGGGGATGGAGAGAGAACCCCTGGGGCCAGCACCTTTGATATCTGGCAGCTGGCTTGCCTCTGGCTTGGACAAAACTACCACTGGTGCCCAGGCTTCCCTGGTAGCTCAGCTGGTAAAGAATCTGCCTGCAATGCAGGAGATCCTGGATCAATTCCTGGGTCAGGAAGATCCCCTGGAGAAGGGATAGGCTACCCACTCCAGTATTCTTGGGCTTCCCTGGTGGCTCAGATGGTAAAGAATCTGCCTGCGATGTGGGAGACATGGGTTCTATCCCTGGGTTGGGAAGATTCCCTGAAGGAGAGCATGGCAACCCACTCTGGTATTCTTGCCTGGAGAAACACCATGGACAGAGGAGCCTAGTGGGCTACAGTCCATGGGGTCAGAAAGAGTTGGACATGACTGAGTAACTAAGCACAGCACAGCACCACTGGTGCCCACGGCCAAAGGTACTGGCAGACCCCGGCGGGAGGCAGGGCCTGGATTAGGGACTGGAGGAAGCAGAGACACCACCCTTCCAAGGCCAGAGTAGCAGAAGATGGGGAGCCCAGAATGCTCTATTCTGGCCGCAGAGAAGACTGAGGTGGTGGAGGGAGAAGGCAGTCACCCAGGCCATCCCCAGGCATGCAGGCCAAGGCTGATTTCCCGCCACACTGTTCCCTTCCCTTAGCATCCCCACCCCCTCCCACCCCAGACTGGGAAGGCTTTCACCCACATTTCAGCCTCAGACTCATTCACTGATTCATTTCTATATTTCTTGAGTATAGGGTACTGATCCAGACACTGGAATGGATACACTGGTGAAGGGCCCTCAGTGGGCTTACAGGCCGCAGGACAGACAGCCAGCCTCCATGTAACCTGGTCAAGGTGGGGAGTGGGGCCCCGGTGCAGGGAGCAGGGATTCTGGAGCCTCCTTTTGGTCAGGTGGTCAGAGAGGCCTCTCTGGGAAGAGGCCATCTGATCCACGAGGATCAAGAGGAGCCAACTCTGCAGATTGGAGAAAGCTCCTTCCAGGCAGAGAACTCAGCAAGTGCAAAGGCCCCACAGCAGAAAAAGTCCTGCCAGGCTTGTGGGACAGCCAGAGGCCCGCATGACAGATACACAGCCCGCAGGGGTGAGGCTGGGACAGCCAGAGGCCCGCATGACAGATTCACAGCCTGCAGGGATGAGGCTGGGACGGGTGGAGGGGGCGAGAGGCGGGCCAGGCCCGGGGTGTGCCAGGTCTTGTCAGGAAGGCCAAGAGTTTGGATTTTTTTCTAAGGACCATGGGGAGACACTGGAGGGCTGTTAGCTGGTGAAACAAGATCTAACTCATTTACCCAGTGATAGTAACTGAGCACCCACTACATGCCAGGCACTGCTGTAGCTGTAAGCACCAAGGACTCGTCGTGAGCCAGACAGAGACAAGTCCCTGCCCCCATGAAGCTTCCTTTCTAGCAGGAGGAGACAGAAAATGAATATAACACGTGGGTAGATTACACATCATGGTAAAAGATGGTAAGTGCTCTTTGAAAATTAGAGCAGGAGAGAGGGGATCAGCAATGCTGGGGACAGGAGGGTTGTAATTTCACAACCACAATTATCCAGACGACCTCTCGGAGAATGTGACATTTGAGAAAAGACTTGAAGGAGGTGAGTGTGAAGGCCCCCCGTTCTTGCCCTGGAAAAGCCCCTCCAATCTTGAGAGTAGGCTGGACCTGTGACTTGCTTCTAGCTAATAGAACAGGACACAGGTGACTAGCTGGCACTCCGTTACGACATGTGTAATGTGTCACGTTATGGAGAAGGCTCCCTTTTGCTAGATGTACTAGGAAGATTTTCCTCCCTTGCTGGCAGAAGTCAGTTGCCATGCTGTGAGAAGGCCTACAGAGAAGGCCCATGGCAAGGTACGTGCAGTAGTGTCACCATGAGCGTCTCTGACACAAGCAGTTTCATTGCACAACTAATTGGCTCTAAGGCAGTTTTGCCATAAAGGGTAAAATAACTGGCTGACAGTGTGGTTTGACTTACAGCAGGTATTTTTACATCATAAAGTACTTACATCCCACATTAGATCCTGAGTCCTTAAATGACTAACTTTGAGAAAGTATTGTCACTTTCTCTGAGATATACCCGAATACAACTATAACCATGAATCTACTCACATTAAATGTATTTAAATATTGTGTTTTAATTTTTCACAATAAAATCTTTAAAATTTTCAATTAATTTTCATGTTTCATTAAGTCCTTCTTAATGTCTTCTATTCTATTTTTTGTTATC